>NC_139222.1:178285901-179730901 GCF_055691185.1 Crinia signifera | reverse complement strand
TTATGGACTTTTGGAATCATATAAAGTACTGGGATGATAGGGTGTTCCACAGTCAGTACTATCCTAGTTTCAGCATCGATGTGTCCATTGCTGACTGCCGATTTCAAAAGACTGTCCAATTCTAACTTGTATCCCTGTGTGGGGTCACGTGGTAAGGCACAATAGGTTTCGGCGTCCAAAAGTTGCTGGTTGATCTCAGCCACATAATCGGCAGTATCGAGGACCACTGTCCCTCCGCCCTTGTCTGCCGCTCGTATAACGATTGATGGATCGTCACCGAGATTTTTAAGAGCTGTCCACTCTTCCTTCGAGAAGTTAGTCCTAACTGGACTGGGCTTTTTCAGCTTATGTGCTGTTTCTTGTTCAATGAGCCTTGTGAAAGTCTTAATGGAAGGGTTAAAAGACTGGGGGTCAAACTTTGACCTTTTCTTGAGTTTCGGGGGGAATTTAGCTGAAATGCTAGAAGGTGCGGTATCCGTTTCTTTATCTTGGAAAAACTCTTTCAGTTTCAGTTGGCGGTTTAACTTAAACTGCTCCACCTTGATGTTAAAGGGGTCAGTTTTTGTAGTTGGTATGAAATTCAGTCCCTTTGCCAACACTTGAATCTCCACCTCCGAGAGATTCCTAGAGGATAAATTAAATATTATTTCTTTAGAATCCGCGGTGGTTGAGTACGAGTTTTTATTCCTCTCTCTCTTGCTCTGACCCCCCCGGCGCGTGAACCTCCGCCGCCGCGTCGGGATTGGTCCTTGGGATGTGCCCCTAAAGGGGGACGACCAGTGTCAGTGCTTTGGCTCTCCACTTCACTTGCAGAGGAATGGTCCTCTCTAGATGAATCAGACTCCCACACACGTCTGTTCAATCTAGGACCATATCGCTTCTTAGTGAATCTGGGAGGAGCATCACCGCCAGTTAACCACGGATAGACCTGATGTTTGTCATAGTCCAAATTGACTTTCTCTTTCTTGTTTTGTTTGAAGGCTTGTAAATCCTTTTTGTACTTGTCTAGTTGTACTGACAATTTATCCACCCAATTTGTGGATTGGTCTTGTATTAGGAAATCTTTGTGCAAGGCTTCGAAAGATGCCAATTTGGACCGAATGACATCCAATTCCCTTTTAACTTCTTCCACCACCGCCACCATTAAATCAAATGAACATTTGTTCAAAATTGATGTCCATACTTTGCAAAACGGAATGTTATAGCGCCCTATTGTTGGTACATTACGTATACGGAAACCACGGGGTATCTTCCTGTCCCGTACATAATCAGACAGGGTCACCCTGTGGAAATAGTAATCCGTCTCCTTGCGCTTTAAATTCAACCACTGGTGATAAAGTTGCAAATGGTCTGGGGTGGTGTTGGTAGACCCCTGATCTTCTTTAAATAGTACCCGATCGTAGTCTGAATCTGAATAACTAAAAATGGAGCCAATCGTTAGCTCCACTCTTGTTTGTGAACCTGTGGCTTGTGGCTCCGCATTAGAGTTATCCATAATCAAAGTCCCAATGGCTGCCATTTATGAGGCCCGAAAGGGAGTATATGCTGGGTTTTACGTGTCACCACAAGAAATGCCTGGATAGATCCCAGGCACTGTGCACGGGTAAATCCTGTGGACTCTGGTAGGTCCAATAAAGACGAAATAGGTGTCACTGGGTGCACCGCCGGATTTGAGTCCTATAGTGTATATATATATATATATATATATATATATATATATATATATATATATTATATATATATATATACACACAGTGTATATATATATATATATATATATATATATATATATACACAGTATATATATATATATATATATATATATATATATACAAAGTATATAAATATATATATATATATATACACAGTATATATATATACACAGTATATATATATATATATATATATATATATATACACATAATGAAACAATAGTTGGTGGTAGTGTCCCCCATAAAAAGTTTTAATCGTTGGTGGTATAGTGTGGCATCCCCCTCTCCCCTCTTCCGTTGGTGGCACAGTGTAAAAGAATATAGTATATACTTACCAACTCCGGTGTCTTCCAGCGTCGCGTCCTCTCACTGCAGCTTCCATCTGACTGCAGAGGGCGGGCGCGGCACCCGGCAGGTCCAGGAAGCGTCTCTTCAGCTGGGCTCCGGCAGCGATTCTTCTAGGTCGGCGGCAGCGGGGCTTCCAGGCGGCAGCGGGGCTTCCAGGCTGCAGCGGGACTTCCAGGTCGGCGGCAGTGGGTCTTCATCTGGGCAGCATGCTCTGGCATGACAGTCGCTCAGATGGCCCTGCTCATCCCCGCGCCACACATGCGGGAGATGAGCAGGAGCTTCTGAGCGACTGTTATGAATTGACTGACCGGGCCATTCTGAATCTTGTGCAGATTCAGAACGGCGGGTGCGCGCATGTAAATCGCTGTGTGGGCTATATACACAGCGATTTACATGCATTTTCAGGCATTTTCTGAGCAATTTAGTAAAATCGCTCAGAAAATTCCTGAAAATTGTGCTGTGTGTGGGGGCCTTAAGGCTGGAGCAAAGGAGATTACAGACGCAGCAAAGAAAAGGGTTCTACAAAGTTAGGGCAGTTAAGATCTGGAATCAGAAAAGGTTGTGATGGCTGATTCACGTAATATATTTAAGAAAGGGTTGGACCAATTTTTAGCGGATAAAGACGTCCGGGATGCGCCTATTCATTATAATGCATAGTGGGAGGTCCAGTAGGGTAAATATCAGCCAAAGGCACAGGGAATGCTGGAGAAAGGATACTATGGTATAATTTTACAAATAGGTTGAACCCAATGGACTTACATGTTTTTTCAACCTCACAAACTATGTTACTATTGTTACAAGCCACATTTTGCTACAGTAGTAAAAGCTTTGCCCTTTTTGATTTCAGTGATAATCACGAAATGCTGAGTGTTAGACCTGATGTTTGGTAACTAAATCCCGGGAAGCGGGACAGAGAAGCATTATGGACTGGGTTGGCAGCAGCTATGCCGCACTCAGTACAATGGCACGACATGTATTTGTGGATATTCATTTACCATTCACCAGGTTTTTCACAAATTAATAAGGAAACTTCTTGCAAGATGTTAGAGAATAGCTTGTCAGCCTTATTGACAGCCTGAACGTGTCATTCTGCAATGTGCATGATCTGTAATAATTGCAGATTGCGGGTCTACATACAGCACTATTGAAATACGCACTATTTTAGGCAAGTCATTAATACAATTGATTTAATGTACTAGTATTAGGGATATGAATACATTAGAGACTGTACAAAGAAGGGCAACTAAAATGGTGCATGGCCTACATCACAAAACGTATCAGGAAAGACTAAAAGATCTTAATATGTATACTTTGGAGCAGAGAAGGGAAAGGGGGGACATGATAGAGACTTTCAAATATATCAAGGGCTTTAACAAGGTACAGGTGGGAGACATTATTCACAGGAAGAGAAGCAGCAGAACACGAGGACATGCACTGAAACTAGAGGGAGGAAGATTCAGGGGAAATTTGAAGAAGAATTACTTCACAGAAAGAGTAGTGGATAAGTGGAATAGCCTCCCATCAGAGGTGGTAGAGGCAAATACAGTAAAACAATTTAAACATGCTTGGGATAGGCATATTGATATCCTTACAAAAAAATAAGGATCAAATATGGTTTGAGGTAACATGTTTAAAAAAGGGGCAGACTAGATGGGCCAAGTGGTTCTTATCTGCCGTCAAATTCTATATATCAGGGACCCATATAAAGAGATTCGCCTTGACGTGGTGGATGAGCTCACAATTTTGCCCAAACGTGCAAAAGCTCCATGTTAGTTTACAGTGCACTATAATAAGTTTGAAAATCATTCTTAGCGCTGTGTGCATCAGCATCTCCTTTTTCAATTATTGGAGATTCATCAAGGCTTAAAGAGAGACAAAGTGGGGAGAGATAAAGTAACAACCAATTAGCTTTTGTCTTTTTAACACAGCCTGTAACAATAGGAGCTTTTACATTGTGTGGGCTGCTTTTGCTGGGTCGTTGAGCCACCGGCGCGCTTTGGTCTCCTGCTGACACGTGTGCACCGCCACCTTTGCGCATTGTCAGGGAGGCAGGGGAGGAGTGGACTGATTCCCTGCCGACAGGGAGTGGGATAATGGTGCAGGGGGTGGCAACAACCTTCCGTGGTGAAATGTGACCTGGAAGCGGAGTTTTGCTTTCCCCCCCTAGTGATGCAGTGCCGGGGCTGTTGGAGGCAGTGCTCAGGGAGGGGCGTTTGAGGCTTCTGTGGGGTCCTGTTCGAAATGCAGTGCAGTGTGGCTGGGTACAGGAAGAGCAGCAGGACCTAGAGACAACTCTGAACACATAGCAGCTGCACCACCTTCACCCTCCATTGTTACGCCACTGAGCTGATTGGTTAATACTATGGGGGTGATTCTGATCTGATTTGTCCCTGATGTATTTGCACCGGCGACCAATATTTGCACTCTGTGCATGGGCATATTCGCATATGCCCATGTGCAGGGCTTTTGTGCGGATGTCTTCGTCTAGGTGTTCGCATTGCGTATTTCCTGGGCGTACCCACAAATGGTGGGTGCACCCAGGAAAATGCTGGACGTCCCCATGCAAACGCAGACAGGCACCTGCCTTTTGGGGGTGGGTGGCTGAGGACTCAGAACGTCAGTGCCCACCCCGTCTACATCCGAGACACTCCCAAATATAACTCAGTCTACTGACTTTATATTTGCAAATGTGTGGCACAATCATTCAATGGTAGGCAACCATCGAGTGATTTCGCCCCTGTATGCCTCCTTGCAAATGGATGTTTATGCAAAACATCCATTTGCAATGCATCAGGAAGGCACATGTGGAGGTAGGGGGCAGGCATTCAATTGCCCGGCACAACTTTACCTGCTTAGTGCTTAGTGCCAATTTATCTCTCACTAATCTCTTACTATTGGATTCTGACTCACAGAGTTCAATAACCTTGTTTGGCACTTACAGTACCTCTGCAACGGGCTGGTTATAATGAATCTGTCTGTCAAGGTCAACAGCCAATCAGCAATAACCCAATGAATTAAATTGGACTTTGGAAAAATTGCCGCAGCTTCCGCTGGGTCTCATGCCAAGACACCGCCAACACCACTGCTGCTGATGCTGCTGGTCCCTCCCCATGCTCAGGACCGGCGCCACCACTAGGCAGTGCTAGGCATTTGCCTAGGGCGCCGGCCACTGGGGGGCGGTAGTTGGGAGCAGGGTCCCCCAGAAGGCTGTTGGGAGCAGCCTCCCTTCCCCCCTGGATCAGCGCGCCGTCCGGGCGGCACACGTTAATGCTGGGCAGTGCTGAGCACTTGGCTCACCCTCAGACGCTGCACCTGTCTGCACCGGGACTGAATACACAGCACAGTGAGCCCTGCGCCCTCCTGCCCGATAAGCGAGACCTCCTCACTCCCGAATGCTGAGCCAGCTCGCCCCGCCCACTGCCCCCCCCCCCCCCCAAAGCAGCACAGCGGCCGCATTAACCCTCCACCCACCCGTGGAGCGGGTGAGCGCCGGGGCGCCCCCCTGCCTGTGGTGCTCCGGTGCCTGGCACCGGCACTGCCCATGCTGCTGTCTACTGACACAGCTTATACCACTGCACTGCCGATACCAGTGGCATCAACACCACCATTACCCCTGCACTGAGCACACTACCGGCTTGTCATCACCCCTTTATTGAGGTCACAGTCAGCAACCCGGCACTGCTACCACCTCCACACTGGGTTCACCACCAGCACCTCCACACTGCCGACACCATTGGCAACCCTTAATGAAGGACACTGATGGTACCCCCTACAGTGAGGATACTGCTAGCAACCCCATACTGCCAGCACCAATAGCGCATCAGCTATGCTGACACCACTGGCACCCCCACACTGAGGATACCGTTAGCGACCCCGCATTGCCAACACAATCAGCAATTCTGAGCAAAGGACACTTGAAAGCACCCCTGCACTGCTTGTGAGGACATCACCAGCAAATTTGCACTGCTGACACCGCTGGCACTTCTGCACTGCCAATACCAATGGCACAACTGCACTGCTGGCACCTCTGCTCTGTTGACAACACGGGCACACCCGCTATGTCAACACTGCCAGAACTCCTTTTTTTTTTTTTATAATTGATAAAACAGCATCCTGTAATTTTTGTAATACAAAACCCAAAATTCAGACTAAAAGCATCTACAAATAAAAAAGAGGTGATGTTGCCCATAGAAACCAATCAGCTTCTGTCTGCCACTCTATTGCACAGGATTTTTAAGTCGGTCCTCAGGACCCCACACAGTGCATGTTTTGCAGGTCTCCTCACAGAATCAAGTAAAATAATTAGCTCCACCTGTTGATCTTTTAAAATGTGTCAGTCAGTGATGAGTGCACCTGTCAGGTGACCTGGGAAATATGATCTGTGTAGGGTCCTGAGGACCGAGCTTGAGAACCACTGCTTTATTGCATCCTAGAAAATGATACACAGAATCTGATTGGTTGCGATGGGCAACATCACCTACTGTATTTTCCTTTTAAGAAGCTTAAGTAATTTTTTTACTAAAAATTTAAATTCCAAACCAGGAGAAGATCTGAAAGGAGACTCAGGGCCTCATTCAGTTGATCACCAATGTGGAATTCACAAATCAAGTGATTATCAAGTGACTGCGCATGCATTCTGATTGGATTGTGCAGTTTGACTGACAGGAAGCCAGAGTTTATGGGTGGGAACCTGATATTTTCTGAGTGTTTAAAAAAAAAAAAAAAATTGCAGGTGTGCCCAGGTGATTTTGAGGAGGGTATGTGACTTTACATATGACCACATTTAGCCTGTCTCAGTTGCAGATGAGTGGAAGCCTTATACTTACTCATATTGCACAGACAGTAAAATGCTTTTGATGGTTCATGTCTTGCATATGGATTTGCAAGTGGATGCCAGTTAGCGATCCATTCACAATTTTCTCACAATTTTGCGAAGGGTGGTTACTCTTTCTGTCTGGGCTGCGAATTCTCACATTAACGGTCAACTCTAAATCTTGCCCTCGGTTTGGATTGGATCTTCTTGGGAGATCTGGACCGGGCATGTATGATCTAATGCTTGTGGAATGTGAAGGAGGCTTTGGCTTTAGGCTTCCCAGTTGGGGCTGTAGCATAATGTACATAAAGTAATAGATCCATCAGTAAATCCCATTGGCACGGCCACCTGGCAGTCACCTTCGGGTGCCGGAAGATTTACCGGCAGTCGGTATTCTGACAGTCATTACCCCGACATCGGAATCCCGACTGCTAAAAGCCCAACACACGGGCAGCCGATATTCTCCCTTGTGGGGGGACCACGACCCCCATAGAGGAAGAATAATATAGGTGGCGAGCGCAGCGAGCCACTGTGCCCGCAGCGTAGCAAGCGCAGCAAGCCCAAAAGGGGCTTCATTGTGCTCCCCTCGCTGTCTGAGTCCCTGCAGTTGGGATTCCGACGTTGGGCTAATGACTGTCGGAATCCCGACTGTCGGGGTGTTATACCACACCTGACACCTTCACCCCCAACAGTACACATTGGTACAAGCTAATGAGCATGGAATAAATGGGACCATAACTTTGCTCCTCAGCTGTCATCTGCACTGCTCTCCCCCCCCCCCCCCCCCCCCAGTCCTGGCACCCTAGGCTGCAGCCTAATCAGCATATTGGTTAGTGGCAATGACCACCACTGGCTAGTTAGTACTTTTAACTGCAGGGCTGGGTACAAAATCAACCATTCCAATGTGACATTGGGCCGTGAGGGGAGTGGGTTTAACTGTCATCATCACCACAATTTCTACGCCATTTAATTTTTGCTTATTTACTGTACATGATTAGGATTTTGCACACAGATGTAAAGTATAATGTGTTTTTCAAGTAGAGAAATAATAATTCACCATTAGATGAGAACTAATTTTTCCTGTACCAACGTATTGTTTAAATTGCCTCTGGCACAGAATATTAAATAGGTGTAATAGATTATAATGGAGTGCCACTGACTGACTAAAACAAGACGGCATGTTCCTTGGCTCACAAGCATCATGTGACTTGAGTCCTTAGTGATGGACATTACTAATGTGACTTAGACTAAGGAGGTAGTCTCACTCATTCTAAGGCCATGTTTCGTCTACAGAAAGACAAAGCCGGAGTGATGGGTTAGCTATGTTTTGATTTATGAACTAAGACAAGTCTAGCCTAGTCTGAGATCTTTCAAATCGGCAGACAGCGATTATTAAAGTAGATTTATTGAAAAGAACAAACCAACTTTTATTAATTTCCCCAAGCTCTATGCAGAATGGAAAATTGTGGAACATCTCAATATAAAATTAGTAACGTAAAAACAAAAGGCAAGCAAAAATAACCTTCCTACTAAAGATTACACTTTTGAATTCAGTTTACACTGATGCTAATCTGTGTAATAAATGGCTCAGATTTGTTATTGTACTAAGTGAGCATGGATATTACAGTGAAATGGCACTTGTAGGTCACTCCCTATCTACTACAACCTTTTTCCAGTTGGTGACAGGGTGCGAGTCAGTGGAAAGTGAAAAGCTAGAACCTGTGCTGGGGCTATTTATAGCGGGACACAGAGCAGTCTGTAAACCCAGAGGCAGTTAGCAGATTAGCCAGCACTCTGAGCTTTCAGGAATCTGTACAGGAATAGTTTACAGAGTTGGGACCTGTTTTTTTGTAATGTAAATAAAGTAGATATATGTTCAGATTATACTGTATACTACAAATTGATATTACTTCGGCATTTCGTGGCACTTATAATTAGAGATGTGCAGGCTCTGATTTACTCTGATTTACTCTGATTTCAAAGCAGGATCTTATTGCCTATCAACTGTCAACAACTGTCATGTGATTAGGGATAGCCAATAAGATTCTACTTTGAAATCAGAGTAAATCAGAACCTGCACATCTCTACTTATAACATTAATATAGAGTATTGGAAAATGTCCATATTTATTTTTTCTAGTAATCGGAATTAAAGACCACTATACATCGGATTCATACTTGAGCCACATAATTGTTCATTTTGCAATAGTTTTCATCATTTAGTTTATAAACAATTAGCAAATTATTAGCTGTCTGTATATTGGAGGTTATTCAGATCTGATAGCATGGCTGCAAATTAACAGGCCATGCAATAATGGAACGACTGTGCATGCAAATGGCTCGTAGCAGGGGCGGATTGGGGACTAAAGGTGGCCCTGGAAAATTTTTGAAAGTGGCCTCATGTGGGTGGCAACAAATCAATAAAAGGCGGAGCCAACATTACAGTAGGCAGGATTATTACATCACTATACTTAGATACATCGTTGACAGGCAAAACGAATGCCACATTTTTGTAAAATAGGGAGAACAGGGATAGTGCGCGCCGTAGGTGCGTGCCGAAAATCCACACCGTAACGCCTATTACGTGTCACACACCCATTACATAGTATACCCAGAGCCGGATTAACAATGGGCCTGATGGAGCTATAGCTCCAGGCCCACTCTTCAAATAGGCCCATTTTGTAGCTGAGGGTCAGGGCTTTCCAACAAGACCAGCCCTGCGTCGCTAGCCCCCCGGGAACCGGAGATACTGCCAGGCAAACCTGGAACGTTTTCCCCATAGGATAACATGGGACCTGCTAATTCCGACCTCCACCCGGTTCCAACGGCTGCCAGTTCCCCCTCCGGCATCACAGAAACTCGAGGTTGATCTCAGTCGAACCCAAATTGCTGGGCCTTCAATCTGATACCTGGTCCATATGGGTTCATTGGTTCTAGAGATATTGCAGGTAAAACTATTTTTTTTTTTTTTTCATTTCTGAAATGTAATTTCATGGCTGTTCATGTTGTTTGAGGACAGCTTTCTCTGGAACCAAACGGCCCAGTTTCACGGGACAAAAATAATTTGAAGGCTACATGTAAATGGGTCAGTTGGTTCCGAAGATATAGCTGGTTGTTTAAAGGGGGGCGGGGTGGTTTTCTCTCCCCCTCACACCAGAAAATGCAGGGACTAGGCTGGTGTAAAAGGGGCCAGTCCGAGAATGTCCCTGCATGATCCTGGGACCATATTGCCTGCATTTTCTGGTATGAAAGGGGTATTATTTCAAATAGCCGGGACATGCAGTGCTCTGAATACAGCCGGGCAGCCCCCTGCTCTCTGCCCAGCTGTTAATGGCTGTCATTTCTGCCCGGCCGCGACTGTCCCCCAGTTACCGCGAGTATGTATTCCCCCTTGGCAATGAGCATGTAATCCCACATGGCAATGAGCATGGAACCCCTGACAATGAGCATGGAACCCCTGGCAATGAACATGGAACCCCTGGCAATGAACATGTAGGTAAGCAACACTTATGTAGCATAATTTTTAAAAGGCATTATGGTGTTTGGCATAATACGTAATGGAGATTATGGTGTGAGGCTTAACATGTAATGGGCATTATGGTGTAAATTTTTAATGTGCGCCTTTGGCACGCAATGCCCCTATTTGTGAAACATATTGTGCATTCTTGCTCAATCTGTTTGGTATAGTGCAGGCATGTCCAAACTATGGTACTCCAGCTGTGAAACTACAAGTCCCATCATGCATTGCCACAGTTTTGCAATTAGGGAATGCTAAAACTACTGTATGTCAAGGCATGCTGGGACATGTAGTTTCACAACAGCTGGAGGGCCACTGTTTGGACATGCCCGGTATAGTGTGTATTTTGGCTCAATCCATGTGGTAAAATGTGAATTTTGCAAAGAAAAAGAGAGAAAGACTCTCTGTTTTTTTGGGGCACTCTTTTACTACAGATTACGCAAGATAATCTCTACGTATGTTGATTTGGTCATTGAGATAAGTATAAAGTATGGCGAGGTACACACTATTTCACCTGTCAGTTTATGTGAATTTTGCCTTAATCTGTGTGGCATAACGTGAATTTTGACTCAATCTGTGTGCTATAGTGTGAATTGTTGCTCAATCGGTGTGAATTTTGTCTTATTCCATGTGGCATAATGTGTAAGAAGCAAGTACAGTATAAGTTACTATTGTGTTGCATGATTTGTATAAGGGGTATATGGTGTGGTAAACTTAGGTGACCACAGAAAAGGTGCTGAAATGTTGTCTACCAAGTTTCAGCTTTCAGTAATTTTTTTATGACTGGAGTGCCGCCTCACCCCACAAGTATCTTAGGACATCGGCGTCCTGCGGGTGCACCTTTGGAGGGCACCGGTCCAATATATCTCCCTGCATTTTTTCTTATGCCAGCCCCCTGCCTTTTCCAGGCATATATAATTAGTTGAAAGTATTTACACAAATAGAGACACACCCATGAGCAGACCACCCAAACAGAACACTGGTCACGCCACCCACATTATTAGGTGCTGGCCGCAGCTCCTATTATTGCGCATAATAGGCCCTTGATCATTTTCAGCTCCAGGCCCATTTAGACCTTAATCTGGCTCTGAGTATACCACATGCAACGATGGCCTGCCAGGCTTGCTAGTGCCAGGCCCCCAGCCCCCCCAACTAACGACTACACTACGGCACTATGGCTAGTGCAGTACAACAACCGTTGTTAGGGTTACTTATGATTTTAATGCTAGCCCACAAAGCAACTTACTGCTTTGTGGGAGATTCTGTAGAGAGGCAAGGAGAGCGCAGAGAGAGAGAAGGAGAGCACAGAGAGAGAGAGAGAGAGACAAGGAGAGCGCAGAGAGAGAGAGACAAGGAGAGCGCAAAAAGATAGAGAGAAGGAGAGCACAGAGAGAGACAAGGAGAACACAGAGAGAATGAGAGCGCAAAGAGAGAGAGAGAGAGAGAGACAAGGAGAGTGCAGAGAGAGACAAGGAGAGTGCAGAGAGAAAGAGACAAGGAGAGCGCAGAGAGAGTAACGAGGAGAGCGCAGAGAGAGAGATGAGGAGAGCGCAGAGAGAGAGAGAGAGATGAGGAGAGCGCAGAGAGAGAGAGAAAGAGAGACGAGGAGATCGCCAAGAGCGAGAGACGAGGAGAGCGCAGAGAGAGAGAGTGCAGAGAGAGCGCAGAGAGAGAGACAGCGCAGAGAGAGAGAAAGCGCAGAGAGAGAGACAGCGCAGAGAGAGAAAACGCAGAGACAGCGCAGAGAGAGATAGAAAGAGAGACAAGGAGAGTGCAGAGAGAGAGAGACAAGGAAAGCGCAGAGAGAGAGAGACAAGGAGAGCGCAGAGAGAGAGAGACAAGGAGAGCGCAGAGAGAGAGAAGGAGCGCGAGAGAGAGACAAGGAGAGCGCAGAGAGAGAGAGACAAGGAGAGCTCAGAGGCCCTTATTCTGATTCGAGCGGTACGGCCCGCGTGCGGCCGTACCGCCGATGTTTTCCGTCTGCACATGCGCAGAGGTCAATCTGCGCATGTGCAGGCGAATTCGCCGCACATAACGTTACTACGCCGCAAAGGGGGCGTATAGGGGAGTGAGGGGCTTCATGCCCTCATTTCCCTATGTATACGCCCCGCGTTTCATGGGCGTTCCCATGCAAACGCGGGGCGTACGCATGCTAATGAGGGTATGACGCCAGTGATGGGGGCGGAAAGCTGACGTCGCCGGATGTCAGCTCTCAGCCCCCATACAAGCTATCACACGGACGATTGTCCGTGTGGTCTCAGCTTGCGGGACCTGGTGGGGCGTGCGGCCCTGCCTTCGATGGTCGCCGACCATCGAATGCAGGGGGCAGCTCCCACCATGGTGGAGGCGTACGCCCCACCATTTTCGTGCGGATCGCCAGCCGTCCGTGTACGGACGGCCGTGGCGATCCGTAGTGTGGGCGGGGATTGGTTTGTGCGGCCGGAGCACCGTGTGCGGCTCTGGCCGCACGAATCAGAATAAGGGCCAGAGAGAGAGAGCGACAAGGAGAACGCAGAGAGAGAGAGACAAGGAGAGCACAGAGAGAGAGACGAGGAGAGCACAGAGAGAGAGAGAGAGAGAGAGACGAGGAGAGCGCAGAGAGAGACGAAGAAAGCGCCGTGAGAGAGACAAGGAGAGCGCAGAGAGAGAGAGCGCAGAGAGAGAGAGAACAGAGAGAGACAGTGCAGAGAGAGACATCGCAGAGAGATAGCGCAGAGACAGCGCAGAGAGAGATAGAAAGAGACAAGGAGAGCGCAGAGAGAGAGAGTGACGAGGAGAGCGCAGAGATAGATAGCGGCAAGGAGAGCACAGAGAGAGACAGAGGCAAGGAGAGCGAAGAGAGCGAGAGACAAGAAGAGCGCAGAGAGCGAGAGACAAGAAGAGCGCAGAGAGCGAGAGACAAGGGGAGCGCAGAGAGAGACAAGGAGAGCGCAGAGAGAGAGAGAGACGAGGAGAGCACAGAGAGAGAGACGAGAGCGCAGAGAGAGAGATGAGGAGAGCGCAGAGAGAGACAAGGAGAGCGCAGAGAGAGAGAGAGACAAGGAGAGCGCAGAGAGAGACGAGGAGAGCGCAGAGAGAGACGAGGAGAGCGCAGAGAGAGAGAGACAAGGAGAGCGCAGAGAGAGACAGAGACAAGGAGAGCGCAGAGAACGAGAGACAAGAAGAGCGCAGAGAGCGACAGACAAGAAGAGCGCAGAGAGCGAGAGACAAGGGGAGCGCAGAGAGAGACAAGGAGAGCGCATAGAGAGAGAGAGAGACGAGGAGAGCACAGAGAGAGAGAGAGAGACGAGAGCGCAGAGAGAGAGATGAGGAGAGAGCAGAGAGAGACAAGGAGAGCGCAGAGAGAGAGAGAGACAAGGAGAGCGCAGAGAGAGACGAGGAGAGCGCAGAGAGAGACAAGGAGAGCGCAGAGAGAGAGACAAGAAGAGCGCAGAGAGAGAGACAAGGAGCGCGCGAGAGAGACAGGGAGAGCGCAGAGAGAGAGACAAGGAGAGCTCAGAGAGAGAGAGCGACAAGGAGAACGCAGAGAGAGAGAGACAAGGAGAGCACAGAGAGAGAGAGACGAGGAGAGCACGGAGAGAGAGAGAGACGAGGAGAGCGCAGAGAGAGAGACGAAGAAAGCGCCATGAGAGAGACAAGGAGAGCGCAGAGAGAGAGCGCAGAGAGAGAGAGAACAGAGAGAGACAGTGCAGAGAGAGACATCGCAGAGAGAAACAGCGCAGAGACAGCGCAGAGAGAGATAGAAAGAGACAAGGAGAGCGCAGAGAGAGAGACAGCACAGAGAGAGAGTGACGAGGAGAGCGCAGAGAGAGATAGCGGCAAGGAGAGCGCAGAGAGAGACAGAGGCAAGGAGAGCGCAGAGAGAGAGAGCGCAGAGAGAGAGAACAGAGAGAGACAGTGCAGAGAGAGACATCGCAGAGAGAGACAGAGCAGAGACAGCGCAGAGAGAGATAGAAAGAGACAAGGAGAGCGCAGAGAGAGAGACACTGCACAGAGAGAGAGTGACGAGGAGAGCGCAGAGATAGATAGCGGCAAGTAGAGCGCAGAGAGAGACAGAGGCAAGGAGAGCGCAGAGAGAGACAGAGACAAGAAGAGCGCAGAGAGCAAGAGACAAGAAGAGCGCAGAGAGCGAGAGACAAGGGGAGCGCAGAGAGAGACAAGGAGAGCACAGAGAGAGAGAGACAAGGAGAGTGCAGATAGAGAGAGAGACGAGGAGAGCACAGAGAGAGAGAGAGAGACGAGAGCGCAGAGAGAGAGATGAGGAGAGCGCAGAGAGAGACAAGGAGAGCGCAGAGAGGGACAAGGAGAGCGCAGAGAGAAAAACAAAGATAGGAGAGAGAGAAAGAGGAAAGCAAAGTGAGAAAAGAGGAGGGGAGGAGATAGAGCAGAGAGGGAGAGAAAGAAAGAGAGGGAAGAGTGGGGGAAAGGGAGAGGAGAGTTGAAAATGGTTTGTGTCTCCCCCCCTCCCCCCCTTCCTTCTTCACTGTCAATATACAAGGCAAATAGTGTACCTGGTCAGGGGGGCAACAGCGGGTACCATAGAGGAGGCGGGTTCATTGGGGGAAGCAGAGGTGGCAGGTCCCGTAGAGGAGGCAGAGGCGCAGGTCCCGTAGAGGAGGTAGAGGCGGCAGGTCCCGTAGAAGAAGCAGGCAGACGCGGCAGGTTCCGTGGGAGAGGCAGCGGGTTCTGTGTGGAGGGAGATCGGGCAGCAGTGGGTCATGTGGAGAAAACCAAAGAAGATGAGGCCGCGAGTCCAGGGAAAGAGAGAAGGAGAGAACAGAGACACGAGGAGAGCCTAGAGAGAGAGACAAGGAGAGCGCAGCGAGAGAGACGAGGAGAGCGCAGAGAGAGAGAGAGAAAGACGACGAGAGCGCTGAGAGAGCAGAGAGAGAGACGAGGAGAGTGCAGAGAGAGAGACAAGGAGAGCACAGAGAGAGAGACGAGGAGAACGCAGAGAGAGAGATAGACGATGAGAGCACAGAGAGAGCAGAGAGAGAGAGACGAGGAGAGCGCAGAGAGAGACAAGGAGAGCAGAGAGAGACGAGGAGAGCACAGAGAGAGAGAGAGAGAGACGACGAGAGCGCAGAGAGAGAGACGAGGAGAGCGCAGAGAGAGAGAGACAAGGAGAGCACACAGAGAAAGACAAGGAGAGCACAGAGAGAGAGAGACGAAGAGAGTGCAGAGAGAGAGAGAGACTAGGAGAGCGCAGAGAGAGAGAGAGACAAGGAGAGCACAGATAGAGAGAGAGACGAAGAGAGTGCAGAGAGAGAGACAAGGAGAGCGCAGAGAGAGAGAGATGAGGAGAGCACAGAGAGAGATGAGGAGAGCACAGAGAGAGAGACGAAGAGAGTGCAGAGAGAGAGACAAAGAGAGCACAGAGAGAGAGAGCGCAGAGAGAGAGTGCAGAGAGAGAGACAAAGAGCACAGAGAGAGAGAGACAAGGAGAGCACAGAGAGAGAGACGAGGAGAGCGCAGAGAGAGAGACGAGGAGAGCGCAGAGAGAGACGAGGAGAGCACAGAGAGAGAGACAAGGAGAGCACAGAGAGAGAGAGAGAGACGAGGAGAGCACAGAGAGAGAGAGACTAGGAGAGAGCAGAGAGAGAGAGACAAAGACAGTGCAGAGAAAGAGAGAGAAGAGGAGAGCACAGAGAGAGAGAGATGAGGAGAGCGCAGAGAGAGAGAGACTAGGAGAGCGCAGAGAGAGAGAAGGAGAGCGCAGAGAGAGAGAGATGAGGAGAGCACAGAGAGAGAGAGACGAAGAGAGCATAGAGACGAGGAGAGCACAGAGAGAGAGAGAGTGCACAGAGGGACAATGAGAGCGCAGAGAGAAAGAGAGAGGAGAGAGCAAAGTGAGAAAAAGAGGAGGGGAGGAGATAGAGCAGAGAGGGAGAGAAAGAAAGAGAGGGAAGAGTGGGGGAAAGGGAGAGGAGAGAGTTGAAAATGGTGAGTGGTGGCATAGCAATGCTTGATGCATCCTACCCCAGGTCATGTGTTTCCTCTAAAGATGCTTATGTGAGAGTAACTACAGTTTAGGGAGTACTTCACACTATTCCTAGGGTAGTTTTGCTACAGCAAAAATGAAGAATCCTCTGAATGTATGTCGCTGCATCCCGCATAGGTTTCTATGGGGGATACAATGTTGCCAGATTTCCCAATATCTAGAATGCTTCCCATTCTGGATATTGGTCCCTGCAGCTGCCGCCAGGGGACTATGGCTACCCTCTGTACTGCCGGGTGGGCAGAGGGTTCTCTTGGAACCCTCCCTGGAAGTGGCCACTGTGCAGTATGCAGACCCCTGGCAGAGCAGGTCGCAGAGACGGTCTCATTTCGGAGCTCCTGTCTCTGGATCTGAAAAGTAATGCATTCTGCCAATAGGATAACATATTGCAACATGATCCTGGGCAGTATGGTCCCACCCAGATCACATTCCATATGCGATCCATCATAAATGGGCCCCATGTACCCTGTTCCCTTCACACACATTGAAGGTCATTCTTATTGACCTGCAAAGTTGCGAAATTTGCAGCTTTGCGGGTCATCTGAACGCCGCCCTCAGATTTCACGTATGCAAATGGTTGTTTTGCATAAACATCCATTCGCAGCCTGCGTGCGGAGCAGAAATCATTTGATGGTCGACGACCATCAAATGATTTCTCAAGCGCTCGCAGGTCTAAGTCAGTCTCTGCTGCCTTAGATCTGCGACACCCTTGTACGGGAAGAGGGTGGGAAGCTGACATCCGGTGACGTCAGTCGTCAGCTGCCTGCCCCCGGCACCCGCATCATGGGCGTTCCCATTGGGCACAACCCATGTCTGCCGCCCCACACCCCCATCCACAATACTGCATGTGAACAGGTTGGCGAATAACCAATTTGCCGCACCTGCACGCACAAAGCGGCTGCACGTGCACAACATCACTCCCCTGTGCAGGGGAGCGAACCAACCTGAATGAGGGCCATAGCCTGTTACACACACACACACACACACACACAGCCTGTTCCTTCACACATACAGTACATAGACACACACACTCAGACTGTTCCTTCACACATACATAAACTGTTACGCACACACATGCTTTTGTCTGTTCCCCCTGTCCGTCCACATGCATTACCTTTTGTTGGAGTGACCACACAGGAGCCAGGACCAGGAACCAGGAAAAGGAGGGGGGGGGCCTAATCGCTGACCCGTGGCCACACCCCCTTAGACCAACAACAACAAAAAAAAAACATTTGTCTCATGCTGCAGGAGGAGGCCAAGAGCTGGGCACCGCTAGCTGACCAGGCGAGGGGGAATGGTGACCTGAGCAGCAGAAGGTAATCTCATGCTGCTCAGAGCTGTGCATAGGAGAGGGGCGGGTGGAAGTAATATGCCCCTGGCTGCTAGTGCATGCTACAAAGCAGAGCCCTCCCCTAGGCAGTGCAAACACCCTAGGCAATTTTAGTCTGCCTATTCCTAGGGCCGGCGGGACCTGCAGGCAGTAGAAGGTCACATGAAGGATGTGCCTGCCAGGCAGCATCATGATCACACCAGCTCTTCCTAGTTCCTTCCTCTCTGGTGTTTCTTGCGCCGGGGCTGTCACATGACGCGAAGTCCCGGCAGCAGCATTAGAAGAGGCTCAAACAGCGGGTGGGAGGAGGCGGGCCACAAGCTCGGACTGCAGCCACCCACCTCCAGTGACGCTGCCTGCCTCTGAGCGGCTGAGCAGCCCCTCAGCCCATCACTATAGTTGTGTAAGTGCGTGCGCATGCGCAACAGCAGCGGCAGCCTCAATAGTGTCGCCCTCCCAGGAAAGTTCCTGGCAGATATAATGGCCAATCCGCCCCTGGCTCGTAGTACTCATGCGCAAGGCCATCTTGCAATGAAATCCAGCACATTTTTGAATCGCTGGCCTTACACAAGTTGATTTCTATCATGTCCCCCCGTTCCCTTCTCTGCTCCAAACTATACATGTTAAGATCTTTTAGTCTATCCAGGTAAGTTTTGTGATGTAGGCCATGCACCATTTTAGTTGCCCTTCTTTGTACACTCCAATGTATTTATATCCTTCTGAAGATATGGTCTCCAGAACTGGACACAGCATTCCAGATGAGGCCGTACCAATGACCTATAATGTGGCATTATTACTTATTTTTTTCTGATACTGATTCCTCTCCCTGATGGAGAGGCTAGCAACCAAGCACCTGACTAGCCTTCCTCATTGCTTTGCTACATTGCTTTCCTGCCTTTAAGTCACTTGAAATAGTGACTCCTAGATCCCTTTCCTCCTCAGCAGTTTCCATTATAGTACCCTTGATACTATATTGAGCTTTGGGTTTTTGAGTCCCAAGTGCATAATTTTGAATTTTTTAGCATTAAACTGTAGTTGCCATGCTCTTGACCAATTCTCAAGTTTACTTAGATCATCAGTCATTTGATTTACCCCTCCTGGTGTGTCTACTCTGTTGCATATCTTTGTGTCATCTGAAAAAAGGCATACTGTACTTTCCCTTCAATACCATTTGCAATGTCTCTAACAAAGATATTAAAGAGCACTGGTCCAAGTACAGATCCCTATATATACTAGTATAGATGGAAGATGGCACTCCAGAGGGACTTGGTGAAAACGACTTTATAACTCGTGCATAAAAATATGCTCCAACGTTTCGGGGATACATATGCCCTTTTGTCAAGGCTAAATATAAGGTGATTTTTTTCTAATATTAATTTCAACAGCAGCAAGAAAAAGTCAGGATCAGGTCCCGTATATAACGGGTCAATCTTAATCAAATTACCAATGGCTTCCAAACCTTCCTCATGAGGTATATTGGTATATAGACTGGTGATATCCAGTGTCACCATCCAGGTGTTATCTGGAATATCACCCGGTCTCTCCAAACATACTTATAGATCCGTAGTGTCACGCAGATATGTCTCCCCCGCCTGTACACATGGTTGTAAGTAAAAATCTAAATATTTAGAGATATTGCTATACAGCGAATCTCTAGCTGATACTATCGGGCGTCCAGGCGGGTTTGACATATCTTTGTGAATCTTGAGGAGCATATATAGCAACGACACCCTGGGTGCATCCACCTTAAAAAAATGATGCACATCCTGGGTTTTTCTCGATTTCCCGACTACCATTTGAAGACATTAAGCTCTTCATATTCTCTATTAACCACATCAAATTTGTGTCTCTTGAAAGCTATCAGTTCTTTCTTGTACGCCGCCACTTGAGCATTTAGTTTATTTGTTGGGCATATCCCATGTAATAGCCGCAGTGTGCTCTATTTCATAGTTACTGATTTTACTCTGAATATTTTTCAATTCTCTTGCTGCATCTTCGACTACGAGTGTCATGAGGTCAAGGGAGCATTTGTTTGAGATAGCAATCAAACGGCGGACAAAATCTTTGCTGTGGCATCCAATTTTGGGTGTATTTCTTACCCTAAATCCTCTTGGTATTTTTTTCTCTCTTATGTACTTCGACAATGTTATAACGTGCAGGAGAAAATCTGTTTCTTTCTTTTTCATCCTTAATAGTATATTATAAATCTCATCTGGAGCAACCCCTCCTGCTGTATCAATTAATCTATCAGTGAATAGGGCTGCTTCCATCTCATTTTCAGAAAAACTAAATGTCTCTCCAACAGGGACATCTGAGAGAGAGACATCTGAGAGAGAGAATCCACTCGCTTGATCCATGGTAGTTATGGGGTTAACAGCTTTTCCAAACAATATAGCTGTTCTCTGCTCAAAGTAAGTTTTTCATTATTCACCGTGTATCCACCAGTTAGCAACTGGTATAGAGAAGCTTCCTCTTATCGAGGTGTCCGCTCTCTTGAAACAGTGTTTGTGCTTGTGCTATGGGTTATCTATCTGGTATCCCCAGAATAAATCCATTATATATTCTGAGATATTCAAATGGAAAAAGAAAAAGTACTCTCCTTTGTTTGGGGGAACTCTTATCTGATAAAGAATTCTATATGTGATGATTATGAAATATTTAAAACATAACTTTTAATACATTTTCCTAAAATGCTGTTAGTGGACAAAAACATGACAGACTACACAAAACATCAAAAGGTGGTCTGAAAAAAACAGTAAGTGGACTCAACTGAGTCCTTCCAGCAGTCTATCGCTGGTGTCAATCACAGTGTAAATTCCTATAATAACTGTAAACACAAATGCGAGTCAATTGATACACTGTGATGAAATTTAAACGCTGATGGCGAAATATAATAAATTTGATGACCCGGTCAGATCCAATAAATTGTATGGTGTGTATTGGAGTAGATTTTATGAATATCCGTCCTATAGGTAATGGTCAAATGTTTTAATTTTTGAGGGAGTACACACTCCAAGCATGAAAAAAAAACAAGAAAAAAACAGGCAAGGAAAACAATGGTAGCCACTATCTGCAGTGGTGATGAAGAAGGTAAGTTAGATGAAAATACAACCTCCACAGGTAAAAAGAACACAGCCACTGCTATCGTATCAACAGACTAGTCCTAGTCCTTTGTTGAGGCAGTGAGTGGGCTGTGCTGTGAGCCTGTATGTATGGAGTTAATAATTCAAGGAGTGTAGCATCTGCTGTCTCCTCCCTAGGGATAAGGTGCCCTGTTGAAGCATGTATCAGTGCAGGGTCTTGCCGAAGCCTCTTGGGTGGAGATGAGAGTGCACAAAGAGGCGACTTATACCTGGGGGGTTAGTAGGCTGCTGCTTCCCATTTGTCCATACATTAATGGGGAGTGAGCGGTACTCACCACAAAGCTGCTTTATATTTAAGGTGGAATATCTGCTGTCACTTTTATGTGGGTATATGGTGCCCTGTTGACAATTAGTCAGAGCAGGGTCCTGCCAAATCCCCTTAATTAGTGATGAGAGTATTCCTAAATAGAAGAAATTTGTTGTGCAGAAGAGATATAGAGGGGACAGCAAAGATATGTCTTAGGTCTGAGTAATCAGTTGACTGCTATATCCCATTGCTCAGAGCATTGATGGAACAAGGGTGTCTGATTTACAGCAGGCAGTGTATATAAATGTGCCTTGGAAAGTATGAGAGAAAATATAAGATAAAGGTGATCACCAAGGTATCTTAAATTGGCAGACAGTGCTGTTTAGTGTTATAGGGAACTGGTATGATCGCTGTTCCTTTAAGTAACTATACACAGTTACTATGTATAAGCAAGCGCCGTCCAATGTGACGGTGGTGGGGGATAGTTAGGTATGCGTAGATAGTGGCAATCACCCCTGCATGTGCTGCAGGTGAAAGTGGCTACCACTGCTTACCTTGATGTTCGGAAGCTCTGTGACATCCTTGAGCATCTCCGTAATCTGCCGGGACAGCGCAGTGTATCGGCGTATATCCGGCGCCGGGTCTAGTTGCAACTGAGCAGACAGCTGTTTTGCAAAAAGGCGAGCTTCATCAGTGCTCAATATTCTGAGATATGCTGGCACTCAGTTTATCTTACATATCCGCCACGGTCCTGGTAACTTTTTCTTATACTATCCTGCTATGATACCACACACACAGACTTCTCCAACGTGCATATGAATCAAGAAACACATGGTGTGGAGTAGATAGGTGCCTATCTACTCCACACCTTGAAAAAGGACCATTTAAGGTCCAAAACGCGTCGGTGTTGTGGAGTTTTTTATGGTTCCAGGTATCCCTGATCCTACACTTTGACCCCTTGTTGCATACCACCTATAGGGGATCCATCTTCCTCATTACCCGGGTGAGGGGAGTTTGGAGAATCAGTGAAGGTGAAGCTGGAATCCATTGGTCTTTTTACCTGTTTTTATTCTACCTGTATGCTGGACTTTGGAATAAATCTTTTTTACACCAACCTGAACGAATATTGGAGTGGCATTCCATCTTGGAGGTCCGGAAAACCTGGGGTACACAAAGCCACCTTTGTGTGAAAATAGGGCTTTGCCCTAAGGTGAGCTTTTATTTTATGGGAAAGGGAATGTCTGGTGTGAACTAAAGATACCTTTATGGGCACATAGGGCCTGTAGTACTGGTCAGTAGTAAGGAATTATGAATTTTTGGACCCATATATCCATTGATTCATCTAACATATACTTCTACTATTGTTGTCCCTTATATAAGTGGTATCTGCTTTGGAACAGCCTCTAAAATAAGGAAGGAGGAGTGATTATTACATTGTTTCCTGACTGCGCACTATTGTCCACCATTTTGTGTTTCTTGCTAGTATTTGGATCTGGTTGTGGTATCCCAGGGTGGTATACGGTGCAGCAGCCAGGTTTGGCACAGTTATAAACCTCCCACAAGATTTTGTTTTAGTGCATATGAATCAGTCAGACGACATGTCTCTCAGCAATGTTTCGGGATTTTTATTCCCATCCTCAGGCTTGGTTGCAACACACATAAGAATTTGAATCTTAAAACGCCCTCACTATTCCACGTCGGCATCCTGCGTCCTCCCTCCGTCCTCACCTCCCTGCTTCCAGGTTGAGAACCCTCCTAACAACTCCCGGGGCTAGGTAACGTCAAGGGGAGCATTCGGCTGTCAGTGAAATTTGTTACAGTTTAAAAACGAAATCACTGTGCAAAACACTACATTGTTACATAACACAACATACATTTAAAAGCAACATGTGAATGTGACAAATCAATTCTTAATTATAAAGCGTTCCCTCATGGAATCATATTATTAGTACTATACATTGCAATTGGTCTCTCCTATTAGTATGACATGTAATATTAAACCTTGGCATATAGTATACTACCTTAGATTTCAAAAGTGAAATATTATATCATAAGAAGATATTGTGGTTAAGATGGTCATTTAACCCCTTGGGTTTCAGTGTGTCTAGGGTGAAAATCTACTCTCACATTTTAATAATTTGAGGTGTCTATCCCCTCCTCGCCCATCGTCGAGTACATAATCAATAATCATGTGGCAAAAATTTGCCATGTTATGTTTAGCCTCCGCAAAATGTTTTGCAATAGGCGGATCCACAGCTTTTCCATTAATAGTTGCTCTGATAGATGTTCTATGCATAGCCATGCAGTCCTTAAAGGTATGCATGGTTTTACCCACGTAATTGTAACCACATGGGCATTTTACTAAATAAACAACATAAGCACTGGAGCATGTTAGGCTGTGGCTGATATAAAATTTCTTGCCCGTGTAGGGGTGACAAAAAGATTTACCAGTGATCATATGGCTGCATGTACGGCATCCTGTACATTTGTAACAGCCATTTGAACTTCTGGTGCCAATTGCTTCCACTTTTAATTGTCTGGTTACGTCTGTATGGACTACCCAGTCTCGTATACTCATGCCTTTGCGGTAAAAATGCGGGAATAAAAATCCCGAAATGTTGCTGAAAGACATGGCGTCTGACTGATTCACTTGCATGTTGGGGAAGTCTGTGTGTGCGGTATCATAGCAGGACTATATATATATATATATATATATATATATATATATATATATATATATATTTATTAGTATAGGATGTATCAAACTTTTAAATAAGTTGTCAGGAAAACGTACAGTACCATAATGAATAAATACACAAACTTAATAGAACCAGTACTGCACTTTCATAGCTCACATTCTCCAACCTCATGGTAAGGCTCATGTTTATTCTTCCTGGCAACTGCTCTCTGGTCCAGTGCACTGGCTGAGGACACAGCAAACTTGGCAGAAGAAGTTACTACCACTGGCCATGTGCAGCAGTTCCGCTTTGTCCCTTACACTGCATGATGTGGCAACAACTCCAGTAATCGTGTTTATACCATTGCTATTGTCATAATTTGAACCACTTGCCAAGAGAATGGGGGTTGCCCAGAAACACCCCCCCCCCCCTGCGTTTGCCTATGACTATGCACATATTAACCAATAAGGTCCAACAGGTCTTGTGTATTTTAAGAGAGCCATCTCTAGTGAGACAGATTGCAGAATGCTACAGTATATTGTTATGTTTGTACAAACGTTACTGAATATAATTTCATTACAAATTTTATTTAACTAAATTTTTAACTATGTGAATGGCTTTGGATAATTTACTGTAATAGGGATTCAGAGATGCAAATCACATATACTGTATTTGAAAATGTTTACATAAATGTGTGAAAATGCACATCTTACACAAAAAGCAGATGTATATTTTTTATTTAACCCTAGTCTTAAGAACTCTGAAACATAAAGGAATTGTAACTCAGTCAGTGACACTGTCAGTCAGTGACAGTGTTTATATTAACTAAAGGGCCAATTTATCACCCTCCGCATCTGAGCACGAGCATGTGCTATGGTAATAACAGCCCAATCTGCAACACCATAATTGATTACTGCAAATACAGTACTCTCAACAGGCTGATAGGGTTATAAGCTGAAGTTGGTGTTATTATCACTGGGCTCACTGCAGTATTTAAAAAAACATTTTTAGGCCAAAATCGGCCAGATCGCATTTCCTATTTTAAGTATGGGAAATGCAATCTGGGTACTTAACAAATGCCAATTATAGAGTTTGGAGCATTTTTTCACGAAAACTGCTCCAAAAAGACCTTTACAGTAATATAATAAGAAAAGGGATAAAAATAAAAATTGTTAATAAATCTGTTCATATCCTTTATTTTAAAATGTGAGTTATAATGAGTAATACCTCTGAATATCAATACACTTTTGGGATGGGAAGAAAATTTATATTTTCAACATACTGTAGTACAATTCTAGTGAAGCCTTGTATTCAATACAAACTATAATTGACAGTCCGGGAAGGATTTACCTCCCTGTCTTCCCCTAACCCTCCTTTCCCACATACTAACTCTAACCCTCTGCAGCCTTACCCTGACCCCTCTCCCTAGTGCCTAACCATCAAGCCTATCCATAGAACATAACCCCCCCCCCCCTCCAGTCTAATGCTAATCCACCCTGCTCATTCACATCAGGATGCTGCCAGTTGGGACTCCAGCATCAATATCCTCAGTAATATAATGTGAATAAGTAGCAATATGGGTTCATGTAATTTGAAGGAAAAATATTGTGTGGTATAATTATTTATTTACAGTTTCTTATAAAGCGCAGCATATTTAATTGCGCTTTACAATTGGAAACAACAGTGATTTAAACAAACTGGGTAGAAACAAACTGACATAGATGTATTAGGGACCTAGGAGGTGTGATCAAATCTAAATAAGGAGCAAATATGGGGTGGTGTAATGGAACTTGAATTTCGGAGACACTACTGTGTGACATAATAAGGAGGAGTTCTGAGTCAGAGGTGTAACTGTAATAGCAGCGGGGCTAGGGGGCACCAGCCAAAATCTTGCCTAGGGCATCAAATTGGTTAGGGCCAGCTCTGGTCGCTGGCCCGTTCGCACTGAGCAGTGCGATGGGGGGGTGTGGGGCGGTGGACACGGGTCGCACCCATGGGAACTCCCAGGATTTTATGGGAGTCCCCATGAAAATGCTGGGCACTCCCATGGTAGTTCACCCGTGATGCGGGTGCCGATGCGGGCAGCTGACGTCACCGGGTGGCAGATGCCCGCCCTCTTCCTGTACCAGGCAGCCGCAAATCTCACCAGAGAGTAACTTAGATTTGCAAGTGCTGTAGAAATCATTCGATGATCAGCGACCATCAAATGATCTCTGCCCTGCCCTGCACTCGCATGCGTGTGGGGAAAATATGTACACATGTGGCAGGCGGCCGTTCGTGTGGGTGGCTGGCTGGCGGCGTTTAGTTGACTCGCACATCTGCAAATTTTGCAGCTTTGCGGGTCAACCAGAATGACCTCCATTGTACAGTGAATATAATATTATAATTTGCTTGCTATCTGTAAATATGTGTGTTTGCTATTTCAGTCATCGATGCTTAGTTAATTGAAGCCATACTAGTCTCGTGTTTGCTTAGCCAAATACATGGTAACTTATCACCTTTCATCATCTAAATATTTGCCTCTCTCGAAGCCTGTATTAATTGCCGTAGTATTCCTTAAGATGTTATCAAGGGTCAGCTGTACTGTTCAGTGTGTACTCACATACACAAAATTGTTCATAACAGGCAGTGTTTGAAAATGACTAACTAAACCTAAGCACTAACAGATATTTGAATGCTTAATTTTCAAAATTGTGAATCCTTCCGCTCTAAACCTAAATTCCTTCCTACCACTATGACTGTCTGCAACTATCCAGTTTGGTATATCACTGTTTCCAATTGTAATGCACAACATAATTTGCTGTGCTGTAATAGATTCCGTTAATAGCAATAATAATAAAGCAGGATAGGTTTTATTGAAGATAACAGGATACAGGTGAAAGAATATATACAGCAGTCAATATGATAAGGTATCAATATATTCTGTTCAGTCATGCAGCACTGTGATGCACCAATTACACAGTGACAGGCTTTGGAATATACAGACCTTTTATAGGGCCACACAAACAACATGCACTTGCTGTTGAAATTTAAGTCTGTTGACTCAGATATGTGATGTTATTTTGGGTGGTGAGTTATGCATAATAACACAAACAAGTTGTGTTATTGGGGATTATGAGTCATACACAATAACTTAACAATCAGTTAAGAGACATATTAATGCCTTTAACCATTTAACTACATGTCTAAAACTGCTGTTATATAACTGTTGTACCTGTGTACTGATTCTCCTAAGATTTGACTGTGCTCTCCTAAATAAAGATCTCTGTTTATTATGGGGATAATTACACTGCTTGAATAAATAGTACATGTCTGTCATGGATGATGATAGATGTAAGGAATCATGTGTGATCCCTGATGGACCCATTAAATCTAGTCATCTCTGTTCACATTCACTCCCCAAACTCAGTATTCTATCTCTCTCTGACCTTGGGCTAGCTTGAAATCCACTGAGAGTTTCCTACCGTATGACTTCCCATACCTTCCTCTCAGCCGCTCCTCTTCAATACACTTTTCCACGTTCCACCTGACTTCTATAACTATATTCTCTTTTGCATCTATATTCCAGTTTTTACACCCAATTATCTACTGCTTTCTATTTCTGCCCAGATGCCACTTGGAATGGTCTTTTTAAGAGAGGTAGAGGGCCATGTGCAGACTCCTGTATTTGGGCCCTCTGATTTCTGCCGGCAGTTAGGGCTCAGACATGCGATTTTACTACTCTACATACACAAAACACAGGGAAAATGGAAGCCGTCCCATTTTCATGGTGAATTCTACAGCTCTGCTGCCATTGGTCCAGGACTCTGGAAGTATAAGTATTCAAGAAAGGGTGTAGCATGTGCAATGTGCACCCCCGGTACTTTAGGGAGAGGAGTACAGTTTGTCACGGTAGTGGTGCACCACAGTAAATGAGGACGACTTAAAAAGTAACTTTTATTAAATCATCATATAAAAATAGAGGATGCTGCGAAATATGACAGACAACATATAACAATTAACAAGGACAAGTGAACAAAATAGTGCTGAATTAAAAACTAGGGCTCATGCGGCGTCCCTTAGCACTTAATTCCTTTTATCACAATTTTGAGGCGTCTCTCTCCTGTGTGTCGGCTACTGCCTATTGACACCAGGGGGATGTACTAATTTAATGTAATCAATTCTGTCTGTGGGTTTATTCTGTCATGTCACAGTTTTGCCGTGTACAAATGTTCGTGTGTTTGAAACAATTTTTAATAAAAAGAACCGTTGTCTAAGATATAGCATGGAATAGCAAATCTTGTCCACCAGTCATATGCTGGAGTGAGGACTGAGAATAGTATAGACTAGATAATGTGCAGCGGGCAAAAGTGCCTAATATGTGCTGCTTATCTAGTACAAGAGATGACAAAAATCAGTTCATAATATGTAGACCGATTAACTGTGTTTAATTGAGAAGCCCATATATGACCAATCGCCAAAGATTTTTACTAAGGGTGTGCCGTATGGAACTCTATAATCAATAATCCGCAGTGAATTTGCGGTTGGTTCTCTAATCGGCGGTTCACAGTATAGTAAAGTTAGCGAGATTCGAGTATAATTTCAAATACAAGCTTGCCGCTGTGCCCTCCTGATGGCTGTAATCAGTGTTGCAAAAGGATGCAATTAACCTGGGGGCAGCTGGCTAGGTATGGTTGTTAATAGGCGGGGGGATGGTAGGACCTGTATAACAATTGGAATTGGGCAATAGGCAGAAATCGCCTGGTGTGTGCCACGAGTATAGGATTGGACAGGTCAGCTACTGAATATAAATAGCTTAACTACCAACATGGAGAGGTTATGCAGTATAGGCGATGGTCAAGTATAGAAAAATTGGGCAGTTAAAACCGTATGGAGCTTCCACACCCTGCACTTGGCATCGGGGTTGTGTGAAGTTCTCTATCCGGCTGCTCAGGTCTAATAGTATCAAGTGAAAACACCGAACATGTACACATAAAATTAAACCGTATATACGGTGGCCAGTAGTAAGTATGAGCGTGCCGCTGAGCCCTCTTATGCGCTGACACCGACCATACGGGTAAACCCTGTGATTAGGTGCGGTTCTCACGGGGCGGCTGGCTACGCTCTAATACAAACACTGAGGCAACGCTGCGGGCAGACAGAAATTTTTTTTTTTTTTTTTAAGCTAAACATTAGAGTCCTTAAAAGGACTAATAAGGCAGACAGAGATAAGGAGGCTAAGGGAGCGTCCGCACGGCTATGGTGGCCGGCGTACGCTTCGCAGGTCTTCTTCAGAAGACCTGCGAAGCGTACGCCGGCCACCATAGCCGTGCGGACGCTCCCTTAGCCTCCTTATCTCTGTCTGCCTTATTAGTCCTTTTAAGGACTCTAATGTTTAGCTTAAAAAAAAAAAAAAAAATTCTGTCTGCCCGCAGCGTTGCCTCAGTGTTTGTATTAGAGCGTAGCCAGCCGCCCCGTGAGAACCGCACCTAATCACAGGGTTTACCCGTATGGTCGGTGTCAGCGCATAAGAGGGCTCAGCGGCACGCTCATACTTACTACTGGCCACCGTATATACGGTTTAATTTTATGTGTACATGTTCGGTGTTTTCACTTGATACTATTAGACCTGAGCAGCCGGATAGAGAACTTCACACAACCCCGATGCCAAGTGCAGGGTGTGGAAGCTCCATACGGTTTTAACTGCCCAATTTTTCTATACTTGACCATCGCCTATACTGCATAACCTCTCCATGTTGGTAGTTAAGCTATTTATATTCAGTAGCTGACCTGTCCAATCCTATACTCGTGGCACACACCAGGCGATTTCTGCCTATTGCCCAATTCCAATTGTTATACAGGTCCTACCATCCCCCCGCCTATTAACAACCATACCTAGCCAGCTGCCCCCAGGTTAATTGCATCCTTTTGCAACACTGATTACAGCCATCAGGAGGGCACAGCGGCAAGCTTGTATTTGAAATTATACTCGAATCTCGCTAACTTTACTATACTGTGAACCGCCGATTAGAGAACCAACCGCAAATTCACTGCGGATTATTGATTATAGAGTTCCATACGGCACACCCTTAGTAAAAATCTTTGGCGATTGGTCATATATGGGCTTCTCAATTAAACACAGTTAATCGGTCTACATATTATGAACTGATTTTTGTCATCTCTTGTACTAGATAAGCAGCACATATTAGGCACTTTTGCCCGCTGCACATTATCTAGTCTATACTATTCTCAGTCCTCACTCCAGCATATGACTGGTGGACAAGATTTGCTATTCCATGCTATATCTTAGACAACGGTTCTTTTTATTAAAAATTGTTTCAAACACACGAACATTTGTACACGGCAAAACTGTGACATGACAGAATAAACCCACAGACAGAATTGATTACATTAAATTAGTACATCCCCCTGGTGTCAATAGGCAGTAGCCGACACACAGGAGAGAGACGCCTCAAAATTGTGATAAAAGGAATTAAGTGCTAAGGGACGCCGCATGAGCCCTAGTTTTTAATTCAGCACTATTTTGTTCACTTGTCCTTGTTAATTGTTATATGTTGTCTGTCATATTTCGCAGCATCCTCTATTTTTATATGATGATTTAATAAAAGTTACTTTTTAAGTCGTCCTCATTTACTGTGGTGCACCACTACCGTGACAAACTGTACTCCTCTCCCTAAATTATCTCTAATTTTTTGTCCCAGTGGTAGCACACCCCCCAGCGTCATACATAAACTCTTCATATAGAGCTAACGGGGGTCCCTTCTTAAACTTATAATCGGTTTAAATATTGAGATTTCTTGTCCTGTGCGATCTGACCCCACCCACAACCTGCACCCCCGGTACTCAGGGACCTGTGTTCAATGCACACACTGCATGCATTATAAATACACCAGTGGCTCTCAGTACCAGGTCTTGCTATAGTTTATTTATGTTGCTGCTTCTATATCATAGTACCAAGTCTACAACTCTAAAATGCATTACAGTTTCTAAACTTAAAAAAAAAAAATTTCAGTAACTCTGTGGGGGAGATTAATTATAGCGTGTAGTGGCATAAAATGGAGAGAGATAAAACCTAGTGAGGGCCCATGGCCTAATGGTAATACAATATTTTAATTAAAGAGCTCATTGAAAAAGAACAGTTGATGCTACAACAGATGCATTTACTATGGGCAAACCCTGTGTTTACGCTCACATTGGCTGGCCACGCATACACCTTTGGTCTTCCCTCGCGCTTAGACGGACATTTTTCTTTTACTTGCTTTACTAAAATCATCACTGCTCAGCTCCCTTTTGCCATATTAATCTCCATGCTACTAATGATAGACTGTTGTGTCATGCACGATGACCAATCTTTTACCCACCTGGGATCCAGCAGCGCCTAGGAGGCTACGCTGAGTCAAGACGGTATCACCCTGAACACTGTATTGTTCTTGGCTTTTATCGGTACTCTGCCATATGATTTTGTGATCCACTGATAAAATGATAAGCTTTATTGGACCACTGGCCTTGCGGTAAAGCTTCTCTGAATGATTAAAACATGACTAGTGGACTGAAAAGAGATTTCCTCTAATCCACGAGTCTAAGGGTGATAGAGTAAAGTTTGAAAACAACATTGGTGAAAGTCGGCTCTCTCCTCTCAAATGACAGAAAGGTCAGCCAACAAAATAAGTTCTTTTACATTCAGAACATTTGTCATCTAGCTGGATGATCTGTGTTTACGACACATTAATATAGTTGCTTAGTTTTTGAGACACATTTACAAACATTTCATAGGAATTGAGAGTCATCAGTGGAAAGTGTTTAATAAACGAGCAAGTCCTGCCGAGTTTAGACAGCTCATGTCCATTAGTATAGGCATGTACTTACACATCAGATGCACAACAGCAGTGGCCTCACAGCTTTCTAATTAAGAGTGGAGGGAGGTCATAGCAATAAATGTAATTTTGTGTACAGTATCTATCAAATAACTAATCACTTGCAATAAACACAGAGGATGCTGATATCCTACCGATAGGACTTAAATCACTATATTTTTATGAGAGATAAACTACCACCCAAACAGCTCATATCATTCTTCAAACACAGCCTTCAATATGGCAGTTAGGAGCTAATACTTTATTGGTACTTTATCTCTCTCCACTTTATCACTCTTTAATGCTTAGTCGATAGGCCCCTGATACATCTAACAAGCTTTCTAAAGAGTGGAGAAATCAACAAGGGAAGAAGTTGCCCATAGCAGCTAGGGGTGGATTGGGATGAAGAAACAGCTCAAGAGATTTCTGAAAGCAGACCTCACAAAGGTGGAATCTGTTGAGGGGATGGGGTCAGTTGAAAGGGCACCATCCCCTCTCATAGGAACTTATTCTGAGTTGTACAAAGTTGCAGCCAGAATTGTATCTTTTCCTGCAGTTATGTCTATGGTCCTGGAAAAATTTCCAAAAAGCGGCTCCTTTACATGGCCACATAGCCAGCCTGCTACCATCTACCCCTTGACACACCGACACCAGCAGTCTGCCACCCTCTACTCTCTCCCAGCCACAAGCGGCCCCATAGCCATTTCATCCCATTGGGGATTTTCCCTGTAGGCAGGGTTTCCAACCAATCAGCTTCTAACTATTATTTTATAGAATGTTCTTGCTAAATGCACACTAGAAGACGATTAGTTGCTTAAGAGACTAAAGGGGTTATTCTGGTTGATTCACAAGGCTGCAAATTCACAGCCGGGATCAGGTGGACACAGAAACGAGTGTCACTCAGCCCTGCCGTAATGCATTTTGTCACCAGACTTCATATATATATAACATATGCACACGCGCACACACACACACACGTAAGCGTTTTGCCATATTGTTTGCTCAGCTAGTTAAAATCTAAGAAGTATTAAAATGTAAAAGAAACATGAATATTAAAATATTAGAGAATGAAATGTGCTGTACAGTAGCAATTCCGCTACCACCCAGGCCAGTTATAGGGGGTATTCAATCCTGGGTCACGACTGTCGGTACGTCCTGACAGCCATGACCCTGGCCCGGTTTCCTTTTGCTCTACCACAAGTCACCAGGCAGGATTCAATGTCCCATCTGCCAATTAGCAAAAAGGGGGCGTGTCTGCGTAATCGCCCATGGATTGTCGAGATCCGGCCGAGATCGCAACAATTCAAGGCCGTTCTCGGCAAAACGGGCAAAACTGCCTCCTCAATGCTGTCGGTCAAGACAACATTGAATAGAAGCCTGCCACTATTTCCTCCATTGGAAATAGTGGCGGGATTGAATACCCCCCATAGAGTGTTATTTAATAGGATGCGCTTGTTGAATTTTTGCAATTTTTAGGCAACAAAATGGCGTTTTCGCACTTTTTGCCGAAATCGCTTACTTAATAGGGTGCGCTAAGTCCTGTAATTTGCACATTTTGTGCGATAACTCGCACTTTTTACTTGCCTATTTCAATTTTTATTGCATCCAGATGTTTTCCCATAGAAAAGTATACAAATCGCTTATTTAATGGAATGTGCAAACAGAATTCGCATTTCAAAAGTGTCTAAAAATCACCATAGATGCAGACCAGGTCCTGATGGGCAAATTGACCCAAAAGCAACTTTGGTCAAGTGCAGAAATGGTTAATTTTCTCACAGGTGTCCTCAATTTTATTTATAAACTCTCCTACATATACCCAAACATCATTAAGGACACCTGCAAGGGTTTAAAAGATGGAGATTGTGCAGAGTGGTGTGAAGTTGGCTGTTTGTGACTTTGATCCTTTGGAGGAGCTGCGCAGGAGAAGGGAGAAAGCTGTGCGCCAGATCCAGATACCCCGAGTACTGTGGGCTTTATGTAGGTATCGTACTAGGCTGTACCTGGACTCCCTCTATGATCAACAGGTTTTGGGGATGTTTAGGCTGAACCGCAACAACCTTTTGAACTTATATGAGCAGGTGAGAGATGATTTGGACCCTTATGGGGGAGCCAATTATGCAGTGTCTGGGCTGCAGAAATTAATGTGTGCCAATCTTCTTCATTGGGGGTCTCACAAGCCACTTTCTCTAAGCATTTCACTCAAGGGTTACTTGCTTTGAAGAAGTTGTGGCGCACATATATCTTATTCCCACGTTGTGAGTCCATGTGGCAGGAACTTAAGGTGGCTTTCTATCGGCTCTTAGCATTCCCAAATGTGCCGGGAGCTATAGATTGCAGCCACATTGGGCTTCGGGCACTGCACGTGAGGGGACACGTCTACGTTAATTGGCATGGGCGTCACTCTCTGAACGTGCAGGTGGTATGTGATGCCAACCTAAAAATACTGAGTGTGGTTGCAGGCTACCCAGGGAACTGCCATGATGCCTATATTCTGCGTCACTCAGCCCTCTGGGACTGATTTCAGGGCTGGCTACTTGACAAGTACATTTTAATATATAGAAATGTTTGCCCACTATTTATAGTGCTCCAATGTGTTCATTTACATACTGAACAATTATGGCATTCCTGTGTAGTGTGCTAATAGTGTGTAAACTATACCCACAAATGTATCTAACCCTCAATCACTTTTAAAGCTGATGCCTGTCTGCCTAAAATATGGGTATGCTTGTTTGTAAAACCACTAATTACCAACAGTAAGTGTACCCTGTACCATAGTGCATGTTTATTTAACTCTAAAGTGGCACTTTAGTGTGTAGTCTCTTCTGATATGTGAAATAAATAGGTGTAATCAGTCCTTCTCCTTTACCAGATTTTTTTGAATATTGGTGTTGTGCCCCTTGCTCATGTAAAACAAATGCACATACGTTACCATATACTGCACTGACCTCAACTTTTCTTTAAAGGTGACACAGGAAATGGGTGTCTCCCGTGGCTCATGACACCTCTGCATTCCCCAGAAGGCCCTGTACAGCACCGCTATAACGAAGCACACGTTGCCACCCGCAATGTTGTGGAATGCACCTTCGGGGTGCTGAAAAGTCGTTTCATGTGTTTGGACAGGTCATCAGGAATACCGCTTTACCACCCAGCAAAAGTAGTGATGATTGTCCAGGCTTGCTGCATGTTACACAACATTGCCCTTTCCCAACCATGTTATGTGGAGGATGGCAATGCAGCAGTCGTGCAGGAAGCTGAAACTACCCAACTGACGGTAGTTAGGGGTACGCGGAGGGGGGGGTCTGATGCGTAGGGAGATCATAAGGCGCTATTTCTCATGTAAATGCATTTCTAAACGATCCTACCATGTACCTTTGGTGTAAGTGTGTTTGCATACCATAAACCATTTGCCATACATTATCACCAATATTTAGGGGATTAGTCAGAGCCCAATAAAAGAAGCTGCTTAACCTGAGGCATCCCTTGGTGATGACATACTGGTAAGTACATTTTTACAATGCTGTATGGCAATTATAAAAATGACCTAACACACCAAATTAGTTAAACACCCTCACTGCACGGTACCATAGTGGGTTACAGAATTTTAGTTTAATTAAACAAAACATTAGGATTGAAGAAACCACAGACACATTTTACTATAAAGGAACGTCTTTACTAATGCAAAAAAAAAAAAGAATTTAGGTCCTTTTACTGGGCCATACATTTTCACAAAAATATTCTTCATGATATAACTGGGTGTGGGAATCCCATATGTCGGGGAGCCGTCCGGCACCCATATAACTGTATTAGAACAAAAATAGACATGTGCTACTTGTACAATAATATTTTAGTAACCTGTGTACGCTCACATCCCCCCTTTGCCCCTGACCCCAGCCCACCCCTGGTTCGCACACTCCTACGTAGTGGTGAAGTGGGTAAACCACTCAGTGGTGTACTTGACACACTACTAATAGTGGATGAAGCTGTACCTAGTACATTTAATTCTTGATTATTTAATTGTACCTGCATGGCAATCAAGGCATTGGTCTGTGCTGATAGCTTGTGTTTGACCATGTACACTTTCAGTTAGGAGGGCTATATTATTGTTTTGTACCTGTAGGGCCTGGCTAATTTCGGACAGACGTGTCCAGGGTGGTAGCCATTCTGACTTGTGTGCCCACACGGACACTGGTGGGCACTTTTGCCCATTTGATGGCTTTGCAATGCCATGAATTCTATTTGTTTGTTTTTAAATGTGTGCAATAACCGTGCTACCTCTTCTGGTGTTGATGGTGTGTGGGGTGATTGGTGGGGTGTCACCACATATGTTGCCCTTTCAGTCACTGTTGTCGCTGTGTTTTCTTCCTCAGATGAGAACGGTTCGACCGGCTGGAGAATGATTTCCATATCTTGGTCCATCATTTCGGCTGTTTCTGTCGGTTGCAGCACTACTTGTGATGATCTTGTTCAAAAAGAGAAATTGGTAAGTATTCCACCATAATTAAGCAGTATGTGTAATTTTGCTTTTATGGTGTCTTGTGGGTTATGCCACATAACAATAGGTACTGTTCAGTAATGGGTAGATTTGGAATAAGTCTGATGGTTGTTTCACATTAAATTAATATCCGTTGGTATGTAGTGTGTCTCAATGAGTCCATGGCATGGCAAGCATAATGTGCTATTTTTTTTTTGCATTAGGCAATATGACATTGGTTCAATGAGCATTTAAACATGCTGCATAAAGTTCTTTAAACAATGCAGTTGACATTGAACCTATATTTGGTTTACAGTAGGGTGCAGGAGTGGATTATAGTGTAGCCTATTGTGCATGGTAGATGGGTGTGTGTACTGTATGTGTAATGGTTTTGCATTAATTTTGCTTACCTACAGCATCTCCATCAGGACCAATGTGTAGGCCTGTGTGTGGTGCGTGAGTACTTCGGGATGAATGATCTGCAAACAAAATGGTGAACAGGCGTTACAAAATTTGCAAGGACAGCATTTCTTACCAGCATGCATCATAACTTTTTTTTTTAAACCTGTAACATAATTTGTTAGGCATTTGACCAATACCACCAGGTGTGGAACTACATGACCCAGAATCACCAACAATTTCAATCTATGACTTTACATTTACATAAGTTACCCTTGCTGGGATATGTAGTTCCACACCAGCACTATTGTTATGCTAACATTACAAGAGAGCATTACAGTTATAAAACATTGCAATGTATGATGTACATGAAAATGTGTGAACACTTACCAGCTTGGGGTGGCGATGCTGGCCTATCCGTGTCCGCCACATAGAGCCCAGGAAGGACCTCTGGTGTCTCCTCCAGTGCGGATGGCCTCTTTGATTTTGGTGGCCATCTTGGCTTTGAGTAGCTTTTTAATGTCGTTGAATCGCTTCTTCACATTCCTTACGCTTCTTTTGTGGCTGCTTGCTGCATTGACTGTGCCTTTAATAGACTCCCACATGGCCCTCTTCTGCTGTGCAGTGGTCCTGTTGTTATGCTTCCCCAGCAGCCTGTCAAATACAGGGACTATGGCACGGACAAGGGCCACATTTTCCTTGTAGGAAAAATGCACCTTAAGGCCACTTTGGGTGTGGCAACTTTCTGCATCCACCTCCTATGCGGCCATATCCCCCTCCTCCTCCGGGGCAGGCTCACCCTCCTCCTCCTCCTCACCTCCATCTTCCTCTACCTTAGTCCAGTCGACCTCAAAGATGTGGCCCTCCTGCAGCTCTTCCTCGGACTGTGTGCTGAACAGGTCCTGTGTGAGTGGATGTGATGGGGAGGCAAGAGGGTCCTCCACCTCCTCCTGCTGTGCCTGCTCCTCCGGGGTCTGGCCTGGCCCAGGCCTTGATGTGGCCATGCTGCCTGGCACAATGCTGCCTCTCCCTCTCACACTGCTGGCTCTTTGTGTGCCTCTGCTGCCTCTACCCCTGGCTCCTCTGGCGCTGCTGCTGCCTGTGACTGGCCCACTGTTCCCTCTGCCACCTGCGCTCACTGGCACTCCTCTCCCAAACATTGCTTCTCTCCTCTCCATGCTCCTTACTACCTTTCAAAGGTCAAAATGGCGCCTGTGCCATATAGGGGGTGTGATGCATATTGTAGGTGGGCCAATAGGTTAGGGGGTTATTTGGCATGCGGAGGCAGTATTGTAATTCGCATTCCGGTTAGTCAGAAAATCGCACATGACCAGCTCTGGAAATCGCACATTACTGTGTCATAAAATCGCATCACATCGCACCACATCGCACTTCATCGCACTTTTTGTGCGCATTCTCGCATCCCATTAAATAATCGGTTTTGGAGGAAAGAATGCGAATTGAAAAAGTGTGATACAGTGCGATAAGGTGCGATTTCAAAATATTACCAAAAATCACATTCTATTAAATGTCACCCATAGTGTTTATCTAAATCTATATCAGGTGAAATGAGGTGGACTTTGGCAGTAAATGGCAGTGTCTACCAAGGGAATTTTTTTATGTTTTTTAGTCGTTGTCTTTTATAGAAGCATACAGTAAATACTCAGTTTTATCCGCTTTATTAGAAAAGTGTAATAAAGTTTGTATTTGTATGACTAATTTTAATTAATCATCATTCATTCTAAAATTAATAGCTGTTACAAATATATTTCTGGTCTAAATCGACTTTAATAAGGGCTCAGAAAGTCACATGTTTCTAATCTGCTCCAGATTTTTAGATGACACATAGTTAATCCTAATGTCTTATTTGTGGTCTTTCCAGAACAGGAATGTTCCGGTTTACTTAATCAAATGCTTCAATGCTAACTGATTCCTTATTGCTCCTGGTTGTCACTAGTTCAGTACCTCCACAAATGCGCCAATAGTGCAGTGATGACCACTGATCAGAAAGGAGTACTCTCAGTGCTGCTATTTACTGTTCTTTGATAGTATAAGTGCATATAGAGAGTGCGTGAAACAAGCTTTATTAGAACATTATTTTTTGCCAAATGGCAATTAAGGGGAGATTTTTTCAACCTATTTCAAAATAAATAGGGCTTAATTCAGACCTGATCACTGCTGTGTGAATTTGCACAGCAGCTGATTATCGATAGACTGCACGTGCATATGGCCTGTAGTGCAATATGTGCGACGCCTGCTAGTGAAGAAATCCTGTTACTTTTTTCTTTGCTATTAGTTCGCAAGTTGATTGACAAAACATTGGCGTCTGGGGGTGGTGACTGGCCATTTAGTGGGAGTGCTAAGAAAAACACACGTGTGACAGAAAAACCTCTAGGTATGCAGACGTGCCCAAGCTCCCGTATGACTCAGCCAGGCATCTTATTCATATTACAGAAGGGTTAACTGTGGTGGGTGCGCACACAGTGCTCTCAAGCAGCCTATTACAATTGAAGGTGTTATTCTTAGGGCACCTTATAAACAGATAGACAGTGTACAGTGAATGAATTGATACCGGCGCTTTAGAGAGGTAGTCTCTTAGAGATTTTGATTCCAATATATGTCCAATAACCAGAAGTTTGAATGGATGTGGCGATTACGGATGTAATAATCCTCCAGATATGGAATAAAGCAGTAGCGTCTGATGAAGGATCGATAAGGATCTGAAACGCGTTTAGCGTGCCTTTCCATTTGACTACTCTGACTTTGTACCCGTGCTGGACTTCGGGATTCGTGTGGACGGACGTGTTCAGGCTGTTTCAGTGTCCGGAACTGATCAGCCTTTGAGACTGACCGCATACCTCCTGCTGTGCCCCGGGACTATTTGTTATGTGCCTTTTTAACCCCTACCAATTGTAAGTGCATTACCCCTATTAAATTTGTTGTTTCAATCGTTATGCACTATATTCTGTTTCTGCTTTATTCCATATCTGGAGGATTATTACATCCGTAATCGCCACATCCATTCAAACTTCTGGTTATTGGACATATATTGGAATCAAAATCTCTAAGAGACTACCTCTCTAAAGCACTGGTATCAATTCATTCACTGTACACTATCTTATTCATATTAAAACACAGAAGCAGACTATGCTGATTAAAATTATAATGTGGCATGTGTGTATTCTACGTGCAACTGCAGCTTTATCTGTATACAAAATGTCAGTGGAAAGGTGTGGATCAAAGTGTTGACAGTGTCTAGGTTGACAGTCAATAAAACAACACTGATAGGTCGACAGGCACATGTCAACATTGACAAAGGGATGAACTGGAAAAGGTTGACACATTAGAAATTCAACATGTGTTTTTCAATTTTTTTCAATGGCGACACCTGTCAATAAGGACCACCAAATGGTGTAGCTCAGGACCACCAAATGGTGTAGCCCGTGCCCTCTCATGGCTCGCTGCACTCTCCTGCTGCAGGCATGGATTACCATTCCCAATCATAGCCCACATGGATTGTAAAGCATGATAAAGCCCCCAAAAGAAAATCAATGTGAGAAACGAAGGTAGACCTTTTTATGTGTCAACAATTGTCATGTTGACCTTTTGCTTGTTTTAACATTTTGTCAATGTTGACCAAGTGCATGTCCATCTTTGTCACTGTCGACCTACTGCCTTCTGGTGTTGAATAATGACTGTTGACCTGGACACTGTTTACCAATCATATGGGTTCCTCAGCAATATTGTGAACAATCCTTCTAGGTGGCATCTAGAAGATTCGGGCAGATCGTGCTACTAATAGGCAGGGCCATAAATCAGTGTGTGCCAGAGGTGCCTTGCCCTTTGCGCATGTGCGCCAGAGGTGCCTTGCCCTTTGCGCATGTGCACTGTGGGCACAGTCTGCTGTGCCTGTTAGCCCAAACTCAAACAGCATGCCACAGGTATGCCGCGTGTCTTTTCAGGCTACCATGTTGCACGTTGTTGATTTTATCAATTTGAGGATAATTGAAGTATGTGTGTGAAAACGGCAATTCAGTTGAAATTCAAAATCATCTAAATAGATTTCCCCATCTTTGGTAAAAATGAAGAGCCAAGCAAGTAATAATTGCTTTGATTGAAAATTGAAACCACCTGCCCTTTGAATAAAGCATATGAGTGACTGAAGGATCATAGGGGATCAGGCCTTGAATAGGTCTTTAAAAGCACCCAAAACATCTTCTGTTAATTGGATGCATTCATCTCTTAAGTCATTTACTATGCTGTGCTATGATTATGTATAAGTAGTTTCAGTGTACCCTTGTACCAGGACTGGGATAGATGACACACAGTACATTTACTTTTTCATTGCCATCAAAGCCCACCGGTCATGTGGAATCAGTTTAAAATCATTGCCTTTCTATTTGAAAAATAAAATACATTTGGCAATTAAGCATTTACCGCAGTGTATAATTTAATAATACAACTGAGGGGTCTGTTTTCCGTTTTTAACACTGTGAAGAAAGCCAAAGAAAACCTTTTGAAATCCATTAAAATCTGTTAAATAATACAGTAAAAGGAAAATAATTCTAAATTGACATGTAACTTCTACAACAGAAAGGGAGGGGTTGGGTTTAGACAGTTGAATTACAGGATGGACCAAGTTACCTGTTCCAGTGGCGGTGTTACAGTTTGGGTGCTAAGCATTACAATTCCAAGCAGGCCCCTGCCAACAAATGACATCATACCTTGTAGTTACCAGAATGGCAAGAAGAGAAGAATATATGCAGGCGAGTGTCCAAGGAGGAGGAGTTGTGTTAAGCAACATAAATTTTACCCTACCCCTCCATCCGTTCCTACTTACCCTATTGTTTTTCGTTCATCCACCCACCTCCTTTTAGTCTGTTAACTCTTATGAGTAGGGCCCTCCTTCCTCACGTACTCACCCCCGCTTTACCTCACCAGCGCTCCTGCCCTGTTCTTCCCTTCCTCTACTTCATCTTCAGTCTCCTCGACAATTTCGACACCTACTTCAGAACTGATGCTGATGTTAGTTCTACCAGCTATACCCATATTTATGCTGTATTTTATCAACACACCCTGTATGTTACCTTGTAATTTTTTTTTTTGCAATGTACGGCGCTGCGGACACTTTGTGGCGCCTTATAAATAAACGTACTACTACTACTAAGCCAAAAGTCAGTTCAGCTGCCATATTAAGTTATACTGTATCAGCACAGACACAGTATATAAATCTTAGAGCCAGGCAGAAGAATGCAAAGTATAACCACCTCATTGGGATTGTAAGTTATGACAAAGAATTTGCATCCCATATATAAAGCCACCAGTCTTAAGGCCTAAAGGCACCATACACTAGGCAATTCACTAGGCACTTCAGATGGAGAGCTGTAGATGGTATTCAGCAGAAGTGGATCAGGCAAAAAGGGAGAATCCCAGGTAGCAGGTAAGCAGTAGCAGGAAATAGGAACTCAGGGGTAGATTTATTAATCTCGGTAAAGTGATAAAATGTCTGGTTTTTATCACCGGCCAATCAGCTCCCTACTGTGAAGTTACAGGCTTGGTTTGAAAAATGACAGGTAGGAGCTGACTGGCCGGTGTTAAAAACCAGACACTTTATCACTTCACCGAGCTTAATAAATCTACCCCTCAGAAACTCGGGCCTCTGGAACAGGAATCACCTGGAGCATTGGGAGTTAACTCTAACTTCTGAGTCGACATGTGCCGACAGGCGGTATTTCAAGCCTCGACCTTAACTTGGTCTACCCAATGACCCATACACCTCTAAATAAAATAACTTACCCAAATCTAACTTTTCTGTACGTGTTATATTTGCCCACATTTTTAAAAAAAATGTGCTTTGCGATTGTGGCACCCCACAGCTCACTGCATACAGGCATTGCCACACAAACTGCAGGAACAACAGGGGTTAACTAAGCTAGGGACAATACATTGTTGCCAGGTATCAGCTTTAGAGGCTCACCTGATTGAAGGGCCAGGAACAGGACTCCCTGGTTATAGAATGTTGACCTGGATGACAAGAGAGGATAAGTATCTTTTACCCAGGGCAGGAAACTGAGAGAGGCAGTGAGGAGTGTTACAGTCAGAGTGCAGAGCCAGTGAAGAGATCCAGCATGACTGCTGTAGAAGGTGGAGAGTGCTAGCCAGCCAGAAGGGACAGCCACAGAGACTGAGGCTACAGATCCCAGCAGCCTGGTGTGGAGACTGTGTGAGCAGCAGGGACAGCCAGCAAGTGCCATGATAGTAGCAGCGTGGCCTGTGGGGAGGCAGCCCAATAGTAGCAGAGCATGTGGTGGGGTAAGCAAACAGTACCGGGACTATGTAAAAACTTATAGTGTCCAGTCCGGGGGGGTGTCCCGTCCTGGGGGTGTCTTATCTGGGGGGGGGGGGGGGGGTCCCTGTGATAGCTTGTCAGGGACATGGGGAAGGGAAAATTACAGCCTCCCCCCTGTGGTCTGGACTGTACGTTTTTTGTTACATGCCCGGACCATACAGGGAGGCTTTATTCTCTCCCTCCTCCTCTCCCTGGTGACAGGTGTCACAGTCAGCACCCCCGGACAGGACATCCCCCCGGAACTGACGTTACAAGCTCCGGACTGCAGATTTTGATGTCTGGTCTGGCGGTCCGGACCAGATATCAGACATGTTGACATGCAGAAGTCATTTGAATAGTTGATTTTGGCACTCCTATGGGTTGTTACATCTGGTAACAAGCAGTGACTTCATTGCTATAGGAACCTGCTGTTTGGCCCATGCTGTGCTTTGTTTTGTCGGATGTAAGCGATGCTAATCTCCTGATGAAGGTCCATAATGGACAGAAACGTTGAGTATACCCTATCTTTATCCGTGATGTTTTTGGATTACTAAATACACAGCTTTTTAATTGCATTAACAAAAATACTGGAGAGTGCGTCCTTTTGTTCTATATATATATATATATATATATATATATATATATATATATATATATATATTTGAAGACAATTTGCATAGTCAGAATATTGCGGGAGTACAGTAAGTACTGTGACTTTTGCTAATTTCTATAAGTAGTGATTGTATTGCCTGATGATATCACGGTGGTCCCGCCTTGCAGGCAGTGTTCCTTAATTCGTTCCAAACCTATCCAGTTTGATCAAATGACCTCATTGAGGCCTTTCACAATATCCCAGAGCCTGGTCTGATACTTTAATTTCTCTGCCATCACCAGCGAACGAACCTGAAGCAGGAGTTATTCGGCTGAAGATCTACAGAGCAGGGTTGCCTACCTGACCCTCTCCTTCAGGGAGAAGATGTTCTATTCCTGTCCTTCCCTGGTAATGTAGGATTGCCATCACCTGTGGGGAACTAGGTAATTGATAAGAAAGGTCTTTCACCAGAGGTGATGACCATCCTACATTACCAGGGAAGTCCAGGAACAGAGCACTTTCTCCCTGAAGGAGAGGGTCATGTAGGCAACCCTGCTACAGAGGTTAGTGAAACTTGCACATACAGTATACCATGAATAATCCCTACCAGGGTTTTACACAATCATGTTTGAATACCCCTCCACGTGTACTAGACACCTTGCACCCATAATAATAATGCCACTGCCCCAAAATAAGAAATAATTGATATTAAACGGGACACAAGATGAAACTGGTCCAATTAATAAGAAATAATTAAGATGTACAACACTGTACTTATTACACTGCACTGTATTTTTTGTTCCAAGTGTTTTTTGTCTCTAGGAAAAAAGAAACATACATCAAACCTGTTTCTACATGAAATAAAGAACATACAAGAAACTTGTCACAGCACTGGTCTTGCTCTGTTCCTGTCACAGTCTGTACTGCTGTATCTCCCTGGGGTGACGTCTTCCTTCACACACTTCCTGGTGAAAAGGGATCTAACACACTCATGTCTTTCTTTCTGAGCCAACATTTCCAATCCCCCATTGGGAGAACATGTAGCAAAATTAAGAAATTAACTTTTTTATTATTCTTTCATTCCAATGCTCCATTGTACTTTGGAACAACAACGATAAAGAATTTCATTATAACCACCCTGGGACATCTAAAGCTTTCGGACAACTGTTGACAACAATTAAAAATCACTCAAGACTCAAAGCACAAAGACTCTGGCTTAAAGTCACAATGTTACTGGATACTGCCCTGCATCTCAAAATTGTCTTGCTTTTGAAGGACAGTTCCTAATTTTAGGGTTGCTTGAACTGGAATCATCACCTTTAGAAAGCGGTGATCCCTAGGCAAGACTTTCAGATAGGGCCTGATTAAAGGTTCCAGGTGCAACAGACTAATACACATGTAGCTCCACTTGTAATGCTGCTAAACACACGTGTATGGGCACTCAGGGACTCGCCAGTCATACTGCTCATGTGCATGTAAATACAACTGACATGTAGGACCTAATGCTTGTGGTGTGTTGGAGACTTTGGATTGAGGCTGACCAGCTGACATTGTTGCTCATTGTACAGAATATAATAAAATAATGGTTCCATCAGTAAGTTACATTGGCAAGATTATCTGGATGTCACCTTTATGGGGTGTACACCAGGATCGAAAGCAGAAAAGTCTCCGGACCCAATGCAGTTCCATGCTGCTCAATGCAGTACCCCCCCCCCCCCCTCCCACCTCTATTCCCCCTGACCATGCCAGGTCCCGGTGGCCAGCGATATTGAATCAGTGTCTGCCTCACAGCACTCAGGTCATGGGTTTGATTCCCACCACGGCCGCCCTAACAGTGTGGAGTCTGTATATTCTCCCCGTACTTGTATGTGTTTCCTCCAGGTACTCTGGTTTCCTCCCACAATCCAAAAATATACTGGTTAATTGGCTCCCACAAATTTTACTTTAGAATGAATGTCTGTGTGTACGTGTACATGTGGTATGGAATATAGACTGTAAGCAGAGGCGTAACTAGAACTCTTTGGGGCCCATAGCAAACTTTTTCTATGGGGCCCCCCACCCCACCCCCTCATGCCGCTGAGAGACAAAAATTATGCTGGTGGGAGATGGGTGGTCAGGAAAAGAGAAGGAATGTGAGAATAGAAGGAGAAAGGGAGGGGAAAGAGCAGGAGTGAGAGAGAATGTTGGATGGAGAGATTCTGGGAGAGACATTGCCAGGTAGAGTGACAGAATGGGGGAGAGAAAGAGGGGGGAGACAGTGGGAAATGGCGGAGAGGGAGGAGAGAGGGGGAGGAAGGATAGGGAGGGGAAAGGGTGGAAAGAGATAGATAGGGAAAAAGAATGGGAGGAGAAAGAATAGAGGCAGAGCAATGGAGGGTGAGAATGATGGGTAGAGAGGCAGAGAGAGACAGAGAGATGGCTTGTTACCTCCACATCAGCGCCGGGACCTCAGCAGATCTCTTCAGTGGCGTCCCCTCAGCGGCGCGGATATCTGGCTTCCAGCACTATTCCAGCGCCAGCAGCAGCAGCAGTATTCCTTTTGCGCGCTGGGGCTGGTCACCAGATAGTGACGTTGAGCCCTGGCAGTAGAGATAGATCGTTCGCGAACGAAGCTGTTCTTTTGAACGGATCCCATAAAAGACTGAGGGAGCCGCCGATCACAAAAAGGTGATCCGTCGTTCTTTTACTTTGTTTAGTTTTTCATTACAATGCATTTGTCTGATCTCAGCACTGCCACCTGTGGCAGCTGAGATGTACTAACTCAGGAGACTGAGTTCAGTGCTTCTACTGCAAGAAAAAGAAAGAATAACAAGGCTGCTGCTGCTAGGGATGGCCATCGGTTCAGACGCAATCGATGGTTGCCATTGATCGCGATTCTGCACCCAGCCATCGATCAGTGTTTTACTCGGTTATGTATATTCATATTTGTTCAGCTCACTGTTTTAAAAAAAAAAAAAGTAAAAAAAAAATGGCAATAAATGATTGTAAAACAAATTATGCTTCGTTATTATCAATTACCCCTTCTTTCAAAGTGAACCGTTGATCTGCCTAAAAGATACAGATCTTTTCACTGACTGATCTTCCGGATCCCAGCTCTTGTTAGTGACCCGTTTTGCCCATCACTACCCGGCAGCGTTGGAGAGACAGGGGGGAGTCTGAGAGAGCAGAGGCTGGATTAGCCAGCTCCTCCCCTTCATTGACCAGGTGACGGTCCAGACCAAAGGTGCTGCCGGCGGAGGGGGGGAGAGGAGGCACGGGGAAGAAAGAGGGACGGGACGGTGCTGCGGCTGCCGAGGCACAACTTAATAAAAAAAGGTCTAATGGGTGCAGGGGGTGCCTGCTTAGCCCTCAGGCTTCTGGAAGGCCCAGGCCCCATTGTAGTTGCACCCCCTACACCCTCCATAGTTACGCCACTGACTGTAAGCTCCACTGGGGCAGGGACGGTGTGAATTTCAAATATTAATCTGTAAGGTGCTGCAGAAGATGTGTGCGCTATATAAATAACTGTTAATAAATAAAAGTATGGCATAAATTCTGCCTTTATTTTATTCCTGTGCTGTCACCAAAGCAGGAACTGCTTTCAGGCAAATAAGCTGGGCAATTTTCTTTTTAATTTAGGGTTCAGATGCCTTTATTATTTACCTTAGGAATGCGACACACCTGAGGAGGTCACATGGCTATGATAGGTGGGCCCATATTTTTTGCTAAGAAACTTATATGGGCTTTACAGAATTTTATACATTCTAATTCTGATGCAGTGCTCAATGAATGTAGAGGATATGGAACATCCCATAAAAAACATTTGTTTATGTAAAATCTGTCTACCCTGCAAAACCCCATGAACCTGGATTAAGCAGAAAGCTGATTCAATATATATACCCTAACCATCAGTGTGATTTAGTCATAAGATCGGACACTAAGCCTAAGGGCTATTTCACACGCTTCAGCTGACACCGGGTGGCAAAACTCTGCACGGCCAAAAGACGTGCAGTATACATTACACACAATGGACAGCTACTGTGTCCTTTCATATGGGCCAGTCACGGCCCGGCCGCCGGGTAGCAGCCAAATCCAACCACTGGAAAGGAAGGCTGCTGGGCCATGGCCATCCCGTCCTAACAGGTCAGTGTCTGCAGAGGTAGATGGGGGCCTTTCACACACACCGGTCATTTGGTGTGCAGTCTTAGCTCTTACCCACCTCCATCCTGATATCACTGTAATTCCCATCCCCAAATTTCCACTGCACCGGCTCACGGAACCAGTGCATGTGAAAGGCACAAATGTCATTCGTCTGGCTTTATTCCTGTCCGGTTAAATCCGGTGTGTGTGAAATAGCCTTAATTTATCTGAAGACGCCGAATAGCGAATATCGGTATCAGGTGATTTTTCACAATACTGTGTTTGTGCGCATACTACAGTGCGCATGCATGAGCCCTCAAACTGTGGTCTCATTCTGAAAATTGTGACTGTAGTCTGTGTGATGGCAGGTGGTGCAGGTATGGAAGGTGCTGGCCCGGCGCCTGCCTTTGTATCAAGGCTGCACAGAAAGCGGGCTGCCATAGTTAAGTGAGCGCTTTGCATTTCTGCACAGCGATCACATTTTGATGATGCAATTAAAAACAACTACAGCCAGGTCAACCATGCTCTCAAAACTCCCCTGAAGGTCCCAGAGGAATGCAGAACTACCTTTGCCATATTGACCCAATGGCCCTGTTGAACTATTGATCCCTATTGACCCAATATGAGTTCAGTCAGCCTATTGACTGTCGACTTAATTAGGGTTAACCCAAGGATCCATATACATGTAACAAGGGCACATGGCATATGTTACACTTAGAGACATTTACAGTAAGCAGCTGTAATTAACAGCCCAGACCTATTCAATGAGGTTCTGCATCACTGGACATACAGTAGGTCCTAATTCAACATGGATCGCTAGTCAGAGGTTGCAATCCGAAAGACTGTGCATGCACAACTTTCGCAGTGCCCATGTATGGCAGCAATTAGCGAATAAATATCTTTACACGTAGCAGTTGCAGTTTGATTAAAAAGGAAGCCAGCATTTAGGGGCGGAAACGCCTTTTTGGGTGGTCTCTGACATTAGCAATGACCACTTCTAGCCTGGTTCTTTAGCAGATTAGAAGCATTAGGGGGGTATTCAATCATGGGCCATGGCTGTCGAGCTGGCCCAACAGCCGTGACCCTGTCCCGTTCTCAGTCTGCTTGACTGAGAAAAAGCAGGTAGAATTCAATATCCTGCCTGCAGCGGGACGAGAAGGGGGTGTGGCCGCGAGCTGTAGCCAGGAGCTTGTCACTTCCCGGCATTCTCGGCAAAATGATCCCGACTGCTTGTGAAGTCGGGCTCGTTCTGCCGAGATACCCTGTTCAATGCTGTCAGGGAAGACATCATTGAATAGGGCCCTGCAGCCATCTCCCCCATTGGGAGATAACTGCGGGTGATTGCATACCCCCTTAGTCTGCCGTAGGTGAAACAAACTGTTCAATGGTTCGTGGTTTTGTGAATGGATATGCAATTTTGCAAGGAACAGATTTCCATTCAGTCTGGGCGACTCTGATCAAAGTCAACTACGTTTTCTCTAACTAGTGATCCATGCTGAATTAGGCCCATAATACAGTGGGGGTGCTATTATACACATAATTGAGTCATTGGGCGAGATGTATCAAATGGAAAATGCGGTAAAACCCCGGTTTTACAGCATTTTCCAATGTATCAAAAATTATACCGCATTGAAGGGTATCGCCACCTTTGGGTGGCGATATCCTATAGAAGCCTATGGGCTTCTTTTCGCCGCCCGCCGACGCAAACCCGCCGCCTCGCCGACCACCCCCCCCCCCCTCCGGCTTACCTTCCTGAAGGGTCCTCCTGGACCCTGGAAGGTAAACCCCTCCTCCCCCCGGGGTGAAGCAGCCGGACGTCCTTCCGGCTGCATGGGGGAGGAGGAGGAGGCGCTGGGGACAGCCTGCTTAGCTGTCCCCGGCATGAGGGGAGAGCCAGGCGGCAGGGAGGTGACTGAGACCCCCCGCACACCAGAGTACAGGTATGGCGGGGAGGCTCCGTCACCGCACCACGATGCCAGCCGCATATGTTAGTACATATGCGCTGGCATCGCGGCGGGGGGGCGGCGATGTATTTTAATACATCACGCCCATTGTGGCTCACCCCAAATTGTCATTTCCAAGACTGTGCTAGATAAACGACAGTAGCTGATTGGTTGCTTTGGGCAATTTCTCCACTATATTTCTCCCTAAGGATAGATACATCTGACCCCAAGAAAAGGATGTCATTATGAATATTAGGGTTAATTCACAATTATGCTATGAAGAGCCATACTGACAAACTACAAGATTCATAGACACAGGCTCAGCCTTCAACAAACAAAGGAAACATTACGCTCAAATGCTTATCTCTTCCTCAGATAGTAAAGAGAATAAGAGACGGAGATTATGCGCCTAGAGCTCAATAAGGAAGGTTATTTACACAGTAATTGAGTAAATGTCCCCGCGCTCCGGCCTTTATCAGATTCATTTGAATGCGACTAACATAATGATCCTCTGTGCTTAACTGAGGTTTCTGCTTTATGAAAAATTGATTGAAGCTTTTTACATTAAACTGGTGGAGGAACCGTGTTTACAAGATTTTTTTTTTTTTGCCTTAACATAATCAGAACAGGGCTGTTTTATGAGGACAGTGTATCAGATCCTAAAACAGAGAAGTACCTGCATATTTTGACATGGTAAACTAAAGCCCGCTGCTATTATCTGGCTTGGAATAGAGCCTAGATTTAAATGGAAACAGCAGGCAAGTGTTTTCCATTGTCTTTACATTAGTTTTGATTTCTTGCACCTCAGCTGATGTCCCCCGACACTATACTTTGAGCATTGTCTAAAATCCACTAAAACCTGTACGTTTGTTTACATATCTGAGGTCTGTAATGTGATTTTATTTTCCACTATACAACAGCAGCTTTCATATGGTGAATCAAAGAATGCTGGTTTATGTCACAGTTAAAGAAGGGATATGAGAGGGGAAGAGGATCCAATCCGATAAATCGTTGTCTGGAAGCTGCTGTAACAAGAATAGAGAAAGGCCGGAATGTGTGACCACCGTTGGGTGTTGAGTATACTGTATCCCTCAGCATAAAGGGGCATACACACCGGGCGATTTCAGACCCTTTTTTAAGCAATCTGACTAGATTGCTTAGATCGCTGAAGCATGTCGCTCCACCAAAAAGCCTGTTTGCAGCGTGTTTATGTCCCTGTGCAGATGTTTGACTACATGTGTGATTTTTTTAGACATGGTAATGTGCAGTTTTCTATAAAAACCATAATCAGCCCCAGGCTCAAAGAACCGGTCCAGGTTTCAGAAATTCACAAACCATAGGGGATCCCCAGGATTTCTAAAACAAGCACCAGGCTCAATGGCCCGGTCCTTGTTCCCAAAATACGGGGGATAAAATGAGTGGGGGTCCCCCGTATTTTGGCAACCAGCACCGGGCCCAAACAGCCAGTAAGGTAATGCCACAGCCAGGGAAACTTTTTATGCAAATTCCACCTGTCTGTGGCTGGTCAGCACGGGCAGGGAACCTGGAGGAGTGGGAACCCCACAAAAAAAGTGTTCCCCTCCTCCAGACTTAACCCCCAGGTTGATTGAATTGTAAAATATAGATCAAACTATTATGCATTGTTGTGGAACGACAAGTCCCAGTACTCTGCCCCGTATACAGGAACTTGGAGAACCACAAGTCCCAGCATGGTAAATACTGTAAAACACAGACACATAAGAAAAGTAGACGTTTATTCCATACTACAAGCATACACACAATATACTCACCTATTGGGTCCAATGCTGGCCTGTCCCCATCTCCAGTAGAAGTCCGTAAGGGCTACCCATTGAAGGATATTATACTCCCCCGCCACCTCCGGTGAAGAACAGTCTGCTTGGTAGCCTGTACTTATCACTGGGTCAGGAACAGAGTTACACCAAAATCAATCCAAAGGAAGACAGAAGTGGATGAACATCCTATCCATAATCAGGAATACTTAGGGACTGCTTCTAAGCAATAAGGGGGAAATTTACTAAAGGAAATTTGTAAAAAATAGGTGTATTTGTATCCTGAAATACACTTATTTTTAACATTTACTATCCCTAAAATACGGCAATTCGTATTCGTATTGATGTGCTATCAATAAGAATACGAATTGCCGGATTTTCAGGATAGTAAATGTCAAAAATAAGTGTATTTCTGGATACAAATACACCTATTTTTTACAAATTTACTTTAGTAAATTTCCCCCTAAATGTTCAATATATCTTCAAAACTAACACTGGAGGTTATTCTGGTTGAAATTTGCAGCCTTACGAGTCCACTAGATGCCGCACGCAAGGCCGCCCGCCCCTCCTTGCACACCTCAATCCCCGGCATGGCTGCAAATGGATGTTAAGCATAGACATCCATCCGCAGCCTTGGGTGTGGGGGATAAATCAAATGATTTCTCCAGCGCTCGCAGATCTGAGACACCTCTGTGGTGTCTCCGATATGCGGGCGCCCTGTGCAGGAAGCGGATGGGCAGCTGACATCCACTGACGTCAGCTGCCCACCCCCCGCACCTGTGTCATTGGGGAATTACCATGAGAACGCCCATGAAACGGTGCCACCCCACGCCCCTGGTTTCACTGTTGTGTACGAGCCCCGGCCGCTTGCACACATCATCTCAGTGGTGTAAGTTCGTCCCAGTTGCCCGGAGGCAAGATGTGTATTGCCCCCCCCCCATACACACACAAAACCTTATATAAAGTATATACTGTATATTTTGTATGTCTGTTATGAAATAGAGCAGGCATATATACAGTATATCTATAGAGAGAGAGAGAGATAGAACACATATTTCAAAATTCCGAAGTGATATCAATGGCTTTCAATTAATGGATTTAAAATTGCAGGGGAGGAGAGGTGCCCCCTTGAGAGCAGGAGCCTGGCGGCAGATGACTCCATTGCCTCCCAGAGTTCTGCCTCTGCATCATCTGCACATGAATATGCGCATGCGCAGTTGCTAAAAAATGCCCCCCTGTGAGTAAACGCAGGGGAGCGAGTAGACTAGAATAGGTTCCAAACAGTAGGTGTCGCCTAAGGTTAGCATTACTTCCCCACAGCACTGAGGCCACCAGTTCACAAGGAAAGCTTTTTTATATGTCTTATATCAGCAATGTTACATTAGTAAAGGAGAAACAATTATTAGGCACCTGCAGAAGGTATTTCACAACCGCACAAAGAGTAGTGCTTCAAGTGTGTCCAGATGTATTCATTTAAAAACAGACCTTGTTTCTCCAGATGTTCCTGTCTGAAAACAGCTATTGCCAATAGTCTGTCCCATCCGCTGTGCTATTGCACATCTTGTTCCATAGTAAATTAGAAATGCAGCACTTTCAGATATACAGTATACCTATACTATTTCATTGACTGTCAGAATAGACTGATTCAGTAGTCTGTATTCTTAAACTGGGTTCACACCTAAAAACATTTTTGTTAAATTTGTCTGGGTGGACCAAAATCTGGCAATGTAGAGATGAGCCGCTCTCATCAGAGCAGCTCATATTGTGACTACTGCTATACGACGGATGGCGGCATCCGCCAGAATGGGCCGCGCGTAAGTCGAGGCTCTCACGCACCCAGAAACCTGAGGATGGCAAACTGACGGCAACCAAAAGAATGGCCCCATCTGTATGGAAACAAATGGCAGTCAACCATTTGTTACCAAATGCTGGAAAACAGAGAAATATGATTGTTCAAATAAAAGTGTTAAACCAAACAGATTTAGCTAATTTGTCTGAATGACCAGTTTATGTTTTCCGGTATTTTACAACCCTGCATGCATTTTTGTTGTTGAATATTGTGGGTATTAGGACACGATTTAATCAATTTAGTGAAAGTATTAACTTTATTTGAAAAGGTGGCAAACCCTAAACATCAGCCAGCGTGAAGTATATAGCCTGGCCCGGCACAATAGAGGCATGTTCTTCTGGAGTGAGCTGGGAGCAGCCTATTTGTATAGGTTCTTCTGAACTTGAAAACTGAGGCCAGAAACAATGGATCAGAAGTATTTTGGGGAGTTCTGAAATGTTGCAAAATGTCTCTTGCAGCTGAGGTAGTTATCCCAGTGACAAGTAGCTTTAAATGTATCCTTATCTGAAGTATGGGATCATGATGTTCCCTCAACATAGATGCCCATGCCAGGCCTTGATATACAGTACGCTACCTTATTTCTTCTGATGGGAGAAGGGCCAAATTTCCTTTTGGTATAAGATTCTACTAGGGTATGACCATTTGTTATGTCATTCTCTCACTCTCGTTAGTCAGTCAATTTCATATGAAGGCAGAGAGGGGTTGATAATGAATTATCAGCGCGTGTTGGGGGCGCAGGGTATATGAGATGCCATGTCAAGCTGCAGTGTGGGTGAGGGGTAGTCAGCCCCTTGTAAATAGCTAAAGAAAGAAGAAAGGTACACTGTGTTAAACAATAAGTAAATCATGTTGAATTAAATTAAATTGAATTACAAGTAATTAAGATAAAAATTGAAATCCAATACCAATGCCAATTTAGGTTTTAAAATACAATAACATTTAATAAAAAAACATATAGACAATATGGCATAATATAAAGTGACAAAATAATATCAAATTGAGTGTGCATAAGTATAACATAAATAACCTCAACCCTCATCATAACAGTAAGAAACAGACTTTTTCAGCCAAATAGCAACATAAAATGTTTTACACATCAGTGGAAAGGAACTTATAATCTTTGATGCAATGGAAAGCTGGCAACCAGGAATATGGGGACAACAATAGATTGCTAATGCAGTTATTTTTCCCCCACGCACATGCAGTGATTTTCTAGGATAACTACACTGGTTTTGTGCTGACCTGGGTATATTAAAAGATGCCTTATTCTCATAATTTATGTGAATGTACAAAATATAGCATTTGCATGCCTCCCAACTGTCCTGCTTTTTTGGGAATGTCGTGGTTTTTTGGGACGTTTCCACGTCCCGCCTGGACAAATAGACGCTGTGAGTCTATTTTTTTAGCCAGAGGGGCTGGGGCATGGCCAGCAGATCACAGAGCCGCTGGCCATGCCCCCACAGTTGTAAAAACAGGGGGGTGACTTCACGGAAGCTCAGAAAATATAGGCCACACCCCTTGCCACTAGGCCATGTCCCCAAAAGTCCTACCTGACCATCTGCCTGTGTTCTGAAGCAGCTATATTATTTTACAGGGTTGCACTCAACTCCTCTTACAGGAGCAGCCAAGATCACCATTAATTCCTGGATCACACACCTAATTTAATAAAGAAAAAAAATAGCATTCTCTCTTCTTGCTTCATCCAGTGCTGTTCATACTTATTGTACTCTGCCATTGATGACACAATGTATATGTACTCCACCCACCCATGTACTGCAGCTATTACACCCTCACCTTTCTCTATTCTTCAATACCTGGATGTGAGCAGGCTGAAAACCAATTTTCCTCTGAAACAAACTTAAAGTAAGTTTCTGACTTAACACTGACCCCCAGTGTCAAAGAAGGGACAAATAGGAGTGGCACAGTTAGGGCCGGTGCCAGGTTTCCTAGCACACTAGGCAAACTTTTCAGCCCAACACCCCCCCCCCCCCCACACACACACACACACACACACACACACGCACAAACACACACACCCCTGTGGGCTGGGAAGGCAGCGGCAGACGACGTTTGTCAGTGTCTGAGACGGGTGGCACTGACTGGCGGGTGTATGGATGTGCAGGGAGCAGCAGCTGCCAGTGTTCATGCCTGTGATGGGCAGTACTGACTGGAGGGTGAACGGATGAACAGGGAGCCCCAGCTGGCAGTGTCCATGCCTGTGTATGGGCTAGCTGGTGTATGGGCTGGCAGGTGTACGGGCGGGCAGTGGCAGCCGCCTGTGTCAGCGTAAGGCAGTGGCCTTTAAGTAAGCTTACTGTCCCGGCTGGCCCCTGTATAAAACACTCACCACCAGCATAGGTGCTGCTGCTAGAGAGAGCAGAGCAAGTTCTTACTTACTTTTAACAGGCATTTGTGTCCCGGCGGGGCGGCTGTAGGGGATCCAGACCAATGTTCCCTCTAATTTTACGAAGGCTGTGTGCGGCAAAAGATTTTGGCTGTGCAACTTTGGAAGGAAATTTAAATTTTTGTGCGTCATTTATATATAACTGGAAAATGACGTTCAGCATTTGTGGTAACTTTACTTCAAAATGATATTAAACATTTAAACATTCAAAACACAGCACACAATGTAGTTAATGGGTGAAACACACATTAATTGAGTCCACAACTGCAAAAAGGGACCACTGCTGCTTTGTGCGCTCTGTTGTAATGTCTGTGCGCACGCTCGTCGAGTTGTGTGCGCGCGCACGTGCGCACTGCTTAGAGGGAACACTGATCCAGACACTACCTTCTTTCCCTGCACCTCACCTCTTCCAAAGAATCTCAATACAGTAACAGCTTGTGGTTCCGCCCTCCTGTGGCCGGCACCCTAGGTAATTGCCTAAAGCTGCCTAGTGGTGGTGCCGGCCCTGAGCACAGTACTTACTGTAGCCCTGCACTTGTAAGAACAGAACTTTATATCCTCACTTTTGGGATCCCATCCCCAGACCCCCTATACATAACATAACGAAAACTGCAGGCCCTCTGGATGTAATGCCATATCGATAAGAAACAAGACTGCTGCAATCACTGACCTTATTGGAGCCTGCATTACAGTGAGTTTTAAATAAAAAGGCAGTATCTATTTTTGGAAACTGCTGTCCCAACAAACAACTCTGTCATCCACAACCCAAGGCTCAACAACAGGAGAGGCGGTGTGGCTATTTGCTATAAAAAAAACAACACTTAAACTGTCTAACTCATTTGATTGCACTGCTGTCTGGAGTTCAACAGGATTAAGGACCTTAGTCTGGTCCACACAGAACACTGCAAAATTCGCAGTGTTGAGTGTGGATGTAACGCCGCCCGCCCACCTTCACTTCCTGAGTTCCCCGAGTGGCTGCGAAAGGATGTTTAGCATAAACATCCATTTGCCGCCTTGGGTGCGGGTTTGAAATCATTTGATGGTCCAGCGCTCGTAGATGTAAGATACCTCTCTGGTTATTTGCAAGCATCCTCTGCGGGAAGCAGGCGGGCTGTGAATATCCACTGATGTCCGCTGCCTGCCCCCGCACCTGGGTCACGTGCGAACTACCATGGGAACACCCAGCATTTTCATGGGAATGTCCATGAAACACTGGCGTGATCCCTCGCTGCCGTCCCCGCTCGCACTGCTAGGTGCAAACGGGATGGTGAACTAACAGTTTGTCTTGCCCACTTGCACCCAGCGTCTGCACATGCACATAAATGCGCATGCACATTGCTCTCATGACACGCAGGGGAGCATGTCATTTAGAATAACCCTCTTAGTTTCAGAGTATTTTGCAAATACCACCACCATGGAGATGGAAAGATATTTCTACAAGCAATTGCAGACACTGTTCAAGTTCACCATCAAAGATGGATCATCCTTCAGTATTTCAATTGATGATTAGTTCTCATCTCTTGGTAAAGACCTTCTATGTACAATGAATAGTCTGGACTTCACACAAACCATCCTTCTGCCACACATAAAAGTGGTCACACTCTTGATCTTATTTTTCAGATTGGGTTAGAAGTCTCTGACCTAAAAATAAAAAAGTCACATGGTCAGACAAACTCTCACCACAGTTTGGTTCTCCGTTGCAACCCTTCAAATTAGATCTTTGCCCTTGCAGTTGACCAGATATAATGAAAGGAGGGGTATGACTCCCAAGGTTCTTGCAGTAAATCTAGATCATTCTTCAATACTGTTTTCTTGTGAAGAGCCCTGTTCAGTACTCTGTTCCGCAAGGCTCAGTCTTAGGTCCTCTGCTTTTCTCAATCTATAATTCATCTCTTGACAAACACATCAGCTCGTTCGGATTTCAGTATCAGTTCTATGCGGATGATACTCAAATCTATCAACCCCAGAGTTGTCACCAGTGGTTTTGGGCCGAGTCTCTGAATGCCTTTCTGCCATCTTATTTTGGATGTCTTCTCGCCACCTCAAACTCAATATTTCCAAAACGGAATTACTTATATTCCCATTAGCTAAGAACAGTTACCATCCTGAGATCTCCATCACTGTTAACAACTCGATAATCTACCTGTACCCTACCCCACAAGCTCGTTGCCTAGGGGTCATCCTCAACTTTGAACTGTCCTTTGTTCCCCACATTCAATGTCTCCAAATTATGTTACATGCATCTAAAAAACCTATCCAAAATACAACCCTATCTCACACAAGACACTACTAAATCTCTTATCCATGCATCTCCCATCATATCCCTCATTGATTATTGTTTCGATACCCTGATTTAACAACTGTGTTAATGAGCTCAAGGAAAGGGGGCATAGACTTGAAAGACAATGGATGAAAACACCAGGTAGACAATAAGATAAAACTAATACAGCATAATGAAAAATAATAATTCATAATCACCCAGGCAAAATGCAACCTGTTCACAAACTTTTTTCATCAAAGGTGTACACAACTACCATGCCTGCTAATGTAAGCCACCTGACTTTATTGACCAGCTTTGACCCAATGAATGTAAAGGACATTGCTGAACTTTTGTGTGGGGAAAGGAAAAACAAGGAGACACATAACCATTGATGAGAGCACTGAACACTCTAGTATTGAATAGATGGATAACTCCATGTAAAGGAAATTAATGATCACTAGGACTAGCATGCAAATGAAAGAAAAGTACTCTCTGTTTTGGGAGCACAAGATCCCCACAAGATGTTTGTATAATAAAATGTAACATTGCTTAAATAATGATAAAAGCAGGTCACCTGTTGACATGAATTATAGTCACCAAACATGATATAAAAGCATATACAGTAATGGTTAAAATTCTGCCCACAATAAGGGTTATTTGATGAAATAATATATATAAAAGATTTAATACTTGCGTTGGATTTGATGCTATGTACTAATTTACCACTTTGTTCTAGTTTGGGTATTATTCCATTTGATTATGGTGCTATTCTTTTTGAATTTTAACTAACCGGCAATTTTCTTATCAAGACTGAAAACTAATTTTCTTTCCCTGTTATTGTTACATTGCTGAAATTGCCCGATCATTGTGTCCCACTACCTGGGATCTTTGCCAATATTCCTTTAGTGTGTATGGACATAATTGGTCCTGTTTCTTACCAACTGAAGATCAGTAGTCCCACAAGGTTCCATACTATCGCCCATGTTTTTTTACAGTATATATGCTACTGCTGGGAGAAATAATTAGGCGCCATGGCCTGGTCTAACATTGCTATGCAGATGATGCAAAACTGTACCTGTGCTTTGCTCCAGGTAACGAGAACACAATGACAACCCTAAATGGCTTAGCATAGCCAAACAATTGGAAGTACTTTTGTGTGTTTAGAATTAGAAAAGCACATCATGTGTGGAATCTTGGAATTTTGGGTGGTTGCTTGACACTTAAACATCACATATCAGCCACAATCAAAACCATATTCTTTCATCTGAGGAACATAGGCAAAATCAAGCACTTAATTCCCTCTGAAGACCTGAAAAAAGTCATATATGCATTTTTATCATCTCCATTAGACTACTGTAAAGCCATCTACCTTGGTCTCTCAGCAAAACAGTTGCACCGCTTACATCTGGTACAAAATGCACAGAGGCAGAACTCTGGGAGGCAACGGAGTCATCTGCCACCGGGCTCCTGCTCCTAAGGGGGCACTTCTGCAAGTTTAAATCCATTAATAGAAAGCCATCAATATCGCTTCTGTGAAATATATATATGTTCTCTCACTCTATCTCCATATATAGATATATATTTCATAACAGACATATATATTATACAAGGTTGTGTGTGTGTGGGTGTGTGGGGAAGGGGGGCACAAATATATATCCTGCCTCCGGGCAACTGGGACGAACTTACGCCACTGAAAATGCAGCTGCTAAGCAAGTAACTAACAAGTCCCATTTCAGACACATAACACCCAGGGGGAATTTACTATGATGGGAGTTGTATTTCACATATTATGTTGCTATGGGCAACCAATTAGATATGATCTATTATATTTATTATATTCAAGAATGTGCTAAATAAATAAGAAGCAAATTCTAATTAGTTACCCATAGCAACATCCCATGTGAAATACAACTCCTGTTTTAGTAACCCCCCCCCCATTCTTTACTCCCTCCATTGGCTACTTGTAAACTTCAAATGTTTTTTCTGTTTATTCAAGCATTTAACTGTACCTTTAGCTCTATTTTCTGAAAAGCTTTTCTGTACTTTGTTCTTTCTGTAATGTATTATTTTAATTCCATTTGTTAAGCACCCAGACTGTCTGATTGACCAGTTATGCACCAGTGGGACATACCTATTGCATATAATGACACTAACATTTCTAGGCTTTCATGTTGGGTGCTATGTATAAAGTTTGGCTTGTTACTGACCCTGCATCCTTTGATTATTCTTGTCAATGACCTTGACCTCAGCTTGTGACTGAGCAATTGTGTGCTAGACACCTGCCTTAAGATTGTATTGTTACCTGACCATGCATAGATTGGATGATTAGCTAAAAAATTTAGTACCACAGAAAATACTGTTACAACCAAATTGGCTGGGAGGCAGCGGTGGGCATTCGCAGGCCTGGCAGGCAGCGTTAGAAGGCTCACTATGCAGTAAACTATCGCTGCTTAGTGAGCCAACCAGAATGATCCCCAGTGTTCATTTCATGTTCCTTTCACCATGTTTCTTGTATGAACACAGCTTGAACTTTTATCCTCAGTTAATATGCAGAGCATTTTGAATTGCTTTTGAACACACATGTAAGATCTATTCAGGTGCATTTCCTTTGAGGGCTCCATGCGTACATATCTTTAAACATGCAATGTGGTAAATACCCCGAGCTTTGTTTGAAAGAGTTTAGCCTGCGGTGTTCTCTATGCCTTATCAATAATGACTTGCAGCTGTAGGCAGGAATGTTCCTCAGGACTCTGTGTGAGCAAAGAGTACACTATGCGCCAGATAGACGGATTTCTTTGGACACAGTTAAGTCCACGCACGGCTCTGATCAGTTGCTTTTAATTCTTCTCTGGTTGGGAAACACTGCCAGCAGGTAATTGCTTTTAATGTGTATTACAGAAACATATCAAGAGGTTTCATAAAGTGTTGATGATAAGGTGTTTACACAGCCATTTTGCAATAGTGGTGATGTGGTGATGTCACGCACGTTACCAGCTTATTAGCCTATTACAGACAGACTTTAGATGAGCACAATAGAAACTTTGCCTCATGCAAAATGCAGCTCACAGCAGTAAAAGACAAAAATTCGTTTTTCAAGGCTCAACATTTAATTTTTCAAGGTTTAACATTAAATGTAATTAGGTACTTACAGTATATGTTAGTTGTTCGCCCACTAAGCTATTTGCTTAGTTTTCCGTGTCCCCTCGTGGGGCTCGCTGCACTTGCCATGCTTCGGGCTCGGTGGCTCGCTGCGCTATACTATAAATACTATTCTAAAGTCAACTCCATGCCGACATGGATAGTGGGGTATGAGCGTACTAACTATAGTGGGCTCCCAACTAACATATAAGTACCTGTTATTCATATAATGCACACATATTCTGCAGCACTTTGCAGAAAATATTTTACTCATTCACAACAGTTTGTGATCCAGCGGAGTTAACAATTTATACCCCTTAGCAAACACACCAGGGCCATAGCTGTTCAATAGGGGGACATACTCTATGCTATCCCCCTGAAGGTGTGTAACTGCCACAGAGAGATAAGCTAAGTTACAACAGTGTCCCGAGGACACTGCAGGGGTATCCGGTCAATAGATAGACATTATTTAGGTCAGTAAGTTGACACCACATGCTTGAAATGTACATGGTCGATATGGCCAAAGGTCTACATGGTCAAATTGTTGACATGGCAATGCTCGAAGCGTGAAAAGATCTGCCATGGTTTTTTTTTGTTGTTGTTTTTTTTTGAACCGTGCCTAAAGCATGGCAAGCGACGCAAGCAATCCAAGGGGATGCAGTAAAGCAATTTGGGGTCCATGTAATGAAATCTACAAATTGACACACACAAAAAAACAACCCTCATGCCAACCATTTCCATGGTGACCTGTTGCACACGTTGACCTCTTGTCTATGTCGACCATGTCTACCTCGACCATTCTGGATCAACCTACACTGTCAACCTTTATACCATAAACTCCACTTTGTGGCAGCTTGCTGCCTGGACTAGGAAGTAGGTTAGCATGGTCCAGGCACCTGACATGCCAAATACAGGTGCCACTCAGCAGCAAAAGTGCACTACACATACCAGCGTGCCCTGTTACAGTTTTGCTATTTGGACATGCTAAAACTGTTGCAGGACATGCTGGGATGTGTAGTTCAACAACAGCTGGAGGGCCAAAGGGTCTCCCATCCCTGCCCTAGGCCATGCATCCTTGATGGTGGCAATGCTCACTTATTTATTGTCCTGGCACATACATACAGTTATTGTTATACATGTTATAATAACCTTCTTCTCCTTGTTGAATTTATTTTTGTTCATGTTCTGTTTGCTGCCATTTGTTCTCTTTGCAGTGAGTCACACACACAGTGCCAGACTGCAGATGAATGGCCAAAAGAGCCATATTCAATTATTTCTGCCCATCCACACTCCCATGTGTGCCCACTGTCTGTATTCAGTTGTTTCTGACAGCGGGCATTCTAATATCATTTCACTCAGGGATGGTGAGCTGAAATGCCCAAAAAGTCACCAGCTTGAGCATTTAAAACTGACTTTTAGCATCACACCATTAGTTTGGTCAGGCTTAGACGCTATTCGCGACTAAACTCAACGAAAATCATCACATGTCACCCCGCAGGAATTGACAATTAAATATGGCCCTGTTACATAAAGAGGGGGAAACATGCAGGTGAACATAGTATTATCATTGTAATGGCCACTAGATAGAGTTGCCGTTTCTAGATGGACCTACAGTAGGTCTAGTGATGGGCAGCCTCAATAATAAAGGTGATAGATGGGATAAATTATTAAGAGAATTGCTGGCCTCGTTTTGATAATTGTCCCTGAAAAATCACCTTGCTTATCAAATTCCAAATCTACCTTCTGTGCCCAATTACCTCTCTTCTACACAATTCACACAAAACCTCCATATGTTTTCTTCCATACTCACATACCTCACTGACCGGGCCAGGACAATATTGCTGTGAGGCTGAATCACACATCCCACCAAGAGCCTCTGCCTGGACAAAATTGGAATATGTAGCATTTATCTTGTGTAGCGAACACCTATTTCCTAGATTGGAAGCTTGCAATCAGGGCCCCCCTACCTCATTAACTGTTTGCTATCACTCAGTCTTGTTTTGTTTCTGTTTTGTTCCCAATTGTAACACACAAGTGAATAAGCTGGCGTTCAATAAATAATTATTATAATTATTATTAATAACAGCATGCATTTATTTCACCTGATATACACTGATTATAGTTCATCTAAAGTACAGATCTTAAGGATTGCAGTTGGCTCCAGAAGATCATCAAATGCTCCTAGCTAGATTGCTGAGCCGAACATGAACGTCTAACTGTTACATGAGAGCTGTCATGTTAGTCTCATGCTGGTGCACAGTTCTTTATTGGCATAAAAGAAAATTGGCAAATAAAGGAAAGCAAATTTCAACAACTATTTCGCTCCCCTTTTTGATGTGTGTTTCAAATGGGTTTTAGGGGTTTCCAAGATACACTCCATTTGCCACACCCTGCACCGTGAAAGAATGTGAGCCCATGCTTTAGATATTCATCCTGCATGTCTGGTGTACATTATATCCAGATATATCCAGATATATACTAAAGCCTAAAGTATTTCTGGGCACTGAGAGGCTGGTCATGAAAAGTGAAAAGCAGGAATACATAACTGTTCAAAGAGATCACCTCCATGTAGAACACCATCTTTTTGTGGTAGAACACCCTGCATTGTATGAGGAATGTCAGGGATGATTTCCTGTTTGATTTAGTATCCTCTTGCTGGCTTTTAAAGGTAGCTTTCTTAGTCAAGGAAATGAACTGTGTGGTAGAGATTGTAGTTCAGAGTTCTTTGTTTCTCTGACTTTTTAACATCATACTCAAAACATTCAACACACCTGCAGCAACACCCGGGAATTAGAGGCATATTTACTAAATATTGGCTTTGATCGCTGGATTTAAAACAGCAATATAATACATCCCATTTATTACTATTGCCCGCTAAATACAGCTGTCACGGCTACCTAGAATAGCTTCTGTGGAACGCCGCTGTTTAGTGAGCCCTTAAACTGTTTAGACATCAGAACAACAAATGTAAATTTTGCTGGTTTGCTGCAAAATTGAGAACATCCTTTTACAACTCAAGTGTCATATGGGGCAAATGTATTAAATATTCTGTTAAAGACCCCAAAATTATCATTCCTTGTCACTACACATAATTATATTATTTAAGATATTTTGGGCTATTTTTGTCATGTCAGATTTTTTTTTTCTTAAATCCTGATGAACTACCCAGGAACAAAGCAACCAATACACATAACTCTACCTGTGCACAACACACATCTCCTATTACACATAACTCTACCTGTGCACCAAAAACATCTCTTATTACACATAAATCTAAGTTTGCACCCACACACATCTCCCCTTACACCCAGATCTTCCTGTGTACTACACATCTCCTCTTAAACCCATCTCTACCTGTGCACTACACAGCTCACCTTACACACAGCTCTTCCTGTGCACTAGGTATCTCCCATTACACATAGCTCTACCTGTGCACTACACACATCTCCCATTACTTCCTGTGCATTACAAACATCTCCCCTTACACCAAACTCTTCATGTGCAGCATAGATGCCGATTCTGTGGGTGCTCAAGGGCCCGAGCACCCACAGAAATTGATGAGCACCCACGGGCCAGAGTCCCGCTGCTGGGCCGGCATATTAACTTGCTAATTTGCGGCTGCAGCACTCACATTGCCGGACCCGCCACCTGGGAAACAGTATGTCGGGAAGAGTGTATTCTGCCCGCGGAGTACCTGCACTGTGGGGGCATTTATGTACCTGCACTGTGGGGGCATTTATATACCTGCACTGTGGGGGCATTTATGTATGTGGAACTCTGTTGCCGTAATTTGAATTTTGGAGACAACTGTGCTCCGTAATATAAATTGGTATTATTTTGTGGCCACACCTCTTCCCAATGAAGCCACTCCTCTATATTTTTGGCTTGAGCACCCACCAGCAAAAACATAAATCGGCACCTATGATGTGCACTACATATCTCATATTACATATAGCTCTACCTGTGCACTACACATCCTTCACCTTACATAGGGCCTTATTCTGCTTGGTGCAGTCCTTTCTGAATTCTTTCATAAATGCCCGAACACCACGCTGTGCGGACATTCTAAGAACACACGCCCACAGGTCGTCCGCATCCGTTCGGACGGACTCGGGAAGAAGAGGGAGTGTTTTCGGACTACATCCAAACGTGCGTGTGCGGCGGGAACACAAAGATTGCGCATGGTCTTACAGCGTCCGAACGTACGGGAAGCTGGACGTACGCACCGATTCGGTGTATTTCCGCAAACCTCACTACTCTATTCGGAACTCATGCATCTGCAACATGACACACTTATGCAATTCGCCAACCTCATAAAAAATGGTTTATTTTTAAATGTAATCAATTAATTCCTAATTGATGCTTAAACACATTACTACCACTTTAGATTAACCTTTCAATTATTAACCTTTCAAAATGTTAAGTGGTATTTACAAAGTTCTGTCCATTGTTTGCAGTGTAAATGTGGGTCAGATAGCAACAATGCAGTCGTGTTTACAGCTTATATTTTTGTATTTTGTAATGGGCCATTTAGGCAGCAATGCTTCCAATTGAACCTATGAAAAGAGTGTAATTAATCACTAATGAGTAGAGGAGTGGATTGTATTGTGGTCAGCTGAGAGTGCTTCAGGTGCGGGCATACTAATTGGGCGAACCAAATGCCTAGCGCATGAACAAGTGCTCTCCGCAAAGTGAAACTTGCTTATGGACACCGCATATTTCATGCGTGTTGGTTCGTTTGCAGTCGGTGTCATGTCCGAATGCACGCCTACCACAGTTTGTGCACTCCCTCATGTACGCCCAGATTTACGCCCAGTTTTGCCCACTTTGAAACCGCGCCCTTGTGTAGGGCCTTATGACGCCCATATTATGCCCATATTTCCTGAGTCAATTCGGTGCACATTTCTGGACGGTATTGGCGAGAACGAGTGCGGAGACACTACGTTGCACATGCGCATTACGTTGCCTACGCATGCGCAGACGGCTAAAATGCGCACTCCGAAAGAATTTGGAATGGACCGCACCAAGCAGAATAAGGCCCATAGAGCTCTGTACTGTCTGTAAAGTACTACTTTATCTCTGCTATACACCTCTCACATACTGCCCTAACTATTCAATAGTATTGAATCATTGAATCAATACACAAATTTTTTTTTGTATTGAATCAATACACAATTTTCCCAAACATCTGACCTCTTTCTCCTTCCGCAGCTCCTTAGCATGCAGTTCCCACATGCTTGTGCTATCCTGTAATGTTAAAAAAAAATCAGGATCACTCCCAAGTCTTGCACATTTTGTTGCGATAAAGCTAAGGCGGCATCAGTCATGTGTAACCTGCAGAGAGATAACTGATGTTAAATAATAATATAGATAGTCATAAATAGGTGTGCACTTTTTGTGTTTTGGGTCTGGATCAGTTTCAAAACACAGCCATTTTTGTGTTTCATGTTTTGTTGTTCATGTTTTCAATCTGGATTAAAAAAAAAAAAAACATAAAAACCACTAAAATCATAGAATTTTTTTTTTAGTTAATCTCAATAACATTAATTTCCACTCATTTCCAGTCTATCCTGAACACCTCACACCTCACAATGTTGTTTTTAGGCCAAAAGGTTGCACCGAGGTAGCTGGATGACTATGCTAAGCAACACAAGTGGTTGGAACTAACACTGGACTGATACAGCACACTTGGTAGCACCCCAAGACTGATATGGCACACTTAGCAGCACCCCTGGATTTATATGACACACTTAGTATCACCCATGAATTATACAGCAGACTTGGCTAACCCAGGAATTGTAAGGCGCAGATGGTGCTTCCCCTGTACTGATCCAGCGCACATGGTGGCCCACATAGAATTATATGGCACATATGGCGGCATCCCTGGACTGATACGGCACACATGGTGGCACACATGGAATATTACAGCACACATTGCAGAACTCCTGCAATAAAAAAAAAGAGAAAAACTGTTTTATTCTTCTAATAAAATAGTGGGAAGCTCCCCAGGAATTAAACGGCTGATTTAGCCTCACCCCAGAAATTAAATGACACACTTAGCTGACCCAAGAAATTAAGTGACACACTTTCCTCACCCCAGGAATTATACACCACACTTTGCTCACCCCTGGACAGATACAGCATACTTAACAGCCCTGGCAGTAAGAAAAAAAAAAGGACAGTTTCCCTGAAATGGGAACCTGCCCGTACGCATCGATGCAGTGTATTATCGCAAAACTCACCACTATTATCTGAACTCAGAAATCGGTCACATGACCCACTTATGCAATTAGCCAACCTCATGAAAAAGTGTTTGTTTGGAATTGGAATCAATTAAATAAATAAAGTATTATTTTTTACAATTCCTGTTATGGTAACTTTAATTTTTGGCATGTGCCAAAGAACATGCTCCTAAAATTTTATGTTTGCCCTAAGTGTAATAAATATTTATTTTGATTTGTGTGTTTTGTAATGGTCCATTTAAGCTGCAAGGTTTCCAATTGAAGCAATGAAAAGAGTGTAATTAATGAGTAATGAGTAGAGGAGTGGATTGTATTGTGTTCAGCTGACATTGGTTCAGGTGCAGCCGTACTAATTGGGCGATCCGAATGCCTAGCGCATGACCGAGTGGTGTCCGCAAAGAAATACTTGCTTATGGACACCGCATATTTCTTGCCTCTCTGTTTGTTTGCAGTCGGTGTTCTGTCCGAATGCACGCCTACCATAATTAGTGCACTCCCTCGTGAATGCCCATGTTTACGCCCAGTTTAGCCCACTTTGAAACTATGCCCCTGTGTACTTCCCAATGACGCCCATAATACGCCCATATCTCCCGAGTAAATGCGATGCACATTTCTGTACGATATTAGTAAGAACGAGTACGGAGACCGTGCATGGCACGTACGCATAGCGTTGCTCACGCATGCGCAGACGGCTAAAAAACGCCATCCGAAAGAATTCAGAAAAATACGCATCGACCAGAATAAGGCCCATGGTGACACTACTGCAGTAAAAAGAACAACATTTTTTTTTTTATTCTTTTAATAAAAAAATGGCAGCACTCCATGAAATATATGGCAAACTTGGTTTACCCCTGGACTTATACGGCACACTTAATAGCCCTTGCAGTAATAAAAAATTAAAAACGTACTTTCTTTTAATTAATAAAAGGGCAGCACCCATTGACTGATAATGCAGACTTTGCAGCACCCCACGAATTATACAACACACATGGCTCAAGCCTGGACTGATACTGTTTTTTTTTTTTTTATGTACTGTGATTAAGTTTGTCGCCGCCATACATTGATTTACGGAAGATGTTAAAACTTAATTTTGTTGCCCTATCGTGGGGTAATGATAATAAAGTGAATCTCATCTCTCATCTCATACTGCACCCCTGGACTGATACCTGATACGGCACACTTAACAGCCCGTGCAGTAAAAAAATATATATATTTTAATAATGAAAAAGGGTGAGTCAGCTCCCTTGGGCTGATATGGGACACTGGGCAGCACAGCTCGACAGATACGGCACACTGGGCAGCACAGCTGGACTAATACGGCACACTGGGCAGCACAGCTGGACTGATACGGCACACTGGGTAGCACAGCTGGACTAATATAGGACACTGGGCAGCACTGCTGGACTGTTGTGTGGCAGCCCTGCAGTAAAAATAAAAAAAGATTTTTTTTCAGAGAGCCCCTTAGTTGTCCCCCAAAATAGTCCCATATAGCAGCCCCCCTTAGTAGTGCCCCCATCATAGTACCCTTAGTAATGCCCCCTTCAGTAATTCCCCCTTAGTATAGTTTCCTCCACATTAGTTGCCACTTAGTAGTTGTACTCTGGCCTTCATAGGTGTGCGCACATTGAGTGTTAGGGGTGCACAGGCACAGACTTTTGCTTTTTAGAACTGTATTCCATTTAAAGAAGCGCCCATCAATCAATTATATGTGTGTTTGCATTGTTAATTGAACTAGACCATTGTCATATCACTAATTACCTGCGTCATCCATATACTGTATGTTTATGACTGTATTTGCATGTTAATTAGATTAATACTGAAATAGGCAGGAGATTATCGTGTGGCTGAGAGACTTTTTATATTGTAGCGAGTGCCAATAGATGATGGTAGACACGCCTGATTGGCAGTGTTAGACACGCTCAATAGGTGGAGCTATGCACACTCCTTTGACGGTGCACCCCCTAATAAAATGTGCTGCGCACACCTATGCTGGCCTTTAATAGTTTCCCGCTTAGTAGTTCCCCCTTAGTAGATGTACCCTTTAGTTTTCCACATCAGTAGTTGTCCCCCTTAAGCAGCCCCCATTTAGTTAGGCAGCCTGTTAGTTCCCCCATTAGTTTGTCCCCCATTTGTTTTTGCACTGTTCTAGTATTGGACATGCCAGATGTGCGCCTCCAAATGACCTAGTACTCAATTTGTATCAGTCACTGTAGATATCTAATTAAGTGAAAGGGGTACAAGGAGTTTGAGCTGGGGCTTTTGGATTGTGCAGGCGCCTCAAGGGACGTGTGCTGAGCTGGTTCACGTCAGACAGACACACCTGTACAAGCCAAGGGGATTTTTAGTATTCTTACAATGTGCTTCTCAAAATGATGACTTTATTGGTTTCAATAGGGCCGGGGTGAATGTGCTTTGATAATAAGGATGACAGCTTCTTGCCAACTTTGGCTGACCCTCAGGACATTGTGGACCTGTCCCAAGCAATACAATGCCTGGATTATTGCCATTGTGCGGCAGTGGGTGTGGCTGCAATCATGTGACTCGCCACAAATTATGTAATCTTCCCTCTGGACTGCGCACTTCATTTGGGTAGGTGAGTGGATATGTATTTATTTCAGAGCTTACAAAGTGGGCTAGAACTGAAGGGCAGATTTAAAAAGCTTGGTGAAGTGATAATAGGGCTGGTACCAGCCAATCAGCTCTGAACTGTGAAGTTACAGGCTGGGTTTGAAAAATGACAGATAGGAGCTGATTGTCTGGTGATAAAGTGCCAGGCACATTATCACTTCACCGAGCTTAATAAATCTACCCCTTAGTTCCGAAAGTTGTTACAGGAGCCTCCGTCTGCCCACCTTGACCACACAGGCAGCGGCAGCCGGATTACATGCAGGCTGCATTTGAAATATGAACTTCTCCAGAACTGCCCCGCCTCAGTCTCTTGCCTGCAGACAACATGACCACAAACTGAGAGCGGCAATGAAAGCAGAAGCCGTCCTGCCCCCACCGCTGCCAGCCCACCCAAACAGCATGCTGCGCTGCTGCAGCAGGGATAATAATAGACAGCAAATGAGGTGGCTGAGGGCGTCTTCCAGGTGTCCTTCTGGTTGTCTTGCCCACCAACCATCTCTCACTCCAGTCCCTCTGCTTAGGGCAGGTAGGAAAGATGACATCACATCTGTGTCTCCTGATGTGGAGGAGAGGAGCCACAGTGAATGATTAGCCACGCGGATGCTGAGGAAAGGGAGGGGGCGACATGGCCAGGAGGGCCATTACCAGGTGGTAAAATTCAAAGATTCAATTGCACAAAAGGGAGAGTGCATGAGTGTACTAATGCTATCTGTAAGCAGAGAGAGGTCACAGGGAGAGAGGTATCCTTTTTGTCTAAAATCACTTAAAATAAATTTTTTGTACCCCACACAATTTTTTTCCAAAATATCATAACCAATTCTGTTGTGTTTGGGTTCTAGGGCTGATTCCAGAGCTAGCTGAAGATATGCAGCCAATCAGGTGCCGCTGTAGCTACACCTATATTATCTACAGCTCCACCTACCTTTGTGGCCCACCTTTACCCTATGGGGGCCCTGCCCATTTTGTCAGTCCCCTGCCCCACAATTTGTGATGGCAGCCCTGGTTAGCCCCATATAGTCAGCCTGCACTATAGAAATCCTTGTGTGAGACGCTTTCTCTCACACTCTCTGCAATATTGTTCCTTCTGTGGAATATATCATTTTTTTACGTTAATAACGAGTTTCAGACATTTTTTATAATTGTAGCACTGGTACAAATCTCATATACACAGACACATCACTTTCTGCTGTCTGCCTTAGAAGGACATATTTTTGAAATAAAAATTATGTTTGGCTTCAAACCCAATGAATCGTCTTTGCCTCAGTCACAGAATTCATTTTGGAGTGTTTTTTTTTTTATTTTTTATTTCATGTATGTGTGTAGTGGTTTCCCATTATCCATCAGATTATTACGAGTGTACGCCTTGCTGAAGAGAGACCATTCCTTTCTCTGCGGGATGCTTCAACTTTTGGGCTGTATTGAATCACTTCAAAGTAGTTATGTCTTGTTTTCCATTCTGAAGATTATAGACATGAACATAAGTTTTCTAACGCTCAAATTGCTTGGAACCTCAAATGCATTTGTCTGTCTCTCTCCCTGAGATGCTTTAAGGCAAGACAGCATCATCCCAAGAGGAAAGAGCTCTTGGAGTTACTTAATGTATTTGTTTCTTTTATTTCTATTTTATTTACAGAAAAAATATTTACTTTTATAAAAAAAAATACATATAGAAATTGAAATCATAAAAGACAAATATGAATGTAAAAGAAAGTGTGAAAATAATTTTAAAGTTGCATTCAAAAGTGTTCTACTCTACAGTATGCAATTAAAATGTTTATACAAAAGTGACATGTTAAGTTAACACAGAAATCATGAATTAATAAATGTTCTTTTTAATATTAGCTATTAAGCCAATCAGAGCCTGATTAAAGGTTCCAACCCATAAGCAAATACACATGTAGCTCACCTTGTAATGCTGGGCCAGTTATACTGCCCATGTGCATGTAAGCAATGTTATACAACTGGCATGTAGGATCTAATGCTTGTGGCATATAAAGGAGACTTTGGCTTTAGGCTGTTCAGCTGGTGGGTAGTACAATGCATATTAAGCGATGGTTCCGTCAGGTACAATGGCGTAGCCATCTAGCAGTCACCTGAAGAACTTTACCCCTACAGTATATTGTAATGGGTAATTGCTAACAAGCTCAGAATAAATTAGGGCTTCACCTGCAAGGCTCCTCCCCCACCCAACCCCAATCCTGGCACCCTGATAAATGGTCAAACACCACACATGAAAGTTAGTAGCTGATTTGTCTGGAACACCATTTATTATATGCAGCAAATTTTATCATTCCCAAATTGTATCACTCAATGATAAAAGGGATGAGAAACAGCGCTCTCTAGTGTAATATTTTAGTGTCCACAATCTTGGGCAAAATGTAATGTGCGTACTGTGTATTAGTGAATAACGTGCTCATCAAATAATCTAAGACTTCGATCTTGTGGTTACCAGGATCCTACCCGGATAATGCAGTTTGGACGACCCCTCGCGGATCTCTTCAACAAGTTTCAAATTATAGCAATCCAGGGGCCTTTGCCCATTAGTGTATTTTGAACAAGAGAAAGAAAACTCCAATTAAAATAGTGGAGTTTATTTCTCTATCCTCAGATTCGTTTTTTGTAAATAACTTCTTAATACTTAATTTTCTAATAAATTCTGTTACTGTAGGTTAACAAAGGTGGGGAATTTATTCAGAGGTGCCCATGGAGTATTTTTATAATTCTTTTATTTCATCCTTAGTTAATACATGATTGCTAATATTAAAAATGCTCACCTTACTTTTCTTCTGTATTGGGACTGAGCCGTTTGATATTGTACATGTAGTTTAATTTTGTTTCTTCTTTTCCTTTGTTCCTACTATTTTCTTTTTCTGTTTCCCCCCCCCCCCCCCCCCCCCTCTGCATCCTCTCTTTTTCCTCATCATAATGAGGGTGAACTTCTCCACTGCAATAAAAAGAAGGTTAGTCTTCATTCAGTTATTGATATCTATTTGTGTTCTACTATCTGTGGTTTCTTCTTCCATATACTTGATTATCCACTAAACGGAAAAATAATGTGGAGCGCTAAGCGGATCAATTGAATATTACAATGTTAATTTATTAAAAATAAAAATAAATATGACAATATTGGTGTTAAAATTGTAGCATGTGTATCAATTTATGATATAGACAGTGAAGGCTTATACTTATAGATATCTGGAAAACTGTTGTTCATCTTACTCCCGTGGAGATAATATGCTCCTTGATCCACTGGGTTTTATGACACTTGGTGCTGTGGGAGAATCACGTGTCATGCCGGATAGAAAAATTGCGCTGGAGGATGATCTTGTTCCCAAATGATTATGGGGTCCTCACAATTGGTGCGAAATTTGTAATCCACAGTGGGTTTATTAACGCTGGAGGATGATCTTGGGTACTCTTTACCTAGCACGGCGCCCATCGCGACCATCGCGACCATCGCATGCACTAAAAAACGGGTGGGATGCGATGCCCGCGATGCCCACGATTTTCCCATAGGGATCAATGTTAAAAGTCAGATTGGTCGCGATTTTAGCGTTAATTGGCTCAATGCCCGCGATTTTAACATAGGAATCAATGTTAAATGGGCCACAGAGCCCTAATAGTCCCCCTGAAGTGTGAAATGGCCCCCACAATTTTTAACGCCACCCCACGATCAACGTGAACCCGAAGCGTGGCGAGCGCAGCGAGCCCGCGAGGGGCGGCGGTACGCGTCCTCCGACCTTTTCATACCCCCACTATCCACGTCGGCGTGGAGTTGAGAATAGAATAGTGTGGCGAGCGCAGCGAGCCACCGAGCCCGAAGCGTGGCGAGCGCAGCGAGCCCCGCGAGGGGACGCGGATACCTTCACAGGTAAACGCGTCCCCTCGCGGGCTTCACAGGTGTCCGCGTCGCCACGGACACCTGTGAAGCCCGTGAGGGGACGCGTATAACTGTGAAGGTATCCGCGTCCCCTCGCGGGGCTCGCTGCGCTCGCCACGCTTCGGGCTCGGTGGCTCGCTGCGCTCGCCACACTATTCTATTCTCAACTCCACGCCGACGTGGATAGTGGGGGTATGAAAAGGTCGGAGGACGCGTACCGGCGCCCCTCGCGGGCTCGCTGCGCTCGCCACGCTTCGGGTTCACGTTGATCGTGGGGTGGCGTTAAAAATTGTGGGGGCCATTTCACACTTCAGGGGGACTATTAGGGCTCTGTGGCCCATTTAACATTGATTCCTATGTTAAAATCGCGGGCATTGAGCCAATTAACGCTAAAATCGCGACCAATCTGACTTTTAACATTGATCCCTATGGGAAAATCGCGGGCATCGCGGGCATCGCGTCGCACCCGTTTTTGATTTACCCGCGATGCCCGCGATTTTTTACCCCCGACGCCCGCGATTGTAATCGCGGGCGCCGTGCTAGGTAAAGAGTACCTGATCTTGTTCTCAGATGTTGGAGAGGTCCTCACTATTGATGCGGAATTGGTGATCCACAGTGGGTTAGGGGCAATGTCCCATAGAATGATAGAACAATCCGGATGGCTGGCAAATGGGTGGCCCAAGGGTGGACAGAGAGTGACAAGTGGCAGTGTCCAGAGATGCCTTCAGAGTCCAATCTGTTTAAAAATAGCAAGTGCTGCCTAACACGTTTCATCGTAACCTTATGACTTTCTCAAAAAGGTTCTGACTCCTTCCATAATTAACGGCTCTCCATTCTTCGTCCCATCGGGCTTGTGAATATTAATTTGTTCTATATTCCCGTTTGAATGAATGCTCTGATCTCTTTTCTCTTCTATCATAGGCAATTCTATTATTATGGGGTCCAGATGGTGCGGGGTCTCTGTCTCTCTACACTTCTAAAATCATTAGTTTCATTTTCCACTGACTGGAATCTAATGCTTCCTCTCCCATTTATATTGCTTAAATGTGGTGGTACCCATCTTTCATTATGATTGATCCCCACTTTTTGATTGGCCTCTTCTATTTCACCTTTACTCTCTTTTTTATCACGATTATATTTTCATACCTTTCTATCTATTATAATCTTCTTATTCTTTTTAAATTTATCTCTATCCCCATTTCTAATTCTGTAAATTCTGATAAAAAGGATTAACCATCTCTTTATAGTTCGCAATTTCCTGTTCGAACTGTAACAATTCCTTTTTTCTGCTTTCTATTGTTATTTATTAATGAGAAAGAGCTCGCTTGTAATGTCCTATCCCATCTCATCGATAATTCATTGTCAGTATAAAATGATAAAGTTTTATGTAGTTGCAACACTTTGGGGACTAACTGGTGAGCTAGATATGTTTCACTTGTTACTGTCTCCCACCAGATGCGGTTGTCCTTCAGAAGAACTGTTTCTACTTTCCTGATCAGGCTTTCATGGCTTTCATCAATTAGAATAATGTAATCACCTTCCTCTTTAAACACATAATCAAAGGGTTTTTTTTTCTCTATAATTGATGTAATGTAATTTGGCTGTAGTGTCTTCTGCCCATGTTCCCAGTGGTGCATTGTGGGTCCCGGCCAGCGAATGTCGCATCATGACATCATGCGGCTCCAGCGTGGACCCTCCTGCACTCAGGGGCTTTGTCATTTTCTACATAAGCTTCCTTGAGCACCTGCTGGCGCATATGCAGTTGAGAATTCAGGATGCCGTGGAGCAGGAGCACCTGTGGCAGGATTCGATGAGAGTGGAGCTCGGCTCAGCATCACTGAGTGGGCACAAATATATAATATATATATTTTTTTTTTATGTGGAACTAAATATAATATATATAAGACTAAATTTACCTGTTGACTAAACGCGTTGGGAATGGCCTCTTCATTCTGACGCGGTGACGTCTGCTTGTTGGTCCCATCAATCTTCCAGCGTCTCTCGGCTCGTGACTGCCAGTGTGCCGGATCCTGCTCACTGACCCCGGCTTCTGAGCTTCATCCGTATTCCAACTTCACGTGTAGAGTACTGCTGTGATTGTGCTATGGTAAGCTTATCTTCTTAAACCCCAATGTACGTGTGCAGATAAATTAAGTAAGGGCAATAAATGATTACTTTCCACATTTCTATTCAAAACATTGAATGGGTTTAATATTTTTCCAAATGTATGTATTAAAGCAGGTCATGACAGGATGTACTACTGAAACCTTGCACCTTGAGAAGCCATTTGATTATTTCCATTTTACAGCTGCACTCTCTATTAGGAAATTATATCTCTTTACATACTGGCAACTATCTAATATATTACAGATATTATCGACAGAAAATTTGAGGTTAATTCACAGCTGCCAGATAGTTCTAAAGCATAACATTCCTGTAGAATTGTATTACAATCTTGTTTTACGGGTGTTTGGAGATAAAAATATCTATTTATTTTGTTATGGAGAAATTCTAACTTGTAACAGTTCTGGAGAACACGCTGTGATATGCTGTTTGACTTGGTGGTTCTCCATTTTAAGTATTAATATCTATAAATAACTAGGGAACAATATCCAAGCAACGTCAATAAGTAACAATGGTGAAATCATTTCCATAGATTTGTGTGAGATGGGAGTTTGAGTCGAAGTTTAACTACTGGCACCATTTTTTTTTCAAAGGGATTTTCTCCCTCAAACTATTTTATTTTCCTATAGACACGCTTAATAAAACATTTATTAACTCAATCATTATGCCTTTAGCTTGCTTCTGTGCTTCTCGGTTAAGTATAACACATAAAGAAGGAGGGTATCACTGTGATGCAATCCTAAATTGGATAAAAAATCCCCAGGTGAACTACATCGGTAAATATACCCACCCCAACGGCTTGAACTCTGTTGGAAACTATGTCAACCAATGTGATTTGAATGGTTTCTTCCCCCACTCTGCAATTATTATATGGCGTGTACATAGGAGCGGATCCCACGCTTCTTCATTAATGCTTGTGGTATACTTTGAGCAGCACTAAAGTTTATTTTATTATATGTCTTTGTGTCATTACATGTGCACCATTAAATGTATTTTAAATGTGTTACTCCTCATTGGTATTAGCACTACTTCTTTTCTTTTTTTGTTTTTTATACATCAGGGATCTACTCAATCCCTTCAGTAGCTGCTCGGCAAACCACCACTGTCAGCGCCCATTCAGCTACATTGGTAGTACCACCCCTCTGCTTTCTTCCACAAGTATAACACAGAGTCTACTGCTCCACCAGAGAGGAGTCTACACAAGGGACACTCCTCTCTAAAAAAGACATCAGACTCTGGCTATTACACAAAGTTACTCTTGGGGTGAAATTTAATAGGATGAGAGATTCAGAAAGTCAGAGATTTGGTAAGAAATCTCCAATTTTTTTAAAGCGGCAATCATTTACACTGCAAAATCACACTGGTTTTGCAGTGTAAATGATTGTCGCTTTTTGAAAAAACTGAATCTCTCATCCTATTAAATGCCCCCCTTGGTGTCTAGTTGCAAATAATTTACATAAACTAGGCTACTTTCTGGGTTCCAGCTCTGAAGGGGGAGCCGGAGGGGAGGAGAGAATGATCGCAGCCTCCAAAAGTGCCCAGGATTAAGGTGTGTGGTACAGGGAGTGATTGCTCTAATGTCTCCCCTGGATATTGGTAGACATTGGGGGCCCTGCTTATAATCAAGATGGAGAGGAAAAGGGGCTCAGGGTTTTAAAACCCAGAGCAGATGAGAGCTCAATATATATGGTGGGAGAGGGGGGTGCATGGCCAGCTGGCACAACGGGTTCCCGCCACCTCTTGTACCAAATCAGTGATAAAAGCATAGCTTTATCTTGTCCCAGGGCAAGGTTCGAATACAACTCAACAGCTGAGAATGATTGGAAAGACAAAGTTATGTAATTATTAAAATGGAATGTAGATGGAATGCCCCTTTAGTTCATAAAATAATGAACTGATCTGTTTAAAAGGACAAATTAGTGGTAACGTGCAGCTGTATTGGAGCAGAAGTAGTGTTTCAGCAGCTGGCTTCTGCAGAATGTGGTTTGGAAGCAAAGACCTAGCTGAAATATAAATTCACATCTCTCTCTCTCAAAAACACACATTTCTCTCACGCTTACATCTCTCTCACCTCACACACATATATCTCTCACATATATCTCTACAGTATCTCTCAAGCTCCCTCGTTCTCACATCTCTCTCTCTCTTTATCTCTCAAGCTCACATCTCTCCCTCACTCTCACATCTCTCTCACTCTCACATTTATGTCTCTATCGCTCAAGCTCACATCTCTCTCTCACATCTCTCTCTCTCTATCTCTCAAGCTCACATCTCTCTCTCATTCTCAAATCTTTCTTTCTCTCTCTCTCAAGCTCACATCTCTCTCACATCTCTCTCTCTCTCTCTCAAGCTCACATCTCTCTCTCACATCTCTCGCTCTCTCTCTCTATCTCTCAAGCTCACATCTCTCTCACTCTCACATCTCTCTCTCTATCTCTCAAGCTCACATATCTCTCTCTCTCTCTCTCAAGCTCACATCTCTCACTCTCACATCTCTCTCTCTCTCTCTCTCTCTCTCTCTCTCTCTCAAGCTCACATCTCTCACTCTCACATCTCTCTCTCTGGGTGGGATTCTCTAACAACGCCCGCAGCACATCGCCAGCATTCGCATTTTTAATAATCGCATATGCAGTAACATATGCGATTATTAACGCAAAATCGATGGCCGGCGATGTGCTGCGCATCCCCCCTCCCTCCCTGAACCCTCACATGGCTGTGTGAGGGCTCCTTTTCCTCCTCCCTGCACCCGGAAGCTGTGCTCGGAGGAGAACATCACTGGTCCGGGCAGCACAGCAGGAAGCTGCCCGGACACAGGTAAGGGAGGGCATCGCGGATCTGTGGGGGGCACGCGGGGCGGCAGGGGACGCGAAAGAAAGCCCATAGGTTTCCATGGGGTTACCCCATATAGAACTGGCGTAACCCCCCGCAGCGAAGCCCCAGTGGTGGGGCTTTGCTGCATATGAAAATGCAGTAAAAATCCCGAAAACTGGGTTTTTACAGCATTTTTAGTTTGGTGAATCTCGCCCTCTGTCATCTCTCACATCTCTTTGGATCGCAATAGTGCAGGTGTCCATCATACCTATACTTTTTGGGGGGCCGGGGAATCTGCAGTGCTTCATTTTAAAAGCCAACTGAGCTGAAATAAATTATAAAAACATATATTGAATATTAAATCTTAATATAATAGTCAAACATACAGTTTTGAGGCATCACATACAGATGTGGCACTTTGCGTTTATTTACTAAGATGGGTGCTCAATTGAAAATGGGATGTTGCTATGGGCAACCAATCAGATTTGAGTTCTTATTATATATATACTGTATATAGCACCTTCTATAGCAACATCCCATCATCAATAGAACTATCTTAGTAAATAAACCCCTTTCATTGCATGCAATGGCATGTCAGCATGATACTTAGGGGGACATTTACTAAAGGAAATTTGTAAAAAAAAATAGGTGTATTTGTATCCAGAAATACACTTATTTTTGACATTTACTATCCCGAAAATACGGCAATTCATATTCTTATTGAAAGCACATCAATACGAATACGAATTGCCGTATTTTCGGGATAGTGAATGTCAAAAATAAGTGTATTTCTGGATACAAATACACCTATTTTTTTACAAATTTCCTTTAGTAAATTTCCCCCTTAATGTTCTGGATCACTTTTTCTAATTGCATTTAAACTGTATAATTCATATAAGCAATATAATTAGAGTTTCAAGTACAGAACCAATCATCGGCTCTATGACAAAGAAAGGTGTTTTATGATCATGGATAGCTTCTGTAAGAAACTTGCCTGAAATCATGAACAATTAGCATAATTCTAATTTAAAATTTTGTTGTATATCCAGTTAAACTAATTTCACTAAGTTTAAAATATAACCTTTATTATTGCATGAGTAAAAAAAAAAATTAAGATATAGAAAGTAAAAAAAGTTAGAAAACATGGTTAATACTGTAATTTAATGTGTTTTGTTGGTTTTGTGTCATTATTGAAGAAAAACCAGGTACATTAATTCCGTTTGACAGGTAAGATTTGATTGACAGGAATAAATCCAATTGGGCTATGGATACCTCTCACCAGACATGACTAGACTTGAAATACGCAAACAAAAGTATGAAACACTAAAAAATTCATATCCACAGGATTGTAAAAATAAAGGAAACATACTTCAGACAGACAATATACAGAAACAAGACAACTTTAAAACATTCATTAATCATTTTCTTCTACTACAGTACTTTACTATAACTTTTTCCAGCTCCCCTAAAACTCCTCACAAACCCACACAGTGACAGAGGAAGTGCCCGGGTGTCTGTTTCTATGATGCATACAGTAGGTTTTCACTTTTTTGGTATCAATATCCACATCTGTCGACATAGACCTTTATATCATGGTTGCCGACTTTCTTGCTGCCCTCTCTGGGAGGGCAGCCAGCTCAGCATGACAGGGGGGCGGGGCCAAAACCGGGAACAAATAGGGGCGGTGCTGGGGCGGTGCTGGGGTGGAGCCACGGTGGGGCTGACCTGTTTTGGGGGCGTGGGTAGAGTGATCGCGTCATTTAGCCCCGCCGCCCGCCGTGCAATGCCGGTATTTTATTTATTACACTGCGGGCGGCAGGGCTAAAATGACCCACAGACACACACCCCCCCCCCGCCGAGGGGCGGTCTGCTGGTGGTTGCAGGGCAATGCGGGAGGGTTACCCTCCTTTCCGGGGGGCCGGGAGGGGGACCCGATTTCCGGGACCCTCCCGGTCATTCCGGGAGGGTAGGCAACCCTGCGTTATATTCTCCCTTTATGCCGACTTGGAACCCTAACCATTTCTCTTATAATGCAATGGGATGTGGGAGGAGTTCCAGAGTTTTAGAGGACTACCCCCAACTTCAAGAAGAGTAGGTAAGTATGCTACAATGTCAATTGAATGGTGCTTGACTGAGAATTATGTTTAGACTATAGCCAGTGGTGTATTTCCCACTAGACAGGCTTCGACACAGTGCCACACTACACTGGACACGGTGCCACACTATGCTCAGCACACTATTCTATTCTCCCTCCACACCCTAGTGGATGGTAGATCATGAAATACTGCCTGTCAGCACATGTCAGCTCAAAAAAAGTGAAAAACGTATGTTGACCATTTGACTGTCGACTTTCCCATTGTCAACCTAATGCTTGTTTTGACCTTTTGACCCTGTTGACCTTAGCCATGTTGACCTTTTCATGTGTCGACCTAAGAACTGTCGACCTTCAGTGGTGGGCCCAATGCATGCTGACCTTAATAGTATCAACCTAATGACCGGATAGCTTCGTATGAGAGCCCTGCTAGGCCAATGGTCATGTTTTTCTTTTTTCTTTTTGTCATTAAAAATATTTAATTGTGTAAATGGTGAGGGATATGGGGAAATGGTCTTCAAATAGGGTGGTTGAGGGCAGGCAAGGTTGGTGCTGCTTTGGAAGCATTTGGCCTAGAGGCAGGCCTGGCCCCTAAATTCTCCCCTAAATACAGCAGATATGTAAGATATTTGGTGCAGTCTTTCAGCACAACTTTCCTGGAACTTCTCTTACTAATAGAATAGAATAGCATAGAATCAACTTTGTTGGCCATGTATGCTTGCGCACACTAGGAATTTTTTGTGGATTACAGTGCAGCATCAAGCAGGGATGAAAAGGGGGGAGGGAGATATTACATATATTACATAAAGACATTACAAGCATTTAATTTCTAGCTACAACTATGGTGGTCAGGACGCAAAGTAGGGACACGTTGTTTGGTTGTTGATATTGGGATTGCATTCGCTTTGATTGGATTGTTCAGGTGATGGACGGCTAACGGAAAGAAGCTTCTTGCGGATCTGGACGTTTTGACGGGGATGGACCTGAACCGTCTTCTGGATGGTAGGATGTCGAACAGGTTGTGACCAGGATGCAGCTTGTCATTTGCGATCTTCTCAGCACGTTTCCTTACCCTGGATGAGAACAGATCCCTTATCGGGGGGAGGTCAGTCCCTATGATCCTTTCCGCAGTCTTCACTACTGTCACACACATGGCTAACAAGCCGGATCTCAATATTGATTTCACGACCGAGGAAATAATATTGAGGCTCTGCAAAATCAAATAGAAATCGCCATGGCTGTATGGGATTCATCCTAGGGTACTAATGGAATTAAGGGAGTAACTAGAGACCCCTCTATATTACATCTTTGATAATTCACTATCATCAGGTAAGGTACCATAAGACTGGAGAACAGCAGATGTAGTGCCAATATTCAAAAAAGGAAAAAGGGAGGATCCAGCTAATTACAGACCTGTGAGCTTAACATCAATTTTTAAGGGATGATATCCAGGAATATTTAGACCATCATAGTTTACTCAGTATTAACCAGAATGGGTTCGTGAAAAATCGTTCATGCCAGACTAATTTACTAGGTTTCTATGAGGAGGTTAGCAAAAACCTTGAGAATGGAAACGCTGTAGATGTGATTTTCCTTGATTTTGCCAAAGCTTTTGATACGGTACCACACAAGAGGTTGATAAACAAAATGGAGGACCTGGGATTAGGGGCAAATATCTGTAGATGGGTAGGGAACTGGCTGTGTAATAGAGAACAAAGAGTGGTTGGGAACAGTGCCGTATCAAATATGATACCAGTACTAAGTGGGGTGCCACAGGTTTCGGTTCTAGGGCCCGTTTTATTTATAATTTTTATTAACAATATTGGGATGGGGATACTCAGCAATGTATCCATCTTTGCAGACAACACAAAACAGAGCAGAGCTATTAAATCATCAGAAGATGCCACGCTTCAAAGCAATCTTGGCAATCTAGATGAGTGGGCAAAAAAGTGGAAGATGAGGTTCAATGTGGATAAATGCAAGGTTATGCACCTTGGGAGACATAACCAGTGTGCTAGTTATAACCTAAGCGGGGAGGAACTGGGTATTTCAGTACTTGAAAATGATCTAGGAGTCCAAATAAACAATAAACAACAAACTGGCCCAATGTAACATAGCAACAAAAAAGGGCAACAAAATTCTAGCCTGTATCAAAAGGGGCATGGAAACTAGGGACTCAAAAGTAATTATGCCACTGTACATTGGTTAGACCTCACCTCGAATATGGAGTCCAGTTCTGGCCCGCACTATAGAAAGGACATCATAGAATTGGAAAAAATCCAAAGAAGAGCAACAGGGGAATAGAGAATTTAAGCTACGAGAGATTAAGCAATTTGGGACTATTCCCACTAGAGAAGAGACGTTTAAGGGGGGACATGCTCAACATGTACAAATATATCAGGGGTCAATATAAGGACCTGTCAAACACCCTTTTTTCTGCTAGAAAGGAATCAAGGGCACAAACTTAGATTAGAAGAAAAAAGGTTTTGTTCATTTAGAAGAAATAAATTCTTTACGGTCAGAGCAGTCAAACTTTGGAAGTCTCTTCCTGTAAAAGTGGTGTCGGTAGACACTATAAATATGTTTAAAATAAGTTTGGATAAGCATTTATTGGTTAAAAACTTCCATGGGTATAACTAAGAAATATAATCTGTCTTTAAAAATATCAGAACATAATATACAACCAGGGATAGCTATTATAAACATAGGTTGAACTAGATGGACGCAAGTCTTTATTCAGCCTTATCTACTATGTAACTATGTTTGCTCCAATGACCAAGTTTTTGCAGAAGAGCAGAGGGGGTTTGAACCAGGGAACAACGTTATTGCACTAGGAATCACTCTACTACTTACACCTTACAGAATAAGGCTCCTTTGAGAGCCCTGCCCCTACATGTGAAAAATGATAAATCCGATGATTATTCATTTCTTTATTAACATTATAATAAGTGCAATAAAAAGTACCAATAAATAAAAAACGTATTCCACGTTTGAGCTCCATTGAATAAGAATCACAAAATTACATAGCTTTCCAATAAGCAGAATGAGTCTTGTGTATGCACAAAAAAAGGGGGATATACAAAATGCAAGTGGCAGAGAGTGTAATGGGGGTCCTAGTGTGGCGCAGTGGTGCTTAGCTATACAGTATCACTAATATTGTGGGCATTACGATATTGCTTGTCTTAGGGAACATAGCAGTGCAGACAGGGCTGCCATCAGGAATTTTGGGCCCAGAATTCATTTCCAGTCTGCCTCCTCCCCCCCTCCTCACTTGACTTACCATAACCCAGCTTCTGCTCCCCTTTCTCCTCTCCACTGAGCTGCAGCCCGGAGGTCACCTGCTTTGTTCAGCACACTGAGCGCAGCATAACGGAGGCTGTCGGGGGGGGCTGCAGTGGGCAAAAGGAGCTGCCTGGGCATTTCCAGAGGCCAGGGCCTGGGACAGCTGTACCCACAGCACCCCCCTATTGGCGGCCCTGAGTGCAGGCCATGGGGTTTATTTACCAAGATGGGAGGCCTATTTCAGATGCGATTTTGCTATGGGCAACCAATCAGAATATATATTTATTTTTATCTGATTGGTTGCCTATAGCAACATCCCATCTGAAATAGAAATTTAATCTAAGAATCTTAATAAATAAACTCCCATAAATCGGCACAGGATTGCAGCTTCACTTGAGCTCATAGGCTGATTCTGTTTGGATCGTACTCAGTATATTGTCCCATAAGAGTTAATTTTACTTACAATAATATCTGCTAAACTAAAAATTCCTTCCTGAGACAGAAATTACACCATCCAGCATTCCCTCTGTGCATAACACATTAGCATCCTTGATTTAACAATACCAGTCTTCTATTTGATCTTTTGAGAGATAATATTGAAATATTTTGCTTATATCAAAAACCAATGTCTATGCGATATGATTCCATGGACTTATAATGTACCCACATGAACTCCAATAGATTTTATTTGCTAATCTGCAGCGCGGCTTGCTAGAGTCGTACCATTATGTTATATGAGCTGCCAATACCTCTCCGCTGAGTACTTACTTATAAATCCAAAGTGAATTTTAAAATCCTGAGAATAATCACAATTATTCCTGCCAAGATATAAGGTGAGACACATTTATTCAATTGGCCCAGGATATTGTTTTGGTCTTCTCAGTTTAAAAGTTTTAAATAGAATTACGAAGCAGACTGATAGTCTGCTTTCTTTATTCAAATGTTTGTAATTTTTGGCAAAAGCACATGGAAGTGACCACTACACCATATTTCTTTCCTTTCCTTTGATAATTAAAAATGGTTTTGCAGGTTTTTTTTCTCTTTTATCGGAATATGGCGAAACTCATCCCCTTAAATGTTGGCATGCTGACAGGGCTCGATTCACCCTATCGTCTTACATCGCTGTCAAATAAACAATTTGGAAACAAGTCATAGAGATTCAGTTTCCCGATCAGAGAACACAACTCTTTGTGATTTTGGCTTAGACTGTCTGGAATATGTGTATCTCTCACTTTCAGCAATTACATGTAAGTCTCATAGCTGGAGAAATATCATTTGCCTAACAGCTAGGTGACCCATACTGTATAATACAATAGTTAAACATTGTATACTGAAAGCTTGTTAGCAATGCATATTTCTACAATGGAATATTCCTTTATTATATATACGTGTCCACATACATCTTGGTTTTATTGTGCCATGTATGGCACAATTTGGCACACCTCGGACTATGCAAATTTATACAATTTTTTTTTTTAGAATACATCTACTTGCTAGATATATGTGGACACATCTAGGGCGGGATGTATTACTATACATCGCCGCCCTTCGCCTGCCTGCCGCCGCGATGCTACCGCATATGTACTAACATATGCGGCTAGCATCGGGTTGCGGTGACGGAGACCCCTGGGATACCTGTGATGTGGTGTGCGGGGGTCTCCGTCACATCCCGGCGGCTGTCAGTGTCCCCCTGCGTCTCCTCCTCCCCCCTGCAGCCGGATGTCCTCCTGGCTGTGACACCTGCTGGGGGAGGAGGAGATCGATGGAGGATGGGAGGGGGGGTCACGCGGACGGTGATAGAAGCCCATAGGCTTCTATAGGGTATGGCCACCCAGAGGGTAGCGATACCCTGCCAGGCGGAGACGGGGCGGATGGCTAATGGTACATAGGAAAATGCGGTAAAACGCCCGTTTTACCGCATTTTCTCTTTAGTACATCCCGCCCCTAGATAGATAGATAGATAGATAGATAGATAGATATATGTGATAAATTATAAATACATATAACTAAAAGATTTTGTTGCTTTAGGGCAGGGGTGGAGAACCTTTTTTGTGCCAAGCGCCGTTTGTATGGGGAAAAAATCCTTCGGGGGACATATGTAAAATTGTGATTTACAAATTGTCATGCTGCTGCCGTCCCACGCTCCCACTGAATAGGACTGACAGTCTCCGGCTGCTGTTGATTAAGAGGAATCTCATGAGAACTACCGACCTCTGGCGAGAATTACCCTGTACTTGACTCCCAGCAAAGCTGCCAGGACACTCAGACCGGCTATGGGGGCCCCATATGGCCCCTGGGCCTGAGATTCCCCACCCCTGCTTTAGAACAAGGTGTACTAAGCCTTGAAAAGTGATAAAATGGAGAGTGATAAACCATCAACCAATCAGCTCTTACTAGTCATTTTTCAAACACCGCCTGTAACATGGCAGTTGGGTGCTGACTGGCTGTTTGTTTATCACTCTCCATTTTATTACTTTTCAAGCTTAGTACATCTGGCCTCTAGTCTGCAAGTTGACCCTACTCTTTTGATTATCCTTATGCGCTGCCTGTGAATATTCAAATACAATGATTAAATACAGTTTGGTCTAACAGCCCTGAGGCATTCAACATGTAGCCCTGAAGCTGTTGTGTAACTACACTAGCCAACATATCTAATCTAGCCTAATGAATGTTAAAATGCTCTGATTGGCTTACATGTTGGTCCTCGTTGAGTTTTGATTAGCTACAGGTCACTCTAGCACTGTGAATTTTCAAACACATTAATTCATTAGAAATGCTAAAAATGCTAAATATTCAGCTGCAAACATTTTGATAGTTGACATGTTGTACATCTTGAAATGGCATGCTTTTATCAGATGTTGTATGCACAAAAATAATACCACACGCTGGCTACCTGTATTTCAAATTCAACAACCCTGCTTTGTCAACTCTCTCTCATCTTCCCCCTATTCCTCCCACCCAAGGATCCTTCAAATCCCTCCTCTGTCAAACCATTTTCCCTTACACTTCATCCTATATTCCCTGGACTATGCCACCCTTTTCTAAAATCCCATACACCCATAATACTGTATCCTCTAGTCCAGTGGCAGTGGCAAATGCAGGATTTTTAGAGGGGGGTTTCCAAATGTAATCCAAAATCCCCCACTCTACAGCACATTGGAGTAAGTACTGGAGTCTGGGGGAGCACTAACAGCCTTAACAATTTGTATTTTTACACACTGGATACTGTAATGGAATACAGAATTAATATTTAACAGTACAGATGGTCTATAGTATAGGCTGTTTCAAACATTTAAATAAAATAAGTGGTCAGGAAAAGGTTAAACATATCATTGTAATAAATAAATACACAAACATAATAGAACCAGTACTGCACTTTCTAAGCTCACAATCTCCCACTTCATGGTAAGGCTCCTGTCTCTTCCTCCTGGCAGCTACTCTCTGGTCCATTGCGATGTTTGAAGGCTCAGTTCACACATACCGCCAAATGTAATAGGGTGTGAGAATCAGAAAGTGAGAGATCTTGGGAGAGTTTCCCATTTTTTTTTAAAAAGGGATTCATTTACACTACAAAACCAGGTTGACTTTGCCATGTAAAAATGATTTTTGTAAAAATGGGAAAACTCTCCCAAAATCTTATCGGCCCCATACATCAGCAATCACAATAAATTGCTTCTCAGATCCAGTGATTTTTTTCCCTATATAAATGGTTTCTTCAATCTATTTGACTTGCCCACACATTACAGATTTGTTTCAGTGATCAGCAGATTTTTCCTGAATGCCCAGACATATAAAAATGAAACTCCAATAAAACCAGATTTTTAAACATGTTTAAAAATCTGATTCAGCAATCGATTGGCGATCCCTATTAATTTTTGATTGGGATCTCCAAAAGGGGGAGCCCACACATTAAAGATTAATTGTGACAATCATATCCAGAACGGAGGATTGTCACAATTAATTGCTGATGTATGGGGCCCATTACTTTCTGATTCTCACACCCTATTACATTCGGTCCATACAGTAAAACATCCTCTTTATTATGTGCATTGTTTATTAATGTCTGTAAAGCACCTTGAGTCCTGTTGGAGAAAGTGCGCTATATAAATGAAACTTACTAAATGTGATAGAAAAGCTGGTGCACTAGGGATGTACAGCAGCTCTGCTCTGTCCCTTACACCTTGCATGATGTGGTGATAGCTCTATTGATCATATTATATACCAGTGCTATTGTTGTCATAATTTAAGGCACTTGCCAAGAGGAGGGGGTTTCCAGGCATCCAGAACCACCCCCCCTGCATTTTCCTATGAGTGGATTCCCACCCTGGTCCTCAAGTAACCCCAACAGTGCACTGAATCAAATAGCCCTGTTTATAGCACCATGGACTTAACTACGTAGCCAGGCCAAAACATGTATAATGACATTATAAGCAAACTAAGATGTGAAAATTGCGAAAAAAGTAGCAAAAGTGAATGAAAAATGTAGCAAAAAATGAGGATAAGTACACAATCTATGTCTAACAGGCGAAAGGCAGGGCCAAGCTTAGTTGTCCTTCATATGTAATACAATGCACAATTGAGAAAGTAGCAGGAATAAAAAGTAACAATACTGAGGAAAAAGTATGCAGCTTGGGAATCATAAAGTATGTCTCACGCCATATAGTGCAAAAGGCAAAGGACACATTGTGTAAGAAGGGCCATTATGGGAGAGAAGCAGTACTAGCACCATTATGTGCGCTGATACAGCTTCCCAACCATGGCCCTTATTCTGATCGATGCGGATATTCCCGCTTGCGTACGGGCCGCCGATGTTTATCTACTGCGCATGTGCAGAGGTCACTCTGCACATGTGCAGGCGAATTCGCCGCAAGGATTCTCTATACGCCGCACAGGGGGCGTAGAGGGGCGTGAGGGGCTACTTATCCTCATTACCCTATGCATACGACCCGCGTTTCATGAGCGTTCCCATGCAAACGCGGGGCATATGCATGGTAATGAGGCCGTGACGCGTGGGTACGGGGCGGGCATCTGACATCGCCGGATGTCAGCTGCCCGCCCCCATACAAGATTTCACACGGACAAGTGTCCGTGTGGTCTTGTGTTGCGGGACCTGGTGGAGCGTGCGGCCCTGCATTCGATGTTCGGCGACCATCGAATGCAGGGGCTGCTCCCACCATGGAGGAGGCGTATCCCCGTCCAATTTCATGCGGATCGCCACATATCCGCGTACGGACGGCAGGTGGCGATCCGTATGGAAGGCGGGGATTCGCCTGCACGGTTGCGGCCGCATATTCTGATCGGGCCGCACCGATCAGAATAAGGGCCCATGTATGAAGGAGCGGGAGAAAGCTATATGACAGATGCCCAATATGTCATTAGTTATGCTGCTATCTACATGGTATGCTGGAGCGGAAGCGGTACATCTGTCAGAATCTGTCTACAGTCATTAGGTCGACCCCACTAGGTCGACTGGCAGGAAGGTCGACCTGACTTAAGGTCGACATGGGCGAAGGTCGACATGACTTAAGGTCGAATTTGCATAAAGGTCGACATGAAGAAGGTCGACTGGTCATAAGGTCGACATGGGTTTTTCACTGTTTTTTGATCCGAATGTCGACACAGTCGACATGGACACAGTTGGCAATGAGAATCGGACCCTCGCATCGCTCGCTTCGCTCGCAATGCTTCGGGCACGGTGCCTCGCTGCGCTCGGCACACTATTTTATTCTCCCGCCACGCCCTAGTGGATGGTAGGGCATGAAATACCGCCTGTCGGCACATGTCGGCTCAAAAAACAGTGAAAAACCCATGTCGACCTTATGACCAGTCGACCTTCCTCATGTCGACCTTTATGCAAATTCGACCTTAAGTCATGTCGACCTTGGCCCATGTCGACCTTAAGTCAGGTCAACCTTCCTGCCAGTCGACCTAGTGGGGTCGACCTAATGACTGTAGACCTAAGTTCATTCTAATAGATGACCGCTTCCCGCTGGAGCAATGTATGAAAGGTCAGTGGTACTGACCGTTCCGACACCTGCAGCTACTGACTTCAACTGCTGCAGGTGTCATTACCCATACACCACAGCAAGGACAGCTCTGTCCCTGGCTGTAGCCGCTGCTGGCTCCCGGCAGCACAGGAGTGTTGGTGAGAGTAGCGATATCTCACGCATGCTCAGTGGAGCTAGCCAGGGGAGAGACACAGGCAATCAGCACTAGGATCTTCAATGTATTTCTCAGATCTTTCGTGATATTGCTGGGTGCAGGAGACACATCTGAAATATCGTCTGCTTGGCAAATGCACAATTTAGAATTTATGTCTAACACAAAACATTAATTGAAAGCAGAAAAAGGAATCATACTGTGCTTATATGTGAAACGGTCTATTTAAACTGCTTTTGTGAATATCTCAGTGGTGGAATGCATTATCTTGCTTACTAAACTGTACTATAACCCAGCAAGGCGCGGGCCCTCTCACCCCCTTTCTCTGCCCCTGGTGACTTTCAGCATTTATTATGCCCGGTGAAGTGATTAAGTGGTCAGTGATAATGCACCAACCAATCAGCTCCTAACTGTCAAGTTACAGGCTGGGTTTGAAAAAATGACAGTAAGGAGCTGATTGGCTGGTGCGTTATCACCTTCCACACTTCACCACGCTTAATAAATCTGAGGCATGGTCACACACCTTTTGTGTGCAACTATGGCATACACACAAGGGGATGATAAGGCCAAATTACAGCTTCAGGGCATTACTTCTATTACCATATATATATATATATATATATATATATATATATATATATATATATATATATTATGTAAGGGTTTTAATGCACTATTTACATAATCATAAGGTTACTGGTATCATTATTTATATGCTTCTTCTTAATAACTGAAAGTTTGATTGAATAGTTTAAAATGAAGGGGTTATTCAGAGCTAATCACACGGCTGCCAATGCAAAGGCTGAGTGACAATCAAATGACTGAGAATACGGACAGCTCATAGTCCACATGCATGAAAACATTCTGAAATAAAATCTTGCTACTTTTTTTTTATTGCTGGCCATACAGTATGTAAGATGATTGACAGAAAGCTGGCGTTTGAGGGTGGTACCCGGCCGTTTTCTAAGAGTGTCAAGTAAACCGCAGGTGTGCCTAAGTATTTGAAGGGAGTGGTGTGATGTAACCGGATGTCAGCTGCCCGCCCACTTCCTCCCGAGCACACTCACATATAAAAGGTTGCTCAGACCATCGAAAGATGTGGGTGGTTCCCAGTTGCATGCAAATTAATGTTTATGTAAAAGATCCATTCGCATCCAGTGCGAATGTACGCACATTGCTAATGGTGGGCCATACACTTTGATATACAATACAAGAACTATAAATGTGCTGTATATAGCTGTTATAATTCTGTATCAGCTTAAACACCTTCAGTAATACAGCATATCTATCAGAACCAGCTTTATTTGGCCAGGAATATTTACGTATACTCAGAGCTGGCCCTAGGCATACTAGGCAATTGCTTAGGGCATTTGCAATGCCTAGGGGCATTCAAGCCTTCCTAGGGCTGGCTTTGCCTAGACAGCGGGCACTGGCGGAGGTATAGGAGCATTGGCATGCAGCCGTGCACACAGGGATGTGCCAGGTGTGCAATGGAACCTCTGCTCACACCAAGTCCGGCCCGACCATTACGTGGCTAATTAGAGTGCCCCAGTACAGAGCGTGCTGAGCAGCGCAGCCATGGAGAGAAAGGGGCGTGGTATGGCAGCCATACTGAGCCAGCATCTCAGAGGCCGGGAGAACATCCATCTCTACGGACTGCAGCATTTGGCCTCACTTACCGCTGACCCAGCAACAGGGGCCCCACCATCTCTCCTACACTTCCGTCTGCTGGAGCTCCCGTCTGACATGTCTGCCACCAATCACAAGCTGACAGTCTGTACAGAGGGAGACAGAGCAGGGGTGCACTCCACTCCAGTGTGCAGACACTGGAGGTGCCGCCAGAGGTACAGGAGGGAAGAGCAGGCCACGGTGAGTTGTTATAAAAATCAGGCTTTGGCAGGTTCTGAGGTCTAGAGCAACATGGTACGTTGATAATGATTTGTGCAGATTGTAGGATAGTGATTATAAAGAAGTGGGGGTTTGATGGCTGTAAGCCTGCCCATTCGTTCTGGGTGTTCCCTCTATGTGCCAGTACAGAAGTAGTCTGCACACCAAGTACAGTTACATGCAAGAGATGCCCATACCCTTGGGTATCATTTCTGCTAGGCTGACCATGCCCAAGGAGGGGAGAAGGGGCATTTAATGTCCCCACACCCCCTCCACAAGAAGCCAAACCCCAATCAGTGTGGATGCTGGTCTGCAACCCTGGTCTGTAATGTGAACAGGGGTCACTATCTGCTGTGTAATGTGAATATGGGTCAATATCTGCTGTGTAATGTTAATATGGGTCACTACTTGCTGTGTAATGTGAATATGGGTCACTACTTGCTGTGTAATGTGAATATGGGTCACTACTTGCTGTGTAATGTGAATATGGGTCACTACTTGCTGTGTAATGTAACTATGGGTCACTATGTGTTGTGCAATGTGACTATGTATTTATTTATTAAGTTTCTTATCTACCATAGCGCATACATCTTTTGCAGCGCTTACACTATGTGTTGTGTAATGTGTATATGGGTCACTACGTACTGTGTAAAATGAATATGGGTCACTATCTGCTGTGTAATGTGACTATGGGTCACTATGTGCTGTTTAATGTGAATATGGGTCGCTACACGCTGCTAATGTGAATATGGGTCAATACACAGCCATTTTCCCAGTGATCGTTACCGCTGCTCTGCTGAACTGATGGAGAGGTGAGTCGAATAAAATGGGTACAGGGTGTACATTGTGTGGGGCCTCCTAAGGACCCAGGGGACCAAGATATATATATATATATATATAAACCAACGTTTCGGGGTGTGTGACCCCTTCTTCACCTGGTTCTGCACCTTGAAGAAGGGGTCACGCACCCCGAAACGTCGGTTTGTTCATTTGCACCCATGTTTGCCACATAAAAGAAATTATATATATATATATATAATCTCAGAGCTGAATAATTTCATTCGTTAACATATTGTCTATACATAACATGCACAAACACACTGTATAGAAGAAATGTCAGCAAATACAAGTACAATTAACACTATACAGCAGGGTTGCCGACTTTGAAAAAAATCCTCTCCGGGAGAAGCCCGGAGAGGAATCTTGCATTACTCGTTTTGGGGGCGGGGCTTAACCGTGACGTCATTAAGCCCCGCCCCCATTACAAGAGACCCGCGGATTGCGGCATATAAATGCCGCGATCGGGGGGCTCAGTGGGGGTCCCCCTGATTCCGGGAGGGTTGCCCACCCTTCCGGGGGCCGGGAGGAAGGACCCGATTTTCGGGAGACTCCCGCAAATTCCGGGAGGGTCGGCAACCCTGCTATACAGTACTATTACAGACTAAGGGGTAGATGTATTATCCAGTAATATGGGGGAGAAGGGGTATCGGTGCATGTTATGTGCACTGATATCGCTTCTCCCTCATGCAAGAAGCAGCTGCTGTTCGGTCCAAATTGATGCTGCTATCTAAAGATAGCAGGCAGATATGCAGGGCAAATTTATGAATGGTCAGCAGTGCTAACCATTCCGCACCCTGCCGCTCTTGACTTCGGCAGCTGCAGGTGGCAATGCCCTATTCCCACAGCAGAGACAATGCTGTCCCTGCAGCTGGCTCTGGGCTGCGCTTCAGATCTTGCGATAATAGCAAGACCTTGCGTATGCCCAGTGAGCCGGCTGGGCAGGCAGAGACAGCGCATCAGTCTGAAGTGATGTGCTGTCTCCTTGAGGAGGACATCGCCAGAGGGGGGAGGTTACGCTCCCCCGCTTCGGCAGACAAGATGTTAATACATCTTGTCGGTGTCCATTCCTGCTTCGCTTCATTAATGAGGTGAAGCAGGAAGTATTATAGTGGGGTGCTAAGCACAGTAATAAATACCACCAGTCGTTCCTTACAAGTTCCTCTCTCTGCATTCAGTAATACAAATAAAGAAGGTCTGAATAAAACTTGCTTAGTTTTAGTGCTAAAAGAATGTTCATGTGTCATAAGAGATTTATGCAGTATAAGCAAGGAAAAAAGAGGCCTCGAGAAGAGACTGAAAATGAGTGTCATATAAAAACATTGGTTCTCAATGTCTTTTGCAGACAGTAGTATTAGCTTGCTCACTACCACCTTACAGAACACTGAGGGCCTGATTCAGGGACAAGAGTAGCTGTGGGGGGGGGGGTGAAGTTGTTAGTCCCCCTGTCACTCGCTGCTCTGCTAATACCTGATGCAGCACGAAGGGATTCAGTGAACATGGCAGGGGTTCAGTGTATGGTGATCTTCATACTGTCATGATGATAGGCCTATTTTTATGTAAAGGCCTGGATCTGCAGCTCCCTCTGCTCCATTGATAATCTGGCCCTGTCCAAAATAAAGTGGCTAGTCTTTTTTTTTAAGCATCACACCAACCCAGACACCAAGATTTGATATTATTTATCTCCTATATTTGACTGCTCTCCTTTCCTGCCCATACGGGTTAACAGATATCCAAACCATCCCGTTCCCTGATTCACAGGTCTCTCTACCTCCCAGTAATGCCACTGTAAGGAAAAACGCCTTCTGCCTGAAACATATACTGAAGTATTTCTGATATTTTGCATTTACTGAGAATTTACAAATTTTCTAGAAATTCACTAGCTGTTTTATCATAAAAAAATATCTGAAGGTGTTTGCACATTAAGCTTTTCCTTTGCACCAATCGTAACATCAGTGAAACCCTTTATGAAAAGTAACAGAGATCAGCCCCTCATCCAGATCACCAACACATTGGAACATTTCGTCATGTCTCTGCTCTGTATCATTACTATCAGCATACTGTAGTGTCACAAAGGTCAGCACTATATGTTTTACTATCTTGTACGACATTTAGTGGATCAGTCATGTTACACAAATCCTCAATGTGACATGTCTTGCTGTATAGCTCGTCCTTTTTTCCTCCAGCTGCTGGATATGTTCAGACCCAGCCTAAGGCCGGGATGAAATGGAAGCCGAGTTCAGTCTTTTTTTGTGAAATGAAGGCCTACAGTATGTAATAAAGCCTAAAAAAAAATTGCTCTAGAAATTTGGGCATAACTAGAGATGTTTTTTTTTTCTTCTTTTGGTGTGAGCTGTTGCAAACCAAATTATGTAGGAGAAAAAGAGAAAGTACTCTCTTTTTTTTGGGGGGGGGGGGGCACAACTTGAAAAAGAAATATTTTACTTCAAACTTAACTTTTACTTGTTAAAGAAATAAAGAAAAAAAGGTACTTATTTCCTAGCACGGCGCCACCGATTTTGATTGTATCTATCGGGTCGGAAAAATCGCGTTGATCGCATCGCATGCCAACCAAATCGCATGCGATGCGATCGACGCGATCGACCCAATTTTTACATTGGAATCAATGTAAAATGGTCCCTGAGACCCGATTTTATCATTGATATCAATGTAAAAAGCCCCAAAACCCCCCATTTTAATACCAAATTTTTAATAAAAATTGTGGAATCATACATCTTCACATATATTATTTTCTCTATTCATATAAGTGGCTTGTGCATTGGTACCCTCCCATTTCCCCTTTTACAGTAGACATTAGGTCTAATTCAGACTTAATCGCAGGGAGAATTTGTTATCAAAATAGACAAAACCATGGGCCTGATGCAGATGTGATTACATGATATGTACGATTATCAATAGACTGCGCCTGTGTACGGCCCATAGTGCGCATGTGCGACATCTGCTAACATCGACATCCTGCAACTTTTTTCCTTTGCTTACTGCTTGCAAGATTATTTCCATGGCCGGCCGTTTAGTGGGAGTACTATAGAAAAATGCAGGTGTGAAAAAAAACTGGAAAACACAAGTGTGCCCAAGCATTTTATGGACGAGTACAAAGTGCAACGCTAGGATATCGTGTAAAAATTATAATTGAAAATGAATTGGATGATCTTTACATATTGAATATATGAAAAAATGAATAATACATTTAATAACAAACCATGGTATAAAAGCAATAAAATATTGTCACCCAATTCCACAATTATAGCAGCAGCTGTTCCTATTGTTACCCAAACAGTACACCAAATATAATAGTTACTGCCCCTGGCTTGGTAGGCTGCAGTATATGTCCACAAGTACAAGTGGTTGGCTCAGAGTTGGCAAAATCACCGGTATCCACTGGAAAGGTTTTGGAGGACAATGAGCTGATAAGTCTTTGGTTTCCCAATAGAGAGTAGTTCCTCAGGAGAAACAGTTGTTAGATCCGCAATACCCCAGAAGTATTGGGGTGTAGGAAGAGAGATGAAAATCCTGATGGGTTGGTTCGGACTGCAATCCAATAAAAGGTGGTGGAAAGAGGGTGGCAGCAAAACTGATGTGTTTCGCTGCAGTTGGCAGCTTTATCACACCTTTGATCATAGATGTGTGCAGCACATTTTTTTAGGGGGTGCACCGTCAAAGGGGTGTGCCAAGCACCGCCCATTGGGTGTGTCTAACACCGCCAATCAGGTGTGTCTTCCATCATCTATTGGCACTCACTACAATATAAAATGTCTCTCAGCCACACCAAAATCTCCTGCCTATTTCAGTTTTAGGGTGAGATTTAATAGGATGAGAGATTCAGAAAGTGAGAGATTTGGGAAGAAACCTCCAGTTTTTTTAAAGTGGCAATCATTTACACTGCAAAATCAAACTGGTATTGCAGTGTAAATGATTACCGCTTTAAAAAACCTGGAGATTTCTTCACAAATCTCTCACTTTTTGAATCTCTCATCCTATTAAATCTTACCCCAAATCTTTTAATTACTCTGTGTAATAGTACATGCAAATAAATTCGTAAATATATATGGATGATGCAGGTATGTAGTGATATGACAATGGTCTAGTACAATTAACATTGCAAAATACACATATTGATGGACACTTCTTGTAATAAAATACAGTTCTAAAAATCTAAAGTCTTTGGTAAAAGGTATTGCAGGTATTGTCAGCACCAGGAAGGTGTTATTATGGTGGGCTTAGCATTAGGGGGTGCCTGTGCACCCCTAACACTCAATGTGCGCACGCCTATGCCTTTGATAAAGCTGCCAAGTGCAGCGAAATGCGTGAATTTGACCCCGCTGGAATCCTCAATCTTCGTTGAAGAATTGATCATTCATTTTGACATCATCTTCTCCACATCCTACGCCGCTCGCTGACCAGGTTCCGCACTGCACTAAAAACTCAATTGGAGTACACACTGGAGGGGGACAACTCAGGTAAAATAGAGCCAGTTTGTACAGGGGCCTCCAAACTGCCTTTTTTCCATGCCAGTACAGGTCTGACATGTCTACTTGCATGCTGTCCCACTGGCAGGGAAGTCCAGGAACAGAGCATTTTGTACCTAATGGAACGGATCATGTTGCAGGGTATGCTAATGTAATCCTCCTTCCATTTTTCAATCAAGACAGCATCATATGCATTGACAGTAGATATGTCACTGACTCAATTGTTGACAGGTCCGTCAATCCAGATTAGACGTCCAAACTCGCTCCTGTCTGCCCTGCATCATCGCCAGAGGGTCAGTTAGAAAATTTGAGCTGTTTCCTTCGCAGCCACAGGTGTGGGCAAAAAGGAAGGAGGAGCTGTTGCTGTGTTACGATCCACTTCAGATCACAATCTCCTAACCAGCAGGTCTTTGCACCGCTGTAGACGTGTGTCTGCCAGAAACAGAAACCCAACATACACTTTAAACAAATGTGATGTGTTGGAACTCCACCCACTATATGCTGCAGAGAATGGAGGCGCAGCAAAAGGCTATTCAAGCTTACACAACCACCTACAACATAGGACTTTAACTGGTAGGAAGGCTTATCTTTTTTTTCCCCATAGAAATTAAGCAAGCACCAATTACATCCATGTCCCTGCTTTACTAGTAATAATGTATAATTTGAATGCATGGATTTGAACCTCTTCCCTAGAGTAGAGGAAGGGTTCTCCAATAGTGTGGGCCACTGGGGACTTCCCCTGTACACCTGACTGCCAGAGCAACCCTGGCCGGGATGCAGCAATATAACCATTAATTGTGCTGCCCAATATTGACCATTTCAGCTGTAAAAGAAAGCCTAATTTACCATGCAGAATGTTGTCTAATGTGTTGCATCTTAAATTCCTGTCTTTGTTGCCTGTTCTGCTTTTTTGCAGCAGTTCTATAAATTCTACTCCATAAGGAACTTATAAATATAATTAAAATAGTGGAGCAAAAATGGAACCATAGTAGGGAATAAAGTCTTGGGGACAAAATAATCACAGTATGGTATGGTATCAAATTTAGAAACTAGGGGTGACAAGTAATAGGATTAGATTTTCTGGCTTTTGAGACTGTTAGTCAAAAACATCCGAATTTGACTGTTTTGTGTAATTCGAACATGTAATAGAATGCAAATTGACCCTGTCGACCTTTTGGGGTAGACATATTGACTGTCTATGTAAACACTGTCTATCTAATAATCCGCACAATCTTAACCTGGGTACACACTATGTGATAACATTATCGGTTGACCTCCTGGGTGAACAATATAGAACATACATACTGATCAATATAATTAATGACATCCTCCTGCCCGACAGGCAGTCATTGACGATACAATCAGACTTGATTGCATGTTCAGACGACAGGGGTGTTGTTAATGACCCGTGGGAGAACACACCATTAATGATATAGTGCATACTCTTAGACGATATGCACAATAATATAATTAACAACATAACGGTTGCAAAAATCACATAGTGTGTATCCTGCTTTAGTTTACTCGTATTGGTCTCATACACAGAATCAGAATTGCTCGATGGGGTGCGTGTGTTCAGAGCCCACCGAGCAGGTTAACGCTGCCTTACCGCTCGCCGTGCGAGCCCCTGTGCAGGGCTGCAAACAGATGTGTACGAGTAGCACCCGCACAGAAGAGAAATCCTATGAATGTTACTTACCTCCTCCTCTGTCCAGCGCTTGCTGTGTGACCCAGGAGTCATTGAGCAGCTGCTTGTAGAGACGCAGGGGAACACCTGCATTTGCTGGGGCCCGCCCAGCGTTTCTATGGGTGCGTCCACCATTTCTTTAGGCACGCCCATCAATTGCCGAGGTCCACTGTCAATCAAGCTGCGAGTGCCTCGGCGAAGAGAAATGTAGCCAAAGACATTAGAGACTATATGCATGCGCCGCAGACCCCCACCATCAGAAGAAGGGCCGAATTCCGACTTCTACGAGCAGGACTGAATCAGCCCCAGAGTCTCACAAAATGATTAGACACTGACACATTTAGTCTGTTTTGTGAATAGCACAAATGGCTGGAGTCCCGTCAGGCCTCTGGTGTCTGTGGTGTAGAATTACATTGCAGATTTAGATTGTTGTCTGCAGATCAGCCAGATGAAGACTGAATTGAGTTTATGCTTCTGGTTTACGTCAGCCTTACAATGACATATCCCAGCAAAAATCTTCTCAAAAGCTAATGGGCACTATTTCATCCAGAAACCATTTTACTATATTCCCATTCTGCATTCTCTGATAACCTTTCATACATTGCTGTTCATTTAATATCACAGCCTAAATCACGATGTATACCCACTGTAATCAGTTTTCTGCATTATGCTAAGGTGTTCAAACTTATTAAATGAAAAAAGTATGTAAAAAAGGGTCAAAATGTCATGGTCACAATACCCCATGCCCTCTTCACAGAGGGTAATAAGTATAATGATAAATGAGCAATGGTTTGATGTTATAATCATGTGAAGTTTTATGTTTAATTATGGGGGAAGTGAAAAGTTTTAGCTGAAGAAACATTTGGAGATTGTAGCTTTTCTTCTAGACAACTGGAATTTACATCCCCCCATATACAGCCGGTACTCTGACAGGAGGGCATGCGCAAAGAAGCCCCTTGCTCACCATGCTGTGGGCTTGGTGGCATGCTGAGCTCACTGAGGGGTGAATTTATGAAGCTTGGAGAAGTGTTATCTATCCCCATAAAGAACGTTATGAGCAAGGTGATAATGGTTCAGCCAATCAGCTACAATATATAAATTGACAGGTAAGAGCTGATTGGCTAAACCATTATCACCTTGCTCATAACGTTCTTTATGGGGATAGATAACACTTCTCCAAGCTTCATAAATTCACCCCTAAAGGTCCTATTCTCCCTCTATGGGAGAAAAGCCCCTGTCAGTCAGGATCCCAACAGTCGGGCATTGGAACAGTCGGGATTCCAATATCAGTATTCTGGCCGTCGGGAGCCCAGTTATTGGGCCGTTATCCGGCACCCGTGAAAACAGATAGAAAAATTGAGGGAGATGAAGCAGTAACATATCATTTACATACCATCAAAAGCCCACTAGGGATTTCACTGTGGGCCAAAACAAGCCTATTTATCTCTAAAGAGAAGACAAATGGCAAGGTGGACTCCTTTGATGTATGAATTTCATGTGGAATGAAATATGTGGGGACTCCATTTCAACCATATCACTGAGTCTAGAGGATTGATTGACTCTAAAAGGACCCATAAATTCTTAGTAGAAAGACCAGTAGTGATACTAAAGCCCTGAAATTATTTAGATACTCCAACCGGGGCAATACCCAAACCGGCTTTACACCAGGTGAACTTTCCTGCAGAGGTTAAAAACATCACTAGAGGATCACTGTTCTGAACCTAACAAGAAGCCCACAAAGCTCCACAAAGAACAGTGCGCGATGGTGTTTAGAAATGTGTTATGTTGAGTTCTTACACTGGTCTGTGTTTTAAATTTTTTCAAGGTCAAAGTTCTCATAGGTGATCTTGTGGATTTCAACAATATAAATTATTTTGTTCAATCGGGTCAGAGGGTTTTTGCTCTCTCAAGTTTAAAAAAGTTTATATTTTGTAAATAAATTAAATAATAATTTGGAAATTATAATGTTTCAAAGCAGACTTACGTTAATCTGACAGAAAAGACCATTTCAAAGACTTCCATGTGTGTTTTAAATATTTCTCCAGAAATCTCCTTGCTGGGCGGCATGCTGGCTTTTTCTGGGAGTGCACCAGAAAATGCAGACGTTGCCTGGTCATTGGGAGGGAGTGCCGCTGATGTCTCCAGCAGCCTCCTTCTCCCCACGGTCATTGCATTGTAAGTCTAGACTTATTCGGCACTGCAAATATGGGGGAAAGCCATTCAATAGTATGTGATTACAAATGTTTTTTCCACTGTTTACATCGCTGCGAATGCGTGCCCAGCCGTAAAAAGGGGTGGAGGGAAACCTAGGGGGCTGTGTTTACCTGATCGCTTGGCTCTGAAGATTCACAAGCCAGCGATCAGGTCTGAATCAGGTCCATTGTACTGAATACATTTTTCCATTGCTACGTTTTGATAATGCAACATAAGGGTACATTTACTAAAGCTTTGAAAAGAAGTGATGTTGCCCATAGCAACCAGTCAGATCCTGTCATTTTCTAGGATGCAATAGAGAATTTATTTATTTTCAGAACTTTAGTAAATACTGTATATCCCATAATGTGTTGCTTGTTACTTAAAAACAAAAACATCTTTTTTATTTCAGTTTTTTTTTTAATAATTTCATAATGTAATTTATAATGAAAAATCCTTGCATTCCTTAACCCTTTGAGTGCCAACATCTCTGTGAGAGATGCGAAAATATCTGCTAAAAATGCCAGCATTTCTCACATTTATCATATAAATTCAAATAAAAAATGTTGTGTAAAAAAAGATTATATTTCCTATATAAGGTATACATTGCAGGTCATCATGATAAATAAAAAGTTTGCTTGGCAATTTTCACACCTATTTTGACAAATTTACTTGGCACTAAAAGGGTTAATGCTTGTAGAATTTTCTATTTAAAAATGGGGATTTGACGGGCCTTATTTTCTTTTTCTTTCTTCCCTTCTCTTACCACTCACTCGTATTGCTGCTGTTGCTCATTCCTCTTGCTGACTGGGATATTCCATGTACATTCCTCTTGTTCTGATCTCTTTATTGTTTATCGTGGTAGTATCCATTGTATACCATTCCGTTTACTCTTCAATAAAACTTTACAATTAAAAAAAAAAAATTAAATGAATTTTATTTTTTAGCAGACTCATGTTCTATACAAGGAGACTTTCTGTGATTATATAAAGTTTTTTTCCTAACAACGATATGCAGTAAGTGCAAAGTTTACACCAATGTAACTAGACACATGCGTCTATTGTCTAATCTGCACTGGAAATACAATGCTGAAATGCTTATTGATTGCTGTGTTTCAGATGGGCTGTCCATCGAGATCTATTTTTTTGGCAGTTACTCTGAGCCTTTATGGTGGCCAGAAAAATATCGTACATCCGTGAATTATTTTGTTGCATTCAGATGTTTGCATCCTATGCAGGGGATAAGAAGATAATATGTGTCTTCATGTGAATGATTTATGATTAACTTTTCTTTGTTTTGTTATGTAAATGCATAAAGATAATCGAGAACATGCACTTGCTTTAATAAAGTCTGCTCCATCTGTAAGTCCCTGGTATCATTGTAAACATCGCAGGGGTTAAGGAACAGTTGCTTTCTGGAAGGTGGCAGCTGAGTCGCACTTGAAACTGAAGTGGCACATTTATCTCTGTGGCAGACACAGAACAGACAGAACTTTCTCTGACACTAAACCACATCCTCTCTTTGGAAAAGACCACCATTAGGTGAAGGGGCAGTTTAGTCTTCTTCTCTCCTGTGGATCTGGTCTATGTCTGCTGCCCGGCTATTAAAGTACGACACCTAAATAAACGCTATACCCCTCTTTGTTACCTGCATACATTTGTAGCTTATTTGAACTAAACATTTGGTTTGCTTCTGATTGATCATTAATTCCAGACAGGATGTGACATCGCATGGAAAACAACAGGTACAATACATCAGAGGATGATGGTTTAAACAAAGTGATTTGTTTTCATTTCCCAAAATAATTTAGGGCTATGCCAATGTTAGTGGGAGGTCAGCCAATCCTCACTATTAAATGCCACCCATCTTGGCAGCAGATCCTCTGGACTAATCTATGGATAAATCTTTCGTACATGCCTAGGAAACAACTGGAATGTCTCAGCAGAAACCTCATGCACAGCTTGTGAGGATTTAGTCATGGGGGCATTTTAAAAGTGGGCCTGTGATGTCATTGCTTAGAGGCCTTTTATGCTCTGAATAACATATACATATATGTGTGTGCACAAGTTTGTGTGCCTACAGTATATCTACAGTATATATATATATATATATCATACTTTTATCATACTTGGTCCCCCTCCCGGTCCCCCATAAAATTGGGAAAGCCTCCCTCATGCCCTGGGACCCCACCTCCCTCTCATCTCCCCAGGAAGGGGACAGGGCTAAAATTACACAAATCCTGTCCCCAGGCATTTTCGTGAACTTAAGCATGGTGTATCCACTATATAGTAATAAATTATAGACCATGTCCCTGTGAGCTTGAGGGGAGGTGACCGTAGTAAATTGTTACTCAGACAAGAGACCAGATATATACATCGTTTGAATACTGTATCCCCTTATGGTTTAAATGAGGCATGTAGTTTCCATTATTTTCTTTCATTTTATTTTATTTTTGCTTAATATATTGCTTGTTACCTAGTTGTTCTTTTTAATGTTTAGTGATAGAAGTGCTGACAGTGCGCGACATAGACAACCTGTATTCCATATTTCGTTGTTCTACTGTGCAGTATACCTGTTTTTAAATGCGTTTTACATTTTTGTTTGTTTAGGCCACTAGACAACCGTCCGGACGTTCAGTCACACCGGCAGGTGTGTGTCGCCGGCGTGTGATGTCACTGGAACTGGATGACGGCCGGGGACCAGCAGCCTGCACATGGGGATGGTGAAGGTTATTTAGGTAAGTGTGTTTTGTGTATTATTTTGAGCCTGAGGACTGTCAATAAAGACCGAAACGTTGCTTAATGACCCCTGTGTCTGGAGTATTATTGTTACAAGTTTCAAGTACTTGGAGTGACGCTTGTTTCTACTAATTTTATATATATATATATATATATATATATATATATATATATAATAAATACACAAAACATCGGCACTCACCTTTCCTAGTTTTGGGGTGCCCTATGGCTTGTGACCACATTGTTTAAACAGACATTGTAGGGGCTCTGCACACACTAAATTAACTGATAATAAATAGTGGAGATTTGGTTCATGAATTGATCAATGCATTTAAGCCTGCTGACCCCTTCACGGGACCCCACTTTTCTGCAGGTCCTAACACTATCGCTGAAAATGGCTACAATACACAGAAAAGTGGGGTCCCGTGAAGGGGGCTGCAGGCTTAAATGCATTGATCAATTCATGAACCAAATCTCCACTATTTATTATCAGTTAATTTAGTGTGTGCAGAGCCCCTACAATGTCTATATATATATATGTATATATATATATATACTGTATAGACAAGATATATACTATATATATACTGCCCTCCTTGTTGAAACATTGCTCACCAAGGAGGGCACCTGGACAAGGTATCAAGTGAGTGCGAGGAGTACCGGACACACAGTGAATATATATATATATATATATATATATATATATATATATATATATATATATATATATATAGAGAGAGAGAGAGAGAGAGAGAGAGAGAGAGAGAGAGAGAGTGTCAGCGGTGTGGCAATTTCAATGCCATATATGTGTAAAAAACAGAAAGACCTTAGATAGATAGATAGATAGATAGATAGATAGATAGATAGATAGGTAGATAGATAGATAGATAGATAGATAGATAGATAGATAGATAGATAGATAGATAGATAGATAGATAGATAGATAAAGAGGGAGATACTTATGACTTGCCTGATATGCAGAAGGACATTTAGTAAACATTTAATTAAAGTTAAATTTAATTAAACAAAACTGAGGATGAAAAGAGATCCACCATACGGTATAGTATAGCATTTCCAGGACTGACTGCTGTGTAAAAGGGCTTTCTCTAATAAGATGGATAGGGCCATTAATGACAATCTGAGTCCATGAATGCCTTTTCCTTTTACACTTACATATGATTATGCAGTTTGCATAACTAGGATTTGTTCCTGTCTCAGAATTCGCTGCTTGCGCAGAGCAGTCTCACCCCATGGATTTCTCCTTACACACTCCAATTTTAACACTTTCACTCCCAGCTCCAAGACTGTTAAGCTTATAGAGCCTCCTTGTTTTATTGTACACAGTTTACCTAAACTTACTGTGCTACACATGCATATACTGTAGCAAGTGTAGCATGCATGCAACCAATTCTGAGACTGCTGGATATTTCAAATTGTTTCCAGCAAAAAATAAAAATAAAAAATATTAATACCAACTAAAAATAAGTATATATTCTAATTGATAATAAAGTAACTTGCAAATTATTAATACTCCCTCTTCTGCTGCCTTCTGTTTCCAACATAGTTACATGTTGATTTGAGTTTTCAACATACATGAATCATGTTAATATAAAAGTATTTTGTAGCGCTTATATTCTAATATCCTCCATTATTCTTTGTACACTATAGAACATGACAAAGCCAGACTTTCTTTTTATAATAATAATAATTATTATTATTATTATTATTATTATTATTATTGTTATTATTATTTATAGTTTTTTGTTTTTTTACTGTGTTGCCGAACTCTGCAATAAGAGGGAGAAAAAAGAAATTAACCCTTAGGTGCAATTTTTTAAAACATACTGATTGCCTTGTTTTACAATACAATGAAACTAATTTTCTGTTCAATACATTTTATCCCTTTCCATTAAAATGCTATTTCCTAAACATTGAAGTATGTGTATATAATTAATAAGCAGCCCAGAATTCATCCCTAAAACACAAGAAAAAACATACTGTAACCTAGAGTATAAAGTAGTCTGTCGAGTACAGAACCCTATGTTCTCTATATGACTCGCCATGCAGAAGCAAAGAGCGGGGAGTTCAACTTGAATCCATCAGGCTTGCCACTCTCATGCATAGTTTCCAGGGAGACTTTGCAGCTGAACCTGTGAGTCTAAGCACGTCTCAGTAGACCTTGTAATACTGCCGTCCTCAACATGTCATGTTTACTGAATTTCATTGGACTACTTGCTTAGCATTTGATATGCTCTTCTTCAATAACTATCCCCTTATAAAAAGCTTACAGAATTAGAATAGATTGTGGAAATTACATCTGATACACAGGATTTTAAGGCAGATTTTTTTTTTGTATTGAAAAACAGGGACATTTTCTGGAGAATCATTACCATGAATAAATACTGTATTTGAAAACTGCGAGAATCCCTGGTAAGTCCTTCGCTTTTCCCTTCTGATTCTTATGCAGTTGCATCCAGAGTACAGATACAGATTTGTGACCTATCCCAGGGCAATAAAATTTACTTCATTTTTCCTCATGATATAAAGACATAAATAAAGAGCAAAATAAGCTTTACAGGTCTGCAAACAATGTAGCAAATGGCAATTAATTAAATGGGTGACTATAATATCATGTTGTCTTTGGGGTACATTCAATGCAGCCAGGGCCGGCGCCACCACTAGGCAGCTCTAGGCATTTGCCTAGGGCGCCAGCACCTGGAGGGCGGCAGTTCGCCCCTCACCCCCAGCGAACTGTGTAAAAAACTTGCGGCCCCGCCGCCCCAGCGTCCCTGCAGTGCTGGGTCGGTCAGGGGTGTCTGTGCCGTAGGGGTACCTGCGGCGCCGTCATGTGTATAAAGCTGGCTGCGGCCGGCGGGGTCCCTGTAGTGAATAGAAAATAACTAGCGCTATGCGCGCGGCGGCGCAGGAAGCGCTAGTTATTTTCTATTCACTACAGGGACCCCGCCGGCCGCAGCCAGCTTTATACACATGACGGCGCAGCAGGTACCCCTACGGCACGGACACCCCTGACCACCCCAGCACTGCAGGGACGCCGGGACGCAAGTTTTTCCACAGGTACCACCCCCCCCTCCCCCCGGCACCGGGGCGCCCCCACCCCGACTCGCCTGGGGCGCTCCGGTGCCTTGCACCGGCCCTGAATGCAGCCAGGGAGAGGGTTTTATGGCGAGGTGGAAACAGCGGGTGCAGGGGGGTCAGTTGAATTCTGACCCGCGAGCTGTGACGGCGAGCAATCAGCACTGCTTGCTATCACAGCTCGCTAAAGAGCATTGCATATACCACTTTGACTGCACTGTATATACAGTAGCTAATGATATTATTTTTGGCAACGCCACTTGGTTCCTAGTTGCTAGTCAAGGCAATTATAGGTCAAGGGGCACCTACAGATGGGTTTGCAGCATTTTGGTCTGTCTGGCCTTGACAAAGGGCCCATTCGGCTTGAAACATTGACACTGCTGTTTGTTATGCAATTGTAAGTAATAAAGAATGCCATGCGGTTTGCACTACAAAGAAGACTGGTGAGTGTGCTCCATTTATCTTTCACTATGTATACCAGGAGGCCTGAGATAGCGCACTCTGGGCCTAATGCACATGCAATTTGCAAAAAACTATACGTACGCAGGAATATGTATGCGCTATATAAATAACTGTTAATAAATAAATAAAATAACAGTCGCAGCTTGATTGACAGAATGCCATCATTTCATGGGTGTGGTTGCCAAAACGCAGGTGTACTAATGTGTTTTTGGGTCGTGTCTCTGACATCAGTAATGACCACTTCCAACCTGGTTCTTTAGCAGATTAGTGGAAGCTTTATACTCAAATGGAAAGTACTCTGGTGTTCCGGTTTTTGTATATGGATCTGCGAATACACCACAACTTTGCAAGGGACATTTATTCTTTCTTCCTGGGCAGTGACTGAATCAGGCCCCCTATCCAGATTAGTTTTGTGAGTGCTATCCATCTGCAAATTATATATATATATATATATATATATATATGTCAACAAAAGAATGACCCCACGTGCGCCCTTAAGTTGTGAGCAGCTACTCTATAGCCCCCCCTGTTAGTGGGAGGTGATGTTTAGAAATAGAAAGAAAAGAGGTATAGAGAGCGCTTTTAACCACCAAATGGGAATTCCACCAATAGTTTGTCAAAATACAAAAACAGTACAAATATTTTAAAACCAGTGTGCTTTTTATTAGATAATTTTCAGAATCACATCTGGAAAAGGTATCCTTTTCGGAAATAAAAGCAACCCGACGCGTTTCGTCTTAAAAAAGACTTCATCAGGGGTTTAGTACATTGTAATATTAAAACGCCTGTACTAGCGTGTGTTTCCTCAGATTGGCGTACACAATAATGACATCCCTCAGTAGGGCAGACTCCAAAAATCAAGAATAATTTTAGCAATGCTTCTACCAGCTTGTATTGCTCCAAAATTCCGAGAATTGTAATGACCTCCCTCACTGGGGTAGATTTCCGAAGTCTAAAGAAAATTTCAATGTATATACAGACGTATAATTTCTTGTGTGAGTGCTGTTATAGCCTTCTCTTCACAGGGATGATTACCCGAATTATCCCTTTTGTAGGGTCAAGGTAGCACCAGTGTGTCACCAATCTTAAAGGGTCTTGGGGTTTTACACAGTTTTTAGGTTAATGTGGATGGGACTGTCAACAAGGTGAATTCTGTGTTAGACCCGGTCCAACGATTTGAGGTCCACAATATCTAATGATCCTTTGGAAAACGCACGTAGAAGGCAGAACAGAAGATTCCGTTTCTGATCTGAATGGAAAGTAGATCTGTCTGCCAATACCATTGGTATTGGCAGACAGATCTACTTTCCATTCAGATCAGAAACGGAATCTTCTGTTCTGCCTTCTACGTGCGTTTTCCAAAGGATCATTAGATATTGTGGACCTCAAATCGTTGGACCGGGCCTAACACAGAATTCACCTTGTTGACAGTCCCATCCACATTAACCTAAAAACTGTGTAAAACCCCAAGACCCTTTAAGATTGGTGACACACCGGTGCTACCTTGACCCTACAAAAGGGATAATTCGGGTAATCATCCCTATGAAGAGAAGGCTATCACAGCCCTCACACAAGAAATTATACGTCTGTATATACATTGAAATTTTCTTTAGACTTCGGAAATCTACCCCAGTGAGGGAGGTCATTACAATTCTCGGAATTTTGAAACAATACAAGCTGGTAGAAGCATTGCTAAAATTATTCTTGATTTTTGGAGTCTGCCCTACTGAGGGATGTCATTATTGTCTACGCCAATCTGAGGAAACACACGCTAGTACAGGCGTTTTCATATTACAATGTACTAAACCCCTGATGAAGTCTTTTTTAAGACGAAACGCGTTGGGTTGCTTTTATTTCCGAAAAGGATACCTTTTCCAGATGTGATTCTGAAAATTATCTAATAAAAAGCACACTGGTTTTAAAATATTTGTACTGTTTTTGTATTTTGACAAACTATTGGTGGAATTCCCATTTGGTGGTTAAAAGCGCTCTCTATACCTCTTTTCTTTCTATATATATATATATATATATATGTATATAGCTGGAAAAAGTAGCTTTAATGCAAAAAAGTGTGAATCTCATATTCCAACGTTTCAGGGTCCAAATTGCCCTGTTTTCAAGGTGAGAGATGAAAACGGGGCAATTTGGACCCCGAAACATTGGAATATGAGATTCACACTTTTTTTGAATTAAAGCTACTTTTTCCAGCTATACAGTCTCTGTGATGCCGCGGCAATCCCAAGAAATACCATTATTTAATCGCTGAGTGCACCAGAGCAACATTGCATCGTCAGCTAGGAGTGCCGGACCACCCATAATTTGTTATATATATATCATACAAAAATCCAAAGGACATACGGCACTCCAGAAGCACATTCAGATGAAAAATTGTGTATTTGGGTCAACATTTCACGAAGTTTAATCCCTTTTTCGAGGCTGTATGTGTGTCTTGAAAAATGGGATAAACTCCCTGAAAAATTTACCCAAATACATGTGTTTTTTTTTCATCTGAATGTGCCTCTGGAGTGCCGTTTGCCCTTTGGATTTTTATATTTATATTCGTTTTGCTTTCCTGCATATCGGCAGCCGGGATTTAATGCCCCACCTGTCAATCTGCGAAAAGGGGGCGTGTCCACGTAAACGGCCATGGATTGTCGAGATCCGGCCATGATCACGACAATTCACTGCCGTTCTCAGCAAAACGGGCCCACAGCTTTTAAAGGTGGGCCTGTTCTGTTGATCTGCCTCGTCAATGCTGTCAGAAAAGGCATCATTGAATAGGGTCCCACCACTGTTTCCACCCATTGGAAATAGCGGCAGGGATTTAATATCCACCAAGCCATTAATTACAATATGTTAAATGCCAATCTGAAAGTAGCACTGCTTTTTACCATAAAGTGTCATGAACCGCAATTTCAAGTAACCAAATAGTATATAATGTTGTGAGCAGAGAGGCTCTAACTTGCCAGTCTGAGCTCAGAATGCACATCCTCGTCTCGTCTTTGCATAGCAGCCATACTTGCTTTACAAGAGTTCTGATGTGTAGTAAGAAAAAATTATATATATACGCAATCTTAACTTGCTATTTAAATTAAATGATACCTACAGTACGTGTGATTGCTGCTTTAAGGTTGCAGCAACTTGATGGAAGGAAAGACAGAAGTACAAAATTTGATGGCTGATAAGAGTTACGTGGCCCATCTAGTCTGCCCTAAAACATTTACTGTACATGCACACACTTAAAGACTAGGGTTAATTTTTTTTCGGAAACTAATTAACCTACCAGTAAATTTATGGATTGTGGGAGGATGTAAATGGAGGAAACCCATAAAGAGAAAATACAACCTCTATGGAGGGAATCAATCCAACAACCTGTGTAAGGCAGTGTACGCTGTAATGCTTACCCATAAACTGTCTGTACTGCCTAGATAAATAGATAGCAGCGGCGTAACTATAGCACCGCAGCCCCCGACACCGCGCGGGGGGGGGGCGCTGTGCATGTGGGGGCGCCGGGGGCTGCGTTGCTATAGTAAACCCCCCCCCCCAATCCCCCGCAGACTTATCTATCTCGCTGGTCCCGGCGGCTCCGTTCTTCTGCTGAGGACCACCACAAAATGGCCGCCCCCATATAGCAAATATGAAAACTGTCTGCTGTATGGGGTAGGCCATTTTGTGGTGGTCCTCAGCAGAAGAACGGAGCCGCCAGGACCAGCGCGATAGGTAAGGCTGTGGGGGATTGGGGGGGTTTGCATGGGCGGCGGGGTAGGGGTGCTTGGTGGGGCGGCGGCGGGGGGGGGCACCCCCCCCTAACGGCGGGGGGGGGCACCCAAAACGTAGCTACGCCACAGATAGATAGATAGATAGATAGATAGATAGAGTTGTACTGTACCTTAGAGCAAATTTAGAATAGGGAAAAACTTTGTCATAATGGAAAAAAAAGGCAAATAAACATAATGATTTTTGTCAAGATTCCCATCTAAAAATAGCCCAGGAATGGAAATGAAGGTTTAACTTGGCATTCAGGATGTTAATGCTGAAACCAATCCCAGCATCAAATGTTATCAGCAGGAATAGGAGATATTACGTGCGCCTATTAGATATGCTTTCCGTTAGTGACATTAATTCTTCTGGCACTGTACCCTGTTTTGCCATGTCCCTAGATTAATAGTAACAATGTTATTCTGAACAAGTGCTTCAAATAAATACAGTGCTAGAGGACTCTAAAACAAAACAATGGTCAAATATAATTGGAACCCTGTAACAGGATTGGTTTGAAATCCCGGCGGTCGGAATCCCGTCGGTCAAAATCCTGACGCCGGAATCCCGACCGCTGCAATTCCGACAAGGGGGGACTTAGATCGCCCCCCCTTGCGGACTCGCTGCGCTCAGCACACTAATTTATTCTCCCTCTATGGGTGTCGTGGACTGCCGGGATTTCGGCGGTCAGGATTTCAGCGGTTGGGATTTGGCGGTTGGGATTTGGCGGTCGGGATTCCGATGGCCGGGATTTCAACTGCATCCCCTTGTAACATACATATATATATATATATATATATATATATATATATATATATATATATATATATATATATATATAGTAAACCTTGATGCCCGGCACTCCTGCTGATGACCAGTTAGTGTGACCCGGTGCCTTCCTATTGGGACTTGGAGGTCCTTTTTTATGCGTGGCTGGAATTAGGCGGCACAGCACATTATGTGACACAGGGGTATATTCAATGCCGGGGGCGAGCTGTGACAGTGAGCAGTGCTGCCTGCTCACTGTCACAGCTCGCCCTGTCAGTATTCAGCTGACCCCCCTGCATACACCGATATTCTCCCTCACTCCGTTTCTAGAGCGAGGGGGAATCAGTGTATGCGGCCGCTGTTTGGGGGAGGATTCCCCCGGAACGCAGAAAAGATTGAGTGACCGGAGAGGGGGTTAAACAGCAAAGATCGTTTGTTTTCTGTGATCCCCGCCGTTTAACCCCTTTTCCAGCATTGAATACGGGCCACAGTATGAACAGGGTGCTCTGTACTGTGGAAAAATATGAACTGGGGCCTTCAATATGCTACTATGGGTCCACATGAGGCGGTTCTCTACCTTGCCACCAGCATGCCAGATTTCAGTAGTAGGGCGGGCCAGGGGATGTGGACACGCGTGCATCTCACACGCTCACGCATCCATTACCGAGAATTGGGCGCACAAGTGCCTCAGACGCGCGACCGCCATGTCCAATGGCTGGAGAGCGGCTTCATCTGTGTATACTGTATTTATTTACAGTTTCTTATATACTGCAGCATATTCTGTTGGTTTACAAAAATTTCATTAAAATAAGGTCTGTCCCACAATCCAACGCTGTCTAATCCAACTGCGCCTGGTGCCTTCCCTAAAGAACCCTTCCGGTTTGTATATCCACTAACACAATTACACACCAGATATTTGGAAACAAGACACCAATGCCTGCGGTTATATACAGTATCAGCGTTTCAGAGCTCTTGTTTATGTTTTTTTTTAATCAGTAATATATAATCCAAAGCAGTTTTATTTCCCTCTTTAAGTGCTTAAGCAGTTCTGTTTTTTAACCTGTGTGTGTCACTATTGCTACTGTTGTTGTCCATAATAGAAAATGATCCAGGGGTTAACAGATATAGTAGAGGACAAAATAAGGAGATGCCACTTGATCATGGTGCTTCCCACCCCAGTGCATGCAGGGAGTTGTCATTTTCTGTAAACATTTGGACAAAGAGTAAGACCTGCATTGATGTTACAAGATGAAAAATAATTATTTTCAGAATATTTGAATGACATTTCACAGCACAGAAGATTGAAGAGCTTTATGGAGTTGTAAATATTTTGTGGACTTTCTGGTACCCCTTAGCCAGTGTTTACAGTAATACAGCATTTGGCAATTTTGATATTTCAGAATCGTGACAAAAAAAAAAAGAATTCCCTGACTTCACAAACACAGTAAAGTTCTCAGGCCCAGGCAGCTGGCGTAGACAGGGTTAAAGGGTTTTCCAATCCTACCACAACAAACCAGTAACACCACTCAGTTTGTGTAATCTAGGTGGGCTGTGCTGGTTTAGGGAGTGTAATTGGTCTAATTCAGAGATTCCCAGACGAGGGGTCAGGACCGTTGTGGGAAACAGCTTGAGATTTCCGTAGTCAAGTCATTTCTGTCAGGGTGATAAAAATAGGGGAAACCAATAGTGCTGCCTGGGGTGGGGAGAATTTGTGATTTTCTTTTTATACTATTTGCTTAATGTCGTTTAAAAGCAAGCATAATCTGAGATATGGAATTAGTTTGAACAAACATTTTCTTCCATCTTGGTGGGAAAAAAAATTTGACACAAAATATAATGTTTTTAGCATCTATAAAATGAAGTACCGGTAATTGTTTTATAGATAGTTTGCACATGAGGTATTTGTGATGCTGATCACTGCAGGATAATCAAGGTTCAAAAATGTATGAGAAATTCTGTGCTGTGTGATAGGAACGCACAGTGCAGTGACTCACAATGTAACACAGTTATTAGCTTCTTAAATTATGCCCTAAATACTATAATGGGGCAGATCCAGAAATTGTACACTTATAGGAAATAATATATCTACATGCATATGAACAGTAATATTATAAAAGCATCCAGCAGGACCTCAACCACTATAATATACCTCAAGAATGCATGGGAAAATGGCACTTGATGCCATTTTGTAGATCATTGGCCATTGCTGCATTATACTTATTTTGGTCACAATAGTCAAATTCTATAATTAGTATATCTTGCATTGTTTTTACTAAAATACAGTAACTGTAGATGCAGGACAAAATAGTAAGACAAGATGAAATGCATTCATACTGTAAATATTGTATGCTGCTTTTACATAAATTCCTCTCATTTTATACCCACGAGTGATTCAAATCTCCTTGAGAAAATGGTGTGTTTTCAGTAAAGGACAAGAAATGATGTCACAAATGAAAACATTATTTCATACTGTACCTTACAACTGTCCAAATTTTGGGGGATTGTCCTGTGTCCAATCCATGGCCGTACGAGAGAAAAAAAAGGTTGAGAACCACTGCTCTACACAGATAGAAATGGGAGGATCCTCTATAGCATATATTCTAAGTGGAAAGCATGTGGGCTTTAGCAATGGAAAACAAAGATGGCACTCTTGTAATCACATGCCCTGGTACTCTACTGGGGCCACTCATGCATCTAATAAATACATACAAGTTGAGGAGGCGCTCATTCAACTTGTATACCAAGGAGGCGCTCATTCAACTTGTATACCAAAGAATCACATCACAAACATGGTTGGTGTGACATTTCAGTCTTGTCAGACCTTTATCAAAACATGTTATTTTTATTATTATTATTATTATTATTATTATCGTTTATTTATATGGCGCCACAAGGTTTCCTCAGCGCCTGACAATACATAGATGAACAAAAAACAATACAAGAAAGATTGTGATGTACAGTACAAATGCAAATTAGGACAAGTACATGGTAAATAAAAAAAGACAGTAGCGGCAGCAGATGCAATCACAACAGTGGCAGAGCTATATTCTAAGAAAAGCACACTAGGAGAGAGGGCCCTGCTCGTTACAGCTTACATTCTTCATGTTCTGGATAAAAGATTGAAAAGTAGTTTGTGATGTGATTCTTTGGTATTTAAGCCCATGAGTGCCACCTCAACTTGGACATTTGTATATTTAGGTCCATATAAATTGACTGTATTTACATAAGCCAGTACTGTAGTTAAGTTTTATGTGAATGCACATACAGTACCTTTCAACTTGCACAGTTTTGAATGACTGTTCCTATTAATCCCACTTTGTGGAGATTGGAGGTACTGTATATCATTGCTGCATGTGGTTTCATTAAAAATCACATTATTGGATACGCAAGGATTATTTTTTTACATTGAGAACAGCAATAATCATCATCCCATTGATTATGATGTTGCCTGGTGTATGTAGTTATGTGGCATCTGTATTCTTACACACTGTTCAGGGTGGCAAGTATGTTACCATATGCTCAACTCAAATTAATTTGGTAAAAGTGCATCATGCATCATGCAACATGCATTTAATGTGCACGCTATGGGCCGGATGTATCCAGCTTCAAAAAGTGATAAAATGGAGAGTGATAAACAACCAGCCAATCAGCTCCTACCTGCCATGTCACAGGCTGGGTTTGAAAAATGACAGATAGGAGCTGATTGGCTGGTTGTTTATCACTCTCCATTTTATCAGTTTTGAAGCTTGATACATCTGGCCCTAACAGAGTAAGATTGTGCTGAACTCTAAGCATGGTGTAGATGGCAATTCATCTGAGCACAAACCTGTGCTGTTCAATGTATGCCCAGTGGGCACAACTTTCACCCAGGTAGTGCCACTACTGTATGTACTTTAGCTGCTAAAAGAAAGACAGTGCTCTAAAATTTTTGGACCTATTTACAGGAAAATTAATTTTAAGTAAAAACATATTTCTATTTTATGTATGTAAGTAAAATAGATATTGTAAATCCTACAAATATCTGGTTCTGATATAACAATTTATTGAATGACATTGTCTCTTCCCACACTTATCATAGTGACATAAACAGACTGCTTTCCCATACACAAACTACTTTAGATTGTCAGAAAATGCAATGAATCATCTGTTATCATGTGGGGTGCCAGCAGAGATAAGCAGAGGTGTGTGATTGCTGCTTATCTTGTATAAAGACTCAAAGGATCAGTCAATTAGGCTACTGCAAGGTACGGAAGGAGGAGGCCTGGTACAATATCAGGAAGACAACATACCGTATTCTGCTGAATTACATGCACACTAATAAAATTATTTAGAATTTGAAATAGTTCAGTCAGAGCCAATACTGCAACTTTATTCTGTAGAGGTGTTCTCTGAAGTATGTGTGTCATTAGAAAAATATCTATTAATGTTTCAAAAATAAGATTGTTTTCCAAAACACGCCATCACAACATGTATGGTGTACTGTATTTGAAAATGAATCTAACTGTATGTAAAGTAAATGCTTATTCAAACATATTTAGCATGTTAAATCCTTGGCTAGACTAACAAATAAATAAAAAGATACAAAAAAGAATACAAAAAATATTGATGCCGTTCAAACAAAAAAAGTTTTTTTTTAAATATATTTTACAGTGCAAAGCAAATATTATGTTATGTATCCTATTTCAACACCACTGGTACTGGGCAGAAGATAGAAGGGAGCTAAAGACAACATATTAGGAGTCAAATTCAGGCTTGATCGCAGGGCAAATTTGTTTTTAAATTGTGAAAAACTGTGTGCACTGCAGGTGGTGCAGATGTAACACATGAAGAGAGAGTTAGATTTGAGTGGGTTGTGTTGAAACTGAAATCTAAATTGCAGTGTAAAAACTTAACTCCCAACTTTAGAAACGTCTCTGGTGGGACCTCCGGTATTTGGGGGTGTGACTTGATGGGAAGGGACTTGGCCTACAATTACCATTTTGCCGCTGTGGAGGAATGACCAGCGGCCAGCCCCTCTGCCTGTGGGAATAGACGCTGCACAGCATGTTAACACCGCTGCTCAGCAGGTGATAGGGGGCACTCCCAACTGCCCCCCCCCCCCCACCAAGGGACACTGCAGGCCCCAGATGGGAAGCGGAACGTCCCACAAAAAAATGGGACATTCCCGCAGAAAGCAAGACATTTGGGAGGTATAGTAAAAAATAAAGCAGCCAGTGTACCCTGCACAGAAACAATGTAACTCACAAATCTCTATCTGCACATGTTACATTGTTTTTACATATTACATTTGCCTCACCTGCAGTGCACATGGTTTTGCCCATTTTGAGAACAAATTTGTCCTGCAATCAGGTCTGGATCATGCCACTAAAAGCACAAAAGCAGGCCTCCTAACATTACAAACATTGGGGTAATTCAATATCGCAATGATGGGCCGCTGGACTTTGTATGACCCAGTCAAGATGAGACCATAGCTAGGTCACAACAGGGATATGACCTACTCCTTGGGGTGTGACAAATTATTTTTAAGCAATAGATGAGAGAATAAAGATGAGCCAAATATGTACACAAAAACTCTGTCGATCTACCATCCACATCCCTTTTGATGAATGGCAGAATTTGGCCTTAACCCTTTCTATGCAGAATTCCTTTATATTTTTTTCATCCTTAGTTTTCAATCTAAATACTAAGCAGTATGAATTGACTGTAATGCACAATGGCCTTGATTCTGGTCTGATCAGTCCCCCTCTTGTTCGCATGGGGGACTAGTGTTTCTGCCCCGCAAATACACATATTCTTATACATGCATGTGCAGGCTTCTGTGCGGGCAACTTCAGCGACCTGAACTGTCTGTGTGGCGCTCGTACGGGGTGAGGAGGGGGGGCAGTGGTGGCGCTCCGACATGGGAACACCCAGAGTTTCATGGGCATCCCCATGCAAGCACTGGGCATTTCCATGTAAATGTGGCCATGACGCAGTATGCCGGGGGCAGGCGGCTGATGACACTTGATGTCAGCCGCCTGCCTTGTCTTCGGCCCAGTGCCTGTGCGAGCCTGTGAGAAATCATTCAATGGTCACCGACCATCAAATGATTTCTCCTGCTGTGGGCACATGCGAGGGGATTTGTTTCTATAACACATCCCCTCGCATGCTTGCGATGGGATACGGCAGCGCGTGGGGCGGGTTCAGCTGGGCGTGGACTCTAGGACTCGGTGAGCTGTGATCTTACCGAGTCAACCAGAATGAGGCCCAATGGCCATTGCACAGAATGGCAAAGCACAACCAGAACACCTATTACTGCAATCTTGTAGCTCTGCCAAATAACCTGGTTCACTAAATAATTCAACATACGTGAACTTATACCAATTTCTAGTTGCCACATTCTAAATTCAGTAGTCAGTCCTGATTTTTGTATAAAATCATGCTGTTTTTCAGAGGTACAAAAGAAGATCATAAAATCACAGCAAGTTGTAAAAGTCAATGTGAATAGTTGAGTAACTGTAGCAGCATTTAGGTGCAGACTTACAGTATTAATGTTTTGTAGTAAAATAATGTGAAAAGGGGCGTTTTTCCCTATTTAAGTCGACATGCATTGGGTCGACCACTAAAGGTCAACATGGCTTAGGTTGACACATGAAATAGGTTGACATGGCTAAGATTGACAGGGTTGTAAGTCTACACAATGCACCGAGCGCAGTGAGCCAGACGAGGGGGTGCAGTACACTTTGACAGTGTCCGTGTGTTGACATTTGGGACAAAAAAATTGAAAAACTTGTGTCGGCCTATTGACTGTTGACCTTCCCGTTGTCGACCTAATGTTTGCATCGACCTTCCAACCCTGTTGACCTTAGCCATGTCGACCTATTTCATGTTTCAACCTAAGCCATGTCAGCATTCAATACATGTAGACCTAATATGGGTCAACCCAATGACCCATACCCTTAATGTACAAAAAAAAGAATAAGACAATGTCCTGACTGGACCCGAACCCTAGGAACTGAACGTAACATGCAGTGGCCTTAACCACTAGGCCACAATAGATATACATATAAAGCTACAGTATTAACCATAGTGCACCAGCATATATCTCTTTACTTATCACAATATATCTCCCATCTCGACCACTACGCTCTGCACAAGATCTGCATCTCTCTTCTGCACGGATCACTAGCTCCCATTCACTATCACAGGACTTTCATCAGGCTGCTCCCATCCTATGGAATGCCCTTCCACGCACAATAAGACTCTCTACTAGCCTCCAACCCTTCATGCGTTCCCTGAAAACTCACCTCTTCAGGCAAGCCTATCATATTTAATTTCCACACACGTAACCTTCTAAGACAATTATGTATCTCATAGCTTCCCTTCTGTACTTGCAACTTGGTGGGATTGCTACAAATGGGACCAGATTCTGTCAGTCCGCCAGCTCGCCATATTGGAACAGCTGGTGGAGCTGGCAGACGGACTAGATGGGGACACACGAGCGTCTCACATGCTCGCACTTCCCATTGCTGAGAATGGGGCATGCGAGTGTCTTGTGTGCATGCCCCTTTCGTTTGTGGAAAGCGAACCTGTAGCATGCATATGCTATTACTGGTGCCTGTCCTTGTGTTTCCCTCCTATGTGCCTATTGGTTGTAAGCTTGCAGCAGGAATCAGACACTCCAGCAATGAGACGCCCCTGCGTCTGAGTAGCTATTACGGCAGGGTACAGTAACCCTGCCTACAGGGTTAGGGGTTCTGTAGTGCCTTTTCAAACCCCCATTATCCATGGCATCCCGAAGCATGGCGAGCGCAGCAAACCCCGCGAGGGGGCGTGTTACGCGTACATCCGACCTTTTCATACCCCAACTATCCACGTGGAGATGATTTTATAAAGTGTGGCGAGCGTAGCGAGCCACTGAGCCCGAAGCGTGGCGAGCGCAGTGAGCCCCGTGAGAGGACGCAGATTACATATAAGGTAATCCACGTCCGCTCCCCACGCTTTGGCCTCAGTGGCTCGCTGCGCTCACCACACTATATAAATTCAACTTCACGCTGACGTGGATAGAGGGGGTATGAAAAGGTTGGGAGGACGTGTAACGCATCTGCTTGCCATGCTTCAGGCTGCCGTGGATAGTGGGGGTTTGAAAAGGCGCTACAGAACCCCTAACCCTGTAGGCAGGGTTGCTGTACCCTGCCGTAATAGTTACTCAGATGCAGGAGCGTCTCATTGCTGGAGCGTCTGAGACGCTCCTGCGTCTCAAACAGATGGATCGCCTCTCCGCCGGCGCCAGTACGGTAGTTACCGGCAACAGTAAGGTAGTTACTTGAGTAGTTTCACGGCGGCAGCCTACGCTGATAATGTAGCCAGGGACACTTAAGCGACCGTGGGAACACTACGTTACTTCTGACTGACTACGCTAACTATGCTGGCTGTGGGAACACTATGCTGATTCTGACAGTAGTGCTGCACTGACGGCGTAACTGCCGCCGTGAAACTAGACAGGTACCGGTCGGATTTCCAATAGGAAGTCACTTCCAGTGACAGTGAAGCCAGAGCAGTCTCACAGACTGCATCTGGCTTTACGTGGTCACCGGACTGTGGTGGACTTTACCTTGGGAGGCTGTAGCCCTGCAGCCCATAGGTAAAAACCGCCACTGGATGGGTCCAAGCAATAGTCCACTGACTTCAGAAAACACAAAAACAAAAGAGAACCCACAGACACGCACCATACATTAGGACTAAGATAGAAAGTAAAGATGAACCCTGCAAATTGTGAATGCAGTGCAAATAGCGATATTTTTGCAGAACCATTCGTAAAAACGAACCATCAAAGAGGTTTTTTTCCATTTGCGTGTCTAGGGCTTATACTAATCTGTTCAAGAACCAGGCCGGAAGTGGTCATTGTTGGAGACCCACCTGAAAAAAATACCTGGGCACATATGCATTATCACAAACACACCCAGAAACAGGCATGTTTCCACCCCTATACTCCAATCAAATTATAACATCTACTGTATGTTACTGAAATTTTTCCAATATTTTGGCTCAGGCATGTACAATGCGAATGCTGCACATGTGCAGCCATTCGATAATCGATTTTATAAATTCTCTGAACAGTGATCCAAGCTGAATAAGGCTCAATGAGCAGGACTAATATCAAATGTAAGGTTCACTCTCTGTCATTGAAATCAACGAGGTAATGCTCATTGGCTGAGAGAGTGCGGGTACAGCATGAATGTTATACAGGTTGAGTATCCCTTATCCAAAATGCTTGGGACCAGAAGAATTTTGGATAACGGATTATTCCGTATTTTGAAATATTTTTATGAATGAGGTATCCTGCATCTACAGTATGTTGTATAAGCACATCAAACACATGAAATACAAACAAATATATATTTAGTTGATTTTACCTGACCCAACTACAGTCCCTTATTCACATTAAAGTGCACAACTCTGTAGGGTGCATACATAGAAATTACATGTAGGTAAAAGAAGATAGCCACAGCTACAAGCTTAAGAATCTAGGGGAAGACTACTGGATGGAAACAGCTGCCTGTTGGGCAACAGTCAGCCATGTTCCCTTCCAGGAGACATGCTCAGTGCAAGCATCCTCCCTCAACCTCCTATACTTTGCTGCTCAGCACTGACGTCCTGCACCTTCGCAATTTGCTCAAGGTGCAGTCATGCTCCCTCTCCTATGCCCCCAGTGGGGCTGCAGCAATGACCTCCTAGACGTGTTTTTCTTTTTAATGAAACTAACAAATTTCTCCTAAACGACAGGGGGACGGGGGCACGTGTCCTGGTGACACCCCCCCCCCCCCCCCCCCCCCCATCTAATCTGCCTTTGGTTGTTCCCCTGGAAACTAGAAAAGGACAGGAATTGATGTGACACTCTCAGATTGTATAGCTCTATGTAACATGTTGGCCATATACATAATACAATCATTTTAATTTTTATAGTTTTTACATTTATTTATTTATTTATTTATTAACAGTTTCTTATATAGCGCATACATATTCCGCAGCGCTTTACAGAGAATATTTGAACATTCACATCAGTCCCTGCCCCAGTGGAGCTTACAATCTATATTTCCTACCACATGTACACACACATAGACATTCTAGGGTTAATTTGTTGGGAGACAATTAACCTATCAGTATATTTGTGGATTGTGGGAGAAAACCGGAGTACCCGGAGGAAACCCACGCAAGCACGGGGAGAATATACTCCGCACAGTTAAAACCATGGTGGGAATCGAACCCATGACCTCATACTTACAGTACCGTTAATCACTAACTCTGCCACTTATGACTTAAGTCATGTTGTTGTTTAAAATAATAATAATAAAAAGAAAATAAATAAAAAGAATAAGGTGCCCATACACGGTACAATTATTGTATACAATATCGCATTTCATCTCATCTCATTGCATCACACAGCTTTTGTAATGCAATGAGATGAGATGAGATCTAGTACAAAAAGTAGTGCTGCGCATACTTTTTGTACTAGATCTCATCTCATCTCATCGCATTGCAAAACCTGTGCGATGCAATGAGATGAGATAAGATGCGATATTGTATACAATAATTGTACCGTGTATGGGCACCTTAAGAAGAATAAGAAGAAGAAAACCGACTAACCTGATCTGGTTTGCCTGACATATCTAGAAGTAGTTTCTAAATATTAGACATCATCAGCTTTTGAAAATGATTAATTTGTTTCAGGATCTTGGATGAGTGAAATGCTACATTGCAACATGACATAACGTGAGTGTGTGTAATCAGGAATACAGCACATGTTATCCAGTGCTTCCAATATTAAGTACATGTGAGCTGTGCAGTACTCAGGGTGCCGAAATGTGCTATTTTAGGAATACATGTTTTCAGACTGAGCTAAACAAAAATCTAACTTTAAACTTATCCCCCCGCCTCCTTTGTCCATGTCAGAACATTTTTGTTGCATTCAGTGATAAAAACAACCCAGGAAAATGATGAAAATAGCATTAAAAAAGTTTAATGGAAAACTTCAGCTCTCACTCCCAGATCATGCTGTGATGTCATAACTTGTGTATATAAACTATAACCCATTTTAAGACACAGTTTGTCGCCATGAAAATTCATAGAGCCAGCATTATTGTCATCGTTTGTATTCAATTCCATGGTCCCCCTGCTGCATCAATACATGTCATAAGTAGTAAAAACAAACATACAACATTGCACCCAAACATGACTAACAGATATGAGCATTACATTCCTAATGTGCTGTATATTATATGTATGAGGCTTCACAAAATGAGAATAAAAGCACAGCACTGAGAATAAACGATGTACTAGAAAATTGCATAAAAAGTTAATGTTCAAAATGTCAACATGCAGAGGAGGGTGACATGTCAATTGTCAACATTCACAATGTCAGTACTGTCAAAATGTTGACAATGCGAATGCTGATCATCACCATTGTTTTGCACAGACGGCTTGACTAACCCTAACCACAGCCTAAACCTAAAAACTGCCTAATCCCAGTGTCATACTGGGGCATGAAGGGCCCACTAGGAGATAGAGTACTAGGGGCAAAACCTTAAGGCCATCCAGCAGAGGGGGGTTCGGCCAGCTGGCACTGAGAGAATTTGACAACTATAAGAAAGGACATGCAAAGAACTGGGCACGTTGATGATGCTTTGTTGGATTCACCCATTTTGATTTCTAGGTCGGCTTGCATCCAAGTTCATCCATGATCCTGCTTCACCAAGTTACTGAACCTTATATGGGGTTTCGAAGCTCCAAGGTATTGGAGCCCACTGGGACTTCCCCTGTATTCCAGTGGTCCAGTCTGTAATCGGATTTTTAACATTTACAATATCAGCTTTGTGTCATGTCAACATTCTGTCATTATCCACATTGTTAATGGAGAAATTCAGACCATGTCAACATTCTTGTGCCAACATTCTGAATGTTTACCAATAAGAACATATATTAAAATGCCATTTTAATAATAGTGTATTTTCCTCTCGGTTCGGCTGCCACTCTATAAAGTAGCTTGCAAGTGATGACTCCAAAGAGCAGTCCATTTTGCAGTTACATTATTGTTCTATTGTTGTTCTTTTTATACACTTGGACTAATTTAGATCAACAAGGAGGATTAAGAAAGTTTACATAAAGCCCTCCAGTAGCGCACGCAGGGGGGTTTCTGAGTACCCAGAAACCCCCCCAGGAATCTAAGGGCCCTAGACTGAAAGCTGAGGGTCCCCTCTTTCCAACGGTACAAGAATTTTTAAAATCGGCCCTGGGAAACCAAAGATTTCTGACTTCAAAGTAGTGGTCCCCCCAAAAGCTGGGACTCTCCTGCTTTGATGGACACTAGAAGCTTGTCTCTACTATTCCCTGAACCAGAGATATCAGCCTTCCAGCAGCTGGTTACTGCTCCAGCTCCACACACCTGGTATGTAGTTTTATATACTCGTTTGTGGATTGCTCTGCCTCCTGAACTCTGATCCCCTAGTCCCCAATACCATATGGTAGGTGGGATTCTCTAGTTTTTAAGTCCATTAAAAGCTAAGAAATCTATTTCTGGGAACTGGAGATATCTGCAGTCAAGTAAGCTGTCCTCCCACCAGAAAATTATGAATAATAAGCCCACTCCACTATACACCCCTCCTCTGCATATTAAACATCCTCTACCACCCTGGAAGTTATGTATCAGGGCCCCTTCATTCAGCCCAATACACCCTTCTCCCACCTCATATCCCACCATCTGTGCAGTAAAGGGGTAATTAGTGGAAATTACTGATCCAGGCCCTACATGCTAAACAGTTGATATAATACCCCCTACCACCCGCGGGACATCAAAGCTTCCCTCACCCCTACCACTGGCGGATCGGTAGGGGCCCCAATACATTGCTATACCCAGGGGTCTACACTGCTGTTATGTATATATATATATATATATATATATATATAATTATTATTATTATTTATATACATTTGGTCTATCTATAATACTTTAACTGACCCGGCATATACTGGGTCACCTAAGTGTCCATCTCCCTGCTTTGCTCCGCCCCTCTCTGGAAACCCCCTTCTGAAAATCCTGCGTTTGCCCCTGCCCTCTACTCCAGGCATTCCCAACCTCATCCTCAAAGCACACTAAAATAATTAAGAGAGTATTTACTGTAAGTCACACACTCAGCCGAGTGTCGGTGTGCTTTCCACCAATCCATCCGACGCTCGGCATTGGACTTGGTATTATGAGGCTTGCATGCAGCTGCTCAGCCATGGAAACCCATTCCGGTACTTGTTTCCTAGCACGGCCACAATCGCGGGCATCGTGTACCTTAAAGTTAAAGTACACGATGCCCGCGATGGACCCGATTTCCTTTGAAATCAGGTCCATTTTGCCAGCAAAGGCAAAATCGCGGGCATCGCGTCGGTCGCGGCCATTAACATGGCCCCCGACGCGACCGACGCGATGCCCACGACTTTGCCATAGGCTTCAATGTTAAAATATTTTTTAACATTGAAATAGGGAGCATCGCGTCGGTCTTGTGCCATTATAATGGCACAAGATGAGATGGACTTGATTAAGTCCATCTCACATAGGAAACAATGTGAAATGGGCCAATATGACCCATTTCACATAGTATATGGCCCCGTCGTCACCCCACGATTGAAGCCAACCCGAAGCGTGCCGAGCGCAGCGAGCCCGCGAGGGGCGGCGGTGCGTGTCCTCCGACCTTTTCATACCCCTACTATCCACGTCGGCGTGGAGTTGAGAATATAAAGTGTGGCGAGCGCAGCGAGCCACCGAGCCCGAAGCGTGGCGAGCGGACGCGTATACCTGTGAAGTTATACGCGGCCGCTCGCCACGCTTCGGGCTCGGTGGCTCGCTGCGCTCGCCACACTTTATATTCTCAACTCCACGCCGACGTGGATAGTAGGGGTATGACAAGGTCAGAGGACACTTTATATACTCAACTCCACGCCGACGTGGATAGTAGGGGTATGACAAGGTCGGAGGACGCGCACCGCCGCCCCTCGCGGGTTCGCTGCGCTCGCTACGCTTCGGGTTGGCATCAATCGTGGAGTGGCGTTGAGGGTGTACAATTGGGGGTCTAGGGAATATTTTACATTGAATCCAATGTAAAATAGGGTCCCAGGGACCCTATTCACATTCGGGTTGGCGTCAATCGTGGGGTGGCGTTGAGGGTGTACAATTGGGGGTCTAGGGAATATTTTACATTAAATCCAATGTAAAATAGGGTCCCAGGGACCCTATTCACATTTGATTCAATTAAAAAATCGGGTCGATCGCGTCGGTCACATCGCATGCGATTTGGTCGCATGCGATGCGACCGACGCAATTTTTCCGACACGACCACCCCGATGCAAATCGGGGTGGCTGTGCTAGGAAACAAGTACCCCCATTCCATTAAGCTCCTGCTGCACGGTTTTGTGCTTACAATAATGTCAGTAGAATTTCAGAACTCTTCAGCTATGGAATCAGAGTGCCTTACCAGTCATGGACCTGTGATTTTACGTGGACTTCCACTTCATGGCTGAGTTGCTGTTGTTCCTAAACACTTCCACTTTATAATGATATCACCTACAGTTGACCTTGAAATGTCCAGCAGGGTTGAAATTTGAAGTTACTGAGGGGCAGATTTATTAAGCTTGGAGAAGGGATAAACTGGAGATAAAGCGGAGAAAAGGTAAAAGGAGATAAAGCACCAGCCAATCAACTCCCAACTGTCTTTTTTAAACACAGCTGATTGGCTGGTGCTTTATCTCCTTTTACCTTTTCTCCAGTTTATCTCCAGTTTATCTCTTCTCCAAGCTTAATAAATCTGCCCCTGAGCACTTAAGAACAATCTATTTTGTATCATAATGTTGGAAAATGAAGACTAGGCTAGGTGCTTGGTTTTATACACCTGTTGCAATAGGTCTAAATGAAACACCTGAATAAAAAAAACAGGTGTGGCCAAATACTTTTGTCCATATAGTGTATATGAAGCATCACAGTAACTTCTCTTTTGGAGCATACTAACTACAGGTTAATGAATTCATCAACTTTTATTCACAACTAAATCTTGGGCCTTATTCTAGTTCACTCTGAGGCAAATTCCTTCTGCAGATATAACATGTGCAGATAGAATTAGATTTGGGTGGGGTTTTTCTTCAAAGTGAGATATATATTGCAGTGTAGAAATAAAGCAGTCAGTTAGTATCCCTGCACCGAAACAAAAACACTCACCCTAATTTAATTCTATCTGCACCTGTTACATCTGCCCCCCTGCAGTGCATATGGTTTTGTCCATCTGAGAAGGAATTTGCCTCTAAGAGTGAACTAGAATAAGGCCCCTAGTCTATTTTTATGGTTTTATAGCCTCACTATCAGGGGCAGATTGGGGTGGAAAACCAGCCAAGGATATTTCTGTAAGCAGTCCTAATAAATGAAGGCTGTCTGTTGAGGAGGCAGGGTCTGTTGAGGGGGGTAGAGATCAAACCTCATAAGGGCTGAGTTTGACTGAGTTGCAGCCTTCTTTGTGTCTTTTGCTGCAGCTGCGACCTTATGCTAAGGACACTACAAAGCTCTCACCGGTGTACATCCATGTGTCCATATGTGCAAGGACTGAGAAAACCATTCTAACCTATTTCGCATTTGCAAAACCCTTTAACAACCATGCCACGCAATGTAATTTATCTCTATGGCAGGGTAGATGCAGGACATGAGAGAGGAGAGCATACAAAGGGGAAGTGGGATATACTGTAGAAGGAAAGACAGTAAAGGAAAGACTAAAGAAAAGTAAACAGTGAGTATGAGGAGGAAATGTAATGCGGGGTACACACCAGGATGACCCGCTCACGATGCACATCGTGAGCGGGTCGTCAGTGTTTCTTCCGACCCGCTCACGATGACGTGGGGGGCAAGACCCTCTCACGATGTGCACTGTGAGCGGGTCCGATCCAATGGCGACCCGCACCTGGGAGTATCGTCGTTTCCAGATCCTACCTGCTGCAGGTAGGATCTGAATAACCACCGACCGACCCGCGGGACCGCGCATCGGATCGGTATCGGTCCACACCAGGACAGAAAAGGGCCCAATCAACACACAATCTACATCCAATCGGTCAGAATTGGATCTAGATTGATGGGATCGGACCCTTGTCGTCCTGGTGTGTACCCCGCATAGGAAAGATAGTCAAAAGGGCAGAGGTACTGTAGGAAGGTAGGAAGTATTCAGCATGTAGATGGGTCATAGTCCAGATATGTGTTTTTTGGCAGTGCGTGGAGACAACATGTTTTAATTTAAAATCTAACAACATGGATTTAGTAGTTAATTGTTAGCAGCAAGTTCTCAGGGCCCTGGTTCCGACAGTCAACAAGTGGAGCTGCTTCCCTGGTATGCTTTCTGGTGTCTGCTTCTGGCTTCAAGCCCATGTGTGTCCACTGGAGCCCCCTCTGGAATAGTGTCGACTGCAGGATTCTCCTTCCAGTGGCTCCCGGGTGATGACACACAAGGACTCAGAGTGTCCCCACCTCCCAGGTAATGACATCTTCTGGTATGTATTACACACGGTAGATGTGCAGCAGTCAGATAGCAGAAGAATGAATCAGCCTGGGCCAAAAGGCACTGTGTGCCATCCCGGCCCTGCAACGGGGGACATGTCATGTGTCCAGCAGAATCTAATCCCATATCCCCATGACCCAAATCACCCCTGCTCTCTATGGTTATATGTTTTTCTCTCAGTGGCATTTGTCTTTGGTTGACAGGTGTCTGGAGAGCCAGCAGGGCACTAAAACATGGCAGGAGGCCATGATCAAGGCAAGGAGGGAGCCAGTAGGGGTGCCTGTTGCATTAGAAAGGCAGTATGCTACAGTAGCATTTATACGGGTGCCGGATGGCTCCCCAACAGTCGGGATTCCGACAGTCATTCCTCCAATGTCGGAATCCCGACTGCTCCCTCGTGGGGGTCCACGACCCCCATAGAGGGAGAATAAAATAGGTGGCGAGCGCAGTGTGGCGAGACAGCGAGCCCGCAAGGGGCTTCATTGCGCTCCCCACACTGTGCAATCGGGATTCCGACATCTGAGTAATGACTGTCGGAATCCCGACTGTCGGGAAAATATACCACACCCCATTTATACCTGATGAACAGATTCCTTGCAAGAAAACAGGGAAAGTGGGATGCTGGTGCCATTAGAGTACCCTGTACAAATAATGCCACGAGAAAGGGGGGTGGTAGGAGATCTTGCCTACATGTCTCAGAGATAATGTTCTGGTATGGGTTATATAATGTCCCTTTGGTGGCACAGCCTCCCTCAGTGGTCATGCAGTGTCTCTGAATGGTCAAATAACCTTCTCTCTTGGGACACATGCTTTTTATTTGGCCTCTCTTAAACAAACACATTATTATAAATATGCATTAGGTGGCTAGGACAGTATTTCATTGCAGCTCTGCTACCATTATATACAAAACCATATTTTAAATATTTACAATGTTCAGTATATCCAGCAGTATACCTGTGGAATATGTCCAGATACTGGCTGGAGAGAGTGATATACACAGTCTGTGGTATCTGTGTTGACTTACAGTCTGCAGAAGTTTTCACACTTAAAATGTGGCTATCTCCTACAGATTGTATTACTAATTCTGACTTGATTGTGTTCAATAATTTAAATTCCATAGTAAGAAGCACTTGTAGAAGTGCAAGGTTTTATCTACAGTTTTTGAGCTGGAAGAAGACAAGAATTGGGATTATCGGGAAGGATGGCAAGTGTACTGAGATAACAGGAATCCCCAGGGAACTAGCGTGCTACAGTCACAAAATGCCACAATAACAATGACAAATTAGATTACCTACTCTAGAAGATTTTCTGCATGTTCTCTGGTTCATGTCTCTATTAGGGAGAACATAGTTTATTGGCTTGATCACTCATTCTTATCAAACAGTAGCAATGGCCCCAATACTTGATTTCTACAAAAGTAAGTGAAAATGTAAATTTTCTCTTACTTCTGTAGAAATTCATAGAAAATGAATAAACCCATTAAATAGCTCTTCATGTTATCTACTAAAAAAAAAAAACTGTAAAAAAAAAAGTAATTTCACACACAAAAATGTGATCAACAATTCCTGCTCCTGCAGTCACTGTGAGGAGCTCTGCTAGGCACCTTAGTAAGTAGCTGACTGTAATGCATAAAGACACTCCTGCCTGCTTTTATGATCTGCTGTTGCATCTCAAGAAGCACCATCTCTGCGGAACCTTTGGCCTTCTGAGTAACCTTCAGCTTTCCTTCTCAGGTCTGCAGTCGAGGTCAGTAAATCTGCATAACCAGACAAAGACACTGGCTTTGGCACTCCTACGAACTTTAGGAGTTCAATGGAAGTGCACAGTACCCTGGTAAATAGCATTGGCAAAAAAAAAGAGAGTTGAAAACTGATAAAATTCAGGTGATTAAAGAAACAACTCCAAAGACCATATACTGTATGCGCAATACACCGGCATTTAGGGACATCTACAGCTGCCCCTAGAAGCCAGGTAAGGCTGCCAATAAACAAAAGAGTACTGTAGCTTTCCATTGGAATGAACAATCTCTGTCAATTGTCCCAAAACGGCCAGTAGGCTCCTGAAAATTTGATGGAAAGGTTGGGCAAGTATTCTGCTTTCCCCACCAGCCCCCCTAACTATCCTTCACCCTCCCTTGGCTGCCCACTTGTACAAGTCGGTGGTCCAATGGGGCTACGATTACTCAATTTGCATTGAATCGCGGCATCTTCTATCATTATAAAGTGCATACTTTTTCAGCATTGTATAGCAGGAGGGTTAAATCACAACCTAGGAGAGCCCACGTTGTCATTGGTCGCGCCGCCTATTAGCCTACCATGATGCCCCCTTACGGAAAGGGAGCAGCAAAGTAGGCAAGTATGCAGCAATTAAAGTTTCAAATACCTTGATTACCTACTTATTACACTACTAGTAATATAAAAAATATAATACAATTTATAAACATAAATGCTTAAATAAATCATTGTGTGTACAAATATTAAATAAAGACAAGGAACAATACTCTTGGCTTCATTGAACTGAGGAAAATGATGACATTTTTGTTGCCAAGTTTTAATAAAGACCATGAGGACTAAAAATGTTTAAAGACTTTAAAATGTACATTCAATGTAAAAACTTGCAGCTTGTCCACAGTTATCTGGAGAGGGGCATTAGTTTGTCTAATTTGCTAGTACTTGACAGATATACTCCCTCCACATGCGTTCTTTGTTACTCTAGATCCACAGGACAATTCAGCATGACAAAATAGTTTATTATTTTATAGGAATAGATAAACGTAAAAACAATTTGTCTTAAAAAAAAAATCTGTTTTCAAAGGCGCGTGGAAATGATCTCTGTGGGGTACACGCATAAAAACCAGGCACAAATGAACAAAACTTTGTAATTATTAATGTTTTTATAGTTTGAAATGATTTATGCATCTGAACTAGTCATATGAGGTCTCTGAGGACCAAGATGCCTAGTTGGATATGCTACAAGGAAATAATTCTAGAATGATTTTATTTTACTGCTAATTTGCTTTTTTTATTGATCCCTAGGAGAAGGAATGCAATAATACAAGCAACTGACTTGAAAGTTTTAATAGTAACATGGTATTAGCAGGGGCCACGGGCGAACATTTGCACCCCAAAACTTATTGTTACCTAAATGCTCATTGCCTGGGGTTTCTTACTCATTGCCAGGGGTTACATGCTCATTTCCAGGGGTTTGTTGCTCATTGCCAGGGGTTACATGCAATTACATGCTTTTTGCCAGGGGGTGAGGTGGTGGGTGGAAAGCTGATAGGGGGCGAGAGGGGGTGAGGTGATTGGAGCGAGAGAGGGTGAGATGGCGGGGTGCAAGGTGATGGGGGACAATAGGGGGTGAGTTGATGGAGGTGAGATGACAGGTGGAAGAGCAGAGGGTGGGTCCCCCGTTTCCTGTCACTGGCCTCAAGGATTTCCTGCGTATTGAGTCCTGGTCCATTGTGGCCTTTTGAAATGTGAAGCTGATTCACAAGCCAATCGGAGCGACAGTAGTGGTTTGACAGACCATTAGGAGCCAATCAGTGCTAGTGGTCCAACAGCCAATCCGGAGCTGCCACTGCCTGATTGGCTGCAACGATAAGAGCTCTTATTGGCTTATGGCCAGTGCAGAATTTGAAAAGAAATGGCGCTTTCAGTCAGTGTCTCTTTATTGCTGCCAGCGGCACACCCTTATCACTGTGGTGCCTTACTCAGCCACGTACCTGGTGTAATGGTCGGGCTGGCCCTCTGTGGAGCCAACTCCCCACCACCACATTTAGGGCTGCAGAGCCCTAGTTATGCCACTGGTGTCCTGAATTGGCTACCCTAGTGACAATGGCCAGTGGGTCAGAATCATAAGATTCAGCTGTATGCATTACACACAGTCCAGCAGCAGCAACTGTATTTTGCTGCAGTGCAGGCTGCACTGTACTAGGCAGGAGCCATTCTATTCTCTACTGCAATAGTTTACGGGGCTCCTAAAACAGAGCCAATTACTCTGTAGCAGTATCAGGTTCACTGTTGAGCTCTGTTAGAAGAACATTGGTCATACTTGGATCCCACTGTGAACCACACAGGTATGGCTGTATATGCAGGTGCCACTTCAGGACTTGGAGCCCGGAGGCAGGTGCCTCCATTGCCTCTGGGAGTTACGCCACTGGGCATGGTCAATGTAAGGCTTCTCTGCACCCTACGCAAAATTTAAAACTATTCTCCCACCCCCACCCCACACTGCCACCAATGCTCACTTTCCAACCCATCAAGTGAATGAGTGGAGGTGAAATCATAGAAGTTCCACAGCCACCATTTGCATTAAGTACTGTATAACAAAGATGACTTCTTCATAGACATCATAAATGTTATAATAGGTAGACTTTTGGCAATTTGTCTCTCCCACCACTGATTTAGGTGAGGGTTCACCTGGACCTGGTTTTCATGAAATGGTCCCTTTTCTCAACCATAATCTTGAACTCAAAATATGTTTGCCTGCTTCCCCATCATTGCCACCTGCCGCTGCTCATTTGCTGGTATTACTAGAAGATCAGCGACAGGGTGGACCATTTTCCATAGGGTTCTGCTACGGAATGTTGTCCACCCCCGGGAAAATCACGGAGTGTATGCACTGAGCGATTTTCAGCCCAGCAATTTTCCCCATCATCGCTGTACATACACGCTGGCCAAAAACGCCCAGTTAACTTATTTCACAAATGTCTGGAAATAAATATTGCTAAAAAAATTCCAATGTTTTGTAAGTTCACCTACTAAAATGAAACAAATATTGTATTTTATTGATTCAGGCGATGGCTCACCTGGACCTGGTTTTCATGAAATGGTCCCTTTTCTCAACCATAATCTGGAACTCAAAATATGTGTTTTTCTCAATTTAAACTCCTGGTGAACTGTATTACAACAGGGCATATACTGTAGGTTTCCTTACTCCTTTTACCTTATTTTAGAGCAGATAGAAAAAATGGGACGGTTTGAGCAAACCTCAAGTCACTTGATGTCCATTATTTATTCTCATTAATGGAGAATTCCTTTCTAGAAGCAACATCTCCTTATCGAGCGGATCCTGTGCTTACAGCTCTCACTAAGGTTAAATTACAGATTTTTGCAGCTGTGGTAACATATGCCTGAAATGACTCCTTAGAAGAGTAATACTGTCCAGAACAGCTTCTGCCAAATTACTCAAAAAGCCCTTACACCATGAACAAATTTATTTTCTCGACGCACAGGATCGTGTGGACATACGTATGTGACAATGGAAAATTTGGGCTTAAACTCGATGGCTTATGCTGGATGACTTATGCAGTGTGGTTCTGGAGAGGTGGTGGAATTCATTTTCCCTGCAGTCCCCCCTTCATTAGCCAGTGCTGGGTTTTCGGTACCCCGTGCAAATTTGTGCCCTGCCTTCCAAAATTTTATAAAGCTAAGTAATCTCACAAGGAAGGGCCAAGGTCACACAATAGTACCCCCAATTCAAATGACGCCACACAGTTGTCACACTTGTGTTTCTTTGTAGAACTGGTGTCAGGGTAAAGTCTGTATATATATCTTGAGGTGTGTAGAAAAAGCTGGCAGTGTGTAGATGTTTCCCTGCCTGGGAAGCGAACCCGTGTCACAGAAGAGAGGTGACAGATCATACCCACTAGACCACCAGGGACTTTGGCGTTGGTGATAGGATGATATACTGTATGCAGCAGTCAGATACGTGTGTAATAGCATGTAGACTGGGCTGACACCGGATGGCAACTACAGAAACAACTTAAACACCTCTTACTTGGGTACTGTAGTCTGGGTTGCTTGAGTGGCAGAACTTGGCAGGGTATTATCAAGGCTTGAAGTTTGTGTTCACTCTTGTCCATGATCTTGGGGCATCTGTGATAGGGACCAGATGCAGACTGAACACCAGAATGAATGGTTGCTTGTGAATTATCAGAATGGAATGGACGGTGCTGGAATGGAACGAGTGAAGCAGGAATGAAGCTTTAATAACCTGTGCAGCCAGGGGCAAGGTTTGCACAGGTGTGGAGCTGAGTCTGGAAACTGTGCAGTATACAGGAAACAAACTGTACCAGAAGGATACAAATAAATACAGAAGAAGCAAATCTTAGCTTTACTTAGGACTGAGTTAGACATTTTACTGGTGTTGATTGAGTGCCAAAAGCCAGAATATATACACCAGCTCTAGGCAGGATTGGTTGAGCAATGTCAAGTGATGCAGAATGCTCAGACAGGCTAGTGATTGCCTAAATCGATCAGGTGATCAGAAAAGCAATGCTCTGGATCTGGCGAAGTGCGAAAAACTTGCTTAACAGGCTGGAAACAACAAAGCCGGTGTTTCTTGTAGAAGAGATTGGATGCATGCACATTGTTTAGATAGTGAGTCAGAAGGTGAGTGACCCAGTGGCAGGTGTAACAAACCTGGGTTGTGACAACAGTAGCACAACCTTATTCCCCTAATTTATATTACACCACATAGTAGTGCCCCTTATTCATGCTACATTACTCAGTAGTGCCCCTTATTCACATTATGTAACTCAGTAGTGTGCCTTATTCACATTACACTATACAGTACTACCCTTTATACAAGTTATGCCACACAGTAGTGTCCCTTATACACAGTGTCCACAGTAGTGCATCTTATGCACAATTCTCTTGGTAGTAGTGTCCCTTACACATAATGCCCACAGTAGTAGTGCCACTTATACACATAATGTCCACAACAGTAGTGCCTTACACAAAATTTCCTGAGAACACTGGCCCTGACAGATCGCTCAGCACACATCACTGACACATCGCTGTGTGCTGAGCGATCTTACTGAGCTCTCTGATTGATCTAGCATCACTCAGAACGCTCAGCAGATCTCTATGTGTGTAGGCCCCTTAAGGCCATTATTAATGTTTTGTGTGTCAATTACATGGCAAGTCACCGATTTTGTCAATAAAGAAAAACATATGAATCCACAGTCTGGCCTCAAACATCTATTACAGACATGATGCTTGTTTATAAAAACAACATGATTTTGTATTGAGGAAGAGGATAAGAACGGGTGGTGTCCGGATCTGCCACACCCTAACTTGCTCAATCCAGCCACATCGTTCCAATGCTATTTATCCTTCATGTAAACATATACACTGAGAGATAATCTTTTGTATAAAAAATGTTTACCCAATTCGAGGCATTCTACTAATCATCTAAACTATTTATGCAATGTATTTATTTTCATTCTCTGCTCATCTCATTTTACATTAGGATTTCAGAAATTCAGCTTATTTATTTAATTGTAAATATTATGGTGTAGGAGCACAGATTAACAGAAAAAAAGGGTTTAACCAAATAACATTGAGTTAAATAAAGTACCGTTATTCCAAACAGTGTGTGTGTATACACATCAGCTCTCATTTATGTGGAAGGCTTCTGTGGTGCAAATGTGTGACTATAGTGGGTGCACCTTCATGGTAATTCACAAAATTCAGCATTTTATATATATATGTATATATATATATATATATATATATATATATATATATATATATAACAACAAAGCAGAGGAGGAGCGCTCCATAGTGTGAAACCAGAGTTTATTTAATATGAATCAAAAAAGCTCATAGATAACAGCCAATGAGTGCTCGTACCAAAGGGCAAACTCCTGTGGACTGACAACCACATGATATCACACTGAATGCAACCAGGCAAGTCTCCTACCACCTCCGGGAACTCTGCAGCCCGCGCCGGTGACCGTGCTAGGGAACACGGCGTGTCAGAGACCCGTTTCAGGAACAGCGGTAGCTGGGGGATGCCTGGTAGAGAGAGAGAGCTGTCGTCACCAGGCTCCGATATAACGCGTTTCGTATCATACTTTGTCACTCTTTGCTTCAAGCAGGCTTACCAGTACTTACCGAGCGCTCTCTGGCATCTGGTAAGCTGCGTTCCTCACAGCTTACCGAGTCAACCAGAATCAGCCCCCATGTGTATAAGTTGCACTACTACTGTGGTCATTATGGGGGTTATTTTAGTTCACTCGCAAAGGCACAATCACTCTCTTATGGACAAAACCATGTGCACTGCAGGTGTGCTGATGTAACCTGTGCAGAGAGAGTTAGATTTGGGTGGGGATTGTACTTCAAACTGATATCTATATTGCAGCGTAAAAATAAAGCAGCCAGTATTTACCCTGCTCAGAAACAATAAAACACCCAAATCTAACTCTCTCTGCACAAGTTACATCAGCCCCACCTGCAGTGCATATGGTTTTGTCCATTAGAGAGTGATTGTGCCTTTGCGAGTGAATGTGTAAGGGGCACTTCTACTGTAGGAATTGTGTGTAGGGGACACTATTATGTGGCTTAACAGGTATAAGGGGTACTACTGTATAATGTAATGTGAATAATGGGCACTACTGAGTTGTATAACCTGAATAAGGGACAATACTGTGTGTCGTAATGGGAATAAGGGGCACTACTATGTGGTGTAATTTGAATCATCGGAACTACATGCTGTGAAATGTTTATAAGATTGTTTCACTGTGTGACATATTCAAATTGGGTCTACTATTGTGTGACCACACTGTCTCTTTATAAGGTATGGGAGGTAGGGCACAAATGTATAGTTTGCAGGGGATGCCAAAGACCCTAGCATTGGCCTTGGCTTTGCCTAATTGGATTGGTTAGCTGGCAGGGGAAATTAGTTCCCCCACCTTCCAAGGACCACTTTATGCCCTAAAAAGCTCAGTGTCTGATATATACCTACTGGTTAAGCTGATGTTAGCAATATGAAGTCTCTGGAAATGGGAAATGTCAGTTGAGTAGTACTTGCAGCAGCTCATACATGGGTGATATGTATTACTCACTTGCAAGTGAAGTTGCTCATAGCAACCAATCGGCTGCTTCTTATTGTCATGTTTCTAGCAGAGCCTACTAGTACTTTATCTCCTACTCTGTGTCTTGCTCCACAATTTGATAAATCTCCCCAATAAGTTATCTCTTCCTTATGAATTACAGTTCCACTATTTTTTACATTTCAGTAAAACTACCTCTTCAGGCCTCTCTCTCTCTCTCTCTCTCTCTCTCTCTCTCTCTCTCTCTCTCTCTCTCTCACTCTCTCCTCATTGTCAGTGAGTGAAATAAAGGTATATACCATGATAACACAATAATACCATTGATTGTATGTACAGCTTATGATGATCAGACATCCAGGAGCCACCTAATATTAAAGTAGTGTGGTACCAGAAACTTAATATGAGTATAAATAAAGGTATAGAACAGGAGGAAAAAAGATCTTAAGCAATAGCTTCAACTTCAATAAAGGCTCCATTCTTTAAACTTGATAACCAACCATTTTAGTGTGCCAACCCATTTCTCTCCTTTTTTTTTAGTTAACAGTAAAAAATATATATTTATATATATATATTTAAAATATTCTACAGTGCTGAATCAAAATCCTAATTTATTGGATTCCATTGTAGCCAGGTGGAGTTGGTTCTCCCTGTCTTAGTGGAGGGGGGTGTTTGCAAGAAGCAAACAAAAAGACAAATGTGCCTCTTGGGTGCACTCTTTGTTCAATAAATTTGATATGATTATTACATTAAAACATAACTTTTAATGGGCTTCTTACTCTAAAATATTCGGAGCATTCATCAAGACTACCACCGATAAATAGAGTAGTTCAACATATTGGTCATACCTATGTTTCTTGTATAATGTCTTAAACTATGTACTGAGTCTGTGCGGATCCACATCCCCATTCCTTTGCATCTCCCTGTCTTAGGGCAGAAAGTTAAAGTGAAAATGCAGCTAAAAGTCTGCAAAGCCTCCATTTTTAATGGTTTGGATACATTTCCTGTATATTCCAGGTTCTGGAAAAAAGCTAAAGTTTCTGGAGTTTGGATCATGTGGACAATGCTATTTGCAGGTGGTACTGCCAAATAGAAGCCTCTTTATTGCATTCTTTCTATAGCAGATCCAATTGAATCCTTTCCACTGTTCCCTGTGGTGTGTGAATCATGTGGCATATCTGGCCAGGTCATACAATGGGGAGTCCAGACATCGCAAAGGACAACTGTTTTTGGAAGAGCTGTCTTGTGTCATTCTATTAGTAATTCTAGGTATTATTTTTTCATTAACAGTTTCTTATATAGCGCAGCATATTCCATTGCGCTTTGCAAAGGAGACAGTGATACAACAAACATGGTATGTACAGACAGTCAAAAGGTAGTAGGGCCCTGCTCGAAAGCTTACAATCTATCACGGTGTTAGTTATGCCAGCAAGCACCAGATAAGTGGTGGGAAATATCAAATACAAAATTTTATGTGTAGTACATCCCACCCTTAGGATGTGTATTCTTGATGTGCTTTCATTTCCCCTGAAGACAGAGGAGTAACTAGTGAGTTAGGGGGCCCAGGTGCAAAAAAAAAAACTTTGCTCCCCCCCCCCACCAAACAATTTTTTTTATTTTTATTATGTTTACATCAAATGTGAAGTATAAGAAATATAAATATATACCATATAGCTATGAACAATCCCTTCCCCATAAAAAAAACTTTCTTGGTTACACCCGGATCACCCTGTGTTGTTTTTTTTTCAACATATATTTCAAATGTTCATAGTAATAACAAGGGGGTAAAAAAAGGGGGGGATAACAAAGGGAAAGGGGAGTGGGGATTGAGGGGGCAAGGCGTACAGAGGTATTGATGATTTAAAGTAATAACAAAGAAAAAGACAAAGGAGGGAAGATAAGCAAAGTACATAGAATATGTTAGACATCAAAGGCCATTGAAGGTGACTCGTTTAAATCAAAAGGAGAAGGCTGAGACTGTGACATGGCATGTGTTGATGGAGCTCCCTTTCCCTCTGTGACATAGACATGCCATGGGAGCCATTTCATAACAGAAGAGAGTACTGTGGAGTAAGAGACACCTTTGGTCTTCATTTCAAAATTGAATTGTGATCACCCTGTGTTTAATGTGCGACCAGGTTTTAGTGTAAAAGGGTCAAACCCGGGATCAAAATCAGAGGTCCTACCTGGGATAGCAACCTGTAATAGCCTCTTAGACAAATTGCGCCAGAATTACGCACACAGTAGCACCCATTACACATTGCCACACACCGTGGCAAAGAGAAAAGAGGTGGTCACCCTGAATGGCGCTTATACTGGATTAGTGGATAAAAAAAACTTTTTCTGGACCCAAATAAGGGAATTATTTTTTTTGTGTAAACCAGAAAAGAATTTATTTGACACTTAAAACATCAAGACATAAAACATTTTACACATAAAGACAAATCTTTTTCAATAAAGTGCAAATGCAATGGGTTGTTACGATAATATAATGTTATACAACCATAACATGATGGGGGCAATCAAGGCTCAATCTCACCATTCCAAGGTGGTGCGGTGGGCTGTGGTGCTATAGATGGTATGTCCCGGGATATAGCATAAAGGTTCGCACCACCGCACAGGCTTAGATGGAGACCCAGATCTGATATATTGTCCTCCCGTCAGCGAGTTGGCATCCTCATAACATGTTTCGGAACAGTGGTCCTTCTTCAGATGTGGATGCCAACATGCTGAAGCTCTGTGTATTTATAGTGAATCTATCACAGCTGATAGCCGGCACCTGTGTGGCAATCAGAGTCCGGAAATGGTATTCATTGCTAGGGCGGAAGTTTAACAGTCCGTCCATTAAGGAGTCCCCTCCAGACATAGAAACATGTTTCCCAAGGTTCCAGGCGCAGTGGATAAGGTTTTTAGATGGGACTCGCTCCGTCGAACCCAGAAATGACGTCACCGCATGTGACGCTGTGCGTTCCATTCGCCCTGTGTTTTGCGTTCCACTTGTTTAGTTCTATTTTCTTGGCTTATAGAACATCCGGGCTACAAGGGGAATATTCATATCCAGTCCCCATTTGTAAACCAATCAGTGTGGTGCGTGCTCAGCTCCTATGCTGCTGTGCAGCTCACACCAGTGCTGACGGACATTTCAAATATGGCGCAGACTCGTGAGCCAATTGGAGATCGTGGTCTGGCAGCCAATTGTTCTGATAAGCTGGTAGGCAAGTGCCATGTTTCAAATGTCCATCGGAGCTCAACACCCAAGAAGGTGAGCACGCACCACACAAGGCCAAGGTGGCGACAGGTGGTGAGTGACCATGTGCTGCACTTCTACAGGACCCAGCGCTCTAGGTTGTAGCATGATCAGCCCAGTGGTTTATCAGGACCTGGCCCCTCCCTGTACTTTTATTAATATTTAACATTCTCCTCCCTGTAGTTTTATTATTACAATTTTTCTAGCCCTGTAGATATTTTATTATACATGTTATATTTTCAGTTTACTTCTGCGTGTCCCCCCATTATATTTTCAGTTTATTTCTGTGCCCCCCCAATTGTATTTACAGTTATTCTGTCCCCCCTCCCCAGTTATATTTGCAGTTATATTCTGCTGGCCCCCTCCCCTTAAAGTAACTTAGCTTTGGCTGCCTTTGCACATGCTGCATGTGGCGTCTGTCAGTGCTCTGCTCCTCACTGCTTAGCCTCTGATCAGAGTCAGACAGGATTCACTTCCTGCTGACTGAGTCTCGGAGCAGTGTCTTCTGGGACCCCATTTAGCAACAGGCAGCCTTGCAATTGGCTGCCTGTTGTTAGGCCAACTGTCACCAAGATCACCCCAGCCGGTTTGGATGCAGACATGCATCGTCTGCACCGGTGGTAGATCCACCCCTGCCAGAAGATCTAAGAATAGCTTTTTATTGAGTTTATGCATGCTAACCCCTGACTTTTGCTGTGGGGAAAAGGATTTTTAATTTAATAGCATTTCCTATGGCAGCTAATTGTCTTAGTTATTCCATACCTCCCAACTTTACAGCCTAAGGAGGAGGGATGCTCTTGCGTGCCGCAGACGGGTGCCCAAAATTTGGGGGGCATGGCCTAGTGTGAAGGGAGCATGGCCTATTCTCGCAATGCTCCCACGAGGCAATGCCCCAATTTTTGCCACTGTGGGCGTATGCCCAGTGGCTCTGTGAACTGCTGGCTATGCCCCCAGCCCCTATGGCTGCAGGAATAGATGCTGTCTATTTATAGGTGACAGGGGGGATTCCCAAATCCCTGCATCGCAGGACACTGCCAGCCCCGGGCGGTGCGTGGGAACGTCTTAAAAAAATAAGAAGGTCCTCCAAAAAGCAGGACAGTTGGGAGGTAGGATATTTTCCTCTCAGCACCACTTCTGTCCACTCTGCAGCAGCTCTCTCTCTCTCTCCTCTCCACATCTCGTTCTCCCCTCCTAACTGACCCGTGTCTCACCAACTGAGACTGCTCATATCACATCCTCCTGACTTCTTGAGCAGCTGCAAGGTGTACTGGGAATTGTGGTCTGTGGTCTGCTTGTGTATGTTGTGTATATGCTTTAGTGCAATGGACAGTGTAGGACAAAATTCCTTGCACAGCAGGGTAATACACAACATGATATTACTGCCCTGGTTGAAAGCTTAAGTAGTGAGAAACTGTCAGTTTCCATTCCCCAGTATCAGTGACTGGTGCACTATGGCCTTTATTCAGATATAATGGCAGTACAAATTTGTTTGGAAACTGGTCAAACCATGTGCACTGCAGGTGGGGCAGATGTAACATTTGCAGAGAGAGTTACATTTGTGTGAGTTGTTTTGTTTCTGTGCAGGGTAAATACTGGCTGCATTATTTTTACACTGTAATTTAGATTTCAGTTTCAACACATCCCACCCAAATGTAACTTTCTCTGCACATGTTACATCTGCCCCACCTGCAGTGCACATGGTTTTGCCCATTTTCCAAACAAATTTGTACTGCAATCAGATCTGAATAAGGGCCTATGTGAGGGCATTAAAACTACATTTTTATGTGCTCCCCACCTAATGGCGACTCCATGCAAAGTATGGAGCAGCTATGAAATGAGATGGTTACCGCGAGCAGCATTTACCTAAAGCCTTGCCACTGCTAGTTCTTAAAAAAAAAAAACTGGGGTCTTACTGTAATACAGACCGCTCATGATGTTTTTAAATGAAAACAATTGATATGGTATATTGATACTTGAATATAGACTTTCACAGCAATAAGGAAATGTTTAAAAGTCAGTTTCCTAACTCTTTGAGTACCAATATCAATGGGAGAGATGTGCAAAATATCTGCTAAAAATGACAGAGACGCTCACATTTGTTATACAAATTAAAGTAAAAAAAGTGTAAAAAAAAGATTATATTTCCTTTATAAGGTAAACATTACAGGTCATCATGATGAATACAAATGTTTGCTTGGCAATAATCAAATGAATTTTGACAAATTTACTTGGCACTCAAAGGGTTAAACACTATAACATAACACTATTCTTATATATTCTGCGGAAATTACATAAGTACATACAGAAAACATATTTTAGGGGTTGTTTGAATGACATATCACATTTGGATGTAATACACCCCCTCCCCCTGCCCCACCTACAGAGTTCATACCAGTGTTAATAACACTGGTACCTAGAACTTCATTCTACTGAAAAGTGCTGTTCGTTGCAATGATTGGACTTTTAGATTGCGCATTGGTGTGATGCACGCATCACCAGGGCTGGTGCTAGGGTGTCCGGCGCCCTCCTGCAAACCGTAAATTTTGCCCCCTTTCACATTGCCATTGCAGCAAACTGCAGCTCGTTTGTGGGAGCGTATGCACTGTCCACCGTCCCCGCTGCCTATGGCCTGTTGCAGAGGCATCACTGCAGCAATTCATGCAAGCCTCCGTCACCACCCACCCTCCCCGCCGCTGATGGCCTGTTGTGGGGGCATCGCTTCAGCATTTCATGCAAGAGGTCAAGACAATGCAGGCATGTCAGGTGGAGGGCTTCGACGGCTGGGTGACATCGCACACAACCCAACACATGGCTGGCCTGCATCTGGCTTCACAGCTACTGTAGGCAGCGCAGCCAGAATGCTGCCAATACTGTGCAAATGTTTCACTGTGTAACAAACCGCTCGCATCTCAGTGCTGTGTCTGCAAAATGTTGTAGGCATTATTTAAAAATTGCCAAAATGAATATTAAAAAATATACAATTATTAAAAAATATGTTATAAACATGTATAATAAAAGAGTCACTGTTCTTTGCTGTTTAAAGCACAGTCCCTCCTCTTCTATCTGCGTAGGCAGGATGCTGAGGACGCCATTTCCACTCTTGTGACTGAGGGGGAAAGGAGGGGAGAGAAGAAGGAGATGGAAGAAGAGGGGAGGAGATAGAGGGGGCGGAGTGTTAAGGACTGGGCTGCACTGCACACTGAGAAGAGGGAAGGAAGGGGAGGCGGCCTGTTCATCATTTGATTGACAGGCGCATGGAGCAATGGGTAGGGGGTGGACCCAGACATTACATCCTGCTCTTCAGGCTGCTGGCTGCCTGTCACAATATCCGACAGGCTGTGGCAGTAGCCATGATCAAAATAAATATAAAAAATATAAAGTTTAGACAAGCACAAGGTACGCCACTGGCTGCGCAGGCTGTACAGAGACTGGGCGCGGGGGGAATCAAGCACTGCCACACCGCACGGTCACCGCCGCTCTTTGTTATTACAGCGCTGCCTGCCACAGCACAAGAGTCCGGCGACCTTCCGTTGAGTAAGAGGAGGCAAGAGGAGGACTTTTGAGGACAGACAGTGTGTGTGTGTGCACTCGGGGTGAGGGAGCAACTTTTCATACTGCCAACCGCTGTTAGACAGGCGCTGCGGGCGGCATGCAGGCAGTGACAATGTGGGCTGAGGCAGCTTTAGCAGAGCAGGGAGAGAGCGCCTTTTCAGCATGGCGCCTCCCTGCTTTGCAGGAGCTGCTGAGTGGGTAGCGCCGGCCCTGCGCATCACACAGGATTCTGGAAGGGATACAATTGGATCTCACTCAGGAGGAATCCACTAAGAAGACCAGATACAGGGGCAAACGCAGGATTTTCAGAAGGGGGTTTCCAGAGAGGGGCGGAGCAAAGCACAGAGATGGACACTTAGGTGTGGCGGGGGGGGGGCGCAAAATAGGTAGTTACCCTTTACTGCACAGATGGTGGGAGATGGGGTGGGAGAAGGGGGCATTGGGCTGAATGAAGGGGCCCTGATGCATAACTTCCAGGGTGGTAGAGGATGTTTAATATGCAGAGGAGGGGTGTATAGTGGAGTGGGCTTATTATTCATAATTTTCTGGTAAAAGGACAGCTTGCTTGACTGCAGATATCTCCAGTTCCCGGAAATAGATTTCTTAGCTTTGATGGAATAAAAAATTAGATAATTCCACCTACCAAATGGTACTGGGGACTAGGGGATCAGAGTTTAGGAGGCAGAGCAATCTGCCAACAAGTATATAAAACTACATACCAGGTGTGTGGAGCTGGAGCAGTAACCAGCTGCTGGAAGGCTGATACAGTATCTCTGGTTCTGGGAACAGTAGAGACAAGCTGCTAGTGTCTATCAAAGGGGGAAGCTTTTGGAATATACTGTACCCTCAGAAAAACTCTAAGTCAGACAAAACCTGAACTGGGAAGAGCAATTAACAGGCTTGGATGGGGACCACTTCTTCGAAGTCAGATATCTCCGGTTCCCCAGGGCTGATTTTTAAAATTCTTGTACCCATGGAAAGAGGGGACGCTCAGCTTTCAGACTAGGGCCCTTAGATTCCTGGGGGAGGGGTTCTGAATACTCATAAACCCCCCTGCGTGCGCTACTGAGATAGGCTTCTGTTAGGCAATGCCATTAACAAAAAGTGATACTTTGTAGAGTTTGCACTGTTTCAGACTTTTAGCTGCAATTTTACTTTACTATATCCTGCTCTAACACAGGGAGAATGAACTCCACACAGATATCATCCTGACTAGAAAGAGAACCGATGGCTGATTAAGCACAGAGGAGACATAAACCACTGAAGGGTTATGTGATGCTGTCACTTTAAGTAGCATGTTGTTAGTTCCCATGAGATCTGATGAGGTAGGGAATAGCCAATGGGTGTACAGGAGAGGAGTGCAGGCTATGAGAGGACAGGGAGTCTGGTGATCAGCCTCTTTGTGAAGTTTTCCCCTCCCTCCCATCCCTATTTTCCTATTCTCGGTGGTTCTTGTTTATATTCAGTAGTATGTAGATAGTGGGTGCGCTCTCCCGCATCGATATATCATTAGCCCATGCTCTTGGACGCGAGATGGCTTACACCACCTGCACAGGTGGGTTGTGAAGGGAGAGTTGATCACCAGCGGTGTGTGAAGCGTGTGTGGTGATGTTACCGCTTTCCCCTGACAGTTCTTTAGTGCCGCCACCATATATAGTCAGATCATAGTTGTAAATCAATAAATTTGACATTCATTTTGAAATGCCAGCACTTGTGTCCGTGTCTTATTTTAGGTGTTAAGATTATAAGGTTTAAGGTGATAAGGTTAAGTTTGTTAAAGTGTATGTATAAAGATAACCGATGGTGAGTTTATGGAACTCAGAACCCAGGACTGGGAAGCAGCAATGCTATCCATTGTACGATATTTGAAATATATAAATAAATATATATTTTTTTACTGTTTTTTTTTTTTTTTTTTTTTTTAAAAAGGACAGAAATGGTTTGGCACACTAAAATTGTTGGTTTACAAGTTTAAAGAAAGGAGCCTTTCTTGAAGTTAAAGCTGTTGCTTTAGATATTTTTCCTCATGTTATATATACCTTTATTTATACTTGTATTATACTCATATTAAGTTGCAGGTACCCCAGTACTGTAATATTAGGTGGCTCCAGTATGTCTGATCATCATAAGCTGTACATACAATCAATGTATTATTACAGAAGAAGTACTAAACCTTCCCTGCTAACAGAATCAGCAGTTGTTTCTGCAGCTTCTGACCATTAAACAGATACATTGTTCATCTGCGCTGACTATACAGTATTATTATTATTATTAGATATGTTTATACTATTAGAATATATTTAATATAATTGAATATAATATCATTTTAATATAATGAAATATATTATTATTGGATATGCTATTAGACAGAGCTACGTAGTGTAGTAACTGCATATAGTTTAAATTTGCATTTAAAAGGTAGACAGGGTCAAAATGTCAACACGAGCATTAGGTCGACATTGGAAAGGTCGACATGGGTTTTTCACATTTCTTTTGAGCCAACATGAGCCAACATGCGGTATTTCATGCCCTACCATCCACTAGGGTGTGGAGGGAGAATATAATACTGTCGTTTTCCGAGAGTAGCGAGGCACTGTGCCTGAAGTATGGTGAGCGCAGGGAGCCATGCGAGGGGACATGTTACACTTTTTCTGTGTACATGTCGACTGTGTCGACATTCTGGACAAAAAAAAAACCATGATGACTTTTTAAATATCTACCTTGCCAATGTCGACCAAATGCTTATGTTGACCTTTTGACCCTGTCAACCTTAGGCATGTTGAACTTTTTCAGGTGTTGACCTAAGGCCAGTAGACCTTCAGTGGTCAACCCAATGTATGTCCACCTTAATAGTATCGACCCAATGACCCATACCCCTTGGTTCATACTTTACTATCCAAGTGGGCGTAGAGTGAGAATATAATAGTGTGCTGAGCACAGTGAGGCACCGTGGCCGAAGCAGGGCGAGCACAGCAAGCTATGGGAGACACCAACAAAAAAGTTAAAACTTGTGTCTACCTTTTGATTGTTGACCATGTCCATGTCAACCTTAAGCCTGTAATGGATTTTTGTGTGACAGAGTGGCACTGAAAACAGTGCTCTCTGGTACACAATTCCTGGCGCTCTACAGTTCTAATAGGTTTTGAAATTAAATAAATATAAATGTAGAGATTAGCAAAATTTGCTACAGCTGCTGCAGTAACTCCTGTGGGCCCGTCAGACCCACAAAAAGAAGAGACTAAACACAAGAGGGTTGGAGTAAAGTGCGCTGCTGTTTAAATGATTTTAGTAACTGTAACACATTGGCTGTCTGAAGAGGAATGAATTATGGACACACTGTTGCTTTTAGAAAATATTTATCACGAGTAAAAAATATATATATATAAAACATACAAATAAATACACAGCATATACAAAACAAGACAATTTTAAAATAAAGAGAATGGGATCCCAATCAATTAATTAATGATAGCTTTGATATATTATCAGTAGTAATTTCTTTACTGAGAAGATTAGTGTTCTCCTGCCAATTGATGGAGTTTAAATATGGGTAATCAAATAATGAAACAAAGTTCCAGTTTAAGCAAAGTGGTGTAGCTTAGAAAGTTAGTTGGTAACTTTATAATAGATATAGTCACAATTTAGATGGTATGCTCACCCGTATGGTAAACCTCAATCCCCTGGATGTATTTGCGGGGAGAGGAAGGCGGTGTACACTAGCTGATGTCCGGCAGCTCAGATGGACGGAGAGCTGCACTTCAGCTAGAATGTATAGAAGCACCTTGCAGTCAGCTGGAATGGATTTAACCCGGTGGAAGGTGGTCCCACTGCAGAGGTCTCCGTCCCCTTGGTGTAATCTGGGGAGAGGGACTGGGTGCAGCTGCTGATGTCCGGCGGCTCAGAATATGGAAATGCCGCGCTTCAGCAGGAAGAAAGGTGGGTGCCTGTCAGGTACCAGGTTGCGATATACCGCGAAGAGTTCAATCCCCTTGAAGTGGTTGGGGGAGAGGGACGGGGTGCAAACGCTGATGTCCGGCGGCTTCAGGAGAGGTGAAAGCCGCGCTTCAGCGAGATTGTGGTGTGCACCTTTCCTAGTGCGCGGCAGTGCTTGTATGCAGTCGGGCATAGTCAGGCTGGAACTTTATCAAGACGAGCTCGTCTTGATAAAGTTCCAGCCTGACTACGGAACGAAACGCGTTGACGCAATTCATTCACCTGAGACGGTGATCCCATCATCTAACACCAACTTTCCTCCTGCCTCCCTGTACAAGCGTGAGCCTTCTCCAGCAGCCGGCAATTAGCCGCCCCACGCTGCCCGACTGCATACAAGCACTGCCGCGCACTAGGACAGGTGCACACCACAATCTCGCTGAAGCGCGGCTTTCACCTCTCCTGAAGCCGCCGGACATCAGCGTTTGCACCCCGTCCCTCTCCCCCAACCACTTCAAGGGGATTGAACTCTTCGCGGTATATCGCAACCTGGTACCTGACAGGCACCCACCTTTCTTCCTGCTGAAGCGCGGCATTTCCATATTCTGAGCCGCCGGACATCAGCAGCTGCACCCAGTCCCTCTCCCCAGATTACACCAAGGGGACGGAGACCTCTGCAGTGGGACCACCTTCCACCGGGTTAAATCCATTCCAGCTGACTGCAAGGTGCTTCTATACATTCTAGCTGAAGTGCAGCTCTCCGTCCATCTGAGCTGCCGGACATCAGCTAGTGTACACCGCCTTCCTCTCCCCGCAAATACATCCAGGGGATTGAGGTTTACCATACGGGTGAGCATACCATCTAAATTGTGACTATATCTATTATAAAGTTACCAACTAACTTTCTAAGCTACACCACTTTGCTTAAACTGGAACTTTGTTTCATTATCTGATTACCCATATTTAAACTCCATCAATTGGCAGGAGAACACTAATCTTCTCAGTAAAGAAATTACTACTGATAATATATCAAAGCTATCATTAATTAATTGATTGGGATCCCATTCTCTTTATTTTAAAATTGTCTTGTTTTGTATATGCTGTGTATTTATTTGTATGTTTTATATATATATATTTTTTACTCGTGATAAATATTTTCTAAAAGCAACAGTGTGTCCATAATTCATTCCTCTTCAGACAGCCAATGTGTTACAGTTACTAAAATCATTTAAACAGCAGCGCACTTTACTCCAACCCTCTTGTGTTTAACCTTAAGCCTGTGTCAACCTTCTGGCAATGTTGACCTATGGTATGTCTTATATCACTAGGTGGACCATAAGTGGTCAACCTACTGATTGTTCACCTAGACATTAGCAACCCCCCATTACATAAACATCAGATTGTGCGCCTGTCCTCATGCTCTTCAGTGCAGGGAGGGAGCCGGGGGCATGCCCAGCAATCGGTGGTCATTTCACTAAACCACACTTCCTCTGAACGAGGTCATGCCCACGTGCCTGGTAACCTTCAGCAGGTGGCAGGTGCCGGTGTTTGATGTGCACACGTTGGGAGGTATGACATACCGGTATGTTGTTATACTCTGGGAGTAAACTGAAGCACCCTGGGAGAAAATCCACTCAAGTAAACATAGAACTGCCACACAAATAGTGCCCTTATGGTAAATGAACCCTTGCGCATAGAGATATACAGTAAGGGAGAAAAGCTAACCATTGTTCCAACGTGCTGCTTTCATTTTTCCGCCCAGGAAACACCGGGTGCTCACCCGGAACGCCCCCCTGCCGAATGAAAGTTTTGCTGAAGGTGCTTGCTGCGGGCGACTGCACATACGCCTGCGCAGTCCCCCCCATCGGGGATAAAGTCTGAATCGGCCCCTAGATTCTTAATTTGTAAATGCTATCTGTTCTTTAGTATAATAATGAACATACAGTCTGTAAAAAAAATGAATGACACACAAACATGTATGAGCAAATACACAGATGGTTCCATTGATCATTCTGCTAATACAGTATGTCCTGCCCACAATTTATTATAATTGTGTAAACCATTGTTTAAAAACAACCCAGACCTTTTCCTCAGCTCGTGTCAGTGGGCGTCCGATCTGAGGCCAAGGTGAAGTTGGCATAGGCAGCTGGAGTAGTTTCAACACAACATTATATTGTGTAATCAACAGCAAGACTTACACAGTACACCAACATAAGTGTGTCTCGCAAACCTGCACATACTGTGGTTACTGGAAGAAATGCATAATGACAGCCACAATAATTGCTTGTTCAAATAATACTATTCTTTTATTAACTTTGTCCATAAATATGACAATCTACATTGTGAATTTAATTGTACTAAAAGCACATGTAATTTTCGGACTTCCGGTGGGGCCGGGGATGGTCGCGTGCAGGAGAGCTCCGGTGTTCCATCCACAGAGCTCCCATCCCCGGCCCATGGAGAAGGTGCGGGGAGCGGCTGGGGAACGGAGGAGTCAGAGCGCTGTGCCCCCCCGGTGCTGTGGTGCTGCGTCAGCCCGGCGCTGTGTTCGCCCGGTGCGGAGAACATGGAGGGGAAGACGGACAGACTGGGAAGCAGGAAGGGGGAGACAGATGGCGCCCAGATGATGCTGCAGTGAGGACCCGCTGCTGTCCCTAGTAGTGCCAACGGGACCCCCGGCTGCCACAGCAGAGATGGAGCCCCGGCCCCAGTGGAGGATCCGGGCCTACTGAGGAGAACCCTGGCTTGCAGCAGATGATCCCGGCACTTGTGGAGGAGACTCCAGGCAGGCCCTGTCTGGGAGCCCTGGGAAGCCCGACCGGCCCATCGGATCTCTGGATGAACGTGGTGCCCGGGAGAAGGTATGGCTCCAGAGATTGGGCCAGAGAGGGCCTAGCCATAGGCCTCATTATCTATCACTATCTAACCCAGGCCCGTGGCCTCACTGACTGAACCAGCCCCCCAGCCTCATGGACTCCAAGCCTCGTTGACTCTCTCTCTCCCCCCCCCCCCCCCCCGGCCGCTGCCTGTGCTGTCCACGCTGGCTCTCCATACAGGAGGATGGCCTGGTGAGGCCTTTAAGATGGCGCCGCAAATGGCTGCCTAGGAACTGTGCACCCAGCAATATGTATCCCGTGTCTCCTGTGTGTTAACTGTACTGTCCCTGATTTAATCTGTGCTGTCTTTGCTCATGCTGTCACCTGCCTGGCTGCTACAATGATCAGTGGCGCCGCGGATGGCTGCCTAGGCGCTGTGCAGCTTGGCGGGTGTGTTTCCTGTGTGATAAGTGTACTGTCTCTGCTTGTATTATTACCTACCCGGCTGCTGCAATGACCAGTGGCGCCGCTGATGGCTGCCTAGGCGCTGTGCAGCTCGGCGGGTACGTGTTCCCGGTGTGATAACTGTACTGTCCCTGCTTATATTGTCACCTACCTGGCTGCTGCAACGACCAGTGGCGCAGCTCGGCAGGCATGTGATCCCCACAAGTGATGTCTAAATGCTCTCAATGTAATGTGTATAATGCCCGCTTGATGCTGCACTGTAATTCCACAAAAAATTCCTAGTGTGTGCAAGCACACATGGCCAATAAAGTTGATTCTGATTCTGATTCTGATGTAGGGTGCCTTGATGACGGGTTGCACAGTTAAATGTTTTAATTAAATATGAACCAAATACTCCTGCTCTTATTTGCTAGATACACACAGTACACTAATGTTACATTTATTTTATTTATTTACAGTTTCTTATATAGCTCAGCAGATTCCATTGTGCTTTACAATAGTAGACAGTAATAAAACCAACTGGGTAAAAACAGACAGACTTGTAGGTAGGAGGGCCCTGCTGCAAGCTTACAATCTATAGGGATATAGGAGGGAAACACAAGGACAGGCACCAGTAATAGCATAGCAGTCCCACCAAGTTGTAAGTCCAGAAGGAACTTAAATATGATCGGCTTGAAAGTTTGGAGGCTAGTGGAGAGTCTTATTGTTCGTCAATAGGTGTTAATTCGAGCTCTGAGTCCAAGAGTGGCAAAAATGACCTTCACTATGGAGGTTATTCTGGTTGGTGCGGTCCGTTCCGAATTCGTTCGGAGGGGAACGCACGCCACGCTGTGCGGACATTGTAAGAATAAACGCCCACAGGTCCTCCGCATTCGGACGGACTCGCTCTCTAAGAAGAGGGTATGTTATCGGACCACATCCAAACCGTGCGTGTGCGGTGGAAACACAAAGATTCTGCACGGTCTTACAGCGCCAGAACGGACGGGAAGCTGCCCGTACGCACCGATGCGGTGTATTTACGCAAAACTCACGACTATTATCTGAACTCATAAATCTGTCACATGACACACTTATGCAAATAGGCTACCTCATAAAAAAGGGTTTGTTTGTAATCGTAATCAATTAAATCCTATTTGACACTTAAACACATTACTACCACTTTACATTAACCCTTCATCATGTGAAGTGCTATTCAATCATTGTTACCCCTTTACGTAGGTTTTATGTATGCATATTATATAATAATTGCACGTCAAATGCAATATTCTACAATGTGCTAATTATTACTAACACATTATAAAGCAAACTTACCAAATAGCAAACATGCAGTGGTGTTTTAGCTTATCTTTGTGTCTTTAAGTAATGGTCCATTTAGGCAGCAATGCTTCCAATTGAAGCAATGAAAAGAGTGTAATTAATGAGTAATGAGTAGAGGAGTGGATTGTATTGTGTTCAGCTCACAGTGCTTCAGGTGTGGGCGTACTAATTGGGCGAACCGAATGCCTAGCACATGAACAAGTGCTCTCCGCAAAGTGAAACTTGCTTATGAAGACCGCATGTTTCATGCGTGTTGGTTCGTTTGCAGTCGGTGTGCTGTCCGAATGCACGCCTACCAGAGTTCGTGCACTCCCTCGTGTACGCCCATATTTACACCCAGTTTTTCCCACTTTGAAACCACGCCCTTGTGTAAGTCCGAATGACGCCCAAAAACGCCCATATTTCCCGAGTCAATTCGGTGGACATTTCTGTACGGTATTAGTGAGAACGAGTACGGAGACCATGCGTGGCACATGTGCATAGCGTTGCCTACGCATGCGCAGACGGCTAAAATGCACCCTCTGAAAGAATTCGGAACGGACCGGAATAAGGCCCTTTGTTTTGTAGGAACATCGCGGAACGGAGGGTACATCAGTCTGAACTAAAGAAGGATAGTACTCACCTCCTCTCCTTCCTCCTAAGTGATTGTGTATGGGTGAAGGAGAATTACCAGGACCGTGGTTTGTCACAGCCTGAAGGTGAGAGGATGTGGTGCCAGGTAAGTGGTCAAGCTACACCTGAACTGTAGCAGGCACACCCCACTGCACCGACCCCCTCCCAATCACATAAATAATACTACACCCAACAAAATCTAAATTGATACCCACAGGAAAATTAAAATAACAAATATTTTCCGCTGTCAGCTGTGCTCCACCCTATCCCTCAGTGGTGGGGAGTGGCTAACAGTGCTGAATGTACTGAGCAGCAGATAGACAATCAGGTGTGGATGTGGGCAGACAGGTGAGCAGGTGTGGATGGAGATCGGCCAGCAGGTGTTGAAACGTGCAGACAGAAAGTTATGTATGCCGATGTGTAGGCTGGCTGGCAGGACGTTGAGTGAATGATCTATGATGATCTTCTGGGCACGCTGCCCAGTAGATCCCAGGGCTGGCCAGGCCCACAACTTACTTTAAAGGCACCGGCAGCAGCTCTGACTCTGCGGCACACCTTACAACCGGTCACCGCACAGCAGTGTACCATGGAACACCGGTTGAAAAAACCTGCTCTAGAGTCTCATGCTCTTCTCCTCTGAGCAGTGAAGCCACAGTAGGGATGTTCATCTGCCTGATTTTAGCTGTTCCTGCAGCACTTTTTATGGGTAAGAACATTTATATGTAAGCAAATACCAATGTAATAAAAGTATTCCGATGTATAATGTACAATGTCACACATACCATAGTGAAAAATGGGAAAGTTCAAATGGATTAAGGGGTTACTACGGATATGCTAGGCGCATTCTTCCATCCTTCACTGCCTGATGAAGCAATAAAATGAAGAGTGATAAAGTATCACCTAATCAGTCCCTAACTTTCATGTTACAGGATGTGTTTTAAAGTGACAGGAGCTGGTTGGTTGGTACTTTATTACTCTCCCCACTTAATCTCTTTTCAAGTCTTAGTACATCTGTGCCAAAGTACCAATCATACATTTCCTAACTGTCATTTTTCAAACACAGTCTGTAACATGACAGTTTGGAATGATTGTCGGGTTCTTTATCTCCATCCACTTTATCTCTCTCCACAACATAGTACAGACCCCTATTTACATATTGTAACGTACCCTATTAAATTGGCAGTAGGTTTCTTTAAATACCAGACTTCTGTTTTTCCCAGTCCCTGGCAGGTTGTGTACATATTTTATGATCAGACCTAAACCTACACATTTTACGAATGTTCCTGGCTCGCAGGAGAGATCTTGGCCTGATCTCAGGAGCATCTTTTATTCTTATGAATGGTGCTTTCCTAAATGACATTTTATTTAGTCTGCATATAGAATAAAAAATCCTGTATTTTACACATATCTGTTATTTTGATCAGGAAAAGTTGCATCCTATGTGAAGGAGCTGGCAGTGCTTTGTATAGTATATAAACCCTATACAATTGTGAAGAAAATATTCAGCTGAATACTTTTTATATTCGGAAAAATGTTTTATATTGAAAACGAGCTCAAGAAACAATTAGAAGTCAATAACATTAGGAAATAAATAAAATAAATGTTTTGTGTCTTCCATTCAAAGAAAACTATTAATCCACAGAAAAAAACACACCCTCTGCCACTATGGGGGGAATTCAGTTAGGCCTGAGGTTTGATGCATGGGCATAGCTGCGCATTTCGCAGAGCTATTCAATTAATCAGCATTTTCCTTGTGCAGTAACGTATGCTAACCCATAGATTCTACATAAAGTTCTGGAATCTGTGGGTGCAGCTTATTGAATCGGACAGCATGTTCAATTAGCCGTGTCATAGACTCTACACCTAGTTAAATATTGTGTGTGTGTGTGTGTGTGTGTGTGTGTGTGTGTGTGTGTGTGTGTGTGTGTGTGTGTGTGTGTGTGTGTGTGTGTGTGTGTGTGTGTGTGTGTGTGTGTGTGTGTGTGTGATAAGAGGAATATAGATTGTGTTACCCAATATTTTACAGCAACCTACCCTACATTGTTTATTCCTTGTGCATCCTTTGTCCATATCATCAGGAGGAGGAGAGGGAGCTGGGCTGCACTGAAGCTGCCTGAGTTCAGCTATGAACTCAGCAGCACTGCCCGACGCTAATCACTGGCAATCTAGAGAATTGTCCGGGCTTGCCAGCCTGGGCATTAGGGCATAGCCCGGAAAATTCTCGGGATTACCAGTGAAGCGGTTAAATAATTAACACTGCACAGCCCTGAGTACTAATAGAAGGTGATAGCAGTACACGTTTGCCATGTATTTTTCCTGGAGTTTCAGATTTCCTGTCCATTTCCCCCAAAAATTAGCATTCTCTAAAATAGTACAATAAAACGGGGGAGAGAGGCTGTGTTTTTTTACTCCCACTGCCCAGCTCCCTGCAGCGGAACCAGGCCTGGGTAAAAGTACCCGCTTCCCCCTTCTTGTCAGCCATGATTCCAGCAACATAACGGGGGAGCTTGAGGGGATCCAGGAGGGTGGGCTACATACTGATATATCACAGGCAAAAACGAGGTCGCATGGGCATTTACTAAGGTTAAGGGTTCGTTCAGATTAATCCCTTGCACTGGATACAAGCTGCTTCCTAGCTAATTATTTTGTTAAAACAAAGTAAACAACATATACCTGAAAATTATTTGGTAAAATGTTTTTTTCTTTTGCATGTGAGTCTGGCAAAATGAATAAAAATAAAGGATTCACTAAAGTATAGATCTACTCTTGTGATAAATGCAGTTGCCTGAAAATCCCTTGATACAGAACTCTCTTAGCCCATTTTTAGAGCTGGTTCTGTTTTACTATCTACTATACACAATTTCCTATACTTATTATATTGAAAAAGCTGAAAGCATGTGGAATAACTCTCAGTAGCACTAGCTGTGTCCCTGTACTTGCTCAAAGCAGCCTTCCCATTGTCAAACAAGATTATTTTATCATAAAGTACATTTCTGCACATATTAAACTGTATATGACTTGTCTTTACCTAGCAAACAGTCATGAAATAATGCTCGCATTGTATACCATTAGATATACACTGAAAAGGTTACTTTTGAGGTACAAAAGGGTAAAACTGTAGCACAAAGCTCCTCTGTGAGCACGTGCCTGCAAGTACAATACACCTAGCTTTATGAGGAGCAGCATGAAAATACATGCAATGGTCTGCTCTAAGTGCTCTGCTGGGAACATTCAGTGGAGACCCAGGGCATTTTGATAGAGAATGAAATAGACAGATCAGTGCATCTAGGCCCAGGGGCGTAACTAGAACTTGGTGGGCCCCATAGCAACCTCTTGAAAGCCCCCCCCCCCCCCCAACATGGGCCCTTATTCTGATTCGGTCGGTACGGCCCGCGTGCGGCCGTACCACCGATGTTTGGACTCTGCACATGCGCAGAGGTCAATCTGCGCATGTGCAGCCCCCTTCGCCGCAGACGTATTTCGTCCGCCGCAAAGGGGGCGTATAGGGGCGTGAGAGGCTTCATGCCCTCATTTCCCTATGTGTACGCCCCGCGTTTCATGGGCGTTCCCATGCAAACGCGGGGCGTATGCATGGTAATGAGGGCATGACGCCCTCATTACCATGACATGGGGGCGGAAAGCTGACGTCGCCGGATGTCAGCTTTCAGCCCCCATACAAGCTACCACACGGACGATTGTCCGTGTGGTCTTAGCTTGCGGGAGCTGCCGCGGCGTGCGGGCCTGCCTTCGATGGTCGACGACCATCGAATGCAGGGGGCAGCTCCCACCATGGTGGAGGCGTAGCCTCCACCATTTTAATGCGGATCGCCAGCCGTCCGTGTACGGACGGCCGTGGCGATCCGTCTGGTGGGCGGCCCTTGGTTTGTGCGGTCGGAGCCCCGTGTGCGGCTCTGACCGCACCAACCAGAATAAGGGCCATGGAGAGAGAGTGGCAAGAAGTGACTGTCAGAGAGGGGAAGTGTCAGGGAGCAAGAGAAGAAGAGAGCAGGAGAGAGAATCACAGAGAGCAACATAGTCTGGGATAGAGATTGGGCGGGATGTATTAAAATACATCGCCGCCCTTCGCCGCCCCCCCCGCCGCGATGCTGCCGCATATGTATTAACATATGCGTCTGGCATCGCGGTACGGTGAAGGAGGCCCCCTACGATACCTGTACACTGGTGTGCGGGGGGTCTCCGTCACCTCCCTGCCACCACGCTCTCCCCTCACGCCGGGGACAGCTATGCATGCTGTCCCCGGCGCTTCCTCCTCCCCCCTGCAGCCGGAAGGATGTCCGGCTGCTTCACTAGGGGGAGGCAGGGCTTACCTTCCGGGGTCCAGGAGGACCCTTCAGGAAGGTAAGCCAGAGGGGGGGTCGGCGAATCGTCAGGTTTGCGTCGGCGGGCGGCGAAAAGAAGCCCATAGGCTTCTATAGGGTATCGCCACCCAAAGGTGGCGATACCCTTCAGTGCGGTATCATTTTTTATACATTGGAAAATGCGGTAAAACCGGGGTTTTACCGCATTTTCCATTTGATACATCTCGCCCATTGTCAGAGAGAAAGTGTCAGGGGGGGATTCAGTATTAAATCCCGGCGGTCGAGATCCCGGCGTTAAAAATTCAGATGCCGGAATCCCGACCGCCGAAATCCCGACAAGGGGGGGACGTGGATCGCCCCCCCCTTGCGGGCTCGCTGTGCTCACCACGCAGTGGGCCCGGTGCCTCGCTACACTCGGCACACTAATTTATTCTCCCTCCGGGGGTGTCGTGGACACCCCCGGAGGGAGAAAGTGTTGGGATTTCAGCGGTCGGGATTCCGGCGTCGGGATTTTGAACGCCGGGATCCCGACCGCCGGGATTTACACTGCATCCCGTCAGGGGGAGGGAGAGATTGTGAGGGAGAAAGAAGGAGAGTCAGAGAGAGGGAGAGAGTATCAAAGAGAGAGAGAGAGACTAGTCAGGGAATCGGGTTGTCAGAGAAAGTTCCAGAGAGAGCTGGAGAGAAAAAGAGAGGGTGTCGGAGCAAGAGAGAGAGGGAGGGAGACACACACACTGTCAGAGAAATAGAGAGAGGGGAGCAAGAAGAGACAGTGTTAGGGAGACAGGATGGAGAGAGACAAAAGAGAAGGGCTGCCAATTTCAGGCAGATGGGGAGTCATCACATGCAGGAGAGAGCTAGGGGAGACACAGGACAGCAAGGAGGGGGGGGGGGTCAAAAGCAAATTCCTACTCAAATGGACATAACCATGGCCCTTATTCTGATTGACGCGGACTTTACCGCATACTTTCGGATCGCGTCTTTACGGCGTCTGCGCATGCGTGGAGAACGCTACGCGCATGTGCCACGCCTTGACTCGGTACCAGTTCGGCCAAATCCCGTCCAAAACTGTTCACCGCTATCAGTCGGGAAATATGGGCGTATTATGGGCGTCATGCGGAATGTCACATGGGCGTAGTTTCAAAGTGGGCAAAACGGGGCGGAAACATGGGCGGACACGGGGGAGTACACTTATGTTGGGGGGCGTACATTCGGATACCACTCCGAATGCACGCGATCAAAAGGGGAAGAAATGTGCGGTGTCCACAAGTGTACTATTGCTTTGCGGACACCACTCGTTCATGCGGGAGGCGAACGTACGCCTAATGACTACAAGCATTAACACCTGAACCCAATAGAATCTACTCCTTTACTCATTACTCACTAATAGGACGCTTGTCAGTGCTTTAATTGAAACCATTGCTGCTTCAAGGAACCCTTACTAAACACCCACATATCCTGTACTTGTCAGACACTTTAAAACTGCTAACAATGGACATGACAGAATATTAATACTAGCAATACACATGTGTATTCGACATGTACTCATGAAACCACACATTTTTGGGTAAAGTAAAAAAATTTATTTCTATACATGTCACAGTCAATGCCACTGTGATGCAATGACCAAAAAATACAAAATCAAAAAAATAAACAACATGGCAGGAATGTAGCAAAATAAATAATAATACAAAACAAATATAATTGCACACAGATGGACTCCAGCACCTCCTATGTGCCACTGCACATGCAGCCAGTGGGAAATGAGGATGCTGCTGGCCCTTCTACAGCAGGGCAACCTGCACCTGACCATTCTACAGCAGGGCAACCTACACCTGGCCCTTCTGCAGCAGGCCAACCTGCAGCTGGCTCATATGCACCATCAGCAGAATTGATTGGAACACAACCGGGGACTTCACAAGATAGTACCATGGCCATCACTTCAAGTACAGCTGACAGTAATGGCAGGCAAAAGAGGGCAACAGGGGAACCAAAAAGGACATATGAAGCAAGGGCTCATCTGGTTACCCTCAGCACGTGATTGGACACAAGAAGCTGACACACACAGCACAATGGAAGATTTGGGAACACATAACGGTGGAGATTAATGCAGCCACAAGTTCATTTGCGACCACGTTTGGCCTTGGTAGGCTCCTTGGCCTGTGCAGCAGCTCTTCGGGGACGGCCAGATGCTGGGGCAGGTGGAGCAGATGATGTTGAGGGGTTGGCTGGTCTACCCCTCCTGCCAGCAGGGAGTGTTGCCGGTGGTAATGCACCAGAAACGGATGACATTAGGACCCTGTTGCTGGTAACCAGCTCCACCATAAGCTCATTATGGTGGAGGAGGAGATCATTTTGGCGGGTGGCTTGCTCGGCCAGCACCTGAGCACTTGCAGCCATGGCCTGATGTGACTGAGCCATGGCCTGCATGCTCGCAGCGATGGCCTGCTGGGTGCTGACCAAGCTCGCCAGGATCTCCTCGGTCCTATGCATCCGTTCTGATGCCAAGTCTCCCTGCTGGTTGATGTCCCCAAGCATCTGGGCCAAGGCGGCCAAATCGGCTTGGGCCGATGGCTGCTGCTGCACAGGCCTACCGCTGGGGCCAGGTGGCACGGACTCCTCCACCTCCTGAGCAGAGTCGTCACCAAGCGGTGGGGTGTCTGTGGAAAAAGATAAACACAATTAGGAGACATTCTAAGATAATTACTTGCACAAGTTTATGGCATGACCAATATTTACCTTCCAGCAAAGACGCAAACACTTCAGCTGGGGCCTCGCTATCCATCGTGCTCACCCCCCTGATCTCCTCAACTGATATACAGCTCTCGGCCATCAACTCCAGGGGGGTGAGCTCTAGCCCTGATGGCATGGGCCTGGCCCCAGATGTCTGGCTGTGTTCCCACCGCTTGGTCATCTTCCTCTTCAGGTTGGTTTTGAAGTCCTGCCACCTGCAATGTAAGTTGACATATTAATACATGTCACTCCAGATGTTAGCTGTTGCAGCCATTGCTCTGTGCTACATATTACGACATGTGATTAATGTCCAAAAGATAATATTATATGCAACTATGATATCCACCGTTACAATACACATTCACAATCACCCTACTCTAACTCTCACCGAAATAACATGGCAATAATGTATGTGTATCGTAACAACCTCACGGGCCATTTGCAAAATCCATCTAAGCATCAATTCAATCATTACTTGGCTATTACTGGGCACATGTATGACAAAACAACTTGCCTCTTCTTCACATGGTCCGTCTCACGAACTTGTGGCGCTACTTCATTAATCTCTGCCGTTATCTGTTCCCAAATCTTCCATCTGCGTGTGTGTGTCAGCTTCTCCGATGGACACTCAATCCAATCACGTGCTCGGGGAACCAGGATGGCAAGCTCCTGTGCTTCATATGCCTTATTTCTTGTAGTTGGTTCCTCTGTTGCCCTCGCTCTCCCCTTGCCACGTCCTTGGCCACGCCCCCTGTCACGTGTCACTGCACTTGAAGTGCTGGCCATGGTACTACCTTGTGAAGTCCCCGGTTGTGTTCCAATCAATTCTGCTGATGGTGCATATGAGCCAGCTGCAGGTTGGCCTGCTGCAGAAGGGCCAGGTGTAGGTTGCCCTGCTGTAGAATGGTCAGGTGCAGGTTGCCCTGCTGTAGAAGGTCCAGCAGCCTCCTCATTACCCACTGGCCGCATGTGCAGTGGCACATAGGTGGTGCTGGAGTCCATCTGGTCAAATAGTTGCTGCAGATCTGGGTCCACCTCTGGTTGTGATCCAGACATGTTAGCAACAACATGGTCACCTTCTAATACACCTTTATATACTGTTTGTGTAGCCTGTTTGGCGGACATCAGCGGCAGCTGCGTTCCGTGCGTGAGCGTACGTCGCTGTTTTTTCGCGCCGCATACGGTGGCGGAAATTCCATTGTGTAAAACCTGGCGAAAGTTCTACATGAAATACTGGGCACCAATGCTAACATTGCATAGAATCTTCTGATACACCTGTGACTATTGCACAATACACATGCTATTTGCTAGCATGACATGACATTTGATTCATGACTACTGTGGTATTGTGGCGTTTGTTTGCAAGCTAAAAGTAGCCCAATCCCTTAGATAATCCAGGCCACAAGTCATGCAATACTCATCTCTACTGTTATAGACCACACATGTGAGAGCCCTATAAATAGTGACTTGCTGCTAGAATCATTTGTCTCCAGATCTGGACTTGTCAGGGTCTAAGGTAAGCTCTTCCATGCTCCTTGTAGATATGATATCCATTAACAATGTAAGTGTATGAATGTATGCACCATTGCCTCACTGACTACAGATTGTTGGGCCAGCAAAGTGCGTGTAGCATTATTGCAACATGTCACATGTTCACTATTTCACTCACAGGTCTTAAACCTGTGTGGGTTCATCTATTGCAGGACAACATGTCCCAGCAATAGATGAAATGTCTCATAGTACATGATGTTGGCAAAAAATGCTGACACCTTTATCTGTGTGTTTTGGACGGTGTGTATTGAGTTCATATTATTGTGTCATCATTAGAGAGTCAAATGGATCTGCGGGATTTCACGGGGCGGCCATCTATTGTACGTATTGAAGGCTACAAATCTATTTGTAGTGGGATATGGCCATTATGTGCATAGGTGCATCAGTATTTATGTTCATTTCTTTATAGGTTGCTGAAGCAATGATGCGCTACATGGAGAGGAGGCTAAGGGCACTTGCGGCTCTCCCCACTCGTCGCCCAAGGAGGCCAGGACGTGCTAGAATCTATCGCACACGGGTGACTCTGTTTGCTATGCCCGATGATGAGGTACTTACTAGGTACCGGTTACCGCCACATGTAATTCTGGATCTGCTCACCTTAATTCAGAGCGATCTGGAACCTCTACACGGGATCACGACAGCAATTCCGCCTCACACACAGCTGCTGGCGGTGTTGCATTTCTGCGCCTCAGGATCATTCCAACAAGTAGTGGCAGTACTTGCTGGAATATCTCAGCCGGCCTTCTGCCGAATCCTGAGGCGTGTGACGTCGGCCATGTTCAGGCGCAAGGGGCACTTCATGGCCATGACATTTGCCACCGAGACCCTGCGCAGAAGCCAGCAGGCCTTCCATCAAATTGCTGGCTTCCCTAATGTGATAGGGGCTGTGGATGGCACCCATGTACCATTTGTGCCTCCATCTCGAAGTGAGAAGATATATAGGAACCGCAAATTGTTCCACTCACTGAACGTGATGGTGGTATGTGGCCCATCCATGGAGATTCTCGCCTTCAACTCGAAGTTTCCCGGAAGTGCCCATGACTCTCATGTCATCCGACAAACCGGGATATGGCAAAGACTACAAGAGCTGGAAGGCCGTGATGCGTGGGTTCTGGGTGACTCCGGTTACCCATGTACGCCCTGGCTACTTACGCCGTACATGTGCACCAATGACCCGACATTGACCATGATGTTTTTTTCTACCACACAGCACGAGCCCGAGCCCGACAGGCCCGTGAAGAGGCGGAGGCAGACCTGGCCCAGGAGGAGGCCCAAGACCCGGAGGAGGAGGTGGCGGCAAGGGTGGAGGAGGAGGAAGTGGAGGAGGAGCAAATGTTGGAGGAGATGGTGGAGGAGGTGGTGGAGGAGGAGGAGGTGCGTGAGGAGGTGGTGGAGGAGGATGTGGAAGCGGAGTTGGTGGCGGAGGAGGAGGTGTTGGTGGCGGAGGAGGAGGTGGAGGAGGAGGTGGTGGTGGTGGAGGAGGAGGAGGAGGAGGAGGTGGAGGAGGAGGTGGTGGTGGTGGAGGAGGAGGAGGAGGAGGAGGAGGAGGAGGAGGTGGAGGAGGAGGTGGAGGAGTTGGAGGAGGAGGTTCTTGTGGCAGAGGAGCTGGCGGAGGAGGGGGCTGAGGAGGCCACGGTTGCCCCGGACGATTCTGATGACGAGGGGGAGGAGGCGTGCCAGGCCCCGGAGTCCCAGCAGATCGGTATGTTAACAAAATGCATCATTCATGAAGTAGTTGTACTGGTATTTGTTATGTAGCACTGGTGATAAAAAATTTTGGGCCCATACTATTCATATAGACCCCAAAGTGGGTAGCTACAGATACAGGTACGGGTTAGATGGGGTGTCCAAGGCATCCCTTTCATCCAGGACACCTCTCAATTACACAGGTTTGTGGGATGGGTTGGAGGTCCATTTTGACTGCCACATAACCGTTGTAGTTAAACAGGATCCAGGAGTAAAGGGATGAGTGGATCATTTGTGGATTAAAATCACCTGCTGCAAGCGTAGATTATGACCCATCAAATAGTGGAATCTATATTGTTGGTGAATGTTATTTATAAACTCTAGGATGTATGCTATAAATGGAGTAGGGGCCAGCCTACCTTGGAATGGAGTCAGAAGTTGCCAGTGTCCCAGGAGCCTCCTCTACCTAAACACCCCCTGTAGTTCAGATTGTTTTTTTGCCCTCACAGAATTGTAGGTTGGTTTAGACAGAATTATGATTTTGAGGATGTGTACTGTGCATTCCTGACATTTGCATAACTCCCATGCCACGAACCATCACTGAACTTAGACTGAGCAGATTGTGACAAGTTCTTATTGACGGAGGCCATGACATGCTTGTCATTGGTTAGTCATGGGTGGGTTGTGACTGAGAAGAAACAATATGACTGTTATGTCTTCTGCAGAGTAAAGGGTAGAGGCCAAAAAAGACAGTATGTAGTAAATAAGTTTGCATGTATGTATATATGTATGTGTCATATCTATTTATCTATGTGTGTCTCTATCTCTCTACATAGATATATATATATATATATATATATATACACACATGTCACCTAGCATTTGTGCAATTTATGTCGCAGTATGTGAAATGTATGCATGAATAACATGACTAATTTTTGCCCCTTTGACATACCCACAGATGACACCACACCGGCAGATGAGGGGGTGCGTGGGGCCGTCCTGCGAGCGGAGCACCATTTGAGGCTCCTTCTAGCAGACCTGCAGGACATCCGCGATCTGCTGCTTTAATTTATTATTTAATATTTTTTTTTTTCTATGTTAATGGTGTTTTGAAATAAATTCTTTATGCAAGTTCACAGTTGTTGGTTTTATTTGCACTTGAAACAGTATATGTGTAGATTGTTTATAATCTTATACACAGGGTGTAATACAAACCATTGCACTTACATTGCTGTAAGGGTTAATGTGTGCAATGCATGTGTTAGGCATGCTTGTAAGGATATATTGGCATCTAATTGATTCCAATTCCAAATAAGCTGTTTTTTATGAGGATAGGTAATTGAATAAGTGGGTCATGTGGTGTATTGCAGAAGATACTTCATAGTGGGTTGTTTGGCGTAAATACTCCGCTTACGGGCGGTAGCACCGCTTGGCTCCCGTTCGGATGCGGTATTTCCGAGCATACTCTGTAATACTCTGTAATACCGTGCAGAATCGGAGTGTTTCTCCCGCACACGCATGGTTTGTATGTCGTCCGTAAACACGCCCTGTTCTTAAAGAGTGAGTCCGTCCGAATGCGGAGGACACGTGGGCGTTTCTACGGACGATGGCCGCATGCGGCAAAACACCGTGGCGTGCGGACCGCTCCGTAAGAATGCGGGAATATCCGCACCGATCAGAATAAGGGCCCATGTGCACTGCAGGGGGGCAGTAACATGTAAGAATTAGATTTGGGTGATCTATTTTGTTTCTGTGCAGGAAAAATACTGACTGCTTTATTTCTACACTGCAATATAGATCTCACTTTGAATTAAAACACCACCCAAATCGTATTATCTCTGCACAGTTACATCTGCCCCACCTGCAGTGCACATGGTTTTGTCCATATGAAAAGGAATTTACCTTTGCGAGTGAACCAGAATAAGGGCCCTAATTTTCACTACATGCAAACGCTAGATCTTTTTCGGGGGGGGGGCAGATTATATAAAGGTGATAAATGTATAAAGAGGATGCACAACATGTGCTTGATTGAAACCTGTCAGAGGCTGGGCTGGTCTCACTGTAACGGTAACCTGAAGCCTGGAGTCCCCATGTCATACTATTATACAGTCCTGACTCCTAACCTGATCCACGTAAGCCTGAGCTGTGTGTACAGTAACTACAAGACAAAGATGGATTCCTATCTACTGCGCATAAAGGCTGCCCCGGAAGGTACAACCAAAGTGGTGACCCCCAACCTCCCAAAAAAAGTCTGTAGAAACACAAAAAAGCTGTGTCCCCTCCACATTCGCTATATACATTAATATACTGTATGAGATGAAAAAAAAAACTATATCACTTAGGGCCAGATGTACTAAGCTTGAAAAGTGATAAAACAGAAAGTGATAAACAGACAGCCAATCAGCTCCTACCTGCCATGTCACAGGCTGTTTGAAAAATGACAGGTAGTAGCAGATTGGTTGGTTGTTTTTTACTCTCTATTTTATCTCTTTTCAAGGCTTACTACATCTCGCCCTAAATATTTAGATGACGCCTCCTCTTCTCTGCCCCTCCTTATATAGATGGAAGATTCAATGACAACCATATAGACTTCTTGTCCTCCTGTGGTAGCTCAATGATGGTATACAGAGGGAAGGAAATAAATGTATATAGTGTAATATTATATTATTTAAACTCGATAAAAAAAGCCAAATGCCAAACAATATATACATACATTTAGTGGATCATGATGGGTAAACTTCAGATAATCTCCAGCAGGTAATGAGAAATGATGGTGAGTGCAGTTCCCAAGAAAGATGTACAGTATAATAGGTACCAGATAGTCACTGGCTCCTACAGTAAGTCCGTACTGGTAAAGTCACTTCGGTGCCATCGGTCAGATCCAACTCGGAAACGCATGTACTAGAATACCACAGTCACGCCAGCAGACCAGCAAGCACATGGGGGAGATTCTAGAGAGTTTGTAGTTTACTTTATAAGCATTCTCTTCAATATATGCAAATTTGAACTAGAAACATAATTGTCCTTAGTGGCTTCCCTCCTCCACCGGAGGTTATGCCCAAGTCCCTTTCTTCTGATGAAACCACCACACATAACGACGGAGAAACGCGTTAAGACTCTCTACTTTTTATCTTGAGGTGTCCAGGATTCTCTACCAATCTCTGCCTATTTAGGCATCATTGCTATTACTACGCAGAAGTAGATGTTCCAGTGATCGCACGGTAACTGGACCTATCCGTCAGCAGCAGTCAGGGTGCTCACGTCCACCCCCGGCAACCGCCGAAGCACTAAATCGGGACATTGAGAGTAATCTGCCGGGCAGCATTTTGGACTGTGTCTCTGCTCATCTAATCTGCCCACGGCAACACACCGGACATTGCCCTGTCTCGTCTATTTACCACGCTGCTGAGGTCAGACGGCGTTCTGAAAGCCGGCTGCTGCTCCAGCCACACTTTGTGGGGAACACAAGTGCTATTTACAACAACGAGCATAACAGCTCAAAATTGCAGGAGGAGACTAATCCCACAGGTGGAATTTTGGAGATTTGTACCCAATAATACTGCTTCAACATCGGGACCCGGTAAGCTCCGGGGCTGCTGCCTCCTGTACTTTCCACGTAACATTGTTCAAAAGTTCTAATATTGTTTACAACAGTGGTACATCTGATTTAAATATATATAGCACTTGGATGTGCGATCCGGAACTCAAAACTGACTCTAAGCTGTATTAGACAGTTAAATTGCCTTTGGTGAAATACTGAATTACCAATACAATTATTGCCATAATTGGTGGGTTCAATACACACTATCCAATTTTCATCAGTGTGTGACTAAGAGAGATTGGAGACCTGGACACCAACATTGGTCACTATTAGTGGACAATTGATATATGGGGTGCAACTTCTGCTCTATCTATGCACCAGAAATTCAATCTATACAATTATAGCATTGTCCCTATGGTATCATATTAATGTATTATTACTTTTTATGTAATTTTTATATTTGTGATCACTAATTTGCAGTTGATGTAAATAAAATTAATATTTTAAATTGGTGTTGCTGGTGCGCTCTCTCAAAATATCTTGCCGATATCCTGTATAGTAGCAGATTGGTTGGTTGTTTTTTACTCTCTATTTTATCTCTTTTCAAGGCTTACTACATCTCGCCCTAAATATTTAGATGACGCCTCCTCTTCTCTGCCCCTCCTTATATAGATGGAAGATTCAATGACAACCATATAGACTTCTTGTCCTCCTGTGGTAGCTCAATGATGGTATACAGAGGGAAGGAAATAAATGTATATAGTGTAATATTATATTATTTAAACGCGATAAAAAAAGCCAAATGCCAAACAATATATACATACATTTAGTGGATCATGATGGGTAAACTTCAGATAATCTCCAGCAGTTAATGAGAAATGATGGTGAGTGCAGTTCCCAAGAAAGATGTACAGTATAATAGGTACCAGATAGTCACTGGCTCCTACAGTAAGTCCGTACTGGTAAAGTCACTTCGGTGCCATCGGTCAGATCCAACTTGGAAACGCATGTACTAGAATACCACAGTCACGCCAGCAGACCAGCAAGCACATGGGGGAGATTCTAGAGAGTTTGTAGTTTACTTTATAAGCATTCTCTTCAATATATGCAAATTTGAACTAGAAACATAATTGTCCTTAGTGGCTTCCCTCCTCCACCGGAGGTTATGCCCAAGTCCCGTGCCCACTCCTGCTGATGTCATTTGGAAGCCTATAATGTAACTATTGTAAGGGATGGAAATAATCTCTAACCATGAAGAGGAAAAGCGCCTATTATCAAATGGGGCAGGGGAGTAGAAAACCTCTCTCCACTACAGAAAATGTATAACTTGTACATAAATGAATCATTTAGATTGAACTCTAAGAGCTTAGTGCAAATGTCCACATTACAGAAAAGTGCCTTGGAACAAGAGTTCACCAGCAACACATATACTTGACCTGAACAAGAGTTGGAAAGCGCATTTGATAGACCCAGAGAAAAATCCAGATTAATTCAAAGAGGAGTAATAAAGATTGGAAAGGTCTCCAAAAGTGAAAAAGCAGGTATAGGCAAGCGATTCAAGAGGCAGGCTCTCATACTGTAGGTTTCTGAAGTCCCAATACATAAGCCTACATAGGGTGACTCTACATCGGCTGGGGGATCCTGGAGAAGCAATAGAAGCCTGATGTGACTGAGGTAGGCAGCCCATTGGTATTTCTTGAGATCTGTAAACCTCCATCCTTCATGGGTCTACAAATTTTGGTGTTTGGAAATTAGCAGCTTTAAGAGTCTAATTGTAATTGCCAAGAATTAAAGTCGATCCCAGAGAGGAGAGGACATTTGATGTTACTGTCTCCTAAACATGATTGTGACCTGTGACTGTATCTGCATAGGACATGTTATGCTACAGTGTTTTCCTGACAAACACTATAACATTTAGGTATGCAGATACAGACACAATTACACAAGGCATATCATTTTAATCAGCAGAAACTGCTTGTGTGTGCAATTACATTCATTTGTGAATACAATGCTTTTTGCGGTAAAGGGTGCAAAATGACATGTACAGTAATTTTTGAGAGATCAAAGTATTTTTGACTGGTTTTAAGGTTAGAAATATTTTTTACATTAATTATTTGGTGCAAATGTGGTATAATTCTGCACTTGTAACAAATTGTGAAATACAATGCACCGAAAAAAAATGTATCTAATTATGTCCAATTTTATAGAGCTGTTTTGTGATCAACTTGCTAACTCGCACTCAGGGCAGGCGACAGGGGGGGTCAAGGGGTACACCTGTACCGGGCCCCAAGCTTGTGAGGGGCCCCAAGGTTCTGAGGGGTCATGGACTGTAAGCATGGCTGCGGCAGTGCCTAGCAATGCTTTATAAAGGCACGTGCCTGGATTCCTGGAACCCCCTCCGGTATTAGTGAATATTAATTATGTTTCTTTTGTAACATAATTGGGTAGTGGGCCCTCAAGAAAAATCAGTGTACTGGGCCCCGATATTTCTGTTGCCAGCCCTGCTCGCACTCCATTACATTGTAAAGGTGCCCATACACTGCTGCGATGTATACGGACCCCCGACAGTCTGCGAGCTGCTGGGACCTTCCCTGCGGCAGGGACGCATGCGATCCATTGTGATGGATCGCATGCGTCCCTGCTTCCCGCCCATCTTGCCGCCAGAAGGAATGGGTGGTCGGACGTGCACGGGACAGTGCATCAGACCCGACGGCATGTCAGGGATGATTTGGTCCGATTTAACGAGCCGATTGGTCGCAATCGGCCGAAGTTGGACCAAATCGCCTCAGTCTATGGGCACCTTAAGAGTTGTATGTTTTACATGGGAAGAACATCTGGATCTATCTTTTTACCGGGTTCTCCTGTTCAGGGTCAAAAAATATATCCCGGCTTTCCAAAAATGTCCAACTTTTGCAAAAAAAAAACATTTCACAAAATCGGACCATCAATATTTTCAATTGGGTATGGAGACCACGAAAGCCCAGAAATACATTCATTTGCCTTCTTTTAGTGTCTTCACCAATCAACAAATCACCAAATCTCATTTAAACCAAACATCTGCTGAATGAGATAGAAAATATTCTGATGAAGATAGACTGTCCTGGGGGTAAATGGAAAATTAACTATAGTGTAAATGTACCTAGTAAGTACCCTTCAGCATTTAATTAATAATAACATATTTAATTAGGAAACAGTGGTTTTTTTTGCCTTTATATCACAAAGTTTGTTCTGTTTGCCCTTATAACTTTGAATGCATTGCATCATAACAGGTATAACGTATCCAATTAAATGGATCGATAGTATTTTTTTTAAAAACTTCCTAAAACATATACATTGATACTGGAACTTAATAGTAGCTCCTAAGCCCTTTAAATCAGATCTGCTTAGCATGCTGCCACTATTAAATATATTTTTGCTTCTGCCTGTTTCCTTGTGTCACCTGTCCACTGTACAGTCTATTCTATGGAATATAGGCCATTCACAATTTGTAGTTGAGGATGTATTTGTGCACATTGGCACATCAGAGTCATCACATGTATAGCCCTGAGTACCTTCAGAGCCTAAAAACTCTACTCATTTGTGTGTTCACTCCAGTGGTGTTTTAGGTACAGCTGCCAGGGAAAGTTGCCCAATGCACAAGTTGGTGCTCGACTGAAGAACAGAATTCCTCCATCGTAGCCAAGAAAATAACTAAGACTACAGAAATTTGGAACCTTCCAGCAAGAATTAGGAGAGAAAACGTAGACCGGAATTTTTGCTATTATTACCTAACCTTGTAAATAGAGGAAATCCGACACAAAGGGCCAAATGTAGCCAGGGGCAAAATTTGGGAAAATATTTAAACAATGTGAGAATGTATTTAACTTTGCAAAGACAAAGAGCTGATACATTAATCATACAGTGAGAAAAAAAATCATAACATATTCCCATGCACTAATTGATTGAAGAGACCTGTCTGCAAGGCTGACTAAAAGAAAATTAATAATTGTATTAAAGGTCAAATCAGATACAAACATCCTCAGTATATTCCACTTGTTTGGGGCAAATGTCTTGCTAAATCAATTCTGATTTTTTTTAATTATGTTTATATATATATATATATATTATACTTCAACACAGAAATCGATTTGCTGTACTTTCTTTTATATTTATTTTATACAAATGTAAAAATAAAATATATTCAATTTGGCTGTTATTTGCAAAATATATCATATACTATAAGAACCATATTATGTTTGGTTTCAGTGGGATACATTTACTAAGTAGGAGTTCTATTGAACATGGGATGTTTCCCATAGCAACCAATCAGATTACACTTCATATTTGTTTAGTGTGGTGATGAAGCTGTTGTGCCCACTGGTCACGGGGGGACTCCCCCTGTATACTCTGTCCCTCCCATCAGCTGCACTGAGGGCAGGGCCGGCGCCACCACTAGGCAGCTCTAGGCATTTGCCTAGGGCGCCGGCACCTGGAGGGCGGCAGTTCACCCCTCACCCCCAGCGAACTGTGTAAAAAAATTGCTGCCCCGGCGTCCCTGCAGTGCTGGGACGGTCAGGGGTGTCCGTGCCGTAGGGGTACCTGCGGCGCCATCATGTGTGTAAAGCTGGCTGCGGCCGGCAGGGTCCCTGTAGTGAATAGAAAATAACTAGCGCTATGCGCGTGGCGGCGCGGGAAGCGCTAGTTATTTGCTATTCACTACAGGGACCCCGTCGGCCACAGCCAGCTTTATACACATGACGGCGCTGCAGGTACCCCTACGGCACGGACACCCCTGACCGCCCCAGCACTGCCGGGACTCCGGGGCAGCAAGTTTTTTTCCACAGGTAACAACCCCCCCCCCCTCCCTCCCCCCGGCACCGGGGCACCCCCACCCCGACTCACCTGGGGCGCTCCGGTGCCTTGCCCTGACTGAGGGCACTTCCCAGAAAGGCCCCCCTTCCCGCTTGAGCCCTGTTCTCTGTGTGTGTGTGTCCCTTTGCCTACACAGTGAACGGAGGGGTGTAAGAGAAAGGATGTCCCTATGAGGGATGTTCCAGACATGGGTTCCGATGAGGCCTCATAATCATAAACAAGTGTGTGTGTGTGTGTGTGTGTGTGTGTGTGCGCGCGCGTGTGTGTGTGCGTGCGCGTGTGTGTGCGCAAGTATGGTAGAAATACATTTATTAAAGGTACTTTGTTTTTCTGTTTATTTTTTTTACATCTCTATACATTTTTCCCTCTGCAAGTGAGGTGCCGCATCTTCAAATAGCAGTTTGATCAATTTACCTCACAGAATTTAGACACTCTACTATGAACCTGTATATCATGTAAAACACATTGGAAGTTCTGTAGGATGTTGGGTCATTTACTCGCAGTAACACAAACTGGCCTTGATACAAAGAGAGAAATTTACTAAGATGGAGTTCTATTTCACATGGGATATTGCTATGGGAAACCAATCAGATACTATATATTATCTTCTAGAAGGTGATAGATAAATAAATAAGTAGATTCTGATGGGTTTCCCATAGCAACATCCCATGTGAAATAGAACGTCTTAGTACATTTCTTCCAGGCAGTGTTAACTATGCTTATTGTCTTTCTGTGCTAAATAGTGAAATGTTTTCTCTAATGAATCAAAAAGTTTAAATTTGTCATATAAATTTACATTCAATTAAAAAAAAAGCAGAATTACTATAAATACACCCTAGTATATAAAGAAAACGAGTAGCCTGAAGAAAACAAAACATTGGTTTGAAAATGTGATTTATTTGGATACAGGATCTCTTGAGGACTTAAACAAACAGATTTTCTATGTAGATTAGGTGGTCATATGTTGCCTGTACATTTTTTATCATATACATTATGTGGGAAAATGCGAACAGCGACCAAAGAATCGTTCTGGGACAGTCAACATGGTGTTTTGTAAGACAGGCGTGTTCCGGATCCCGTGATATCCCCTTGGCAAGTCTCCCACGCAGTCAAGAAATAAAGTGCACCAGACACGATGACAGGAGAAGTCTGCAGCTCCGCACAACATATATTTCAAGTCCTTTTGTCTCTGCAATTCTGTAATGAACCGCCGATTGGCAATTAATAACCTATGGGCAAGCTACCTTTAACTGTGCCTCTAACTGCACAGAGGTCAGCAACTAATGTATGTGTTTGAACTAAACTATTCTGATTCACTACATAATAGAGAGAATTTGGATGACTGTGTTATCCAAAGAGGTTCATTATTAAAATAGAATTCCTTTATTCGTCTCACAATGGAGAAATTTACAATTGTTACAGCAAGGTTCAAGTACAGATAAGTATAGAAAGGAAGGTGGTCACAACTGTGACCTTAGAGTGCGCCTGGAGGAGTTGTATCGCTCAAGCTGCAGTTTCAAAAGTGGGATGTCGGTCCCAAACAACAGTGGTAAAGAAAAGGTGGGGTGAAACTGCGCTTAAACTGAAATATGCAACAGGTGTAGGTAAAAAGTACAAATATTTATTAATATAAAATATTAATTATAAAACATATATATAAGGCGGGATTACATATCCCATAAAAACATGAATACCATATGCGTTGTGTGAGGTTATAGTCACCCACTATGTGCTGCACAGTCCTGAGTCCGTTCCTAGATTGCCTCTATAGTACTGTCCCGATTCAGTTGGAAGAATGATGATTTCCACGCCAGGGAGCTCCTTGATGTTTGGTAGGTGCTCTACCTGGGATTGGATGAAGGGGGCCAGGGAGCACTAGATGTCATTTAGGTGCTCTACCCGGTCATCACCTTGATAAAGCTCATACAGCGAAACGCGTCGGTGAATGAGACCTTAGGACACCCACAGCCTATCTGCAGTCATCACTTCTATCCTGTGACCGAACCAGCCTCGGAATTCCATCCCACCAGTTCACAATTGGGGCCACTACAGCTTCAACCAGGTAGAGCACCTAACAACAACATCTGGCGCTCCCTGGTCCCCACCACCATCCATCTAATATTTGGGGCGACAATATCTACAACCGGGTAGAGCACCTAAATGACATCTAGTGCTCCCTGGCCCCCTTCATCCAATCCCAGGTAGAGCACCTACCAAACATCAAGGAGCTCCCTGGCGTGGAAATCATCATTCTTCCAACTGAATCGGGACAGTACTATAGAGGCAATCTAGGAACGGACTCAGGACTGTGCAGCACATAGTGGGTGACTATAACCTCACACAACGCATATGGTATTCATGTTTTTATGGGATATGTAATCCCGCCTTATATATATGTTTTATAATTAATATTTTATATTAATAAATATTTGTACTTTTTACCTACACCTGTTGCATATTTCAGTTTAAGCGCAGTTTCACCCCACCTTTTCTTTACTCAAGTACAGATAAGGGTGAAAAAAAACATTTCATTTCAAAATAAGTGATCAGCTTTTTCAAAAACAAGAAAACACTTTAAGGCAATATTCAGCAGATCAGGGAAGGAGGAGCCACATACATACATACCCTCCAACATAACCCATTCCAATAGGTACAAAATGCTTTGCTCCTGGACTTCCTTCTTAATGCCATAACCTGCATTGAACTAGTGAATTGATGAGAAGGGTGTTTCCACACAGGTGAAGGCAATCATAGAGTAGGGCGTGGATCGTTTGGTCTACAACAACTAGGTCGACAAGCATAGGGTCGGCAACACTAGGTCGACATGCAGCAAGGTCAACGTGGGCTAAGGTGGACATGGGTCAAGGTCGACATGGCACTAGGTCGACATGGGTCTAGGTCGACATAACATTAGGTTGGCACAAGCATTTGGTCAACATGGACTTCCTTTTGGGAAGTCCTGTTTCACCAGGTTACAAAGTTGGGAGGTAAGTATGCATAGTTATATGCATACTTACCTTATATTTTAGCAATATGAATATTCTAGTACTAACCTTTTTTTTAAGTCATCCTCAAAATGCAAACAACAAAACTACAGTTTGTGTATTTTTTCATATAAAAATCAACCCTTCCTCCTTATCCTAGATTATATTTTCATATCTGGATCATCAACTTTGGGCAAAGTACAAAGGCCCTTATTCTGATTGACGCGGACTTTACCGCATACTTTCGGATCGCGTCTTTACGGCGTCTGCGCATGCGTGGAGAACGCTACGCGCATGTGCCACGCCTTGACTCGGTACCAGTTCGGCCAAATCCCGTCCAAAACTGTTCACCGCTATCAGTCGGGAAATATGGGCGTATTATGGGCGTCATGCGGAATGTCACATGGGCGTAGTTTCAAAGTGGGCAAAACGGGGCGGAAACATGGGCGGACACGGGGGAGTACACTTATGTTGGGGGGCGTACATTCGGATACCACTCCGAATGCACGCGATCAAAAGGGGAAGAAATGTGCGGTGTCCACAAGTGTACTATTGCTTTGCGGACACCACTCGTTCATGCGGGAGGCGAACGTACGCCTAATGACTACAAGCATTAACACCTGAACCCAATAGAATCTACTCCTTTACTCATTACTCACTAATAGGACGCTTGTCAGTGCTTTAATTGAAACCATTGCTGCTTCAAGGAACCCTTACTAAACACCCACATATCCTGTACTTGTCAGACACTTTAAAACTGCTAACAGTGGGTCATGTGATGTATTGCAGAAGATACTTCATAGTGGGTTGTTTGGCGTAAATACTCCGCTTACGGGCGGTAGCACCGCTTGGCTCCCGTTCGGATGCGGTATTTCCGAGCATACTCTGTAATACTCTGTAATACCGTGCAGAATCGGAGTGTTTCTCCCGCACACGCATGGTTTGTATGTCGTCCGTAAACACGCCCTGTTCTTAAAGAGTGAGTCCGTCCGAATGCGGAGGACACGTGGGCGTTTCTACGGACGATGGCCGCATGCGGCAAAACACCGTGGCGTGCGGACCGCTCCGTAAGAATGCGGGAATATCCGCACCGATCAGAATAAGGGCCAAAGTGCTATAATAAGAGAATTGGAAAGGAATAGGGCACACAGATCAAAAGGCACGATAATGAAGATCTGGACCTAAAGAGCATTTTAGTGAATGAGAATAATTTGTTTTTCAGTGTTTCAAAACTGTTTTTATTCAATGTACTATGTACTTTTTACTATCCATCCATTCCAGGCTTCACACTAGACCAGCAGTTTCATACAGACCCTCACAATAACTACCTGCCAATGCACTATTTGTATCTGTATAATGTACAGTATATCCCAGCAAATATGAGGTTAATCAGATGGTCACTGGATCAGGAGTTTAACTTAACCAGCGGATGTCTGGTCACTGTGTATAGAGACAGATTCGGGGTAATACCACTATATAAATCCTAAAGACATAAGCAATGACTGTTTTATGAGTTCTTGTCTACTTTTCATTTTGGACATAGATTTAACATGTAATTCACATTTATTTGCAGCATATACATATTATTATTGAATTTTAATGTTGTATTGTAAGAATATGTGTAAAATAAGAGTTTTAGTATTTTGTTATTCAGCTTATTTTAATTTTACAGTTTATTTTATTGTGTTTGTGATATATATTCTTTCCATGAAGTTACACACTTCCTTTTTTGCTACTTTTAATATGTTAACCTCAGTTTGGGTGCAAGAAGTTGATGTTGTGCAGAAGGCTGAGGGCTCCTACACATAGGGGGTTATTCAGACCTGATGGCAAAGCTGCTTTTTTTTTTTCTTAAATGGGTAAAGCCATGTTGCACTGCAGGTGGGGCAGATGTAACATATGCAGCGAGAGTTAGATTTGGGTGAGTTATTTTGTTTCTGTGCAGGGTAAATGCTGGCTGCTTTATCTTTACACTGCAATTTACATTTCAGTTTCAACACACCCACCCAAATCTAACTCATTTGCCCCACCTGCAGCAGAACATGGTTTTGTCCATTTGAGAAAAAGAAGCTTGGTGATCAGGTGTGAATAACCCCCATAGGTAATTCTCATGCCCTCTGATATATTTTACACCAGCTGTATTAACCAGTTGGTGATGGTAGCTTACTGGCACTTCAAATCTACATGAGCATCCTGCATGGGTGCTGGGCTGCTTGTTCCATCACTTTGTGTCAGCCAGCAATCAAGTTGAAAGCTTGTGTGGGTTTTCAGCGTTTTCTTATAGGGTTCTATTAACTCTATTTGAAAAGCCAGTTAAGTGGCCCTCATTTAGAAATTAAAGTAACTGAAAAAGTGCCTTTAATTGACTTACATTTATAAGTCTGGAAACCTGTAAATCTAGCTGGCAGGCCTGCTTGGTGAAATCACAGAGCATAGGTATGCATTTTCCCAGCTCATAAATTACCCACAAAGACTTGCAATAAGCTCCATTGTGACTTAAAAAAAAAAGCTGCAACCATCACTAGGCAAAATACTCATTTGTGATATAGTGGGCAGGAATTCAAATGTTTTTTTCCCTTTGGCTGCCACTAGATAATGCCCAACAAAACAAATCAATTGTTGATCCATTGAGCGAATAGCTGCATAGTGGACAGATCCTTAGGTGTCATGTTGAAATGTGAGATAAGTCAGCCCTTTGGGCACACAGATATTAGTATGTGGTCGAGAGATCGACAGTCAATAGGCCGACCACTATTGGTCGACAGGCAAAAGTTTGACACATGAAAAATGTCAACATGCATTAAGTGGTCAAAAGGTCAACAGATACAATAGGTCGGCATGGAAAAGATCGACAAGCTTTTTTTTTTTTTTTTTTTTTTAAAGGTGGTTTTCCATACTTACCTATCCACGTGGACATAGAGAGAGAATATAATAGTGTGCCGATTGTAGCCAGGCACCTTTCCCTTATACAGTGTCCATGTGTGCCAATTGTAGCCATAGACACCAAAAAAACATTAAAAACTCATGTCGACCTTTCCAATATTGAACTATTGCTTGTGTCGACCTTTTAACCTTACGATGCAGTCCTTGGCCTGGAGACTCCCAGAAAAAAACCCAGCCCTTCCCGCAAATGCCTCTGGCTGTCATTTAGAAAGATGCATTTTCTAAACAGCACTGCGATCACAGGACCTGTCCTGCGCACATGCAGAATAGGTCCTGTTCTCGCCAAGATGACACCATCGGGCATTGGGCATTAATCAGCATGGATCGCTGATCAGAGAATTCACAGTAGACTGTGAGGAGAAAGCCGTCACCCAGACAGAACGACCCCATGCTGATTAATAATGGGTTTTGTGATCCAACCTGAATTATAACCCCAAGTAAAACCTCATTGCATGCAGGAAAAACGTACAAAATTTAAAGCATGATCATCACGGCACATGTCAGCATTTGCAACTAAAGGTGGCCATACGCTAGATCAGTGGTTCCCAACCCTGGTCCTCAAGTACCCCCAACTGTGCACGTTTTCCAGGTCACCCAGCAGGTGCACTCCACAGGTGGAGCTAATTATAGCACTGGTGATTCTGTGTGGAGACCTTCAAAACATGCACTGTTGGGGGTACTTGATGACCAGGGTTGGGAACCACTGCGCTAGATGAAATACATGCAGTATGGCCAATTTTTATGTGATTACGGTGATCAATCGCAAAAAAGCATCCAAACTGCATGTATTTGACAGCTGATGCGATGCGTGGTACGTGTGAACCTGAGCCTGTGAGTGATCTGCAGGATCACAGCCTAGCCAGGAAGGCTTGGCTGGGATCTTATGTGATATACAGTATCTTCTGCAAAAGGACCGCAGGGCGGGATCACAGGTGACTTCAAGGGGAGAATTTGCCCTACTGTATGGCCAGCTTAAGGGTCAGTTCAGACGCTGGAGGTTCTAAAATTCTACAGAAAGGGGGGATTTTCTTCTAGAGAAAGATGAGTTTTCCCATGTTTCTCCTTTTTGTCAGAAGTCACCTGGGTCTAAGGGGATATGTTTATGTGATACTGTGTATCTGCTAGTATAGGTCTGAGGAGGAAATGAGTGCTGAGTCTGCTCTATATAAACACCACAGCTCTTGTACAGAGTTCACCAGCAGTGCGGGGCTGAGGTGATGATCATACTTGTGGCTATTCAGGAAACAGACCTCAGCTCAAACAATAAAAATAGTTGTACCACAAAAGCTTGGTCTGCTTATCTAAATATTTTGAAGCTGCATATGAAGCGCTAACCACAGTTTATGCTATGGCGGAGTGTCTCAGAGAACGGAGACAGGCATCCTTATCAGTCTGTGAGACTCCGGGGAATGGAGGATATCTGTTTAATATAGATACATGGACCCAACAAGTATCAATTATTTGATTATTACTTGAGTCCATACACACTGAGCCGCTTTCCTCATGCCTGACACGGGCAGCAGGGGGCGGACAGCTTTGCATAGTACAGCAAAGCTATCCACAAGGTTGCTCATCTGCTAGTAATACCAGCAGATGAGAGGCTTTCCCAGCAATAATGCGGGAGCACACATCACCGCTCATCGCCGGGCAACACACTGGGCAGTTTTGAGCTGAAAGCCGCTCAAACTTACTGTTTTGAGCGGCTTTCAGCTTAAAATTGCCCAGTGTGTGTGGGCCTTAAATGAGCTCTAGAGTCTGCAAGGAATAAAAGTGTAACTATTAGTACACGTAGGGAGATGAATTTACTGTACTTAAGTGATTCTTTGCAAATTTTTTGGAAAACCAGTGCATATGTGCTTTATTTAACATACAGTATACATAAAAAAAACCCTTTAAAATGCAATGTACAGTAGCAGAAAATAAAAACAGAAAAGGTGCTCTACCTAATCTTTGAAAAAAGAAGCTATAAAAATATCTGTTATTTATATCACCATTATAGTTTTGATAGTGCCAGCGCACTTACAGGGGTGAAAGTGTTTAAATAGAATTTGATAGAACTAATATAGTTGACATTGCAATAAATACATAGTTTAAGAAGATTGTTATGAATAGGGATGCCAATCCCGGGGCATTTTTTCAATCCCACGCTGTAGAGCCACACTGCTGGTGATGGGAGAAGCCGGTTGGGGTCTGAGCACCCGCTCAGACGCTGCCCGGCATTAGACTGCGCATGGACATTCTAATACCGAAATCCCGGGATTGGAAATGCCAATCCCGGGATTTAAATCCCAGCATTTTAGGGGCCAAATCCCGGGATCCCGCCGATCCCGGGATTGGCCACCCTAGTTATGAAGTCCCAAATGTATCTGTATTTTATCAATACAATCATATTATAAAGATTACTAGTAGTAGCAGTAGCAGTAGTAGTAGTATCACTGTATTTGTATACAGTGTATTGAACAGGGCCTTTATGCAGTGGTGCTGAGAGGAGATGGTGGAGTTGATACTAATTACTTAGCCCTATGCCATAGGTGCCGGGGATGTAGTCCGGCCATATCCACTGGGGCAGGAGTGTAACTCCCAGAGGCAATGGAGTCGCCAGCCTCTGGGCTCCTTCATGTACAGAAGCACCTATAACCCTCACACTGTGCTGCAGCAAGCAATGGTACACCCACAACTGCTGCTGTACTGAGATGTGAAGCAACGGTGAATGTTGAGACACCCACACATACTGTATACCATATTGTTTTCTCTTTTTTCTTTAACAGTGAAGGGGCTGGGGCACCAAATACCACCTTGCCTCCGGGCTACTCGGATGAACTTGCACCTCTGCCTGGAGCAGACAGCGCATCAGCTACTTCGCCATGGTTGGCCTCTCTGGGCATGCGCAAGATCTTGCTATATCTTGATATCCTGCGCATCCTGGAACTGGCAGCAAGGACAGTACAGTCCCTGCTGTGGGAAAAGGGCATCCCCAGGGGCGGGCTGGGCCGGGGGGCAGGGTGCCATGTGCCCCCCAGGCCGCTCTGGCACGAGTGCTGTGGGCCGCGGCCGTGTCCTTACCTACGTTGCACTGCCGGCAGCCATGTTCCTGTAGTCTTTTAAAACATGTCTGCGGGCTGCGGCTACAGAAACATGGCTGCCGGCATCCACAGCTACGTGGAGGAGGGCCTGGGCCGGCAGCCTGTTCCCTCTGTTCACCCAGCACTTGCAGACGCTGGGTGTGACGTCATGACAATGACGCCTCCCACACACGCGTCTGCAGAGAAAGGAAGCAAGCAGGCACGCACGCTGGACTGGAGTCTGGATGAGACGGGGGACTGTTCTGTGGCTGCAGCAGGAACAATTCAGTAAGTGAGAATCAAACTCACTGATGTGTACTGAGGTGGGTCATGGCATTACTTTTATATTATAAAGGGAGAGCAGCCTGTGGTGTCATGGCATTATTATTATTATTATACAGGGGGAGCAGCCTGTGGTGTCATGGCATAATGCCATGACACCACAGGCTGCTCCCCCAGTATAATAATAATAATGCCATGACACCACAGGCTGCTCCCCCTGTATAATATAAAAGTAATGCCATGACACCACAGGCTGCTCCCCCTGTATAATAATAATAATGCCATGACACCACAGGCTGCTCCCCCTGTATAATAATTTATGTGTCATGGCATTACTTTTATTATATTATACAGGGGGAGCAGCCTGTGGTGTCGTGGCATTACTTTTATATTATACAGGGGGAGCAGCCTGTGGTGTCATGGCATTATTATTATTATACAGCGGGAGCAGCCTGTGGTGTCATGGAATTATTGTATAATAATAATGCCATGACACAACAGGCCGCTCCCCCTGTATAATAATGATGCCGTGACACCACAGGCTGCTCCCCCTTTATAATATAAAAGTAATGCCACAACACCACAGGCTGCTCCCCCGGTATAATATAATACAATAGTAATGCCATGACACAAATTATTATACAGGGGGAGCAGCCTGTGGTGTCATGGCATTATTATTATTATACAGAGGAAGAAGCCTGTGGTGTCATGGCATTACTTTTATATTATACAGGGGGAGCAGCCTGTGGTGTCATGGCATTATTATTATACAGGGGGAGCAGCCTGTGGTGTCATGGCATTATGCCATGACACCACAGGCTGCTCCCCTGTATAATAATAATAATGCCATGACACCACAGGCTGCTCCCCTGTATAATAATAATAATGCCATGACACCACAGGCTGCACCCCCTGTATAATAATTTATGTGTCATGGCATTACTTTTATTATATTATACAGGGGGAGCAGCCTGTGGTGTCGTGGCATTACTTTTATATTATACAGGGGGAGCAGCCTGTGGTATCATGGCATTATTGTATAATAATAATGCCATGACATCACAAGCTGCTCCCCCTGTATAATAATAATGCCATGGCACCACAGGCTGCTCCCCCTGTATAATATAAAAGTAATGCCATGACACCACAGGCTGCTCCCTCTGTATAATAATAATGCCATGACAGCACAGGCAGCTCCCCCTGTATAATAATAATAATGCCATGCCACCACAGGCTGCTCCTTCTGTATAATAATAATGCCATGACACCACAGGCTGCTCCCCTTGAATACTAATTTGTGTCATGGCATTACTATTATTATATTATACATTGGGAGAAGCCTGTGGTGTCCTGTCTTTTACGCAATGGAGCAGCCTGTAGTGTCCTGTTATTATTATAACACGGAGAGCAGCCCGTTGTGTCCTATTATACAGGGGGAGCAGCCTGTGGGGGTCTTTATATTATACAGGAGGAGCAGCCTGTGGGGATCCTATTAATATACAGGGGAGCAGCCGGTGGGGTCCTACTTATGGGCCAGTGCTCTGGACTTGCCCCTCCAGGCTAAAAGTTGCCAGCCAGCCCCTGGGCATCCCCACCCTGCATTTGTCGAAGTCAATAGCTGCAGGAGGCGGAAAGGTCATGCATTTGCCCTGCTTATCGGCCTGCTATCTTTTAGTTCGCAGCGCTGACATTTACCGCTCTCCAGCCCCATCAAACATGGGCAAGAAGTGGTATCAGTGCACATAACATGCTCTGATACCACTACTCCCCCATTACACAAGTTCATACATCTTACACACAAGGGACAAAATGTACCAAACAGTGGCGGTAAATCCTGCTGCAGATCGCGCCAATGCTCATCGCATAAGTACTAACATATGCGATGATCAGTGCAAAGGACAGCTCTCCTGGTAGGAGAACTGAATAAGGGGGAGCATTTATTATGCCTGGTGAAGTGATAAAGTGGCCGATGACAATGCAGCAGCCACTCAGCTCCTAACTGTCATTTAGTGTGTGGGGACCACGATCTGTTTGGGGATGACAGATAACCATCAGATTTCCCCAAAATACAATATATTTTAATGAATGAGGGCAGCACCAAAGTTTTATAAAAATGTAAGGATGATGAATAGGCTTCTTATACTGTTATTTAATTTACCTTATCTTTATTGTATGCACCGGTTTAATGTATGTTCTCAATGGCAGCTTAGATTACATTAGCAGATCCCACTTCTATGTGAAGGTATGCAGCTATAGGTCAAATCTATCTACAGTATATCTATCTCAGTGATGGCTAACCTTTTCAGCTTGGTGTGTCGAAAATCGTAAAAAGGTGTAGCCTTCCTCGCGTCACATGTCACTTCAAGAAATATCAATAATTTGATGATATTTGCAGCCATAATAAAGAGTTATATTTTCAATATCCCCCATCACACCAGCCCCACGCTGTCCCCCATCACACCAGCCCCAAACTGTAGTGTCCCCATCACACCAGCCCCACACTGTAGTGTCCCCCATCACACCAGCCTCACACTGTAGTGTCCCCCATCACACCAGCCCTACACTGTAGTGTACCCATCACACCAGCCCCACACTCTAGTGTCCCCCATCACACCAGCCCCACACTGGCCTGGTGCAGCATTGCCGAACGGGTCGGGGACACAGTGAGTGGCAGCGGCAGCATGCTTAGCGTGGCGGGCGCCGGCAATGACTGCGGCAGCGGGGACTGGAGGACAAACATTTGAGCCAGCAGAGCTCTATTCAGACCCCGCAGCCAATGCTGTACACTCACCAGGGAAGTCCCAGCTCCCAGGCCACTGGCACTCCGTCTCCCGTGACCCGGCTGTTGGCATTGGCGTCTCCTGTTGAAAGGTGGGAAGGCTAGCTCTGCTCCCTCCAGAAGACAGGCGACGCCCCCTTTGTCCCCTTCCAGTTGGCGGCTCAGCATGCATACTGGCTTAGTCGCTTCCCTTGCGCACTTCCGAGTATTCACTCTCCACACCAGCTGGTCAGACGTGTGTCAGTCAAAGTGCCTTGGCGTGTCATGAGTTACACGCGTGTCATAGGTTAGCCATCACGGATCTATCTACAGTATATACTGTATATGTATGTATATATATATATATATATATATATATATATATATACAGTCCTCGTGGCGGCACTCAGATAGCAACAACTTGGAAGTTGAATGAACAAATGAACAGCCAGGTGCCTTCCGTGTAGCAGTTTTGTCACTGCAAATATATTCTTCCGGCGGCGGCACTCAGTATGAAAAATACACCACAGACTAGCTCAAAACCCCTAGTCTGTGGTGTATTTTTCATACTGAGTGCCGCCGCCGGAAGAATATATATATATATATATATATATATATATATATATATATATATATATATATATATATATATGCTTTTTCTTTATTCTACCTCCAATCTCAGGCCACTGCAAGACCCTACACTTTATTATGATTCTGAACATCCTACTGCACTGACCCATACAAGACATGAGAATTAATGGCTAATCATCCAAATACACAAACATCCCAATACCATAAGTGCTGCAGATTTGGAATCTGTTCTATTTCTGGGGTTTAATGTCGCAGAACTCCTTGGGAAAGAATAATGACAGATGTCAGCTGAGGGATGTAAGCAATCCTGCATTACACAGACACAGTCATAGCAATACTGTTATCTAGATGGCTAGTTGTTATGTAGATGGAAATCTCCTCTTTATCTGATCACCCCAGCTACTTTAGGAAATAATTATGCTAGATTGCTGCAATGACTTCATATTTCCAGGATCAAATCTACTTAATGTTGCTTAGTGTGTTTGATTTATTCCATAGGTTTTGGGACGGTCGCTGTATATTTTAAGGAAAGTTTCTTAATATTTTACAAAGCAAGTTCTCTCCGATTGTATGTCTGTGAATGTGCAATACCTTGTATACCTACAGTACCAGCATGATCAGTGGCATAAGTTTGTCCCTGTGGCCCGGAGGCAAGATAAATATTGGTGCCCCTAAATAGTTCAGTAGTAAGTGTCTGTCTCCAGCAAGACAGGTCATGGGTTCTAATACAGGTTGTGCCACTTGCAAAAATGATGTTAGGAGGGGGAGTCAGCCATAGAAGCAATATCGACAGCTTTCAATTAACTGATTAAAACTTCCAGGGGTGAGAGGTGCCCCCTTGGGAGCAAGAGCCCGGCGGCAGATGACTCCATTGCCTCCCAGAGTTACGCCTCTGAGCATGATGTTTTTTCACCCCAAAAACTTATATGACCAATGGTCCTTATCAGGCTCTCCAATTACTGTAGAACCTTTTTTTGGGGGGAAATAAGGTCCCATTTTCAGGTGATAACATATGTGATCCATGTTAATTTCAAGTGCTAATATGTTATCCTAGATCTGCAGGCTGCTTACAGTATATGCTAATACGTGCCGGGGTATTGCGGGTAATTGGATAGCACCAGGGGAATCCATTACCTACTGGAATTTACTACAGCTAATTGAATATTGCCCTGTGACTGTTAGCACACTTAGCATCACCCCTGGACTAATACAGCACACTTGGCAGCACCTCATGAATTATATGGTAGACTTGGCTCACCCCAGGAATTATTTGGCAGACTTGGCTCAACCCTGGACTGATATGGCACACTTAGCATCACCCCTGGACTGATACGGCACACTTAGCGTCACCCCTGGACTAACACAGCACACTTGGCAGCACCCCATGAATTATACAGCAGACTTGGCTCACTCCAGGAATTATTTGGCAGACTTGGCTCACCCCTGGACTGATATGGCACACTTAGCATCACCCCTGGACTAATACAGCACACTTGGCAGCACCCTATAAATTATACGGCAGACTTGGCTTACCCCAGGAATTATACGGCACAGATGGTGGCACCCCTGACCTGATAGAGCACACATGATGGCACACATGGTATTATACGGCACAGATGGCGGAACCCCTGGACTGACACAGCACACATGGAATTATACGGCACACATAGTGACACTCCTGCAGTAAAAAGAGTTATTCTTTTAATAAAAAAATGGCAGCACCCCTGGATTGATACAGCAGACTTAGCAGCACCCCATAAATTATACAGCACACTTGGCTCACCCCTGGACTGATACAGCACACTTAGCATCACCCCTGGTCTGTGACGGCACACTTAGCAGCACCCCATGAATTATACAGCAGACTTTGCAGCAACCCATGAATTATATGACACACTTGGCTCACCCCCGGAATTATGCGTCACACATGTGGGCATCCCTGACCTGATACAGCACACATGGAATTATACAGCACAGATGGTGGCACCCCTGACCTGATACAGCACACATGGAATTATACGGCACAGATGGTGGCACCCCTGGACTGATACGGCACACATGGGCGGCAAGCATGGAATTATATGGCAGACAAATTCCTGCAGTAAAAATACAAATTTGTGTACTTGTTTCCTAGCACGGCGCCACCGATTTTTATTGTATCCATCGGGTCGGAAAAATCGGGTTGATCGCATCGCATGCCAACCAAATCGCATGCAATGCGATCGACGCGATCGACCCAATTTTTACATTGCAATCAATGTAAAATGGTCCCTGAGACCCGATTTTACATTGATTTCAATGTAAAAAGCCCCAAAACCCCCCATTTTAATAACAAACCCCCCCTCATGTTTCAAATGCCCCCCCCCCATTGTTATTGCCACCCCACTATTGATGCCAACCCGAAGCGTGGCGAGCGGCGGCAGTACGCGTCCTCTGACCTTTTCATACCCCTACTATCCACGTCGGCGTGGAGTTGATTTTATAAAGTGTGGCGAGCGTAGCGAGCCACCGAGCCCGAAGCGTGGCGAGCGCAGCGGATACCTTCACAGGTATCCGCGTCCCCTCGCGGGCTTCACAGGTATCTGCGTCCCCTCGCGGGGCCCACTGCGCTCGCCACGCTATATAAATTCAAATCCACGCCGACGTGGATAGTAGGGGTATGAAAAGGTCGGAGGACGCGTACCGCCGCTGCTCGCCACGCTTCGGGTTGGCGTCAATAGTGGGGTTGCGTTAACAATTATGGGGGGGCATTAAACATACTTTTTAACCATATTCAATGTGAAATGGGCCATATTGGCCCATTTCACATTGTCACCTATGTAAAATCGGGTTGATCACGTTGATCGCATCGCGGCCCATTATAATGGCCCGCGACCGACGCGATCAACCCGATTTTTACTTTAAAAATAATTTTACATTGTTCCCTATGGGAAAATTGCGTTGATCGCGTCGGTCGCATCGCGGCCCCTTATTAGGGGCCGGATGGACGCGATCAACGCGATTTTGTCTTTCACCGGCAAATTAGCTGGTGATTGACACAAAATTGGGTCCATCGCGTTGATTGTATGCCTTAAGTGCCTTAAACTTAAGGCATACAATCAACGAGATGGGCGCCGTGCTAGGAAACAAGTACCAAAATTTGTATTCTTTTAATTATAAAAAAGAGCAGCACACCTGGAATTATAGGGCAGACTTAGCAACACCCCATGAATTATACAGCACTCTTGGCTCACCCCTGGACTACAGCGCATTTAATAGCCCTTGAAGTAAAAAAAAAAGTAAAAACACCTTATTTTTATATTCATTAAAAAAAGGGCAGCTCCCCTGGTCTGATACGGGACACATGGGGGCACCCCTGGAATTATACGGCACACATGCGGGCACCCCAGGACTGATGCAGGATACATGGGGGCACCCATGGAATTATATGGCACACATGCGGGCACCCCTGGACTGATACAGCACACATGTGGGCACCCCTGGACAAATACAGCACACATGTGGGCACACCTGGATGGATAAAGTACACATACGGGCACCTCTGGACAAATACAGCACACATGTGGGCAGGGGCGGATTGGGAATTAAAACCAGCCCGGGAAATTTCTTGACGCAGCCCTGGGAGGGGGGGGAGGGGTGATGGGCTGTTGCGCGCCGCAGGCGCGCCCAATTTTTGGGGGCGTGGCCTAGCAATATGGGGTGTGGCCTATTTCAATGAGGCCACGCCCCGTTTTGCCACTGTGGGGCATGGCTAGTGGCTCTGAGCTGCTGGCTATGTCCCCGGCAAGGACAGAGAGAGTGACAACAGACAGAGAGTACATCCATGGGTACAAATAAGAAATCCATGGGTACAAATAAGAAATATAATTTGTCTGTAAAATACCAGAACCTACCAAATCAGCAATGGATATCCATACCAGGTTGAACTAGATGGACGCAAGTCTTTTTTCAGCCTTACCTACTACTACGAAAGAGTGACAGCGGGGACACAGAGAGAGCCACATATGTATATTGAGCATCACTGTGTGTGGCCTATGTATAATGAGTCCATTATTCATAGGTCACACACCGTGATGCCCATTATACATATGCCATACACCGTGATGCCCATTATACATAATTGAAATGTCATCCGAGAATGGAGCATGAGTGCGTTCAGCGCTGCGCTCTCCTCCTGTCTCTCAGCTCATCATTGTAGTTCAGCTGCTAGCAGCCAGTGGTGGGTAAATGGTGCTGCCAGATGGTGTGCCCACAGTGCAAATGCACTGTGGGCAAGGCACAACTGGCACACAGATAGTTACGTCCCTGTGTGGGACACAGATCAGGCTGCTTCTGCCTCCACCCATACACATTATTATGTTTTTCACTAGTGTTTAATGACAGGGGGCATGTGTTGGTGTTGGTGCACTGCCCTCCCCTAAAACAACCACTGTCTGCCAAGATAATGATCTTTCTTTTACTTACCATGTTCTTGGTCTTCTTTCTTCTCCTTCTGTCTTTCTCTTTTCTTCTCCTTCTGTCTTTCTCTTTTCTTCTCCTTCTGTCTTTCTTCTCTTTTCTTCTCTTTTCTTCTCCTTCTGTCTTCTAGGGCTCCTCGCTGTATGCTCCTCACTGAATGATGCAAAATGTTATGAGGTGGGAGGGGGTCTCTTTTCAAGTGTAAAGGCCCCCCTCCACTATTGCACTTTGGAATGTTTAATCCGATGCAGAGCAATCAAATTAAATCAAATTAAAATGTAAAATGGAGGTAGAATCTACCTTCATTTTACATTCCCTCTCCCCCAGGACCCAGATAGCAGCATATTCTACCAGGTACCAGCATCTTCTACATTCATACATCCTACACCCACTGCCGCCATCATTTATACATACTACACACACTGCCGGCCTCATTCATACATTCTACACACACTGCCACCATCATTTATACATACTCCACACACTGCCGACCTCATTCATACATTCTACACACACTGTCACCCTCATTCATACATCCTACACACACTGTGGCCCTCATTCATACATACATACTACACCCACTGCCTCTCTCATTCATACATACTACACACACTGACGCTCTCATTCATACATACAACACACACTGACGCTCTCATTCATACATACTACACACACTGCCGCTCTCATTCATACATACTACACACACTGCCGCTCTCATTCATACATACTACACACACTGACGCTCCCATTCATACATACTACACACACTGTGACCCTCATACATACATACTAAACACACTGCCGCTCTCATTCATACATACTACACACACTGACGCTCCCATTCATACATACTACACACACTGCCCCTCTCATTCATACATACTACACACACTACCACTGTCATACATACATACTACACACACTGACACTCCCATTCATACATACTACACACACTACCGCTGTCATACATACATACATACTACACACACTGACACTCCCATTCATACATACTACACACACTGACGCTCTCATTCATACATACACACACACTGCCGCTCTCATTCATACATACTACACACACTGCCGCCCTCATTCATACATACTACACACACTGACGCTCCCATTCATACATACTACACACACTGCCGCCCTCATTCATACATACTACACACACTGACGCTCCCATTCATACATACTACACACACTGCCGCCCTCATTCATACATACTACACACACACTGCCGCCGTCATTTATACAAACTACACACACTGACGCCGTCATACATACTACACACTGCCACCCTCATTCATACATACATACATACATACATACTACACACACACTGCCGTGCACGAGAGGCAGATTCCTGGCACAGTCAGGAAGCTCCGGGTCCGCCGCTGTATCCGTCCGACCTCCACTGTCTTCCGGAGACCCAGCAGCAGCAGTGCTGCAATAAGCCCCGCCGCCTCTTCCTACCGCAATAACTTCCCTCCCAGTCCGCCCGGCAGTACACTGCCCCCCCCCCATCTGTCAGCCGGATGGGGGACGACGGGAGCGACGGAGTTCCCATGGGCGGAGACAGGCAGCTCCGCCGAGTAGACAGAGGAGCAAAGAAAAATAAATAAATCAGTGCCGGTACCAGCCCACTTCGAGCACTGTGTGTGTATATATATATATATATATATATATATATATATATATACGCACACATGTATACATATATATATATTCATATACATACATGTATACATATACTGTGTATATATATATATATATACATACACAAATATATATATATATAAACATACATATATATACATACACATATATATATATATATATATATATACACATATACACATACATACATATATATATACATACTTTTCCCTGAGGCCAAAAATTATTATTTATGGCAGTCCTACTGCCATTTCCATTTACAGTACCTGCCTCCTGCTGCCGCCTGCTTAACGCTACTGCCAGTGCCGCCCATCGGATCCCGGCTCCCCAGCCCAGCGCGCAAAACAGACCTGCGCGCTGCTGCTGCTGGGGAGGATCATGTGGACAGCATAGCCATTCTCCCTCCGGACCGCGGGAGCTGCTGTGTGCGCGCGCGCATGCGCACCAGCCCTCCCGCGGCCATTTTAGCTGTGGGAAAGTCGAGGCTGGCCGCGGCCATCTTCAGTCAGGGCACAGTGCCGCGGCCCTGCACGAAGATGCCGCGGCCAAGTAAGCGGCCTCCTCTGAAGTAATATGTGCCGGCCCACCGGGAAACAGCCCGGTTTCCCGGTGGGCCAATCCGCCCCTGCATGTGGGCACCCCCTGGATAGATAAAGTACACATGTGGGCACCCCTGGACTGATACAGCACACATGTGCACACCCCTGGACAAATACAGCACACATATGGGCACCCCGGGATGGATACAGTACACATGCGGGCACCCCTGGACTGATAGAGCACAAATGTGGGCACCCCTGGACAAATACAGCACACATGTGGGCACCCCTGGATGGATACAGTACACATGTGGGCACCCCTGGACTGATACAGCACACATGCGGGCACCCTGGGCACTGGCAGCAGTAATTTAAAAATAAAAAATAAACATTTTTTTTGGCTTACAATTTAAAAAAAAAATATTAAATAATGCAGCCCCCTCTGTAGCACTAGCAGCCCCCTCTATGCATTAATCATCCCCCCCCCCCCCCCCAGCAGGTTTCCCCCTCACACCCCTCATCCGGGCTGTCTGAAATCACCAGCCTGTTTGAAAATGGCGCAGACCGCCGGGAACTATATATCCCCAGGTCTCGCAAGAATCCGACGCGGGATGATGACGTTTTAGCCTCGAAAGATAGCGGGAACCGGCGAACTCCTCGGATCCGGCCTCGGATCAGGTTAGTACGTGGGGGTTCGGATCTCTAGGATCCGAATCCGCTCATCTCTAGTTGTTAGTGGCAGTGACTGGAGCTTTCTTATAGTTGTTAGTGGCAGTGACTGGAGCTTTCTATTAGTTGTTAGTGGCAGTGACTGGAACTTTCTATTAGTTGTTGGTAACAGTGCATGGAACTAAGCGATAAATGCGGGTGATTTAATACTTACAGCACTCAGTCATACATGTACTGTACATGCGATACAATGAAATATAGTGAAATGAGATAAGATTACCAAATTCAAAGAACTCCCCTTATCTTTTTGGTATCTACTGTAAATCCTTCTCCGGGTAAGTTTTTCAGATGTGGTACTCATAATCCCCCCAGGAGGATGATCTCATACAATACATACTGTAATGTAAAAAAAATAAAAATAAACACAACAATGGTATCGTACATCCAGATATTTAAGTCCACCCTAAGTGTAATTTTGTGGGATCTTTGTAAAATCGTGACTTATGAAATAATGCAGCCAGTTATATTATAACACTATTATTAATAATTATTCACTTACTTATTAGCCATATGCAGTTATGTACTGTGCTATTTGATTACTGTTCTAGGAGAAAATAAACCCTAGGTTTGAACTGAAGCTTTTTCTATTGTTTGGGTTTCTTTAGATTGAATTTCAAAACTTTCTCCTAGACTGCTCTCTGCTGCATGGAATTTGAATCGAATTATTGAAGAGTGATCACTGAGTGAAAGAAAGCAATTTATTCAAAGCTGTTTTAGGTCACAACTACACACTTCAAGTGCCCCGTGCTGCATCTAAAGAGTGAACTTTCAAAATCCATTGCAATGTAAGAAAAAAATGGTTGTACAAACCTTCATTAGTTCATAAACATAATTCTGTGCAAAAGGCGCAAATATATTATTTTTCTGTGACACGCTTCTCTACTGGCTGAAATCAGAGCATAATCAGGTGTTTCTGTGACACCATTAGTTTTTTTCCATGCAATAATTGGATCCTAAGCAATGGATTTCCTTTTTAATTATTGTACTAAGCTCCCCAATATGGGCACACAAAGATACAAAGTTAGCTGCGCTAAGAAATTCAGACGCTGCAACTACATACACTATATGTAAAATACACAATTTAATAGTAGATAATACTGATATGAAGGAAAATAAAAAGCTATACTTCAAAATAATGTTGGCATAAATTAGATTCCATTTATAGCATGGTATAATCACCCACTGGTCCAAATTTACTTGCTGTTGGTCTGTGTCTGTTCCTATTGCCTCACTGAGATATGTCCCAGATGGATAGTAGCTTTGGTAGGTCCATTTTTGCAAGGCTTAGTGAAGAAAGCAATCATCCTGATGGTGGAGCCTGGCAGATGTATAGAGTCCACTTTAAAGAGAAGATGTATACTCCAAAGAATAGATGGGGTCATTTTCAGAGGCTGGTCTGGTCACTTGATGTAAACAGTGGGGATGGGAAAGCTGGCACTGTAGAAGTCTCACCTAAACATCCTGGGCGTCAGCGGGCAGCAGGCGCTGGATTACTGATGAAAGTTAGAGCTGCTGCACTCCGGCCACGGGGCTCCGCATATGCGGCAGGGCGGGTTGTAGAGTAACCATGGCCCACCGCTGCTGAATGAGGGGGGGGGCACTTCTGACCAGAAGACCCAGCAGGCCAGCTGTGTAGTCAAGTGTTAGCGCCAGATGTGCGGGGATAGAGCTGCCCGGGACCTACCCACTGTCAGAGCAGCTCACCTCTGGGGAATGGCAGAAGGGCAGATGGACTAGTTCAGCCACTCAGACAGACAGGCTGACTGAGCAGTGCAGACTCTTGGTTATCTGTTCAGCCAGCTGCCCAGGTTCAGTGATACAGGTGTTCACCACGAGATGGAGCTGTGACCATGCCACCTGCAGCAGTCCATCCTTGCACAGCACTAACACATGTAAATGCGGAGGGACTTAAGAATCACTGGCACCATAGCTTCCTGGCCATGCACCATGGGCTGTGGGCTGTGTGTGCCACTTTGCGCTTATCTTGTTCTGAATTGTTCAGGTGCTGAGCTGTGAAATCATAAGCAATATTACAATATCCAGCTCCTGTCTTTGTCTTTGTCGGTGGTCAAACTTATTGCAAAATGGCACCTCTAAACATGTAAAATGAGATGGCCAAAGGCAGACAGGCAAATATTCTGCAGGGAAAAACAGAGCAAAATATATTTTGCAGCATGCAGTTGCCAATGCCAAGACTCTGAGCAGTGTCCTCACTTCCATACCTTGTAGCAGAAAACATAGCATACTCTACAGTAGGACATTGACAAATCTTAAATTGTGGCTCCGCATCAGCCCACAGCCTACAATGTTTTCTATGGCCTCTTCCAAGTGCCAGGAGGATAAAACATTTCTACTGTATTTATGCTTAAATAAATTATGCACTTCCATATAAATAACAAGTAATTTATAACCTAATTAAGGATTTCTTTAAGGAGGCAGCAAAGGGTTAGTGAGGAGTCATAAATAAATACCACAAATATCAGCATTTCAGAAATGTATGTCTTTCATGATTGGGATAAATTCGTATGGTCAGGACCATTATAACCTTATAACATTGCATCAGTCTTTACATAATACTGTAACAACATCGATTCCCTCCATTAACAAAATTGCCTTAGAAGATGTCTGGTTAACTAGAAGCCATCAGGAGCACTGGTTACCTTCCTGATGGTTATCCATTTACTGATATCCGATTGCTGTAGACAGCACTGCTATAGATAGACGGGACCTCCAATATACCTCAGTATTACTGAAAGAACAGTCAATTCAGCTCCATGTCTTCTAGAAAATGATACCAGGCTGGTAAACTAACTCTTATTTTTCTGTATAATTAAGCTGATTACAAAAGGATATGGTTCATATTTTCTCATAATTCTACATTTTGCATTTCAGCAATCACAAAATGATCAAAGACAAATGTTTTAGTCTAGCCAGCAGCCTGACTGAACAGCACAAACAAAATGGCCGCAGATGACTAAACTCGGATTCCAAACTGTACAGTATTTCTGAGGAAAGTATTATCCTATAAATTGGTATTTTAAAAAAAAAATGTGTTCTATAATATAAAAAAGGCCCCCCAACATGCTAGATGACTAAAATGGTGGCATCAATTAAAATACAATTATGGCTCCCCAAACTGGTCCAATTATTAACAGCTACAGATTTCCTGACAAAAATACATTATGTGAAAGCCAACACGGAATATGTATATTAGACAAAAAATAGTCCTGTCAATTAATTCCATAAAAATATGTTTTTTTTTTAAATCTGACAAGACAGCCTTATGGAAAATACTAGAAAAGTAGAAAAAAAACATAATAAAAGAAACATAACCTAATTTCTATGATTTCCCATGAACCCTGTTGTCATAAGTCTGTTGCCAGATGTCCTGTATGGTAAGTCCAGCCCTGGAGACGGTATGTCCTACCTCTTTAGAAAATTCTCATCTTTACTATTATTATTCTTGTTGAAAACACTTATTTAGTTGATTAAGGAACCATTTCTAATCAGCTTTTTGCATTTATTGTTTCCTCCAGACATAATATTCAATATACTTGGAATATTAGTTTTATATAGTTTTATCTCATTTATAGGACAACACAAAATACACATTTTCTATGTGGATATTTTGTACACAATAATCTAAAATTTTAAATATTATTTAGATAAATCATAAACACTCCGGGTCTATTTACTGTCAAGAATAATGGAATATCTAAGGTTTAGCATTCATACATGCAGGCACCCAAGTTATGAAAATAGATGCAGTTGATTTACTCATAGATATTGTAAAAAATAATGCCTAGAGTCTATGTTTCCTATGTTCCACTGCCATTTAATTTAGTGTGGAGTGGTTCTTTAGAAACATGAACAGAAGCCCTCTCCTGGTTTATCCACTTAATTGACAAATTTTGCTGCGTGGTAGAGCCATAACACATTTAGCCAAAGAAAACATCTCCTTTGTTCCCAGGGTACCACCATATTTGATAAGCATTGCAAAGGACAGCTCTTATCGGCACAGCTGCCCTTTGCCAAGCTCATCAAATATGGTGATGTCCCTGGACTTCCGGCTCTGTGACACGGGAGTCTCTCTGCACAGAATGACACCAGCAGCCACAGAGCATGCTAGGAGGGATCCATGTCCCTCTGACATCACTCCGAAGAGAAGCCTACTGTATATTAACCTCTCCAGCGGAGCCCTGTGGGGGAGGGCTTTAGTACATTAAAGAAAGTGAGGTAAAATCCCTGTAAATTAGGTTTTTACCACATTTTTTCTTTAATACATTCCGACCTAGTGAAGTGAGTGAAGGATTGTTGTGTTAATGACAAATACAATGGGTGCTTACCATTATTTAATAACACAGACTAAAAAAAGATTACGTAGAATTTGAATGCATTCTTCTGGCTTTCATGTGTTAATCGTTGCGCATAAATCCTCGAAGTACAGACATAGTAGGTTTCAGAAACTGAATCAGCCAGCAGTAGCGCCAGAACATGGTGCTGTGTGCTGGGCTGCAGTAGGTCAAGCGAAGCTGCTGCCTTTGAGCGCACCAGTCTCCTTTGACTGCAGGGGGGAGGGGTGATTGCACTGATGGTGCCTTCCCTGAATCTGACCCTGGCAGTGGGGTAAACAACGTTCCCTTGTGCGGGTCAGCAATGCAGCATGGAGCAGTTGTTATTTTTTAAGGGGGTGTAGTAACTCCTCCGTGATAAGGACACACCCCCTTCTTTACCGAGCCTGGCAGTATACAACCCTATGGCCCTGACAAAAATAATAATAATAATAATAATAAATAATAATAATAAAGGCTGAAGCTATTTTCTGATAGTAAAAGCTATGCTATAGAACAGTGATTTTCAACCTTTTTAACATGTGGCACACTAAATAAGATTTTCAAATTGCGAAGGCACACCATGAGATCGCCACAGGGCAGAACACATTGGCTCCCACAGGAAAAAAACAAACCTATTGCCCTCCATATATAAAAACAATCACTCTGGTCCCCACAGGTAACAAAAATGCATTGGCCCTTCACATGAAAAGAAGAGACCAGTAAATAACAGTTGAACTGGTGGTGGCTGTAAACTGGTTTGGGCATCTCTAGATCTGGAGGCACACTTAAGAACAGCTCAAGGCACACTAGTGTGCCAAGGCACAGTGGTTGAAAAACACTGCTATAGACTGTAATGTCCATATAGAAATGTGGTAGCCATCCAATTTGTGCCAGTAAAGATGGAAGTCCCATTTTATTCACTGCCAAATAGGTACGTTCTTCACTATTAAGTTGTATGAATTTTACTTGAAACAAGTGCAATGAGCAACTTGGAATGTTGAGTTGGCGTGTGCAGAAAGTGTGACTGCGAGCTCTCGAAATAAGGGAACTTAGAGCCTGCAAAGCGTTCATGTATACATTGTCTGCACTGTACAATAAAAGTATTAAAATAGTTTATTTAAAAAGTTAAGTAGGTCCTCGGAATGTACACACGTCCCCCATCCACCGTGCACTTTGCAAAAGAGATATTGGCCTGTCAAATCTTCCATTTTGTTTTGAAAAATACCATCACAGCACTGGCCAATTTTAGTGGCATTCCAATGAATATATATGTATATGTTATATTATTTACAAAAAATATCTTGAATTTATCAGATTTTTTCAGATGTTTTTTTCCTTACCAGATGTATTGAGCGATTTTTTTTCGGTGGAAGAATCTGGCCATTTTCAACCAAACTGACTTTTTTCACCCTTGTGTATAATAAAATATGGAGTTTAACATTAATTAGTTTGACAGACTGAAAGCATCTCTTAACACAGGACATAATATGATTGTGACATTGTAGATGGAACCAGGAGAGGCTTTCTGCAGCACTGGGCTCACTTGTGTTAAAGCAGGAAGGCTGGGAAGTCTCTCGGGGAACTTTCTAAACAGTTTACATAGTATGTGTGCCGTTCAGAAGACATATGGCTTCCAGGCCTTACATAGAGACAGGCTCAAGGTATCTGTACTGTATCTTCCCAATCCAAAGCCATTTGTATCATGTCATATCATGCAGATTTCATTAAACTACAATCATTCACAAACTTCACCTGAGCATGTCTGTAATGTCAGTTATTATGGATTTTCTATTACTTGACAATGAATGTGCTTGATGTATAAATGGGCTGTAAGCACAACCGGTAGAGTATCAATGAATAGAGCATTTACTACACCACATGACCTCCATCCCTCCATGAGAGCTGTATGGGCAGGTAAAGGTGGGAAGTACATGGTGTAGAGAATCACCTCATCATGACTTTGTGCCAGTTAGGAATGCTAGTACTAGAGGTGGGAAAGGAAGGGGGGGAGTAAATCACATTACATTGGGGTAGCACAGATGGTGAAGTGGTTAGCATTACTGCCTCACAGCGCTGAGGTCATGGGTTCGATCCCCACCATGGCCCTAACTGTGCGGAGTTTGTATTTGCTCCCTGTGCTTGCGTGGTTTTCCTCCAGGTACTCCGGTTTCCTCCCACAGTCCAAAAAGATACAGGTAGGTTAATTGGCTTCCAACAAAATTAACCCTAGAATGCCTGTTTGTGCGTATACATATGGTAGGGAATATAGATTGTAAGCCCCACTGGGGCAGGGACTGATGTGAGTGTTCAAATATCCTCTATAAGAATATGTATGTGCTATATAAGAAACTGTTATAACTGGAAGTGAGCATTAGCCAGGAGCCTTTTATACCATCCCTCAGGGTCGAGTAAAGCTCCCTGAAATTCAGAAGTCTGGACATTTCGGGAAAGTAGGCAAGAATGTACTGTTAGCCAGACATTTACACACAAATTATACACGTAGTTTGTGGCAGTGTTTACGGGAATAATTCAAGATATACAAGTTAATGACAAAAACATTCATACGGTATCATTTACTGCAGTGCATGATACTCCTCATAGATTGTAAATTCTTAGGAGTAGGGCCACATATACCCTCTACCTTATGTCTTAACCATCTCTGTAAACGTCATATATCCTTATTCTACATCTTATGCCCTAGAGCAGATGTGTCAAACTCAAATTCATCGGGGGCCGCATCAGCAGTTTGGTCACCCTCAAAGGGCTGGTTGTATCTGTAGGTCCCCCTGTATAATTATAATGCCATGACACCACAGGCTGCTCCCCCTGTATAATATAAAATGAATGCCATGACACCACAGGCTGCTCCCCCTGTATAATAATAATGCCATGACACCACAGACTGCTCCCCCTGTATAATATAATAAAAGTATTGCCATGACACATAAATGATTATACAGAAGGAGCAGCCTGTGGTGTCATGGCATTATTATTATTATACACGGGGACACCTCAGGAAACAGCAGATACATATATTTTTTTTATTGTGAGTGTGATCCTCATCCTCACTAACTGTTTCTCCGTCTGTCCTTCCTTTAGCTTCCAGCTTTTCTTCAATGCTTGCTGCGGCCACACTGTCCCCGACTCCCGGTCCAGCTTCCCTGCCTGCTCCTACTTCTCTACAGATGCATGGGCGGGCGGCGTCATCGTCATGATGTCCCCACCCAGTGTCTGTCACTGCCGGGCATCAGAGGGAACAGGCGGCCGGGCCCTCCTCCACGTAGCCGTGGAGGCCGGCAGGCCATGTTTCTGTAGCCGCATACATATGTGCCTACAGGAACATGACCGCCGACAGTGGAGGAACAGGTAAGGCGGCCGCGGTGGGGTGGGTGAGAGGAGGTGGCCTAGGAAGGAGCTGGGACACACTGCCCTGCATGCTATCTCCTCGCGCAGGCCACATGACGAGGTCTGGCAAGCCGGATTTGGCCCGCGGGCCTTGTGTTTGACACCCGTGATGTAGAGGGTGCTAAATAAATAAGAAGTAGATTCTGGTTGGTTGCTATAGCAACATCACATGTGAAATAGAACTATTAGTAAATTTCCGCCAAACTATCTCAGCTATTTCCATGAGGCAGTCATGGCAAAACATGGAGTGAAATGTAATAGGATGAGAGATTCAGAAAGCGAAAAATTTGTTAAGAAATCTTCAGGTTTTTTTAAAGCGGCAATCATTTACACTTCAAAATCAAACTGGTTTTGCAGTGTAAATGATTGCAGCTTCAAAAAAAAACCTGGAGATTTCTTACCAAATCTCTCACTTTCCGAATCTCTCATCCTATTAAATTTCCCTCATGGAGTCAGAGGGTTCAATGGCTTTGTGCTAAGACACTCAAGCTTTAACCTCCAAGTCACATATCTACAGCACACAACATATAATCGTTCCAGGAAACTGTTCTGTCACCATCTCGTTCTTGAGGGTCTTTTACTTTGCTGGAAAGCCGGCTAGTTACACCAATAATTCATAGGCCATTACTCCGTTCTCATGAAATCACATAATTGTGTTTGTCGCTAAATAATCAAATGAATCATGGTTAAAACATCCTGCTCTTGAAATGTAAATGTAGTTATTTCTAAGAAGAATTACAAAAATGCTACTAATATATGTTAATACTGGTTATTCTAAGTACTTGATAAGATACGAGAACCGGGGCAGATTAAGACACTGGGGTCTCGTCTCCAACGGGACCAACCCTTGTCTTGCCGACACATGTCTCATGTACACTCTGGCACTGTGCCAGAGTCTTCTGTGCATGAGCAAATCTCTTGGCACATGGGGCCTACACCATTTTCTCAGTGATTGCGTTACTGTGTATGAAACCATTTTTTCTGGTGATTTCTGCCACACCAACAGACAAGTGCCTGTTAAAAATTGTATAAATAAAAAGTATATATATATAACTTACTTGATGGCTAGAACTCATGTTGAACAGGTTACAGCACGGGTGTCAAACACAAGGCCCGCGGGCCAAATCCGGCCCGCCAGACCTCGTCATGTGGCCCGCGCGAGGAGATAGCACGCAGGGCAGTGTGTCCCAGCTCCTGCCTAGGCCACCTCCTCTCACCCACCCCACCGCGGCTGCCTTACCTATTCCTCCACTGTCGGTGGCCATGTTCCTGTAGGCACATATGTATGCGGCTACAGAAACATGGCCGCCAGCCTCCACGGCTACGTGGAGGAGGGCCCGGCCGCCTGTTCCCTCTGATGCCCGGCAGTGACAGACACTGGGTGGGGACGTCATGATGATGACGCCGCCCGCCCATGCGTCTGTAGAGAAGTAGGAGCAGGCAGGGAAGCTGGACCGGGAGTCGGGGACAGTGTGGCCGCAGCAAGCAGTGAAGAAATGCTGGAAGCCGCAGCAGCTGCAGGACAGACGGAGAAACAGTAAGTGAGGATGAGGATCACACTCACAATAAAAAATATATATATATCTGCTGTTTCCTGAGGTGTCCCCGTGTATAATAATAATAATAATGCCATGACACCACAGGCTGCTCCTCCTGTATAATCATTTATGTGTCATGGCATTACTTTTATTATATTATACAGGGGGAGCAGTCTGTGGTGTCATGGCATTATTATTATACAGGGGGAGCAGCCTGTGGTGTCATGGCATTCATTTTATATTATACAGGGGGAGCAGCCTCTGGTGTCATGGCATTATAATTATACAGGGGGACCTACAGATACAACCGGCCCTTTGAGGGTGACCAAACTGCTGATGCGGCCCCCGATGAATTTGAGTTCGACACCCCTGGGTTACAGGTAATTAATTATGTGACATTTATAATTGTATTTTGAGGGACAGGAGAGCCTGGGTTAGTAAATGAATCAAGGGCGACAAATGTGAGAGGGGATATATGGCCTTATTCAAAGTTGATCTCTTTTGTACAAATTGGCAATCCATTTCATTAGCGAGCATGCGCAAGCCAAAATAGAGGCTGAAATAGCAAAAATATCTAATCGTAATCCCCTCAAAACTTGACGGGAAGTCAGCTTTTGGGGGTGGACAACATTTTGGCAATTCACTCGCAGATTTAGATTTACATAGGGCGGTTTTCATTCTGTCTGGGCAGTGACTAACTACTCGTAAAGCTGCAGATGAGCGATCAGGTCTGAATCAGGCCCATAGTCCGGTTTCTTTAGGGAATTAATGAGTCTTCGCATTAATATTTGTTCATCCCCCAAAATGGCTGCCTTTCTTTGCATTTAATGCAGATGCATTAGCCTTGGCCATGGCAGTTTAAATGTAGTGGTCATTCTAAGTAACATTAAGGTTACTCAAATGTCAGATGGGCCACTTGGTATTTCCACTGTTGATCCGATGCTGTGGCTTTGGACGCATGCAGCAGATCTGAGAAGCCACAGATGTGCATCTCAGGTGCCAGACTGGAGAGGTGCTCTTCTCACTCTGCTACCCTGTTGTTGCTTCCCTACACCACTATGCCTGTCAAGCTGTATGACAAGGTCTCCTCTTAGACACCGTTAACTGGCGTACAACAGAGCGTACGCCACTGTATACGGACGGGTCTCGTCCGTTTTCACACCGACATCTTCCGTATATCTGAGCATACGCCACAGTGCACGGACGGGTCTCGCCTTTTTTCAATGGAAAACTCAGCATGTGTCACCGATCGTGAGAGTGAGCGTACATCCGTGCACGGTGGCATACCCTTCACATATATGGCACTGCAAATCTTGTCTTTCAACTATAATTAAGACAATGAATTAATTATTGTAACTGTTATTCAATAATTGTTTTCTATTAACTCAATTGTCTACCTTAATAAACACCCTAATAAAACAACAATTATCCCTCATTACATGTATATTTATTATGTTCTAATGTTGCATTTTAATCATTTTAATCTATGTGACCCCACATTGGTTTTACTTTTAAATAAAGTTATGTTGGTGTTACAGTGAAAAAGTTGACACATGTCGACTTCTGTGAATTGAGTGTCCTGCTTTTTTAAAGTATACAAAAACACTTTCTGAATGGGTGTAGATGGTTATAAAATAACTACCTTGACAAATATAAGCAGGTCTTAGAATGAATCTTACCTAAAATTAAAACAACCTTTATATGTAGAGAAGTGTAGAAAGATATATGCTTCCAATGTGTTTGAGGGCTGTGTGTGGCTTGCAGGTAGTGAAATCATGGTTTTCACTTAATAGGCTGCAGCATTGCTTATTACATTCAGGTGTAGTAATCAGCGTTAATTAGCAGACCCAGGCATCCGCTCTCATACGGTATCTCTAGGGGTGGTCTGGAGCTATCTTTGGCGTCCGCCTGTTTTTGGCCCAAAATGCACGGTGCATTCGCCGATCGAGCGGTTGTAGCACCGTACATTTTTGGTGCACACCCCATGTTTACGCCCAGTTTTCCTCATTATTCCAGCCGCTCCCCTAAAAACACCCCCATGCCGCTCACAATGACCGTACTCTTGCGGACAGGTTTTTTCGCACGGAGAGACCTGTCCGTGAGCGGTGTGAGGTTGCCGCACATGCGCATAGCGAAAGCTACGCATGCGCAGATGAAAAAAAAACCTGATCCGCCCGTATACGGTCCCACCGTACCAAGCAGAATAAGGCCCTCTGTGTAAATGGCATTACTATGAGGGCATTATGTAACATAGGGCCTTATTCTAGTTCACTCTTTCTGACAAAATCCTTCTTAGATGGACAAAACCAAATGCACTGCAGGTGGGGCAGATGTAACTTGTGCAGAGAGAATTAGATTTGGGTGGGGTTTTACTTCAAAGTGAGATCTATATTGCAGTGTAAAAATAAAGCAGCCAGTATTTACCCTGCACAGAAACAAAATAACTCACCCAAATCGAATTCTCTCTGCACATGTTACATCTGCCCCCTTGCAGTGCACATGGCTTTGTCCATCTAAGAAGGATTTTGTTAGAAAGAGTGAACTAGAATAAGGCCCATAGCAACATAGTAATTAAGGCTGAAAAAAGACGTTAGTCCATCGAGTTCAACCAATGTGTAAGAGGAACTGCTACCGCGATTGATATTTACAAGTGGCGCTACTTTTGTATGTGTTATGTGTAAGGGAAACTACTACTGTAGGCATTATGTATGGCACAACTATTGTGGGTGTTATAGATAATGGGCATTACTTTTGGGGGCATTATGAGTAAGGGGCACTACTGTGTAAATAACAGTACTGTGTGCCATAATGTGACTAAGGGGCAATATAGTGTGTCGTATTACGAATAAGGAACACTATAATGTTCTGTAATGTGAATCAGTGTAATGTGAAAAAGATTTTGACACTGGGGGCAGATGTATGAACTAGCGTTAAGTGCATTTCTGCACTTAATGCTAGTTAACTGGGGGATTACGTTTTTGCAGATGTATTAAAAGTGCTAGGGACAGCCCGCCGAGTAATGGGTGCCCGAGGCAGTAAAAAGTGCCTGCTTCTCCACGTTATGCAGGAGAAGCGGGACACATTATTTTACAAATGTTACCGGAGGAATAATACATTTGCCGCATTGTGTGGCATTATTTGAATTGGGGGAACTTTTGTGTAGACACTCCCCTTTCTTATGAGACCACATCCCTTTACTATATATGGGAGAGACGGTAATTATTCTTCACTTATTAGAGGATACCCTTACTGCCCCATTGTAAACATCTGCTCCTTATGCCACCATATTACTCTACTAACCTATGTAATTAGAAGGAAACCTTATGTACAACAGGCTAAGGGCCAGATGCACTTATCTTCAAAAGTGATAAAATGGAGAGTGATAAACAACCAACCAATCAGCTCCTGCCTGCCATGTCACAGACTGTGTTTGAAAAATGTCAGGCAGGAGCTGATTGGTTGGTTGTTTATTACTCTACGTTTTATCACATATGAAGCTTAGTGCATCTGGCTCCAAATCAGATAACTTTGTGATTAAATTCATACTGGACCATGCCTCTGCCATTAGCACTTTCTAAATCATCTCTAAAGTATCAGGATGATACTGTAGGTACACTTGAATGATTATACCTACTTATTTCAATGGTAGAGTACACACGTATTTAGTACACCACAGCTTCTAACTTATCTTTTTAAAAATAAAGGTGAGTTCTCGACTTATGAAAATTGTAAATTGTAGTTTGCAGGGGAAAATATAGAAATGGGGAAAATGTATTAATCCATTTGACAGATCTATATTACCTCTGCTGCAACCGAAGGTCTGTGTCTTGAAGTTCATTATATGAAGGTTTACCTAAAATATCATTGAAGGGGTTAAATAAAGTGCTTTCAAAACAGTTTGTTGCAGAGCGAAATTATCTCATTGAATTGTTACATCATTCAGTGGTGAAATTCTTGTGGTTTAAGATTTATTTCCCCATCTTAGTTTTGTAGTAAATTTGCCCACAGGTTATTGACTAAGAATATATTCATTGTCATTTCACTCATCTCCCCCACAACCAGCTGCAGGTGTCCCTCATGGAGGTGTCCTCGCTGTCCACACTGACAAATGGGGATAATCTATCAAAATACCACAGGCACGTGAAATCCTTCAACGGATCCTTATTTCCTGCACTCAGAGATGAATCTTAAAGGAGAATCCAACAGTTGATGTATGAAAAAAGATTTGTATCAGAACTTACTTCCTATATGCCCAGAATTGCTGAGCATATACCTTACAATTATCTGGCTATAATTATCTAGCCATAATTATCTGGCTGTCCATCCAATGTAATATTTTGCAAGTCGGCCACACCCCCATTTCCCCTTTTCCTTCACATCGAAAGGGACAGATACATGTCTCCTCCCCAGGGGAGGAGCACAGATTTTAATGGGTAATATACTGTACTACTAAATATCTCACAGTGTATAACCACAATACTGGGCTGTCAGGTAAAATGCTTCTCGGTCTGACAGCCATTCTATTTGCACGTGTGTGTCCTGCTTAAATGTGTGAAATTGGAACATATTTCATTTTGCATATATTTGTTTGTTGATATTAATATTGCAGTCCTGTCATCTGTACAGAAGGAGGCTACCATCTGTGACATAATATAAAATGAATTATGAGTACATATACAATCATCAGAATCTTCCTAAAGAATTCTAAGGCTACATTTTCATATTATAAATTAGAGATGTGCGCAGTCTATTGTTTTGGTTTTGTTCTAATTTCATTGTTTTGTTTTGGATTTGGTCTTGCAAAACCACCCTCAGGTGTTTTGATTCAGAATTCGGATGTAAAATCGGAATCTTGAGGAAGCTACATGGAAACAAGGAATTTGGCGGCAGATAAGAACCACCTGGCCCATCTAGTCTGCCTGTAGCACAATTTGCATAAGCTTGCAGATGTGCAACTGGCAAAAGATGGAGACATGGGTGCATCTAACTCAGAGTTAGTTCCTCTGTCTTTTTAGTAAGAAGCTTCATACAAGATTGGTCAACTTCTCAGTGTGTGGCGTAAAAGTCTTGCTAGGGTGAATACACATGGGCACTTATTGAATACCATATATGTTTTTATTTATTTATAGGAAACCTGCAGCAAACTGTTGATGCTCTGCCCTTCGTATTCCTGTTTTCTATACTTGCATGTACTGTAGTACTGGAACTTACTTTGACTGAGGGGTAAATGTCTTATGCCTGCACGTATCATGCTTGTATAACGCTTCCTGCTTTGTCTCTTCACTGAGACAAAGCAGAAAGTAGCAGCAGCTAGATATATAATGTTCTTGGATGCTACAATTCCTGTCAGGCCTTACACAGCACATCAGCCTAGTGTTTCACCCCCGGCTGGCTCACTGGCATGCGTGCGATCTACTTGTGCAAGATCTGTTGTGCCTGGACCCAACAGCCACCACAGCCAGGGACAGCACTGCTGCAGTGAATGGGCAATGACAACTGCAACTGAAGAAATCAATTGCTGCAGTTGTCCAAATGGTCAGTGCTACTGACTGTTCATAATCACTACCCCGGAAAGCAGTGTGAATAGTGCCCCTGCCCTGCAGCTGTGCAAAAATCTTCACAACCGTTCGAAAGCTGCTCACTATCGAATGATTTTTCCACTGCGCACCGGTCATAGTAGCCAGAGACTTATGATGCGGCTGAGATAAATACAGGCATATACGGCTTGCTGACGTCACACTCACTCCCCCGAAACACATTTTCCCTGTCACTCCCAGTGTTTTTTCGGCATGCCTGCATTTTTCTTGGCACTCCCATGAAACGGCGATTACCACCCCAGACACCTACATCTGTCAATCAACTTACGAATAGCCAATGATTTAAAACAATAGCAGGCTTTTATCCCAGGACTGACTCGTGTAGGTGTACTAAGGACCATACACAAGTGTAGTCTATCGATATCTCCACTGTGCAAATACCTGTCCGTACGATCAGGTCTGAATTACCCCCTTAGGGTTATTCTAAATAAGATTTTCTACACCTGTATACACATCTGCATTCATCTCTATAAAAGCCGTTTTTCTCCAGTCATATTTTATGTTTGCGTCTAACTCTATATTATGTCCAAGGTGTCTGTCATTATATATATGGGCAGTACGGACAGTGTAATGGTTAGCATAACTGCCTCACAGCGCTGAGGTTATGGGTTCAATTCCCACCATGGCTCTAACTGTGTGGAGTTTGTATATTCTCCCCGTACTTGCGTGGGTTTCCTCCGGGTGCTCCAGTTTCCTCCCACAATCCAAAAATATACTGGTAGGCTAATTGGCTCTAGAATGTCTGTTTGTGTGTACATGTGGTAGGGAATATAGATTGTAAGCTCCACTGGGGCAGGGACTGATGTGAATGTTCAAATATTCTCTGAAAAGCGCTGCGGAATATGTGTGCACTATATAAGAAACTGTTAATAAATAAACAATAAATAAATATTCATGCACATGAACATTATCTTGGGTACATTATGATAACTTATTAAAATTGTATTGCTTTTGTCTTAAGTACTATGTGATTCTTTCCACTACCAACCGGAAACATGACCTCTGCACTCTTGTGTGGTTATATGTAAGAGACAGGTGCTACATAACAAAAATACGCATTGTTACAATACAAAGGACCTTAAAGGTAGACAAAGTTGCAAATGTCTTCTTTTTTTTGTAGTGGCTGCAACTTGCTCTATTTTTGGTGCATGTGTGTCTTTTCACAGTGTATACATTTTCTTCCAGGTATCCCGAACTTGTGATTTCCTATGCTTTGGCATATCTATAATGAGTGCAATGTGTGCAGTGCGCCTATGCCCCTGGGTCCACGGGGTCCACACCACACCCACTGCTCCCTTGTTTATTTACTTTTTACGTCGGAGCTGCAGCCACAATAAACAATCTCAGACAAAATGGCTGCTGCAATTATGTAGTAGGGATATTGTCTCGGGAACATGGTGGATACCAGTGGCGACTCCAGAGGTGGGCTACAGGACAGTTCAAAATTCTAATAGGGGAGCCACACCAACTGCCACCAACTATCATTTGAAACTGACTCACTGGCAGTGGGTGTGGCTCCCCTATTTGAATTTTGAACTCTGATAGAGCGTCTCCTCTGGAGCCGCCACTGATGGACATACCTGCACATGCACAGTACATTCGGCATGCTGCAAGCTACTGCTGAAGGTGCTGATTAGTTCAATTCATCTAACACACGCCCAATAATTCAAATAAGGCTGAACTGTTGCTGAAATAATTTAACAGTGAGATTATTGTGTACTGAACACAAGTTTTATAAAGATTACCCTATTTTCTGCACATATTAAGGATACATATTAGTGTGGACAATAAAAGTTAACATTTTATATTTGCATCTTGGTTAGTTTGCAATTCACGGGCTCCAAGTGACTAGGGGCCTGGTTTTGATTTGTACGTAAACCAGATGATAAAGATAATTTAAACACAGTAATTCCCCAGAGCTGAAGATGCATCCAAAACAAAAATAAAAATGTGAAAAATATAGGCTTCCATCACATTCCATTCTCCAACAAACATATGCAACACTAAACAGTGCTTTATGCTGTGAATCTTTAAATGTTCCCATGCTGGGGGGGGATGTAAATAACATATACTAATAATTAGAAATTATAAAACTTTTGTAAAGCGTAAAACAAAAACAGATCTGAGAGGTACAATTTATTAAACATATTTTCCGAGCATGTAACCAACAGGAAATAAAGTTACTAAACAGAACATGAAACTCACAGGTAACGTACCACGAAACACCCTATGTGAACTTGAAAGTATTTTATTAGATGTGTTTTAAAATGTGCCAAGAGCTTTCTCTCTGTTGTCAAATTCAGACCAGCCGGTCAGAGCTGCAAATGTCTTGCCTATTCCTTGTACTAAGCTCCTTCTCCAGAAAGCAAAAACAAACATAGCTGTCAGACGCTTCAAACACTACACTCATGTACAAGATTGGTCAATTTCCTCCTGATGAAATGTCCTACACATTACACACACACAGCTCGGAGAGATGCTGCACTGTGTGAGCAACTCACTGGTATAACACTGCCTCTAACACTGAAGTGCTGTGAGGTCCCTGAGCTATTCTGTCTGCTAGAGAGGGCTCTGGAAGCTGATTGGTCGGAAGTTTGTTCTGGAGGTCTTACTGGTGATGATGAAGATCAGATATCAAACTCATGTTTCTCCTAGACAATGACATCAGCTGGAAGAGTGATGCTGATTATAGTAACTGGGAGGAGAATCCAGAAGGATGGAACTTAATTAATCCAGCACAGCTGAACGAGAAGCATTTGCCTCTTGTACAAGGTCAGTGTTTGATGGGACCAAATTCTCTGAAGCTTCAAAGTTTCTGCTGCTAATCTAGAAGCAGCTGAGCCGGCTGGGGGCGAGTGGATGTTTTGCTGTCTTTCCTCATGGTGGTCTTGCTAAGGACTCATTTTTGACATTGGAATTGCAATTAAAGGAACAACATGACTCTTCTTGGTTCTGAACATTCTTTACTGATACGGAGCAAGTTCAGATCAGGTAGGGGGGACCTGAACACGGACCTTTTTTATTGTTACATTTTAAAAATAAAAATATAATGTTTTTGTCGTTATGCGAATGAAGCATCCAAAAATATGATCTTTTTTAAAAATGTGTTACGGATATTGATTTGTAGGTAGTAAAAAAAAAAAAAAGAGCGTTTGACAGCGGTTCAAAATTAAAGCAGACTCGATTTGATTGCATGGTTAGGGCATCCTAGTGAGAACAGCAAGATAGCTGGCCACAGCTGCTGCAGAGGCTCTTCACGTTTACTTGGTATCAATGCGCTAAATTGCATTAGTTGTTATACTGCCAAAAAAAAAAAAGAATTACCAGGTCTGATGTCCAAGAGGTTCTGCAGCAGCCAGTGCTGTGTCATATCTGAGGAAAACCAAACAATGTTTATGTTTTATTTCAAATGATAACTACTAAAATATAGCAATAATGTTTGGCATGATATATCATAATACACATTCTATACATAGAAATGGAACAAGACAAATCGTGCCATTATTATCAATGTTGGGGCTTAATAAGTAGCAATTCCCTGTGTTCTAGTGCTTCAAGAGCTGACAGTTCTAGCTCCAGTTTCAGCAGCCAGAGCAATATCTGTATAGCTGTTGAAGAGATGCTGAGTTTAGCCTACAGCACCTCTTTCTTGGCTGTTTGCATGCTACTTAAATAAGCATTATCCGGTGGAGCAAGCCACTTCCTACCACAGCCTTGTTAAGCCTTTTAAATGGAAAATGTTGTGTTTGGAGAGTTTGCAAACAGTTACAGTATACAGGCATTTGTCTCTATGAAGGCATAGACACATGTATACACATTCTTCCTAATATACATCATTAGTGGGGACAGCGTTACGAAAATTCCACTTTCAAAATAAAAGATGCACGCCAGGTTTCCAACTTTCTAACTTAAAGTATAATAAGCAATATATTTGATGTCTAGAGCACTTAGCAAACCTGATGTTGTTCGTTTAGGTATATATATATATATATATATATATATATGTATATAGATATATATATATATATCTACGGTATATTCTGAGTATATTTAAAAATACTGCATATAAAGATCTAAAATATGCCTAACTACTGAGATTTGGTTACTTCATTTGTTTAACCAGAGAAGTATAAAGTATTAACTTTTAAAAATCTAGTGTACAGTATATAAAGATGTGTGGTATCTTTTTGAACCAGTGCATGAAATATGAATTAACTACAAACATGCGTCCATTGAATTCTGTATTGAATGTTTTCTCTTCTAATACTTAAACAGTTTCATGTGTTGTAAAATACCTAATTTGATAACAAACTCACATTTGCATTGTAACAGGTGTTTTTTTAAAGTGTGCAATTTACAAGCAACAGTTTAACCGCATCATAACAAATAACTAATAGTTTATATATTTAACCTGCAAAGAAAACATTAGTAACAACAGGTTGACCTCTCTAGTGTTTCCTTTTCATAAAAATGAACAATAAATACAGGTTCCTTTGCGTTTCATATTACAAACAATCTGTATGCATTTGGGGTATAAAGTGGGTTTGAAAGATACCTGTCCAATTTTGTCACCACAGATTTTATCTGTAAAGCATATTATATGCATCATTACGGACACAGTACCAGGACAATATTTTATGCTCTTGAGCTAATTAATATATGTAATACATGGGATCAAACTTTTTTTGTGTTGAGGAATGTTTTATGAGTAGAAACAGGTCATCCAGTTCCTTATCATGTACCAGAAGTTGGAAAGTCTGTGCCTCTATCCAGTGACAAACATTAAGGTGACACTCGGATAAGGGTGCACTGTTTCCTGTCACATGCTGCTTGTCAATGTCAGTTGTACCTACTCTGCAAGATAAATGATGTAATGAACCCAGGGATTATGTACTGTACTCTAATGCATTAGCTAAAGGTTTTCTCTAAGGCAGCACTGCCCTCTTGTGGGACAACACGGAAATGACGGCAATTAATAAGTGTTCCGTTATTAACACTTTAGCTGTGATGGGATTTGTTGGTATTTAAAACATTACAAAGAAAATAAATAATCCATAAAATTAATTTTATAAAAAATTCCAATTCTAGTAGCAAAAATGTACCTTTACATATATAATTATCTCATTTAGTTATAGGGGGTTAAAGTATTTAAAGAATTAAATAAATACATAAAGAATTCCCTAATGTCTTGTGCTATAAACTTATCATTTTACATAAGAATTTTTTTTTTAGGTAACACATATTTATGCTACTGTAGGCTCTTTTTTATTGCACAGTATTTATTTTATACCCATCATTATAATGTTGCTTCTCCATATAAGTTTAGTTCCATTCTACAGCTGCATGAAATGGATCAATCAGAACTTTAAAATGGGATTATTGATCCCTATGAGACTTGTAAGGGCTATTCAAATGGCCACTTGGTCCAAAAAAGAGTCCTTCACCCTGTCTGATGATGATGTAAATAAAACATTGAAACATTGCAGATATGTACTTGTTTCCACCTCCGTTATTTACGAGTGCCGCGCTTTTTGTGTGGAATATATTGGGCTCCCAGCCAGTGGGGTCTTTGCGAGGGCCCCGGGACTTTATTCTGTTATATAGAGTGTGCTGCCTTTCTACATATATATATATGTACCCAGGGAATAGTGCTGTATATATATATATATATATATATATATATATATTATATTATATGTTCTTTTTACCCGTTTTTTGTGTCGCCAGCAAGTGTACCTGTAATGGGGCTTATGGGACTGAATTTTGCGATAGTTTAGCTTTTGGGTTTCGCCATTAGACCACATATTTTAAGGTCAGTTTTAAAGAAAAATTGTCAAGATTATCTGGATCCTATCTTTCTGTGTGTGCCCTTATAATATCAACCCTGTAAGAGTGTTTGAACAAAAAAAGGTCTTGTTTAAAATGACAAGTCTTAATTGCCGTTGACATGAGACATTTGCAGTAATACTCTATCGCTATGTTTCAATCGTATAAAGAAAGTGCTCTGGAAATCAGGCCGTGTTGATTACGCACCTCCATTGCTCACATAAAAATGTGGCTCACTGTGGACCACCGTTTCTGCTGTTACGCATCTAAACAGCAGAACATTTTCAGAGTAGTTTATTCCCTGTGCTTGCTTTGAAACACGACATGAGCACATTATTGCAACAGGTTCATCTGGTACCCCTTTTACATTGCAGCTTTAACACGGTATATTGCCGTTTTTTTACCGTTTTAAAACGGGAGCAGCTGCAGTGTGAAAGCTCCATTGTCAATTTACCGGTTACAGAATACCGGTATTTTGAAACGTGTTAAAAGAAGGATCCTACAGGTTTCTGAGCCGTTTTTCCCTGCAGTCTGAACAGCTCAGAAACGGTATTTGCTACAAATGATAACCACACAAGGGTGATAGGTTATCTCCCTGCATTATCCTCGCCCACAAGCAGGAAATAAACATTTAAAATTACATTGTATGGCTTTCTATGGGTGAAACTAGTTGAATCTGAAAGGTACATAAACGGTATTGAAGCTGCAATATACCGTTTACAACATGCAATATGAAAGGGGTTTAACTGGCTCTTGACCCGTTTTAAGACACATTTACAAAAACGGGTTGAAAGCAGGTTTGCAATGTGAAATCAGTATGAGTAACCCTTACTCTGAATCATTTTTCTCATACTAATTACTAAGTAATTCATTGAGGGCCTGCTCACAATGACAAACGAGGGAAGATGTATGCAGCACACAAGGGGTAGAGATGTAATAATGTAATTCTGGCTGGCTGACAAAGACATAGCTGTGCTGCATCCCTTTGGAAGAACCTATTCTTCATTTACACCAGCATTTCAGAACACGTCCAAGCGCAAGTTCATCCAACGTTTCCCAGATCGGCAAGCTTTACACAGTAACTTCAATACGGCAAATACTGTAGATATGGCTTTGAATTTTAAGTTTCAGATTGATTGCTTAGAAATGAAGGCCTTTTATAATACCTCAAATCTTTTTGTAATCATTCAGATGCATATTTTTAATACCTGTTTAATAACTATACAATTGTGGTCCTGTGGCGTTTCTTGCAATTAAACACACAATTGCCATTAAATGAGTATATATACCAGAAAATAATACCTGTATTCACAGCGGTCATTGATAACATTACTTTTTACTCAACACAAAGACCTTTTAATTATCCATATGAACAGTGACAGGTCTGTTAACTCTTAACTCACCTCTAGCACAGAATTATAATGGAGGAGTAGGATTATTATAGCACAATCTAATGCATTCACTGTACTTAGGGGGGGTTACTGGACTGCACTATTTGTCTCATCAAATTGTGCTCCATCTGTTGTAAGAAACCCCATACCCTATAATGTAAACCACAAGGTTATGAACTGGAAAAGGGACTTACAGTATACTTACAGTAACTAATATTTGTCTTATACACTCGTGTAATACCGTTTTCTGAATTGCTTATGGATGATGATGTCAGTGAAGTTATTGCTTTGCGTAACTTCTGTTGTAGTAATTAACTTTTTGCATAGCTTGGGAAGTACTAGTCCAAGACGCGGAACGCCAATGATGCTTCTCTTGCTAGGAACAGATAGTGTAAGTCGCAGTAGGACATTTTAAGACTCAATATGTTGGCAAAATGTCAAATAAAAAAGATCGTGCAAGCCTCCATGAAGCTTGGATAGAGATAATGGGAGGGATGCTCTTAAATCTGCCGCCCCACTTCGCCGACTACCAAATTGGTAATAATCACATATACACTAACGTATGCCATCATTAATGCAAAGGACAGCTCTTGCTATAAGAGCCTTCTTTTGCAATGCAGATCTGGCCCTGGACTTCTGGGTCTGAGACCGGGGAGTCCCTCTGCGCATGTTTAGAGTGACGGCACCAGCCGCGGGGCATGCTGGGAGGGATCCGTGATGGATTCCTCACACAGCGCTGTCAGAGAGAAGCCCATAAGCTATTGCCATCTTTTTCTGGCGATAACCCTGCAGCGATACCCCGGCGGAGCAGCTTTAGTGCATGTGAAAATGCGGTAAAAACCCTGAAAATGGGGCTTTTGCAGCATTTTCACTTGAGTGCATCCCACCCAATAAGAGGAGAGATAAAGTACCAACCAATCAGCTTCTTCTAACTGCAATTTTACAGCCTCTGTTTGGAGCTGATTGGTTAGCACTTTGAAAAATCTACTCCTTCAAAACTTCCATGAATCTTTTTCACATTTTATCCAGTTATTTAGTCTAGTTACTAAGGAGGACATTATAATATTGACAGATGGATGAGGAAGGGGTTCATTCTGTACCAGTGAGCAGAACTGTGAGGAATAGGAATGCACAATGGAAACTTTTGCGACATACTGAAAGAAGAAAATAAATATGTAAGTTTGTGTTTAACATTTACAAACTCTTTGTATATTGATGTTGATCAGAATCTACTTAAGCTATCAATCCATACGCCAATGTTACTAGTGCTTCTGATAAATAGTGTTATACATAAACCACCTCTTTAGTGAAAGACCCCATCATTATACTTTCTGGCATGTACTGCATATCTATTCTATCTAGAGGGAACCCTACCATACAATATGGGGCCCCATTTGTAGTTCTAACCCACCCCTTTGTATTTAAAGACTTTTGATGCATAAGGAAGTTCTGGACACCTGTGGTTCTCCAGTTGTCTTACTCCATGTATGGTCCATACAGACAATGCCATGTATCCATAACATTTAAATTTGTACCCCCGCCTGGCTGATGCAAAAAATAGGGAGCTGACTCTGCGACACTGGCAATGGATCGATTACTGATTACTTTGAGCTGATGCCCCTTTTACTTCATGTGCATGGCAGAGCTTACTGTAAAACGTTGTTGCAAAGTGAATACTACTTTCATATCTAAACTGTTATTGGTTAATCCTATCAATCAATTGGTGAATTTGAATCTTTAAATTCTGACATATACCCCGTTAGATTATTGTTTAACTTTTTCTGATTATTACATGTGTTTATAAAAACAATTGTTTGCTCAGACTCTCCATGCTGTAATGATTAAATGTTCATTAATTTGGAAAATCCATGGGAATGATTACATAATGCACACTATCTCACCTTACCGCTCATGATATTGAATAATGAAACATAATTAAGTAGCTTTCTAGAGATTAAGGGCCAGTTGTACTAAGCTTGAAAAGTGATAAAATAGAGAGTGAAACCGCACCAGCCAATCAGCTCCTACCTGTCCTTTTCCAAACACAGCTGGTGACATGACAGTAAGGAGCTGATTGGCTGGGGGTTTATCACTCTCCATTTTATAATTTTTCAAGGCCTAGTACATCTCCTCCAAAAGTTTATAGCTTGCGAAGCCAGATTAGAAATAACATTATCTAAGATAATGTATATGTACACTTGTACTAAGAAGTGGTTAAACCTTCCTTTGCAGGGACAAGGGAATTCCAATAGAATAAGTTACGTCAAATGTTTCTTGCATCCATTGGGATACTTGACCCAACATTCCTGAAATCTTGGACATGCTTCTCTTGTAGATTAATTGTGTTTGTCTTCCGAGACCCACCACCAAGGCGATTGCTGAGAAAAAAATCTGATTTCTATATGCCCCCACACGCCTATAAAATAAAAAGTACATAAAACTAGTCTTATATGATGACCAGACTTTGCAAATCCTGCTGTCTGTTTTGCCTGGGAAAAACATGTTTGTTTCCTGCCCTGCCTCCTTCTCAAGTTGATTATTTGCACATGCCATGATACCAGTATCTGAGCCTAAGCCAGGCATGTCCAAACTGTGGCCCTCCAGCTGTTGTGAAACCAAAAGTCCCATCATGCCTTGCCGCAGTTTTGCTGTTAGGGAATGTTAAAACTATGGCAAAGCATGCTGGGATGTGTACTTTCACCAGCTGGAAGGCCACAGCTTGGACATGCCTGGCCGAAGCTATGTTCTTGTAAGAGGCTGTTAGTATGAATATAGTCGCCCTACTGTAATAGATAAGGATGTATGTTCTCACAATAAATCTAGATTATAGGCGTTATTAAGTTTTATATAAATCATCATGTATCTCAGTGCTTGCAAAACAGATCTGGAAAGGGCAGAGCAAGGCTGACATGCAGCCTAATTATTTCCAAATAAAACTAACGATGGCGCCTTAAATAATTATTTGGCGGAATATTGGTTCTGCTCACAAGGTGACGAGTACAGGTAAGCCTAGGCCTTGCCAATCATACAGTAGTACTGTATCATACTGAGGCTTTGAAAGACATGAACACAGGGTTTTCTAAACTGCAGAGAATAAACTATTTTGAAGAAGCCGTTGTGTAGTTAAGTCTGACCTGTAATATCCGCCGTTATGGCTGCATTACAAATCAGTACAGTTTCAACATCGGCCACTCAGCTGGCTTGAATGACGCTGATGTATTCATTTCTACATAAACTGTACTTGTTGCCCAACAGCTGACTGCCCGGTAATGGCTGGCCGAAAATCTGCAAGGTTTCTTAATCGCTAATATGCTGCTATTGGTTGCTTGTCAGGAAAGCTAGGAACAGAGGCACCAGTCAGTAAAATGATGTGGTGTGACCCATTAACCCTTGCCGCAGCTCCGGGGCCTGCAAAGTAACTTATGTATATACAGCAGCTGTGTTCTGTACAGGGACACTTTCTCTGTAAATATTACTCTTTGGGAGTGTGTCCCAGAGCTGATGGTTATATTATATTAACAAACATCAACCAGAAATGTTGAAGGAGCTCTTGCTCCAGAAGTACAATACCTCACACTGGCAATATGGTTTATTCTTTTCTATTTCAAAATAATCATTTATATTTGTTTTCAGAATTAGAAGTACACTGAGCATATTCTTTGGTGTGTAAACTGTGCTCTTTATTTAATACTGAAATAAATAATAATTATCATTAAATCAGTCCAACTAGAATGTTATATTATATATATTTAAATGTTATATTGAATGTTATATTATATATATTTGAGCCCAGCTCTTTGTGTGACCGAACCGGTCCAACAGGACAGATGGCCAGTCCCGCCCTGAGCCGCACCACTCTGATATCCACTGAAGCTATGAAGTGATGAATAGCTTTAGGTAATAGTTCATAGAATCATAGCACATAGAGATGGAGCACCTGTCATACATCCCCAGCCCTCGGCAGATCCCCTCTACTGGCGAGAGCTGGCAGAGAGTCGCTACATCTGATGAGGATGCGCAGGCATCTCACAAGCATTCCCGTCACTTGGCGGTGAGCATCGAAATCCCTGCCAGTCTCCACTTTAGGTAGTCAGGCAGGGTTAGGGGAGGTGCAGGAGGGAGTGGGGACTGGCGGGGACCGGCAGGGAGTGATGGGGAGGCGGCGGAGAGCTCCATTGCAACGGGGCACGTGAGCATCTCGTGCGCGCCCCCTTCCAGTGGATGGCGGGGGCTGGCGCAGGCTGGTGGTCCCCAGCTGAACAAGAGAGGCTCCATCTGTAGTGCTGCCAGCTCCTGAAAAATAAGTGAAGTGATTGCTTTAGTAACCATACCTTTTTATAGCCCATTGCAGGGATGGACTCTGTTCCTACATTTGTATTTTTCTATATTTAACTTAATTTCTTATTGCCACCAATCACAGCCAGTCATATGCCGTATTCTATGACATCGATTGACTATTCTGCACATCATTGTGCTCCCTTCCCTCCTCCCCTAAGGGTCTTATTTACAAAATTTATCACCTCCTACTTACACACAACCCCCACTAGCCTCACATGAGATCTCCTGGGAAACTGATTTACAAGAACAACTGGGTCCTGAGACCTGGGTTCAGATAAGACAAAACCTAGTGTCCTCAACCACCTCTAATATATATATATATATATATATATATATATATATATATATATATATATATATATATATATTACTAAAGCCCCATGCACACTAGCCGATTAGCGGCACCCCTGATGTAGTTAACTAAATTGGCTCTGCCACTTGGCATGCACTCTGAGCAATATCGGCTAACAATATTGTTCAATGATGTCACTAGGACCCCCGCAATGCATACAGCCACTGAAGATCTAGTCAGATTGAGCTGCATGCGCAGATTTTTTGGGTACTACTTGGGATGCAGATGTTCCACAGAAAAAGCTACTGTACATGTACGAAGGTCTATAAACACTCATTAGGTGGAAGATAACTAATCGCATTGAGGGAATCACCTGCATGCACATCTATTACTAGTCTTCCGTTTGTTTCTCTGTGAATACTGCACAGACTTTAGAGGAAGTGAGGGAATTGGGTGACCTTTAGCTGACAATTTAAATAAAACTTGCTGTGTTAAATACTAGAAATTTTATATATGCATATTGCGCTCTCTTAATGCATTTTGAATTTCTCTGGATCCTAAAAATGACAAATGGTACATTAGGATCCATTAAACATCAGTCAACTAAGCACTTCATATTTTCAGCATTGGCCCTGTGGAATGTTGAAGAGGGGGGTCATATAAGATGAATTGAGGTGTGGTCTTTCAACTGTTGAAAAACCATACAGCCCATCAATTGACCCCAGCCTGCTGTAAATTATCATTTCTGGTACCTTGTGTCTTGTAATTCTGTGGAATTTTCCAATTCTCCAGTAATTGTCAGATTTGTAAAATGTGAACTAGGCACAAGCATGTTTTCTTTCGCTGTTCGGACCATGTCCCCTGTCTCACTGACACAGGGAATGTTGGGGGATCACTCAATCACCGTGAATACTGGAAATAGGCTGTGCGTATGCTGCATGGCATCTAAATTGCATGTGCAGACACTCTGCTTATCTAAGCACGCATATGGGGCCATCGTGTATTAAGAGAACTCTTCAGAAGTGCAGCCAATCTATACAATAGCCTTTCCTCCCCAAGGAAAAAAAATTACATCTAAAATGTAAATATATCAATACAGTGATTTTCTTGTTGGCGTGTAATATTTATTCTTGCTTAAAAAACAGCATTGTGCTTACATGAAAGAGAATTAGAAGCTATAACAATAACATTTATTTTATAAAACAATGTGACTTAATGTATATATATGTAACAGAACAAGTAGGATTAAACAGTCCGCAATTTTTAGCACCTAGGAAAATGTCAGGCTGGGTAGGCCCAGGAAGTCTTATCTTCTGTCACATTCCATATCCATGAATTCACCATCAACCGACCTGTATGCCACTACATAAATATAGTCATAACTGGGTCACTCTGACAAAAACTGCGCTTAAGAATACTGTTTACACCATCCTATCACAGTCCTGGAGATTATATTTGATCTAGTGATGTAAATAAACTTCTATCTTGCAGAAAAATAATCTAAACAAGGTGAAGGAGACCTGATAGGGCGCCGGTTCTCCCCATGTTGTCATCATGACTGCATCTTTGGCAACTTATGACTGTTGATAATTTAGAATGCCATCACATATTTTCCAGATAGACCAATGCTAACCTTTGTCTGGAAAGACTCTGTGTCTCCCTTTGAAACGCTTTATGAGAAAGAAAACTCATGTTTATGGGTTTTAAGGGTCTTGTAATTAGACTTTTTTTTTCCCTTGCCTGACTTTTGTTTTTTTGTTGTAAGCTTACTTTAAACAATTCTCGATTTTCCTTGGACATGTTTCCTTTAAATCCCTACATGCATTAACACTGAGGTAAAGTCAAAACATGTATAGCTCATTTTGAATATTTTTGCATAAAACCCCATCTATGCTTTTGTATATGGGTAATTTGTTGTATCTGGATTCATTCTTCCTAACAAAACCATAGCAAAGCCCCCCATGCATGATGGTAACGTTAAAAGACATAGCTTAATGAACAGTTTAATGATTTGTAGATTTGTCCATTATTTATATAGCAACACCTAATTGGATTGGGTTGTCTCAGTACTCAGAAGTATTGGACATGACTGGCCTTATCCGTATTCCTTCTGCACCACATGCTTAGTTTGCTGATACATTGTATGTTAATGTAATTTGTGTGTGTGTGTGTGTGTGTGTCTGTCTCAAAGAATCCCAAGGTGACATAATATTGTTTTATTTTGTTAGTTAAATATACATTGGATGAGAGTTGTATTAAAGCTTGGGGAGAGATAAAGTGGAATGATATAAAGTACTAACTAATCAACTCCTAACTTGTTCGAATACAGCCTGTAAATGTAGAAAAGCCTCCTTTTCCTCATTTGCAGAACACTTAACTAAGGTTAAATTATCAACAAGTCTTAAACCTCATTGTGGGCCAGATGTACAAAGCTTCAAAAAGTGACAAAACAGATGGATGGCTAACAACCATCCAAACAGCTCCTAACTGCCATGTTTGAAAAATGACAGGAGGTGATTGGGTGTTTGTTTATCACTCTCCACGTTATCACTTTTTGAAGCCTAGCCTGTATTGGCCCTGTGTATGATAAATGGTGCTCCAATCAATCAGCTCCTAAATGTGTTCAGCTCCTAAATGTGTTCAGCTCCTGTCGTGTGTTAAAAAAATGGTAGCTGGGAACTGATTGAGTTAAAAAGACATGTGCAGAATGAGATACACATCCTCTCAGATGGAATCTGAAAAGAATCCCATAGGCTTCTATTGGGCAAATCCATCTAAAGATGACTTTGCCTATCACATTCCGGAGCTTCGTATAAAAGGGATGTGGCAAAAATTCTCAAAACAGTTTTTCCTGTGTTTTGGACTTATTATTATTATTAGTATTATTATTATTAATTATTTATTTATTTGGTGCTACCTAGGTTCTGCAGAGCCTAAAAAGTAGACACTGGAATAAGCATTAAGGTGGCCGAAACTGAGGGCTAGGTGCCATTGTAAGGATTATGGTGTAAGTAAGAGATGGCAAAGCATGACCGAAGAGAACCCTGCTCGTGAGAGCTTACATTTTTGAGTCTATCTGTAGGGGACTATCATGCGTCAGCCCAAACTTGTATCATTCTCTAAAAATCAAGTGAGAAAAGTATTGACAGAATAGTAAATGGCAATAGTGTGCATTACCCAGAAGTCTCATATTTTTATTTTTTCACCAGTATATCAGGTGGTTACCAGACATCTTTGGTAAACATGTATTTAGACTATAGGAAATCGGCTCTGTCTGTTATACATATACGATAAAGCCTATGACCAGCATTTCTAAAATAAGCCATTGCAACATCTGTACTTAGCCGGAGGCAAAAAAACCTCTTTGATAATTTATCATGGGAAGTGGAGGCCCACATTACAGTTAATACTTGTATGCTGGACAATATCCATCAATCGATTTCCACAACTGAACCAACTACTGTATTCACAGCCTTGAAAGCAGCACTATGAAATCACATGGACTTGATGAAAGAAATCTTTCTTTCCTACATAAATATTTTTTTGCATAACCTCTGTGCGCTGTGTGCTTGCTGTTGCTGCTAAACCTATTATTTATAACGTATGACTTCTTGTACATCCAGCATACAGTTCCTGCAGCTGTCACCACTTTCTTTCCATCTGTTTCTAGTTAGATACGAAGAACAGTTCCTTCCATGCACAGAAGGGGAAGAATAGTCTTGTGTTTTATGTGACTGCTCAGCACGTTCCTACCTTACCTATTTTGTGACTTCTCAGTCGCTTCAACGGACCCCTGCTTTATTATGGTTGTTAATTTCACATCTAAGCCAATGGCTATTTAAGTTCAGCACAAACTAAATAGCAGGTATTAAATGACCACCTGATTTTTATTTCACTCCACTTAGTGGTTCCAAAGCATTATACATTTATTATATATAACCATTTACTTCTGCTTCCAGGAAGTTGTGCCCAATGTTTCCTATAAAATATTTACCAAGAACAAGACTTGGCCATGTCATCAGAATATTTCCTTAGTTTTATACCTGAGATGTTTAAAAATATTTTTAGTGTGAATTTCTTTGTTTTTTAGAGGGCCAAATCTTCAAATGGTGCTTTAGTTTCAGCATTCCACAAATTTGTGTGCCGAATTGTGCTACTAAAGTGGAAATGGAATACCCCTGTCCATTCACAATGGTGTGGCACGGTTTCCGTATAATACCTAAGAAGTATGTGCAGTATTATTATACTAGAATTTTCATGCAAGACAAGTACATGACCGTTCCAAACAAGAAGAATATTCTGTGAAATTTTTGGAAAAGTTTGCTCCTCTTTCATTTTTTTCCATTAATTTTCTGAAATCAGATGTACATTTCACTTGTTCCTTTCTACAGTAGACCTGTTACTTTATTTCAGTATATTTGGGGTAGATCTCGGCCCCAATCAAATCTTGTTTATCCAAAGTGTCTTTCCTCCTCACAGATTATTGATAAATTATTTAATAGTTGAATCCACCCTGCTTATTTCTGTGAATCCAAACTTTTTTTCTGGTGGTGCACTTTAAGCTGCAGTTTCCATCAACTTCTGAGATTTCTGCTTGTGGATCCAGTTCAAATATCTGAAAACAATTTTTCATTTTGACCAAATCATATGAAATAATATAAACTGTATAGTTTATCCTTATGATTATCTGTAAACCATGAGATATTCGAATTCCAATGTCAGTCTTCCTGCATAATAGAGCTTTTGAAATATACAGAGAGCAATCTAAATATATTTAGAGGACCACACAGTATGTCAACAACATTAGCGTTATAAGTGATAATTTACAGCGAAAACACATTTCGTATTAGCGTCTGATCTTAAACCACTAATGCCTAACGTCAAAATTGTCCAGCTTGGTGTGGCCCAATAATCCTGATTTTGTTCTGCATGAAATTATCCCCATCATTAACTCTGTTAACAATCAGACTTTTGACATCTAACCTTAATATGCCAATGAGAGGCAACAATTGTAAAAGAAAGTGCATGCACCTTCTTTTCTAGCAGCAGATCCTTCTCCATTGGAGACAACTGACTGGGGAAGTCCTTATTCTTGACATTCTTCTTCTAATAGTTTTACAGTTACGACTTCAGCAGAGAAGAAACCGTCAGCATCTGGTGGATCATGGTCTCATGCCTCGTGAGTATACCAGGGTGGCATTTCATCCTCAATGGACGTACAAACCATTTTAACCATTTTGTTCTTTTATGATAAGTAACATTATGAATTTTTAGAAAGAGTCGTCCTGTGTTGCTGTGGTTATGTTATTTTCAAAAATATATATATATATATATTTTTGTGTTTTTGAACAACAAAATCTTCATCGTCTGGTGTGTACGCACTCATGGACATCATCAGCGACATCTTCCATCGTCTGTAAATGCAAAATGATGCAGAACTTCACATGGCTCTATTCATTATTGAGTTATCAGTTACTACTGTACATTCACCCAACTTTTTCATCTGCGTGACACTGCGGCCAATGGGTGGAACAGAGGAACAGTCCCAGAAAAATGTGACTGTCCCACTGAATGCGGGTCAGCTGGAAACTATCCTTCGTTACCATTTATTCACCACATTTCGGTTTTAAAAAAATCAAAGTAAATGTGGCAGCTACAAAGGTTTGGTCACTCGTTCCGACAATGTATACATAAATGATTTTTTTTTCCTTTTAACACTTCCTAACCTAATGGAATCATTAGACGTTAAACTAAACCAGGAAAAGAGCATTCCACAGCTTCATGAGTACTGACCCTTTTGACCTCTCAGGATATTGTGCAGCATCTCTACAGAAAGGGTGCATTGGCTCCTATAGCAGCTGACTGGGGGCATTCAAATAAAGATGACTGACTGCTGCAGAGCAAGAAAAGACTGTAAGGAGATATCTAAATGCATCCAGCTTGGAATTGTCACTGTCAGAAACAACAAGAAGTGGAAGTTATGGAAGTTAAAGAAAACTGATGGATTCAAGACAAAATCTGCAAGGCTCAGAATTGAAGCTGATAAACAGGTGGCAGAGGAAATGTCTGTGTATCCCAGAATGTATTGCTGGCCGTAAATGATACAATTATTGACCTGATTCTGATATTATCATAGAGGTGTCTTACATCTGCGAGTGCTGGAGAAATCATTTGATTCAGGCAGCGTGCAGGGGGAGGTGGGGCAGCCCTGCAGGCAGCGGGTGGCACTACATCCACATGCAATGCTGTGAAATTCACAGTTTTGCGTGTGGACCAGTATAAGGTCCCACATGTAATAGGATCTGAGTTTAACTGGGGGGGGGGGGGGTATGTCTTTGTTGCAGTTCTGGGTTTAAATGCATATTTTTCATGCAAATAAAATCATTTGGTTTGCACCCATTCATTCATTTGTTTGTTATTGGTAATTTGGTTATTTAAGCACAAGGGTTATTGCAGGATATAATATGTAAAATGTTCCGTTGTTGTTAAAGATTAGGGTGCTATACATTAGTATTCCATATTATTTTGGTAAAAGTCTAATGTTGGTCTATTGTATATTTTTGCCATCTTGCCTGGAATCACTGCTGATGAAATGTCACTAACCAGAATACACGGGTTATAAAGTGTCATTTATTACCAAAGTGTTATACTCAGTACATACAGCTGTGCCTGTAAAGGACTGATGTCTCCCTGTTGTACTATTACCCAGATCTGTGAAAGGGGTTTCTCTCTATGCTGAAGAAACGTTACTGTTGTACAGTAGGTGAAAGAAAGGGGCCTGTAACCTGAAAACTGTTTTTTTTTTTTATTATTCCATAGTAATAGAGTATATAAAAATATACGTGTGCATTATGCCACTGTGTACTCTGTGTGACATGGGAAATTGCTGGTCTTTTTGAGCCTGACCATGCTCCCAATGCAAGGCCAGTGTAAAGCTTCTCTGCACCCTTGGGAAAACTTCAACCTACTGCCCCCCATCACTAATTCCCACTTTTCATCCCCTCAAGTGAAAGTGTTGAATTGGCGTCTTAGAAGTTCCACAGCTGACACCTGTAATAAGTACAACAAGGATGTCTTCCTCATAGACATCAGATTACTTAATTTTGTGATAGGCAGACCCCCTCCCAGATCCCGGCACCCTAGGCAGCTGCCTAAAGTAGCCTGATGGTGGAGTCGGCCCTGTCCTTATAACATCAGTGGTGTCACACCCATGCATTGCAGATATGCAATTCACAAACCTTTTGAATTGTGAGAGCTTAATCAATGTAAATAAGATTGTCAGGAGAGCACAGCGTAAACCAACATACATATATATATATGTATCGACTGGTGGTGGAACACGCTAGAAACCGAGTCGGAGTCATGTCATGGATTACTCTCAGTACAGGTGTGCTGCTCCAATCCGACGTGTATATATATATATATATATATATATATATATATATATATATATATATATATATATATATATATATATATATATATATATACTAACCAGAATATTATAGATTCACTCCTTAATATTAAAATTTCATGAAAGAAAATGTAGGGGTTTAATCCTGTTCATTCTTTACTGTCTCTATCAGCTTGAAGCAATATGAACTCCATATTTTTATCTTACAGGAACAGTATTTTAACCCTTTGAGTGCCGAGTGAATTTGTCAAAATAGATGTGAAAATTGCCAAGCAAACAGTTTTATTCATCACAATGACCTGTAACGTTTACCTTATATAGGAAATAGAATCTTTTTTTACACAACATTGTGTTATTTGCACTTATATAAGAAATGTGAGCGACGCTGGCATAGTATTTAGCCAATATTTTGCATATCTCTCACAGAGATGTTGCCATTTTTAGAGGATATTTTGCGCATCTCTAACAAAAATGTTGGCATTCAAAAGGTTAATTAATTAAATAAAATAAAATGGAGAGTGATAAACAACCAACCAATCAGGTCCTGCCTGACATTTTGCAAACACAGTCTGTGACATGGCAGGTAGGATCTGATTGGCTGGCCGTTTATCACTCTCCATTTTATCACTTTTGAAGCTTAGTGCATCTGGCCCTCGGTATGTGCTGAGAAAGCTCCTGGTATTAGCTGTTGGTTGGGTGACTTTGTTGCAATGAGATAACATTTGGTAGAAGTGTATTGAACATACCACCCACTGACAGGAGCAGTACGACGTCTTTGAATTATGAATATGTTACTCTTTAAGGCTTCATGTACTAATCCATTAGAGGATTGGCCGGAAAGAAGCAAATAGTTCTGTATGCAAGGCCTTCATTGGCCACCTTTGATCTAAGATTATGGATGGAAACATTATGCTTCTGATGTAAAAGATTTCCTCAGTAGCACAGATGTACAAAATATAAATAATATTGTTTATACTAATCGGTCTTATTTTTCTGTTTGCTGTTGTAGCCCTCAAGAGTCCAGCTGCATTCCAAGAACAGAGGAAAAACTTGGAACGAACCAAGGTACAGCCTGTAATGTATACGCTTTCTTCAAATATCAGAAGCAATATTTATATCTGGACACTACTGTACATACTTCTATACTTCTGTATCTTTATTTCTCACACTGGACTTCCAGATTTGTAGTTATACACAGTGAGGGTGATTTTGGTTGGCTCGCTAGGCAGGGGCACTTTGTTGTTTAGCGAGCCTTCTAAGACAACCCGCCAGGCGTGCGAATGCCCCACACACACACACACACACACACACTCACATACACACATACACCGCCCAGTAAATATCCCCTCCGCTTTGTGAATGGATGTTTTCCATAAACATCCATTCACAGAATAGCGTGCGGGGCCAAAACCATTTGATGGTCACGACCATCGAATGAATTCTACCCTGCTCACAAATCTAAGTCAGTCTGAACTGACCTAGACTTGTGACGTCTCGGTCCCAGAACTGGGCAGGCATCTGACATCCTTTGGGCACACCCTGGCATGTGAACGCCCCCTGCCGCCTCCAACCCACCTTCTCCCCCTGTGCAAACGTAATGCCGACTATACAAGTCTCATATGAGAATATGCCTAGATAGATAGATAGATAGATAGATAGATAGATAGATAGATAGATAGATAGATGTCCTTCAATAAGTAAGGCAGAAATCTTTTCCAGACCACAATGAAATCTAATAATCAAGAAACTATAAGTGAACAAGGGCGCCTCCTAGTGCAATAATAAATCACTGCACCACTATGTTTTAAAAAGGTTGCCAGTTGCCGTGTAACAATACTAATACAGCTAGTGAGATAAACCATCAATGATTTTACTCAAGATATCTACAATGACTTCTTCTTTTGTTAACTGCTCAAATGGCAACCTAAAAAATAAAGATATATGCCTGTTTTTACACCTATAATCCCATTTAAACTTGAATAAAGAATAACAGCAAGGCCAATTAAATTGCAATAATTTGTACAAATGTGAATAGCTTAACACAGACCAATAAGTGAAGTCTCAATACGCTTTGTCATTGTGTGGCATCACCTTGATACTATCAGAGGTATCGGGCTTTATTCATAAAGTATGTTAAAAAACAATTGTTACGTTTCACTGTATATGGCATCAAGTATTCATGTTCTTTATGTGTAACCACAGAGTCTTAAAGAAGGTCCTGTCTGTGTATGCACAAGGTCACCTCACAAGTCAGGGCAGCAGTGAGGAAGTCTGTGGAGGGTGGGGGAATAGCAGAGTCTGGGAAAGGGAGATACTGTATGGCCAAGCGATAAGTACTCTAATAAAGGTCTTTTCACTGCTCAATGAATAGACCCCATAGTGTTATGGTAAAGTTACCATGTGTATATACAGTACCAAATCCATTAGGCGAACAGGTGGATTTGTAGTCAGACAAATAAAAAATAAAAAATTAAATGACAGATTCATTTCAGTATATCTGAAATACTGAAGTGGATTAGTGAACAGTAAATCAACTAGAACCATAGACATGCCTCTACCCCTTGCAACCTCAGCACAGATAAATCACAGATGTATGCAGGGCCGGTGCAAGGCACCGGAGCGCCCCAGGCGAGTCGGGGTGGGGGCGCCCGGTGCCGGGGGGGGGGGTACCTGTCCTGCGGCGCTGTGTATTTAAATCTGGCGGTGGAGGCAGCGGGGGTCCCTGCAGTCCATTAGAAATCACGAGCGCTATCCGCCGGGCTATGCGGAAGCGCTTCTAGTGTGAAAACACTGGCAGCACGCTGATTGGCTGAGATCAGCGTGCGCCGTGCTGCCAGAGTTTTCACACTAGAAGCGCTTCCGCATAGCCCGGCGGATAGCGCTCGTGATTTTTAATGAACTGCAGGGACCCCCGCTGCCTCCGCCGCCAGATTTAAATACACAGCGCCGTAGGACAGGTACCCGGGCGGCACAAAATGCCGCCCTCCAGTGGCCGGCGCCCTAGGCAAATGCCTAGATTTGCCTAGTGGTGGCGCCGGCCCTGGATGTATGTAATATATAGGTAGCACTCAGAGAATAAACCACAAGCTTGTATTGTATACTTTTTTTGGAACTTGTTTCCTAGCAGGGCGCCCACTAAGCTATTTGCTTAGTGGGCTATTCTGCATAGTGAAATCGCAACGCACATCACATCGCATGGCTTTTTGTGCCTTGCGATGCGTGCGATGCGATGTGCGATGCGATCTTAGTAGTTAATTTAGTTAATTTATTCACTGCACCCTGAGTGAAATCGCATCGCACATCGCATCGCCCTTTTTTGTGGCGTGAGATGTGAGATGTTCATATGGTAAAACACCATTCTCCACATCACCCTGAAGCGTGGCGAGCGCAGCGATCCCCGCGAGGTGCGGCGGAATGTGTCCTCCGACCTTTTCATACCCCCACTATCCACTTCGGCGTGGAGCTGATTTTATATAGTGTGGCGAGCGCAGGGAGACACCGAGCCCAAAGCGTACATAGGAAATCTGGGCGCCCTGCTAAGAAACAAGTACCCTTTTTTTTATAAATCACATTTAACACAAATGGGCAGATGTATTAAGCAGTGATAATAAGGAAGGAGAAGTAAGTCAATGGCAAGTTGCCTATCAGCACTGAATTAACATCTATAATTGGCATAATATACATTTATACAGAGCAGCTGATTGGTTGCCCTGGGCCACTTCTCCACTGGCTCACGTTTCCTACCTTATCTCTGTTTCATACATCTGCCCCACAATGTGCATTATATCATTACTTACACAGTGATGACCTATTTATTCTGTCCCATATTTGGGTTCTGATAGGACTGGGAACACTTGAAGTCAAATTCCACAAGAGTACTGTGGGAAATGTCACTGCCAAGTGCAGGATGAGGTGAATATTTCACATATGAAAATGTCCCATGCCTCTAGTAACTGTGACATTATTTGGCCTTTCATGTAAGGACCAGCTTGTGAAACAGTGTATATAATCTGTAGTCAGCAAAGCAATAATATCTTCATCATAAAAAGAACAGAAATAAACTCTGCAAACCATGACATTATTTTTGGGTTTATTCCAATGCAGTAGTGTTAACCATAAATTATATTGTTTAGTACTTACTTGTGGAAATGGGATAGCGTTTTTTATGTACAAAAATGCATATGTACCCTTGTAACTTTGTACTTTGTATTTCACTGACCTTAAATGTACCTTGTTAAATGAAATCTGTTTTTCTAGTTGGGCAGTAAGGAAGTTGGCTGTCTGACAGGAGGGGAGATGGGAAAAGAATCTGACCCTATTAAATAGGCATCCTTACAACATGGATGACCAGTCTATCTAGAGAGAATAAAGTCTCTTTCTGGGACTGCTGATCTCTGAATGCAGGAAATGCGTCCCTCACTCTTCTCCCACTAATCATAATATTTTACCTCCTGCTTTTTAAATCAGTGGATAAATTATGAAGGTATACAGTAGCCGAAACCAAAGACCAGAAAGATGTCATGTCGATAAAATGTTCTTTACCCTTTTCTATCCATCTGTAACCCTGTGGGTCCCATAAGATTGGCAAAATAGAACTTATTACTAACCTACTTTTCATTAAATAGAGGGAGGGAGTATAGTAGTCAATGGAGTGATACTCTCACTTGCCCTACCCAGAGTAGCACTATTATATCTCTGTGAAACACAGTTTATGTTTACTGACTAGTACCTAGTGATCTAATTATCTATATACAGTATATGCCTTGTGTCTCTGAAACACTGCCATCTGTTAGCAGCGAGTGAAACTACAGTACATCTCTATCTCTCTCACACCTGCAAAAACACAGATGCAGTCACAAGGCAGAAGACTAGCTTCATTCTCAAGGGATATATAAGAAATGGCAAATTCCTAATTCCAAGCATTTCCTACTTACGAAAAGTAATGGAATATCTCTGATTTATTAAATGAACCTAATGTCCAACATTGCCGGGCGCACATATTGCGTCGTCACTATGCCACACCAGGTAGCATATGCTCGCATCCACAGTTTTACTATATAATGCATTTAGACAATGAAGACACCTGGGGGCACTTGGGGGAGGCAGGGGGCAGAAACACTCACAGGAAAGACTTGCATATATCGCTGATAACTCATGGAAGCAGGTAAATCAGGGGCATTAATTTTGCCTGAAGTCTATGAGCTACTGCAGTACCACTCTTGGCCACTGTGTGCACTCCAGAGCACTGCCATTCATCACTAAAATCATCACTGCTTAGCTCCCCTGAATGTTTAATACACCTAAAAACATTTCCCAACAAATGCTCTATAAATTATTGAAAACTTAATCAAAATTATCCTGAACAAACCGACAAACAGTTGCTTACTATGGACTTTATTTTGTTGATATACTGATTCTCCCTATTCCTTATGTTTTATGTTCATATATATATATTTTATTTTATGACTCTTTTCTAGAGTGAAGATTATTTGAAGCACAAGGTCAGAAGCAGGCCAGAAAGGTCTGATCTGATTAATATGCAAATTCTGCCAGGTAAGTCTGATGCTTGTTTCTAGTAGATAAAAGTATAACAAATATTCCAAATTAATTATCAAACAAACAAGAAAACAAATTGTACCAAAATGATCCTACATTTTAATTTTGTCCTAGATTCAGCAGCTGAAGGCTCAGCTCAGGCTACCCAGATGAAAATGAAAAGGGCTCGCCTGGCAGATGACCTTAATGAAAGGATTGCTCTCAGACCTGGTCCTTTGGAATTGGTGGAAAAGAACATAATTCCTTTGGAATCTACTGTGAAAGATGCCATGAAAGGTAAATCATGTTCTCTTCTACTCTTGTCTCCAACAGAGTACTTGTTGAGTAGTCTCTAGATGAGTGACTACAAATATTTTGCCAGTACCAATTAGCATCAGAATCCACATTGTTAGGGCTCTATCATCAACCACTGTATGTATTCTAGAAGATTCTAGGTGCTGCTAAAAGGCCTTCACCTATAGTAATCCAACAGAGAAGTATGCAATTAGAAGCTGCATACAGTACTTAATGCATTTATTATTATTATTATTATTATTATTGTTATAATTTATTTATATAGCGCCACATAAAATCAGCAGCTCCCAATAACAGAGTTCATAAGCAAGTAAGCAAATTGTGACTTCAAGTTCAAGACAGTATCAGACAAGTACAGGGTATATAAACATAGCTGCTCCAGCAGACTGCACTGAAATAAGTATTAAATTGCATAAAACTGAGGGATTAGATGCCATCGAAGGAAGTATGGAGATGGTTTAAGGAACGGCACATGAGGAAAGATGACCCTGCTCGTGAGAGCTTACATTCTAAAGGGGAGGGGACTAATACATAGTGGGATATTTAACATATATACTACTGTATATTTAAAAGCACTGCACTGATCATTATATTAAAAAAAATTGGCATTTGGCTGTAGTTTTGGTTACTGCAATAAGTCCAGAAATTGAGATGCTTGGATTGTTTCTTATAAACAGTCTCGGTGGAATTACATTTTTACTAGTCCAAAAAGTATAAATATCTGCCTTTAACTTCTTACAGATAAATAGTGTTTGATACTGCAAAGTGTAGTCGAGTTATTAATGTAATCTCATTGACTATTAGGGTTTTTCTTCCTTTCCACACTAATTTCCGATTAACGTAATGTCTGCAATAGGGTTGGAGTGTGACCTAGGGAAGCATGTGACTTGGGGGTCCAATAAGGACTCAGGGAAGGGCAGTGTTAGCTGGGATATCAGGGCAGCAAAGGGAGGAGTCTTCCTCTCTTTCCTGAAGGTTTTCCCGCCCTCCCTCCCTTGTGTTATCATGGTTGGGTGGGTGTTTAATTGCGTTGGCTGATAGGCGGGAAAGAACGTCAGGTTAATAGAATTAGTTCTTATTCAAATGATGATGCTACGTATATTTTTGCTTTTCGGTGCGCTCGTCTCTCATTGGCTTAGGCCTTCGCTCGATCAACCGCTCGGGGGCAGTGACCCCACCCAGATGGGTGGGTAGTGAATGCAGTAGGTCGAGCGGATACCGCTTGTTAGGGTAGGCTTGATTACGTATGCAGATTTTGTGGGTGGAGCTTAGTTAATTAGCCATTCTTTCTGGGCCACCATTAATTAATTATTAATAAATTAATCTAGCTTAAAAGTGCTAAAATAAATCAGCTAACAATTTCTGCCAAACCTAAGTCTCCGAGTCTTTATTTCAGGTTTGGTTTGTAAGTTTTGAAATGTGATGTATATACATTCTCTATGCAGATGTGATGTATATACATGCTAGAGGTCACACACATCAGATGCTAGGATGTTTAATGCAACAGGCAGCTTTGTCTGTGCTGCGAGCTGGCACATAGCTGAGGGCTGATATCATGAACACATTTACCCAACTTCCTTTCAGCACTCTGAGCTCTCCTTTAATGAGAACAAAATGGAGTTTGATCCAGAAGCAGCAGGATTATCTAAGCTCTGGGTCACATTACTTCCTGATGTGCTGGTCAGGAAAAAATGTTTATCTCCAAGGCCATGATACCTCGGAACTCACTATATATTCTTCCTAACTGGCCATTACATTAGACTTAAGATGGATGTTCCATTATCACAAAGTAGAGTGTGACCATACAAAATATACCACACAGTAGTGCCTGTCATTAAGGTTATGAATCTACTGAGGTTGAGAAATGATACATGACAATTTATTTGTTTTTGCATTGATAATACATTTATTGCAAGGAAGCCCTGCAAAGTCCACCACGTATGTCTCCCACTGGCTCTAATGGCGATCTAGACCAGGCATGTCCAAACTATGGCCCTCCAGCTGTTGTGAAACTACAAGTCCCATCATGCCTTGCCACAGTTTTACTATTAGGGAATACTAAAACTATGGTAAGGCATGCTGGGATGTGTAGTTTCACAACAGCTGTAGGGCCAGAGTTTGGACATGCCTGATCTAGACAGATACTGAGGGGGGGGGGGGGGGGGGGTTTACAGTTTTAAATATATTTAAAAAGATTGGTTAAAAAAAAATTATCCTACAAACTTGCACATGTTTTTGATATCCATGGAATTTATTGAGGGACACAAATGAAAATCAAAAGACTAAATCAGGGGCAAGAACGTATGAGAATTTCTAAATGTACACTTCTCACATGCAAAGCATATAAGTAGCAGCTCCCAAGTTAGTTCGTTTCTAACCACTAATCTGTATATATATAGTAAATATTATTTAAGTAAGCACTCTCTTAAATAATATGTACAATTTATTGAGGGAACCTTATAATGCATCTGTACCTTATTATACATCTGCAATTGTATTTAATGTATTTATTATATTTTGTTTATTTCACTCTTCTTATATTTAGCCATAGACTACTTTTATTGATATTCTTGTTTTCTTTTTTATCTCTGAAGGCAGTCCAACCACATATTCCAAGCCTGTGGATGCCTTTGCTTTTGAAGAAGATAGCAGCAATGATGCTTTATCCCCTGAACAAGAGAGAAGTGATGACTCCCAGGGAATTGCATCTTCATCTCCGCAAGAGACCAAACATATGGATGCCATTGGTTCTCCACACTCTGCTCCGGTGCTGGTACGATTTATTTCCAATCTTAACATTTAAGAAACCTTTTCCTTAGAGGCTATCTTTACCAGGTTCGTTATTCTAAAGTTTCACAAATATCACCAACCATTTTTGTTCAGAAGCAGAGATGTGCCTCACCAGCACTGAGGTCAGTCCCACCATGGCCCTAACTGTGTGGAGTTTGTATATTCTCCCTATGTTTGTGTGGGTTTCCTCCGAGTAATTTGGTTTTCTCCCACAATTCAAAAATATACAGGTAGGTATATTGGCTCCCAACAAAATTTACCATACAATTTATGTATGCTTGTGTACATGTGGTAGGGAATATAGAGTGTAAGCTTCCTGGGGCAGGGACTGATGTGAATGTTTTGAATATTATCTGTAAAGCGCTTACATAATATAGCTGTGCTATATTAATAACTGTTAATATATTGTAGTCCTTGTTGAGGTTATGAAGCTACAATACAAAAAGAATGTAAAATCTTGGTATCTCTGACTTGTTGATATTGTATAAGGGGCCATTTCATCAGTGTGTCTAGGCATGGGACCACGAAAAACATGGCCATGGCCATCTGCTGGATATGTCGAAATATCAGCCAATGTGGTAAGCTTAAACACTTACCAAGTGGCCACTTGATATGTCTGTGCAGATTTTACAACTGAAGGAGCATTTCAATTTGCCTGCCGGACTGTGATGTCAGTCCCTGCAGCCTGTGTATGAACATGGCACTGTGCCGTGTTCCCAGAGTCATCTCTATTGTGTACACCACAACATTTTTCAGTCAGCCACTGCAGGGATACGAATAGGTAAGTGTGTGGTGTGGGACACTTGGACCCCGGGGCCTGTGTGAGTAGCACAACCTCGACCCATTATAGTTACCCCAATACGGTAGTTTACAGACATGTTGTGTATACACAACAGACAGCCCACTACCGATAAATGGTTCATTGTTCGAACAAATTATATGTCATTCTAGTGTTGTCCAGCCTTAAACATTTGTCTAGAGCAGGGGTAGCCAACTCCAGTCCTTGAGAGCTACCAATACTGTAATTCATGTTTTCCCATCAAAAAACACATTTTAAAAGATCCACAGGTGGAGCTAATTACTTCACTTGTAATTCTTTGAGGAGACCTGGAAAATGTTAACTGTTGGTAGCTCTCGAGGACTGGAGTTGACTACCACTGGTTTAAAGGAACAAAAAAATTATAAGAAAAACATTTTAAAAATAAAGAAAAGCTTTCATTATCTATTCCTAAACTAGAATGCTAATTGTCATAGAATGCATGGTTGTTATGCCTTCACACCCTCATTTACATACTGATGCCATTGGCACTAAGGCAAAATTATCAATGAGAATATAACAAGGCAGATAAAAATGCATATTGCTCATCTGTTCTGTAACAATTGGCAGCCAAAATATAGAATAAGCTTTAAATATACTAGTAAGTAAAAAAAAATTATTTGAAGTGACATGTTCACAATAATAGACTTTTATATTGATAGTTGATAGTGAAAGCTTCTGAAATATAAATATTCGGTACACAAGGCTGTCTGTATACATTTTGATTTGTTCCTTAAAATGTGCCATTAAGCTCTCATGCAGTTACAAAACTGACACAAAACCTATAGACCAAATCTTCTTGGACTGCATGACTAATGCCTAGAGTGCTGACCTTTAGAAGAGGTGAATTTATCAATTTATAAAATCAGTTGCATCATAAAGCACATTAAACTAAAATATGTCCATCATTTTGTTTAGAAATCTGGATTACTGACTGAAATTAGACGGGGCTAGTAAACGCTCTGCGTTGTAATAATGCTTCATAAGATAGCAATGTTCTGCACAGGGTATATAGGGGGATTGTTAACCCATATTTGACAGACCTTTGGCTCAGCCGGCTTACTCTTCATTCCTGTGTCTTTGTTACACAGTGTACTTGGCATAAGAGGCTTTGATTTTTCCAGGCTCTAATGGCAGTCAGCCAAAGTATTGTCTACGTGCTATGTCTACTTGCAGAGAGCTAATAAAATATGATTGGTCTCGGAGGCTTGTAGTGAGGGCATCATGCTCACAATCTAGCAGTTATTATTTTTCGTCACAAAGTACTTTTATGATCTATATCATGTTTTTTTTGTTGTTTTGGAGGTCTAAGGCCCACCTAAATAAATTCAAAGTCGCACAAATCTGAAAACAAATATGTTTTCAGCCCACCCGGGGAGTTTCTGTCTGCCCTGAAATCTATGTGAATGGTTGACCTTTTTTTTTCAATTTATTTATACGAGAACTACATAAATCGACAGCAGTTGTTACCTTGTCTGTAATATACAATATACCACTTATGCTGAGAGGCAATCACGTGCTTCTAAAACCTTGCATTTAGTATTATTCATTATATAAAACTGTTCCCCTTCTATTCAGACTATATCTATATACTGTATAGTATACACTGTCCACCTAGTCAATGTTGATATTTTCACCTTGTTGACCTTTTGTATACGGAACATTTGGTGTTTAATTGACTATGTTTTTACTGTAGATCTATTGAACCACAGCCCTTTGTACTCCATATTCTTTTCTAGAACTTTTCTAGAACTCTACCTATAAAAATTAAGAAAACTATAAAAAATTGGTTTCGTTATAGCCAAAAAAAAATTATGTTTATAAAATACACATTCTGTGACCATTTGTTTCCATTATCTCTCTTTTTTTTTCTTTTAGACCATTATACTGTATAGCATATTTGTTTTGGGTTAAATTTTAATTCTAACAGTTTGCACACAAAAAAAAGCCTTTGTGAATATCTTTTCAGTAGCCATAGCTGGACAGAATTTCAAGACATCCTGATTAAAAGAAATGCCCTCTCCAGATTTATTACTAGGTGTCTGCCAAGTACGCAATCACTAGATGCTTAGTCTCATCTGGTCTGCACAGAGTTGGAATATCAGTGTTTATGTCATTTTCCAGACACTGCACAGATTATCGAATTGTCGCCTCTGTCTCTTCCTAGTTTCCTCATACATAATATAAAAACTCTTACTGTATTCTGTATATGAATTACTGAAGAATATATTTGGTTCTCATGTCTATACCTACTCTTAAATGGTAACTACACTCAAATATGATATTTAAAAAATATAACAAATCATCATATTTGGTATTACGGTACTTATGTATTATCTGGACTCCCATGTTAAATGCACCCCATTTTTTCATACCCCTACTATCCAACTACGCATGGAGTTGACTTTATATAGTGTGGCGAGCGCAGCGAGCCACCGTGCCCGAAGCGTGGTGAGCACAGCGAGCCCCGCGAGAGGACGCTGTCTCATAAGAAAAACGGGAGTCCAGATATTACATAAGTACCGGTATTACTATAGTAAATCCTGATACATGAATTGGAAATAGGACTCCTTTAGAAAGTGCTTATTACTTACAGTAATACTGTCAAAGTCAACAGTAATACTGTGACAGTCAAAGAGCACTTACTAGTGCTCTTTGACAAGTGAATATTTGACAGACTACTGATATTACTAAAGTAGGTGAATTCATCAGAGTCTAGTCAACAAATGGTAGCAATATTTTCTATTTCAGTTCTCAACAGGTAGTTTCAGGCAGAAGCTATAGTATAACTACAGTATTGGAAGTCAAACCAATACATTTAGTAAGCATCATAAAGGTTTTAAGTAACCAACCTGATTTTTGACTGTCAACTCCTTACTTGTTTATAAAACTACTTAAAATAGGATGAATTCCAAACAACACATTTATTTTATTCTGTTTTGATTTAGTGTTGTACCTCTTAGTCCTTACTGTATCTCTCTACACCTATTTACTGGAAATAATTACCTATGCATGACTGCATAATTATATTGTAATTAACATCCAGAATTCATAACTCAGTAGATGTAATCTCCGCTTGGTGGAGACCTGTTAGTATGACTAGCGTGCAATAATTCTCACAATACAATATTCTATGGGAATAGCCTAGTAGGGTATCTGGAAGATAGAACAACACTGTCTTCGTCAGCACTATATTGTTGGCATCACAAGGTCGAAACAAGCAAAAGGTTGAGGTGGCAATGGTCAACACATGAAACGGTCAACATGTTTTCACATTTTTATTTTTACTTTTTCATACTTTACCATCCATGTGGACTACGATTGAGAATGGAGCATGGCGAGTGAAGTGATGTATGCGAGGGTACACCGTACACTAATTGGGGGTTAATGTACTCAAGTGGGGACTTTGACACCCAAAAACCTGAAAAACTCATGTTTACCTCTTTCATGTCAACCTTTTAATTGTTTCAACCTTTTTCCAGTGCCATGATTGTGTATGTCGACCTTTTGGTGTTGACCGATTGACTGTGGACCCCATGTTAACAATAGTAACCTAAATGTAAAAGTTGGCTCCTATATTTAAAGAACGCTAACTGTTTTCCTGTGGCCTTGAACACTTATTTTGCAGTTTATTCCAAGCGGCCATATATTACTGCAGTAGAATAGGGAAAGCATGAGTATAAACTGCACATAAATCTGTAGCCGGCTGTGTGTGACTGTCATCTTAGACTCTCTGCCTCTAATCCTGGTGCGGTGTCTGAGAGACCTGGCATGTCTGCTGTCTCGCTGTATGGTGGAATAAATAAAAGCATTTTGAAAGAATCTTGTTCTCCACTTATACTAGAATCATACCCAAGAAAATGAAAATGATGTCCAGGATATGAGTGCATTCCAGAGTCACCCCTGCTCACATCACTCTGAAAACCAGCTGTCTACAACGGGACCTCAGACACCTATCTCTACAGCAGTGAAGGTAAGGGTTAATAACTGTTGTCTTAAATGGCCCTAAAACCTCTAGTGATTTATTTTAGGTTATAGTCAGCTAAAAAATAAAAATTTTAACATGATCAACATGAAAAATATTTTTTTTTTCAATAATTGTATATTGCATTGAGGGTCCCTTTGAACCATATTAAAATGGGAGGTGTTGATTTTATCTGTGTTGATGACAAGTAAACTGAGCAGATGAGTACAATCTTAGGCGTGCGCACATTGGGGCAGATGTATTAAGCCTTAACAAGAGATAAATGCAAGGGTGATAAAGAGAGATAAATGTCCAGCCAATCAGCTCCTTACTGACTATTTTCAAACACAGCCTGTAACATGGCAGTTACTAGGTGATTGGCTGGACGTTTATCTCTCTTTATCACCCTTGCATTTATCTCTTGTTAAGGATTAATACATCTGCCCCATTGAGTGTTAAGGGTGCACAGGCACCCCCTAATGCTGTGCCCCCACCCCCACACTTATTGCTGCTAATAATACCAGCAATACCTTTTACCAAATACTTTTTAGACCTGTATTCCATTAAAATAAGCCCCCAATCAATTATGTGTGTTTTGCATTATTAATTGTATTACACCATTGTCATATCACTACATATCTGTGTCATCCAGATATGATGTTGACTTTATTTGCACATACTGTTACAGAGTAATTAGAAGATTAAAACTGAAATAGGCACGATATAATGGTGTGGCTGAGAGACGTTTTATATTGTAGTGAGCGCACGCCTGATTGGCGGTGTTAGACATGCCCAATAGGGGATGCAGTTAAAATCCCGGCGGTCGGGATCCCGGCGTTCAGAATCCCGACGCCGGAATCCTGACCGCCGAAATGCCGACACTTTCTCCCTCCTGGGGTGTCCACGACACCCCTGGGGGAGAATAAATTAGTGTGCCGAGCGTAGCGAGGCACCGGGCCCGCTGCGTGGCGAGCGCAGCGAGCCCGCAAGGGGGGGCGATCCACGTCCCCCCCTTGTCGGCATTTCGGCTGTCGGGATTCCGGCGTCGGGATTCTGAACACCGGGATCCCGACCGCCGGGATTCAATACTGAATCCGCCCAATAGGCATGTTAGGCACACTGCTTTGACAGTGCACCCCCTAATAAAATGTGCTGCGCACGCCTATGAGTACAATAGATGCAAAACAAATGCACCAATGAAGTACTAGCATATAGCTCTGAGGGTTTCTGGGTAATACATACAATATTATATAATGTAGAACTACTGTACAGCAATATCCTTTGATGTTGTTTGGTATACTTAGACGAAGTCTGCAGCAGATTCTAAGAACAGGCACAAGAAGCCAAAAGACATCAAGCCAAAGGTGAAAAAGCTGAAATATCACCAGTACATTCCTCCAGATCAGAAGGCAGAGAAATCTCCTCCACCCATGGACTCTGCCTATGCCCGGCTCCTCCAACAACAGCAGCTCTTTCTTCAACTGCAGATCCTAAGTCAACAACAGCAACAACATTTCAGTTACCAAGGCATGCACCACTCACATCTCAAGTACGTGCTCAACTCCATTTAATATATTATTTTTCCTTATCACAACGTGTAGATTGAATGCATACCATCTAATGCAGGCATGGCCAACTGTGGCCCTCCAGCTGCTGTGAAACGACACATCCCAGCATGCCTTGCCATAGTATAGCAGTCACTAATAGCAAAACTGTGGCCAGGCATAATGGGACTTGTAGTTTCCGAACAGGCAAAGAGGCCATACTTTGGTCATGCATGATCTAATGGTTAAAGATTGTAGGTATGTTTAGTGGTTGCTAAGCTACATGGTGGGGTTTTCATTTCATTGATAAACCTAAGATGCTTTATATTATGAGTTGGATAGTCACTAGTACTGTAAGGGAACTTACTCATTCCTAAATAATTTTACAATACCAGTACAATAAAAATACACAATTACACTAATTAGAAAAATGCAATGTATAAATTGCTGACCTAATTTGGACTGTTTCGTGTAACAATGTATTTGCTTAAAGGCAGCCAAATGATCAAATGACTCGGAATGCCAACACGCCAACAGTTCACAGTCCATCTTTGTCTCCAGTTAAGACCACCTTTTCTGGCCAGACCAATGTATCATCTATGAAGCCAGGATTATTGCCCTCCAATCTGGATGATTTAAAAGTAGGTCTATGGATTATCTAACCAAAACACTGTATGCATTTTGCCTGAAAATGTATGTTTCTAAGAAAATAATTTAAAGTTGACTAAGGAACTGCATGAACTGTAATAATTAATGTTGCCAATGCCTAAAAACATTGTATTAATAATTGTATGACTCTGCTAACAAATTATTTTTTAGTGAAACATTTTGGTTCTACAGAATATCTGTCTGAAATATGTTTTATTAAAATAATGTCAATAATAATTTTAAAACTTTTTAAAGTAAACATTTAGATTCACAATTGCTAAATCTTAGAATACTTTTCTTTTAAAGGTTTCTGAGTTAAGACAACAACTTAGAATACGTGGTTTGCCTGTTTCTGGTACAAAGACATCACTGATGGAACGACTTCGACCCTTCCAGGAGTGCAGTAGTAACAGTGTTCCAACATTCGGTGAAATTACAACAGTCACTTTCCCAGTAACACCAAATAACTCACTTTCTGGTTACCAAACACACCCATCAGCAGGAGTTATGTCAAATGGATTCTATCAGTTTGGTAGCACTAGCTCCACCCCACCAATATCGCCAGCTTCGTCTGACCTCTCTGTTAGTGGATCTTTGCCTGATACCTTCAGTGATGGGCAAATGTCTTCTCCACAGTTTGGTCTACACCCTTCCCCTATCCATTTAAGTGCTGAGGAAAGTCTAATGAGCAGTATCAACAGTGGTAGCTACCAAGTAGAACTGGAAGGCATTGATGCTGAAAAAGACAAAATGTTGGTGGAGAAGCAGAAAGTCATCAATGAGTTGACTTGGAAGCTTCAGCAGGAACAAAGACAAGTTGAAGAGTTGAGGCTGCAGCTACAAAAACGGAAAGGGAGCTGTGGGCCTCAAGACAAGATTCTGCCATCTCATCACTTTTTTGGGGCACCTATCAAACAGGAAAATGTGTCAAGTTGTCCCTTTGCATCAAAGCAAATGGCTATGAAAACACAGACACATACTACAAATGAGAAGATGGGATCATGCACTACGCAGCCCATGCCTTGCTTGATAAATAACCATTGCATGGAGACTTCAAACCAAAACTCTATCATGTCTTCCACATTCCTAAGTCCCCAATGTTCTCCTCAACACTCTCCACTTGGAACTACAAATAGTCCACAGCACATCAGCCTACCCCCATCTCCTAACAACCACTACCTATTGTCTGTATCGCCAAGCACTCAAGGAGATGCACGCAGTGTATCGCCACATATCAACCATCGGATTCACACAGCCCAGGTATAAAAAAAACAGTAAAGTACATGTATGTGCACTTTGGTTGTCTCATATTTACTTGAAGATGTTAGTTTATATATGCTTTCATTTTAGTGACATGTCCTTTACATTATACAGTATGGCAAATGTGTATGTATTTATTTTGGTTAAATAAATTGATGGGTAAATATGTATTTCTTACAGAATATTTTTTAAATTGTAAAAAAATGCACTTCTGTTAGGGAACCCATATTAAAATAACTAGCCAGGAAGATAACTGTAGCTACTGTAAATACTGTATAAGTATATATGTTGACTTTTTGAGATTTTTTTATTAAACTAGTAGGTTCTAACTCTGTCAAGAACATAATTAAATAGAAGTCTAATATTTATTCTACTGCTATCACTAAAAGAAGTACAACTAACTTTCGTCTTACAATTTTGTTTTCATAGAATGCTGGGAGCACCGTATGCTTTTCTCCAAACCAGAACACATTACAGCCACCTTATATTGAACAATCAGAAAATAAGCAGAGTAATAAAGATGGAGTACCTCCAAAGAGTCCACCAGTGCTGGGAAAGGTAGGATCTTCAGGGGTGTACCATTTTGATTCAGCTGAGAATTTAAAACATTGCAGTTTGTATCTGATTGTGAACCTAATGCTGTATTCTGGTTCTAGATACTAAAATGTCAATATATTTTATTTATAGAAGTTTATTTAGTTTCCTAAACAAAGGTTATTGACAAACGATGAAAAAAAGTATAACTAAATAAAAATGGCAAAATTGTATTAATAACCATTGTGTCATTAAATAAAGCGTAAACCATATAATTATAATGTATGGCTCTGAGTAATAGAAACTAGTGCCTCCTAGATGCAAAAAGCAACAAGTAACATGTAAATAGAAAGATCTGTACCTGATTCCCTAACCCTTCATATCTTAAGGTGTTTCATACATTTTTGGCAAGAATTATTAATACAACATAGGAAAAAATATAACAGTGACTAGAATTATTAATACAACATAGGAAAAAATATAACAGTGACTAGAAAAAGTTTAAATAAGTTATGATTCTGCCATTTTCTAATCATTGCAACCATATTATAATAACTCTGAATACATTAAGCAACTCATAACATTTATAGGGTGTATGCAATCCAGGATCACGGCTGTCGATCCCTCCTGACAACCATGATCCTGGCCTGTTTGCGGTCTGATCGACTGCAGAATGACAAGCGTGATTCAATGTCCCGCCTGTCGATCGGTGCAAAGGTGGCGTGGCCGCAAAACGGCCATGGATTGGCGATCTGCCCCCGGGATCGTGACAATCCACGGCTGTTATTGTCAGAACTGGCCCGACAGCCATATAAAGTCGGGCCCGTTCTGCCGTGATCCCGCTTCAATGCTGACGCTAAAGACAGAATCGAATAGGGAGCCACCACTATTTCCCCCGTCGGAAATAGCAGTGGCAGATTGCATACCCCCCATAGAGTATGTATGAGGGTGTCCAGCAGATCACTGGGATTTCCCCCGAAATATGCAATTAGGAACCACTGAAATTAAGCCATTTACCTTTTTAAGTGTCATTGCAATTTTTATAGTGTATATGTTGTCAAATCTAGAATGAGCAACCTTTTCAAAACTTTTCCCCAATGTAGTCACTTTATTCCTCATTTGGCTGGAAAATTTGACATAAATACTAACTAAATTTCAAAAAAGTGTTACAGGTCCATCTTTAATCAACCCACACAACAGAGGACTACTTACTAAGAGGGAGTTCCATTTCACATAGGATGTTGCTATAGGCAACAAATCAGAATCGACTTCTTATTTATTTTGCATCTTGCAGAAGCCAATAGGTAGTATCTGATTGGTTGCCCATAGCAACAACCCATCTGAAATAGAACTCACATCTTAATAAATTTTCTCCAACATCCTCACTGCTCTGTTCACAGTATATCAATTTAGTGAAATGGAAATTTTCAAAGAAAGTACAGAATGTCAATGCACAGAATGATAAAACACACACAATATTTGAAGATTACTCTACGGAAATCATTGCAAAAAAGGACAGTTCCACTGGAAAACTCGGTTTGCATGAAAAGACACTGCAATTTTACTTTGTTCTAATTAATATATGTGTATTTAATAACAGAGGAGTAAATGTAAAGTTTCTAAGGCTCCTCCATGTGACAGATTCAAGGTTTCTTACAGTAACTTGACTTTGTGTCCTTAGTGCTTCAAAGAGGCCTATTACAAATAATTTTGAAATGAGGCAAAATTTAAAAAAAGGGGGTCAAGAAAATTATGGAAATAAATAATAAAAACTATTGCATGCATCGCTTAAAAGTGCTGGAGGTGTTTGGAAATGTCTTCACATTTAGAAATTGCCATTCAATTTGAAAAAAGTACTTATTTTTAAATGACACATGGATAAAACCATGGTGATATTTATCGAGTTTTGGACCTTTTTTTATTTTGCATGAAAATAAATCTTAGCTAAATTTATATATAAAAGTTGAAGCCAGTTCCAAAAGTGCAAAATTGTCAAATTGTAATCAAAAGTAAAATATTTAAAACAAAGTGTACTCTATCCAGTACTCCGTACAAGTAAATTTATTCTGCATTCACATTTTATAAATATAAATATATATTAATAAATATAACAGAAAAACTTAAAATTCATAGTTAAGTATCAAATTTAAAATACACATATTTAATTATACTGTATTTACTTGCAGATAACTGCTTTACAACCATTTCCCCAGGCAGGTCAAAAGCTTTCAACCCCATGTACGACTTTCTCTAACGCAACCTCATCAGTTTCCAAGCAGCTCCCCACCTATGAGGATGCAGTCAGACAGGTAATAAGTTCTAGGTAATTTATTATATTTTGTAAGCCTTTTTTATTTTTTCAAGAAATAAAAAAAAGGTTTTGGGAAATTAACAAGACCATTATATTAGTACATGTTAAAATACAATCACATAATTAAATATCACTATTCTTTGTCTTGGAATCTTGAATAATTGGTCCAAAAATGTCACCATGGAATCCAGTGATGTCATTGATAGGTAGTTAGCTATTGAACTTTAATTATTTGGTATACAAGCCTATTTAATATTTGATTGTAAAGCATATACAATGTTACTCCATTTTACAAACATTTTAGAACTGTGCTTGTTTCAACACCAGCGAATATTTTTGCATTCTCTTTTCTTGCAAATCGGAATTTATAAATTATGATATTATAAAAATGTAAGAAAATGGTGTCCCATTGTTTACATATTAAGATTTGGGAATCCTGTTTTATTGGGCTATGGATGAGGAGCACTGGGGAAAGATAGCTAAAGCTGGAGATACATGAATACACAATGTATTGAATTTGAGAACATCAACTTTTTAATGTGGCTGAAATAATTTTACATTAACCATTATTATGAAATTAGTAAGCCCACTCGAAGAAAAAGCTTTGAAAGCTAGTCTGCTACCTTCTGTGTTTGTGTATGTGTGAGAAAGAGATGTAGTTTAACTCTCTGCCAGCAGATGGCAGTGTTTCGGAGACTAACGGACACTAGACATATATATATAGAGAGACGATACATACTGTACATACAATAATTTGACAAAAACTTTCTTAGTTAACCATAATCATGTCTTTCCACAGCAAATCACAAGAAGTCAACAGATGGATGAACTTCTTGATGTCCTGATTGAGAGTGGAGGTAAGACTGCAACCAAATAAAAGATTACAACATGAGATTGCATCTTTCACAAATATGTACATGAATACATTTCAGTCTTAATTGAACCACATATAGGGAGAGATGCAGGAAAGGGAAAAATGCAGCCAAACCTCAGAAAATGCAATTCTCTGAGGTTTGGCCATGGTCAGCATATGCACCTGGCTCAGAACGCAATACATTATTGGGGCTTGGATGTGGTGGGTAATGCCATTTTCAAATTGGTGTTGGCCATAGAAGCCTATGGGCTTCTATCACAGATTTCTGCTGTGATGGATCCAACCGGATCCCTCCCAGCATCCCAGGCAGAGCGTGATAGGCCTCCAGGTCCAAAATTTAGAAGTTCTATCATCGCAAAGGACGGCACTTTCCGCAAGAGCAGTCCTTTGCCAAATTCTTCACGCTTATGGTGTTACTAGAAGCAGAGACTGGCACCAGAGACTGGCACAGTTACTAGAACCAGAGACTGGCTCTGCTTGGTGCAGAGACTGGCACCAAGCATCGCAATTTGCTTGCGATGCTTGCTGCATTCCGCTCATTGTCTGAAGGAATCTTTCCGTTTAGCCTGTTGTGAGAACTGCATATATGTATTCAATGTGGTGACACACGTGTATTACCAGATTATATAAAGAATAAGCAGCTGATAATCAGATTGAAGTGAAAGGTCTAAAATGTGTGCTAGTTTTATTATATTGATGAGAAATGGTTATCTGGAGAATCCATTTCTGTCCTCTAAAATAAAACACATGTAGACCTGGTCCCAATGTAGTCAGTTTCAACCAACTTGAACTGACATTAGATTCTGTGTTGCCAATTACACTATTTGAATGTGTCACTCTAAAGTAAGAATTCATTCATAGAAACAATCTGTTGAACCTGAGTACAGTGTAAAAGGTTGTCCAGAAACCAGAAATGTATTCATTATTTGTTTGATCCAGTACTTACCCTTACCACTGGACTACACCTGTATTTTACCATTCATGTGTGTGTCACATTGTCCACACATCTGTGATATTGGGGCATCTGAGTAGTACTGGCTGCTTAATAGAAATGCAAAAGTGACTTTTGGAATTGACATAACATTTTGTTACCTTAGTCATAACTGTATGATTACATTTCATTCTCCATTATATTGCTTCAGAAATGCCAGCCAATGCCAAAGATGAGAGGCCATGTGGGCAGAAGCTTACTCAGCTAAGTGTGTCAACTGGAAACTCAAATGTGTCTGCTTCAAACTCTCACCTTCCATATGACAACTGCTCAAACAATGACAGTCACCTTGAAGTCTTACTAAATTCTCACAGCCCCATCGGAAAATCCACTGAAATCCCACTGCTTAAGATTGGGAATGAAGACGCACATTTTGACCGGGTTATGAATGGGTTTCAAGGAAAAGTTAATGAAGATATACTCCCATCCCGAGAAATCTTGGAAACTTCTCTATCTCCCATGGAGACCCAAATGTCCCCATCAACTGCAGAAAGCACTGCCCTCCATCATTTGAGTTTTACTGAATCTCCTTGGGAAACTATGGAGTGGTTGGACTTAACGCCACCAAGTTCAGCCACAGGTTTGGGGTCACTTGCCACTACTGGTCCTAACATTTTCAATACCGACTTCCTAGATGTTACAGATCTCAACTTAAATAATGCAATGGACTTGCACTTAGAACAGTGGTAGAGGCTTTATGAATTTCCGGTTAAACAGATATCAATGCAAAATACCAGATAGTGACCTTACCAATAACCAGCTCTGTCAAGACATTTAGGCTTGTATGCAATTGGTAGGGGTTAAACATAATCCATAAATGTTCTACAGTAACTAGCAATAAAACTCCATATTGCCTTTACTGCAAAAGAGCAGTATTGCGCTCTAATGCTGCAAGTTAGGATTTTATAAAGCACAGCAATTTTCTTCAAAACAAGCAAACCAAAAAAGGGAGTAACTCCCATTTACCAAATATGCACACCAAAAAGTACAAAACGTGTGCAAAAACTTTTTTTATGCATTGCTCTTTCTTAAACTTTCATGTTTGTTCAGTAGAGAGAAGTCTGAACTACATCAGATGGCATTAGACCAAAGATTGTCTATAGACATTGTGCTTTTAATACGGTTTAATTCCTGCGTAGCAGTGTTATAGTTAAGCAGGAGTCCCTTTAAAAGCATTATTTTAGCTTTATTAGTTAAAAAAAACACAACTTATTTTTAGACAATCATGTGCCCCTAAATTGCATAAAATTGAACCTAGCTCTTAAAATACATATATAAGTCAAAATAAAATTTCTTAATGCAGGCATTGGCAACCATTGACCCTCCAGGTGTTGTGAAAGTCCCAGCATGACATGCCACCGTTTAGCACTCCCTTATAGCAAATCTGTGGCAGGGCATGCTTTAGGACTTGTAATTTCACAACAGCTGGAGAGCCAAAGGTTGCTTCCGCCTGCCTTAAGGAATCCCCTTAAGTTATCATTTTGTGGATACTGCACAACAATAAGATATATATATATATATATATATATCACTTAATTGTCCGTGTTTTGGGTTATTTTGATTCTAAAGGTGCCCATACACGGTACAATCATTGTATACAATTTGGACTAGATCGCATTGCATCGGTTTTGCAATGCAATGAGATGAGATCTAGCACAAAAAGTATGTGAAGCACATACTTTTTTGAGCTGTGCGATGAGATGTGTGATGGGAGCACGCATCTCATCACACCCAGCAATTGTACCGTGTCAAAATTGTTTTTTTCAGTGATTATGAGACCTATTACAAAATTCCCCTAAATTTTAAATCATGGATGATATTAAGTTTCTTAAATGTTGTAAGGTAGGGAAAAACTCACTGCTTGGAACCAATGGTGAAACTACTACTACTACTACTACTACTACTACTGTATTGCTCGACAGTGGGGAAGAAGTTTCAAGCCTTGGAGATTAATAAAGTGGAGAAGTTGCCAAAACAAAACAATCATCTTGGTCTTTGAAATGACAGTTAGAAGCTGATTGGTTGTTTTGGGGAACTACTTCACTTTATCTTCCTCCAATGCTTTATACATCTCCTCCAGTATCATGTAGTTATCCCCTTATGCTATATACACTTCTTGATACACCTTTCCTTCTGTTTCTGGAAGTTTTCTTCTAAATGTAAGCTGGACATACTGTAGGCAAGATTTTTTTGTCACACTGCGTTATTAGCCTGGATGTCCAATGTTGAATTTAAACAAGCTCCTGTATATCTAATGTACCCAACCCATGCATACTGTACTGTACATGTAAACTACAAAACATAAGTTTTGAAATGTATGTATGAACATGTGCATGAAATTGTTACCTATATATGTATGATTTTCTGGACTGTATAAATTATAGAAAAATGTAAATACACAATGTAGTCTGTTAGCCAGGCTTATAGAGATACTGTATAGACATCACTCCAAATAATAAGTGGTTGACAACTACATTCAAATTTACTTTGTATTTACGCTACTGGAAGAAAGTACACACTAAGTTTCTTTTTTTGGTTTTGTTTTGTTTGAATTTGACTGTTTAACTTTAACCCCATTCCTGAATTTGTAATGGATTTAATAGAACACATTTAAGTCCATCAAAAATGTTTAAAGTAAAAGTAAAAGCAAAAACTTCTACACCTAGTTGTAACATTTATAATGTATATATGATGCAATTTTTGTATGTGTTTCAAAGCATTTTTTAAACTACAGGAAGTGTTTATAAAATAAATCGTTATGTTCACCAAATTAGCAATACATTTCTGCATGCTGTATATAGGTAGAAGTAGCTTTTTAGGTTGACTACACCATTTTTCATTTCATTTATTGTATAAATGTTCACTGTGCACTGCTAAGACTTACTGTAGCATGATCACAGATTGCGCCTACAGATTTTATTTTTAAGAATTACTTAGAAGCCATTCCATTCAGTTCTAAGAATCGCACTTTATGTCAGCATAGATATATAACAGTTATTCGTGTGTTTAAAAACATTTCCGTGTGTTTCAACATTCGTTTTTTTTTAAGTTAAGATAAAGTCCTATATTTTGTTTCTATTGATTTTGTTTTAACCATTTGAAACAGAAAATAAAAATTATAGTTTGTCAGTAGAGAAGTCTTGAGGCACATTAGTTATTTCCCAGAATCCTTTGCATATTTTTATTTAGCGATCAATTCACAGAATGATCCTCAAAAGGGTTTATGCACATAAGTAAAAATAAAGTATTGGATACTGTTACCATGCCATAAGTAAACGTTACTAGGGCCAAATAAATAATGACATCCATTTTGTCTCCCACTAAAGCCAATAAACTTAAATTTTTGATAAGGCTAATAAAAAAGTATGTGCTGTATATGGTAGAATTAGGTTGTAACTCATAGGGCCAAATGTAATGGGTGTGAGAATCAGAAAGTGAAACATTTTAAGAGAGTTTTCCCATTTTTTTAAAGTGTAATCATTTACACTGAAAAACGGGTTGATTTTGCCATGTATATTAATGGAACATCCAGACATTAATGTCTGGTGTAGGGATATAAAAGACTTATGTTTACTGTATAGCACCACACTTCTGAGGAAGGACCTTTGGGTCCGAAATGCATTAAGTGTGTGGTGATTTCTTTTTGGATGTCTGTGCCGGCTGACTGCTATCATCCATCTCCAGCAACCTGTGGAGGACCAATTTCCAGATTTGGATCCTACATCTTCTGGGAAAGGAGCTCTGGGAGTCTGGTAGCAGCTTGTGCTCGGGATTCTACTTGTCATGCTTTTAAATCATCAACTCTTGTGAGTTTAATGCACACATTAAAATATCAATTTGTTTAAAGTACTACACCATGATTTTTGTGTGCCCTTACTGTGAGTCCCATTATTAGGGAACAAAGGGTATTTTTATGTCATTTCAGACTGAATACTCCTGATATTGGAAATTCAACCTGCTTTTACAAAGTTATGTATCACTAATGTATCACTTATTGGTGTATTATCTTATGGGAACATACCAAGGTAGCGCTGTTTGGTAAACAAATTTGCTTTAAAAAAATTGGAAAACTTTCCAAAATCTCTCACTTTCTGATTGTCACACCCTATTACATTTGGCCCATAGTATCTAAAAATATTATCTTTCCTCATGCTCTCAAGAATATTGAATTATAGCCCATTTTAGTCATACACTTAAACTTAAGCCTAAGGAAATGATAATACTCTCTTGTAGTGCTCAAGCAGGAATGGCACGGCTGATGTATTCAGAGACTCAATTACATTCTGCCCAAAGTTGCACCAAGGCTCAAAGAGAGCTAGGGACATCCCTGGGTACTGGCTTAGGGTGTAAGGTGTGGCCTACTTATGGAGGTGTGTGCACACCCCCTACAAAAATAGATGAAAATAAATTGTTGCGCTACACAGGTCTATGCCTTACACACCTCAGCCAGGGGCAGATCCAACCCGGGGGATCAATGCTATTGCTACCCTGACATGCCCTCTCATACATCATACAGGTGCATGAAGAGGAGACTGCTGCAACACTCAGTGGTCTACCGGACTGCAGCACACAGCAGCCTGTGCTGAGCTAAGGAGAAAGGCAGCTGTCACTGACAGGTAAGAAATAGGCTATAGACACAGGCCTCTCCAAAAAAATCCAGATACCAGACTATAACCATAAAGTTGCATACACATGGTACGATTTGAGCTTCCAATGTTGACTATACAGTCAAAATGGGAAAAAGAGTTAGCACAAATCGCACAGTGTGTATACAGCTTTCGATGCCAATGCTCGCCCCTGTGAGATCATCATCTCTAGAAAATAAAGACTGCAGGCAAGCCAATTTTGACTAGATTGTATATAGTCTAGTGCTCTAGTACAGTCAAAATCTGCAATAGTCTCAAGCAAATATAGAAGGGTTATTCTGGTTGATTCGCAAGGCTGCAAATTCGCAGCCTTGCATGTCCACCAGATGGCGCCTGCCACCTGCATGGACAAATGCCCTCACATGCCACGTACATTCGCAGTGGCTGCGAATGGATGTTTAACATAAACATCCATTCGCCGACTGTCGGAGAACACCCACATCCTTTGATGGTCGCCAACCATCGAAAGATGTGGAAGGCCCACGCACATCTAAGGTTACACTCAGGTAACCTTAGAAATGTGTGGCCTTTTGTCAGGAAGTGGGTGGGCAGCTGACATCAGTGATGTCAGCTGCAAGCCCCCGACACCCACATTACCGGGTGATTTCCATGGGAACGCCCAGCGTTTTCATGGGAATGCCCATGAAATGCTGAACGTTCCCATGGGTTTGACTATCCGCCCCATGCCCCCCGCATGCTGTCTTGGGTGCACAGAAATGTGGCTGAACATGCGCATAGGCCAAACATCAGTCCCCCTGTGGACAAACGGTCTGTGCGAAAGGACCAGAATAACCCCCTTAGTTAAGATTGCATGGTTCTGGGCTCCACAGAGTTTAAGGGAAATCACAGTCAAAATCATACACAGCCAAAATCTCACTGTGTGTGTATGCACCTTAAGATTGATGTGATTACTGCAATTCACAATGACCATACCATACTAAAATAGTTTAACAAAATGTTACTACTTTCTTATGAAGGCTTTAAAATGAAATGTCCATCTCAGTTCTAGGGGAGATGTGGTAAACCTCCTATAGAAGCAGAGACGTTGCCCATTGCAGCCAATCAGCTTCTACTTATCATCCTTCAAATAATTTCTATAAAATGATAGCTACAGTAGAACATCTTTAAAGGGTTTGATACATTAGTCTTATGAAGTCAAGGATCTAATCTCCAAAGGAAATTGTGTCAATGTATTTACATGTGTGCAATTCAGAATTGGATAATATTGTCAGAAAATAGTTTTATTAAAATTTAGAATATTGCTGTTCCATTTATATTAGAAAAAAAAATTGTCCTTTTTGCCAACATTTCCGTGAAGAAGAAGAAGAAGAAGAAAAAGGCTTGGGAGATGGTTTTGATATAGTTTTACTTTGTTTTACTTTCAGATCCAATATTACTATTAACATGAACAGAAGGTTTTCTATTAGAAAATACAAAATGTCTGTACATTATACAATTTTGTTACAAGTTACATTGCATTTTGTAGTAGTTGTAAAAGAAATAAATTATGAGCTTAATATAAATATGAATTCATAGTCTATGGAAAGTATTCATTAATATATTTTAAGTATCAGTAATATTGTAGTGGCAGTCTGTTAATCAATTCCTGTTTCTGTTTTTTTTTTTTTTTTTTTTCAAATAGAATTTTTATCAATGTTTTTGTTTTGCAGTACCACTGTGTAAAAGGTTACCACCAGTAAATAGAAAATATTATGGTGCATCTTACAATACTGACTTAATGTGCACCACCACTACAATTCCCATGTAATCAATCTTAACCATCAAGAGGACATTGTTAAATATTATGTTAGGGTGTTACTGGAATAAAAGCTAGGCATGTTATGATATATATTAGGGGACCAAGTCCTTCTTGGACACAATTATACTTTTTAATAAACTAAACACTGTGGTGTAGAAATTCCATCTTCATGTGTCATATTTATTAACATGATACATGTTCTCCACAACCAGGGCCCAGGACATTTACTTTCCTGATTTATTTGTATGTATACATATATATATATATATATACACACATATATATATATATATATTGCTTTATTTAAAACTACAGTAAGGTGTAAAGTCTATTATAGGTGTGATGTCATACTTTAATACCCCATGAGGCGCTAGACATGCAGAGCGACTGAGCCTCTTATGGATGAGTACCATCTATTTCTTAAAATTTTGCATCATATTCACATCACAGACACATATAAAATACTACTAACATTGTTCTATAGCCGCTGGGCTCCATTTTTAACCACACAGGAATTAGTTTTTAGCATGCACAAAGCCGCATTTGAAACTTACGGCTGCATCATGGCACTTTGTATACAGATTCAGGATCATTTGCACAAAGATGAACAAGGGTCTTACATCAAATTGATTAGTGTAATCAAACAAAGTAATTAGGTCACTTCCGGTTGTTCTGTTTGTGCAAATAGGATGCACATTTTGAACAAAATTATGATTGTAACCACAGTGTATGAATACACATCTGGATGTGAAAACCCCTACAGTATTATTCCACTGCATGTAAAGACATCTTCCACATGTCTCTGGAAGCACTTTCTTTGGCAAATGATGTATATATATATATATATATATATATATATATATATATATATATATATATATATATATATATATATATATATATATATTCCACCTGTAGTGTTTAATAGCATTTGCAGTTTATTATAAATATTAGTAATCCCTGTTATGTGTGGTGATGGGACTTGACCATTCATAGTTCTGATGAATAAAATCTCTAAAAGACTGAGGGGGACGGCAAAATATTTTTTGTTTTTAATATTTTTTTATTGGTCTTTGGTGGTAATAGTTGGCTTCAGTCTATGCAATAAATCAAGTGTGTGCCTTAATCTTCTCAGTGGATATACAAAATGAAATACAAAGATACAAGAGGTCATGAAGGGAAATAGATTATGCCTTAAATATAAATATATTTTGTTTTCTCTTCCAGGCCAGTTCATTGCAAGTTTTGTAATATAAATTATAGGGTTATCCTAATACCTACCTTACTTTGTTAAAAAATATATAATATATATATATTTTATGCAACTTTTTAAAGGTATGTGTTGAACTAAAAAACTATGTATATTTTTTCCAGTTTTTAAAAAATGAAAACCATGTAAAATATGTTATGCCCTTTTGTGAAAAGTCTGCAATTCCATTTTTGAATAAAAGGTTAAAAAAAAAAGGTTTTTCCAGTTTCTTTGAAAAGAAAAATCTATTTTAGCTGCTAGAACTATAGCAAGCAAACGTTATTTTTAATAATCTTTTACTTAAAGATGCACATGTACAATGCAAGAAAACACAGTCGGCAGAAAAATAGGAAGCAACAATGATCATGTACAATGTGGACCAATCATTTGTAAGTGTAACTAAACCTGGTGGAAAAAAGGAAGGGAGTATAGGAATAGGAAGGAATGGGAGGATGGGTCGCCATCATAGTTAATCATGTGGCTATGATGGCGCTATACCAACTTAATCATAGTGGTCTTGAATACTTAGCTTCAGATCTTGGTCCTGTCCCTGTTTATTCTTTTCCTGTGTTCTGTAGGTGTGTCCTCATTGAATATGTGAAGACAAGAGATTTGCAGGGAAAATGATTAGGATAGGTTCATCAATTTAGACAAAAATGTTCTTTTTGTCCCAGGTGACGGAAGGTTTCTACCTCACTTACACATTTATGTAGCGAGGTGAAGCCTATCTGGGTTTCTATAGATTTGTGACCCTGGGGTCACCTAGGGGCGCTGGTAGGATAGTAGGAATAGGCACACTTATAATACTAATCGTAAAGCACCTGAACACTGTTGCAGCTCCCCTATATCAGAGGTTGTGTGCCTCTGTGCGGACAAAATTGATTTAGAAATAATGCATGCTGCCTAGGCTCACATGCATATCCAAGGAGCACAGCTGTGTTCAGAAAGGAGATAACAAATGCAAATTTCCTCAATAGAAATATTTATTAAAATAAAACATATAAAACAATTCATATATTAAATAAAATATTTTTCAAATTTCAGAGAGGTGCACTTCATGTACAACACTCAACAGACAAGACATACAACATAAGACATAAAATGCTTGGCATATGTAATAGACTAAAATGGCTCATTTCTCAATCTTGACATAATTTAAGCAAGTCAGATCTTATAGTTACCAGTCCCGCTCATTCAATAGAGCTTTAGGCTGCAAAGATGTTTCCACAGTTTAGCCTTTAGTAGGTATCCAAAACTCAGTCCACCCTCCACTCAGCTAGATGTTTGAAGAGGCCGAGGAGGGATATGAGTAGCAGCCTAAAGAACAGTGCAGCTCAGCTGGCGTGGTTGGCAGCAATGAAGAGTTGTGGTTCAGCGGTATCTGGATCAAACACAGCTACAAAAACGCGTTTCTCCACCTTTGATCAATCAATCAATCAAAGTCAGCGGCTTCCTCAGTTTGTGCTGTGTGTTTGCAAGTGCCCACTTTAAATAGCAATGAAGCCTATCTGGGTTTTTTAATGTTCAATTGGGTGAGAGGTTTATGTTGTTTGGCGTAACTCACTTACATGAAAACACGTTATAATATTCGTATCAAGGTATCTTTAGTTGGCGTACCGGTACTCACGGTTATTCTCAAAGAGAGACATTCATCAAGTTATCTTTGTCTTTAAAGGTTTTTATTTGGACATACATACATGCAAAATATGAAATTCTTTATTGCAGAAAATATGCTATATATTAGAAACCTTTTTGCTGTTGGAGGGTCCATTCACATAGTCACTAACCCCTCTCTTTTCCCAATGAAATTATTGTGTGGGGACTTTAAGGAATAGTCTCTATTGTGACAGTGAGGCAGCATAATACCATAAGCAGCGCCCAAAAACCTAGCCAAAAACCACCCACCCATAGTTAATCATGTGTTGCAAAATAAACTTCTTATATTTGGAGAAAAGCCATGTGATCACTTTCAAGATCCAAGCCTCGGGCCAATCAGGAACACCGTCCCCCACACTATCTTAGGCCAGTTTCTATAAGTTGGTTACAAAAGGGAATCAGAGAAATTCAAAGTCACGAGTCAGCAGATGTCTGGGAGATGTGGGAACAATCTGCTACAGCCATATGTACACAAACAAAAATCATACATAAGGGACACTACACATATATTGGACATACTCAAAAACACACAGTGGGACAAAGATCTCTGGCTGGTAACATCAGATGTAACATCTTTATATTCAGTAATAAGACACGACCAAGGCTTAGAAAGTATCAATTACCACCTCACGCAAGATCAAGAACTAACACCAGAACAGACAAAATTCATCTTGGACAGTATAAACTTCATCTTAACACACAATTATGTATGGTTCGAGAACAATTTCTTCTTACAAACCACTGGGACAGCGATGGGCACGAGATTCGCCCCCAGTTATGCCAGCCTCTTCATGAGCTGGTGGGAAGATCGCCATATATGGGGCGGTGGATGGTAGCTGGAGGCGAATCTCGTGCTCTGGAAAAGATACATAGACAACGTGCTTTTCATATGGAGAGGGGACGAGGACTCTCTAAAAAAATTCATATCACACATAAACAACAATAAAAATAATCTCATTTTCACAACCTTATACAGTAAGAAAGAAGTCAATTTCCTTGATCTGAACATCTATACAGAGGACACATTGATACACACAAAAACATACAAAAAGGCCGTAGACGTAAATAGCTACATATTATCCACGAGCTGGCACCACCCCAGTTGGTTAGATTCAGTCCCCACCAGCCAATTTATGCGAGTCAGCAGAGCCGGCCCTAGCCTAAATTATGCCCTAGGCAAGATTTTGACTGTTGCCCCCCTAGCACCACCACTAGTTCCGTCTCTGACCCTGCTCCCCTTTCCCAGCACCATCAACCCTCATCATAGCAGTCATCATTTTGGTGTCCCTACCCGCAATATTTTAAATAGAATCAGCGCAACCATTCGATGCCTTTTTTGCTGAAAATTCGTCTTATTTGCATTGTTATGACCAGCACACACAAGAAGCTTCTGCTGATTAAAATGATATGCAGCATGCCTATATTCTGTGTGCAACTGTGGCTGTACCTGCATACGGAATGCTATGTTACAGTGATTTCCATGAATACACTATGTCATATGCAGATACAGCCTCACTCACACACAGAATATAGGCATGCTGCATATCATTTTAATCAGCAGAAGCTGCTGATGCCCCTAGGCATTCCAAATGCCCTAGGCAATTGCCTAGTTGGCCTATGCCTAAGGCCGGCTCTGCGAGTCAGGATAAACTGTTCCATAATAACAGACTACATTGAACAAGGGAAGGAATTAAGAAATCAATTCAAAGAAAAAAAGTATAAAGACCACAAAATCAATGAAGCGTTTGAACAAATGAAACAAGTAAATAGAGAGGATCTATTACAATACAAAAATAAAGAAACAGATAAAAATGGCAATCCAAATGAAGTACTATTCATCACATAGTATTCTGAGCAGTCAGGACAACTAAGAAAAATCATAGCCAAGCACTGGCCATTATTATTAGAGGATGACACCCTGGCTGATCATCTCCAACTGAAACCAAAAATAGTTTTTAAAAAGCACCAGACCTTAACCCCTTCACGACATTTGACGTATATATACGTCATGGCCGGGAAGTACTTCCCGACCGTTGACGTATATATACGTCATGGCTTAAAACTGTCACTGCGTCTAGAGACGCAGTGACAGAGGGACGATGTCTGCTGTCCCTGACAGCAGACATGTCCGTGCATGCCCAGGGGGGGCGGCGATGCCGCCCCCCCGTCGGCGATCGCTGTGATTGGCTGTTCATTGTGAACAGCCATTCACAGCGTTTTCTGTGTCACCGGCGAATAACGTTCGCCGGTGACACGGGATCGGAGGTGATTGGTGCTGTAAAGTACAGCACCAATCACCGCGGGGTGTAAGGGTGACACTGGTGTCACCCCACCTCACCCCTCCCGCCCCCAAAGGCCGTGATTGGTTCGTCGGACCGACGGACCAATCACAGCCATGGAGGGGGGTTTAAACTAACGGTGACTGCACTGCAGACGCCATTCCGGTCTGGAATAGCGTGCAGTGCGGTCACCGTGCCCAGCTGCCGCCTATACTGACCAGAACCCATCCAAAATACTTACCTGATCATTGATATTGCTTATGCTTGTGACATCTTGTGACATCCTGTGACATCTTGTGCTGCTGCGATTTATTAGATAGAGAGAGAGTTAGAGAGAGAGAGATAGAGAGAGATAGAGAGGCCTAGTGCTATATTTTGTGCTGCTGCAGTGTGATAGAGCTATAGATAGAGAGATAGAGAGAGATAGAGAGAGATAGAGAGAGAGAGATAGAGAGAGAGTTAGTGACAGATTGTGCTATATATTTTTTATATAACTGAAAGAGATAGAGAGAGATAGAGAGAGATAGAGAGGCCTAGTGCTATATTTTGTGCTGCTGCAGTGTGATAGAGCTATAGATAGATAGAGAGAGATAGAGAGAGAGAGATAGAGAGATAGTGACAGATTGTGCTATATATTTTTTATATAACTGACTGCTGCCCCCCCTTTTGTGCTGATCAGTATAAATTAACTGATCAGCAACTTTTTGGGGGCGCAGGTTTTTTTTTATATATAGATATACCTGTCAGTGCTGCTGCTGCAGTGTCATAGAGTGATAGATAGTGAGAGATAGAGAGATAGAGAGAGATAGTGACAGAGAGTGATAGAGAGTGCTAAATTTTGTGTCTGCTGCCCCCGCCTTTTGTGCTGATCACTATATCTGAGGTGATCAGCAACTTTTTGGGGGTACAGAGGTTTTTTTTTTATATATACCTGTCAGTACCACCAAAGGTTGTGCACCTGCTGCCCCTCACTGGTAATCAGTGTCGCATCACTGATCACCTTTTTTTATTTTTTGTGAGTGCTGTGGGGTCTTTTTTACATTTTTTTTTTACACACACTGTGATTTTGTGTGTGTCCTGTGGCCACTGTGCGCTGATCAGTGACGTACATCACTGATCAGCTTTTTCGGCACAGGGTTGATCTATTTTTTTTTTTTTGGATCAAATTCCTGTTGCCTTTGAGCGCTGTTCAGTGACGGACGTTACTGACCAACATCTGTGCTCAATTTTTGGCGCAGGACCTTTTTTTTTTTTTTAACCCCTTCCATTTTTTTTTTTTTTAACCCCTTCCATTTTTTTTTTTTTAACCCCTTCCATTTTTTTTTTTTAACCCCTTCCATTTTTTTTTTTTTGAACCCTTCAATTTTTTTTTTTTTTGTATTTTTTTTTTTCTGCACTACATACACACTACACACTACATTCCCCTGCCGGGTTGAAATAAAGTTTGTACCCCCCCCCCTACACTATACACGTGTTGAAACATTTCACTACCAGTAACACAAAAATATAAATGGCATCCCAAATGTCATCCCAGTCATCCAGGAGAATGTATTCGGTGGAGGAGGCATATGCCATGCTTGCCTCTGACTCTGACACAGCCAGTGAGGCAAGCGGGGAATTTGAAGGATTTGTCTTAAGCTCCTCTTCCTCCTCTGATGATGAGGGACCCCCTCAAAGACGCCCCCGTAGAGCAGCTGAGACACCCCCCCCCAATAATTGATCTCGTATGGACCCCACCACCAGACAATTTTGAGCCCCAGGTTCCTGAGTTTTTGGCCATCCCAGGAATCCAATTTGATTCAACAGGTCTCAGAGAAATTGACTTTTTCAAATTATTTTTCTCTGATGATTTTATAAATTTAATGGTGGACCAAACTAATTTATATGCCCAGCAGTTTATTGCTCAAAACCCCACGTCATCATTTGCTAGGTGGACCCCTGTAGATGCAGTAGAGATGATGACGTTTTAGGGTCTGGTGTTACATATGGGCATAGTAAAAAAGCCACAAATTAGGCAATATTGGAGTACAGATGTTCTGTACAGCACCCCATTTCACCGTATGGCCATGCCCCGGGCTCGTTTTGAGGCAATCCATAAATTTATACATTACACCGATAATGCACAGTGCCCACCCAGAGATGATCCCACCTTTGACAGGCTATTCAAAGTCAGGCCGGTCATTGATCATTTCAGTGCCAAATTTGCAGAGCTATACATCCCTGATAAATGTATTAGTATCGACGAGTCCCTTATACATTTTAAAGGAAGGGTTAAATTCCGCCAGTACCTTCCCAGTAAGAGGGCAAGGTATGGCCTAAAAATGTATAAGCTGTGTGAAAGCACCACAGGGTACACCCACAAGTTTAGGGTATATGAAGGGAAGGATTCAAGAATTGAACCACCAGAATGCCCCCCCTCCCTCGTAGGTGTTAGTGGAAAAATTGTCTGGGATTTAATGCACCCCTTCCTGGATAAGGGTTATCACCTCTATGTGGATAACTTTTACACCAGCATCCCCCTGTTTAAGGCCCTTGGTTCAAGAGGTACAGCAGCTTGCGGTACTGTGCGCAAGAACCAAAGAGGCCTCCCCAAAACGCACATTGCCCAAGTAATGAGAAGGGGTGAAAGCAGGGGAATATGCACCGAAAATATGTTGTTGGTCAAATATAAGGACAAGAGGGATGTCCTTATACTGACAACAATTCATGGAGACAGTACCACCTCCATCCCTGTACGAGGTACCAGTACCCACACCTCAAAACCAAATTGTATCCTAGATTACAATAAGTACATGGGCGGAGTGGATCTTTCAGATCAGGTACTGAAGCCGTACAGTGCCCTGCGGAAAACAAATATCTGGTACAAGAAGCTGGCCGTGTATATCATCCAGATGGCACTGTATAACGCTTACGTGCTATTCCGTTCTACCGGCCAGAGGGGGACATTTATGCACTTTCAAGAGGAAGTCATAAAGAGCCTAACATTTGGGAATCAGCAGGCAGAGGGCCCCAGTACTTCTAGTACTGGCCCCCGTATTGTACCAGGGCAGCATTTTCCCAACGAAATCCCCTCCACTGCAAGAAAGGGCAGGACACAAAAAAGGTGCAAAGTTTGCTATAAAAAGGGAATAAGAAAGGAAACTATTTTCCACTGTGAAACTTGCCCCGACAAACCCGGCCTATGTATAAAGGAGTGTTTCAAAATATACCACACATCTATGGATTATTAGGTTCATCATTTCACCGTGCTTTGGGGGTCTTGCTAATGCCACATAGCACCCACCATTCATTCCACCAGAATCTGAGCTGCAAAAACCAAAAATCACTCCTTCCCTTCTGAGTCCTGCCATGCACCCAACTGGTATTTTTTGGTCACATGTGAGGCATTGCCGTACTCTGGAGAAATGGGGGCACAGATTTTGGGGTGCTTTGTCTCCTTCATTCCTTGTGAAAATGAAAAATTTTGAGCCAGAAGTACATTTTTGTGTAAAAAAATGTATTTTTTTCATTTTCACTGCCCAGTTGTACCAAAATTGATGAAACCCCTGGGGGTTTGAAATGTACACTATACCCCTAGATGAATTCCCTGAGGGGTGTAGTTTGCAAAATGGGGTCACTTGTGGGGGGGTTCCACTGTATTGGTAATGCAACATAGCACCCACCATTCATTCCACCAAAATCTGTGCTGCAAAATCCAAAAATCACTCCTTCCCTTCTGAGTCCTGCCATGCACCCAACTGGTATTTTTTGGTCACATGTGAGGCATTGCCGTACTCTGGAGAAATGGGGGCACAGATTTTGGGGTGCTTTGTCTCCTTCATTCCTTGTGAAAATGAAAAATTTTGAGCCAGAAGTACATTTTTGTGTAAAAAAATGTATTTTTTTCATTTTCACTGCCCAGTTGTACCAAAATTGATGAAACCCCTGGGGGTTTGAAATGTACACTATACCCCTAGATGAATTCCCTGAGGGGTGTAGTTTGCAAAATGGGGTCACTTGTGGGGGGGTTCCACTGTATTGGTAATGCAACATAGCACCCACCATTCATTCCACCAAAATCTGTGCTGCAAAATCCAAAAATCACTCCTTCCCTTCTGAGTCCTGCCATGCACCCAACTGGTATTTTTTGGTCACATGTGAGGCATTGCCGTACTCTGGAGAAATGGGGGCACAGATTTTGGGGTGCTTTGTCTCCTTCATTCCTTGTGAAAATGAAAAATTTTGAGCCAGAAGTACATTTTTGTGTAAAAAAATGTATTTTTTTCATTTTCACTGCCCAGTTGTACCAAAATTGATGAAACCCCTGGGGGTTTGAAATGTACACTATACCCCTAGATGAATTCCCTGAGGGGTGTAGTTTGCAAAATGGGGTCACTTGTGGGGGGGTTCCACTGTATTGGTGCTTGGGGGGTCTTGCTAATGCGACATAGCACCCACCAAAATTCCACCAGAATCTGAGCTGCAAAATCCAAAAATCACTCCTTCCCTTCTAAGTCCTGCCATGCACCCAACTGGTATTTTTTAGTCACATGTGAGGCATTGCCGTACTCGGGAGAAATTGGGGCACAGATTTTGGGGTGCTTTGTCTCCTTCATTCCTTGTGAAAATGAAAAATTTTGAGCCAGAACTGCATGTTTGTGTAAAAAAATGTAATTTTCCATTTTCACATCCCAGTTGTACCAAAATTGGTGAAACCCCTGGGGGTTTGAAATGTACACTATACCCCTAGATGAATTCCCTGAGGGGTGTACTTTGCAAAATGGGGTGACTTGTGGGGGGGTTCCACTGTATTGGTGCTTTGGGAGTCTTGCTAATGCAACATAGCACCCACCATTCATTCCACCAAAATCTTTGCTGCAAAATCCAAAAATCACTCCTTCCCTTCTGAGTCCTGCCATGCACCCAACTGGTATTTTTTGGTCACATGTGAGGCATTGCCGTACTCTGGAGAAATGGGGGCACAGATTTTGGGGTGCTTTGTCTCCTTCATTCCTTGTGAAAATGAAAAATTTTGAGCCAGAAGTACATTTTTGTGTAAAAAAATGTATTTTTTTCATTTTCACATCCCAGTTATACCAAAATTGGTGAAACCCCTGGGGGTTTGAAATGTACACTATACCCCTAGATGAATTCCCTGAGGGGTGTAGTTTGCAAAATGGGGTCACTTGTGGGGGGGTTCCACTGTATTGGTGCTTGGGGGGTCTTGCTAATGCGACATAGCACCCACCAAAATTCCACCAGAATCTGAGCTGCAAAATCCAAAAATCACTCCTTCCCTTCTAAGTCCTGCCATGCACCCAACTGGTATTTTTTGGTCACATGTGAGGCATTGCCGTACTCGGGAGAAATTGGGGCACAGATTTTGGGGTGCTTTGTCTCCTTCATTCCTTGTGAAAATGAAAAATTTTGAGCCAGAACTGCATGTTTGTGTAAAAAAATGTAATTTTCCATTTTCACATCCCAGTTGTACCAAAATTGGTGAAACCCCTGGGGGTTTGAAATGTACACTATACCCCTAGATGAATTCTCTGAGGGGTGTACTTTGCAAAATGGGGTGACTTGTGGGGGGGTTCCACTGTATTGGTGCTTTGGGAGTCTTGCTAATGCAACATAGCACCCACCATTCATTCCACCAAAATCTTTGCTGCAAAATCCAAAAATCACTCCTTCCCTTCTGAGTCCTGCCATGCACCCAACTGGTATTTTTTGGTCACATGTGAGGCATTGCCGTACTCGGGAGAAATTGGGGCACAGATTTTGGGGTGCTTTGTCTCCTTCATTCCTTGTGAAAATGAAAAATTTTGAGCCAGAACTGCATGTTTGTGTAAAAAAATGTAATTTTCCATTTTCACATCCCAGTTATACCAAAATTGGTGAAACCCCTGGGGGTTTGAAATGTACACTATACCCCTAGATGAATTCCCTGAGGGGTGTAGTTTGCAAAATGGGGTCACTTGTGGGGGGGTTCCACTGTATTGGTGCTTGGGGGGTCTTGCTAATGCGACATAGCACCCACCAAAATTCCACCAGAATCTGAGCTGCAAAATCCAAAAATCACTCCTTCCCTTCTAAGTCCTGCCATGCACCCAACTGGTATTTTTTGGTCACATGTGAGGCATTGCCATACTCGGGAGAAATTGGGGCACAGATTTTGGGGTGCTTTGTCTCCTTCATTCCTTGTGAAAATGAAAATTTTTGAGCCAGAACTGCATGTTTGTGTAAAAAAAATTAATTTTCCATTTTCACATCCCAGTTGTCCCAAAATTGGTGAAACCCCTGGGGGTTTGAAATGTACACTATACCCCTAGATGAATTCCCTGAGGGGTGTAGTTTGCAAAATGGGGTCACTTGTGGGGGGGTTCCACTGTATTGGTGCTTGGGGGGTCTTGCTAATGCGACATAGCACCCACCAAAATTCCACCAGAATCTGAGCTGCAAAATCCAAAAATCACTCCTTCCCTTCTAAGTCCTGCCATGCACCCAACTGGTATTTTTTGGTCACATGTGAGGCATTGCCGTACTCGGGAGAAATTGGGGCACAGATTTTGGGGTGCTTTGTCTCCTTCATTCCTTGTGAAAATGAAAAATTTTGAGCCAGAACTGCATGTTTGTGTAAAAAAATGTAATTTTCCATTTTCACATCCCAGTTGTACCAAAATTGGTGAAACCCCTGGGGGTTTGAAATGTACACTATACCCCTAGATGAATTCCCTGAGGGGTGTAGATTGCAAAATGGGGTGACTTGTGGGGGAGGTTCCTAACTTTTAGCACTTATGGTGCCTAGAAACCTACATGGTGCCTAAAAAAAAATCTCATAAAAAGGAGGCTCCAAAATCAAGTAGGTGCTCCTTCTATTATGAAGCCTGTGGTTTGGTCAACGTGCACACTAGGGCCACATATAGGATATTTTTGAAAACAAAAGAATTGGGGGAATCAATTTTTAGTCACATTTCTCTAGTAAAATCTACTGTATTCGTTAGAAAAATGTATTAAAATTGAAACTCTGCAAAAAAAAAGAAATTTTGAAATTTCACCTACACTTTGTTTTAATTCCTGTGAAACACCTAAAGGGTTAACAAACTTCCAAAATGCTGTTTTGAATACTGTGAGGGGTGCAGTTTTTGAAATGGCATCATTTATGGGGGTGTCTCACATACAAGTCCCTCAAAGTCACATCAGAACTGAACTGGTCCCTAAAAAAATCAGTGTTTGAAATTTTCATGAAAATTTGAGAATTTGCTATTCATATTGTAAGCCTCCTAGTGTCCAAAAAAATTAAAAGGAAGTTGAAATAATGATGGAAACATAAAGTAGACATATGGTCTATGTTAGTTATTAACTATTTTGAGTGGTATGATTATTTGTCTCACAAGCAGAAAATTTAACATTTTGCAAATTGCTAAATTTTCCATTTTTTCACGATATTTTGGTATTTTTCACAAAAAAACACAGACTGTATCGACGAAAATTTACCACTAACTTGAAGTACAATGTGTCACGAGAAAACAATCTCAAAATCACTGGGATAAGTAAAAGCAAAAAAAAGTTATCCCCACTTAAGTGAGACATGTCAGATTTGAAAAAAAGGGCTCTGTCATGAAGGCACAAACTGGCTCTGTCATGAAGGGGTTAAACAAATTTACACGAAACCATATTCCCCCAAAATCCAGTACACAATTAACAATAGATTCAGGCCCATCAAGCAAAGGTTTTTTTTCTTTTGTGGGCACTGCATGGGTTGCAAAAATCAAAAACAAAGAAGTACAAAACCAATTAACCATTTAAAATCCTCAAGCAGTGAAGAAACATTTAAAATACAACAAAGAATTACATGCAGCAGCAGGGGGGTGATTTACATGTTAAAATGTGGGTGTAACAAACAATACATAGGCAGAACGACACGACAATTGAAAGAAAGAATATGTTAACACATAAGAAATATAAAGAAAGGATATGATGTACACAACCTCTCAAAAAATTTTAAACTTCATCATGACAGTGACCCCTAGACGCTAGAATTTGTAGGAATAGAACTAGTACATCCGAACTGGAGGGGAGGAGACTTTATACACAAAATCAATAATACTGAGTTAAAATGGATGTACAAACTGAAGACATTCTCACCCAGGGGACTGAACCTAGATAACTAGGTTAAATCCATCATTGGCAAAAAGTAAATAAGCAATTAAAAGATTAAAAAATAAATAAATAACAGGACTAACAAATAGAAATGACAGGACGAGCGGAGATACATAACTCGACATTATAGGAATGCACCACCCCAATGGGAAACAGAAACCCATTAAACAAACCCATTGCAAGATAAAACATGCCTGCATACCTCTAAATACAAAGGATAACAGTAAACACTGCAATTAGAGAAAATTATCAAAGCCCAACCCAAAAAGAAAAAGATAAAAAATCATACATAATACCCGGCCCTGTCATCACACTAGAAATACAAACAATGTCAGAAAACAAACACCATCTAGTTACAGCAAAGGAATATGAATCGCATTTCGGTACTTGTTTCCTAGCACGGCCACACCGATTCTAATCTGGGGCATCGCAGGTAAAAAAATCGCATCGGTCGCATCGCCAAGCTTCGGGCTCGGTGGCTCGCTGCGCTCGCCACACTTTCTATTCTCAACTCCACGCCGACGTGGATAGTGGGGGTATGAAAAGGTCGGAGGACGCGTACCGCCGCCCCTCGCGCGCTCGCTGTGCTCGCCACGCTTTGGGTTCACGTTGATCGTGGGGTGGCGTTAACTAATTTTGGGGGGCCATTTCACTGTTCAGGGGTGTTTTGGGGGGTTTCTGGACCATTTAACTTTGTTCCCTGTTGATTTGGGTAAATTGAGGCATTTAACATTGTTCCCTATGGGAAATCGGGGGCATCGCGTCGGGACCATTTAATGCTTATTTAGCCGCATGCGACGCGACCGACGCGATTTTTTAACTTTTCAATGCATTTCAATGGGAAATCGGGTCCATCGCGTCGGGGGCCATCGCATACCACTATTAAGGGCACAAGATCAATGCGATTGTGGCCGTGCTAGGAAACAAGTACCCGCATTTCAATTATTGAATAAACAGTACCAATGAAGCTAAAGGGAAACACAGGATTAGTAGTTACTGACACTCCTGTAGACCAATCAGCAAATGACAACAGAAACAACCCCGGAGATTTAAACAGACCAGGGCTCCAGAAGCACACACCTCCTTGAAGAAGGCAACTAGCTGAAACGCGTTGGAGACCTAACCTAACATACTTAGCCAAGACAAAGAATCGGGCTGAGATCATCCCCGGACGTAAGAACTAAGATCTGAAGACTTCCACCGGCTGGAGCGTGCACGAGAGACCGTCAGCGTGGAGAGGGTAAGTAGGAGGTAGAGAGGGACCAGAGAGGCAGGAGGTTCCCCGGGCGGACAAGCGAGGCTGTGTCGATGGCAGCGCCACTGCCCAATACACCGACCCCCGCTGCCCTAAGTCCCTGCATCGAACGGGTGTCAGCGGCGTGTGACGCATTGAGTGTACAAACACTCGTGTGGCACCTCCGTCATCCCACCAGCAGCAAAGAAGACACCGGCACCCTAATCTGCACCAGTCCCCCCCTCCTCCGAAAATCCACAGAAGAAGTTATAAGATTTAAAGGGGTACCCGAAGATTTGTTTGCACCATTATACAACTGTTTGACGGGATGCCGGAAACAGAGTATAATAAAATAGACTGAGATTAATAACGCTGCAATCCAGCAGCAAGGATTTGACAATTGCACTGTGCAAGCATACAGACCAGGAGATTTCTGACACAAATCGTGCACAGGGGCCAGGGGCCAGTGCACGGAACGTGGCAATTTTCTATACTGAATGCATCACTATATCAATGTAAAACTTTTATAAGTAAAGTACGTTTAGATTAACATTGTGTCACATCCACTTATTTCCAGTTCCTCCCATTTATACAATATCAAATACACCAGATTGAGTGCAGCACTATCCCCATAATATATACTATATTGAATTTTTGGAATACAGTCAGATCCCGCAGTGCGATTGCAGCTCATGGAATTCCATCTTTCAGTGTGCAGGTATTTCCAAAAATTGTAATCTGCTCAGGATGCTGGGTCACTTGTACCATCTAGTGCAGTGATTTTCAATCTTTTCCAACTCGCGGCACACCAACAAGACTTTAAAATTGCCAAGGCACACTATCTGGACCCCACATGGAAAAAAAACACACACAGTGACCCCACAGTAATTAAACAAACACAGTGGCCCTCACAGTAGTACAAATACAGTATTGTTGTCAGATAACCAACAGAAACAATAGAGATGATAAGAAAGTAGGAACATAGATAAAGAACAAGTAGAAGCAAGAGACCACTTTATAAACAACAATGGAGCAGATGTATTAACCAGCGTTAAGAGCATTTCTGCACTTAACGCTGGTTAGCTTGAGGGGAGTACGTTTTTCCTAATGTATGTAAAGCGCAATGTATGTACAGTGCACCTAATGTGAACTAGGGACAGCCTGTCGAGAAACGCTCGGCGGGGCTGTCCCCTGTAATCCCCCCAGTATTTAGCGGCCGGGGCAATGTATTAACAGCCTACTAGGCTTTAAATCACCCCGGCCACAATGCCAGCTCAGGGCTAGCGTTGTCCTATCCCCACTGCGGAGACAACGCTATCCCTGCTGCTGGCTCTGGGCTGCACTAGAGATGTTGCGGTTATAGCGAGATCTTGCGCATGCCCATTACGGCTGGCGCATGTGCAGGGACACCGGGGGCACCGATAAGGAAAGCCTTTAACACTGGGCATTATGGCTTTCCTTATCGGTGGGGTGGGGGGGAGAATAATACATTCGGCTGCTATGCGTGCCCGCTTCTCCTCGTTATGCATTAGAAGCGGGACCCCATATTTAACAAGCATTAAGGAGGGGGGGGTTAATGCATCTGCCCCAATATGTGGATAACAAATGGTATCTATTCTCAAGGCTAGTACCGGAACAAGTATGTTTTACTTTTAACTGGCCATGATTTTATATTATATGCGTAAAATGAAAAGATATATGAAAATAACAATGTCTCTGATGGGAGAAGTCACCATTATAATGGGGACCTTAAAACTCACTGGGAATATGGCCTCCTATAATTATATTATATGTTACAATGTAACAAAATATAATTATATACATATAATTATAAATATATAAATAAAATTATAGGAGGCCATAATCCCATGTAACATATAATAGTAAGTATAATTAATGAACAATTGTCCATGAAAATGAATTAAGAAAACATTTTTTACGAACAGAGAACTGGTTATCCTGCATCTTCCTTCTGCCACACATACCTGGTGCACACCACGAACTGCACAAGGCAAATACCCTGCAGACGGCAGCTACTGAAACTGATAGCAGAGGGAGCCGTACACGCAAGCGACCAGCGATGGTAAAACAGCCATGGCACACCTGTTAACCAGTCGCGGCACACAGGTTGAAAATCGCTGATCTAGTGAATACATTATATTGTGTCTCAACAACAGAAACACTGATGTGTAAATATTTAAAAAATGAGACCATTTTGATTATCAGTAAATTTCAATCCCAAAATCTCGGTTCCAAGAAGCAGTAATCCTGGGCATTGAAACATAAAAAATAATATTCTTTTTCCACTAGCAAAAATAACCAGGGTTAATGCGCAGGGACACGCACCGACCCTGTTATTTTGCTAGTGGAAACGCGTCCAAAAGAAAAATCCCAGGTCTACTGACCTAGGACTCCAACCCGGGGGATACCTGGGTTGGACCCAGGATTCTCCCAGGTCCAGGGGCAGTGGGAAATGGTAACCTGGGTCACATTCATTGCAATGTAAAACCAGCTGCTGGGAGATGACGCCTCCCACCTGGCTGTTTCCCAGTTCTGGAGACTAGTGGGAAAGTGTATGCAAGCTGGGTTGCATCGGGGTACAAAATCCTGGGTACGATCCAGTGTGTCTAATGGAAAAGAGGTACAACAGGATCAATATAGAGCAACGGTTCTCAAACTGTGGGTCCTGACCCCAAAGTGGGTCCTGACCTTCTCAGCCTGATGGTCGCGACTCCATGTCGTGACCATCAGGCTGATGACTTTTCTAATCTCAGTCATTGATTCAAGGAGTCTGAAAATACTGTTGAATTGTCTGTTATTTTAGACTCCTCCCATCATGACGTGCCTCCACAATGCTGCCAAGTATGTGATGTCTGCTGACTACACATGTGATGTGATGACCTTCTACAGGACCTTCCTGGGGTCCTTTAATTATTTTTATTGTTGAATGGGGTCCCAGAGCAAAATACTTTGAGGACCCCCTGCTATAGAGTGATGGAGGTGTTCCTTGTAAATACAAAGGTGTCAGGTTTCTCAACAGAACATCACATATATTAACCGTTATTACATAGGACACAGGTCGGAGATAGGACCAATACTCAAAATGAGGAAGGTCCAGCTCCTCCCGCAGAGTAGGACAAACATGAACGTGATTTGACCACACCTAGGGACTGATTCAGACCCATTTTTTTGGGTCCAAATTCAGCCCTGTGCCCGATGCTCGGGGATTGTGCATACGCGATAATGTGCATGGGATGTTGCCCATAGCAACCAATCAGAATATACTGTATATACAGTACTCAAGTATAAGCCGACTTTTAAGCACATTTTTAAGGCTGAAAAAGCCCACTGCCGGGTCTCGCTGCCCAGTCTCTCCCTCTGCTTCACTACTCTGGTACAGTACAGTATATACACTTTGAATACATATGGGAGGTGTGATAGCCTGTGTGGGTTACAGTAGAGTTAAAGCTATGTACATAAACTGTGTAAAATATAGGAGTATGAGTGTATTGTAAAGGGACTTTACTGCATAGTAGGCAAGGATCAGATAGCATATGCCAGCTTTGCATTGCCCGTGCACCAGCCCGTCATGAGGACTGTACTTTAGCCAATAAAGTTATACAGCGCGGGGAACGGTGAGCAGCTGATGGTCCGCGAGGATAGGGATATAAGAGATCAGCCGTTAACGGCTCTGGCGCAGTTGGAGAACGGATTTGTTACTGGGCAGAGCTACGCAGCAATTAAGAAGCGGAGAGCGTGCCGGAGAGTAAGCAGTCAAGCTTACCGGAGCATCGTCGGTGTCAGCCCAAAAGGATGGTGTCCGGAATGTCTTGCCGGTGTTTGCGGTAAGACGGAGACAAGTGCCGACGCTGAGGAAGCAGGGAAGAGACCGGCCTAGACGCGCGTCACCACCCGCGTCATTGGAGAGGCGCTGCAAGGAGAGACAGGATCGGAGACGGGGCTTCCGTGTTACCCAAGAGGCGGTGACAGCCAGGTCAGAGACGGGGACCTACGCTCCGGGAGAGAAGATGGAGTGGTGAGTAATCTGCATACAGCACCACCCCCATTGCCCGCTCCGCCTCTCAACGAATAGAGAAAAGACTAGTCGTCGTCTGCACCTCTCCCCTCTCTATGATTTTATAGCGAGTGATATACACACTGTCAGCGCCAGTTTATATACACACTGTCAGCGCCAGTTCAGGGCCATTAGACATAGTCTGGGCAGAACTTGGGTGAAGTAAAATACCTTACTCAGCTACAGACAGCCCAACCCTACGCCATAACTACGTCAGTACAGGATCGCTAGCGGGCTAAACCCGATCACGATCAGGGGACGCCCATTGCTTTCTCAAGCGCTAGCCAGCAAGCCGAATGTAGTTAGTGAAAGCTGGATTCCGCTCAACTACTAAGCATCGCACCATTCAATAGGAAAGGAGGGCTAAACCCGACTCCGGTCAGGGGACGCCCTTAGCAGAATTGTTCATCAGCATTACCAAGAGCAGAGACAGTCAGCACAGGCAAAAGGCAGGATGCTATAATTATCTACTGGACTCGCAGGATAACTCAGGTTTCTTAATAGCTAACATAGTCTGTGCACAGTGAAAAGAACAGAGAGGGACAGAGCTATAGGCTGCGGCAGCTTAAGCCGAGACTCTTATAGACAGTTAATAGACTAAATAGATACATTGTTGCTGCTGGCCTATCCAGCAGGTTATTGAGTTAAAGTAAGGATCTATAGAGATTGAGTTTACTAGATACTAGGAATAACATGTAATACTTACGGGTTAGGAAATCCTCAAATGTTCTTAGCTTGAACAGGTTTCTGAAAGTAAATAAGAAAGATTAATTAATAGTGTTATAGACATTAACATATATTATTGCGCAATAATAACAGCTACTACCAATTATACACCTTAAAGGCATAATATAAAAGAGATACGTTTAAGTACATCATATGTGTTTAGAGTGTTGTTCAACTGTAGTAATCACTTCAAGCTTACAGGATCTCAGTACAGTCGATTGAACGGAGAGGCAGAGCGTATATTGTGAAGACATGTTCCAGCTTAATAAAAAGAATCCTGTAGTTTGTGTGTGAGCATTGAGTGGCAGCGGTTTGCTGTCAATGTTGTGATTGTATATTAATTTATTTGAAATTGTTAAATTGAATTTTGAGACAATAAAAACATCTACAAAAATCCATATACTTACGTGTCCTAACGAGAAAGAAGAAGAGAAAGCGTCACTTTACCTATACTACTACTTACCTCGAGAATTAGGAGAGTGACAGGTTTGTCTTTCGTTATGGTGTATAAGGGTATGATTGATAACATCTGGTCACTTTTGAAGCCAAATTCCATCCATAAAACCTTTGCTACCTAATTTCCGTGGAAACCAGCTATATGCATTGTACATCATTATCAGTATGACAAGCTCTAGTATCTGTTAATTAAAATGCTAGGTTCTTGTGTAGTTTCACTGCGGCATGCTATGCTGTCAGCGTAGCCCAACGGCAGCCTAGTGTAGTTAGCGTATTGTCCCAGCGGCAGCCCTGCGTAGTCACCGCACTGTCCCCGCAAGCTGCAGCTCTGTCCCTAGCATCCCTGGCAAGAGTAGTGTACGTCTCTCACACATCGCCGGTAACCGCCAGATCCTCTGTGCTGGACGCCAGCAGAGAGGCAGATAATCATGCGGGCACTGGTAGAGAGGCGCTTTATCTGCCTGAAACACACGAGCGTCTCATACGCTTGTGCGTCTCAGTAATAGTAATAGTAGTGCGGCAAAGTAGGTCAATCCTGCCAGTGTCCACTTCAGGGAGACGGTCAGGGTTAGATATCGCATGCGTCTAGGGCACAAAGGGGGGGGGGGTGCGCAAGTGCATCTCATGCACAATAAAGGATGCATTTGCCAGTGCTCCATATTACATACTGGCAAATGCCTCCATTTCAAACCCCCACTATCTAGCCTGAAGCGTATTGAGCGCATCGAGCCCTGCAAGGGTACGCGGTACACATCCTCCCGACCTGTTCATACCCCCAATATCCACGTCAGCGTGGAGTTGATCTTCGAAAGTGTGGCAAGCGCAGTGAGCCATCAAGCCTGAAGCGTGGTGAGCAAATGCGTAAAACGAGCCCAAAGCGTGGTGAGCGCAGCGAGCCCTGTGAGGGGACGTGGAATACAAGTCAAGTAATCCGCGTCCACTTTTCACGCTTTGGGCTCATTTTACACGGCCCCTCGCTGCGCTTGCCACACTTCGGGCGTGGTGGCGAGTGCCCGACGTGGATAGTGAGGGTATGAACAGGTCGGTAGGACACGTACCGCTTTCCCTTTTGGGGCTCGCTGCGCTCGCCACGATTCGGGCTGATGTGGATAGTGGGGTATTTCAGGAACACATTCACAACTGTCATGTCAGGCAGTTTAATTTGGTCAATGGTTCCCACACAATGTAATAAGCGCTAACACAATGCTGACTGACTACGCTAAATACGTAAGCTCCGGTTAGGCGCGAACATACACACAGTCGCAGACACAAGCTGACTACACTGGCTGGGGAACATTACCATGATTCTGACAGGGACACTACGCTGACTATGTAACTACCGCCGTGAAATTACACAAATGCTGCATGGTGCATAATCAGAATTTCTAGGGGGAACAAGTTTAAAGTGTTTGACATCAAAGCACTGCTAATCCCCTCTCAGCCAGGGAAGGATTCTCCCCCAGATGTTGCAGTGCAGTCAACACAGCAAATACTGCTCGCCATAACGGCCACCCTTTTTCCCACCTTAGGCTTATACTCGAGTCAATAAGTTTTCCCAGTTTTGTGATGAAAACCAGTGCCTCGGCTTATATTCGGGTTGGCTAATACTCGAGTATATACGGTACTTCTTATTTATTTAGCACCTTCTAGAAGGTGGTAGATATAATCTGATTGGTTGCTCTGGGAACATCCCATCTTTAATAGAGCTCCCATCTTAGTAAATGTACCCTATTTTGTCTGGGGAATATTCAATTGTATGAGGATAACTAGCTTATCATATTGTGGTTCATACTCGAAAAATAGTGAATGTATATGTCTATACCCAGGGCTATTTTTCAGTAGGCTCCAGCAGGAACTGAGGCCCTTATTCTAGTTCACTCTTTCTGACAAAATATTTGTTAGATGGACAAAACCATGTGCACTGCAGGTGAGGCAGGTGTAAAACCCCACCCAAATCTAATTGTCTCTGCACAAGTAACACCTGCCTCACCTGCAGTGCACATGGTTTTGTACATCTAACAAATATTTTGTCAGAAAGAGTGAACTAGAATAAGGGCCTCAGTTCCTGCTGGAGCCTACTGAAAAATAGCCCTGTCTATACCCATTATATGTATAGCAACCCTTAAGAAAGGTGCGACGCAAAAATGACCCTGAGAACCTGGTATTCTTTGGTACCCTATAAATTACAACTAATCTCACTACCCACCATTGTGCTCATATGCAGTCAGTGACATGATGGACCCACCAGGGGAATGCAATCACAGGGGCCCTCTAGGGGTGTGGTCAGTCACTGGAGAGGAGTGAGCAATTATTATAGGAATGACTATATAGATATGGGACTAAGCTTCAAAAAGTGATAGAGTGGAGAGTTATCAACTATTAGCAAACCAGCTCCTTTTTATTTGTCAACCCAGCCTGTAACATGGCAGTTAAGAGCTGATTGGTTGGTAGTTTATCACTCTCCACTTTATCACTTTTTGATGCTTAGCACATATGGCCCATGGTGGTCATCTGCAGGGTTCAAATGGAATATAAGGAACACATAGTGGGCATAGGCGTGTGCAGCCGATTTTCTTAGGGTGTACACCATTCGAGGGGCGTGTCCGTCACTGCCTACTGGGCATGTCCATCACCACCGATTATTACACAAAATGCCACACACTGTAATTCCCATTAGACATAATGCCACGCACAGTAATGCCCATTACACATGATGCCATTTACACATAATGCCCATTACATATAATGCCACACACCATAATGGCCATCACACATAATGCTACACACAGTAATGGCCATTCCTCATAATGCCACACACCATAATGCCCATTACACATTATGCCAGGGATTGACAAATTTTTGTAAAATAGGGATAAAAGGGACAGTGCGCACTTCATACAGCCATTACATATTATACCACATTACATAATGCCCATTACACGTTATGCCACACACCGTAATGCCCATTACATGTTACACCTCACACTGTGATGCCCATTACACATTACGCCTTAGACCGTGATGCCCATTATGCCATAGACTGTGATGCCCATTACACATTATGCCTCAGACCGTAATATCCATTACACAACCCCATAACAATAAAAAGCAGCCAGCATCATTAAAGACCCGTACAAACACAATTTTTTAAACCTACCCCCCCCCCCCCCCCGCTAAAACAAAGTCACTGCTCATATAATATACAATGATAGATAATTATATTATCTCTTTAACCCGGGATGCTCATGGATTATACAGGTTATGTGCCTGATTAAAACTAGGGTTGAGCAGGTTCAGATTCCCCAGATTCCAACACTGTGGAACACCCCGAATCTGAGCCCGGTCTCTGAGCCTGTTCCGGAATTTCCACCCAGACTCAGAGTGCTGGTCCCTGCAAAACGTCAGATCCCGCTGTCAGATTTCATGAGATCCGGCCCTCATATAAGTGCAGGCAGCTCGGCGCTATTGTCAGTCCAGGTTTGGATGTAGAGGGGATAGGAAGGGTCTGTGGTGTGCTCTGTGGTCTGGTATTGAGCGCGTGGGGTGGTGACCTTGTGCTCTGTTTGTGCAAAGTCGTGGTGCTGCTAGTCCAGTCCACTGATGCTGCCATTAAATTCCAGTGATACTTCCGTTAAAGTCCAGTGCAGTGATACTGCCATTAAAGTCTAGTGATACTTCCGTTAAAGTCCAGTCCAGCGATTCTGCTGTATAAGTCCAGTCCAGTGATACTGCTGTAAAAGTCCAGTCCAGTGATACTGCCGTTACAGTCTAGTGATACTGCTGTATAAGCCCAGTCCATTGGTACTGTTGTATTAGTCCAGTTAAGAGATACTGCCATTCAAGTCCAGTGATACAGCTGGTAAAGTCCAGTAATACTTCCGTTAAAGTCCAGTCCAGTGATATTGGCACATCATTGATACCAGTACATTGATACTGTTGCATATGTCCAGTCCAGTGATGCTGCTGTATCAGTCCAGTGATACTGCCGTTAAAGTCTAGTGGTATTGCCATTAAAGTCCATTAATATTACTGTATAAGTCCAGTCCAGTGGTACTGCCTTATACGTCCAGTCCAGTGGTATTGCTGTACAAGTTCAGTCCAGTGATACTGCTGTTAAAGTCCAGTGACATTGCCGTTAAAGTCCAGTCCAGTGATCCTGCTGTATAAGTTCAGTCCAGTGGTACTGCCATTAAAGTCCAGTGATACTGTTGTGAAAGTCCAGTGCAGTGGCAGAACTACCGAGGGTGCAGGGGGTGCAGCTGCTATGGGACCTGGCGGCAGGGGGGGGGGGCATGGACAGCATGCAATCCCCTGCACCTGCTTACTATTTTTTTTTTTATAAGCTGCCACGTCCACCTGCACTGTTGGGAGATTGCGAAGTCGGGTGGGTGTCGCGCTGTGATGGGCAGGTTGGGGGGATAAGCTGCTGGATAGAGTGAGGAGCCGAGCAGTGGGCGTCGTGTCGTTGTGCCAGGAGGGGAAGCGCTGTGCTGGCGTGTTGGGGTAAGCTGCTGGATAGAGGAGCCGGGCAGTGGGTGCCGTGTCGCTGTGGCTATGCCGGGCGGGGATATGCTGCGCCGGCGGGTTGTGGAAAGCTGCTGGATAGGAGCCGGGCAGTGGGCGCCGTGTCACTGTGGCTGTGCCAAACAGGGACGCACTATGCTGGAGGCGGCGGGTTGGGGGGAAGCAGGATGGAGAGAACAGCGCACGGAACCAGTGTCTGCCTGTCTGCTTTGAAGTTTGGAGACCGGAACACTGACACCGGAAGGCCCCCACACCATTATGGACACTTCGGCTGTGGACGCACATGACAGGCTTTCCAGCACAGCACATACTGGCTGACTGCTGTGACTGTGAAAAGAGTGACATTGAGGGTCTGGCAGGGAGAACACAGTCCTGCTGGCTGCTGCAGCTTCTCTCTGGTGAGCTGGGCTACATGTTACAACAGCAATATTACTATACTGAAATAATACATTTAAAATGTTTTATTTAGTTTTTTAATACAGTATGAGCTTTACAAATGTAATGTTTGCTGCAATGTGGCTTGCTGCATTGGGCTGTGCCTATTCACACACGGTGATCGCACAGTCCGGCACAATATACCACATTGCAGAAAACATTAACTTGGCTGCGTTCAGTTGCAGAACTTTGCATATGCATAAAGTTGCATAAGTTTGATCACACAGACCCCACCACCGCTGCCAGGATGATGCTACGCTAGATGCAGTCTGTATTAGCAGCAGACACATCACTGGGGCTAGCTGTGCCATGCGAGTCGGCCCCCTGTATAATGTTTAAGGGGTATTGCGGTGTATCACATAATGTTTAATGGGCATTGTGGTGTGCGCATAGTGTGCAATGTGCATTGCGGTGTGTCGCATAATGTGTAATCGGCACTGCATGGGGCCCCATTATACATTTTGCTATGGGGCCCACAAAGTTCTAGTTACGCCCCTGGTCCAGTGGTACTGCCGTTAAAGTCCAGGGATACCACCGTTAAAGTCCAGTGACATTTTCATTAAAGGCCAGTCCAGTGATACTGCTGTATAAGTCCAGTCCAGTGGTACTGCAGTTAAAGTCCAGTGATACTGGCGTATACATCCAGTCCAGTGGTACTGCTGTATAAGTACAGTCCAGTGGTACTGCTATATAAATCCAGTCCAGTGATACTTCTGTATAAGTCATTCCAGTGATACTGCTGTTAAAGTCCAGTGATGCTGCCGTTAAATTCCAGTGATGCTAAAGTTAAAGTCCAGTGATACTGCCGTTAAAGTCCAGTCCAGTGATACTGCTGCATAAGTCCAGTCCAGTGATACTGCTGTTAAAGTCCATTAGTACTGTTGCATAAGTCCAGTCCAGTGATACTGCCATATAAGTCCAGTCCAGTGATACTCCAGTAAGATAATGTAGAACCAAAATATGGAGGATAAAATACTGAAAGAACAAGAACCACTTCCTCCTAGTACTGAAATGCCAACAACGTTGTCTGCCAAGGCCAATGCCCAATGTTATGGTAGAGAGCATGTAAAATCCAAAATTCCAAATTTCAGTAACACAAAGCAAATAAATAAATTAGGCTTATTATGTGTGACACAGAGTGTGCCCAATGCACAACAGGCACCCCTGTAATTATTATGTGTCACTAATAGTATGCCTAATACACACAGGACACCCCTTAATTGTATGTGTCACACAGAGTGTGTACCCAATACACAACAGGAACCCCTGCTGTATAGTGTGTGTCACAGAGAGTCAGTGTACCCAATACACAACAGACAGACCCAGGCTTATTATATGTCACACAGAGTGTGCCCAATACACATCAAGCACCCCTGTAATTATTGCGTGTCACTGAGAGTGTGCCCAATACACACAGGGCACCCCTTAACTATATGTGTCACACAAAGTGTACCCAATACACGACAGGCACCCCTGCTGTATTGTGTGTGTTACCGAGAGTCAGTCTGGTCACCACTGGTCCCTGGAGTGACGCCGGCGGTCATGGGACATGCTGGGAGGGATGCTTGCTGTGTCTCTTTTACAGCGCTGTGAAGAGAAGCCCATAGGCTTCTAGGAGGTAATGCCAGCTATAGCTGTACCTAGCCTTAAGGTGCCCATACACGTTACAATTATTGTATACAATATTGTATACAAAATCGCATCTCATCGCATCTTGGTTTTGCGATGAGATGAGATCAGATCAGATCAGATCTAGTACAAAAAGTATGTGCTGCACATACTTTTTGTACTAGATCTCATCTCATCGCAAAGCCAAGATGCGATGAGATGCGATATTGTATACAATATTGTATACAATAAATGTAACGTGTATGGGCAGCTTTACCCTCCACAATGGAACCCTGGCGGAGGGGCTTTAGAACATTTGGAAAAGTGTCAAAAAACTGAAAACATAGGCCTTTACCTGATTCAGACCTGTATACAAGGCTGTTGTTATTTACATCTATCACGTGGTTAACCATCAAGCGCTTTATTCACTCTATTCCCATTTCTATTGTCCTGTAGAAGAGGCTAAAAGAAAAATACTGATGCACACTCTAGGTGCTAAGAACAAAGATAGTAAAAATCATTTTGATAAACTCTTACAATTAATATGGAGTGTAATTGAAGTTCTTAGCACACATTTGCGCAAATAAGTGGGCCCATTCACCGCGTCCAGGTGATCTTCATTAGATGGGTCCCTAACATTTCTAATACTAACACATTAAATCAAATTATCTAGGTATTACCTTCAAATAGAGCTCATATTAACATGTAGTGAGCAATGGGAGGGGTTTACAAATAGAGTCTTGCTGATATTGCGCTTACTCGTTTTGGGGTCAGCCTGTGTACACACTAAAAAGCCTTCACCAAAGACTCTCAACAATCAGATACAGGAAAAACACAATTGTGTGACACACTGGCAATTCCAAAAGTATCCAAACCCCCTTTATAATATAATACAATACTTTCCGTAGTATATTATGTCCTTCTGTAATATAAATAGAAAGAAGAAACACAGCGCAAATATTGTCTGGTAAAAAATGATATGGTTTTATTTTTCCTGGTTGCACTCATATTAACAAATGTGAACTTCAAAGCATATAGCATCCACTTTATGTATGACACCAACTTGTAGATCTTCTCATCCAGTTTTTATGGACTTTGGATGCTATAAGAAATTCCAAAAATATACATATAGTGCAACTCTGTATCACACAATGGGGACAATTTATTAAAAGAAGCACTCAAATTAAAAACAAAAATTAGCATATCAATATTTAAGGTATATTCCACATGGATCATTTTTCTCCCCAGGATCATATTAGGTGTCACAAAAGGCAAGTGATCAGTACCAGAAACCTCAAAACCCTTTTCAGCGATCCCACCTGTAGAATCCAGTGGAGTAAAGGGCAATAGGTTTGAATGTGTTTTCGGATATTAAATCCTTCCTCAGAAGCCTGTCGAAGGCCTGTCGCTGAAAAGGTTTTTGTGAGGTTTCCGGGACTGATCACTTGTCTTTTGTGAAACCAATTACGACCCCGGTGAGAAAAACTCCACACCACGGCCTATAACTTGGGCGGCTAATCCACCATCAAGAGCAAGATCACTCTGCCCTGGAAACCCTTATATCAGGAAATCTTAGGTGCTGCTGATTACACACCAGCTGCTGCTACTGTTTCAAAACTATAAATAAATTCAAAAGATCTGGCACTCTCCAATAGTGAATAATGGACCATACACAGGGTCTCTTTAAGTCAACGTTTCAGAGGTATTTTATTCACTCCTTTCATCAGGACATTAAACATAATGCAAAGAAATCAGTTTAAATAGGATGGATACAACAGGAGGACAAAGGGATTGAGCTGTCAATATCCTAACTACCCATTTTAGTAGCTGATCTAGTCAGTCATAAACACAATAGACCAGGGGTGGCCAACCCATCCGAGACAAAGAGCCAAAAAATTTGTCCTGTTAAGACAAAGAGCCGCGACCATTCAAAAAGGGGCGTGGCCTAGCTCCCAGAAGGCCACGCCCCATTTTAATGTCTAGTACGGCACTCGGCGGGCTTGAATAAAGGATGTTACCACAAAATGCTGCTTTCAGGAGGTATATATAAGGACGTATGTGTGTATATATAATATATATGTGTCCATTTCCAGTGCTCTCACAGTAACCATTAATCCATTGCTGGGATACGAATTCAAGGACAAGGCACTCACATCCCTCCCAACATGACCCTCTCCCTCCCTTTTGTTTCTGTGCAGGGTAAATACTGGCTGCATTATTTTTACACTGCAATTTAGATTTCAGTTCCATGTAACATTGCTGGAGAATTGTTTATGAATCGCTACCCACTCCTTAATCCACATACAATTCCCGGACCATAGAACAGTTTTTGCCGCCTGTGCTATTGTGAGTTACTCTGATCTGCGACTTAAACAGGGTGAAAGTGATCATCGCTGCCGTCACAGACCCTCCCCGAAAACTCCTGAGAACGCATGTATTTTTTTTCGGGCACACCCAGAAAACGGCTGGTTTCCATCTCCAAACGCCGGCTTCCTGTCGGTAAAAGTCCGGTCACATTGTTTTTACGATCCACACAGATTTTTTGTCACTGTTCACCCTCGCAAATGCGCAATGCGAATGGTGCGGTAGTTCGGTAATCATAAAATTTGTGAATTCTCTAATTAGCACTCTGCCCTGAATCAGGCCCCTTGTCAGGAGTCTACTACTGCCTATAAGGGACGTCGGTCTCTGGTTATTTGCCTGTTGAGGTAATAGTTCAATCATTACAATATTAGTGGAACTACACGTGACAGGACCGTTGCTGCATTGTAGGGAACAGTGTCCTGTGACGTTCCGCCTCTGTGGGATTGTCAGGACATGTGGTTGGCTTGTGTTATCAGTTGTAAATCAAACCCTGCAATGTTTCTGTGACGCCTCATCGATCAGAGTTTAATCAATATAATGTATGTATCTATGTTATGACCCCAAAGCCGCACTAGTGGGTTCTGCCACGACTCCACTGTCCAGCCCAATCCCGCCTGTCAAGCAATATAGTCAGGTGCGCACTCACCATACTCAGCCGGCAGATGTCATATTAACAGCCGAGCGTCTCAGATCTCTAATGGACGCGCCCACTCTGATGCGTCATTTACCGGTCACCTCCTGGTCAGGCAGGATTGTGCAGGACAGTGGAGTTGTGGCAGAACCCACTAGTCCGGCTTTGGGGGCGTAACACAGATGGAACGCAGACCCGGAAGGACGCTGCCGCCTAGCGTGCCTTTTGCAGCATCATCACGGCCGCAGCCCGTCACGCTGTGCTACCAGAGTAACCAGACACAGGAGGCAAGGAGGGAGGGAGCCGCACACAGGGAAGAGAAGAGCCGCATGCGGCTCGAGAGCCGCGGGTTGGCCACCCCTGCAATAGACCATTGAGTACAAAGGATCATACAAGGACTAAGGCTCTTTGGTGCATATTCAGTTTTGCAGGTGCACAAAAACATACTGATAAACTGCTTTCTTTGAATTATATGTTTGATGTCCTGACGAAAGAGTTGAATAAAATACCCCTGAAACGTTGACTTAAAAAGACCCTGTGTATGGTTGTTTATTCACTATTGGAGAGTGCCAGATCTTTTGAATTTATTCATATGAAGCTTGTATGTGGGTCCCGAATTGATATCGGTGGCCACCAAATTGCAGCATGTATACACAGTGTAGCATGTATCAATGAAGAAAGGAATACATTATACTCTATGCAGGGTTTGAACATACACATAGTCGGAGATTGCATCAGCTTTCTGAGGTAAATGTACACGTTTGCACTGAAAAACAATGATTGCTTCTACAAAGAACAATATGAAGTTGAGACTTTCATTCCTTCCTAAATGTTTTTTCATTTATTTTAAATAGATTTTTTATATTATGCTAGTACATTATACAAGTATGTCACAATGCTTGTAACAAGTCATCACAAAAAAAAATATATATACATCTTTTACGCTTTATTCTGGACCTTACTATTTGGGCCTCCTGCCCCACCCTTTAGCCCTGTCTTTGGGCAGCTGCGCTATATAAGAAACTGTACATAAATAATAAATCTGGACTACAGCCTCACCAGCCAACCATTGGGGAGCAGTTAAGGCTTTAATTGTATTTTTTATAAAAGTCAAGTGGGAATAGGACTGAGAAGTGGGTAGTGAGGCAAAACTGGATGTGTGCAGCTTTGTCTAGAAAGCCTGGTCTAGAGTAGAGAAAACTTGCCTTACAATGTAATCTGTCTGTCTCCCCTTCCTACTAGATTGTAAGCTCCTCCGAGTAGGGCCCTCTTCCCTCCTGTTGTCAAAGCCCACTTCTCTTCACATTTCACTCACAGCTCTCCTTTACTCCAACACTCAGTGACCATCTTCGTCTGCATACTCATCTCCATCATTGGCCTCAAGCCTCTAGTTGTATGTTGATTGGGTCCTCACTACTTACATTTAAGCTGTAATGTGTATTGAACTGTGGTGCTCTTTATTTGTACTGTATTTTTGTTATTTATTCAATGTTATGCCAAGTTTTGTCTCCCTGTATTGTTCCTTTGTACGGCGCTGCGAAACACTTGTGGCGCCTTATAAATAAAATTATAATAATAATAATAATGTAGATACATAACAATCAAATGGTAGTGCTGAGAAAGTAAAGGGTACGTCAGCTAACTGCTTTTTAAAATGAAACAATGTTAGAAATGAAGCAATCTATTTTAAAATGTATAGAAAAGATATATTTTGTTGGATGGGCTATTACAGATATCTATATGACAGAAGAGTTCCACTGTTGAAGAGCTAAGCAGCATACACATTAGACGACTAGGGGCACCGCCAATATAGGGCGGTATTTAATCCGGGACACCGACTGTCAGAACGTCCTGAGAGTCGGAATCCCTGGTCATTTTCGCTCCGCTCAACAGATACTCGACAGGCAGAATGGAAAAAACGACTGAGGATTGGCGAATACCGTCCACGACCATTTCCGACAAAACAGACCTGACTTGTTTTAAAGTCGGATCTGTTTTGTCTGAATCCACCTTCAATGCTGTCGGAAATGACAGCATTGAATAGCTAGCGGCCACTATTTACCCCAGCGGAAATAGCGACAAAGATTGAATACCCCCCATAGTCAACTATATCACTATATCAGTGGTGCCGCTGCTCAAACTAGATAGTGTGAACACACGCGGACATTGAACATGCAGGTCGTTGGCTACATTGCATAAATTGACCTGCATTCTCTGATGAGGGGGGGGGGGGTTGGCGGTGTTGGTCGTTAACGATGCACAGGAGCGAGCATGGTTATCGATATTGAGTGTACACACTCAACTTTTTTTTTAGGCGATATCGCTCAGAGGGGCCATTCCGAGCTTTGTTTTTTAAAATCATCTAGTGCAAGCATGTCCAAACTACGGCCCTCCAGCTGTTGTGAAACTACAAGTCCCATCATGCCTTGCCACAGTTTTGCTATTATGGAATGCTAAACTGATTGCAAGGCATGCTGGGTTGTGTAGTTTCACAACAGCTGGAGGGCCACCGTTTAGACATGCCTGATCTAGTGTGTATGGGGCTATTCAAACCTTATTTTTTAATACATATAGGGCCTTATTCTAGTTCACTCTTTCTGACAAAATCCTTCTTAGATGGACAAAACCATGTGCACTGCAGGGGGAAGATGTTACTTGTGCAGAGAGAATTAGATTTGGGTGAGTTATTTTGTCAGAAGGATTTTGTCAGAAAGAGTGAACTAGAATAAGGACCATATTGCCAATATCTGCATCAGCCATAAGGATTTAGATGACCCTACATTTATTACACAGATGAAATAATGATGTACTCTAACTAGTCTTTATTTGTAAAATGAAATAAGAAATTCACCCTGTCCTTGCTGGTAATGCAGAGATTCCGCTCTCAATATAATATTTTAGATTCTACAATAACATATGGAAAAAGCAAAGGAAATTTGCCTAAAGATGCCATCAATTTCTTCCCTTGTTCCATGCCATCTTGCATGGCTATTGTCAGTGTGCTTATATTGCGGTTCTGTGTGTATACACATTTCATAGCATAAAAAAAACTATTCAAGTGCGTGGCATTGCTTGGCAGGATATCAGGAAAATCCAGATCCTAAAAAACAGGGCAATGTGTTCTATCTTGAAGTCTGTAAATTGTCACTTGTAGCATAAGATTTACAAATTTTTAAATAAAAATAATTCACAATTATAGAGATGACAGTACCCAGTTTATAGTGAGGCTCTGAATGAGTCATATAGACAGGTGTTGATTGGTATTGATAACCAGACAGGGAACTATTTTCCCTATGCTAAGTGCAGATCATCAGTTTGACTACAACCTCCAAGTCTCTAAAAGCAACACACCCATACCATGGAACATCTCCGTCTGATTTGCCAACCCCTATAGCTGATTAGGAAAGCCCAACACACTTCTAATACACTTCTTGGTGCGAGTGTATAAAGCTGTACTGCAAGTCTGCATGCATGAACAGACAAAATACTTTGAACAAGGAAAAAAAATACATTGCGCCACAGAAAAAAAAACATACACATTGGCCCCCACAGAAAAAAAATACATTGGACCTATAGGGGGAAAATAAGCACATCAATCCATACAGAAAAAAAAACAATCACTTTAGCATCAATAGGAAAAAAAAAAACACACTCCATGGGGAAAAAAGAAATACATTGATCCCCCGACAGGTAAAAGGAAAACCAATTAATCCACAGTGGAAAAAAAATCATCCTGCACAGGAAAGAAAAACAATTACTTTGACCCATTACAGAAAAAGACCTGGTGGAAAAAATCTAGCTCGGACATTGAAATTATAGAGAAGTTTTTGAGTCTCCTGGCATTTGCTACATTTTCTTCCGGGTCAAATGACCTAGGAAGTTAATGCGATTACGCATCTGGACCACATATTGAAGGACACTTTCCTCATCTATTGGCTGTTCTTCCCATGCCTCACGCAATAAAAAAAATATCCTCCAAGCAGAGCTGGGTATTTACCACAGTTGTGGAGTTTTGTTATCCATTTAGAGGAGACAAAATGATACACAGTAATTTCTATTAAAATGGCTGCATCTTGTATCAAGCACCTCCAGAGCAAGTCTGATTTTTTTTCTGAAATCATTATGTTATCATTAATCTGGGCTGGAATCCCCACAATCCTGGGAGTGCCAAACTACAAAGTACACAATGTAAGCCACTTGTCTTCATGGAACAACATTGATTTGTTGAAATGACCTGAACGTCTCATCTCGCCACCTGTGACGTGGATCCTGCTTCACAGTGGCGTAACTCCTGGAGGCAATGAAGACATTGGCCGCCGGACATTAGCCATCAGGGTGCACAGAGGCAGAGGCGTAAGTGAGCAGCTCTGGCAGTGTGCGATCCATCTACAGCATTTTTCACCCGCTGCCCGTGGCTTGCACTTTATAGCATCAGGGGCCATGCATATTTGCCTATCAGCCTTCAGTGGGCAGCTGCAGGCTAATAATAACAGCAGCATCTGCATAGTCGCCTCCCTTAGGTAAGGCACCTCCTCCCTTCTCATTCCTGTAGACAGGATTTGGTGGCCTCTCCCTCTCAGGCCATACGCAGGAAGCTGCACTGATGCAATTGCTCCCGTCAGACTGTCATGCATTTTCCGCTGGTTTCCGAATTCCGAACTGCTGCAACAGCAGCAGCACTTTGGGTTGGGGGGTTGCGGAGGGGGAGGGGGGGGGGGCAGGTAGCCATCTTAAGCCCGTCACCTACACAGGGCCACCTGCAGCCATGTTTTGACTATATACAGTACCGCTGGCTGCAGGAGTCAGGCAGATCAGTGGCTATGGGGGGGAAGGCAGAACAGCAGCTGTAGGAACAGGTGTAACGGCGGAGACTGTGAGTATTCCCTGCTTATCCTTCACTGTGCTACTGTGTGGGCCCTATCAGATCAGCTGGCAGCTGGCCTCCGTAAGCACATCTTGCCAAGTGCATGTGGCAACATGAGAAGAGACAGGCTCTGCACCACTGAAGGGAGGCAGCTAGAAGAAGTTCAGGATAGAAACAGATAAGTACATAAGACCACACCAAAGTAAACTAATTTTGCTGGTCCTGCCCAAAGTACTGTAGGATGGACATTAATGGTGCTGAGGGGGAGTCTGAGTCTTTGCATGGGGATGGGGAGCTGTGGGATGTACAGTGAGTGTAGAGGTCAAATGGAGTGCTGTACTTTGGGTAGAGTGTGAGGGGTCGGTGGTGGGGAGTGGACAATGAAAGTGCATAGGGAATGCTGTGTGGAGGGTGTTGCAGAGGCTGGGGGAGTGTTGTGTGTTAGTGGAGAGAGTGCTTTGAGGTGTATGGTGGAGGGTCAGTTCTGTGCAGTGGATACTGAAGGGTCCACGGGGCTGCTGTGAAGTAGACTATAAAAGGGGGAGATAGAAGTGAAGGGGTCAGTATGTGCTGTGGGGGCCGCATGTGAGCAGTGATGGGGTCAGTGAGTGCACACATTTTGCTGCTATGGGGGCAGTGAGACTGTGTTCAGCAATGGGATAAGTCGTATATGGATGGAACTGGCACAGATAGAGGGCTATGGAGGGGGGAATTGAAGGCAACTATGGAGTGGGCAATTAGGGATCTATGCAGGTAGGTCTCGATGAAGCGGCAGGCATATATATATATATATATATATAGGATTTCTAAATCAATGCTATTTAATGCTATCTGCGGTATCTGGGGGTCACAGGTCTTGTCTGTAGATTTGGGGATCACTTATGCTATGTATGTGTAGTTGGCTGTGTGTGTGTGTGTGTGTGTGTGTGTGTGTGTGCATAGGAGGGGCACTACCATCCATGTCACCTCTGGGCACCTGGTATGAAATTACACTGCTTCATCCAAGCTTCTATTAGGGTGTATGGACATAATTGGTCCTGTTTTTTCAAAAATAATTTAATGTTCATTGCAGACAGGCATTTTTCCTTGAACCACTAAAGGAAGCATTAGTTAGACCACATCTTAGCAAACCTAATTTATGTACCACTTAAAATAAGTATAATATGTGCCGGGATGTAATGGGAGACAATTTATTTCCAATTTGATGAAATATCAGATTTTTCCATAAAAATCTGACTTTTTACAAAGGCGGCTAATGTAATAGGGTCCGAGTTCACTAAAATTCATAATCTTCTATAAACGCACACATTGCCTTCACAATTGTGGATATCTCCAGGAAAAACATTGAAGGCAATAATGTGCTCAGATCCTAGTTAAACAGACCTTCAAATGAAATAAGGTTTCATTTGCACATAATTTCTATAACCTCAATACTGCTGTAGACTATCTTAGATGACCTAAAAAATTCACCCGAAATCTTATACTGGGAACACATTTTAAGATATTTTGAAATTATGTGCACGATAACAATAGCTTTAACGATATTATGGTGCATATGGTCTAGTACATACACACCATATTGATATTGATATGGTGTGCATGGTGTGCGTATACACCTTACAGTTGACTCTTTGTCAAAACGCTCAGTGTGGAGCTCATTCTGGAGCTCCGTAGAATTCAAGGAAACTCATAAACAAGATCATTGACTGAGCGTATCGCCTAGTGTGTAACCAGCTTTAGAACGGTAGAGGCTTTGTGGCAGCAACACTTTATATAAAGGAATCTAATTTCACACATCCAGAGTGTTTAGTTTAGTTGTCTTTGTTTAATGTAAATGTGTTTGTGTTACTAACTCTGCTAACTTTCTGATACAAACAGTGGAAGTTATTTACATTAAGTTACACCAAACTATGTACATAAATGCTTACAGCACAATTAAACGTGGAATCTCTCTATTCCTCTTCCTAGTTACAAAACAAGCATATGACTAATGAGATGTAACGTGTTGGAGGCATTGTTTATATTATACGATACATAAATGTCACAGTGACTGCTGGGCTTTATCTGTCCTATGTTACGCACTTCTCCAGCTTTGTATGTTTTGTTTAAGCATGAAAAAAGACAGCAGCGGCGGGTGAAGTGTGGCAGGGTTTAAAACAACTGTGAGTCATTTCTTATTTTATGAAGTGCCATATCGTAGGATATTAGCCTTCTCCCATATGTAGACCACACAAACGCAAATTCATGTGAGCCATTTACATTACTACCAAGTTAACCGTATTATTCTCTGGTAATGATCACACTTGGCTTGACCTGGAAAGAAATACATATTTTATTTTGAATAAAATGCTTTTTACACATACATTTATAGAACACTGCAAGAAAGTGGATTTGGACCCAAAACCTCTTTGTATTATATGTGCCACTTAATTTGCGAGCTTTTTTATTCAATTACTATACCATTTACTAAATAACACATTTCATTATACTGCCATACCAGGATTTGAACCAATAACCTATTGCATTTCAGTCAAACAATCTACTCATTGAGCTATTTGATGCTGACTAAAAAATATGAGATTTCTAATTCTATGAAGCCACTCATATGTTCCAAAAACATAATCGGCATTCAATCCCGTGCAGCCACACACTAACTACATAGTTCTGTTCAGCTGCAATGCTGATCATTTTTCAATGAGTAAAGGTGAGCTTCAAATAGTTAGAATGCTCTAGCTTTCTATGCAAGGTCATGTCTGCGTGTGGCTTTGCAGTCAAACACTATATTTATTGAGATATGTTTCAATAAATAGTGTTTGACTGCAAAGCAACAGATGATGGATTTTCATCCTGAGTATGTAAGCATCTTGAAATGTAATAAATGACAGTGTTAATTAATAACAAAGAGCTCTCAAGTTAAGTTCATGAATGTTGTATAGGTAAGTAGTCGTAATAAAATGTTATGTTAGTAATTAAAACAGATAATTAACAAGTGTTGGGGGCAGCGCCCGATACCATGCAGTGCTGTGGGTGTTGGCACACTGCGCACCAAACATGTTTTGGCCCAGAATGACAATCTGTACTCTATACTCAAGACTGACCTTTTCTGTGTCAAAAACAAATGCACCGGAACTGAATGCATATAGATTGTCCAGTATTTGGGAGTGCTGTGATATTTCCTGGTTTGGGTCATTTTGAGGTTCTCAGTCAAATCAGGTCCTGACTCGAGTCATCCAACCGAGTTTGGATCTCAGCTGTAAAAACCAAATGAATGCTGTTAGAACAATAACAGGTCCAAATGACATGGTTTTGGTTGTTTTTATCAACACTTGAGAGTGGATTTGCGAAAACCATGATGATTTAGAACCGAAACCAAAATACGGGGCTCTGCGCATGTCTCTACTTGATACCACTTAATATAAATGACTTCCAAAGTTTAATAAAAGTTCATTGTAGTAGGTTTCATAATGTTTGAAAGGAAAGCAACATCTTGCATACAGCATATAGAAGAATAATGGCATTAACTAGTTACAAAGAAATTTCAAAGAATTTGTCAGCATAAAAGAACCATTTGTCCAGCTAGCCTGCCCCTTTAATAGTTACGCGTTTCACTGGTAGATTACCTGCTTCTTCAGACTTGCTTATATCAATATTGTTTTTCAAAGTGGTGTCTTCTTCATTGAGTGCATAAAATCTGTGTAGTCAGTCATGGCTTTCCATTCTGTGACTGGTGGCTTCTCACTGTCAGATTGATCATGCCAGAATGCTCATTGAAGAACAACTATTGTATAAGAATGTGCTAAATATTTGTTGAATATTGGTTCAAAGTCTAACCCCTAACCATTAGTCATCATCCCTCCCCAAAACCATACAGTCTCATGCCAGGAACCATTGGGAAAGCCTTAATAATGCTGCTATGCTTCTTTTGGCAAATGGCAGAGGGTGATCTTCAAGCAGTGTTGTGTTCATTTATTATACAGCAGCTAATAGCACATAACTGAGGCTCTTTCCAGTTGCATCTGTGTTACAGTGTCACTCTCACTGTTTGCATTTTTTACACTGGAATGCTGAGAAGCTTGAATGCTGCCAAAGACGACTTCTGCCAAACTAGTGGTCACTAGCAAGCTGCTGGCTATGATTAGATAAGTGGTGATGGTTTATAAGATGTATGGATGCCATGCCGCAAGACCTTTATCTTGCAGGCCTCATAGGATCTAAAAAGGCAATGGAATAAATCAGGTCAATGACTGTCGGGAAACCTTCTGAAGTCACTGGCTGGTTCCAGTTTATGAGGTGCCAGGCCCCTATGTCCACAAGGACCCTATTGCAGTGCACCAGCTGTACTGACACCCGTTCTGCCACTACATCTGGTGACTGGAAAACTGAAGCCAAGTTGAGAGCCTCATATTTGTCACACCGATGACTGTGCACCCTGAGATGAGGTTGTCACTGCACCCCAGGAACAGAGTACCTTAAAATCCAGCACCAAAAGTTACTATACTGTGAATATCTAATCTACTAATATTACCTGTTTTGTGTAAATTGCTTTTCCTTCAATTGTAACCTTGTACAGCAGGTCAGGGCAGAGTTGGACTGGCCCACAGGGGTACAGGGGAAAGCCCCAGTGGGCCACACTGCCTGAGTGCTCACCCCCTCCTCTAGGGATCAGGTTCACGAAAATGTATATGAATTTTACCGTATACACATATTATGCTGTACAGGACTGTGGGGTATTTATCATGTATTGAATATATTCATAAAGGGTCCCAGACTATACACTTTCTAATGGTTAGCAAAAGACCTTGGGTTGGGTGGACCCCCCCTCCCCCCCACTGGAGGCTGGCCACACCCTTAAGCATTGGCCCCTCCCATCATATTTCTCCAGTGGGCCCTTTATGCTCCAGTCCCCACTGAGTATGGGGGGGGGGAAACCACAATTCAGACAGACAACAGGTCTAGATACACATTCTGAAGTGCGTGTCTGAAACATGACATCCTGAGATCTAGTAAGTACCTTCAGCACAGAACAGCATAATATTGATATCATCTCTTCAATAACTAAATTCTCCTTGTGTTTAGCATCTGGCACAGTTTACATAGACACCAGTGAGTCACATATTGCTAAAGGTTGCAAACCTGGCAAAATGTTCCTATTGCATTAACAAGGCCCAAATCAAAATACACTCTATTAATCACGGAAGGGTACAGCACAAACTGGCTCTCGCTGGCATCAGTCCTGGAAGAGTACTCTACATAAATGTCTAGAATCTCACATATCTTGTGTGCAGGAATAATACTGTTCTGTAATTGGTGATTACAATCACTTTGCTATGTGTGCGCACATTATGGTTTGGCTGCATTAGCCAGATTATATCTCACATGGGGACAGATGTACTAAACTTGAAAAGTGATCAAATGGAGAGTGATGAATGACCATCCAATTAGCTTCTAACTACCATGTCACAGGCTGTGTTTGAAAAATGACAGATAGGAGCTGATTGGATATTTATCACTCTCCATTTTATCCGTTTTCAAGGCTTACTACATCTCGCCCATTATACTCTGTATCTTATGCAGCTCCACAAATGGTTGGCAGTAGCAACTGGCAAAAAGTATGTCCTCACAGAACTGCCTCTAATAAGAGAATGATAACATTCATCTATGTTGTGTGGATAGAATCGTTATTACAGTAAGTTCTGCCTTGAGCAGTGTTGTAGCCAGGGTTGGACTGGCCCAGAGGGGAATAGGGGAAGCCCCCAGTTGGCCCCACCTCTTCCTCAGCTTCCAGACTGTGCACTTGAAGTACACAATATACTGTAGATATGTTACCTTATACTGCACAGGACTATGGTGTATTTTCCACAATAGATTGATGTTATTAAGGTACTTGTTTCCAAGCAGGGCGCCCAGATTTTCTACATATGGCACCGTAGGGAAATCACATTGCATTGCATTGGCCATTATAGCAGCATGCGATGCGATTTTTTCATGCAATTTAAAAAAAAAAAAATTTACACCACAATATCGCATCACATGTCCTGCAAAATCGCATGCGATTATATAGGTTGTGCGATGCCATGACATTAGGTATACAATAATATGATTGTATGTCCCAAAAACACCACGCCAACCCAAAGCGTGGTGAGCGCAGCGAGCCCCGTGAGGGGTGGCGAAATGCGTCCTCCGACTTTTTCATTTCCCCACTTTCCACGTCGGCGTGGAGTTGATTTTATATAGTGTGGTGAGTGCAGTGAGCCACCGAGCCAGAAGCATGGCAAGCGCAGCGAGCCCCGCAAGGGGAAGCGGATTACTTTACATGTATTCCACGCCGGTTCTAGAGACTTTGAGGGAAATTTAATAAGATGTGCATTCTACTTCACATGTGATGTTTCTATGGGCAACCAATCAGATCCTGTCTTCTATCTTCTAGAGTCTAGAAGTTAGAAGACAGGAGAAGATGGAAGACATGTGAAGTAGAATACACATCTTAGTAAATTTCCCCCTTTCTATTCCCACCTGCCTGTGTTTTTTTCATGCATTACCCCGATGATTAAGGACGCATTCTTACTGCCTCCAGATTCAGCGTTCCAATGCTATACATATTGGGTGGGGGAAATGGGGATATTTGCGGCACCTGATAAATATTCCACTATTTCTTCGTTTTTTATTGAAACTTTTGTGTATTGTCTTGTGAATTCTGTGTGATTGCTTCCCCAGCTTTTCTTTAATAATAAAGAAGCTATGACGCTTAATAAAAATCTAATTTTATGAAGAACTTTATGAATAGACTCTCAATAGTAAAAACTACTAGTTACTAGATTTTACCTGTCAGTCAACTTATATGGTTTACAACCTTAATTACAGGGGTACCACTAAAGCCCCATACAAACTAAACGACAAGGGCCACGGCCGATATAATGAACAATATTGGCCATGGCCGCTGGTCCCGATATTGTGCATAAACACTGAACGATATTGGTAAACGATATCCATCAGTGAAGTCACTGGGACCTGCCGAACATGTGGGTCGTTTGGCTATACAACCAAATTGACCTTCATATTCTATAGACACCAATCATCGTTAATGATGTACAGGAGGTTGCATTGTTAACTATATTGAGTGTACACGCTAATCGATATTGTGAACGATATTGCTCAGAAACCCCTTTCTGAGTGATATTTTTCACAATACCCTCTAGTGTGTATGGGGCTTTAGCTGAATGTTGTACACTAGATATCATGTTATTATGGTAAGTACTGTAAACTAGTTATCACTTATCAGTATAAAAATAGAGTGTTAAATACAACATACATGTCCGTACGATGGACAATTGTATTTGACTATTCACACACACACACACACACATATCTATATATACACATATATATACAATGACAAATGGGTTCACCTCCATGGTGCGCTAATTAGACAGCAGCTCCTCCGATATGGTTCTCCTGTTAGTGATAGCCAGGAGTGTACAAAAATGCAGACGGGGTTATCGGAGCGCGCTAAACAGAGTACCACCTATCCAATTTATATATTTAGTCCATTCCACTGCTGCGTTTATCAGTTATTTTAAAACCACACACAGTTCTTCCGTCCACTTTTCAAATAAGAAGATGACTCCTAGTCAGACAAATGGGGCGGAATGTTGTAACATCCGCGCCCATTATCGCTGGCTACCGCATTATTAATAACGGCATATGCTGTAACATATGCCGTTATTAACGCAAGGGACAGCTCTTGCGATAAGAGCTGTCCCTTGCGATGCGGTGCCGGTGCTGGACTTCCGGGTATGTGACCCGGGAGTCCATCTGCGCATGCGCAGAGTGACGCACCGCCCGCAGGGCATGCTGGGAGGGATCCGTGACGGATCCCTCAAACAGCGCTGCGGTAAGAAGCCCATAGGCTTCTGCAGGGAATCGCCAGCTTTTGCTGGCGATTCCCTCCGCAGCGCTGGCACTGCGGAGGCGCCATATAGCATATAGAAATGCGGTAAAATCCCCGAAAACTGGGTTTTTACCGCATTTCTGCTTTACAGAATCTCCCCCATGGTCCTTTATTCATAAAACCCATATATATATTACTGCTGCTGCAAAAATATATAATTTGCTAGAGAAAAGCCATAAAACACACACAGTAGATGTAATAGACAACTGTCCTCTCTCAGCGGTTTAGCAACAGATGTAAAAGTGGAGCTCAGAAGGCATTTGGCGCCATCTAATGTCCTTGCTTGGAAACTGTTGCTAAAAAAAAGCACAGCACCTAACATAATGGAAGGTATGGAAATAGCCCTTTTGCAAAGAACGACAATGCCAATAAACAGAATGGGGACAAACCGGAAGGCAGACACTATTATGATGACAAACCTGAAATAGTACTTACAGCATTTTATGTATGCAGCACAGATCACTGTGCACAGTACTTGTGCACATTGCCATATCTATAAAGAGAACAGAGAAGGAGGCAAGTATGTACTCCCCTCTCCAGTGTCCCATGTCAGCGCTGCAGCTATAGCAGAAACCACCAGAAAAATAATGCAGCCACCATGTTAAGACCTGTTTTCTGAGACAGCTGCCTCAGTTTTCCACACTCCTTGTTACCTAAAATGATGGTATACTTTCAATATAATTCAGATGTTTGGTATTAGAGTATATCTGATCCCATTGCTAATGTAAGTATTTCATTTATATGTCTCAGTAACAGAAGTTATACCGTGCGGATACAACATACAACATTTCCATATGGGAATCCAACCCCTGTCTACTACACAAAGTTTATATTGCAATTTCCAGAGGTGAAACATATGTTGAGCTTGAATACAAATTGCAAGCACATTGCTTGTACTTACGAAATCCTTTTTTCTTATGCCAAGTTGTTAAGGACTGTGACCTTTGCCCTGTATTTCTAAATGGTAAAACCAATCTACAGTATAGACCTCCAAAGGCCATTTGAATGCTGACATGTTTACGGGATCATGGAACACATCATTAGGTCGATTTGGGTTTTGTGTTCTGAAAACAGCAAAGCTATATATCTCCTAAATGCTGGGGTTTTTCATGTAGTGAAGCTGACGGACGAGAAGCCACAGATTGTTCACTTCTGCTTTCCAAACTAAATATGCATTTCATGTGGTGTAACCTATAGCAACCTATGAAATGGAAGCTTGGTTTAGCGCAAGTTAAATTAAGAAAAGTTGGCTGGCTTGTAAGAATTGCAGCACAGTTAGAGCCGGGTTGGGATCATTAGGTCGACCACTGAAGGTCGACAGGCCTTAGGTCGACACTTTCAAAAAGTTGACATGAGTTTAGGTTGACAGGGTCATTAGATCGACACAAGCATCAGATTTGGGTTTTGTCTCTAGCGAGACTTCATCAGGGATTTTCTATAACATCACACAGAATAGAATCATTATAATACATACTCACATTATCTGTAGAGATAAACATTATACAGAAAATATATATATATATATAGATATATATATAAATATATATATCTATATATATATATATATATATATATAAAAAACCTCTTTCAATTAAGCATTCAAAACTATTAATTCATATGTTAGGAATAGGGACTTCCAAAGAGATGCAAATCAAGTTGGCTTACATTGGTTACATTTTTGGGGAAAAAGCTGGTAATGCGGTGCCCCCCATATGTAGAACCTGAGAGACTTTCAGGGTATTTAAAGACTTGGGTCACGGCGGCACTCGTCTCATGTAGAAAAGAACAACCAGGAGACTGGATAGGTTCCCAACGTTTCGAGGCGTTGAGCCTCTTCATCAAGGTGCAGAAAGACAGGTAAAAAGTGATATAGCAGATACCTTTATCCCCTTCCGTTGCGCTCAGCGTCCACGCCGGCGCCTCCTCCCGGCACTGTGACATGACATCATTGCTCCGTTGTGGAGGGGCGGGTGTCTGGCTAGCATCACACAGTGGGCGTGCCAAAAAATACATAGTATTTATATATCATAAATAAGAGCATGTAATTACACATGCAGACTAGCAATTGTGATTACAAAATAATTAATTCACATAATTATAAGTGTACTTAACTGGTGAAAAACAAACGTGTTAAATATAACAAAACTTGGTGATAGGTGGCAAAAAAACTTATTACACATAATATGTGCGCTGAACAAAATACATCTAAATATAAGTTTAAAGAATACAGACATACAGTACATATATAATTGCAGAACTGGTGCACACAATAATATTGTTAAAACAGGGTATGTGATACATCCAACACAATTCCATGGTCGACATATCATGTCAACCCCTAGATATGTTTTTGGACAAAGCCTGTTTCACTTTCAACATGTTGTTACATTGTATCATTGTGAATTGATCTACTCCAGGGGTTCCACGGCACCCTAGAGCATCAAAATGTTTTCAAGGCACCCCTAGGCCAAATGTTTCTTATTGAAAAATTATGGAAAAAATATAAAAGTAAGTGCATTGTGAGTATATGTCACAGTTATGTGATGAGGGACAGGATTTGCTTCTCTTTGTCCACATATATTATGATTGGCAGCCACTAGCACTAGTTTTGTCTGTTACATTGCACATAACTAATATGAATTAAGCCTGGTCCACCAACCCAAGGCACCCCTGTAAGTGTCCCAAGGCACCCCATGGTGCCTAGGCACACAGTTTGGGAACCACTGATCTACTCTATACAGATAGGCACTGTCCTGAAGAGGCTATTTTAAATGCGCTAGTTGGGAACACCATAGTTACGTTCCTGCTATAAAATATTTTCCTTACTGTGAAGCTTATTATATACATCTAATGGCTTCATGTGCCGTGTGTTGACATTTTTTGAGGAATTCTCTTATAAAAAATATGAAAGACCCGAATACTCGTTAAGCCCTTTAGGGGCCAGAGTATCGAGTCTATATATCCACCTGCTCTCTGCCTGACACAGCTGGAGGCCCCTATCGCCTCCTCTTTTTGGTTTGGGGATTTGTTCTATAATCCTATACTTTAATGAAGTTAGAGGATGTTTTGCTGGTTGCTCGCTAACACCGGTGGCAATAGCGATTTTATGGCAGATCTGTGAGCTGCTGCTCTTTCTCTGAATGATCTTATAGTTTTGCCGAAATAATGTCGACGACATTGGCAACTGATCAGGTACACAACATAATCAGACGTGCTCGTCACCTGCTGTCTGATTTTGATGGGACGCCCTGAATATGGGTGATAGAACATGTCACCAGCAGTCATAAATTTACACGTAGTGCACCCACTACATTTATAGCACCAGTTTTTAGGGATGACTAGAAAGGTGAGGCGTTGGTTGGCTGGTGTAGTGACATCGTTTTTGACTAGGAAATTTTTCAGTTTTTATCCTCGTGTGTATGCACACATAAGTTTCTTGTGATGCAGGGCATGTAATGCTGGATCCGTGTTGACTATGGGCCAGTGTTTTTTGGCTATTTTGTTGATGTCTGCGCTTGCGGGGTAAAATTAATTAACCCAGATCAAGCTATCATCACCTTTGGTTTTTGGGGAGGCTTGAAGTGCCTGATTTCTAGTCATATTGGTCACTTTTGATTTTGTTTTTAATAAAGCCTCCTCTGGGTATCCCCTCGCCGCAAATTTGTCAACCATTTGGCTCAGGGCTTGCTCGACTTCAGATGGATCGCTTACTATACGAACCCTTGCCGGCCCGGGAGGAGGGATGCTTTGCGCGCCGGAGGTGCAAGCCCAAAATTTTGGGGAATGGCCTCGCGGCAAGGGGGCGTGGCATATCTCCACGAGGCCACGCTGCCATTTTCAACACTGGGGGGGCATGGCTTTCGGCTCTGGGAGCTGCAGGCTATGTCCCCAGACCGTGGGGCTGCATGAATAGATGCTGTGTGCATGTGCACAGCGTCTACTCACACAGGACAGGGGGACTCCCAACTGCCCCCCACCACCCACCACGGGAGGGACGTGGGAACATCCCACAAAACCGGGACGTTCCCGTGATAAGCGGGACAGTTGGGAGGTATGGTGTAAAGTTGGGTACACACCTACGCAACCTGCTAATCAGGTAAATCTGGTGCTTCTGATCAGCAGAGTAGTGTGTCCCCAGATTGCCCTGCTACAACATCTGTACACACATATACATAACTGAAGTGTGTATGGGCTTCTATGCGGATCATGAGGCCAGATGCACAGCATATAAGACGTGACCTCACAATCCAGTGTTCTAAGCTGTGTATCAATTAAAGCTCCTCCATCAGCACTGTATAAACACCTACAGCAGTGGTTCTCAAACTCTGACCTCAGGACATTTTCCAGGTCACCCGACAGGTGCACTCATTACTGACTGACACATTTTAAAAGAGCTAATTATTTGACTTGATTTTGGCCTGAGGACCAACTTTGAGAACCTGTGACCTATAGTATACAATCAACGGTTAACCGGGAAACAGGCCGATGATTATGTATAAAATATGTACCCAGCTTCATAGCAAATTACCAGAAAACCTAAAGATAATAAAAGTACAGTTTTTTTATGTACTATATGTACTGTATGCATTTTGTTATAAATGTTCAATACAAAAATGTAGATTTTTCCACAAATGGAAGGGTAGACAAACTGCTTTTTTACCCTGAGAGCAAAACAAAATCATTTGCCACTGTAGTGAAGGATGTGAAGACACTTTGGGACACAATGATCTTTCCTACCACTCTGGAGAGATAAGTAGTTATGAGAAATCCCACCCAAGATGTCCTGTCTCATATTCACAAGTGATTTGTGTTAGAGCAACTGCTGTGTCTCTTTCACTGTTGAAATCGGACAGAGATAAATGCTTCCGTTATCTCTAAATTGGAAATGACCCCTTAGTTTGTGATTGTTGGTGAGTTTGTCCAAATAAATACATCTATCCACCTTATCTAAAATAACGTCTCTGCTTTAAAAAGCACTGCCTCTCAGATTAATTTATTCTAAGTACACAGAATATATTGTTCAATACATTGCATGGGGTGTCAATATACTAACTATACCATTAGTAATTTTCCATTTGTCTGAGTCATGTTAAACAAGTGACATCACCACTCTCAAGATTTAAAGTTATGTTTTATGGGAATTACGTCAACACTCTTCAAATACAGTATGTGATGATTCGCTGCTTAGCAAATCTAAATATAGGCTTGACTGGATATACAGTATCAACAAAATTGGTGTCCGCTGTCAGGATTAACTTATGCTGGCAGTAAATGTGTGCGTCTTATTTGCCTACTTTTGAAAAAGAATATCAGGGAGATTGTGAGGGTGACACCTAAAAGCGCAGATGTGTACTGCTACATCTGAGAGGCACAGCATAAAAATGTAGATGAGCCCCAGAGCAGTTAGTAAGATCTACTGTACTTGTTGAAGAAAAGATATTGATACGTGTCAGGGCTTGTTCATGTATTGTGTTTTACATGTGGTTCTTTAAAAGTAGAAAATAAGGGCAATATGTACTAAGCCTTGAAAAGTGATAAATTGGACACCAACTACCAACCAACTTGTTCTTTTTCAAATGCAGCATGGCAGTTAGGATGTGATTGGCTGGTACTTTATCACACTCTACTTATTATTTTTCAAGTCTTAGTACATTTGGCCATATGACCTGATGTCTGCAAGCTCTGTAGATGGTAGTAAAATTGCTAAGTAGCATTATGTGAAGCAAAGAATTGTACTTATAATTGTGAGTTCCAAAGCATTTCATCTTATTTACATAGTCTCTGCTAAATAAACTGTTTTTGAAATGCTCTATATGAATGCTCAGCAAATGCACAGCAATGCTCAAATCCAGTAGAAAACGTAATGATGCAAATGCTGCCATCTTGTAGAGCGAAGACTTTGGAAGAAATCTAGGCATAGCACATGGAGGCTTATTGCATCTATAACATACCCTCCAACATGGCCCATTCCCTAAGGTACAAAATGCTCTGTTTGTGAACTCCCTTACCAGTGGCAGTTGCAGAAGTGAGGCTGCAGCACAGTCCAATATTCAAAAAGGGGAGCCACACCTAATGCCACTCCAAACATCACTGTCCTAGACTCACTGGCAGTTGATGTGACCTCCCCCCCCCCCCCCCTCTTTGAATATTGGACTGTGCTGGAGCCCTACCTCTGTAACTGCCACTGGCAGGGAAGTCCAGGAACAGAGCATTTTGTACCTAATGGAATGGGTCATGTTGGAGGGTATGCTATAATGGAAGAATATGGAGGGTAGGGTCTTGCGTAGAGGCACAAGAAAAGACTGACTATGTCTTTCCTGGGGCACACTTGATTTTGAATTTTGTAAAGAATGTACAGTTTAAAATTTAACTTTTATTAATTATACTTTTAAAAGGAAGGGTGACTTTGTCACTTTCTAGTTAGTGTTTTTAGACAGATGTTACAAGTTCGTTAATACACCAATTCAATGAAAAACTATTTTAAGCATTCATTATTAAATATCATTCATTCAAACTCCAGTTTGCTAAAATTTCTATTAAATATATGTATGCCCAGTACTCTATATCGTGACAGGTCTATAGGGCTACTTTGCCTGCTCACCTCCTCCTGCCTGTGTACTGTTCTCAGTATCTCAGTATCTATCATTCACCATTGTTTAGAGAGAAGGAGTAGGAGATATATTGTTAGGAAAAGAGTGGGCTTTTTGTCACTGTGTATCCCTTCTGCTTTCCCGCATCATATCAATATCAGATGCTGGATGAGAGAGGGATTAGCACTGTGTTTGCCAGCACTGAAGTAAAGATTGAGTATAGTGTCAGCTTCTGCTAGTCATTAGCGACTGCTCAGAGCGACCCTGTTACTAAGGTTGCAGTGCAGGGTACCCACCCGGCTGTCAGACTGCGATGGCTTTACTATGAGTGACGGGAGATTAAGTAAAAAATGACTGCATAGTCTTGTTTATACAAGAGATAAACTATATAGATGACATAAGATTGTGTTTTTTATAATTTAATATCTGTTCTGCTGTCTTGTATCTGCCGTATTGGCATCTAATGCTAGATGAGAGACAGTTATCCTTATAGCCTCAGAGTGAAATGATAGTTGCAGATAACACTTTCTGCTGTCCTGAACTCTGTAACTGTGGCATTGCAGAGAAAAGTGTTAGGGCTGTCAGAATGAGAGAACCATCGGAAAGGAAATAAGCTTGTCAAGATATAATTGCTACAATTTATCTGAGAGTGTGTACACTTCTATAAAATAGATAGTTGCTGCATTTTGTCTATCTTTGTATTCACTTATCATCAATCCCTGAGGATCAGGTCAGAATGGTAGATAGTTAGTTGTTATATACATGCAGATTTCTTCATATTTGCATATTGATAATTCATGTTAGTAAACAGTGGCTATTGCGGTCTCTTTAAGAAAACAGTGCATTTGCTGAAAGGAAGCTTTGTCAGACAGACAGTTTTAATAGCTTGATGTTTACAAATACTATTGCTTTAGAATGTAAGTGATACTGGTTTCACATTGCAAACCTGCTTTCAACCCGTTTTTGTAAACGTGTCTTAAAACGGGTCAAAATCCAGTTAAACCCCTTTCATATTGCATGTTGTAAACGGTATATTGCAGTTTCAATACCGTTTTTGTACCTTTCAGATTCAACTTGTTTCACTCATAGAAAGTCATACAATGTAATTTTAAATGTTTATTTCCTGCTTGTGGGCGGGGATCATGCAGGGAGATAACCTATCACCCTTGTGTGGTTATCATTTGTAGAAAATACAGTTTCTGAGCTGTTCATACTGGTGGAAAAATGGCTCAGAACTGTGTAGGATCCTGCTTTACACGTTTCAAAATACCGGTATTCTGTAACCGGTAAATTGACAATGGAGCTTTCATACTGCAGCTGTTCCTATTTTAGAACGGTAAAAAAACGGCAATATACCAGGTTAGAGCTTCAATGTGAAAGGGGTATGAGAGATAATAAAAGAAGTCTGCTTCTTGTGTTTGAGAAACAATTGCTACAATGTATTTTCCGGTGTGTACACTTCTATCAAGAAGATATTTGCTACAATTTATTCGACCGTTTGTTAGCTTATAACCAATCTCTGAGGATAGAAGTAAATTAATAGACACTTTTTTTTTTAAGTATATGTTGATATGTTGATTTCTTCATATCAGCATATTTGCGATTCATGTAAATATATAGTGGCGTAGCTAGAAATATTTCTCCCCCTGCGCCAAAAAAATTCTGGGACAGATTACTGCGGTTTTTTTAATGGCCTTTAACCCCTTCCTGACAGAGCCAGTTTTTGCCTTCCTGACAGAGCCATTTTTTTCAAATCTGACATGTATCACTTAAGTGGGTATAACTTTTTTTTGCTTTTACTTATCCCAGTGATTTTGAGATTGTTTTCTCGTGACACATTGTATTTCAAATTAGTGGTAAATTTGGGTCGATACAGTCTGTGTTTTTTTGTGAAAAATACCAAAATGTCGTAAAAAAATGGAAAATTTAGCAATTTGCAAAATGTTAAATTTTCTGCTTGTGAGACAAATAATCATACCACTCAAAATAGTTAATAACTAACATAGACCATATGTCTACTTTATGTTTCCATCATTATTTCAACTTCCTTGTAATTTTTTTGGACACTAGGAGGCTTACAATATGAATAGCAAATTTTCAAATTTTCAAGAAAATTTCAAACACTGATTTTTTTAGGGACCAGTTCAGTTCTGATGTGACTTTGAGGGACTTGTATGTGAGACACCCCCATAAATGATGCCATTTCAAAAACTGCACCCCTCACAGTATTCAAAACAGCATTTTGGAAGTTTGTTAACCCTTTAGGTGTTTCACAGGAATTAAAACAAAGTGTAGGTGAAATTTCAAAATTTCATTTTTTTTGCAGATTTGCAATATTAATACATTTTTCTAAGGAACACAGTAGATTTTACTAGAGAAATGTGACTAAAAATTGATTCCCCCAATTCTTTTGTTTTCAAAAATATCCTATATGTGGCCCTAGTGTGCACGTTGACCAAACCACAGGCTTCATAATAGAAGGAGCACCTACTTGATTTTGGAGCCTCCTTTTTATGAGATTATTTTTTAGGCACCATGTAGGTTTCTAGGCACCATAAGATGCTAAAATTTAGGAACCCCCCCACAAGTGACCCCATTTTGCAAACTACACCCTTCAGGGAATTCATTTAGGGGTATAGTGTACATTTCAAACCCCCAGGGGTTTAACCAATTTTGATACAACTGGGCTGTGAAAATGAAAAAATTTAATTTTTCATTTTCACAGCTCAGTTGTATCAAAATTGGTGAAACCCCTGGGGGTTTGAAATGTACACTATACCCCCTGATGAATTCCCTGAAGGGTGTAGTTTGCAAAATGGGGTCACATGTGGGGGGGTTCCACTGTATTGGTGCTTCGGGGGTCTTGCTAATGCGACATAGCACCCACCATTCATTCCACCACCAAATATCACTCCTTCCCTTCTGAGTCCTGCCATGCACCCAAATGGTATTTTTTGGTCACATATGAGGCATTGCCGTACTCGGGAGAAATTGGGGCACAGATTTTGGGGTGCTTTGTCTCCTTCATTCCTTGCGAAAATGAAAAATTTTGAGCCAGAACTGCATTTTTGTGTAAAAAATTACATTTTTTTACACAAAAATGCAGATCTGGCTCAAAATTTTTCATTTTCGCAAGGAATGAAGGAGACAAAGCACCCCAAAATCTGTGCCCCAATTTCTCCCGAGTACGGCAATGCCTCATATGTGACCAAAAAATACCATTTGGGTGCATGGCAGGACTCAGAAGGGAAGGAGTGATATTTGGATTTTGCAGCACAGATTCTGGTTGAATGACCCCTGAAGCACCCATACAGTGGAACCCCCCCACAAGTGACCCCATTTTGCAAACTACACCCTTCAGGGAATTCATCAGGGGGTATAGTGTACATTTCAAACCCCCAGGGGTTTCACCAATTTTGATACAACTGAGCTGTGAAAATGAAAAATTAAATTTTTTCATTTTCACAGCCCAGTTGTATCAAAATTGGTCAAACCCCTGGGGGTTTGAAATGTACACTATACCCCTAAATGAATTCCCTGAAGGGTGTAGTTTGCAAAATGGGGTCACTTGTGGGGGGGTTCCACTGTATTGGTGCTTCGGGGGTCTTGCTAATGCGACATAGCACCCACCATTCATTCCACCACCAAATATCACTCCTTCCCTTCTGAGTCCTGCCATGCACCCAACTGGTATTTTTTGGTCACATGTGAGGCATTGCCGTACTCGGGAGAAATTGGGGCACAGATTTTGGGGTGCTTTGTCTCCTTCATTCCTTGCGAAAATGAAAAATTTTGAGCCAGATCTGCATTTTTGTGACGCGTTTCGTCACTGGGACTTCGTCAGAGGGCGTGGCTAGTGTGACTGCTCGCCCGAATATAACTGGTGTCACGGCCAATGAGATTAGTCAAAGTGTCAGAGCACGTGACGCTGGTTTCTGACCAGCTTAACAGTTCAGAGAGCGATTAAGGTAATGGTTACAATATAAAAACATGTGAACACATATAAAAAAGCTCTAAACAATACAAATCTACAATGCGAAAAACTCACAGTATTAATAGTGACTAAGTGCCGGTAATCCATTCCAAACAGCACAACCATTTGCATAAAAATAGAATTCAGAAGGTAATCGACACATAGAAAAGTTGACATTTTGCGCAAGACATTAATAAAATAATAGTAGACAATTACATCACTATTTATACACAAAATTGTCAATATATAACACTGTCAAAAATGGACAAATGGCACAGTTGTCGACACTGCGATGACAACATAAAAGTCAACATGGAAAGTATATATTTTTCATTAATGATATTATTATTAACATGAGTTGCAGGTATAAAAGCTTATTACCTAAAGAGGTTTTATAACCAATAGTCACTATGCAACGAAGTGACATAAAGTCGACACAAAGGTCGACATCGCAGTGGCAACCCAACAATCCACGTGAAAACTAAATAGTTTTCTCTCTACATATACTGTCCAACCATTAAGACTGTAAAATAGAGCATTACAACCATATATATATATAGAGGCATATATATATATATAGTTCATTTTATTTCACTAAAAGTAATTTCCTACTGTGCTGCGGCTGGTGGGGGGGTGGGAGGGGGGCTGGCGCTGCGGCTGCTGGCTGCTGGCTGGGTGGGAGGTTAGGCTGCCGGGTGGGTGGGAGGTTAGGCTGCCGGGCGGGTGGGAGGACGGGACAGGCACAGCAGACATCTCCAAACTGTCACCGCGTCTATAGACGCGGTGACAGTTTAAAGCCATGACGTACATGTACGTCAAATGTCGGGAAGTACTTCCCGACCATGACGTACATGTACGTCAAATGTCGGGAAGGGGTTAAAAAAAACGCAGTAATCTGTCGTCCACCCCCACCCCCCCCTCCTGCTTCGCCACGCGCATCTATTATTTTTAGTCTGGGACCACCCATTACCATATTTCTAGATTTGCCTATGCTCATAACCCGTCTATATGTGCTGTAGGAGAGATCATGCAGCTATGGAATGCCCACATGGGCGTTCCAGCTTTGGCAGTATTTTGGCCCGTCCTGACGGATGAATATTAGACAGCACTAAACCTTCGACCAACCGAGTATGGACGGACAAGACCGTTTTTGCCCATTTATCGATCGTACAGAGGGAATCGGGACAACCTATACAATTGAACGGACATTCGACCCAGAACAGAAGAACGGCCCGACGATCTTACAACAGCCAGCGATTAAAAAAAGTAGCAGGCTATTATTGCAGAATGGGCTTGCGCATACATACTACGTGCAGTACACATGAGCAGTCCATCTTAAATGGCCGTTGTGCAAATTTGCAGACATGCGATCAGGTCTGAATTACCCCCACAGAACAGTTTTTAGAGGTGTATGGTTATATTTGAATGCAGCAGCATGCAGTTATCACTGATCAATGTATTTTGCATAATGAATCAATCATATATGTGTGTGTGTGTGTGTGTGTGTGTGTGTGTGTGTGTGTGTGTGTGTGTGTGTGTGTGTGTGTGTACGTGCGTGTGTGTGTGCCCACTGAAACCACAAGTTTCCCAATAGAGGGTGTATTTCCAATAAAATCAGAAAAACAGGAAAATACTGTATTGAGTGCAAATATAGGACTCTCCTTATGAAATACAAATAACATGTTTCTTAGTGCAATGGGTGCTGTATGTTTCATTTATGTAGTACAGAAAATGCTCCTTTGGATCGATCTATTTATACACACCCACATACATACACATGTTAAAAACAGCTTAAAGGACACTATGGCCAACACAGATAATAATGTATTAGACCACAATAAGGGGCCCATTCATTATTTCAAGAGTTTTTTACAAATTTCTTATTGCCAGTATTCATGGTAGCTATGAGGAAGGGGTCCCACAGTAACTCGCCACACATTGTAGGGACTGGAGCTGGGTGCACGGGGATAAGATAGCCTTAAGGCAGACAGAGAAGGGCCCCGGAGGCAGGTGGCTAAAGGCTGTGGGGAGGGAGGAGGTTGAGCTGCCAGAAAATGGATTATCTATGTCCTAAAGCTAACCCAGTACATTATCGCCTCTCATATGATTAGGAGGGAGGGGGGTCAAGCCTATCCCTTGCCCACCCTGTTCCAACACCTATGCCTATTCTTTATTGTGCTGGACTTAGTGATCTATCACATACCCCAGTTATGGTCCATACACACTGGGCAATTTTGCCCAGCATGTATGCTGACCAATGATGGGGAAATTCGCTGGGCTGAAAATGCTTGGTGTAAATGCACAGAGCGTTTTTTGCCCGTTTTAGTGATTTTTCCAGGGGCAAGACGCTATGGAAAGCCACCTAACCCATCGCTCCTCTGCTGGTAATGCCAGCAGATGGGCGGCTTCTGCTGGCGATGATGCAGGAGCGCGCATCAGCGATCAAATTTTTAGCTGAAAGCAGCTTGAAAGACAAAACTGAGCTGCTTCCAGCTCAAAGTCACCCAGTGTGTGGGTCTTAGGTTCTTACTATTCACCACTGCTTCCCTTTACTTTCTTTCTGCTTTATAAATCTCTGTAAAATGAATTGAAAGAATGATGTAGGTAAAACCTTAAGTGCCTCATATATTACAAGCATGGCATTGATGGAATTTGATCTAGAATTTCTTATGTGATTAAAAATACTATATGAAATGCCATTGTTAAACAAATCATAGTCAGTTTATTTTATGTTTAAGTGCTACACAAATACTATATGCCTAAGGTTTAGCGTTGCCTGCAATGTTAATACCAGTGGTGACCCGTCTGTAGTTGGGTTACACACACTTGTCAGCTGCACCCACCATTTTTCTCTTCAAGCTCCTCATTATCTCTGTGTGTTGGGTTTCCCATAAAGGATGTTTGCGCACCACCCCTGTATACTTTGGCTGAAGCTGAAAGAGGGACAATCTGCTTTCTGAATATGATAACAAGGAATTGGCTCAGGCAGATGCTAAGGAGACCTCAAATCTCAAAGTGCTTTTTATGTTATATATAAACATTCAGGGTTTCTTTAATTTTTGTATTTAAAACACAGGCCAAAAATAAGACTTACAGTACATAAAAATATCAGGCTTTGGAAGGAAACTGTGAATTCATTTCTTCAATAATTAATAGTAGGGACTAAAATGTTGAAAACTGATAGTGTGACAGATCTAAGCAGCAATATTTGGGCATCCATAAGTGTGCTATAGGCTACATCGAACATGTATGGTCCTCTACTCCACCATCTGATCAAGCTGCTGTCTTAAGGCTTAAACTGATGAATTGTACCAAGCAGTGGCATAACTATGGAGGGTGCAGGGTGTGCAACTGCTATGGGGCCCAGGCCTTTGGGGGGGCCCGAGGGCTAAGCAGGCATCCCCTGCACCCAATAGACCTTTCTTATTTGGTAGCCGCAGCAGCGCTGTCCTGTCCCTGCTTTCTTCCCCTGCCCTCACCACGCGCCTACAAATGGACCCTCAAATTTAAAAAAATGAAAATGATAGGTCGTGGTGCTCCCTAGAGTCAAACAGAAACCATTTGTGTTACATTTGTGTAACAAGAAATGAAGAAATGAAGACTTCTGCTTCAATACATACATTCTTATAATTTTTTTTATCCTTTTGTGTCTAATCTCTGTTACTCTTATCTATTGATGCAATTTAATTATTTTAATTTCAATAGGTTATTTACCTTTAATAGAGTCATGTATCAACTTAATTATATTTTTGTTTTACGAGTTTAAAGATTGGTGACTGTAGATTTGGGGGTTCTTTAGCTTACAGCATTGGGAACGATTAATAAGACCCTGCCTCAGTGAACTGAAACACAATCCCTCTGGTCTACTTAGAAAAGTTTAAAGAACACTTTATCTTTGTACTGCAGTATGATGCTTATTTCTCCCACACCCGTCCTAGTTGGACTCTTCTGCCTTATCTTCTGATACAGCATAGCACACTATTTACGCATACAGTGCCCCACCTCACCAAAGCCACTCACACACAGGAATATCCTGCATCTTGTTACCATCACTATGCAACAGGATTAACGTCCAATTATTTCTATAGGCCATGGGACAGGTAAACAAAGCCTAGTGACAATTTTACATAAGAGAGACAATTCTTAAGGTGCCCACACACTAGAAAGATCTGCGACCATAAGATGTGCGCATAAATTAGCCTTCAAATCTTTTGCCTGTCCTGGACAAAAGATTTGAGGCAAGCGCACATCTTTACCAAAGATTTTTCTTACGATCCCGTGTGCGTTCCTATGGATCTTTTGTTAAATCTTCTGATCTTTCATGCAGCACGTAAGATCAGAAGATTCAGCAAAAGATCCACGGGAGCGCGCATCGGACCGAAATCGGCCGATTTTTGACCGATTATCGGTAAACATCGGACGATATATCAGCCGAAAAATCGTTCTAGTGTGTGGGTACCTTTACATGTTTGTTCAGTGGTTGTTGTGCTGGTAATCTGGGGAGCCTCCCTAAGAGCTTTGTATCAGGAAGGTGCCTCCCCTGTAATTTTGTTTAAAATAATACAAAGAATATACCTATGACACATATTCTGTCATAAGTATTTTCTTTATATTATTTTATTCATTTATAACATTTAAATTAGTTTGAGAGGCACCGGTAAGCGGTGCTTCCCACTGACAAGTATAATGGGGTGAATCGCTGGATTGGGGGGGGGGGCTAAGCCATCGGCTTAAAGAATCCCATAAAAAAAAGGTAAAAGCAGCACTTCTAGAAGTGCTTCATTGACGGACTGCTGCGATTGGACAGCAGATCCAGCGGCTGTTCAATCACAGCACCCCATGTTAGTTAAGATTCTAGAAGTACCGCTTTTATCCAGCTTTCCCGTTCTACTGCCCCTGGTGCCCCAGCTCAACTGTTCCTGCCATGTTGTGATAGGAAGTGACCTCCATGGAGTCTTGGTTTATATTCAAACCCCAGACAGTTAGGCCATGGTGGGAATCATACCCATGCCCTCAGTGCTGTGAGGCAGTAATGCCAACCATTACATTGTCCATGCTTTCCAAGGCCCCCTCAACCTTTTGACTTATATGTACACTTTTCAGCAGAGTATATTGGGGCTGATTCAGCTTTCTCTCCATGCGGTGCAAAAGAAAAAAAAAATGATCCAGACATCCCTGAACCCTCCTGACCAGGCCCATGGAAAGGCGCCCCTGTTGCCACTCAGACTGTGGTTGCATCCTTTTAAGACAACACAGTTTCAGCATTTGTGAATGCGTGCTGCGGTGGACGTACATACCGAATTGTATAGCCACTACTGAATTAGGCCCTTTGTTCTTTGTAAATAAAGATGATGACAGTAACTGGAAATGTCTCTATATTTTAACATTGTCGAGATGCACAGCAATATTTCTCTATTTCTGTCTCTCAGATGTAGTTCTTGCAAACTATTCTTATAGTATGGCCATCATAAGTGATATGTATTGAGGGGTATCTACCACACAAAAATATATGCTAATTAAATTGAGAAAACATGACATGATGGCATTTATAATGCTCTAAGCTACACCGAAATGAATAGATGCAGGAAACGGTCCATACACATATTGTTTTTTTTTTTTTTTTAACATCAATATTTTATTGAAATTTTTAATGGGGGGTTACAGAATAAAGTAGAACAAGGAGGGGGAACAGGGGGGGACAAAGGGGTGGGGGGAGGGTACATAGACTCTGTGCATAAGTAGGCAGGCAAGGAATATCGTCATACGGTACACAATGAGAATTCAGTAAGTCTAAACAGAAACATCAGGTAAAGTATTTAACCATAATAGTAATGTAAGCTATATCTATGTTAGCCAAATACATCTAGCAGTAAAAATAGTTAGATAAACATTAAGTACGTAACGCAACCACGCAAGCAGGTTATAGAGTGGAGAATTAAGGGATCAAGAAGAGTCTGTAGATTCTGCTTGTCTCTCGTTAAGGCTGAATTGGAGGGGGTCACATTGGGGTGATTTGGAAATGTGCGATGTACCTGCTCCACTAGTAACATATTCATGCCAAAGCAACCAGCGAGCCATTGAAGCAGATACAGAGCCGGAGTGGGAAGCATATTGTGTTTCCATGGTGAAGTTAAAGTTAATTTTCTGAGTAACTTTTGAAAGTAGAGGAGGGGCGTTTTGTTTCCAGCACTGGGCCAGGGCTGCACGGGCCGCAATGAATATATGGCCTAGAACATAGCGTTTGTTAGGTAAGACCGTGTCGGGAAATATATTAAATAAGGCTATTAATGGAGTGGGTAATAGTGCTGTGTCTAAGACCTGATTTGCTAGGTCAAATACTTCCTTCCAAAACACACTGAGGAGGGGGCAAGACCAGAATATATGGTATATGTGACCGATATTACCACATTGTCTCCAACAGAACTTGGAACATGTGGGCCAGAAGGAGTGTAATTTGGCTGGGGTTAGGTATAATCTGTGTATTAACTTTATGTGCATCTCGGTATGGTTCATACATTTTGACATAGCATAGGAGGAGAGAAAAATTTTGCTCCATTGAGCGTCCGAGAGGGTCATACCTAAGTCAGCTTCCCATTTAGTCTGTGCATTTGACTTAGGGGAATTTGGAATGTCTATCAATGTTCTATACCAGAATGTAACATCCCCTTTCGAGTTTGGTAGGTTAAGTCGGGAGTAGATATGCGAATCAAAGTTACTAGGTGTACTATTAGACGGATGGGCAGTATTCCACCAGTGACAAATTTGAAAATAATGCAGTAGTTCAGATTTGGGGAGAGAGAATCTCTGCTGGAGGGCAGAGAACGGGAGGATATGCTGGCCTTCCAAAATATCACGTAGTTTAGAAATACCTAGCGTGGTCCATCTGGCAAGATGTAGATTGGGTATTAGTTTGGGTAATGATTTCAATGAAATTAGTGGGAGTTGAGATATGGGGTGGGGGAGTCTAGAAATCAATGCATCCCAGGTTGCAATAGAGGCCCTAGTAGTTGGGAGAAGTGAGGAGAGATCAGGTCGGAGTTGTTTAGGTATTCTAAACAGATCATCGATTGGGGTCGTTGCATGCGATATCTCAGGATCCACCCACCTTGATTCTGAGCGTGCTTCAAAGAAAGTTTTTATCTGGGCCAGTTTGCAGGCATCATGGTATAAACCTAGGTCTGGTAGGTTCAATCCACCTTTGGCTCTAGGGAGGGTCATCTTAGAGCGAGCCAGTTTAGGGGGACCTGAGGACCAGATATATTTGAGCATGATTGAGTTACATTTGGCAAGTTCTTTTTTCGGGAAAGTGTAGGGGATCGTGCGGAAGAGATACATGAGTTTAGGTAATAGGGACATTTTAAAGGCAGCCATGCGTCCCATCCATGAGACATCGAACGCAAGCCAGGATTTGGAAAGAGATTCTAATGAACTAAGAAGGGGTGGTAGGTTAACCTCAAGGACCTTCCCAGTGTCTGATGGGATATTTATACCCAGGTAGCGTATAGACACTTTCTGCCAGTTATATGGAAATTTAGAGGACAGAATTGGGTATGAGTCAGCTAACTTAATGGGTAGGGCGTCAGTTTTTGTGGTGTTTAATCTGTAGTATGAGGCTTTACTAAAACTGTCTAGAGTATCGTGTAGGTGGGGTAATGTACGTAAGGGATCAGAAACAAAAAGTAAAATATCATCCGCAAAGAGACTTAGCTTATGCGATGAGGATCCTGATTGGAGACCGGGAAAATCAGGGTCAGCACGAATTTTGGAGGCAAGGGGTTCAATAGATAGCACAAATATTATTGGGGAGAGGGGACAGCCCTGCCTTGTTCCATTGGAAATGGGAAACTGATCTGAGAGAAAGCCATTACTAAACACCCGGGCCGTGGGGGTACTATATAATGCCAAAATAAAAGACATAATCTGATTCCCAAACCCAAATTTAGAGAGGACAGTCTGCATATACTCCCAGTTTAAGCGGTCAAAGGCCTTCTCCGCGTCTAAAGACAGCAGCAGAAGGCCCTGATCATCCGTGAGAGAGTCAATTAAATTAAACACTCGACGTGTGTTATCAGACGACTGCCTCCCTGGGACAAACCCCGTCTGGTCCGGGTGTACCAGCATAGGCAAATAATTTTTAATTCTGAGAGCTATAAGTTTTGCGAACAATTTAGTGTCGCTGTTCAGCAGAGCTATCGGACGATAGTTCTGGCAGTGGGCTGGATCTTTTCCTGGTTTGGGCAGGGTTATTATTTGTGCTTCCAGCATTTCCTTGGGGAGGGAACCTAAAGATGTGATAGTATTGAAAAGATCAGTCAGATAGGGTGTGAGGGTTTCGCGGTAAGTGATGTAAAAATTATTGATAAACCCGTCGGGGCCTGGGGCTTTGCCCCTAGGTAGGGATTTAACAGCAGCATCTACTTCAGACGGAGACCAGGGGGCATTTAGAACTTCTAACTGATCATTGGATAAGGAAGGCAAATTAACTCCTTCTAGGAAAGAGAATATAGACATTTTAGAGGGTTGGGGGGTGTCTGGGTCTAGAGATAGGTTATATAGATGAGAGTAATATTTAGCAAACTGGTTAGATATATCCTTTGGGTTTAGGAGTTTCTCCTTAGATGGGGAATGTATGAGCTTAATCCTATTCTTGGCATGCTGCATTCTCAGTTTACGTGCTAACATTTTCCCAGATTTATTCCCTGATAGATAGAATTTTGTACGGAGTCTGTTCAAGGCCAACTGAGTTTGGGCCAGGAGCATTTTCTGTAATTGACTACGAGCTTCTGAAAGCTCTTTCTTGAGGGCAGCGGAAGGGGAGGATTGGTTCTTGCAGTCTAAATCCCTAATTTTATTTTCTAAGTCTGTTTGTCTTTGAATGTTTTGTTTCTTGAGGGCAGCCCCGGCCTGAATAGCAGCACCCCTAGTAACCGCCTTGAATGCACACCAATGTGTGAATGTAGAGGTGTCTTGCGGGGTATTGTTAGCGAAGTACGAGGATATACTGTGCGAAATAATTTTATTAGGGAGCGGGTCAGTTAGAAGATGAGGAGCTAAGCGCCAAGGTCTGGGAGGGATATTGAAGTTATTTAAAGACCATTTCCACAGTATCGGGGCGTGGTCAGACCAGGTGATGGGGAGGATATCTATGTCTTTGGAGTGTTGTAGGGTCCATTTGTCACATAAAAGCATGTCAATTCTAGAGTATGAATTGTGGACGTTTGAAAAAAATGTATATTCGCGGCCCGATGGGTTATGAGTTCTCCAGATGTCATATAGGTCGAATTCAGTAAGCATGTTGCGGAATGCTAAGGAAGGTCCGGGGAGGGGAGGAAGCCTAGTCGTGAGAGGTTTGTTAGATTTATCTAGATGTGGGTTTAATACCAAGTTGAAATCTCCCATTATTAGTAGTGACCCTTTGGCTACTTTGCGGATTAGAAGAAATCATTTACGTAAGAAGGGGATTTGGTTAGAATTAGGAGCATATACTGAGACCAGGGTAACCAATTTATCATCTAGCAGTCCAGTCAGGATTAGATAGCGCCCATTTTTGTCCGCAGTAAGGGAGTGCTGGACAAATGTCACTTTATTGCTGAAAAGAATGGCAACACCATTACGTTTAACCTGACCACTAGCATAAAATCCCAGAGGGTATCTGTTATCTCTAAATATAGGGGGGTTTACGGAGGAAAAGTGAGTCTCCTGTAGAGCGATCACGTCTCCCCTCTGCTTATGGAAGAAAGTGAGGGCAAGTCTGCGTTTGTTGGGGGAGTTCAGTCCCTTTACATTCAAGGAAAGGATCTTAGTCGTCATAGGATCACATGGGCAAAATGATGGGTGAAAAGGTCAACCAATAGCGTAATGTTTATATGGTATGTAAGGTGTACATATTTTTGAGGTACAAGACAGAGTCTAGTGTGAGGGGGAGGGCTGTAACTTAGGGGGAGAATAGGGAACAAATTGAAAAGGAAAGGGAAAATATGAAACCAAAACGGTCCATTATATCGGACCGACATGACTACTGCAGGGAGGTAAGGGGAGACAAATGCAGTAGTACGGGAGAAGGTGGGGGCTCTATAGGTGGCCTAGTGCCACCGCCCATGTAGGCCCAATAAGAAAATTGTCCAATAAACAACACATCTATAAACCAGTGCATAACTTGAAAAATACTGTATGAACATTAACGTAACCTGTCATTTAGCTGCGAGCTAGCGCAAAACAGTTTTATCATCAGAATAGTAGTAAAATGCATGTTATATCTAAACAAACAATAAGCCTAATAATCAAACGGCTGTTATACTTAGCCAAGAAGTCAGACTCCAGGATGTGAGGAGACAGGGATTGTCCAGATAAAGGACATATGGCTTACATACCCCGAAGGGGTAGTGGATTGGTCTCTCAAGTGTTCCTCCATTCCGCACGCGGAGCTGAACTCCGTTTAGGCATGGATGGGTGTTTCACCGTGATGTCCCATTCTGAAAGGAGCTTGAGTCCTGCTTCAACGGACGAGATGGTGTGTGTGGAGTCTTCATGGGTAATCAGAAGCTTCACAGGGAAACCCCAACGGTAGGGGATTTCGTTGGCTCGAAGTGCAGTGGTAATCGGGGTCAGCGCTCTTCTTTTGGCTAACGTCATTGCAGATAGGTCTGGAAAAATCTGTAAGCCTCCCAATGTACCCTTCTCCCCGGCTGATCTTGCAGCCCTCAGGATGCGCTCCTTGGTGGTGAAGAAGTGTACACGGAGGAGAGTGTCTCTAGGGAGATCAGACGAGACTGAGCGAGGTCTTGGGAGCCGGTGGACCCGGTCGATCAAGAGGTCTCTTTCTTCTACGGAAGGCAGCAGTTTGCGGAACAGCGTGGTGACATAGCCTTCCAGTTCAGGGTTGGATACGGAGTCCGGAATCCCCCTGATTTTTATGTTGTTCCTCCTAGATCTGTCCTCAAGATCTGCCATCTTGTTTTTAACTGCTTCAATTTCAGCCTGTTGTTGGTCATAGGAGGTGAGGAGGTCATTATGAGAGGCCACCAGCTCCTCCATTTTCCTCTCAAGGTGATCTGTTCGGTCCCCAACAGCAATTAGATCGGTCTTGACTTCCCGAATCGCAGTTGTTAAGTCTCTGGTCAGGTCAGATTTGAAGGTGGACAGTATCTGACAGAGTAGCCCAGCTGTTAATGGGGTGTCTGGGGCACAATCTGCGCCTGCCATTGAGAATGACAGGCCAGAGCTGTGTGCTGGGGTGTCAGATGCTGGCGCTGCCACAGAGGTACCCGGAGATGTTCCCAGGGCCTGCGTGGCCCTCCTAGCAGGAAAAGAGACCCGAGGGGTAGGGACCTCTTTAGATTTCTTAGGGGACATGATAGGGGTTTTCAGAGGAGTATGAAAATAGTAACAAACAGGGCTTCACACACTAGTATAATGGAATGGTGCCTGTTAATGAAATGAGCATGAGATTACGGGTCACATGGGCGGTGACATTGCAGGGCGTAGTGTCACATCATAGTGGATTACGACAACAGGTCTCGGGCAGAGGTGAAGCTGTCTTCTGGAGCAGCAGGAGGATTTGCGAAAAGTAGCCCACTATTGTGGAAGGAGCTAACAGGGGGGGGCTACCACAGCTGCTAGTGAGAATAAGGAGCTGATTGGGGCTTCCCGGAGAGTGAAGCTCTGAGTCAGGTCCAAAAGAGCTCTGCTGGGCCACAGAGGCAACAGGGGGATGGTGTACAGGTGGGGCAACAGACAGCCCGGTCTGGATGTCACAGGTTGTTCGCGGCACAGGGCTCTGGGCAGGCAGTGAGAGGCTGACCCCTGCCAGACCTGCTAAGCAGGGTGTCAGCTTATACCAGTGGGGGAGAGAGGCTGTTGATACTGTCCAGCTTGCAAAGGGGCAGCCCAGGGGTCGCCCAGGAACACAGACCTCAGATTAGATGTATGGAGGAGTATAGATGGTATGGGGGCCCTGGGTCCCACTGATCCCCCAGGGTACAGAGGGGCAATCTCTCCAGGGGGCTCCTGGGGCACCCCAACAGAGGCTAGTGAAAACCCAGGTGCAGGAGGGAGAACGCAGCAGCAGGAGAGGAGGGGGGGTCACATCCAAGATGGCCGCCGCTGTAACTAGCAGCCGGAGCTGGCAGAGCCTGCAGGCACTTACCCCTCTCTCCAGGGACAGCTGGCACCCCCAGATCAGGTCCTGAGCCTCAGCGGAGGCTGGAATAGGGGAGAGGAGGTAGCAGATGTAAAAATCGCGGCTCCAGGCGCCCCCGTTTCCTCCGTCCGCGTCACGGAGCTCGAATCCCGGCTGGCTGTACTAATTGAGGTCCCGGCTTCGGAGGTGGGCAAGGCCGCAACCCGCAAAGACGTTTCCCCACGTCTCCCGGCTCCGCAGCGCACATCCACCGGTGCCCCAGGCCAGCGTCCAGCAGGTACAGGCGGTGGGGAGGCTGGGGGGTAGCAGAATAAGTGGGTAAATGCCCCAAAAACGGAGAATGGGCAGGAGTGCAGGGAAAATGCTGCTGCTCGGCTCAGCAGCTAGGCCACGCCCCCCATACACATATTGTTTTGTTTAATGTTAACAGCTATGACCTTTCTGTATTGTAGAACATAAAGTTGTACACTGCTGTGTAGATCTGTTAGGGTAATAGAGTTGACGCAATAGTCTCCTTACCAATACTACACCATGCAACACCCTCACTAATCCCTCAGAAACATGGAACATGCATCTTCTTGGTCCTCCCATTCACATCTATTTCAACCGCAATAAAATGTTAAGAGCTATGGCTGACCAGGAGTGAAAATTGGAGTGAACCTGATGTATATTAAATGTAATAAGAAAAAAAAATCATTGGCCAAATTAAGGGTAATGACGTAAAATATTTGCTAAATAGTCAGCATTACAGTTTAGGTATACATATTAATACAGTACATGAGAAGCTCTTGGAACACATTGAGCTCTAGTACCTTTTTTTAATTGTATATTTCTGCTCTTAAATATATTATTTTTAACTTGAGGATGGTCTGTCATATTGCTGAAAACAAAATGGCAGCTGCAGTAGGAAATCATTTCAACGCAACCCACAGTAATATATATGGGTAGGCCATGTCTCTGGGAGCATCCAGAAGGCTCTCCTAGAGTATTATAAAGGCCCTATTCCTTTGCTTGATGGCACATGTCTGACACAAGGAACATGAAAAGTGATTTTATATTCATTTTTATATATATATATATATATATATATATATATATATATATCGAAACACAACAAAATCCCCAAAATTGCGCTTAAATATACACACAATCAGTGGTAGCTATTGGACACTTAGGTTCCCCACCAGTAGGAACCCAACAATTTCTACTAGCCACAATAGTGTCTTCAGCGCCCTATGTGCAATAAGTAATGTCCATTCAACAAATAAAATTATATAAAAATAATGAAAGATGCTTGTAGCTTCAGTTTTTCTGGAAAAATCCTGTTTTATTTGATCAAATAAAACAGGATTTTTCCAGAAAAACTGAAGCTACAAGCATCTTTCATTATTTTTATATAATTTTATTTGTTGAATGGACATTACTTATTGCACATAGGGCGCTGAAGACACTATTGTGGCTAATATATATATATATATATATATATATATATATATATATATATATATATATATATATATATAAAATAAGCCATCCTGTAAGCTGCTTACATCAATACAAAAACCATTCATTGGTATGCAACAACAGAACATACCTCCCAAAATTCTAATGTGCAGATGTGGGACTCATGCGTGGCATGCCCGCTCTTTAAAAGGGGTTGTGGCCTCAGGAAAATGGGCCGTGCCATCATTTTGCAGCTGTGGGGACATGGTCAGCACTTGTGAGCTGCTGGTCATGTGCCCTTTCCCTCGGTCTCAGTGAATAGATGCTGTATGCGGTGGGATGTTGGACAGTCTCAAAAAATCGTGACTATCTCACAAAAATGTAGACAGTTGTAATGTATAGTAGAATCAATGATTACAACTGCATATTAAGTATGTTTCACACCTCCTGCACAGAATGGGTGATGCCCCTGAGTTGGCTAACATTCCAAAAATCTAGTTTTTATTCCACATAGCCATGTATTCTGCATTCATTCATGATGTCAATTTGGCATACAAATTTGGTGTCACGAGTTGTTCTAAATATACCGGTATGTGTTAGGGTTGATTCTTCTTTAAAATATCCCATTTGCCATTTAAGCCTTGAACAACTAATGTTCTTTTTTCAGGAAGTTTAAGGGTTAACCAAAACCACCAGGGACATAATATAAGAGTTTTAAAAAGAAAGGGAACTTTCCATTTCACTTGTGACTCAGCCTTCAAGCTATCAACAATGGCATCTGCTGATCTGCAGGATGAGCTGAGCTGCTCCATCTGTCTGAACATTTACACTGATCCTGTAACACTGAGATGTGGACATAACTTCTGCCGAGCCTGTATTGGGCGTGCGTTAGATACTCAAGAGGGGTCTGGAGTTTATACCTGTCCTGACTGCAGAGAAACGTTTGAGAAGCGTCCGATACTGTACAGATCCATAGCACTGCGTAACATAGCAGAACATTTCCATTCCACGCAGACAGAACAGACGGAAACTGGAATTTTTTGTACTCACTGCACTCAATCTTCTGTACCTGCTGTTAAATCCTGTCTGCTTTGTAAAGTGTCCCTATGTCATAAACACTTAAGAGTACACAGCAAATCAGTGGAACATGCCCTAGCTGATCCCACCACGTTTCTGGAGAACACAAAATGTTCCATCCACAAGAAGGTTCTTGAGTATTACTGCACTGAAGACAAGGCATATATCTGTGGCACCTGTTCCCTCTCTAGAGAACACAAAGGGCACTGTGTGGAGCTTCTAGATGGAGCTTTTGCAAAGAAGAAGCAGAAGCTGAAACAAATTCAGAAGAAATTGACCTCAAAGAGAGAGGACACTGAGAAAAGAGTCCAGAGTCTGCAGGAACACCGGAGAGTGGTGCAGGAGAAAGCCGCTGGTGTAACAGGCAGAGTTGCTGCCCTGATTTCCAATATCAAGAGGACACTAGAAAGACTAGAGAAGACGACCCAGAGTGAGATCTCCAGTTGGGAAAAGAACATTTCACTATCAGTCTCTAGCCTAACTCAGCAGCTGAAAATTAAGAAGGATGGCTTGTATAGTAAAATACTTTACATTGATGAACTGTGCACCATGAAAGATCCAATATCTGTCTTACAAGAACAGGAATCAGACAGAGGTGACTTTTGTGAGCCCAAGGATGGAGATGACGAGGACACAGAGAGACACTATAACAAGGTTCTTGATCTAGGTAATCTGGATAAAGCTATCTCAAATGTGCTACATTCAGGTATATCTGAAATAATCAAAGAAGTAAAAAGAGGGATCAACGTGCAGGAACCTGCAGACATAGAACTGGACATAAACACAGCTGGTAATTATATACATATATCGGATGACTTGAAAACTGCAACACAGTTACAACAAAACCAGAATCGCTCGGAAACCAAAGAGAGATTTCAATGCAATCAGGTGTTAAGCACCAGAAGTTTTGCATCAGGACAACATTACTGGGATGTGGAGACCAGTAGATCAGGGAACCTGAGAGTAGGGGTGTGTTATCCCAGTGTAGAAAGGAGAGGATATCAGGCATGGATTGGGGACAATAAGAAGTCATGGTGTTTGCGCAGGTGGTATTGTAATGACAGTAATCAGTATTCAGTCATGCATGACAGTAAAGTCACCAAGTTACCTACCAAGTTTTCTTGTCCTAAACTTAGAGTCTGTCTGGACTATGAGGCCGGCCAGTTGTCCTTTTATGAACTAGGTGACCCCTGTCAATGCCTAATTTTTCCCAGCATATAATTTCCATAATCATAATTATAATCATGCCCATAACATTAATATAGTCTGAGATAAATATTATTCATATCTCATAAGTAAGGAAAAGATCGAATATTAATTTACATATTTTTAGATATAACATAATGTCATGTTTGGACTCAAAATGTGCGAAATTATAATAGCTGTCAGATGACAGTTATTAGAATTCCATATCATATTGCACTCACATGTTATTACAAATCATAAGTTCACATAAGATTTAAAATACAGTAACAGAGGGGCGTGTCTGTAGGCTAATGAAAGGAGATGACTGAATGGTTTCTGGAAGGACAAAAGGATCCAGCTAAGCCAGTCACAAGATACTGTAAACAAAAGCTAAGTGATACCAGGGGAAGACAATAGGATCAACTCCTCCCCCGAGAGTTCTCTTGAAAGCCAGAGAAAATCAAATAAGTTAGTGTGTGATTTTAGCAGCAGACGAAAGGAGCTATGGGATTGGACTCGCCAGGACATGAGTGAGGGATAAGTATCAAATGTTTATATTACTGTGTATCAGGCATGGCTCGGAATATTGATAATGGATAGAGCTTATTCATGAGAGTATGATTCAGGTATGGAGTGTTGAAGGTATGAGAAGGCGATATGATTGGAAGGTATGTGAAACGTGACTGTAAGAGATAAAGTGAGGATTGGAATCTGATATACATATGGGTATGTGTAGCTGTTATGATTTGTGAGCAAGGATATGTTTAAATTGGTAGAGATAGCTGTGTACGTTTACATGTGGACAAAGTGTAGGCCTAGAATCAATTGTAGACATGTGCTCAGGCTCAGGCCTGCAGTGTGGCTTTTGTGTAGTTAATCGGTTAACATTGATGTGTGGACTGGCCCTTGTGTGTCCTAGTTTTGATTGCAAAGGAGTTTTGTAGTATATTGTATGGACTATATTGTATGAAAGGCAGTGAGGTGTTCTCAAAGGGACGCAGGAATCTGAACGCATGTGTAAGGCTATGCGTGAGCAAGTATAGACTCTTTGTATTGAAGCGTGTGAATGCTTTGTGTGTGTTGTATAGCATGATGCTCGGATGGTGTGTGTGTAACGGCATGGGATGTGAGTATGATATAGCAAGGCCATAGAGTGTATGTGCCAGTTAGGTGTTCTGTACTGAGAAGTACATTGTAGCTTAAATGATATTCAATTGTGTATGCTGCAGGTAAAGTGTGTTTGCTGAATGTGCGAGTTATTGTAAGGATTGAGCGTATCGTATGATGCAAGCTAGAGGTTAAATTTGGAATAAATGTTGTGGAAAGAAAACATGAACATACAGTCAGTTCATGTGTGATTGCCAGGCGGAAGTTATTAGTCTTTTGCTAAGGTTTCCTTTGTGTGCTATGTAGTGGAATCTAAGATGGCGGAATGCCATGTGGCAGACTAACATGTGTTCTAGCTAAGATGGCCGACAAGTAGTTATTCTAAAATGGCTGCTTCTTCATAGCCACGCCCCCTCCCGCGCTGTATTCGCATACACAGTATATAACACTGAGGTTAGCTTTATTTAAGGATGCTGGAGCATAATAATCGTTATCATGTATAAATACCTGTATTGTTATATTTTGTAATCCATGATACAGTTTCATCAGTTTACACTTATAAATAATATTCATTGATTATAAATCTGGACATTCAATTATTGGTTGCGTGCGAAATGAATAAATTAGATAGACTTTGCATATATAAATAAATGTACTTCCATAGATGGGGCCTCAGTCCGGGGATTAAGCATTTGACGATGTGCAGATATGCGCAGGGTTGCGAATATCGGCAGGTGTGGGATCATCTACCAGAAAGGAAGAAAAAGTTTTTTTTTATTTTTTTTCTGGTGCATTTTGTGTGTGTTTCCATATTACTGCCGGTTAGGGGCCTGTGTTGGATCTGTAGTATTACAAAGCTCTAATTTGAACTTTGGGACAAAAGGAAAAACATTTATTTATATCTAAATATCAAGATGCAATTCTATAAGTAAATATGTTTTAATAATTTGTTTTCTCTCCTGTGATGGTATCTCCTCTTGATGTTTATCTTTTAAATAATAGTCAGATATGATTGGCAAGGGCTGTTTCAGGTTGAATTGTTTTTTTTTTTAAATTTGAATTGTTTTATAAGCAGTGCAAATTTTAAATAAATGCACATCTTTTATAAGTGCAGCAGAAGCGGATTATAAGGGAATAATGTATAGCCATAAATTGCAGGTATTTTACTGCAGACCATCTCAACCTGAGAAAGCCATATGTATAATTGTATGTTGCAAAGAACTCTGGGTAAAAATGCTATGTCTACTAAATAAATTTATTTTATTTTTAGTATACCTTTCAACATATGGTAATGAGAATAGTGGGCAAGGTGGCTAAGAGTGTTTAATGGTAAACTTTCATTCCCATAATTGATAGGATTGAGTCATAAGTATTTTAACTTTAGAAAGATAAAAGCAGAGAGAGATAAAATACCAGTTGAGAGAAAAATCAAGTATAGTTAAAATCAACATATGTCCAAGCAGTATGAAATTTGAATGTTACTCTAAAGTATTAAACCTGAAACTGAAAGTAATTATTACCAAATATGATATATAACATCTTTCTTTTTTTTTTATTCCAGGCTAAAAGAAAAAAAAAGATTCTTAACTTTTAAAAAGGGCCAGCCAGAGGGTATTTAGATGTAAATTAAGGTGTTGAGACAATAGATTTACAACCATAGCCAAAGGGAGAGTTTGAATAGGAATGGTTCATTTATACTCTCAGCAGCAGAGACTGTAGTTTTGAATAGGCTCAATAGACAGAAAATGTCTTTTTGTAACTATTGTGATCTTTATCCCAAATGCATAAGTGCATGGAAAAATTGGTAAGAGGTATGGTACTGTGTGGAGTTTGTGCCTGTTAAGGGTAAAATTGCATTTGTTTTCCCAAGTGAATATGAGATATCTACAGTATTGTAAGAGGTGTTAAATTCATAGTGCCATATCCGTGCTAACCACAATTGTTATAGAAAGAGTGTACTGTTTGGATTTCTTGAAGAATTAAGTTAAATACAAGTGCAAATAGGTTTGCAAAGTATACAAAAGAAGGCGGGACTCGGACACATGGGTGTCAACGTCTGCCGCTCATTGAGACACTGTTTGCGTGACGGACACATGTGCGGGCGCATGTGATTGCCTAGGTACGCTGTACAGGTAAATGCCCAAGGATGGGTAGTGATACTTAATTGAGTGATAATTATACATTCATACACATTGAGTAAGACTCCTGTTGAGTTACAAACAGGACTCTTTTATTATTGTTCAAAATTCAAGAAATTCAAGTAGTATTGATCAAATTCCCATTGATAGTCAAGGGAACACTCGTGTGACATCCAGTAGAAAAGCTACCGGCCTGGGAAAAATTTTCTGTACAGAAATATTTCAAGTTTAAGCATAAGACCGTAAGATGTATAGCGCCCAGTGTGAAACATAACTGAGGCGAACGGGTGTGGGACGGACACGACCCAAGCGCAGTGTAGTCCAGTGTAGGACAGGTCCAGTTAGGACAGGGTGTACGTGCCGACGTACACATAGGAACTGCCCCTTCAGTGGAATTGATTCCGCTAGGAGGGTACAAGAAGATATATCGGAACGCACTTGTTTCCGATTAGCTACTTTAGAAATCCGATTTTTGGGGGTATAGGAAAACAAGTTTGTTATACCCTGGAAAAATTGTGCCGCTCCAAGCAAGTTGGCTAGAAGTTCGCTGCTAGTTGAAAGACTTGGTGATTGAGTATCGTACCTCGTATCCTTCGCACCTGCTTGACTGTGGGATGTTCTAGGAAGCTGTAGAAGTGAGTGTTTGGGGAGCTCTCAGATAAGTAATAACCCACCGATATCTATTAAGCTGTGAACGTTTATTCCTGTAATTATGGGTGATAACGGGTCACGCTGTGATAACGTGCATGTTAGGGAGGAAGCAAGCCAGCCAAAAGGAATGGCTGCTTTTATTAAGTGCTGTGGGCACGGTGAACGAGCAGTTGTTTGCCAAATGAAAAAGGAATACACAGGCAGCAAGTTTAGAATTTCCCAGTGTTGATAGCTTCGAACCGGATGAATTACACAATAAGAATTGAAAACAATGTCTGCTCTCATCAACGCGAGGTAAGAGGAGGCATAGTGTTTGTTTAAAACTGTGGTATAGGAAGTGGCAATAGGAAAAGTGATGACACAGATGCAATTAGACTGTTAATGCGGAATAGCAATACCCCTCCCATTCGTATATAATGGGACCAGTTATTCTAAAGTGTCTGATGTAATTGTGAAACTGACTAACCTATACCCTGTGTCAACTCCTTGTTAAGGATTAGTAAGTGTTGACGCAATATTCAAGACAGCTGTCATCTCCGAGACGAGAGAAGTCAAATGTAAGGCGGAGTCAAACAGCCAGAGAGGATGCTGTTTTTCCCCAAGTGGTAAGAGACGGTACAGTCAATGTCAAATTGACACAGCTGGAGAAGTAGGTATACTGGTTTCACACTGACTCAGGTAATAAGTATTAAGGTAACAAGATAAATTGAGAATGCCAAATTGTATTTGAAATTAATTACATCCCCAGGTTAATAACTGCTGTAGGTATAGAGAAGCAGAGATGACACCCAAATGAAGAACGGTAACTAGAAAGACTCCTAAACTTTCTTTCTCCCCTTTCAGCAAGTAGATTAAAGATTTAAGAATAGAACACAATATTACAGCTAACACATGAAGGTTTAGACTATGGTAAAACATACAGGTATAGAACACGAGGAAAGGTAGAGAACAAGATAACATGTTCTATTCAAAGGAGTACTGCATACGATCCGCCCTTGGTACCAGGGTAATGACGTATTGGGAAATTTGTTTTTGAAACATGCTTGTTCATTACATGACATATAGTTCCCATGACACATATGTATGTGAACACATAGGCATAGGGAAGTGGTTAAAAAAGTTAATAGCCACCTAGTGGTGACTTGTATGTGGTGTAATTGTCAGTCCAGGTTCTTAGGAATCAGGTAAGGAGATAAGGAGAAATGGAAGTTAGTTTATACGTACTCTCTTTTGTTTGTTTGATTGTTATTGTTTGTTTTGATGGTTCACAGAATCAGACATGTGTCGTGTAAGATGTCTAACGACTTGTTTTTCTTTGTGTTGTTTAGTAAGCCGGAAAGAGCTGTGATTGGACCCGGTCAAATGTGACGCATTGGATTTGGAAACCCCTGTTGCTCCTAATTGCATGGAGAGCGTATGGACCTAACATTGAAAAAGTTTCATCCCCTAGACAACGAGATATATATTACAGTGTTTTTAAATGAGATTTAAAAATCTCAAGATATTGATAGTGTTAGGTCCAGATGTCAAGTAACTGATAGTCCCTAGTGATTAGACGGAGAAGAGGAAAATGAGAGATTGAATATTCTGAATATCTCAGATTTCCTCTAGTCACATTTTTCCGAAGAAGAACACAGATTATTTGGCTCGGACAACTGTATTTGTAATATATGGAGTGGTATAGAGGTTAAATTGAAAGAGGTTTGGTAGTACAGGGTAGAAATACCCTTAAATAAATTAGAGCGCCACCTAGTGTCAAAAGACAGTAAAGCGAGGGTTAAACTATAGCACTCTAGAGTGTAGAAGCTTCACAGATGTGGGAGGCGGGATATTTTTTTAACGTTTGGGAAGTTCTTTCTGTTTATGTCTCTACAGGGAAACAAGTCGACGACAGAACTATCGGAAGTCTACAGGTGGATCGGATGGAATACAAGAAGCCAAGGATGGTAGGGAAAATAGGTGGAAATGCAAAAATATTGATACTTCTTTTTCCTACAGATGCAATGGAGAGGGAGAGACGAGCCCAACAGTAGACAGATGATGGTCCTCGAGATGACGACTTGGATACCGACAGATGACTAGACAGGAACCCAGCTAGAAAGCCCCAAGAGCCGACGAACTACACAAGCCGACCAAGAGAATGATGACCCCTAGACGACCCCACGTCGTGATGAGCAGAAGACCCACTATGAGACTTTTCCTTTGGCCCTTAGTTTTAATGTCAAGAGACACTAGGAATGACCCAAAGGGCGTAGAAGGTTTTTTACCCTGGGACCCTATTCAGGTTTTTTAATCCCCTACTGCCCAAGGAGAAATGACTGTTCTCCACTCTTTCAGGAAATCTTTATAATACTCTGTTAAATTGTTTTTTGTTATGTTGTTCATCCATGTTTACCCAGCATCCTTTGTAGGACATATGAAGGTCGTACAACCCTGTACACCCTGCGGTAGGTTACACAACACCTATGCAGGAACACTACACCCACATAGACTACACATACACTCCCCAAATGTATCATTCAGTCGTGTGTGTCTGGGCTGTGGCCCTACAACTATTGTGAGGTCATAGTCTGGACATGCCGGCGTTAAGTAAATGCCCTCCCCCATTTATTATTAATCTCGGATTAAGCCATTGCGCAAAAATGATACATCCCCTTCTTTCTATACATACACATAAGTTCCACCCTTTAAAAATCTTTTTTTTATCAATGAAAAATATTTTAATGAAAAAAAAATATTGAAATTTTATGAATTATGAAAATTTATGCGGAAATTATGCATTATTAATGTGACAGTTTTATATTCTGTCAAATGGGCGACTGTCAATGCCTAATTTTTCCCAGCATATAATTTCCATAATCATAATTATAATCATGCCCATAACATTAATATAGTCTGAGATAAATATTATTCATATCTCATAAGTAAGGAAAAGATCGAATATTAATTTACATATTTTTAGATATAACATAATGTCATGTTTGGACTCAAAATGTGCGAAATTATAATAGCTGTCAGATGACAGTTATTAGAATTCCATATCATATTGCACTCACATGTTATTACAAATCATAAGTTCACATAAGATTTAAAATACAGTAACAGAGGGGCGTGTCTGTAGGCTAATGAAAGGAGATGACTGAATGGTTTCTGGAAGGACAAAAGGATCCAGCTAAGCCAGTCACAAGATACTGTAAACAAAAGCTAAGTGATACCAGGGGAAGACAATAGGATCAACTCCTCCCCCGAGAGTTCTCTTGAAAGCCAGAGAAAATCAAATAAGTTAGTGTGTGATTTTAGCAGCAGACGAAAGGAGCTATGGGATTGGACTCGCCAGGACATGAGTGAGGGATAAGTATCAAATGTTTATATTACTGTGTATCAGGCATGGCTCGGAATATTGATAATGGATAGAGCTTATTCATGAGAGTATGATTCAGGTATGGAGTGTTGAAGGTATGAGAAGGCGATATGATTGGAAGGTATGTGAAACGTGACTGTAAGAGATAAAGTGAGGATTGGAATCTGATATACATATGGGTATGTGTAGCTGTTATGATTTGTGAGCAAGGATATGTTTAAATTGGTAGAGATAGCTGTGTACGTTTACATGTGGACAAAGTGTAGGCCTAGAATCAATTGTAGACATGTGCTCAGGCTCAGGCCTGCAGTGTGGCTTTTGTGTAGTTAATCGGTTAACATTGATGTGTGGACTGGCCCTTGTGTGTCCTAGTTTTGATTGCAAAGGAGTTTTGTAGTATATTGTATGGACTATATTGTATGAAAGGCAGTGAGGTGTTCTCAAAGGGACGCAGGAATCTGAACGCATGTGTAAGGCTATGCGTGAGCAAGTATAGACTCTTTGTATTGAAGCGTGTGAATGCTTTGTGTGTGTTGTATAGCATGATGCTCGGATGGTGTGTGTGTAACGGCATGGGATGTGAGTATGATATAGCAAGGCCATAGAGTGTATGTGCCAGTTAGGTGTTCTGTACTGAGAAGTACATTGTAGCTTAAATGATATTCAATTGTGTATGCTGCAGGTAAAGTGTGTTTGCTGAATGTGCGAGTTATTGTAAGGATTGAGCGTATCGTATGATGCAAGCTAGAGGTTAAATTTGGAATAAATGTTGTGGAAAGAAAACATGAACATACAGTCAGTTCATGTGTGATTGCCAGGCGGAAGTTATTAGTCTTTTGCTAAGGTTTCCTTTGTGTGCTATGTAGTGGAATCTAAGATGGCGGAATGCCATGTGGCAGACTAACATGTGTTCTAGCTAAGATGGCCGACAAGTAGTTATTCTAAAATGGCTGCTTCTTCATAGCCACGCCCCCTCCCGCGCTGTATTCGCATACACAGTATATAACACTGAGGTTAGCTTTATTTAAGGATGCTGGAGCATAATAATCGTTATCATGTATAAATACCTGTATTGTTATATTTTGTAATCCATGATACAGTTTCATCAGTTTACACTTATAAATAATATTCATTGATTATAAATCTGGACATTCAATTATTGGTTGCGTGCGAAATGAATAAATTAGATAGACTTTGCATATATAAATAAATGTACTTCCATACCCAATTAGGCACTTATTTACCATCAATGCTACATTCACTGAGCCCCTTCATGCTGCACTCTGCATATGGAGAGATGGATTTATAAAAATCTGTGGATGAGAATGAAGAGTTACCAGAAAGGATCTGCTCAGAGAATAGAATCTTTACAGAGGATCCTAGTTTTCATAGGCAAAATACCTTCAATGTACCTATTTATAAAGCTGTTAGCAAGGGCACCTACAGAAAAAAAAACTGCTTTATTATTAAAATGAAGTATTTTTTCATGTGTGGTCCAATTTTTTTGTATTACATTGCTCAGATGCCCTGGTGCTCCTTAAAATGATATTTTCTATTGAGGCAATAAGCAGTTATAAAATGAATTTACATATCTGATCTTAATAAACAAGCCCCAAATGTTGATGCTAATGACTGATCAGTGGGTGGAGCCAGAGTTGAGCCCTCCTGTTTTGCTAGTGGTGTCTGGTCAAATGGTCCTGATTTTTTTCCTGATCCTTTTTCTTTATCATGTATAAGAAGTGTGTGGTTCCTCATACAAAATTTATATGGGGTTCTTCCAACTTTAGCTTACAACTTTATTTGGTTGTAAAAACTCTCCTTCAATCTGCATATGACATAATAACAAGTGGCAGTCTTGTTAGTATTGACTGTGATGTATTTAGGGAGGAGATGGGGGGGGTGGTGATCGGGGCGGGATAATAAATCTACAATGTTGTTGATCAATTATTATAGATGTCTTCTAGAAATGAGGTGACCTTTAAGTGGACTACTGCCTAGAGCAGTGTTTCCCAAAGAGGTTTTATGGCTAGACTTACTTAAGCACAGGTGACTTGATTAGTACAGTACCTTAGTTATTTTGATTTATCCACCTGCGCACCTTTACCATCATTGATATCCATAAAATCTCAACTGTTAAGCTCCTTGTGCGATAAAGGCAGATGACATGCATGATAACAATATAGTAAACAATATTATCATGTACCAACAATAATGATGTGCCTTCCCATAGGTCATTATCAACCTCCTTTCTCATCTCTACGTGAAGTCCAATATTGGTTATGTTGTTTATGACTAGGTGCATATCGTTCAGTGTATTTGAACGATAAAGATACATTTTTCATAAAACAATATGGTCACTGGTAACGTATACTATCTTTATATTTTGAAATCGTTCAGCGTGTGCGCTCTTTATCATTCATTCTGTAGCTTCAGGGAATTCAAGGGAAATCGTTAACGATAGTTAGCTGCCTTTATCGCATAGTGTATATGGGGTGTTAGTGTGCCTTGTGGACCAAGGTTGGGAAACATTGAACTAGATGAACTCGTATAACCCATAATAAATAGTAGAATGCATTAATAATTGTGTGTGGGGTTTTTTTTCCCCCTCCTTGAAAAATAATACATCATTATTTTCCATTAAATCCCATGTTCACTTTTCATTGTTTCGAGCCTGTATAGAGCACACAGTTCTGTGATTTTGGGCCTTATTCTGGTTCACTTGCAAAGGCAAATTCCTTCTCAAATGGACAAAACCATGTGCACTGCAGGTGGGACAGATCAGATGTAACTTGTGCAGAGAGAATTCGATTTGGGTGAGTTATTTTGTTTCTGTGCAGGGAAAATACTGACTGCTTTATTTTTACACTGTAGTATAGATCTCACTTTGAAGTAAAACCCCACCCAAATCTAATTATCTCTGCACAAATTACATCTACCCCACCTGCAGTGCACATGGTTTTGTCCATTTGAGAATGAATTTATCTTTGCTAGTGAACCAGAATAAGGGCCTTTATTCTGCCCTATGGTATCTCTATTATTACAGACAAGGAGTCAATTTATGAAAGCTTCTAAAAGTGAAAAGAAGTGATGTTGCCCCTAGCAACCAATCAGATTATATAGTATTCTAGGAGGCAATATATAAATGAGACAGAATATGATTGGTTGCTAAGAGCAACATCACCTATTTTCATTATTAGAAGCTTAAGTAAATGTACCCTTCATTTTTACTTTGTTATAACTAAAGAGACAAACATATTATAATAATTTGTGTGACTATAATTCAGTGGGATTATGTGTTATTAATCAAAGATATGCTATAGATTTTTTTTATTAAGTGTATAAGCAGTGTATAACTATTAACAACTCATTTTTTTCTATAATCGGCGTACCCCATAGTTTGATATAGGAGTGTATTTGCTTACAATCAATACAAAAATGTTCTCTACACTATATTTACCTGATATGACTTTGTATTACCAAGTCTGATTGAGTAAACACTGAGGGGATGGTAACCGATGTGACCTACATGTGCTGTGATGTGTACGAAAGTTCTCATCTTCCTCTCTAGCAAAGTGCTTCACAATGAACCTTAAGGGCCCCATGCATCTGCAAAGGATTGTCACAATTCAACAGTGAAAATTGACATGTTGGATAAACATGATATGACATTTTAGAGTGTACTAATTTCTGCAACGTTTCGATGTTTACTCTTTACATCGTCATCTAGCAATACAACATAAACATCAAAGCTCACCTTATATTCCCACCAGGTAAGACGCCGGGGGCCGGGCTCCAGTGCACAAGGCAATCGCAACCAAATGATGCATACCTCTTTGATACCGTAACCCGGACAACAATTAAAAACCACATATATAATGGCGGTGCCTACTGTACGTCGGTACTGCGCAAGCGCCGGTCCCAGTGCGTCATCTGTATTGTACAGGCGCTGAGGCCTTGATTCCCCTTCTATGGGCTGTAGCGAAGCAGCCCATATAATCTGGCCGCATGCGCCAGTCCCAGCGCCTGTCATCATAGTACAGGCGCCTATAATGCAAGGGATCGAGAGGGACGCCGAAGGTGGCTGCAGTAGGGGGGTGTCTGCAATCCGGCCAGCTGCAGCCCCCTCCTGCCAAAAGGTACAAGCCGCCACTGTATACGTCTAGTGTCTGTCTCAGAAAAAGTGCCATCTGTTGGCAGCGAGCGAAACTACATCTCTTTCTCTCTCACACATGCACAAACACAGAGGCAATCACAAGGTAGCAGACTAGCTTTCAAAGCATTTGCTTTGAGTGGGCTTACTAGTATTATCAATTATCTGAGGGACCACCTGATATTGGTGGATCACATAAATAATTTTAGTGCAACCAACCCAAAATATCGAGTGCTTGGACATGCTGAATCATTCCGCATGCTAGTATGATGTGAGATTTCAAAGTAACAAGATATCCACATCGGGCAGTGCTCTACAGCAGCCAACCTGCAGACATTTCCCTCATTCTTTCACAGTGAAGAAGCCCAGATATATCAGACAGTGTATGACCAGGATATCTGCTGGCTTGTCCAGCTGATGATAAAAGGCCTGTCAATTCAACAGGCATTTTTATCTGACCGTGTATGGCCAGCACTAGGGAAACAATAACTATAGATTGTTATGGTATATTAGATCTACAATGTCTAGGTCAACAGTCAAATGGTCGACAGGGTCCAAAGGTCGACATGAAAAAAGTTGATATGTGTTTTTCATGTTTTTGTGTCTATGTCACTGTCTAAGTGTACCGCGCCACCTCGCCATGCTTCGGGCTCAGTACACCATTATATTCTCTCTCCATGCCGCAGTAGATGGTAGGGTATGAAATACCGCTGGTCAGCACATCGGCTCAAAATTTTGTTTGAAAATGCATGTCAACATTTTTTATGTCGACCTTTTGACTGTCAGCCTTTCGAGTCAATCTAACATGAGTCAGGATACCCTATAGATTGACTTTATATTGTCATTTTAATATTGCAACCTAGCCAACAGGACTTGTCTTGGGGGTTCAGAACTACAAAACACTGAACATGTGGGTAAATCTGGAGATTGTCCTTTATATAGTGACTTGATGCTTAAACATTAGAAATCAGTCACTATCAAATCATAATCCTTTCCTCTGAGGAACATAGCCAGATTCAAGCACTTAATTCCCTCATAAGATCTGTCTTAAGTCATACATGCATTTTTATCTTCATGCCTATACTACAGCAATACCCTCTAACTGACCAAAAATTGGCTATGAGCAACAATACCTCATGTCTAGTATACCCACAATGCCACGCAGATATAATGTATTTCATTAGGTAACCCTATAAGGGGATGCGGTCAATATCCCGGAGGACGAAATACCGCCGCCGGAATCCCGACCGCCGCAATGCCAGCACGACACCCATAGAGGGAGAATAAAATAGTGTGCCGAGCGTAGCAAGGCACCGGGCCCGCAAGGGAGGGCGATCCACAGCCCCCCTCGTCGGCATTGCAGCGATTGGGATTCCGGCGTCAGTATTTCGACCGCCGGCAAATAATACTGGACCCCCTATAAGATATGTAAACGATATGCAGGAATACTTCATTTGCTTGGTTTAGGTTTCTCAGATGTCACGTTGGGTGCAAAACCCCTTTGTTCAGCCTTTCCTATGGACAACTGGTGGCTGACCAATTAGTTTACTTCAGGTCCAGCTGCTCATCAGCCATTCTCCAAATCCAAAAGGTGCATAATTATGTTTAATAGGAATTTGTAATTGCTCATTACCCTGTTCTACCATGGAAGAAAGGGGCTGATACTTTACATTTTTTCACTTTACATTCAATATTGTACTATATACTATCTAATATACATTAGAAACATGGTTCCAGGTTTTATGGACTATTTGTCATGCTTTCACTTTTGTCATTGAGCAGCCATGTGAAATAAATCATAATTATCATGCAGATTTGTTTCTTGGGAGAAATAATAAAAGGCTGGTGTATTTTGAAGTTCCTCCGTTTAATAGATTGTTTGCTCTATTAAATCTAGGGTTTATGCTGATCATTAGGTTTTATTTTTTGCATATTACGTTTTTTTTTTTTTTATTTCAAATACAGCAGTATTGATAAGTGACCATCGATAAGTAAGTCATCGTTATATATGCTATTATATGAATACGGATATTTGCATATTTATTGCAGAAGAGTAAAGGTGCGTACACACAGGGGCGATTTTGTGCAAAATCGCGGGAAATATGGTCGCTGAGCGACCATATTGCCCGCAATGGGAGTGTGCACCGGCGATATATGGCCGGGTGCGCGCTCCCGTTTTTGCCCCTGTGGTGATCGCTGGTCGCAGGAACATGCTCCTGCGACCAGCTGATTACCACTGCCGGGCTCCCCCGGCAGTTTCTTTTTCATCAGCGACCATCTCTAGTCGCTGATGTAAAGTAGAAACTGAGCAATATATTGCTCAGCCATATATCTCCCCCGTGTGTACACATCATTAGAGAGGTCAATAAGCAACTGTATAGGTTACTTGCATCTATTATCATCCAGTAAACAATTCTGCCAAATTGTCAAGTCTTTTCTGGTTGGAAAATGGCCATACATTCAATAGGATCATTGTCCTTTATCGGAGTTGATTAAAAAAAAAATACATGCATCAGTATTGGAACAACTATCCAATATCTGTTGCAGTGTGTAATGTCAGAACTAAAGTGTAGGCCCGCTTTATCCATAATGCTCATTAGGCTGAAGCCGAGGGGCCCTGCAAGGACAAGGGGCCCATAAATATTTTTTTTTCTAAAGGTACTGTTACCTGTGCCCTAAGGCTTTCATGATTAAAAAGGTGTTTTGCACTGTGGACCAATAGGACACCAATACTATATTAAAAGAGAAAAAGGAAGACCAATTGCGCTCTAAAGAAAAGAGATCAGCATACTTTATTTCAAGTGAGTATTGGCATCTGTGTGAATACGGAAAGTGCAATAACTCGGCTTCCAAAATGTCAGCTATAGTAGGGTGAAAGATTTGAGTGCCAGAGAGAATGTCCCAAAATACCTGAAAATCTAGGAGCCATGGGTTAATACCGCCCTGCTAAAAAGATCACATAAGGTCAGAAAATGCAGTATCTTGACCAGACATACAGTGGTTGAAATAGAAGGTGCAGTAGTCATAAAACTGTAATGTGGCATTAAACCTGCAACACCCCCCCCCCCCCCTCCAAAAAAAAAAAAAAATACCAACAACTTTTCCCTTGAAAGTTCTAACTTAAAAACATCCACGTGTTATAGCCAGCATTCTTGACCTTATTGATATCATATTCGATAACCTCCAGAAACATTAAAGCCAGCATTCTATTACCTGCGGTAATTCATCTTTTTACATGATGGTTATTATTGGCCTATTCAATTATAGCCCATTTTTACCATGCAGTAAATTACCCTATACTACACGGCAACACACAGGTTCCGCAATAATCCACAAATCTATGTTTCTGCAACAATGATCTTGGTTTTGAAGAACAATTATTGTGGACCTGATTAAGTCTGCCATTACAGGAATAATATAAAAAATTTGAAACACTTGTATATTCCTTTATCCGATTAAGACATAGGATTTGATCCAAATCTAGATAATGCTGAATAACGTGTGCAACATATGTAAAAGGAATGCTCATTGCAACAAAAGTTATATTCCATCTCTTAATATTTAATGTTAGATTTCTTCAATGCAACATAATTTGATTTTTTTGTGTGTTTTTTGGTAGAGACATTTACTATATTTATGATTCTTAAAAAAAAAAAAATCTTAAACCAAAAAATAAAATAAAAAATGAGGGGAAAAATAAATTCAACCGACACTCAAGAACATAAAATACCTATAGCAGAAAAGGATTTAAATTTCATTAACCCCATTCTCTGCCAGAGGGACCAAAAAATAAAGAATATCCAGAACCTGATCAGTCACAGGACCACCTGGCGGAGAATCGGTTAACCTATTGCACTTTGTGAAGAAATTTTTTTTTGTTTTTTTATTTAAAAATAATAAAAAATATATATATATTTATATAATTCATATTCTTTGCCTTATCCCGCCTCAGGGAGTGACGGGAAGTGTTGTATGATGACACCAGATCTCTCAATCTCTCCTCCTTATTAAAAAAACTGAACCCCAAGGGTGATTGGTTCAGCGTCTAGTTTTAGTTTGTTTCAGTGGGCAGATGCAAGAGGTTGCAGCAGAGATACGTTTTTCCAGTCTTATAGAGTTCCATTGAGCAGGTCAGCGTAGAACCAGATGCCCTTCTGTCCACCAGATGAGCGTTGTGTGACCAGCCATTTACAGGGATGCATTTTACATGTTACTTTAGCATACAGACACAATGGAAAGATAGGAAACAAACACGGATCTTATTGCACGTGGCGCCGGAGCAAGAGAGGAAAATGTCACAAGAATCGTGTTATGGCATCTCTCCACATTTTGTTCACTCCCAGCTCTTTCATTTTTTTGATGTTGTTTGCTAGAGTTTTGGATGGCAGCAGGGTCAATCAACATACATTGGGGAGCTGGGGCTGGCTGGCATTTGATCCAAGATTCTTATGACATAAGCAGCAACGTCCACATGTCGCTCTTCGTACATCATAATGAAAGAATGTTTCTGTGTGGAAAGAGCACAGTATTAAACATCTTATGAATCACAAGAAAGAAAAAAAAAAAAACTTTGTCATTATAACAAAATTGCCCATATAGCCATTATAAAAAGAGGCTCTAATGTAACACTCAAGTATTTAGCGCAGGTCTTTCTTTGCAGGTCATTTCTTAGATGGTTTGTGTGGCTCTTTTTTAAATTTCAACCAGGTAAGTATTTAACAAATATGTAATATTAAAAGTGCGCTGCCAATATGCGGCTGGTTAAGGGATTGTTAATTCCTAAAAATGGAAGAAGACAAACGAGAAGGATAACCAGCGCGAGCTTAGTTTCTCAAACAATTTGAAAAAAAAGATGATGGTTTCTTTCAAATAATAAAATTTAATAAAACAATAGGAACATACATATTAAAAAATGGACATCTAGAAATGTGGTTATTGTGTGGGTATGGGATAAAAAAAAAAAAAAAAAAAAACTTACGACACTCTTATATTACTCCTATATCCAGGAAAAGTTAACTGGAAGGGAAGTCTCTATTGTAAGCAGCAATATACCAGGTGGCCGGTATCCAGAGATAAAATGTGATAGTAGCAGATGAGTTCTGGTTGGTTGTCCGGTAAACCTGAGTGCGGAATGATGTGAATGCCACTGGTCCAATCCTGTATAATGATGGTGTATAGGACCAGGTAGAGATGGTAAGTTCCATATGCAGTATAACGGTTGTTTTGTATTTCCCAGGAGTAGCTGGTGTCAAGGGTGTGATGAGTTTTGAAGCTCTACGCGTTTCTCTGGGAAAGGTCTCCCAGCTTCATCAGGACTGCTCCTGATGATAACAGTTATACTGGATACAGGAATTACTATCTCTATCGGATCATCCTTTACACCATCAATATACAGGGATTGGACCAGCAGCATTCACGTCATTCCATCATTTAACATTTAATGTTTCTTGCATTGACAACTCTGGGTAATCCTCTGAAGAGGATTACCGGGACACCGGCACCCGTGCTGCATCAAAGTGAGTTGCCTTTTGATAATTCTTTCTACATTTAGTGCCTCTGCAGCTCTCATCACAGCGTGCACCCCTGCTCTGTGTCTTCTCTCTCTCTCTCTCTCTCTCTCTCTCTCTCTCTCTCTCTCTCACACACACACATGCAGCTCTGCTTTTTAACCCCTGGCTTGTGGGGCTCTCTCACTGCCTGTGAGCGTCAGCCTCCTTCAGATTAACCATCACTTATCAGCCTCCCCTCTCCCTTTAGGAGATTGGCTGTGAAGGTTAACCATCAAGACAGTTTGTAAACCCTCCAGGAGGGGTTTCTTACTAAACCCTTCCTCTATGGGGGGACTGAATCCCTATATCTTCCCTCTGTGTTGGCAGCACGGCCATCGCCCCCCCCCCCCCCCCCCCCACCCCCCGTTGTGGTGTGAAGGCACTTCTTGTGCCCGGCTGCCCCACCCAACGGGTCCCTGTTGCCGCCATCCTCGGCGGAAGTGGGTATCGCCAAGTGTATATCGGGCTATAGAAAATGTAGCCACTACGGAGTATGCCTGCTGATACCAAACTTTTTGGCTTAAGTTAAAAAAAAATAACAGTCACTCATTTCTTCATACTAACCAGAAGCTCTCTGTACTTTGGCCTCTTAGACTCGTCCTTTGTAAGGCTGCAGAAAAGGGAAAATATAATACAGTTAGCATTAAAAAAAAGGGGTTCAATGCAATAAGAACAGTAAATATTAGCAAGGACTTTCAGCATCGCAATGTGTCCTGCAGCATATGCAATACATATATGGAATGCAAACAACATTATTGTTCTAAACTCAGAATGGATGCAAAGGAAGAGCGATGTGTCTAGGAAATGAGACGTGTTCACTGTATTGATTTACTTCAAAAAATGGTTTCCTCCAGCTCTTTGTAAAGCATGGGTATGGTAATGTTGAGGCCTAAGAATTGTCACAAATGAAAGTTCAAGATTATTGTCGTTTCAATCATGTATTATTTTGACACGGACTATGGAAAAGATGTGTTGTCCAGGCAACAGGAAACACAGTATTGCTAAATAAACACTGGTGAGACAGTCTGGATTACTGCGTGACACAAACCTTGGTTGTAATTTCTAGAATATAAACCCAATACACAATAATTTATTAAAAGTGGAGTAATCATCATTAGGTAATCATGTCCCATGAGTGAGGTCATCACCCAACAGGACTAATAAACCCCTCATTTGTATTTGACAAAACTAGACATTAATTCCATAACGTGGCACTAGACTAGTGTGAGGGTTAGCAACTGTGTAGCCAGCTTACCTCACACATGTCCAAACTGGCCACTAACACAGGTATTAGAGAATTGTACATAAGATCAAAGCATATTACAATATATGTAACTGACTCTATAGAAATCCTTAACTATCAGTAAAAGTACAAATAAATAACCAAATTCAAAAGAAGGTACTTGTTTCCTAGCACGGCCACAAATCTTATGGATCGTGTACCTTTAGTTAAGGTACACGATCCATACGATGGACCCGATTTCCTTTGAAATCAGGTCCATTTGGCCGGCTAGGACAAAATATCGGGGGCATCGCGTCGGTCGGGACCGTTAACAATGGTCCCGACGCGACCGACGCGATGCCCGCGATTTCCCCATAGGCTTCAATGTTAAAAAATATTTTAACATTGAAATCGTGTCGGGAAAGGTAAAATATCGGGGGCATCGCGTCGGTCGGGACCATTAACATAGGTCCCGACGCGATGCCCACGATTTTTACATAGGCTTCAATGGTAAAAGATTTTTTAACATTGAAATCCTGAAAAAATGTGAAAAATGTGAAATGGGCCAATATGACCAATTTCACATTTTAGATGTCCCCGTCGTCCCCCCACGATAGACGCCAACCCGAAGCGTGGCGAGCGCAGCGAGCCCGCGAGGGGCGGCGGTGCGCGTCCTCCGACCTTTTCATTCCCCTACTATCCACGTCGGCGTGGAGTTGAGAATAGAATAGTGTGGCGAGCGCAGTGAGCCCGAAGCGTGGCGAGCGCAGCGAGCCCCGCGAGGGGACGCGGATACCTTCACAGTTATACGATACGCGTCCCCTCGCGGGCTTCACAGGTGTCCGTGGCGACGCGGACACCTGTGAAGTCCGCTAAGGGACGCGTTTACCTGTGAAGGTATCCGCGTCCCCTCGCGGGGCTCGCCACACTATTCTATTCTCAACTCCACGCCGACGTGGATAGTAGGGGAATGAAAAGGTCGGAGGACGCGCACCGCCGCCCCTCGCGGGCTCGCTGCGCTCGCCACGCTTCGGGTTGGCGTCTATCGTGGGGTGGGGTGTACGCCGTGACATTTGGGGGGGTTGGGAATATTTTACATTGAATCCAATGTAAAATCGGGTCCCAGGGACCCGATTTACATTTCATTAAAAAAAAAAAATCGGGTCCAAAATCGGTCGGTCGCATCGCATGCGACCAAATCGCATGCGATGCGATCGACCCGATTTTTCCGACACGACCACCCCGATGTAAATCAGTGTGGCCGTGCTAGGAAACAAGTACCCAAAAGAATTACAAGAACCACTAAATGTGAACATTAAAAAAAAAAAAAATAATTTTATAGTAGTTAAACAAAAAGGTATAATACAAAAAAAAAAATGAAAAATAAAAAACACATTTTAAATAAGCACTATCACATTATTTACAAACGGTCTTTAGCAAATCAAGGAGTCAGTAACGCTAATTCACTGCAGGTGGCAGCAAAATGCTTTTCCTATTTTACTTAAAATAGACTGTAGGCTGTAGAACAATCATAGGCCAGTAGATGGCAATGAACACAGAATAAGCGCCAATATTTTGTATCTTGGTTCCATTATTTAAGGTTATGATTAGATTCCTCAAAAGATTTAATGAAGAGCTATATTGAAATATAAATTTGCAACGACCACAACAAGATCAAAATAGACTCCAAGAAAACAAACAAGCAAAAAGATGCCAGCCAATGGAATGGCCCATCGCAGAAAAAGAAATAAAGGTCAACTAAACACGCTATGCAAACACTGCATAATCCTAGCAATAAAAATGCTGAAATATTAAAAGTCACAAAAAATGTAAAACCAGTAGATTTATATATGGATTATTTCAATTACTAACATTCAATAAAGAAAAATGAAAGTGCCCAGCAACACAACAAATTATGAAACAGTCAGTAGTAAATTAACATCTAAAATGAGTAGCTAAAATTCCAACATTGCATCAACTTGAAAAGCCATTATCATCATCAACAACAACAACAGTCAAATACCCCTTTCACACATGCAGCTATGGCCCAGGTTACATGAGCACTCAACACGGGATTTCTGCATGTGTGAAAAGAAACAACCTGGGAACCTACGAGGGTCATGGAGCAGAGATCTAGGAATGTGCTTTTCTAGACCCTGCAAATTCCAACGGTCAAGGGCCAAATGATATAGGGTATGAGAATCATAAAGTGAGAGGTTTTGGGAGAGTTTTCCCATTTGTTTAAAGGGGCAATCATTCACACTGCAAAACTGGGTTGATTTGCCCATGTAATTGATTGCAGCTTTAATCGAATGTTTTCTCTTTCTTGGGTAATTGCTTTACAACTGCCTATTCAACTATCGGGGAAACATTGCGATAAATTGTGAAGAACAAACATTTTTTTTGCTCCCAGTGTTTTTTCTCCTGTAACGGAAGTGGTCGTCATTTGGACATGCACAACTTCTTTATATGACTCAGTATTTATTTGCCCAAGATATAGTCAATGGCATAACACGAACACTGATCATGGTGCTGATCTCTGTTACTTACCACAGGTTAACAAAGTTGATGAAACTAGGGGAGAACTCCCGTTCTTCAGAGTTGCTCAGTTGGGGAGGATCTCCTTTCACTACTTGCGTCAGCTGGTCGAACACGCTGTTCCACTTTGGATATGGGAACCTCCCAGTAGCCAGCTCATACTGGGAAAAAGAAAAGAGAGGTGAAAAAACATGCAACATACATAGCATCTGTTTAAGACAGGAGAGTGCAGGCTGGAAACATGGTGCTCACTTCTGTTTCCCAGAAAATTTTTGTAAGGACAATTCACCAGGAAAATGGGCACCACAATATTTTCCCAGCGACTCTGGAGAGGCAAGTATAAATGGGTGCAGTGTGGGGGCCGCTCAAGACCAGGGGCCCATGTGCACCACACACCATGCACCCATTATAGATATACCAGTGATTACACATTAGCCATGTCATAATAAGTAAAAAAAAAAAAATAAGCTGAAGATGCAGATATGATAAATGCTGGAAAATTATATACAGACCTAACTTAATTTTAAATGCATGGATCAATGCTGTTTCTTGTACAGAATTTGGAATTTTTACAATTCTAGGTGTCGTGTTGACACAGCTCTCAAACATTACAGTCTGCATTAACACATTTCTACAAAAATAAAGACAAAACATGTATGTCACAACCGTCGTCTCCAAATTAGTGCTCACCAATGTGATTCCAAGGCTCCACACATCTGACCGCACATCATATCCTTGTCTGGATGCACTGGGGTCTATTCTTTCCGGCTAGTTTCCGGGGAGACACAAAGGACAGTGAAAAAAGTAAGCCACTTATTTGTCCATTGAAGTGCTATAGTACAACAGAATTCACTCTGAAAGGTCTTGAAACTGTATGGAGCATTAACAGGGAGATGGCTTAACTGATGCACAGCGTTTTTGCTTTTTATGGGCTTGTCCTGGAATCCATCTCTAAAAAGATGCTTAACCATGCATACGAGATGCCATACATGGAAGGAGAAACTACACATGCCAAAAGGCTTGTACAAGTTTCAATGGTGATACCAATGCGTCTTAAGACACACCAAGCAGTATTTCAGAGTATACAGAGAGCAGACAGTGGATGTCTCAGTCCTTGCAGATTTGGGCACACCGATGTACACGTCATAGACAAAAGGCGATTCGGCTCCTCTATCATATATACAAAGAGGGTCTACAATAACCGCACAGTAATGTGCTAGAATCTGTTCCAGTGACATACTGTGGGTCTCACTTTTACCAGGTAAAGGTTGGATGGCGCCCAACATGAAGCCGCAGGATTCCTGGATACAGACCAGAGAGAGGAGGGTACCTCATGTATTCATTTTGGAGAGGAAGGAAAACACTACAAGTATTTATGACAGGACTGTTCTGCAATGCAAGCGTGGGCTTCACAAGCAAACCACAAGCTGGCACATACTGAAGTCACAGCACAATATACATACCAAATTGGGAAGCATTTAGGACGAGTATGTATGAGTGGGAAAAGTTAGTGTGGTGTGTTGTATTACTTGTATATAGATTTTGGAGAAAGCCCGTCGGAAATTAGTTTGGGCATGCAAATGAACTGGATAGGGAATAGGGAAAATAGTTTTGTATACATAGATGAGGTAAGCAGTTTGGGTGTTGTGATAAGTAAATATAGATAGAGATATGTAGGTGTGGTGTTCTAAGTGCATATAAATGGGGAGACATCGTTTGGGTGGTGTTAGAAGTGTGGTTAAGCAGATTACTTTGTGAGCGATTGACTTTGTTTCTAATTCAGAGGTCTAAGCCATACCTCCCAACAGTCCCGAAAACCGCGGGAATGTCCTGGTTTTCGGCAGTGTCCCGCGTTGAGGGGGGGCTGTTGGGAGTCCCCCCTGTCGGTTGGTGAGCAGCGGTGAATAAACGCTGTGCGCATATTCCCGCAACCAGGGGGCTGGAGGCATGGCTAGAGGCTCAAAGAACCTCTGGGTCATGCCCCCATAGCGTCAAAACAGGGCGTGAGTCACGAGTATAGGCCACACCCCCAAAATTTTACGGCACGTAGTCCCGTCCCTCCTCCGGCTCCCAAGAAGTTGGGAGGTATGGTCTAAGCACAAACAAATGGTTATTTATGGATTTATTAATTAACAGTTTCTTATATAGCGCAGAATATTCCATTTAAAATAGGAGACATTGATACAACAAACTGGGTATTTACAGACTGTCAAAGTACTGAGGGCCCTGTTCGCAAGCTAAAGCACTGCATATGTACAGGGTCTGTTTCAGAGTACAGTCGCACTGGCCTCAAGCCTGACATAATGTGACTGTTTGTGGTGGGTAAGGACTGCATTTCAGAAAAGGGGGGGGGGGGTTTCAAACCCATTTTCTGTGCGAGTCCTTGGATGCATCCTCACTGGCCCCGGCTGCTAGCTTACACCAGCAAACCCAAGTAACTTGAGGGTCACACTAATGATACGATACTGTATATTCAGATACATCATCGGATTAGAGGAGGCAGCAGGAGTCTATTTACACAAGACTCCTGCAATATATAGAATATTTTTGAACAAAGGTTTTTAGTTTTTCTACAGTAGCTGTACGAACTGTGTCCATCATGCATATATAATTTTCGGTACTCTTTACCTAGAACGGCGCCCCTCGCGACCATCGAATGCACTAAAAAACGGGTGCGATGCGATGCCCGCGATTTCCCATAGGGATCAATGTTAAAAGTGAGATTGGACGCGATTTTAGTGTTCAATGCCTCAATGCCCGCGATTTTTACATAGGAAACAATGTTAAATGGGCCACAGAGCCCAAATAGTCACCGTCAAGTCTGAAATGGCCCCCACAATTGTTAACGCCACCCCACGATCAACGTCAACCCGAATCGTGGCGAGCGCAGCGAGCCCGCGAGGGGCAGCGGTACGCGTCCTCCAACCTTTTCATACCCCCACTATCCACGTCGGCGTGGAGTTGAGAATGGAATAGTGTGGCGAGCGCAGCGAGCCACCGAGCCCGAAGCGTGGCGAGCGCAGCGAGGGGACGCGGATACCTTCACAGTTATACGCGTCCCCTCGCGGGCTTCCCAGGTGTCCATGGCGACGCGGACACCTGTGAAGCCCGCGAAGGGACGCGTTTACCTGTGAAGGTATCCGCATGTGCTCGCCACGCTTCGGGCTCGGTGGCTCGCCACACTATTCTATTCTCAACTCCACGCCGACGTGGATAGTGGGGGTATGAAAAGGTCGGAGGACGCGTACCGCCGCCGCTCGCCACGCTTCGGGTTGACGTTGATCGTGGGGTGGCGTTAACAATTGTGGGGGCCATTTCACAGTTCAAGGGCACTATTAGGGCTCTGTGGCCCATTTAACATTGTTTCCTATGGCCAAATCGCGGGCATTGAGGCATTTAACAGTAAAATCGCGTCCAATCACAGTTTTAACATTGATCCCTATGGGAAATCGCGGGCATCGCATCGCACCCGTTTTTATGTGCCCGCGATTTTTTACCCCCGTTCTAGGTAAAGAGTACCTAATTTTCTTCTACTCCTGTGCCCGCCATGCCAAACAAATGTATGCAGGATCATCTATGTAAACAATTAATGGTAATATAAAAAAGGAATTATATTGAATTTTAATATTGGATAAGACACGGATGACATTTTCTGCTCATAAACCCCAAGTGATCTGTTCTTCTGATCAGTTACACATACTTCGGTTGTTCAGAATTCTGTAAATCTGGACTGACCTTTAAAAATAGAGCATTGAGATTTTTTCTTATCCAAGTAAAATAATCTGACTCAGAGGTCAATCTGCTGGCATATGTGAGTTACGATCGGCTTATATGGCTGCTATACGCATTTAGCTGGAGAAAGCTGCAAAAGCCATTATGCAGCCTTGGTGTACTAGATCAATACTTGTAAGGCAGTACTGACTTGCAGGAATACCAGAGCCCTGGAACGTGTCTGCGCTCCACGCCTGTGACATCAGCGTTTTGCAGATTAATGCAAGAAATGCTGAGGCTCTGACTAAGCTCCCTATATCAAAGGGATGCCGATGTCATCACCCAAATTCTTCAGCGGTTTCGGCTGAGAAAATACCTCAGCTTACTCATTCGGAAGCAGTAGGAGAAGGGGGGCCTGGAAAACTCAATGTGTAACTACGAGAGTCTAAAAATAGGACATTACATCACTTGGTTCTTTGCCCATGCTAAACAGCTTTCATTACCAAGCTTAGCTCATGTCTACACTTAAGTAACCCCATGAGTGTCTACAAGTTCTGGTAAACAAGAGTTCTCATGATGACTGCAGCTTAACTATAAATACTATAACATGCTATAGATATTCCTGTAGACACTGATTTTTGGGGGTGCAAAAATGGTTTTGCAGAAAGATCTTAGAAACTTAAAAAAATGGAAAAAAAACTTTCACATAAAAATCGCAGAGTACGTGTGGAATGGTCATTCAACCCATGCAGATATTTCCCAAGAGTCGGAATCTGGAATTAACCCAACACCCCCCCCCCTCCCCCTAAAAATCCTGAATTATAACCCAAACCCTGACCTCTCGCACCTCTTAATGTATATTGCTGCTATTCCGGTCACATTCCTTTACAATTACTATTAACCCTCTGAACTCGCCAATTCCCAGCTTTGTAGTGCAAAGGGGTATGTGATCACACTGTTTAGATAAAAATCACACAGAGAACAACAAAGAATAGGGTTTAATTTAATGAACGGATCAATGCATTTCAGCTTGCAGTCCACGCCAAAGAACCTCATTTCACTGCAAGTCCTACTTTATCACTCAGAATATAAACCTGCCAACTGCTAGAACGGCAACATCCAATACCTGGGAACGTCGATTACAGTGGATTATGGTTTAGATATTTTGGGTAATTATTTTTTCAATTAACTTTTGTAAGCACATCTCATCATGTACCACTGTGTAAGCTCATTAAACAGGTTTCAGCTGTTTTCCTAGTAGTTTTGAAGCAGTTATACAGTGTGACTGCCTCACCTTTAAAATACATAATACTGCTTTCATAGCACAGTGCCAGGTTGGAGCCAGGATCTTGGTAAACAGATTTAATTACGTTTTTTGGTTGCTGAGCTATTTGGTTTGTACTTTCACTCCCCGAGGCTTAGTACATCTCCCCCATTGGGCTTTACCCCACGAGTACTAACAATGTAATGCTGGTTATAAATTAGGGACAAAAATATTGTGCTATGAACAGCTGCAAATCACAATACTGTGACAAGGGCCACTTTAGGAACAATAGGTTAGTTAATAAGCACACAATATATTTTGGATATGCAGCACTTTGGCCTAGGATTCAGGATGCCATGTGTGTGGACATTGTACCCTGCCCAAATTTCCTGCAGGTGGCAGGTACACTTAAAAAAGGGAATGTAAACCTAAATAAAAGTAGTCTTTAGTTAAATAAGATATTATGTAGCTTATACATTTTCATACCATAACAAAAATATGAATTCTCTAACTTTGCATGTACGTTTGCTGTGCTGGTGAATGAAAGCTATTGTTTTTGGTTACATTCTTTTTAAGAGTTTCTAATTTTTATATAATTTTGGACTATGTGCTCCAAAAAGGTCAAAAAAGTCAACACAGAACAAAAAGTGTTCGGAGTAATAGATCTCATGCCTGCATTTCTATATAATGCTGAAATGTGATTATTTACAAAGGAGACATACACAAAAAACATTCTTGTAAACTGCCATGACCGCATTCATTTTGACATACAAAAAGGTAGAAGGATAAAGGTAGGCTGGCAGCCATTTGGTCATGGATCATTGACATTTCTTGCCGGCGATGTCAGAAATCTCTACTAAAGGTGCATACACACTGGGCATTTTTTGCCCGGCATGTATGCAAACATGTTACCTCAAACCATATTTGATCCTTATTTCTTTGTAAGGATATCACTATGCCTATCCCAAGCATGTTTAAATTGCTCTACTGTATTTACCTCTACCACCTCTGATGGGAGGCTATTCCACTACTCTTTCTGTGAAGTAATTGTTCCTCAAATTTCCCCTGAATCTTCCTCCCTCTAGTTTCAGTGCATGTCCTTGTATTCTGTTGCTCCTCTTCCTGTGAAGAATGTCTCCCACCTGTACCTTGTTAAAACCCTTCTATCATGTCCCCCCTTGCCCTTCTCTGCTCTAAACTATACATATTAAGATCTTTTAGTCTTTCCGGGTAAGTTTTGTGATGTCTGCCATGCACCATTTTAGTTGCCCTTCTTTGTACAATCTCCTATATCCTTCTGGAGATATGGCCTCCAGAACTGAACACAGAAATCTAGATGAGGTTGCATTATTACTTCTTTCTTTCTACTGCCGATTCCTCTCCCTATGCAACCACACATCTGGCGTGCCTTCCTCATTGCTTTGTTACATTGCATACCTGCCTTTCCTCAGTAGTTTCCATTATAGTGCCATTTACTGTATACTATATTTAGTTTTGGGATTTTTGAGGCCCCAAGTGCATGATTTTAATTTTTTTTGGCATTAAACTGTAGTTGCCATGCTCTTGACCATTCCTCTAATCTACCTAGATCATCAATCATTTGTTTTACCCCTCCTTGTGTGTCTACATCTGTATCATCTGCAAATAGGCACATTTACCCTCAATTCCATTGGCAATACCACCAATAAAGATATTAACATTTCCGCCACAGTTTAAATAAAAAAAAAAAAAAAAAAAAAAAAGTGTTCCAATCATCATTAAAAGTTTTGGTTAATATATGACCGATATGGATAGTTATTGTTTACCATAACATTTCATGACCTATTTAAATGGAATATTGTCTCATAAGATCATTTTTGGTAGCAGAAGTGCTATATGAAAGAATGTATTTATTACATCAGTTAAGGGTTAACACCTACAAGCTGAACTCAACCAGCAAGTTCCAGACGTCAGCTCCTATTTTTACTTGGATAGGAAGTCCTGGCTTCCCTGCCACACATTCCACCAGACTGAGCTCACTCTGGGAATGACCCAACAAGTTCTGAGTGACGTGGATACGTGCCGGGGCCCCGACGCCTGCACTTAACTGCCAAACTTGGCTCGGAAACTGAGAGATACCAGATGCTCGTGCACACTGGGGGAAGAAGCAACATGACCTCACATGGAACGCAAAAATAAAATACCCTGCACAGGACCTTAAAGGGTCATTAAAGGTTACATTGTCATTTTACTAATACATTAGTCTAGAGACCCTGAAACATTTCTAGTAATGATATAATGTGTATATACAAATATTGGCCATGTCTATTTAAGAAATTAAAAACAGAGCTTTAACATTCCTTTACATAGATATAGCAGTCTTGATTTTAAAGGGACTTGGAAGGGATGCACACAATATATAATAGTTGCTTACTTAGTATTGCATACATAAATTATGGCTTCTTTACAAGACATTCTCCCCTCAGATACTCACAGCAATATGGCCACACTAGGGGCGTGATTCTGGTTTCATCGGTCCCCCGCATGTTTGCACAGGGGACCGATGGTAAGCCTCTGCACATGTGCATAGCTTCTGTGCAGGCACCTTCACCAACCTGCACAGTCGGCATGGTGCTCACCCGGGGCAAAAGAATGCCCAGCACCTCACGGGCGTCCCCATGAAAATGCCATGGGTTCCCATGCCAATGGGGGCGGGACTTGTGTCGGGGGCAGGGCTGATGTCAGCAGCCCACCCTGTCTTTGTCCCACTGACTTATATTAGCGAGGGCAGGTTAAATCATTCGATGGTCACCGACCAGCAAATGATTTCTCCTGCTGCAGGCACATGCAAGGGGATGTGTTTGCAGAATACATCCCTTTGCATGGTTGCAAGGGGATATGGTGGTGGGGGAGGGTGGGTGCATTTTTTCGGTGGGGTGGGCACCCTGGGACTCCGTGAGCTGACATCTTCGCAGCTTACTGAGTAAACCAGAATCAGGCCGAGGTGCATTCAGAGTGGTCTATATGTGGCCACATTGCATCTAGCAATTACTCAGCCACAAGTGGAGATGTGTGAGGCTACAAAAGTTTTCAAGTTGTATGAAGACTCCTACACGTATGCAGTAACATACCCATCTGTAACTAGGACCGGCCTGCCACTTTAAATCAGGACCTCTATTGCCAAGAATCAATATTTTTTGCTATAATATGGGCAGCCTGAAGAAATGTACTGATTGGTGTGAACAGATGTCCGGATGTGGCAAGAGATGGTGTCAGCATTCCCTGGTGACCTAACCAATGGCTCTCTTGTGGAGGCCAACTTCACAGGAAAAGTCAAGCAGTGCAGAAGAAGGGATTAACATGGTAGGGATGCACTGTAATTAGAGGGAAAAAATAATAATTATATATACATGGCTATAAGTTTTTTAGGTACTTGTGTACTATCACGGCGCCCATTACATCGCAGACCATAAGGCATGCGATGCGACAAGATTTCCCCCGATGTCATACAATGTTAAAATTGTATAGCATTGTATATGGGATACAATGCAATGCGATTTTAAATTGTATACGCACCCTAATGGGGGCTTACAATGTTAAATGCACCCCCACTATGAACGTGAAACCGAAGCGTGGCGAGCCCGCGAGGGGCGGCGGTACTCTGACCTTTTCATACCCCCACTATCCACGTCAGCGTGGAGTTGATTTTATATAGTGTGGCGAGCGCAGCGAGCCACCGAGCCCGAAGCATGGCGAGCCCCGTGAGGGGACGCGTAATACATGTAAAGTAATACGCGTGTGCTCGCCACACTTCGGGCTCGGTGGCTCGCCACACTATATAAAATCAACTCCACGCCGACGTGGATAGTGGGGGTATGAAAAGGTCGGAGGACGTGTACCGCCGCCGCTCGCCACGCTTGTCGTTCATACTGGGGGTGGCGTGGGGGTGCATTTAACATTGTAAGCACCCATTAGGGTGCTTATAAAATTTAAAATCGTATAGGGGGCTTAAATCGCATCCCTGTGCATCGGGTGTATGGCATGCGATGCGATGAAAAATCGCGAGACTTAATATCGGGGGCGCCATGATAATACACAAGTACCGTTTTTTATTTGTGGACGCATTTGAACACCTTTTTTTGTATTTTGATCCTCTATGTAATGCACTATTCACTTTTCAACATAGACCCCATCTCTTTCGGGTGTGGTATAGGGGTCCGACTGGCCGGACCCAGACAGCATGGCGAGCGCAACAAAGCCCCTTGCGGGCACGGTGGCTACTCTAGTCTCCCTCTATGGGGGTCGTGTACCCCCATGAGGGAAAATAGCCGACGGCCGTCGGGAACCCGGCTGTCGGTGTTTTGACTGTCGGGAACCCGGCTGTCGGTGTTTTGACTGTCGGGATCCCGACGTCGGGTGAATGCCTGTCGGGATCCCGACGTCGGGTGAATGCCTGTCGGGATCCCGACGTCGGGTGAATGCCTGTCGGGATCCCGACGTCGGGTGAATGCCTGTCGGGATCCCGACGTCGGGTGAATGCCTGTCGGGATCCCGACGTCGGGTGAATGCCTGTCGGGATCCCGACGTCGGGTGAATGCCTGTCGGGATCCCGACGTCGGGTGAATGCCTGTCGGGATCCCGACGTCGGGTGAATGCCTGTCGGGATCCCGACGTCGGGTGAATGCCTGTCGGGATCCCGACGTCGGGTGAATGCCTGTCGGGATCCCGACGTCGGGTGAATGCCTGTCGGGATCCCGACGTCGGGTGAATGCCTGTCGGGATCCCGACTGCCGGGACCCTGTCCGGCACCCTCCCTTTCCCGCATGTGCACCAACACTTGATGAGTCAGGCAAACCCGTCTGAGAAGAAAGCTAGTGGTTGTTGTCGACACCAGGAATGAACGACAGCTTACACCTCCTTGTCAGAGTTGAAGTGTTGACCCTTTGTGCGCTTTCATCTTTGGGAAGAAGTGAAAGTCACAGGGTGCAATGTCGGGGCTGTACGACAGGTGTGGCAGAACCTCCTTGAACTGCAGGTGCTGCAACCCTCTTTCCAAAGATAAAAGAGCACCTTTAAGGGTCAACACTTGAACTCTGACGACGAGGTGAAAGCTGCCGTTCAGTCCTGGGGTCGACAACAACCACCAGCTTTCTTCTCCAATGGGTTTGCCCGACTTGTCAATAGTTGGCACACATGCATGGAAAGGGATGGTTCTACTTTGAAAAGTGAATAGTACATTATATTAAGGAAACACTGAGTTATGTACAAAAAAAATAAAAAGTGTTTAAATGCGTTCACAAAAAAAATAAAAAAATTAAAACTTCTAGCCATGGAGGCATTACTTTAATCCAGCCTCATATATTATATTAATATATGTTTCGGGCATCTTGGCCCGTCCTCAGGGAACAATTGTTCCCTGAGGACGGGCCAAGACGCCCGAAACATGTTGGATCTTGATTAAATCACTACGCTGTTTATTGAACCCGTGAGTGCCGCCTGAATCATTCCCATATAACAGGACCAGCAGGCTCATACTGGAGGGCACCAGGTCAGCTACAAGGTTTATCCAATATTGGAGGGCCAGACATATATCATATATATCAAAATTTCAGCAATCTGCCTGCCTATACAGTTCATTTTGACTGGCTACTGTTGAAAATTAGACAGTAATTCCTCTTTGCATTTAATCCCTCCATATTTCTATTAAATCATGTATAAAATGGTATGGGTCAACCCATATTAGGTCAACAATGCATTAGGTTGACATGGCTAAGGTCGACTGGGTTGATAGGTCTCCAGAAGCTTTAGGTCCATAATGGCTAGGTCAGTCAAAAAGGTCAACATGAGTTGTTCACGTTTTTGTCCCAGATGTTGTCATGGACAACGTCAAAATGTACCGCGCCCTCTTGCATGGCTCGCTGCGCTCCGCACCCCATTATATTCTCCCTCCACTCCCTAGTAGATGGTAGGGCATGAAATACCACCGGTCGGCTCCCAAAAAACCTGTGAGATACTCATGTCGACCTTTTGACTAACGACCTTAGCCATGTCGACCTAATTAATTTGTTAATTTAAGCCATGTCGTCCTTCAGTGGTCGACCCAACGCATGTCAACCTAACATGGGTGGACCATATAAATCATCCTTGCAATATAAGGCATTCCCTAGTTTTATGATAGTACAGACAACACTACTTGCAGCGCTCACAATTTAATATTTAATAGAGATGCCATTTATATATCCCCCCCACTAGTACCAGAGTGTGATACCCTCTCACACTAGGATATGCTATGGGTGTGGTCTAGTGGTACGACATATGACAGACATCACTTGGGGGGGGGGGGGGGGGGGGGGTGAAGTGGTAAAGGGTCTGTTTATCACTGGCCAATCAAAAAAAAGACAATTTATCACTTCAACAAGCTTAATAAAATTAGCCCATCAGTTTGTTTTAATGCCTCAGATCACAATCACGAGGCATAAGCTTAATTCACAGAAAGTGGTGACGAGTGGACTTACTGCCATGTACGGCCGGCACCCTGCATCTCTGGTCTTGGCAATGGAATCCACGAGCTGTCCGCTAATTCCAAAGTCGCATAGTTTAATATTCCCATTTCTGTCCAGAAGAATATTTGAAGGTTTGATGTCTGTAATACAGTAAATGAGTGATTATAATTTTCAATTCCATTTATTGGGGTCACTTGTAAGTGGCCTCTGTAGAGGAAAACCTAATTTTCTCTGCTGTGACAGTGCAGGCATATTACACCCTCTGCACACGACCCTCCATCACAAACATTTCTACTCTGCAAATGAAAACCTAGCGATGCAGATGGACCAATGTGCCCGTTATCTCTCATCTGTGTCCTAGGCTTAAATATTTTGGATTTGCTAAATATTTAAAAAAGGTGCTACAAGGTATGAAGATGGGCAAACTTGCAGTGTTCCCCAACATTAATAAACCCACGCATACCCACGTGCAAGATGTACATGTTAACAATGGGAAGAGTCCAAGGCGCAGCCTTCCTCTTCACTCAGCTTTACACATAGGACTAAAGAATGATCATTGAGGGTTATATTATCCTACAACCTGGGGTTAAAGTAGGGGACAGGGTGGAACTGAGTTTCAACACCTCTCAAGGCAGGAGGAACTGCGTTTCACCTCCACTACAGCCATGCACAATAATTTCAACAGAAAATCCGGTCCGAGTGGCTCCCTTTTCTCCCATGTCATATGTGAGGTCATGCCATCACCACTGCTTAAATGAAGAAAAGAGGGGATGAAGCTGCTGGTGGGACAGAGACAGATATGTGTAACTGGTACTACTGCTGTTTGGATTATGTGTGTAAGCATTAATACTGTGTGGCATACATGTATAAAGAGTACAACTGTATACGGTAACTTAAATAAGGGGCACTAATGTGTGTCATAATGTGAATAAGAGGCACTACTACTATATTACATTATTTGAATTGGATGTACTATTGTGAGACCACTAACGCTTTATAAAAGTATTGTAGGTAGGGCACAAATTTTGTAGTTTGCAGGGGTGCCAAAAACCCTGGCACAAGAAATTAGTTTCACCACCTCTCAGCTTCACTCATATGACTAAAGCAGCGGTTCTCAAACTGTGGGTCCTGACCCCAAAGTGGGTCTCAACCTTCTCTGCATGGGGTCGCGACTCCATGTTACTGACCATCAGGCTGATGACTTTTCTAATCTCAGTCAGTGATTCAAAGAGTCTGATAAATCTGTTGAATTGTCTGTTACTGCAGACTCCTCACTTAATTTTGTGCCTCCACAATGCTGCCATGTACGGATGGGGCAGGCCTCTTCCTTGCTGGCGAATCGCCAGAACGTCAGCGCCCGGCGATCCGCCAGCGGCCTGCCTCACCATCTGACTGAGACGCGCGCGTCGGCGATGGGAGCCCTGGCCGTCTCTGCCTCAGGGAGATGGACAGGGTTGGTGCGGGCAGGTGGCGGTGACCCGGGGGAGCGTCTGGAAGCGCCGTCGGAAGGGGACGTGCGCGCCTCTCGTGCGCACGCGTCCCCTTCTCGCCATCGCCATCCCCTGCCAAGATGGGACCTGCCCCATCTGTATGTGCCATCTGCTGACTACACATGTGATGTGATGACCTTCTGCAGTAACTTGCTGGGGTTCTGTAATTATTTTTATGTTCTGATGGGGTCCCGGAGCAAAATAGTTTGAGAACCCCTGGACTAAAGCATGATCATTGCAGGATCTATTACCCTGCAACAATGAAATGCCTTTTACATGCTAAAATGCCAATGTGAGTAGGGTTACTACATGTTTTACACACAGAAGCTCATGTATGAGACATGTATAATGTAACCTACAGCATTTCACAACAGTGGACATTTGAACAAGGTAGTGGTTCCCTAAAATGTAAATTACAATATTAACTTTTACAGTGTCTACTTTCCATGTGCCCTTTTATGCAATTAAATTACATGTTGCTACAGTATATTAGTAGAGAGTTTATAACACAAGTGTATTGGTTGATCTAATGTTTATACCTGTGATTTGTGATTATGGCAGATAAAGGTGCTCTATCTATTGCATATTCAGCTATTTTGGTTTAGAACTGCTCCTATAGGAAAACTTACTTCAACTTTTTGTTTCTAGGTTCTCTTATATACAAGATAAATCTGACATAAAAAGTAAATGTATGTACCGTTATGTAAAAACAGACTATATGAAATAAGGGTAGTCACAATGTCTTTAATTTCATTAGCCACATAATCTGTCCACAGGTTAAACTGGCAGTTCACGATAAGATCCGTTCACCCTGAAATGCATTAAACGCTTGTCTCACCTCTGTGAATTATTTTCAAGTTTTCTTTTAAGTGGTTCAATGCTTTCACAGTCTGGGAGAGGAAGAGGGAGAGACGAGTTACATAGAAACATAAAATTTGATGGCAGATGAAAACCCATTCCCCCATCAAATCTGCCCCTTTTTTAACCATATTTTTATATCAAACCCGATTTGATCCTTATTTCTTTGTAAGGGTATCCTTGTGTCTACCCCATGCATGTTTACATTGTTCTACTGTCTTAGCATCTACCACCTCTGATGGGAGGCTAATCTTCTTGTCCACTACCCTTTCTGTGAAGTCATTTTTCCCGGATTACCCCCGAACCTATCTCCATCCAGTGTCAGTGCATGCCCTTGTGTTCTTATACATCCCTTCATTTGAAGAATGTTCCCTCCTGGACCTGGTTAAAACCCTATATGAAAGTTTCTATCATGTCCCCCTCTTTCTCTTCTCAGCTCCAAAAGACACATAGATTTGTTTTAGTCTTTCCTGGTACATTTTGTGATGTAGGCCATGTACCACTTTATGTATTTATATCCTTCTGGAGATATGGTGCTACACCAAAAACACCAATTCAGCACAACATTTTAATGAAATACTACAGATTTAGTGGAGTTCTTGGAGATTAAGGATACTTGCAAACATATTCCTTTACTCTGCTCTAGATATGATGGGTGCCCCAATGTCTGCTGTGATCAGGACAGGCTGTCCTCCTTGTGCAGCAGGTTGGAGCATCCCCATACATCTACACCCCTCCCCCTTCTAGCAAGGTAAAAACTATTGGCTTTTAGAATAAAAGGCAGACAGTATGCCGTGATGCTGGAAGAGTCATTGGATCAAGTGAATTATACTAACTGAATACAGTATTTACGATAAACAAGTTGTAAAGTCATCTAGAACCTAGCTGGTAGCATCCCCACGAGAAGTCAGTGGAATAAAAGAAATTTAATTACATAGGTGCAGAAAGTATTCAAGACAATATATTACTCACAGCTAAAGTTATTTTTCCTAAAATCTCCTCTGGAATAACATCGTCTAATGAACTATATACATATTTGTAAAATTTGTCAAACGAGGTAGCCATGAGCTCCATGCAGATCCAGCAATCACCCTGGAATGGAGAAAGAGGACATTGGTATTCAGCATGTGTCTCCCATCTACTGAACAAGCAATACATACAGTACCAGAGGCAAACATTCATCCCAGTTGCCTGTAGGACTGATCAACTGTGCAGCAACAGGGAGTGCGCCAGAAAGCTCCATTGGGAGAGCTACAGTCAAACTTGGATCCCACTGTATACCAGCTAGTAACTCTTCACGGCTTAGATCCCAGAGGCAGGAGTCTCCATTGCCCCTGGGAGTCACGCCTCTGGTACATACAGCCATAGAAAACAATACACTGACAAATGGGAGAACATCACTATATTTATCTATAGATCACTGGCACATGAATCAGTTCTAACATATTGGATTGATAGGAAGATTGTGTATGCATAATTGCACTGCAGAAATCATAGATTGTTTCACAAATAAAAGACCCTTGATTGAACAACAGCTTCAGAATGCTGGGGTCATCATATATTAGAGTAGAAGTCCTAAAAACATATATATTTTTTTTTTTTAAAGTGACATAACTGAGATCACAGGAAATTGACCTGCCAAATATGGCAATAACAAAAGCCATATACCTCGGATTGGGTCTTTACATTGCATTTTTATGCGCAGTAAGCGACACCAGGTCCAATTAGTCTTGTATGAGGGATCTGCTTAACGGTGCCAATTCCTACCACTACCAATCCCTTTGAGTAACTTCGAATTATGCTATACAACCTAAAGTGAAGACTGGGCCCCTGAACGCACCTCTCTGAATAGTGCCCCATAAAACTGAACAATATATGGGCAGTCGCTGCTCCTCATTACTACATCAAGATCCATTAGGAGCTGTTTCTGTTCCTTCTCGTCCACTGTGGAGCGAATCCTCTGCGGGTAGGAAAAACAGAAAAAAATATTACAAGAGGAATTCCCTTGTTTGTAAAAAGGTACACTACATAGAAACATAGAATTTGATGGCAGATAGTAATCACTTGGCCCATCTACATACACGCAACACAGTGGTTTTTTATTTAACATGAGCCAATTAACCTACCAGTATATTTTGGTATTGCGCGAGGAAACTGGAGCATCTGGCGGTAACCCATACAAGCACAGGGAGAAAAATACAAATGCCACACAGTTGCATCTTTGCCTATGCTGAACTAATGCTTTCTATAAAAAGGAGGTTAAAAAATGTCCTAGCTATCAGTAATCCAGATACAGACAAGAACGCTCTTTTATGAAACTCAAGCTACATTACCACCACACAGAATATTTCTGTGCGATCACACAGTTACCCCCCAGTTCCTGCACAAAAAGTCCTTTTCCCGGACAGACAGATCTGGCAGGCATATGCCTGAATCAGAAAACGCAAAAATGGCTACTTTCTGTGCATGGTAAAACTCTCAATATGAATTCAAAGAATCCACCATGCAAGATGGCTTATAAAATAATAGTAAATAAATAAAACCCACCTTGACGGCCATGATTTGCCCACTTGGATTATGAATCATTTTATTGACAGAGCCATATGCACCTCTCCCAATTTCACCAAGATCCTTAAGGTCCTCAGCTGTGAAGTCCCAGTGCTGTTCTGGAGAAAGCTTTAATTTTCCTGATGATTCAATGCTGTGTGTTCGTAATCTCTCTCTGTAAAGAAACAAACAGCAGGTTGGGTTACAATTACAGTTCAGCTTTACTTTCTTTGCTTAAATTTATGGGGGGGGCGCAATTATTATTTCTTGATACTCTATCACACCGCACAAATAACCCGGGTCCATTCGGATCTCTGTGCGGTGTGAAAGCGCCAAAGGACAAACCAGGGTCCAGCAACCTGGCATTCCGACCCAGGTTAAAAGAAGGGTTTTACATGGGTCGGACCCAGGTTGCTGGGCAGTGTAAACAGGCAATATAGGTCAAGCGACCTGGGTCACGTTTACACTATAGGGAGGAGGCAGGGTCAGCTCCAATTCCCTGCCTCCCACCCCTCGCCCCCCGATGATGCGTAGCCACTCCGCCTCAGTGTTAAATCAGCAACCCATCTTGCCAGGTCACTGAGAGGAGCTTCACCTCCCAAACACTGGATCGCTCCCGGGACGGACTCGTGTCCAAGTCCTGGGTGTGACCCAGCATTTGCAATGTGAAAGGGGTATAAGTTATTTATATAGCACAAACATATTCCACAGTGCTTTACAGAGAATATTGTATATGAACATTCACAACAGTCCCTGTCCCAATGGAGCTTACAATGTATATTCCCCATCACGTGTACGCACACACATTCATTCTAGGGAGACAATTAACCTACCAGTATAGTTTTGGATTGTGGCAGGAGCATCCAGAGGGAACCGATGCAAGCACAGGAAGAATATACAAACTCCACACAGTTAGGCCCATGGTGGGAACCGAACCCATGACCTTAACGCTGTGAGGTAGCAATGCTAACCATTACAACATCCGTGTGAGGCAACGCTTGGGTTAGTGAGGATGTTGAAGCATGTGACAGTTTCAGAGTGTCACAGAGTTAAGCTGCGTACGCAGTATATTTTAAAGGATATGCACGATACAGACCAGTCAAAATTTTGTGTATATTGTCTAGTAGTGTATAAGCACTATCATTAACGATGCATGATCCTGTGGGTCGTTAGTGATATCCTCTGTCAACTGTACATTCAGCTTGATAACAAACACAGCTTTATACATTAAACTGAAATGTACAAGAAAATGTATTAAGGCTCCAATGGACAAGCTTCTGCATTGCTCTCCCCTAAAAAAAAAATAATAATAATATATACCCACACATACATACTGATACGCAGAAAAGAAAATGCAAGTTTAGCAGCTGACGAGTTAACACTGCTGTAACAATCCATACCACTTACAAATGTAAGAATGCTAAAATAGTTAACTGTAGATCGGTTAAAGGATTTTACCCAATTAACAGTCATTAGTGTATCCAATATTCCCAGAAGAGTCTTTGCTGTTAGCGATAAAACATCTAAAAGCCAAGGATTAATATTCCCTTAATACAATTCTGGGACTCTGCGTGCTCCATGTTCTAAATCTCAACTGATCAAATTTATTGCTGGTTTCAAGTTAAACAAAAGCAGTTATCGCACCACACATGACTGGTCAATAACAGATAGGCAGAAGGTATTTCCGGAACCATGACAGACATCCTTCATCGAGGGTTAACGCATTCAGCACAGCGTTATGACCTGAAGAATTATTTAGATAATGCAGTACCTAATTCATTCGCAAAAGGTCTGCCTGCATTGTTGGGAAAGAACATAAGCTTTTAATATATCCAAAACCAAAATTCCCATCCAAAATTAAAAACTTACAGTCTGTTTTTTGTAGCCTGCTCATTAGAGCTGTACGTCTTTGCACAAGGCAACCGCACCTCCTGTTTTTGGTAGGATGTCTCGAGGTTCCTAATTGGGTCTGTTTTCTGCATCCTAAGTAGGAAGATGACAAGAGAGGGGTAATGACATAATGTAAATATTCAAATAAAAGTATTTCAAGAATACTACCTAAAATCCTAGATTATGGAAGAGCATTTTAAAGACCATCAGGTAGTTTAAATCACACAAACACCATTTTCTACATATACAAAGTGCATGATACCAAATGGTGTCTTGACAGCATGGTGTTCCTTACATACATGCTGGGGGGGGGGGGGGGGGGGGGTACAGCATGCACACATAAAATTAGGGGATCAACGTCTTTCTACAGTAGGATATTGTCCTTTACAATTTGATAAAAAATCTTGGATGTGAGTACTTACAGGTGTGCAGGTTGAATAGTGGGGTTCAGTGTGAATTTTGCTGTGGATTTGAAGGCCGGATTAGCAAAATTCAACTTCAGTGCTTTACGTTTACCTAGGGAGACATATAAAAGTATGTCATCTACAGACCGACAGCAGTACAACCTATGAAAGAAATGTGTACATAAAATAGTTTGTTATATTTGACGATAAGCCCTTATGGAAAAATTAACTGAATTAGGCTACAGAACTTTAAAAGAGGGGGGGAAAACAGATACAGTCTACATGGTAAGCCAGTGGCGTAACTATGAATTGGCCACACACACCCCCCCCCCCCCCCCCCGCCGTTAATGGGGGGCGCCCCCCACCCGCAGCCTTACCTGTCTTGCTGGTCCCGTCCCGGCTCCCTTGCTGGCTTCATTCTTCTGCTAGTGAGACGGACCAACACAAAATGTCCGCCCCCATACAGCAGACACTTTCAGGGAACGGTCTGCTATATGGGGCGGACATTTTATTGTGGTACGTCTCACTAGCAGAAGAATGAAGCCAGCAAGGGAGCCGGGACGGGACCAGTGAAGTCAGGTAAGGCTGCGGGCGGCGGATTGGCGGGCGGCGGATTGGCGGATGGGAGGGGGCTAACTATAGCACCACAGCCCCCCGGCACCCACACATGCACAGCGCCCCCCCCGCGGGGGCTGCGGTGCTATAGTTACGCCTCTGTGGTAAGCATATAATGTCATACAAGATCTTGCCTAGTCCTTCATTTTGCTGACATGTTATCTACTGCCTGATAGGGTGCCTGATAGGGTGTTAAAGGTTTATTAAAGCTGGGTACATATTAGAATTTTTTTTTTTATACTAGATGCACAATGATAATATTTTGGTGAATATTGTTTAGTGTATTACGGAGTGCATCGTTTAGGATACACACTCCCGCGAGTCTGTATCATCCCACTCTGTCATCTGTACATGCCATAAAATCCTGACTATGGTCATTGACAGAATGTGGTTACTGAATTATATTGCTTGCAATATCGTTTGTGGTGGAAAACAGCCAGTTCAAGGGAAAGAATTGACGACATTGCATTATTTGCGGTGTTATCCAACATGTGCCCAGCTTTACACCTAAAACACTGGCCTAAACCCAATGCTGTCATTGAGATTATTAAAGGGTTTAAAAGAAACCTTAAAGAGCCATTCCTAGGGTACATTCTCTAAGAACCTCTAGATAACATATGGTATTCTCCGGTTTACATTTAAATAGAGAAAAGTACAAACAAAAGGTGACAAAATAGTTCTAAATAACAAATTAATGACAAACTGAAGAAACCATACATTTTAGAGATGTGCTGGTTCAGATTTACTCGGTTCTTATTGCCAAATTATCACGAGTGTGGATTTTTTTCAATTGGCTGTCAGCGGTCACGTGTTTTGGATAGCCAATAAGATCCTGAAAACCCAGACCCACACATCTCTAATGGTTATCACTGCAGAGGAATCTAGAAACAAAGTTTCATTTCTCCATTAAAGAAAATATCAAACTAGCTGTAATGTAATATTACACAAGTTTAAAAAAAAAAGTCTGCAAACATCTTGCTGGGTGCGATTATAAGAAACCATAACCTTATTATTCACCATCGACAGATTTAATGCCATGAAACAGCTAATAGCTTGTCAGGTTTTCACAAGCGTTACAGCTCAGTGACCAGATGCTATACAGGCAGCCTAATAGCGCATGTCTTAATTAAGTGTAGAAGCCCCATTACGGTCAGGCGGGCAGCTTAACATGGCTCAGATAATCAGCTTCCTGGAAATGAGGGCAGGCTCAGGCCTGCTTCCCAGTTCTGATAGACACTGTGTATGTGGAACGGTTTTGGAGATGACAAGTTTAGTAAGCGAGTCACCTCAGGAGCCGAGTTGATAAATATTCAATGATATTCCCATAAAGAACTGCTTCCCTACAACGCAGTCACATGCTGCATATATTATTGATTGACTGCAGGCACTCAAAGGAGGAGGCATGTACACAGCTGGTGCAATTAAACATACAGCTTCAATGGAACAATGGGGAAGAGATGGTTGTGTAGATTAAAATAGATGAGCAGAAGTTGGGCATTATCGCTAATGAACAAGCCTCAAATATAGCATTTTGTTTATTCTCCAGAATATACACACACATACACTAACAAATAAAAACCACAAGTAAATCAATATAAAATAAATCTACCATTTTAAAAACAATTGAAACAAGATTTTTGCTAACATTTGACAGGCCTATCTAGATTAAAGTGTGTGGGGGGGTGGGGGGGGGGGAGAAAAAACACACAACCAGCAATACCACAAACATTTTCTCCTTACCACTAAGGTTTGTTTCAATGCAGTTTTTTTGTATATTTCTTGTCTTTTTTTCTTGTTCATTAACTTCTAAAAAACAATTAAATGCGAAATTAAAGCACTTTAACATATATAATAGTTTGCTTATGTGAGGTGGTCTTGTGTTTTGCCTTCAACGTGCGCGAAGATTAGTGAAGGTTGGAGTTTGATCCTTGATAATCTAAAACATGTGAATCACAAGGGGGAACAAAAAGATGCGTTGTAGTCACCGGTAAAGTGCATAACAAACGTTTTTACCATTTCTCCCCATCCCCATACTTTCCCGATTGTTAGATGTATCTACTTAGCAGCCAAACAATGTCCCATAGATATAGGTTGCCTCAGACAGCCTTCTTGTACTACACTACATAATATCAGGTTTACTAAACCCGTTGTCGCATCATTATTCTGCATTCCCATTACTCCTCTATTAAATATTTAAAAAAGGCAAAAAGGCATTACGAGTGGTAGTGATTATTTGGAAGGCTTTATTTTAGGCCACTGGCCAAAATCCCAGCATGTCGCCCAAATAATTATACTTTCGAAATAAGATTAGATTGTTGAGTCTGTAGATGGCGGCTATCAGATGGCTGGGCTGTTTGGAAGGAAGTGAAAGAGGTGAACCCAGTATGTAGAAGAAATGCCATGCGACATCAGCCAATACTGAAAAACATGGACATATTCTTGGGACAATTATTTGACCATTTAGGACTACAGGCCTTGTGCTTAGATCCGGGCTTTGGTCCACTGTGTAAATTTAACAACAGTCACTCAATTTCTACTGTGCAGCCATATTGCCAATGGCCACAACGCTGCTGCAAGAGCCCACAATTATTCCAAACTCTACCAGATTGCATTGTTTAATTAGGGATTCACGTCATTAGTCTCTGCATACATTCACCATTCTTCTACAGATTCAGAAATCATAGCTAAATATTATCTACAGAAAATCTACTTCTGCATAACATTCCCTGGTGGCAATAATAATTTGGTCACTCATACCACTTTCAGATTGCCAAACCGGGTCGGACCAGGATTTTGATACCAGCACTCACTCATCACACTAAACCCGGACTGCCCATTATACACAAGGTGGCTGGTTTAACCCTCCTTTTAACTCAAGTTGATCAGTTTGGTGCTTTCACACCACAGTTAGACCCGGCAACAACCCAGGCTATAGGTGCAATCTAAAGGGGTATCAGAGTATTTGCCCATATATTAAAAATACGCTACATACAACTGCAGCCATTTGTAATGCACCAATTATCTGAAAAAGTTATGTTATGCAGTGGTTAGGTCTGCAATGGGAAGAAGTACTGCTGTTTTTTCTTGCAACATTTTAGATATTGGTCTTGGTAGAGACTATTGTCTGTTCAACAACAGTCATTTATGTAAGCAATAGCGACATTATAGCAGTTGTTCCCAAACTGGGTGCCACTAGGCTCTAACAGGGGTAGGTTGGTTGGTGTTCAAGGACTAAAAGCAAAACATATATGGCCAAAGCGATTGGTAGCTTCTAGCACTGGTTTCATCAACATTTGAAGCACAACTGTGCACCACATCATGCTGGTCCCTAAAGTCTCATAGACAGGAGACGACTGTTGCCTCAGTGTTGAATGACTGTCTTAAGCACAATCGTGCGACACTAGCAATGCTATGCTAAGCCCGTTTTTAGACAAAACCCTGCAAACCAGCAGGAAAGACAGTGCAAGCACGGTCTTTCTGCAGTTGATTGCAATGAGCGGCACTGCGCATAGTCATCGCTGCACGGCATACACACAGAGCGATCAGTGCTCCATTTCTAAGCAATATAGTCAGATCACATTTAAGTACAATTTAATTAAACATTTTTCTTCTTCAAATTTATCAATATAAAAATAAAACTTTTAACCTAAGGGGTGCCGTGAAAAATATGTAGATACTCTAGGGTACCATGATTCAAGGTACCCTAGAGTACCAGCATTATAGCAAATACTGGTACACACATTACTCTGTGGAAAATGTATTATTACCACTACTGCATCCCTCTCTGGTCTGTGGTGTGCATTGAATTGATTAGCTCAGTAATATCGGTTCAGTCCAAATAAACATGCTTCCTCCAAAGGGGGACATATGCTCTTCACTATAACATTTCAAAATAATGACCTTTGAAAAAAGTTACGCCATATCAATGATTCTCCCTGCATTGCATTTACTCATATCTTGGGGACACCTAGGCCCTGATTCTGGTTCACTCGCAAAAGCAAATGATCTCTTCAATGGACAAAACCATGTGCATTGCAGGGGGAGGGGCAGATGTAACATGTGCAGAGAGTTAGATTTGGGTGGGATTTGTACTTCAAACGGATATCTGTATTGCTGTGTAAAAATAAAGCAGTCAGTATTTACTCTCCACAGAAACAAAATAACACCAAAATCTAACTCTCTGCACATGTTACATCAGATCCCCACCTGCAGTGCTCATGGTTTTGTCCATTAGAGAGAATTTGCTTTTGCAAGTGATTCAGAATCAGGCCCATTGTGAGTTGGAGGCTGGATTCCCACATAGCTGTTGCTCTCAGTGTGTGACATCCTGCAAATTATTTTCAAACACCTCATGCAGCATTACTGTACATCACACCAACTGTAATTCATGCTCAGGCAGGAGAGTTCCAACACAAAAAGGACAAAACATTACTGTTATTCGTTTAAATAAAATAAAAAATAATTTCACCTTAACTATCTATGAACCTGGAAAAAATGAATTTAACTGCAGTTTCTACATAGTGTAAACATGCAGTGATGGCACGTCACAAAGAATATTAAGTCAATAATTTACATCAATCACAGGCCCCCGTGGATCTTACAATCTATATTTCATTCCACAAGGACACAGTCACCCAAGGATGAGCATTTAGTTACAAGCCAATTAACCTACCAAAATGTCTTTGGATTGTGAAAAGAAACCAGAACAGGCATTTTTAATAGTTATCCCTGCTTATTTATGCAAACACTGAATCATGTGACGGCAAGTGAAGGAATACAAACATGTAGACTTAGGGGGTATTCAATCTCCCGCTGCAATTCCCGGTGGGGGAACTAGCGGCTGGGCCCTATTCAATGCCATCTTCCCCGACAGCATTGAACAGGGATCTCAGCAGAACGGGCCTGACTTTACAAGGTCATCTTCTATGGTCTTTTCCAAGCAGGATAAATTGCAGTGTTACAAAGAATCTCTAGTTGGTAGCATGAACAGTTACAAGCCACTTCTGCATCTCCATGACAGATCCCAGCTGTTGCCAGGCAACTGGTAGATCACATCTTCTACCCGCAGTGCCCGATGTTCACTGCTGGTTGCTGGCCAACTGGGATGCCAGACAGCTATGTCGTCTCTGGTTGCCTACTGCTCAGGAAGCCAATAGCAGAACATTACCAATTATTGTGGGGTTCCAATTTTTCTCCTACGATCCCCATGGCAGCCGTTACAATGGGGTATTCCCCTCCTCCCACTAGTTAAGACAGGACTTTTTTCTAGGGACCGCCCACCTTGGGTATAATAGCCAGCTCTTCCCTTCTCCATGTGTCTTTTTCTCCTGTCTCCATCTAGGTAGGACAGGCAGGGCTTTTATGTTTGTTTTCAATCAGGGCTACCTCGGGCATGCTCCTGTGTAAATTACTGGATCGGCGTCTCGTATTCCTGCAGATTTCGCTGTCCGTCAGTAATTCTGTCTGGCAGTCAGGCCTGACCTCTGAAGCTCCATTACACGTCAGCATGCAAGTGTTTCAGCAACAACACTGTGTTCAACATTAACAGTGTCCCAATAACTGCTGAGACCTAACTGCCAATTACCCATATGTACTCCAGACCTTGTTTGTATTGCTGCTTGTTTATTACTTCAGCTAAATATCCTGTTTACAGTAAGTCCCTACTTCTAGACCTGAAAGCATCCTAAGTACCGGTATATGTGCATGATGCACAAAGGGAACAAGCAGCTGTTCTAGGTAGTAGATCCTCTCAGGATTTTAAGCACCATACACATGGAGCAATCAGGGTATTTAACTTAAATGATGTGCTTAACCATGATCACCCGGCACACATTGCGGGTGTCCCGCAATGCTTTGTGCCGAGTGGGGCTTTGCAAGCACTGGATTTCCCTGCGGGTAATAGCAATGCACTGGACCATGCAACACCAACGCTGCAGGGCATACAAACTCTGAACCATGCTCCATTTCTAATCGATATAGTCAGATCGCTTAGAAAAGGGGGGGGATGAAATTGCCCTGTATGTATGCCCCTTTACACAAGTGTGCTGGAGTTCCATAACATGAACGTAAGAAGTTCAGAGTACTCCAATTCCTAACAGTCATTAGAATTAGAATTAGAATTCAGTCCAGTCAGTATGACGTGGAACAGGAGATTCACAGCATGAATATGCAGGAACAACATGCCATCATGGACCATACTCGAATAGCATCTTATGAAATATAGACTATCAATAATTATGTTCTGGGGGGGGGGGGGGGGGGGGGGGGAATAGGGGGTTTCTAACCAGTACCAGATGTAACCAACACGCACAAAAAATAGGAATTTGGTACTCACCGTTAATTCCCTTTCTCCGAATCCGTAGGGGACACTGAAGTCTACGCTGGGGAATAGAGTGGTGTATCGGAGGAGTCGGCACTTTAAGAAACTTGAACTGTGGCATGGCTCCTCCCCCTCTATTCCCCCCTCAGACCTCAGTCTTAGTTGACCGTGCCCGAGAGGAGAAAAGAGACCAGGGAATCCCCAATAGAGAGAGAGAAAGACATTAACAAAAAACGAACAACCATACTACTCAGCAGGCTGTCACCAACACCCAGACGCATGCATAACCAAACATAACTGCATGCGCTAAAAATAAACCCCCCCCTTTAGGCCTGAACAGTGCCGGGAGGGTGTTCAGTGTCCCCTACGGATTCGGAGAAAGGGAATTAACGGTGAGTACCAAATTCCTATTTTCTCCTTCATCCTTGGGGACACTGAAGTCTACGCTGGGGACGTCCCAAAGCCATCCCCACGGGTGGGAAGGCACTGGGCATCCTGAAGCACCGCACGGCCGAAACTGAAGGCAGAGGCCGCAAAGGTGTCAAACCTATAAAACTTAACGAAAGTATTAGGGCCCGACCAAGTGGCCGCCCTACATAACTGTGTCAGGGAAACTCCCCTGGCAGCGGCCCAGGAAGGCCCCACCGAACGGGTGGAATGGGCCGAAATCCTGACTGGCGGTGACTGTGAAGCATGAAGGTAAGCCTGCTTAATGGTGAGACAGATCCACCTAGCCAGAGTCTGTTTAGACGCTGGCCAACCCCGCTTTGCCGAAGAATAAAGGACAAAAAGTGAATCCGACCTTCTGAAATCCTTGGTCCTATTCACATACACCTGCAAGGCTCGGACCACGTTCAGCGAGGCGGAATCTCCCGTAAGAGCTGGAACCACGATTGGCTGATTTAGGTGATAAGATGAAACCACCTTAGGCAAATAATCCAACCTGGTCCGAAGTTCAGCCCTGTCCGGATGAAACACCAGGTAGGGAGACCGGCATGAAAGAGCGCTAAAATCGGACACCCGGCGTGCCGATGCCAACGCGAGCAGTAACACCGTTTTCCAAGTTAACAACCGCAAATCAATAGAGTCCAAGGGTTCAAAAACACTTGACTTAAGATAGTCCAAAACTAAGGAAAGATCCCAAGGTTCCTCCGGAGCCCGCACTGGGGGCTGAAGGCGGAGAACCCCGCTCAGAAACGTCTGCACCTCAGGAATGACGGCAAGACGCCGATGAAAGAAAACTGACAATGCAGACACTTGTACCTTAAGGGACCCTAGGCGCAAACCCGCCTTAAACCCGGACTGCAGAAACTGCAGCAACCGAGACAAAGAAAAAACAGCCGTGGGCAAGTTACGGCACTCGCACCACGCTACATAGGCCTTCCAAATACTATAATAATGCCGGGAAGTAATCTCCTTCCTGGCTCTTATCATAGTGGGAATCACTGACTTAGGAATTCCTCGTCTGCTCAACAGTGCGGCCTCAACAGCCATGCCGTCAAACGAAGTTGCCGTAAGCCTTGGTAGGCGAACGGCCCCTGCTGTAGAAGATCGTCCCTTAGAGGTAGCTGCCAAGGATGATCTATCAGGAGCCCCTGAAGGTCGGCATACCAAGGACGATGAGGCCAATCCGGTGCCACCAGGATGACCGTGGACCTCTCCCGCTTGATTCTTCTGAGTACCAACTGAATCAAGGGCAATGGAGGGAACAGATAAATGAGGGAATAGTTCCACCTCGCGGTCAGCGCGTCCGTCGCTACCGCCTCTGGATCCCGAGACCTGGAACAATACAGCCGCACCTTCCGATTGTTCCTGGAGGCCATCATGTCCACCTGAGGCATCCCCCATCGGTGGGCGATCTGTGCAAATACCTCCGGATGTAAGGCCCACTCCCCAGGGTGAACATCCTGGCGACTCAGATAGTCCGCCTCCCAGTTGTCCACCCCGGGAATGAAGACCGCTGACAAGGCCAGAGCATGCCGCTCTGCCCATTGCAGAATTGGACGCACCTCCTGCATAGCTCCGCGACTGCGCGTTCCGCCCTGCCGGTTCACATAAGCCACAGCCGTGGCATTGTCCGACTGAATGCGAATCGCCCTCCCCCGGAGGATCCCGTCCGCATAGGACAAGGCCAGACGAATCGCGCGAAGCTCCAAGATGTTTATAGATAGCTTCGCCTCCTAAAACGACCAACGACCCTGGAAGTGCTGCCCCAACACAACAGCTCCCCAGCCACGGAGGCTGGCATCGGTCGTGTCTATCGTCCAATCCCAGATTCCGAAACGTCGGCCCTCCAACAAATTGGCCGACAGTAGCCACCACTGGAGAGAGAGACGGCTGCAAGGCGATAAAACCACCATCTTGTACATGTGCAAGTGGGAGCCCGACCACTTCCTGAGCAGGTCCAATTGAAAGGTCCTTGAATGGAAACGGCCGAACTGAAGAGCCTCGAACGAGGCTACCATCTTGCCCAGCAATCGAATACATAAGTGCACCGACACTCTCCGAGGTCGAAGCACCTGCCGAACCAACTCCTGCAGGGACAACATCTTTTCCCGAGGCAGAAAAACTTTTTGAACCTCCGTGTCCAAAATCAACCCCAGGAATACAATCCTTCTTGAAGGATTCAGCTGAGATTTCTGGTAGTTGAGGATCCAGCCATGGTTCAGTAACGTCTGGCAGGTTACCTGAATTGCCTGCGTCAACTGATCCGTGGATTCGGCCTTGATCAGTAAATCGTCCAAATAAGGAACGATCTTTACTCCCAGAGAATGAAGCAACTCTACCATCACTGCCATTACCTTGGTAAACAGACGTGGCGCCGATGAAAGGCCAAAAGGCAGAGCCCGAAACTGAAAATGGAGATCCCTTATCGCGAAGCGAAGAAACTTCTGATGCGGGACGTAAATGGGAATATGCAAATAAGCATCTTTGACATCCAAAGATGCTAAAAATTCCCCCGGCTCCAGCCCTGCAACCACAGAATGAAGAGACTCCATTTTGAATCTGTGGTACGTGATGTATTCGTTTAAAGCTTTTAAATTCAATATTGGTCGAACCGAACCGTCCGGTTTCGGAACCAGGAACAGGGGAGAATAAAACCCCTCTGTGCGTTGTTCGGAAGGAACCGGCATTATAACTCCTGCGGTCAACAGCTTCTGTACTGCTTGAAGAAGCAACTGACGGTTCAATTCCACGTGAGGCAAACCTATTGTGAAAAACTGGTGAGGAGGAGTACCGGAAAACTCCAGTCTGTACCCCTGCGCAATGACGGACAGAACCCACTTGTCCTTGCAAGACCCCTCCCAGGCCTGCCGGAAGTCCAACAGGCGAGCCCCTACTCTGGGATCCCCCAGGTAGGAGGGCCGGGAGTCATGCTGCGGGCTTTTCGGTTTGCTTGACGTCTGCACGCCGAGCGGCTGGTCCTGAGGAAGTGGTTGCTCCACCAAACCCTCTGCCTCTGCCACGAGAAGCGGTAAAGGATCCTCTGGACTTACCTCTGAACTTAGGTGCCCCCCGAAAGGAGCGAAAAGCCGGCCCTTGATAAGGCTTTTTGGGAGGAGGGGCCGCGGAAGGCAGGAAAGTTGATTTGCCTCCTGTGGCCAGAGAAATCAACTTGTCTAACTCCGGCCCAAATAAGACCTCTCCCGTAAACGGAAGAGCCTCTACCGCCCTTTTAATGTCCGCCTCCGCTTGCCAGGACTTAAGCCACAATGACCTCCTGGCCGTAATGGACTGAGCAGAAATCCTTGCCACCAGAGCCGCAGAATCCCTTGCAGCCTCTCCAATATACATCGCAGATTCCCGCATCTGTTCTGCTAACTGAATGAACTCCTCAGAAGAACCCTGATCATTCAGACCCTTTGACAAATCCTCCGCCCATTTCTCCATGGCCCTACTGACCCAGGAGATCACAAGAATGGGCCGAAGTGAGACACCTGCGGTTGAAAAAATCTGCTTAAGCCCCGCCTCCAGACGCCTATCTGGCGCCTCCTTGAGGGCCACTGCCCCAGGAATGGGAAGTGCCGCTTTCTTGGAAAGCTTTGACACTGACGCGTCTGCCAACGGCGGAGTCTCCCATTTTGCCCTAGCCTCCGGAGCAAATGGGTAAGAGGCCTTAAACCGCTTAGATAACTGAAACTTTTTTTCTGGAGACCTCCAAATATCCAGAAGAGGTTTCTCCAATTCCATAGACTCTGGGAAGGTGACCACTGCCTTAGCAGACCTCCCAAAAATAGAAACCTGCGTCGGCGGCTCCTGCTCGCTAACATTGAGGGTAGATTTAATAGCCTGAATGAGAGCCTCTATACCCTGGGCCTCCTCCTGAGGAACGTCCTCCACAGGATCGATAGGATCCTCCTGAAACATATCCCCTTCCAAAGGGTCCCCCGGTTCATCCTCTGAAGTATCTCCCTGTAACAATAAAGGAACACCTCTTTTCCTCGGGGGAGGGGGAGCACTTGCGGACCCAGAAGGCACCGCAGTGACTTGGACCAACGCCTTCACTGATGTAATCAGTTCTCTGGCCCAGGTAGGCTCCGCAGCAGACATGGAAGCCAGTTGCACCTGCAATGACTCCCTGTCCCTGCGAGACGCAGCCATCTCTGATGCCAGAGTGGCCAACACACTGGTAACTCCCTCAGTGTTCAGAATAGGGACCTGACTCTGCCCAGCATCCCCTTTGAAGCAATCCTTACACAAGGATACCCCCTTCACATGCTGCGTAAACTGTTGCTCACACTTAGTGCATACAAACAGCTTTGGAGAAGCTTTTGACTGAGACTTGGTTGCCATGCTGCACACACACCCCTTACACACACACACAGGTGGAAGGAGGTGAAATAAGCCAGACAAAGAGAGCCCCCAACAAGGACCCCACACCAAGAGCAAAAGCACCACACTAATAGGGGGAGAGGAGCGCACCTTCCCCAAATTAGGCCCACCTGATAATCTCTCCAGCGGGGAAGTCTCACAAGAGAAAATCCCCTCCACTCACCCAGCGCAGCATTCAATAATATCCAGGCTGAAGAGGGAGAGAAAGCGTCCTGCTGTCCTGTTCCAGAGAACTGTAGAGGCACAGCAGACAAGGGAGCAGCGTGGCAGGCACCGGCGTCTGACGCTGAGAACTGCAGCTAGGACGCGACCACTCACTGGTCCGCCCCTTCCGTCCTCATCAGAGCGCGCGCTGTATACAGCGGCGCTGATTGGCTGTCTGCTCCCTGCTGGACCAGCGAATTAACCCTGGTCCAGCCGTCACCCAGCGCTATGCGCTCGCACGCCCTGCTCTCTCCGGCGGGTGACTAGGTCGCGGCCCCGTAACACAAGCCGCAGGCAGCTGTGGCGGGACCCAGACGCCGATGCGTCTGTGACCGGAGTCAGCCGCGTGCGCCGCAAGCAGTGCCGCTCTGACCCCCCGGAGAGCTATCCCACGTCGCAGGCAGCCGGCACGCGCTGGCTGCCTGTCTCATGTAAAAATCAAGCAAAAAACAAAAGGCCCCAAACGGAGCCCCTTGCCCAGGGATCCGACTCCTCCGGGCACTAAACTAAGACTGAGGTCTGAGGGGGGAATAGAGGGGGAGGAGCCATGCCACAGTTCAAGTTTCTTAAAGTGCCGACTCCTCCGATACACCACTCTATTCCCCAGCGTAGACTTCAGTGTCCCCAAGGATGAAGGAGAAATATTATGCAGAAATAATTGTTTTAGAATATTAGGATTTATTTAAGTTGAAGCTTTCATGGCTTTTTTTTACTAAATTATTTCGGTACTCTTTACCTAGAAGGGCGCCCGCGATTGGAATCACGGGCGTCGGGGGTAAAAAATCGCGGCCATCGCGGGTACATTAAAATCGGGTGCCCGCGATGACCGCGATTTTCCCATAGGGATCAATGTTAAAAACGGTGATTGACCGCGATTTTAATGTTAAATGCCTCAATGCCCGCGATTTGGCCATAGGAATCAATGTTAAATGGGCCACAGAGCCCTAATAGTCACCGTGAACTCTGAAATGGCCCCCACAAATGTTAACGCCACCCCACGATCAACGTGAACCCGAAGCGTGGCGAGCGCAGCGAGCCCGCGAGGGGCGGCGGTACGCGTCCTCCGACCTTTTCATGCCCTACTATCCACGTCGGCGTGGAGTTGAGAATAGAATAGTGTGGCGAGCGCAGCGAGCCACCGAGCCCGAAGCGTGGCGAGCGCAGCGTGCCCCGCGAGGGGACGCGGATACCTTCACAGGTAAACGCGTCCCCTCGCGGGCTTCACAGGTGTCCGCTTTTCGCCACGGACACCTGTGAAGCCCGCGAGGGGACGCGTATAACTGTGAAGGTATCCGCGTCCGCTCGCCACGCTTCGGGCTCGGTGGCTCGCTGCGCTCGCCACACTATTCTATTCTCAACTCCACGCCGACGTGGATAGTAGGGCATGAAAAAGGTCGGAGGACGCGTACCGCCGCGCTCGCCACGCTTCGGGTTCACGTTGATCGTGGGGTGGCGTTAACAATTGTGGGGGCCATTTCACAGTTCACGGTGACTATTAGGGCTCTGTGGCCCATTTAACATTGTTTCCTATGTAAAAATCGCGGGCATTGAGGCATTGAACACTAAAATCGGGTCCAATCTGATTTTTAACATTGGTCCCTATGGGAAATCGCGGCCATCGCGGGCATCGCGTCGCACCCGATTTTTAGTGCATTCGATGGTCGCGATGGGCGCCCTTCTAGGTAAAGAGTACCATTATTTCTGCTAGTCTATGAAAGTTATAATACAACGCATGGTATTTTGTAGCATAATCAAATACACATACAGTATATGCTTCTATTGTCTTTCCTTTACCTGACCGATGAAATCTAATTGCTTGTTTCTAGGGTGTTCGTAAATACCCCAAATTCTAGTACTGCATATTATATGTTGTCATTTACCAAAGACAGCTGACATCAATAATTCAACCAAATAGGCCATGGCTGTCGGTATTAAGTGTCTCTAAAGAACACCACTGCAGTGGTATACAGTCACAAGGTGGACAAGCATTAGGACGGCAGGGTCATTAAATCGACACAAGAAGTAGAAAAATTAGGTGGACATGGGGTTTTTCAAGCCTTTTAAGCCAACAGGCTGTATTTCATGCCCTACTATCCACTAGGGCGTGGAGGAAGAATAAAAAAAGTGTGCCCGAAGCATAGAGAGCGCAGCAAGCCATGGGATAGGACATGGTGCTACATTACAGTAACCATGTCGGCTGTGTTGACATTTGGGTCAAAAACCATGAAAACCCCCATGACGACCTTTTGACTGTCGACCTAATGACCCTGTCGACCTTCAGTCACGTCGACCTTATGATTGTCTATCCTATGATCCATACCCGTGTGCATGCATGTTCATCTACGTATATAATTTGTTTTGCTATACCAAAAAACTTCAGCAACACTTTATATAATGCCTGGCTGTACGGGTTCCCGACAGTCATTATCCCAACGTCGGGATCCCGACTGTCAAAACGCCGACAGCCGGGTGCCCGATGGCCACCCGCTATTTTCCCTCGTGGGGGTCCACAACCCCCATAGAGGGAGAATAGAATAGGTGCCCGCAGCTCACCATGCTGTCTAACTCCGGGCAGTCGGGATCCCGACGTTGGGATAATGACTGTCGGAGCCCCATACCACACCCGGCTGTACAAGGCCTTAAGGGTAACATTTCAACCCCTCAGGTTCTCAACATTGCAACAATAAAATTCAAATAGTAATTCTTCTCAACATTGTTCCAATAATAAGAAAATTAGCCCTTGCTGTCTGCCAAGCTCTACTGTGGGTAAAGCCCCATATACACGGGGTGATGTGTTCTTTCACTGTAGTGCTGAGTGATCTAGTTAGCTCAGATCACTCGGCACACATCACGTTATACACACATAGCGATGTGTACTCAGCGATCTGTGCTAACCCAGTGTTTATTAATGCACATGCAGGTGATATAAATAGATCTTCTCTGTATGTACTTAATATCTGGGTCTATAAAGTCTCTTCTCTTAGAAAATAACTTTGCTCCTGGACAAAACCATGGGGGTTATTCAGAACTGATCACTGTTGTGCAAATTTGCAATCAATTATCGAACTGTGCATGCATGAGGCCAGAAAAAAAAAATGGCAAGAGTCAGTGATTTCTTTTATTCGCAAGCCCTCTCGCAACTTGACTGACATGAGGCCACCATTTGTGGGTGTAACAGCCTGTTTTCTGGGAGTGTCAGGAATGCTCAGGCATTTTCAAGGAGGGCGTGCAAAATCAGCCCTGGCCTCGATCAGCCGGTCTCTGTTGAAGAGTTGTGGATTTAGTTGGAGTTACGCACATTTGCACAGACTGAGAAAATCATTAGATGGCGAGGGAGTTGCGAATAGATTTGCAGCTGGCAAGCGATAGGCGATATTTTCATTCACAGACTTGCATGGGGGGGAGGTTGCAAATTCGCACAGCAGTGCTCATGCCCAATGTTACAAGCTGCATTGCTCTTGCTTGCGATATCTTCCAACATCCGCATGTACAGGCAAAAGAGGAGATCCCTGACAACCAATGGGAGAAAGCATCGTTAACAATAAAGCGTGCACACATTACCCACTTGAATGGTGTGCCCGGAAACTTTCCGGGCTCAGCTGCGCTGCCGCAGCGGGCGGTCACGGAAAATTTCCGGGCATTCCACTTTGCAGTAGGTGCACGCCAGTGGTGCCTCCAGCGGAGCACTACCTTTAGGTGTCCCCCCACTCCCTCCGGCGATCGTACGCCGGAGCTCCCCTCGGGTATGGTCGGCGCGGCTCGGGGTGGACTCTGGAGCGCTCAGGAGTTCAGGCGCCCGAGTCCTCCCGAGCCGCCGTAAAAATCCCCGAGCCCACGGAAGCTCCGGTGTGCAAACACCGGAGCGGAGGTGAGGAGGGGGGGCTTTCTGCATACTGTGGTGGGTTTTGCTGGGGCAGGACAAACCTGCCCTGGTAGGTTTGTCCTGCCCCAGCAAAACCCACCACTCAAGGGGTTAAACGATATACACGATAATGTTGTTATGATGATAGGTAACGATCATGCATATCATTCACTAAAGTCAGAAATACATCAGACCAACTTTCTCCCAACCAGTCAACTAGTTGGTTGGAATGAAAATCTGGTATTTTAAAAAAAGAATCAAAGAACAATGCACCATTTGCTTCCCAAACAACTTGACAGAATGACTATTTTAAATGTGTTTTGGGGGTTATGAAGCAAACTGCCGATTGTCATTTGCTCTCATACATTACCAGTTTATCATTCTAACCAGTTAAAGGAAACTTGGCTTGTTGTATGGCTGGTATAAAGACACTCTCCCCCCAAACAATAACATGTATATAAATGGATTCAGTATGAAATCCCGGCGGTCGGGATCCCGGCGTTCAAAATCCTGATGCCGGAATCCCGACCGCCGAAATCCCGACAAGGGGGGGCGTGGATCGCCCCCCCCTTGCGGGCTCGCTGCGCTCGCCACGCAGCGGGCCCGGTGCCTCGCTACGCTAATTTATTCTCCCTCCAGGGGTGTCGTAGACACCCACGGAGGGAGAAACTGTCGGGATTCTGAACGCCAGGATCCCGACCGCCGGGATTTAAACTGCATCCCATATAAATACTGTGTGGCTTTTTCATGGTGTTCTCTATTGCAAAAGAGAATCCTTCAGTTACAGGGGAGAATGAACAACAGTGGAACAAGGTGGCAAAAAAAAAAAAAGGCTTAGTAGATAGTTATTGGGGTAATATTTGACTGGAGATCTATTCCAGCTATAGTTGCAGAGGATATGAGGTGTGGTGGATTAAGCAACAGTTTCTCATTTTGAAACAAACCCATTAGCATTTCCATGTACTGTAATTACCTCTTTACTGAGATTGTCCTGCTGTAACCTGGGCTTCAGCAACAAATATTAGCAGGTTCCCACAGCAACCAAAATCTACAGAAGATTCATGTCTTGGACATGTGAGGAGCAGGACCGTAAAGGAGGAGAGGGCGGTAAAGAGCTGCAGGAGAGCAGGAAGAAGAAAGCTCTGCGCTGCCAAGTATGGCACCTGATCCAGGAGTTCGTACCAGCAGGGCGCATGCGAGTCCCCCCCGTGGAGCAGTGTTAAGCCCCCTTTCTTGCTAGACAGCAGAAATCCGCTGCAGATGCCCACTGCCCCCCTTTTGCTAGTTAGCCGCAGAGAGGCACGCACCCACTCCCCTTTAATCCGCAGGTGGTGCATGCTGGCAACCCCCCCTCCCCCCGTGAGCCTCCCCTGTGGACCGGGTCTGGGCGGGTGAGGGGGGGCGCTGGGGTGGCAGGTCGCCTGGGGCAATGACAGGGCTTGGAGAACACGCTGCAGAGGTTAGTTAGGGAAGCAAGCAACATGGTGATACATTACAAAAAAATAAACTATGCAAGTTACATTTGCCCCACCTGCAGTGCAACATGGTTTTGTCCATTTGAGAAAGATTTGGCTTTTTCGATCAACTCTGAATCATGTCCATAGTTGGCTAAAACCACACACACACACACACACACACACACACACACACACACACACACACACGGCATTGGCTTCATAATAGGGTTTCAAATTACTTCACACAGTAGCATAATCTTAGTACCATGAAATCGCACATAATGCCCTTAATTCATATTGCACTTTTCAGTAGTGCCTCAGTCACGTTAAGCTACACAGTAGTGCCTCTTAAATGACAGCCACAGGAGTAGTGCCCCTTACAAGTAGTGGCTCTTACACATGTATACCTACAGGAGCGGACATTGGGCCTTATTTTAGTTCATTCTTTCTGACAAAATCCTTCTTAGATGGGCAAAACCATGTGCACTGCAGGTGGGGCAGGTGTTACTTGTGCAGAGAGAATTAGATTTGGGTGGGGTTTTACTTCAAAGTGAGATCTATATTGCAGTGTAAAAATAAAGCAGTCAGTATTTTCCCTGCACAGAAACAAAATTACTCACCCAAATCTAATTCTCTCTGCACATGTTACATCTGCCCCCCCTGCAGTGCACATGGTTTTGTCCATCTAAGAAGGATAATAAGGAACCAAAATAAGGCCCATTGTGCAGTACTTACATGGAGATCAGCTTGAAGCTGCCCGTCATAGGACTTTGCAGGTGCAGTGGGTAGGAGAAAGGTGGAGGGAGCCAGAGAGCTGTACTTCCCACTGGCATCATACAGTGCGACAGGTGTATCAGAGCGGGGTGAGCACCACTTCAGCCCAACTCCTCCCATCACTACATACCCTTGCTGATTAGGTTGCACCGGCTTTGTATCCATAATATTTTTCTATCCTCACTAGCTGCTGAATTAAATTGCCGTTTGAAAATTTAGAATATAGGTAGGCATTTGGGCCTCGATGTTGCAGAGTCCACTCCAGGTTACACATTTCCCATTATCATGTATTTAATACAGCTTTACAGTATAAATAAAAAAGCATGACAAATGCAATGATAAAGTGATAAATAAAATAATAACTTTCAGGTTAAAAGCAGCAATCCATATAATTGTATGTTTTCATCATTATTAATTATTGTCTTTCTGCATCACAATCTGTCAAGGTTATTATTCCAGCATCAATACAAAGGAAAATTGCGGCTCATGGGAAATAATAGGAAAGAAATGACCATCCTGGGCGGTCTACCCCAAACAGGATTGCTGCTTTACTGCAAATGAAGGGTCACTCATTAAACAAAATTAAATAGAGTAAATATGTAACTCTAATCCCTTACGCCAGCAAGCCAAGTGGTTTTCAGTGTTGGCAAAGGTTATTATAGATATCTGGATACTCTTTCAAGACTTCAGCCCCCGTAAATAGTGGTACGTGGTAAATTAAAATACTCATCACTCGGTGTAGTTATTCCAATACCCTCCAGCTGTTGAGTTACAGCATGCTAGGAATTGTAGTTCAACGGCTGAAGATCTTTGGCATGTCTGTGTATGCTAAATAATATAAAACCCCTTTATATCCCCTTGTTTTAATAGGGCCCAAAAGAACATGTGACATTCTTTGCCAACACCAGGAAGTGATTATGAATTAATTCATGGTTGGGCGGAGTCATCACCAGAAACCTCAGCTGACACTGACCAGTTAACCAGACATTTTTAAGTAAAAAACCCTATAAGATATCAGCTTGCTAGTTAGAAGGGAAAAGTTAAACATATTTATACAGTATGTACATTTTTTTTTTCATGGCAAGTCTCTTTAAAGTGAACCTGTAACCAACATTTCTGGGTTCAAAAGTACCGCAAAACTTAGAATCAAAAAGAATTGGTATTTAAGCTTTAGAACTACTTTCTCCAAATTTTCAATAGTAATGGTCAATGCAGACAGAGGAGAAAGATTCAGAAGCATCACAAATAACTTAAAAAAAAAAAAAAAAGTAGGTCATTATAGGTGCATTTCAAAAAACAAATATTGGCGTTAGTGGGATTATCCCTACAGAAGCAGACATGAGGTGGGGCTCTCACTTGACAAAGCAACATGTATCGAGTAACAACCTGTTGGCAGGAGCGAAGGAGACCTCACTTCAGCACAAAACTATTTGATGACTTACCGGACTTTCAGTATTGGGAAGAGCTAGGTGTTTAACATAAAGCTTTCCTTTTATTAGGAACTAACTAAAAATATATATATTATTTCATGACCCATTCTGAATTAAAAAATGTAGTGTTTATTTTTGTAAATTCCTTTCTCCAGTGAGAAATGGACAGGGTTGACAGGTCCACTTTAAAAAGCAGTTAGTTGGAGCGACAGTGGATACATTCCCAATACCAAGATGGAGGTGACAGGTACCACAATGCTAGAAGAAAATCAGATCTTACTTTGTGCACTTTCACAGAAGTTTATCTGAAGGCCTAAAGTAGAAAACACAAATTCTTGTTCATTCACAGAATTAACTAAACAATACAGAATATTTGGAGTGGGGAAATGGGGCATACACAATTTACCACATTTAACATACTCAAAGTTTTTCTACCAACAAAATCTGTGGTATAATTAAAAAAAAAAAATACATATTTTCACTCTAAACTTAACATGTAACAGTATTTAAAAAATATATATATAAAAAAAAAAAATGCATTTGTATTACGTAACATATAACAACCTCAACTGGAGAAGCAAGAAAGAAGAGACTGCATTCATGAGGTACTGTCCACAGGATTAAAACATCTATGGACAATAGTACAGCAGTCCGCTAATCAAAACAGTTCACCATAACACAGTGATGGCTAACCTTGACACTCCAGCTGTTGATGAACTACACATCCCAGCATGTCCTGCATCAGTTTTAGCATGGCTAAATAGTAAAACTGTAAGAGGGCATGCTGGGATGCGTAGTTCAACAACAGCTGGAGTGTCAAGGTTAGCCATCACTGCCATAACACATGTAGACCTCCAGCTCTCAAGTCACTCTCCTCTCTTGCCATGATGAAAGCACAGTCCAGCTTCACTCATTTGACAACAATGCTGTAGGAGGGAAGCTTTATTGATTGTTACATGGGATGAGGTACAAAACTCCTTTAATTGACTGGAAACATAGGGGAGATGTAGTGTACATTCTAGCATTTTTTCAAAACCCTTTGCAGTGCCGTCCTCTTTCCTGACAGATTGTCGCTCTCTACTGTGGTGTTTCTAGCACAATCTGGTCTGTATTGAGATACAAACCAGACTGTACTAAAAAGCACCAAAGAGGACAGACACCCAAGTTAGGAAAGAGGCACTGCACAGGTTTTTTTAAGGAGCAGGGTGCTAGAATGAACACTTGTAGATGTATAAACCTTTTGAGGGATAGAAGTTTCCCATACCAACCAACTCATGTGCCAGAAAAATGACAAAAGCTTGATTATTAAAAATAAAAGCCCCAGTTATCTCCTCCCCCCCCCCCCCCCCCCCAAAAAAAAAAGAGAACAAATTGAGAGGGGCGAAACAAAAGAGTCGAATTATACTCACCGATAATTCCTTTTTCTTCCTAGAGATCCCATGGCAGCCATAACATTGGGATGTTCCCTTCCCCCATAGAATTAGACAGGATACTTTTTCTCTAGGACCGCCCACCTTGGGGTATAATAGCCTCCTCTTCCCCCTCCTCCATGTCTTTTCTTGTCTCCGAATATGTCCTGGAGAAAAATACATAACACAGGGAGGGCAAACCAGTGGCTGCCATGGGATCTCTAGGAAGAAAAAGGAATTATCGGTGAGTATAATTCGACTCTTTCTTCTACGATCCCCATGGCAGCCATAACATTGGGACATACCCAAGTAAACACACGGGAGGGCAAGATACTGCATGAAATATTTTATACATATATATATAATCATTTACCCGTAAGGGCTTCTTGTAACACATGCGTCCCAAAGTGGGCAGTAGAAACATTGAGTGAGTAATGGTTTGAGAAAGTATGAATGGAAGACCATGTTGCTGCCTTACAGATCTCAGCTGTTGACGCCTTCGCCTTATTCGCCCATGAGGTAGACACTGCCCGAGTAGAGTGTGCCTGTACTATAGAAGGTGGTGCCTTGCCTTCTTTCTTATAAGCGAATAAGATGGTCTCTCTAATCCACCGAGAAATGGTCTGCTTTACAGGTGCTTTACCCTTTTTTATTCCTTCTGGAATCACAAACAGGTGTTTCGTTAACCTGAAAGGCTTCGTTCTCTCTAGATACAACGTTATTCCTCTCACCAGGTCTAACGTGTGCCACGCCTCTTCTTCTCTATCTTTAGGCTGAGGATAGAAATCAGGTAAGGTTATTTCTTGGTTCAGATGAAAAGCTGACACTACTTTGGGAACGAAGTCTGGATGTGTCCGTAATACAACCCTATTAGGGAAGATTATCAAGTACGGTTCCTCCATCCATAGTGCCTGGAGCTCACTGACCCGTCGTGCTGAAGTCACAGCTACTAGGAATACCACTTTCCAAGTTAGATATTTTAGCGGGCAGTCTTCAAGCGGTTCAAAAGGATCCTTTGTTAACACCGTCAGAAGCAGGTTTAGATCCCAGGGGGCGACAATTGATTTTATCGGTGGCCTGATCCTCTTCATTGCTCCACCGAACCTTTTAACAATTCTCTCCTCTGCTAGAGGTCTGTCCAGTAACACACTTAATGCAGATATCTGTGCCTTAATTGTCGCTGTGGCTAAACCCATCTGGAAGCCCTCAAACAAGAACTGTAATACTTGTTCCGTAGGAATGTCCACACAGTTATCTTTGAACTGCCCCCAACTGATAAACTTATACCAGGTTTTATAGTAGGCCTCCGATGAAACCTTCTTCCTGGCCCTCAGCATCATTTCAATCACTTGGGGTGATAAATTGTGTCTCTTTAGAATCTGCCGCTCAATTTCCACGCCTCTAGTTGTAAACTCGCCGGCTCTGGGTGCAGCATAGGCCCTTGATGAAGAAGGTCCCGCCTGCTGGGCAGCTGCCACGGTCCCTGTATCGCCATCCTTAAGACATTGGAAAACCAGGCTCTTCTTGGCCAATGTGGAAGAATTATCAGCACTATTACTTGGTCTTCCCTGATCTTTTTCAATACCTTGGTTATCATTGGGAATGGCGGGAACAGGTATCCCAGTTCGAATGCCCACTTGATTGAGAAAGTGTCTAACGTCTTCGCCTGTGGATGATAGTACTTTGCGTAGAATTCGCTCACCTTCCTGTTCAAATAGGTGGCCATCAGGTCCACTTCTGGTGTTCCAAAGATTCTCGTCAGCTGTAGAAAAACCTCGCTGTTCAGCTCCCATTCTCCTGGCAATACAGTCTTGCGACTCAGGTAGTCTGCTATGACATTCTTCTTGCCTGGAATATAAATTGCCGAGATTGACCTTAGGTTGTTCTCTGACCACTTCATAATTTCTTCCGACATCCTCATCAGTTTCAGACTTCTGGTCCCGCCCTGATGGTTTATGTGAGCGACTACAGTCACGTTGTCGGACATAATCTTCAGATGGGTGCCCTGAATCATGGGTCTTAGCTGACACATAGCCTCCCAGACTGCCTGCAGTTCTCTGAGATTGGAAGAGTTCTTTGCTTCTTCCTTGGACCAAGTTCCCTGGACCGACGTCTTTTTGAGGTGACCTCCCCACCCCACTAAGCTGGCGTCCGTAGTCAGGACCAGGAACTGTGGATTCTCCAAACTTGACACCTTGCTTTCCAAGTCTTGGATCCACCAACCCAAAGATTGTTTCACATGGCTCGATAACTTTATCGTATGGTGATCCCTTAGTCCTCTTTTTAGTAAGGGCAGAAGAAACCACTGAAGCTGTCTCGACTTCCACTGTGCCCACGGGATGACCTTTATACAGGAAACCATCATTCCTAGTAACTGTACCGCTTTTATTAGGGGAATCTTCTTCCTTTGCAGGACCTCCAGGGTTAGTTCCCTTATTTTCAAGCACCTCTCGAAAGATAGGGCTACAGAATAATTTCTGGTATCTATCCTTACCCCCAAAAAAAGAATATTTCTGGTCGGTATCAATTGACTTTTGTCTCTGTTTATGACCCATCCGTGGCTTTGCAGTGTCTCTGTGACCAGGGTCAAGCTTTGCTTCAGCTCGTCCACTGAGCTCCCAGCTATCAATAAGTCGTCCAAGTATGGCCAGATCTGGACCTTCTGCTTTCTCATCTCCGCTACCAGCGTAATCAAGACTTTGGTGAAGACTCTTGGGGATGTTCTCAGCCCAAACGGGAGGCACGTGAATTGGAGATGCTGACCGGCCACATGAAATCTCAGGAACCTTCTGTGTTCCATACAAATCGGGATATGGTAATAAGCGTCTTTGAGATCGATTGACACTAAGTACTCGCCCTGTTTTATGCCCGTCACTATGGATGATAGGCACTCCATGCGAAACTTCAATTTCTTGATAAAACAGTTCAGGTCCCTGAGATCCAGGATTGTCCTGAAACCTCCACTGCTCTTTTCTACTAAGAATAGGTTGGAGTAGAATCCCTTTTTGTGGTAAATCTCGGGTACAAACTCGATCGCTCCTTGCTTCAGTAGTTGACTTATCTTGGAGCATAAAGCTGACCTTTTTTCTTTTCCTACAGGTACTCTGGACGTCAGGAATCTGTTCTGTTGTGGAATGTTCATAAACTCGATATGATAACCCTGTTGGATTATCTTCAGCACCCATTTGTCGGATATGGTACTCTCCCATTGGCTCCTGAATTGGAGGAGTCTGGCCCCTATCACTGCCTCCTGGGCATAGTCATGACCTTCCTCTATCAGGTTGAAAGCGTCCTCGAAAGGGCTGGCGGAAGGCTTGCCGTGAAGTGCTTGCTCCACCTCTCCTATAGTATGGCCTACCAGGCCTATAACTCCTAGAGTCCCTATAGGACTGCTTGGTTGTGCTGGGGTACGGGAAGCGGCTCTTCCTGTCCTGTGGGAGACGTACAGATTTTCCTCCTGACAGCCTCTGTATCATTGCGTCCAGGTTTGAGCCGAAAAGAAATTTTCCTTCAAACTGCAGAGTAGTCAGCTTGTTCTTGGAATTCGCGTCAGCGCTCCAGGGTCTTAGCCACAGGGCCCTCCTCGCGGTTACCCCTGCTGCCATAGTCTTCGCCGCAAAGGCCACTGAATCTAGGGAGGCTTCGCACAGGTAATCTATGGATTTTTGCATCACCTCCAAACTTTTCAATAAATAATGTTTAGATATTCTTTCCTCTATGTCTGTCTGTAGGTTAGTCGCCCACAGTCTCAGGGCCCTGGACACCGACGCGACTGCTACCGTAGCTTTAAGCGACCCAGCTGAAGCCGTATGAATTTTTCTAAGTCCGTTCTCAATTTTCCTATCCATTGAGTCCTTGAATGCTGCTGCATCCTCCACCGGGATAGTAGACTTGGAGGTCAGTTCTGCTACCGCAGCGTCCACCTTAGGGATAGAGCACCATCCCAGGAACTCATCATCTTTATACGGGTACATCTTTTCAATACGATTTCCCAGGGTCAGTTTCTTATCCATATTCGTCCATTCTTTGAAAATGGTATCCCTGACCATCTTGTGCACCGGGAACGTTCTTCCCTTCTTCTCCCTATCTTCGAATAGGGGGTTCTTCTCTGACGTGCCTGGTTCTTCTTTATAATTCATCGCTTTATAGATGTTTTTTAGTACATTTTCAACCAGCTCCAAATTAAAAGATCTTACATCTTCAATTTCACCTTCATCTGTAGAATCCTTTCTATCACCCTCTATCTCTTCAGCTGTATCCTCCTCCTGGCTGAACTCTGCCTGGGTTCTGGATCTTTTCTGGGTCTGTGACTGAGCAAACTCCTGCTTCGACACAAAGGACTCTTTCATCCAGTCCATGAGTTCTCTAAGAACATCCGACTTCTTCTCTTTCTTCTCTAATTTGTCCTGTCTGGTCTCACACTCTCCACACAGAGATTTCTTCTGAGCTGATGCAAATGACTTGTCACATGACATGCAGTTAGTCTGTATAAATTTCTTTTTGGCTGTTCTTTTCTTAGGAATAGCAGGTACATCCTCATCCTGTTCTATAGGCACACTACAAAAAAGAAATTACTAAGTACTATTCTGTAGTAGCGCTATAAATAAAAAACAACTAATGCCCACAAAAACCAAGGGCTTACCTCTGAGGGGCATTATCTGGCTTCTGGGGAGAAGGCTCATCCATAATGCACACAGCAGTCAGACAGCCCGGCACTGAGATCAGTGTAAAGACGCTGTCCGTTTGCGCCCTTAAATATGGCGCCTTAACCCACTGTTCCCTGGTTCACCTTCGATCAGGATGGCCAAGCGGAACCAATATGCTACCCCTTGTTTCCGTGGGGAAGCATTTTACCGCCCGTCCCCCGGCGTTTCGGGCGGAAGTGACGCGCGCGCACACTTCCGCCCCTTCTGCCTGATGTATCTGGAGCGTGCAGACGCGGCTTCCAGCCGGTCTGCATCCACTCCACGTGGAGCGCGCACACAGCCTCACCATGCCGCAAGGATCCCGCTGGCGTCCTGTGTCCATCTCCACAGGTACCTCCGCTCACACGTGGGACTGTCACCATTACTCACATATCGCGTATATACCGGCAGGAACCATTGCACTAACATAGCTAAAGCTAGTTAGACACTTCTTCTCCCCGGGGAGCCACCCCTTCAGCTCCATGCTGCGTGAGGTAACCCTGCTTAAAAACAAACATAACAGCCTACTCTGTCCTAACTCTAACGGAGACAGGAAAAAAGACATGGAGGAGGGGGAAGAGGAGGCTATTATACCCCAAGGTGGGCGGTCCTAGAGAAAAAGTATCCTGTCTAATTCTATGGGGGAAGGGAACATCCCAATGTTATGGCTGCCATGGGGATCGTAGAAGAAATATAACTAAAGGTGCATAGACACGGGGCGATATATCGATCAGTGTCCTCTGTTCATCTGCGACCAGAGATGGTTGCTGATGAAAGGGAAGCCGCAGAGGGAATCAGCTGGTCGCAGGACCAGTGATCATAAGGGGGCTAAAATCAGGAGCGCGCACCCGGCGAGTTATCGCCGGTGCACACTCCAAATGCTGGCAACATGGTCGCTGAGCGACCATATTGCCAGCGATTTTTGCCCGTGTGTGCACAGCTTAAGAGTTGACAAAAATGAGAGCTCTGAATTCTGATTCACTATTTGTGCTCCTGCAAACATGGTCTTTAGATCCACTGACACACTACCAGGAAACAGTGGAACTGCTGCAGGTGTGCAGAATGTATTGGGTTACGTATCAGATACTATACACTGGGGGTGGGCGTTAGTAACCTTTTGGGTTAAGGATAATCTTCCCAGTTTTCTTCAGTTTTCTGTACAATTAATCTTTAACGCCCCATACACATTACCTAATCCCTGCCAATGTCAATATTGGGGGCGGGGGGCCGGCATCAGCAAGTGCATAGACACAGCCAAAGGGCCCTTCACACATTCTAGACGTGAAGGGCCGACAGCAGGGGGAGCAATGGTCATGCTGCAGCCAGAGCATGGCCTTTGTAAACGTGGCCTCTCGTGTCTGAATATGTTCCAACGAGGGAGGGGGCCTGTCAACGACGCATGGGAGCATGCATTGTTAATGACATTGAGTGTACACACTAGGAGATACTGTTCCATAACACTCAGAAAGCCCTTTCTGAGTGTTAATTTGAATAATATCACTTAATGCAGGCATGTCCAAACTGTGGCCCTCCAGCTGTTGTGAAACTACACATCCCAGCATGCTCTGCCAGTTTCACAACAGCTGGGGGGCCATAGCTTGGACATGCCTGACTTAGTACAGGTTGAGTATCCCGTATCCGAGTATCCGTTATCCGAATTATTCCGAAAACCATACATTCCAGAAAGTGAAAAAAAAAATTTTTTTTGCTAAAAACTCACTGGGGACATCTGTAACAGCAGTACTGAGGACATGATATGTAACTGGCACTATATATGTGCAAGACAAATTCAATATCTGAGATAGTACACAAATTTTGTTTCATGTTTTGAAACCTTGTTTTTTGAACAAATAAAATATATTTGTGTGTATTTTATGTGGTAATAAAATATATTTGTGTGTATTTTATGTGTTTATACAGCATACATGCAAGATACTTCAAAATACATAATTGAAATATTCAAATATTCCGAAATACGGAATAATCCGTTATCCAAAATTCTCCTGGTCCCGAGCATTTTGGATACGGGATACTCAACCTGTATATGGGGCCTAAGATTAAGAGCTGATGTCTTTTTTTTTTAATTGAAAAACCTTTGACAAACAGATAATTTAAACTTCTCAACCTATGTTGAAAACTCAAGAGATACAGATACACAGCTACAGATTTTTTTTAATATATGGAAAATTTCATGTAGTTCCCATCAGGCTAATTTATAGGGTGAAAAAAGGGTCTGTAGAGGAACAGCCCCAGGCATTAAAGCCCAACTCTTTTTCAGGACAGGTAAATTAGTCGTTCTAACTGAATTCTCAACTTATTATAAATGTTCCATAAAAAATGCAAACAGCGTTATTGGTGTAATATTGGTGTTGTAAATTGATCTGTATATTCTTTCATAAGTAATTAGGGTACTTATGTACTAACTGGGCTGCCGATTTTGAAATCGGGTCCATCGCATCGCATGCGATGCGATGCGATGGACCCGATTTTTCCATAGGATTCAATGTTAAAATGGACTGAGTCCATTTTAACATGGAATTCAATGGGAAAAGGGGTCCTTTTCATACCCCTACTATCCAAGTGGGCATGGAGTAGGATATAAACCTGTGGCGAGCGTAGCGAGCCACCAAGCCCGAAGCTTGGCGAGCGTAGCGAGCCCCGCGAGGGGACACAGAATACCGTTCACTCGCCACGCTTCGGGCTCGGTGGCTCGCTACGCTCGCCACAGGTTTATATCCAACTCCATGCCCACTTGGATAGTAGGGGTATGAAAAGGACCCCTTTTTCCCATTGAATTCCATGTTAAAATGGACTCAGTCCATTTTAACATTGAATCCTATGGAAAAATTGGGTCATCGCATCGCATGCGATATGGTCGTATGCGATGCGATATCGCATCACATCTGATTGTATGCCTTAAGTTAAGGCATACAATCAAAAAAAATCGGCAGCCCAGATACTACATAAGTACCGTAATTAGTGACATCAGTGGTTCGTGGTATTGCAGTTAGGCCACTAGCTATACTTGAATGGAGCATCCTGCAATGGAAAGCAGTCCAACCCAGGGAAAATTACTAAAAAGCAAAAAAAAAAAAAAGTTTTTCAGCCCAGCGATTTTCCCCATCATTGTTATCCATACGATGTGTGTATATTTGTATGCGTGTATGGACTCTAAACGGGATAGTCCACGGCTCTCTCACTGTTGCCATGCAACGATGATGCAAATGGCACTGAAGTAGTAAGCTGCAGGTAATTTTACCAGGTTCTCTCTTTCATACCAGAACTATCACTACGTTCTAAAGACAGTATTGTTGTGTATAAGGTATGTGATAATATAAGGTGTTATCAGAGGAAAAAAGACAGGGCTCCATATGGTTACAAACGTTGCAATTTTCAGCATTCTACTGTTACATGGATTTCAGCTACATTTATGTGCATAAATAAGCATATGGATTAAATTGACATTATTTACTGTTGCAGGGATCAAACTAATGCCAATTTCTGAAATTATATGTTTAATTAATTTTTTCAAACATTATTACATGGAATCGCATTGATCAATGTCTCTATGCTTGAGACCGAGGGGATCTCATACAGATATTTGATTATGGCAATCTCCAATGGTATGAGTTAATTATATTTTTACCAACGAATTCACACTACTTTAAAATATTCATTTTGTGGCAATTTAAACAGGTATTCAAATACCAGATAATTGTTCTTTATTATCACCATTTGGACATACATTTTATTTAAACGTAAAGTTTTCATTAATTAAAGGTCCATACACACTGGGCGACTATGCGCAGCGTGTATGGACAGCGATGATGTCAATCACCGTTGCGGGGAAAGCCGCTCAGTGCATACACACTGAGCGGCTTTCCCCCTGCCCGGCGCTGACTGAGGGGGGGGGACCTTATCTAGGACTTAAAATGTTAGTATGGAGGAGGATTTTGAAACCTCTAAAAACTACAGCTCACATGTGGGTCCTGCTTTTTTAATTTAAACATTATTGGGAAAATTTACTAAAGTTTCTAAAAAATGAAAAGATACTTTGTTGCCTCTAGCAACCAGATTCCATCTACCCTAGAAAATTCTTGAAAGAATTGAATTGGTTGCTGTGTGCAACATCACTTCTCAATTTAAGAACCTTTAGTAAATCTACCATTAATTCAATTATTGCTGGACTTTTTGCCAGACGAAAAACCTGCAATAGTCGGCTAGTTTTAGGGTGAATTAGATTTGCCCATGTAGATTTTCCATCTCATTAAAAAATCCAGCATGGGCGTAAACCACGTGGATCGGCAGCAAATTAACTGCTGATACACACGTTATCAACCACTTGTGGTCAAAGTTGCAGGCGTTTTACCGTTTTTGATTGGCCTCCCTGCCAAAAAATTTAAATGCAAGCAATTGAATACTATGGTGGCAAGTTAGCACCATGATTTCAACTATTACCACCCTAGGTGTCCTATTCAGAGGAAAGAATAAAACAGACTTACCGTATATACTCGAGTATAAGTCGACCCGATTATAAGCTGAGGCACCTCATTTTACAACAAAAAACTGGGAAAACTTATTGACTCAAGTGGGACCCTCACTCGAGTATAAGCCGAGGGGGGGCTGTTTCAGCATAAAAAATGTTCTGAAAAAGTAAGCTTATACTCGAGTATATATGGTAATCAAGGATGACTTCCCCACACATTAAGCAGCAGAGGGTGCATGTAAAGTGCAGTTAAGCCCATAGAGTTTGGCACCTAATAAGCATTACCTAGAAAAAGAAAAAAAAAATTAAGAAATTGTGAAAAACTCGACCACTGTAATGTCAAACTAGTGTGTGTCAAACTAAAAATTGTCTGAGACATCTGGATACCTGAAAGTTCATATACTAGTGTAATGATTAGGTGTACTAGATTTTAACAGAGCAGGCTATACTGTATAATAAGCTACAGTATATAGGCCAGTATCTCAGCAAATTCAGTTTCAATGACTGATAAAGCAATTTTTTTTTCTTCATTTGACCATTTGGTGCCACATTCTTCATTAAATGTTCAGAAGGCACAAAGTTGCTTTTCTGCAAACATGTTAATGTGCTTTATGTTAAATTCATAGAAATAATAAAAATATAGTATAACACTAGGGGTGTCCCTCCTGCTGTGCAGATATACAAACCACAGCAGTGTTATTTTTCAATAATAACAACAGGCGTCCAATCAGAAGGCTTTAACATGACACAAACTTGATCACTGTCCATACTCTGAGGCCTGGAAAGAATAATACACAGACCACCGAAAAAATCTAATTACTTACATAAAACCAACATATTATATATTGATGTCAGTTTGTAGAAAGGTAAGCTCACTATTATGTTAATTTTGAGCTCATACGAAGGCATGTACAATATTTGTTTGAGAGGAGGTCTTGATAAAGCCCTTGAGGAACCAAAACATAAACTAATGCAGCCTTTAATCTACAATTGTATTGCAGCCTTCACAATCTACTTCTCATCCTTTGACACAAGTTAAAAAAAATATGGTAAAAACATAACACCTAAGTAAGATGTAGATTTACTAAGCAGGGCACTTAAACGCAGATGCTTCTTCAGCAGTTTAAGCCATTAGATTTAAACAGGAAATAAAAAATTAATAAGAATAAATACAAAATGATGACCGATAAGCAGATGAACCACTTGGGCCATCTAGCCAAGCCATGTGCCACACATACAAGTAATTTTTTTTGTTGATTGCCAATTAACCTACCAATATATTTTTGGATTGTGGGAGATAACTGGAGTACCCCGTGGAAAACCACACAAATGGCCCTCCTACATTTTGACTGTCTGTAAACACCCTGTTTTGTTGTATCACTGTCCCCTTTGTAAAGCGCAACGGAATATGCTGCGCTATATAAGAAACTGTTAATAAATAAATAAATGGGTTGAGAATATACGAAACTCCACACAGGGCTGTGGTGGGTATTGTACCCATTACCTAAGTGACCATTCCATCATCTGTACAGCCATTAATATGGTTTGTGAAGTACCCCAGTGGTGATTGCTATGGAACTATTTTTCTTAAGGTCCCAAAATGGACGTTATATGACCGAAGTGTATAGGTATTCTTGAAGTATTTTACTCACATTAAAGCATGAAATAGATGTATCTGACACATCCCATGTTAGATAATTGAAGTGCTCCTCAAAACACACAGAGGTCCAAATCAAGTAGACTTCAATCTCATGTAGAAATTAACATTAAAACAATAGTTTGATAATCACTTGTAACACAAGAACTCTAATCCCGTATAACCTACAGAATGGGATGGGGGGGGGGGGGGGTTAATTATTCTCAAGGGTGTATACTGTGGTAAAAAAAAAAAAAAACACACACCACAACAACAACAACAACAACAGGAGTCCCAAAAATGCACAATGTCCATGAAAAAAAAGACAGTAATTCTGTATTCCACATGGTAATAGTTGTATAAGGACTACCATGTTTATAATTTGTAAGGTACCACATTATTAACAGTGGCGCCATAGGTTTCAGGTTGTTTTTTTGTGCTTTTATGATGTGAAACAGTGACCTTGCTTTTCTGATGGCATGGTGACACAAGGTGCCTCTTCAGCACTTCATTGTTACCACAAACATTAAAACACAGAGGCCACAGCAATATTCTAAAGAAAACACTGTGCTACAGTGGCAATCTAGTCAAAAATAAGGCAACACTAATCTCTATATTCATATTGACACAATATATATGATGGTATTGTGTAGAATACACATGTTTTTTCACTAGTATCTGCACTATTCTGGGGAAAGCATGGCATAAAAGGATCAGGCTGGTCACTGCATGATTATGAGAGAAGAAACGATAGCACAGGAGCCGTTGCTGTATACTATGCAGTATTCCTAAGGGATATATGGTGTTAGATGGGGGTTGAGTCACCATTGCCAAGTATTTTCATTATACATTTACGTCGCTTAGCTGTGGGTTTAATCTATAAATCAATACCCCATGCACGACTCCGAATTGAAGTTCACAATGGCAAAAGGTATGCAAATGGACATGTAGGCCAACATTGCATACTTTGTTAAGACATGGTCCAGAAACACTTGCAAACCTGATTATAGGAGCTCTTAATAAGGATTTGAAGGTATTTACTTCATTACAGAACTATGATCTGCAGGTAATAGTGTAAACCAAGGATCCTCACTACGTTCTTTAGGGATTGGGGGCATTGCACACAAAGCTGATGTGGGAACTGCTGCTTTTAGAGTCCATAGCACTGGACGGTGACAGCAACTGCTCACTGCCCTCAGACATTCATCTGCAGGTGGTAACACACATAACTGTGGTGATAAAAGGCACTGCAGAGATGACAAGGTTGTGTGAAACCCTTATTAGGGGATGTGGGAGGCAACATAGGGATACTGACATTGGGGGAAGGGGCTGCAGGATTCTGCTGGAGGTCTGATCAGAATGTCAGAATGGGGGTGGGCAACACATCAGTAGGTAAGGGTAACCAGACAATATAAAAGTTAATATGCTCTATTCTAACAGGCAAAAATGGTGACACTTGAAGGACATCTCATCAGGGCATCAGTAGGTGTCTCAGGGGGTGTACAGCTCCTAGACTGGGCAGCAGACACTAGAATGACACAAGGATTTATGGAAAAAAAACAAAGTTGTCATCCTGGGAAACAGTAATTAGAGGAGCAAGACGGATATTTGGGTAACACAGGACTATCATCAAGCTCTAGGTGGTCTGAGCACAGCAATTCTGCACCCTCAATACAAACTGGGACTCTATGGCACAGCTCAGATTAATACCAAATATCTGGGGTTCATTGGTACTGAGGTCATCACAGGGAGCTTAGGCTGGACATATGTGAGCATGCTCTGGAAAACACAAGCTCAGGTTAAGGGGGAAGGGAACTCACAGACACTGGCATGTGGATGGCACACACGATCACTGGAATGTGCCTGAATATGGGTGCACAGGCAGTGCACTAGTTTAGGGGGTGCAATGCCAGAGACTGGGGAGCAAGACAGCTGATTAGATTAAAATGCACAAACAGCATGCCGGGTACAGGGGGGTCATGACTGGTCCTGTGTGACTTCATCAGGGTGGCACACAGCCTGGGCACAGGTTTAGGGGGGCACTGCTGTACACAGATTAGGGGGTGACAGACAATGATGCTCGGCAGAGCACTTACCCTGCATGCTGCTCACAGTGCTGTGCTGCTGGGGGTGTCCTGGGATCCCGGGGCCCGCACTGCTGCCGCTGCTACCACTGTTACTGGGATTGGAAGTCGCCATTGTTAATATATTAGATTCCAAATGAAGGCTGCAATGCAGCAACCCCCACTGTGCCTGCCCCCTCCCAGAATCCCTCAGTCTGACGTCGCAACACCGCCTCCCCGCGTGACGTCACCACCCTCCTCCACCGGCCTGCAGCATACCAGGAAGGGCTAGGGCGCCCAGTCATACTTACACACAACCGCGCACAGCGCAACACAACACACTAACACACACAGCCCGGGGTGGGAGTGCTGCTGGCTGCTACATTGCCGCGCTGCATCTACTGCGGGCTGCGGCGCATATTTCACATTAATTTACATGCAGCCACTCATAGAGACAGGTATCACTCTGCTGCTGCTGATGTACTACAGTACGTCTTTTCCTGAGAGCAGCCAATCATTGCATGCTGCAGAGCTCTGTCCATTACAGCTGTCAATTGTACTTCTCTATTTTATTATATATTATTTCCAGTTATAAAGAGCCCACATATTCGCTGTACAGTGAACACTTGGTCATTCACATTGGTCCCTGACTCAGTGGAACATTGGGAGAGAGGTAAAGTGGAGAGATATACAGGGCAATAAATATACTATAGGTCCATACACACTGGGCGACTATGCCCAGCATGTATGGACAGGAAAGCCGGAGGGGGGCGTTTCATAGTGGAGCGCTATTTATTTATTTATAGTTTCTTATGTAGCGCAGCAGATTCCGTTGAGCTTTACAATAGTAGACAGCTATGCAAAGCCGTCCTGAAAGCCGCTTTCCCGGCATCATACCTCCCAACTGTCACGATTCCGTCGGGACAGTCCCGATTTTCGGGTCCTGTCCCGCTGTCCCACCCGCGGCAGGCATTGTCCCGCTGCGGGGGGTGGCAGTTGGGAGACCCCCCCAATCTAGTAGAATAGACGCTGTGTGCATGCGCACAGCGTCTATTCTCGTATGAAAATGAGGTTGCGACTAATTAGCATAAGCCGCGCCCTCATTTGCATACGCCCTGCCCCTTTTTCGCCGCGCGAGTGTCCCTATTTCCTCCGGACGGAAGTTGGGAGGTATGCGACATTGTTGCGGGAGAGTGCAGCAGTGCTGATCGCCGGGCCATACACACTGGGCGGCTTTGAGCTGAAATCCGCTCAAACATGCTGTTTTGAGCGACTTTCAGCTCAAAGTCGCCCAGTGTGTATGGGTCTTAAGCCTTATAATCTAGCAGTATTTTTTATTTTTTTTGTGAGGTGAGATTATGGTTGTAAACCATTGTACTTAAATACTGCTTTCAGATCTCCATGCCAGGTTGGACCAGTATTTTCACACTATGGGCTGATTCTGGTTGACTCGCAGCTAGGGATGGCCATCAAAATGGTATCCGGACTATTTGTCTACAACAAAAAGATAGACAGCCATTAGGTCGACACCATTAGTTCGACAAGCCAATAGGTCGACATGCCATTAGGTCGACAGTGTCTAGGTCGACATGGGGTTTTTCACTGTTTTTTGACCCGACATGTGCCGACAGGCGGTATTTGATGCCCTACCATCCACTAGTGCAGGGCTGGGCAACACCTGCCCTCCAGATGTTTATTAACTACACATCCCAGCATGCCTTGAATCAGTTTCAGCATGGCCACATAGCAAAACTAATGCAAAGTATCCTGGGATGTGTAGTTCATCAACATCTGGAGGGCCGGTGTTGCCCAGCCCTGCCCTAGGGCGAGGTGTGTGAATGAAATAGTGTGCCGAGCGCAGCAAGGCACCGTGCCCGAAGCATTGTGAGCAAAGCGAGCAATGCGAGGGGCTGCGGTTCACTTCAAACTTTGTCCATGTCGACATGTGGGTCAAAAAACAGTGAAAAACCCCATGTCGACCTTTTGACTGTCGACCTAATGGCAGTGTCGACCTATTGGCTTGTTGAACTAATGGTGTCGACCTAATGGCTGTCTATCTTTTTGTTGTAGACAAATGGTCCCGCTTCCCATCAAAACACACCCCATCAATGGCAATTTTAGCATGAACCATCAATGGTAATAAACCATCGATGGTTCCCAACATCGAATTGTTGCGCATGTGCAGAAGAATAGGGGGAACTGTTGCACAGTTTCCTCTGCACATGGGCATCCCCTCCCCGGTGGCTTGCTACTCTGTGTTCATCCTTCATTGCTGCCGCAGTGTTGTTTGGTTGCCATGCCAATGCTGACAGCCGGCACGTGCGCTGCAGCATTCATTATTTATTTATTAACAGTTTCTTATATAGCGCATACATATTAGGCAGCGCTTTACAGAGAATATTTGAGCATTCCCATCAGTCCCTGCCCCAGTGGAGCTTACAATCTATATTCCCTACCACATGTCCACATACACACACAGACATTCTAGGGTTAATTTTTTTTTGTTGGAAGCCAATTAACCTTTCTGTATATTTTTGGATTGTGGGAGGAAACCGGAGTACCCGGAGGAAACCCACGCAAGCATGGGGATAATATACAAACTCTGCACAGTTAGAGCCATGGTGGGGATCGAACCCATGACCTCAGCGCTGTGAGGCAGTAATGCTAACCATTACACCATCCGTGCTGCCCAGAGCCACAGTTGAGGGCAGAGCCGCAATGGGCAGCGCTGGCAACTGGGAACAGTTACTCAGGCTTGGGTAAGGTGCTGTGGTGGTGCCCAGGTCCAGCAGTGTTCCCTCAATGATGGCCAGGCCAATCAGGAGGTTCTTTCGCCCCATGTGCACACCGCAGTTAGCCAATTAGCATTCAGGAATTGTGTGAGATGGAACAGAGTCTTTCCTTCTCTCTGCCCACCCTGCCCAGTCTCTGTCAATTGCAGCACTGCTGCTGCGCTGACACTCTTCTGTCTCCAGTCTTCTCTTTGGCTCCATGCAATTCAATTTTTTTGTAAATCGCCATCGGTATGCCTTACATTGATGGCTGAAAACTATCTAACCTTCTGCTATCAATAGCAGAAACATTGAGCACTAGGCAACAACCATCAATGTTTTTGGAACATCGATAGTCAATGGCCGCTCCTACTCGCAGCGCTATGTGTCTTTTTAAGCCCGCCTGCCCCCCTCCACAGGGTGAATTCGCCCACACAGCTGTGAATAGATGTTTTGCATAAACATCAATTTGCAGCCTATCAAATGATGTGAGTACACACAAAACTAAGACACTCTCAGGTGTCTTAGTTAAAAGCCCATGAAACGCTGGGCGTTCCCATGGGTGCATCCCCCAGCCCGTCGCACCCCTGCCCGCACTAAATTCGCACATGAACGCATGGAGCAGAATAAGGTCCTGAACTCGGATCGTGATCTGAAAGGGGTAAAAAAAAAAGTGCCTTGATTGGAATTAAACCCAAGACTTCAGTGCTGTGAGGCAGTAATATGACTAAATACCGGTACCACAGTGGTCTGAGCTGCTGTACAGATTCTTCCAGAAAGTGAGAATAATAGCACTTTATGCAGTTTATCTCTTGTACCATGCGCTAGCCATCATAAGTCACTGACAGAAGTACAATAAGTCAGCTGTGTCTTTGATAAATAGAACTATAGTTTCTAGTTCAACAGTGATGTTGAAAAGAAAAGAAAAACTGACTGCATAACCGAACTTCTAAACCCAATCTGTCAGTCAGTGTTCACTATAACTATACAAGATATTAGCTCCTGAGCATCATTTTCCAGAGCTGCCAATTCTAGCCCTGTATGATTGATAGCACAGTCGCTACTTTTTTTAGTCAGTTCCTTTTAAGACCATCAAGATGTCAATCACAATTCAACATCGGCTTGAAGCACATCTCTAACTATGAAATTACATTTCTATTTCAATTGCATTTATAACAACTACTTACATGTAATGTTTGTTATTAGTGGGAGTGCTACATATTGTTATTTTGTTGCTTTTAATCTATTTACTTCCTTTGCAGCTTTAATTTTATGCCCAAAGTAAAGCCGATTTTGGCCAGACCAGAATCCGCTAGAAGGTTAGCCAGAACCGCCCCATGTGTGCACTGTGAAAGTCGATAAGCATGACTTGGATTCGCTTAGAAATGGCATTTGAGTCTGTAAACAATTACTATAAGATCCTTGTGAATATAATGCCCCTTTCCCACTGCAGCTAAAAAACGGTAAATTGCCGATTTTCAGCGCAATTTACCGTTTTAAGGCTGCAGTGGGAAAGAGTTGAAATACCGTTTAAAGTTAAATGGTATTTCAACCCGTTTTTAAAGCAGAGTCCTACACATTAAAATAACGTTTAAGAGGCAGTGGGAATGCCTCTTAAACGTTATTTAGCCTCCAGGCAGTCCCAGTGCCTGATGAGAACTAGTAATGCATGTGTAATGAGTGCACGTGCATAATAAAGAGCCGCTCATTACATATGCGCATATGTAATGAGCAGCTCATTAGTATGCACGTGCACTCATTACATATGCGCAAAGTGAGAACTACTAGTTCTCATCAGGCACTGGGACTGCCTGGACCCTGCATGGACCCCCGCTGCCTCCCCACTGCCCTGCATCCCCGTGCAGGTAAGTACAAGGGGAGGGGAGGTGGGGGCACAGGGCAGGTATGGGGGGTTAGGCACTCTTTACACTTGGGGGGGGGGGGAGGGATTAGGCACTCCTTACACTGGGGGGGGTTAGGCACTCTACATTTTACACGGTTCACTGCAATGGGAATGGTACTTAAATGGTATTTAAAACGGTAATCTGCTGCAGTGGGAGTGCTAATACCGTTTTAAATACCATTTAAGATTACCAGTACTTTAAACTGGTCTGCAGTGTCCCTTGACCAATGTGTTTCACATTTTTATCTGTCCTGTGTTCAGCCCATCGTTTCTATATCAGCGATCTGTCAGCTACCCAACAATCCTAATCTACAGTAAAGGCCCCCATACATCGAGGCGATTTGGTCCGATTTCGGCTGATTGCGACCATTTGGCCAGTTAAATCGGCCCAAATCGCCTCTCCCTGACATGCCGTCGGGCCCGATGCGCGGTCCCGCGCGCATCGGACCCGACCAGGTGGTCGGACCGGCAGGCCGTCCTATCACCCGTTCCTCCAGGCGGCGAGGAGGGCGGTAAGCAGGGACGCATGCGATCCACCACAACGGATCATATGCGTCCCTGCTGACCGGGAAGGTCCCGGCGGCTCGCAGGGTGTCGGGTGTCCGTACACTGCTGCGAGACATCGCAGGCAGTGTTTGGGCACCTTAAGTAAGCAGCTACAGCAATAAGCAAAGAGGTGTTGCAAAGCTCCATATTGTCCAAGAAGAGAGGCCAGTTCCAGTTGTCAGTGAATGAGCTTGGTGGTTGCAGAAATTACCATCTCCTATGTTTATGGTAGCTTCTAGGTTCCTCTCACCAAAAGGACCTTTCCTGGGAATAGTAACCTTGGGCGAGTGAAGTGAAGCGAGTGAACCACCGTACCTGAAGCGTGACAAGGACAGTGGCGGAACTACCGAGGGTGCAGGGGGTGCAGCTGCTATGGGGCCCGGCGGCTGGGGGGGCCCGGGCCCCATGGACAGAAAGCAGTCCCCTGCACCATGGCCATGCTGCTTAGTAATTGTATTACTACTATCTACCACGGCCGCCTTACATGCAGCTCGCGCTGTGTGAAGAGGGGGGCGTGCGCGCCGTGCTGGAGCCTGGAGGAGAAGCCGGGCAGAGAGTCAGGGGAATGATGACGCGCAGTCGCGCGAATTGAAGCCTCCCCCGTCTGCACCTTAGAGGAGCTGGCCGGCGCTGTCAGTTACAGGAAGCCGGTACCCACCTAGGCTCCGCCTCCAGCAGAACAATCGTGGCGCGCTGCATAGCCACCGGCAACACCGCTGTCCGCCGCTGCCAGCTGAGGTGACCCTCCAAACAACATGCATGCCGCTGCCTGCATGACAAGGAAGTCGATATGCAAGTTTCCTGCAGCAGGCAACATAAGGATCTTTAAGAATCTGAAACCTCCAACACGGCCAGTGGTAAGTTTTGTGGCAGATGGGGTAGGCCAGTGGTGGGGGTTTATGGAAACAGTGGCTGTATGTACAGTATGTGAGCTAGAAGGTATGTATTTATGTATGTACAGTATGCATGCATGTATGTATGTATGTATGTATGCATGAGAACTGCACAGTATGTATGTATGTATGTATGCATATATGCATGAGAGCTGCACAGTATGTATATATGCATGAGAGCTGCATAGTAAGTATGTATGTATGTATGTATGCATGCATGAGAACTGCACAGTATGTATGTATGTATGCATATATGCATGACAGCTGTACAGTATGTATATATGCATGAGAGCTGCACAGTAAGTATGTATGTATGTATGTATTAGAGCTGCATAGTATGTATATATGTATATATGAGAACTGTACAGTATGTATGTATGTATGTATGTATGTATGTATTAGAGCTGCACAGTATGTATATATGTATATATGAGAACTGTACAGTATGTATGTATGAGAGCTGCACAGTATGCATTATGTATGAGAGGGGCGCAGTATGTATGAATGAGAGCTGCATTGTATGAATGTACAGTATGAATGAGAGCGGCACTGTATGTATGTACATTATGTATGAGAGCGGCACTGTATGTATGTACAGTATGAATGAGAGCGGCACTGTATGTATGTACAGTATGAATGAGAGCGGCACTGTATGTATGTATAGTATGAATGAGAGCGGCACTGTATGTATGTACAGTATGAATGAGAGCGGCACTGTATGTATGTACATTATGTATGAGAGCGGCACTGTATGTATGTACAGTATGAATGAGAGCTGCACTGTATCATAGGCGAATCTAGAATTATGGTAATGGGTGGTCCCAGATGTAGACATAATAGCAGGGGAACCTTTGCGCGGCGTAGCCGCGTGGCAAAAAGGGGGTGTGCCTCATGGGAAGGAGGCGTGGCATCACAAAAAGGGGTGTGGTATTACACTTTAGACCATACACAGTAATGCCCATTACACATTTTAGCACACTCCGTAATACCCATTACACATAAAGCCACACGCCGTAATGCCAATTACACATAAGGCCACACACCATAATGCCCATTACACATTGTGCCACACATCATGATGCCCATTACATACTATATAACAAACCGTAATGCCCATTACATATTTGCCACATAAGTGCTGCTTACCTACGTGCTCATTGCTAGTGGGTTATTGCTTGATGGCACCATAGTACTCATTACACATGATGCCGCACACCATAGTACCCATTACACATGATGCCGCACACCATAGTACAAATTACACATGATGCCGCACACCATAGTACTCATTACACATGATGCCGCACACCATAGTACACATTACACATGATGACACACACCATAGTACCCATTACACATGATGCCGCACACCATAGTACCCATTACACATGATGCCACACATGATTAAAGGGGGGGCGGGCTGAGGTGAAAGCTTGGAGAAGAATTGGAGCGGAAACTGCAGGGGTGACAGTCACTGACAGCTGGACAGAGAGCAGGGGGCTGCCCGGCTGTATTCAGAGCACTGCAGGTCACGGCTGTTTGAAATAATACCCCTTTCACAATAGAAAATGCAGGGATTTTCCCGGGAATATGGTCCCAGGATCATGCAGGGACATTCCCAGGCTGACCCCTTATACACCAGCCTAGTCCCTGCATTTTCTGGTATGAGGGGGAGAGACAACCACTCCCCTCTTCCTACCCCCCTTTAACCAACCAGCTATATCTTCGGAACCAACTGACCCATTTACATGAGACCAGTATCATATTGAAGAACTTTTGAGTTGGCTTTGAATGATTTTGGTCCCGTGAAACTGGGCTGTTTGGTTCCAGAGAAATCTGCCCTCAAAAAACATAAATAAATAGTCATGAAATTACATTTAAGAAATGAAAAAAAAAAAAAAAACGGTTTAACCTCAATATTCCTGGAACCAATTAACACATATGGATCCAGCCTGGTATCAGATTGAAGGCCCAGCGATTTGGGTTCGACTGAGATCAACCTCGAGCTTCAGTGATGCCAAAGGGGGAACTGGCAGCCATTGAACTGGGTGGGCGTCGGAATTAGTGGGTCCCATGTTATTCTATAAAGAAAACGTTCCAGCTTTGCCTGGCCGTATCTCCGGTTCCCAGGGGGCTAGAGACACGGGGCTGGGCTCGTTGGAAAGCCCCTTCCCTCAGCTACAAAATGGGCTAATGGGTGGTCCTGTGCACCCCCGGACCACCCCCTAGATTCGCCTATGCACTGTATGTATGTACAGTATGAATGAGAGCGGCACTGTATGTATGTACAGTATGAATGAGAGCGGCACTGTATGTATGTACATTATGTATGAGAATGGCACTGTATGTATGTACAGCATGAATGAGAGCTGCACTGTATGTATGTACATTATGTATGAGAGCGGCACTGTATGTATGTACATTATGTATGAGAGCTGCACTGTATGTATGTACAGTATGAATGAGAACGGCACTGTATGTATGTACAGTATGAATGAGAGCTGCACTGTATGTATGGGAGTGGCAATGTTCAAGATAGAGGGAAACGTAAATATGAGAGATATGAGATAAATAAATAGAGTGCTGCTGCTCTTTGACGGGCAGAAGCACCTACACAGTCCTGGTGACCCCCATCCTCAACCCCACCTCCGTAACGGCCTGGAACCCAAAGAGTTTTGTGGGATGGTGTCAAAGCAATGAGTTGGGGGGGGCCCTTAAAAACAATTTGCTATGGGGCCCACAACGTTCTAGTTACGCCTCTGGACAAGGATACAACTTTGTACTGTACAAAATAGGGGTGTTACTTGTGTTTCACAAGGCCATTCCGCTTCTTACAGGGTAACACCCCTTTTGGGCATTTGTCCTGATATACCCAATATCATTGTTGGGTGGTATGCTATAGGCTAATGCCACCTGAAGAGATGTCATTAGAGGATGCGCCAAAACTTTGTCTGGTATGTTTCACTTACCAGATCTTTTTAAATTTGAACAATTTAGCAATCCCCATGAAACTCTAATGGTGTGTACACACGGGACGATATGGCTTCCGATGTTGCCGATATAGTGAACATCGGAAGCCATATCGCATGCTGATCGCATGCTTTTTTAGGGCTTGTGACCCCGATGCGCTGACGATGCGCGCTCCCGTGTGAGCGCAAATCGGCAGTGAAATAGGGAGGACCGGCAAGACCCCCCCCCCCCCGTGTGTACACACCATTAGAGGACTGCTTCTGCGGTCAGAAGTGAAGGGATCACTGTACCTCAGAACAGTTTTTTTCATTTGGGAGCTGCTTCTAAATTGTCATTAAACATACAACAAAGAAGGAACTTTGCATCTGGACAAACCAAGTTGCAATGGGGCAGATGTATTAAGCCTTAACAAGAGATAAATGCAAGGGTGATAAAAAGAGCTAAACATCCAGCCAATCAGCTCCTTACTGACTTTTTTCAAACACAGTCTGTAACATGGCAGTTAGCAGGTGATTGGCTGGACGTTTATCTCTCCTTATCTCCCTTGGATTTATCTCTTATTTAAGATCTGCCCCAGTGAAACAGGTCCTATTTGCCTACCTTTTATACTTGCTTTCCGGGAGAAGCCCAGAGTGTAGATGCATGTGGGCAGTGATGGGGGTAGTTAGGTGCATCATTGGCCTTAACCCTCATGATAAAATGCTGCACTTCATCTTCTGGGGCTGCAGGGGACTACCTAAAAAATAAGGTGTCTCTGACAGGATCTGTGAAACTAGGCAAGTATGCAATAGGTGCAGAGTTTTCATTTTAATGCAGAGTAAATACTGACAGCTTTAGCATATAGACTGCAAATGTTGTGTAGCTTAATTTTCCCACTGCTTTGTTCTCAACTCAGAAACAGCCTCTTAATGAGTCCATCGGTCTGTTACAATTCCCATTATGTATGGTCATTTACCAAATCCCATCCACTTTTACTTATAGCAAACATGTACAGTGACCAAATTAGCAGTCCATCTCATTGTGAAAAGCAGCCATCACCACAGGATGTCCATTGTTCCAAATTTAAGAGCTTTCAATTTGCACTAATTAAATATCTTCTCAGTGACTGATTAAATCAAAATAAAAGGAAGTAAACCGAATTTACCACACACAGACAGGAATGACACATAGTATATTATTATTAATAATAATAATAAATGAGGCATTTCTGTATATGTATTTAGCTGTCATTTGCCTCAAGAACAATTCAGAAGATTCTTTTTTTACCCCCCCCCCCCCCTACTCTTTTCTTTTGGGTACCCCTACCCAGTCAAAAAATGTAATCTATTGGTTAGTTTCTTTGTCTATTCATTATTTTGGGGAAACTGCATATGGTTTCTGTAAACCATCAGAATAAAGGTGCCCATACTCTATTCCAATTTGGGCCGATTTCACCCGCCGGGCCAAGAAATCTGGCAAATCGGAGGTGCCATTGCAAAAGCTGCGATTCGATCGCAGTTCTAAAGACTGCAGCCTAGTAAGACCGACCTTACTCAGACTTGCAGTCTCTGGGCATTGCGAGGCCAAGGAAACTGCAAACGCGATGCAGATCATGGCCTTGCCATGTTCGGAAAAGGGGGGTGACAATCCCCCGCTATCCCAAATGCCAGCCGCCCCGTCCCTTCCCAAGACTGTCTCTGCTTGTCAATCAGGCAGAGGGAGGTGTTCACATTATAGCAATGCAATTGCAGGACACGTTCTGCACATGGGCAGTTTCCCGATAATTGTGCCGACACTGGGTGCGTGCGCCTATGGCGAATAAAATGTTTGCCGGGTGCATGCACCCATCCTTGTGGGCGGGGGGGGGGCAGAGAGGAGCATTCTCATGCTAATTGCATACCTCCCAACTGTCACGATTCCGTCGGGACAGTCCCGATTTTCGGGTCCTGTCCCGACGTCCCACCCGCGGCAGGCATTGTCCCGCTGCGGGGGTGGCAGTTGGGAGACCCCCCAATCTAGTAGAATAGACGCTGTGCGCATGCGCACAGCGTCTATTCTCGTATGAAAATGAGGTCGCGGCTAATTAACATAAGCCGCACCTTCATTTGCATACGCCCCGCCCCCTTTTCGGACGCTCGCGCGGCTTCGCCGCGCGAGTGTCCCTATTTCTTCCGGACACAAGTTGGGAGGTATGTAATTGGCCTATGACACATGTGCGGGAGGTGGGCAGCCTACTTCCTACTACGCCTACTTCCCCCCCAGTGTCCACGCATATATAAGTGACTTCAGAGTCACTTTTATACACATGCGCCTTTGCCATCATTCGATGGTCGCCGACCATAGAATGATGGGGGCGGATCCCACAAGGCTGCAAATGGATTTTACTGTGCAACATCCATTCACAGTCCCTGCGAACGAATCGCCTTTGCGAATGGTGGGCCAGCGTACAACCATTTGCAAGTTGGGGTTTGGTGGACTCGCAATCAACCAGAATAACCCCCTTTATATCTTATTCTATACAACCTGAATTGAACCCAATATGTGATCTGAGCAATTTCAGCTATCAGAACCAGATGGTGAAATCTCCCTCTATATCACTCATACAGTGTTTTAAATGCAAAAGCATAGAGTGACACTTAATGAAATCTAGGAGAAGCAGCTAAAAGTGGTATATTGTCAAAAAGTCAACAATAATGTCAATAGCACAATGTCATCAGTTATGTAAATATTAGATATTCTCAATATCAACAGGTGAAATATTGACAGTCAGAATGTCGACATTAGGATTAGGGATAGCGGATAAATACTTATCATAATGCCGGAGAATAGGAGGACTGACCGAGAAGTTATGGTCACATGACCACCAGGACCCTCAGACACCTCAGGAGTTTCTGAAGCTGACAGCAGAAGGTAAGTCACCACTAGCCCATCAGGGACCATATTTCGACATTCTAAGCTATTTGAGGAGGAGGAGGTTACACTAGGTTACACTATTGGGAAGATAGGGCTTTTAACCGACAACAGTATCTGCGCAGGAGGCGTTCTCTGATCCTGGCAACCCCATTTTTATTTTTGTTATGATCATGGAGTTTTTAAGTTTATTCTGTAAACAACGGAATCTTTGACAGTTCCTGTCAGCTGCCTGGAAATCTTGCCTCACCCATTATTTTCAGCAACTCCTTCACCTCTTCAGGACTCAAATTTGCCATGGCTGTGTGTGCAGGAAGTAAGCCAAATACTCTCTGTACTCTCCTCTGCACTCTGCTGTCCAGGCACATGGCTAATGATGTCATCAGACACACAGGGGCAGTTTTATTAAGCTTGATGAAGTGATAAAGTGTCTGGTTTTTATCACCAGCCAATCAGCTCCCAACTGTCATTTTTTAATCAAGCCTGTAACTTCACAGTTAGGAGCTGATTGGCCGGAGATAAAAAAAACAGACACTTCACTGAGCTTAATAAATCTGCCCCACAGTGAGCAGCCTCAGCAGTTTACAATGAACCATGGGTTGAATAACCCGGGTTGGACAATTTAAAGGCCATTTAACCTCGATCCAACCATTGTATAACACCGCTTATATCCCTGGTTGAAATGCCAGGTTGCTCAACCAGAGATATTTAAAAGGGGTGCATTTACAGTCCACCTCAACCCGGGTTATGCAGCCTCAACCCGGCAATAACCAGGGTTATTTTGGCAATGTGAAAGGGGTATAAGTGATCCGGGAATTTAAAGGGGAGTGGTATATTAGGTTGACCCCAAAAAGGTTGTTGTGTACAAGGTTGACACATGAAAAGTTTCACATGAGTTTTTCGCATTGTTTTTGGTGTCGCTATCGATGCCTGAGCACCTAGACCCTTACATATTGTACCACAGCAGAGTCCACGTGTGTGGTAAGGTATGAAAAAATGTAAGAAATCCCTAAGAAATTATGTAGACCATTCCATGTTTTCACCATACCATGTCTTTTTGCTTGTGTCTTTTGACCATGTCGACCATATAATAAAGACCTATTTGGTGTCACCTGGCGGCAGTCTGCACACCCCGTGTGGCACCTCTGCTAACAACATCTTGAAAGTTAATTTTATTTCTCTAGGCAATAGACATGTATGTATGTATGTACCTTTCTCTAAGGACCTTATTCAGGTCCAGTGGCTCCCATGGGCATGGAGGAGCGATGTTTAGCGACTTCATATATGCATTTATGAGCATGTGCAGCTGCTTGGTGCGAGCAGGCATGCTGAACTGCTTGTTATCCGTCCCGTTCGCATCTAGCAGTGCAGGCGGGGGGTGGTGCTGACAGGCTGCACCCATGGGAACACCCAGTGTTTCATGGGTTTTCCCATGAAACCGCTGGGCGTTCCCATGTTAATTTGGCAATGACGTGGGTGCCGGGGGTGGGCCTGCTCACTACACAGCGACTATACGCAGCCGAGCGACCTGGTTTGACTTCCTCTCTTTGTTTGACTCAGAATCAGCTCCAAGTGCAGAATGCAAGTCCATTAGCTAATAATACAGTCGTGCAGAGAATGTGCCTAGAGCAAATACCTCAGAACATTTTTGACTGCTAAATATGAATAAGTAAGGCTGCACAAACCCAATTTCCCTCTGGAAATAGTGACTATGGTCTAGTGAGAGCAGAGCAGCCTACCCTCCTGCATTCTGCAGGAGACTCCCTGAAATAGTAGCAAGCTCCCTGTCTCCCTGAAGGGTCTAGGAATAACTCTGATTTTACCATTATACAGCTGCATTTTGGGTGAAAAAAAAATAATCTGAGCTCTATAATGTACATCCAAATGGAATCATAAGTGGCATAAAGGCTGCCTAGGCGCTGTGCAGCTCAGCTAATATATGTTCCCTGCGTCTATAAGCCCCCAGGGTACATCTAGTGTATACCTGTATGTGTTATGTATAGCTGTACTGTCACTGTTTAACTGTTACCTAACTGGCTGTTGCAAAGCAATCCAAACCAAATTCCTAGTATGCGCAAGTATACCTGGCCAATAAAGCTGATTCTGATTTCCTGTATTGGTTATAAGGCACAATGGGGCAAAAGTATTAAGCCTGGTAAAGCGATAAAGCAGTGATACAGTGGAAGGTGATAATGCACCAGCCAATCAACTCATAACGGAATTGGCTGGTGCATTATCACCCTCTGCTGTCACTTTGCCAGGCATAATACATCTGCATTCCTAGTCAGATCTATATCTACATATAGAATACAGTAATCACTAAAAAAATAAAATAAATGACATAAAAAAACTGCAAGTATATTACTTTAACCTTATTTTCAATATAATCAGTATGAGACATTATGATAAATCCAGCTACAGCATGTTTGTATTTAATGAGGCCTACAAGCCTCACCGAATCCAGCGGTCAAGTTTGCTGTGAGAATCTCCTGACATCTACTGGTAGAAAAGCATATTGTGTTGTATTATTCATAATGTACAAGATTATGGGATTCAATTACCTATGAAGGCTACCAGTTATCTATGCAATGGTAGCTTGCACCACTCAGTCCGTAAATGCAAATAAAAATCTGCACATACAGAAGTGCCATAAGTGTGAGATAAAGCCAGACTTAAGCTGGCCATACATCAACAGATCGATTGTCAGATCTGGCTGGTTGGAAAAAAAAACCCCTGGTAATTGATGAGAGCAAATGACAGTTGACCATTTGCTTTAAATTGCTGGAAAACTGCCAAGAACTGTCACTCCAGATATTACCAGGGTTTTGTTCCAACCAGCCAAATCTGACAATTGATCTGTAGATGTATGGCCAGCTTTACTAGCAGCATTGAGTAGTTTGTAGGTAATTAATTGACCCATATGTGTTTGATGGTGTAACTCATAGCTGCCTACCCTCCTGTATTTTTCTGGAGACTCCCTGAAATAGAAGCAATCTCCGTCTCTCCCTGATTAGTCTACAAATCTCCCTCATTTCACCTAGCCCACATTACACTTACATTTTTGGGGAAAAAAAGAATGAGAGACAGATACATTTATATTGAATCATCAGCACAATTTCCTAACACTTTAGCTCTTATTAACCGCTTTGGGGCTCATCTACATTTGGATACAAGTAATTTTAAAAGATTCCTCTCTGATGTAGCAGTACACACCCACGCTTCTAGGTGCCACTTTCACAATCTCTCCATATATGGAACTAGACATGCCCTTTGGGTGGAACATTACATGCCCCCTCAATGGGGCGCTGTGCAAAATTCTATTACCATGTATAATCTCCCGGAAACTAGTTTTCAAAAGTAGGTAGGTATGGTGTAACTACTTTGTCTAAACTATAGGTATACTTGTAGACTCGGGGTAGATGCATGAAGCAGTGATAAGGGAGAAGTGATAAAGTGCCTGGTACTTTATCACCGGACAATCAGCTCCTGACTGTTGAGTTACAGGTTAGGTATAAAAAGGGACAGTCAGGAGCTGATTGGTACCAGGCACTTTATTACTTCTCCTCCCTTATTACGGCTTCATAAATCTACCCCTCAATTACTTCTGGGAGAATTCACAGCTCCCTCAGGAATCTGGGAGAAATCCCAATAAAGATTTAGCAAATTTGCCTATAACCTTTAGGATTCTGGCTCTTGGATGCCCGTTTCAGACCTCATTGTGCAGCTGCGAATTTGCATGGCGGCTGATTATCAATATACTGCACATGCGTAGTATAACAGGGTGGTTCAGGTCCTGCCTAAGTACAGCCTCCCTGATATAAACCCCCAATTCAAAATGTTTACATCAGGGATAACAATTGGGGTAATCCAGACCTGACTGCATGGCCACGAATTTGCACGGCTAAAGTCCAGTTAAGATACCGCCCCACTAGAGTGAAATCCCATCTTGCAAATTAATGTGATCGCTGTGCGAATAAATGTGTACAGCTGCTCATCCATTCACAGCCATGCAAATATATCCAAAACCCATCGTAACAGGCTCACCATCAAATTATTTTTACACTGGATGTTCACACCTGCGTTTCTCTTAGCACTCCCGCCAAATGACCAGTTTCCACCCTCCCGACGCCTACTGCCAAGCCCCAGGAGGGGGGTTCTGTCCATCCAGACCCAGGAGGGGGGTTTGCCCCTCTAGCCCCAGGAGGGGGTTCTGCCGTCTAGCCCCAGGAGGGGGTTCTGCCCGTCTAGCCCCAGGAGGGAGTTCTGCCAGTCTAGCCCCAGGAGGGGGTTCTGCCCATCTAGCCCCAGGAGGGGGTTCTGCCCGTCTAGCCCCAGGAGGGGGTTCTGCCCGTCTAGCCCCAGGAGGGGGTTCTGTCTGTCTAGCCCCAGGAGGGGTTCTGTCTGTCCAGACCCAGAAGGGGGTTTTGCCCCTCCAGCCCCAGGAGGGGGTTCTGCCCATCTTGCCCCAGGAGGGGGTTCTGCCCATCTAGCCCCAGGAGGGGGTTCTGCCCGTCTAGCCCCAGGAGGGGGTTCTGCCTGTCTAGTCCCAGGAGGGAGTTCTGCCTGTCTAGTCCCAGGAGGGAGTTCTGCCTGTCTAGCACCAGGAGGGGGTTCTGCCCATCTAGCCCCAGGAGGGGGTTCTGCCCATCTAGCCCCAGGAGGGGGTTCTGCCCGTCTAGCCCCAGGAGGGGTTCTGTCTGTCCAGACCCAGGAGGGGGTTTTGCCCCTCCAGCCCCAGGAGGCGGTTCTGCCCATCTAGCCCCAGGAGGGGGTTCTGCCCATCTAGCCCCAGGAGGGGGTTCTGCCCATCTAGCCCCAGGAGGGGGTTCTGCCCGTCTAGCCCCAGGAGGGGGTTCTGCCCGTCTAGCCCCAGGAGGGGGTTCTGTCTGTCTGGTTATACTCGTGGGGGATGGTGGTGGGGGGGACCCTACACCATTTTTCTATTTATTTATTTTTACATATTTTTTACACAGAAAAGCGTTGCACGGATCTGATAGGATGGGGCAGAACTTAATGATTTCAGCATCTGCCCTGCCCCCGAACTGTATATCAGTGTCTTATGAGCAAGTAGCCATGTATTCCCTGTTTAAGGCCTGTGTTTTAAGTTGAGTACAATTATGTTTAAAACAATGCTGTAAGGGAGAATTAGGCCATTATTCAGATCTGATCGCAGAACAAATTTGTTCTCAAAATGGGCAAAACCATGTGCACTACAGGTGGGGCAGATATAACATGTATAGAGAGAGTTAGATTTGTTTGAGTTATTTTGTTGCTGTGCAGGGTAAATACTGGCTGCATTATTTTTGCACTTTAATTTTGATTTCAGTTTCAACACATCCCATCCAAATTTTCCTCTCTCTCTGCACGTTACATCTGCCCCACCTGCAGTGCACATGGTTTTGCCCATTTTGAGAAATTTGTTCTGCGATCAGATCTGAATAAGGGCCTTAGTGGGGTTTGTAATAGGCTCAAAACACAGGTTGCAGCTGGGGTTTACGTAACCTAGGTGATGAACACGGTTCGTGACCATTCACACCAGACCCGGGTCTCAGTGATCCATGTCTTCTGTCTAGCAGTAGACCCTTGGAGGTGATGTCATCTACAAGTGCTACTGTTCCCACCAAGCCTTTTAGGCATAACAGGTGCCATACCTTTCACACCAAAGCTGGGATACTGATCTGCAGGGTCGCAGATCCAGGACTGTCAACACGTATCTGATCACAGGTTTTGCTTATGTTTTAATGGGGTATTACACACAACCCATGTTATAGGCACAATAAATATTTCTTACGTTTGATTATACAGGATGAGTATCCCTTATCCAAAATGCTTGGGACCAGAAGAATTTTGGAAAACAGATATGTATCTTTTGGTATCTTGCATCTATGTTGTACAAACACATCAAACATGCTCAGGATGGGGGACCCCATGCCATTTAAAAAATTTTAAAAACCTTTTACACATTTTTAAAGACATGACCGTGCACAGATCTCAGTGATCTGTGCAGGGTTCTGGCCAATTCGCCTGTTAAAACCTGGTCTGAATATTTGGCGATTTTTAGAGAAACTTTCCCGAATTCGCATCTCATTAAATATAATATAAATATAAGAAATATTGTAAGAGAGGTGTATCAAAAATACTTCATGCTTGAGAATTGAATCCTGACCTAAAGCAAAAAAACCCAGGTAAGGAGTTTTATGCTAGCGCTGCGGATTCTTTTTGTATTGGCCTGTGCCAGGTCTAACGGATTGCCTCTGTAGCATAGCCCTATCTCTCTCACAGTGATTGAGTTGAGGCATGCAGTAGTCTCCCCCTCTGGTGGCTGTTGTAAGTTTAAATAATAGAAGAAGCCAGAGGGGGTGACCGTGGGGGTTCTTGCACTGTCTGACCCCCACTGTCTCTTTCTGTCACAGCATGCTGTAGTTATACCAATCAACCTCCATGCTTCTTTTTTGTACAGGTAACAGCGGCCATGCTGTACATCAGGTGTATATTGCAGGACAAGTTCCAGTCCCAGAGTGTTGTGTGATTCATTTCGGACAAGTCAATGAACGCCTCTTGAGTAATTTTGCACGGTGTGGCGGTGAAGTTCAATGTGTTTGCACCTAAAGACCCAAGCTTTGAATGCAAAGTTATGTGCACTACGGTTGTAGCCTCTCATAGGGGCAGTTTTGTAACACCCATGATAAACGGTATCCCTTAAGTTGGATGTAAGAGAAAACAGGATCTATACATACAGTATGCATTTAATATATGGACTCACTTCTAGCTTTTCCTATAGGATAAAGTTAAGCTTGGAACAAGACCTGTGCCCCTCAGTACCATTTTATCTTCATATATATACATGGTGCCGAAAGCCTGACTATCTGGGGGGGTTTCAATTATGCCATTAAGTGTCAAGTGGTGAATTCCGCAAGAGTCCTGGCAGTAGCCGCCATTGTGGTCATGGCCAGCGAAGTAGGCCACAACGCAGGGGTGTGACTGTAGAACAGCCAAGACCTCCTTGTAGTTCCATGTCAGGCACATGAGGTCAGTGGAGTCTGGGTGGATTGGAAGATGGCCTGTAAAAAAGGAAATGGTATTTACAAAAAATGCTTCTCATACACAAGTATCATTTTAATAACCCTCTCTATATGGAAAGATCATCAAGGTGATATCACTGGTTTTGCTTTGTAACTGATTGCTGCCTTAAATTTAGTGGTCAACTCACATTTGATATTTTATTATTACTGTGTTACACTACACACTTTTCATTGCTTAACCCAGTGGTTCCCAAACTGTGCGCCGCGGCTCCCTGGGGTGCCGCATCGCTGTCACAGGGGAGCCGTGGCCGACGGTGCACTGTGAGTAGTCCGAGTCAGCCAGCGTGCAGTGCAGGCAGGCTGGATCGATGCACTCAGGACAGGTGAGCGGTCAGATGTGAGCGAGTGTGTGTAGTCAGCTAGGGCAGGGGGCTGTTATCAGGTGACAGGAGGGGGGGGGGGCTTGCATGTCCGATGACAGGGGGTGTCCAGGGGCACAACTCATCTGAGTTTGCCCAAAGCAGGGCCCCCACGCCAGTCAGTACCTCCAGTAGCTTTCTCCCTCAGCCCCCGGAACACCCGACAGGGTTGGGTAAGGAAGGACGGCCTCGGCTACATGGGGCGGAGCTTCACGGGATGCCAGGGGGCGGAGCTTCACGGGACGCCAGGGGGCGGAGCTAGCGTTGAATATGGCAGCTGCCAGCTGCTGCTTTATGCAAACTGTGGGAGGAGAGAATACTGCACTTCCTGGCCTACCCAGCCAGACGTCACTGTTATTTTGATGGTAAGAGTGATATGTGTGTGTTATATGTGGGTGAGGGTTAGGCTTCTGGGGGAGGGGGGAGGTCGGGGGTTTGGGTTGGGTTTAGAGAGTTAAGCAGTAGCAGAGAGGGTCTAGGTGAGATGGGGATTAGGCTGCAGGGGAGGAGGTTTTAGGAAGCCAGTCAGTGTGATAGAGCGCAGGTTGAGGGGTAAGGGAGAGCATCAGTGTGAAAAGCGCAGGCCACACAGTGAGGGAGCGCATCAGTGTAATAGAGTGCAGACCGCGGGTTGAGGGAGTGTATCAGTGTGATAGAGCACATGCCGCAAGGTGAGGGAGCATGTCAGTGTGATAGAGCGCAGGCCACACGGTTAGGGGCGCGTCAGTGTAATAGAGCGCAGGCCACAGAGTGAGTGAGAGCGTCAGTGTGATAATGCTCATGCTGCATGGTGTGGGATTAGGTCAGTGTGATAAAGTGTAGGGTGAGGGAGAGCATCAGTGGGATAGAGCGCAAGCTGAGGGAGCGCGTCCGTTTGATAGAGCACTGCCTGTGGAAATAGGGCTACTCTCAGAAATACCTTTTAGCTTGCATGCATTTTCTGCACTGATGTTCAGATTCTGGCAAATTTGAACGACACGGAGAAGCAGAAAGCAGAACTTTCCATCCCTTCATGCATTGCACTCACCATATTAAAGTATGGTGATGCAAGTCGTACCGCTGGAGAAGTCAGGAACTGTATAAAATTTATTATTTTTCCTTGAATTTATGTTTAATATTTTTGCAAACAAATTAAGTATTTTTTAGCTGATCTAAATACTAAAAGCATTATTTTGATCCAAATACTTAAAAAAATGGACGGTTCAGTAATTATTTTGGCTTAAGGGTGCCTTGATGAAATCATGGAGACCCAAAGGGTGCCTTAAACCAAAAAAGTTTTGGAACCACTGGCTTATCCCCTTCAGTGGTGGTTTTTTTTTTGGGAGCGCTCCCCACTGGGCGAGTTTTTTATGGGGAGCGCTCCCTTAAAAAAAAAAAAACACTACCTCCCTGGGTCCGGGCAGCGCCGCTGAACTGTCAATCAGCGGCTGACCGGACCTGCGCCCCCCACGCCGCGTACCTGTCCCCGGCAGCCGGCTTGTCATAAGCCGGCACCGGGGACTTCAATAAGAAACCCGGAGGGGAGGGGGGGGGGGGGTTTGGAGGAGGGAGGAGGCAGCGCCGTAGATGGGAGGGAGTCGGCTCCAAACAATGGCAATCCCGAGAATTTTCCGGGCTTTCCAGACTGGGCACTGAGGCACAGCCCGGAAATTTCTTGGGATTGCCACTGAAGGGGCTAAAGTAAACCTATGAATTATAAGTAACAATGGGGGAAATCTACTTCACAAGTGATGTTGCTATGGGCAACCAATCAGATCCTGTCTACTATCTTCTAGAGCAGGCAATCCCAACCACGGTCCTCAAGGCACACCAACAGTGCAGGTTTTTGTGATATCCAGGCTTCAGCACAGGTGGTTTAATCAGAATCACTCAGGTACTAATTAAGTCACCTGTCCTCAAGCCTGGATATCACTAAAACCTGCACTGTTGGTGTGCCTTGAGGACCGTGGTTGGGAATGCCTGATCTAGAGGGTGCTAAATAAATAAGAAGTAGATTCTGATTAGTTGCCCATAGCAACATCACATGTGAAGTAGAATACACATCTTAGTACATTTCCCCCAAGATGTCAGTATACACATTGGTGATTTTTGAAGTTATTACTTCAAGCATATATTATCTGACTTTATAGTCCACCTTTCTCCATCTTATTTAATGATCAGAGAAGGTATCTTTCCCTTATTGTCAGTGACAAAGCAGTTTCATAACATGTAGAATTTTCTAGCTAAAAGACACAATTACCATTAATTAAGATTTTAATGTAAATAAAAGCTCTTATTATTTATCCACTTTATAGACAGACCCAAAATCCCACAATGTTATGTGCAGAGTATTTCCGAAAGTCAAATGTTTAAATGCTCCTCAAAATGCAATAGGAAAATAAATTGCCTTCAAGCACATTACGGTGATCTGTGATGTGTTTATCACTAAGCTGTTATGAAGCAAATGTGCTCCATGGGATGACATACCTGCAACCATCACTTTTTCATCACTTTTATCTGAAGACTCCAGAACACTGTTAATCCAGTTTAATTGGGTGGTACTTATTCCACCATTAAACAGTACAAACTGCGCTTCATCGAGTCCTACAATAGAAAACAAGGTGGTTATGAAACTGAACACATAAAAATACACTTTTCTGAACCTTTTCTAGGGCTTGATTGCCGATTGAGGTTACTCTTTATCTCCTATTTGTTGATTTGCAACCAGTTTTCAAGTGGACAGGGACTGGAACAATTTGTAGTGGTGTCCTGAGAGAATATCAGTAGTCTAAAGGTGCCCATACACTACTGCGATGTACCGCAGCATTGTATGGGCCACCCGATCTCCCTGAGCCGCCTGGTACCTTCCCAGCCACAGGATCGGCTTTCACATGCAATGTAACGCAGTGTCCCCATTCCCTTCACCGCTGTGAGGGGAGTCAGAGGATGGACGGGCAGCAGATCGGATGAGCAAGGGACCGTGCATCGGACCCAAAGGGGACATCAAACACATCCGATTTTGGCCAATTTCTCAGCCCAAATCGGACAAGTGTATGGGCACCTTTAATGTCGACATCAACATTTACATGCGCAATGGCGAAATACAGAAATAAATGTCTAAATGCTCATGTCAACATGCTCATTGGCATTATGCGCATCGACAGTTAAAATGTTGAAATCACTGTTCATTGCTAAAGTTAGAATTAGAGTTACATTTAGGCTGAAACAATTTGACTGTCAGCATGCACAATAACACAATAAACATGCCCATATTGTATTGACATTTCTGTATTTCAGCATGTTACAAGTCAAACTTCGGGCCAAATGTAATAGGGTGAGAGTTTCAGAAAGTGAGAAATCTTGGGAGAGATTTCCACCTTTTTTTAAAGGAGCATTCAATTACACTCCAAAACCAGGTTGATTTTGCCATGTAATTGATTGCTGCTTTAAAAAACATGGGAAAACTCTCCCAAAATCTCTCACTTTCTGAAACTCTCACCCTATTACATTTGGCCCTTCATGTCAACATTCTAATTGTTAAAATTCGGAATATGTTGGCATTTGGAACCATGGGGATCCTTGAGAGAAGAAGGCATGTTGGGTAAACATTTTACTCTAGTTTGGACAGTCTTAGATGTTGGTTCACAAAAAGTTGTCTATAAAAAGTTGTCTTCAAAGCCATTCATCTCAGCTATCTTATCCAGCAAAGATTGCAAAGCAATCGAATCTTAAGTCAAATAGCAAGGGAATCTCACTGTGTGTACATACTATAAGAGATGGAAGGCTGGGGCAAGGTACAGGTGTTGGAGCAAGGTACAGGGGAAATGGAAAGCAAGAGTGAGGTGCAGGGGTGAGACTTTGAGGGTGCGAGCAAGGTACAGGTTCAAGAGATGGAAGGTGGGAGCGAGGTAGAGGTGAGAGAAAAGGAAAGTGAGAGCAAGGTGGCCCTCAGGATTTGTTGAATTTTTTAATGTGGCCCACACCATTTTAAAGATTGAAGACTCCTACTTTAGACAATTATTTCAGATGTACAATACAGATCATTTTAAATGTAGCTATTTTGCATGTATTCCCAATGTTTCCATAGGGGCTGTACATACCTTCTGGATTGTTCATATCCTCATTTGGATTCTTCTTCTTCAGAAGCTTTAAAGACTTTACATGTTTGTGGCTTGATGGATCTCTCCCAATGACACTGAAGTCAAACGAGTCAATCAAGAGTAATCGAAACTTAGGAAAAGGACTGAAATGATAAGCATAAAATGATTCCAGGTGATCACTGTTTTCCAGAGAAGTCGTCAATGTATCCTTGAGTTGCATACTATTCAGTTTTGACTCCAACAGTTGCTTCCTACTGAAGTTGTAGAATTCATGATTTCCCCAAATATGGTGGACTGGGAGTTTCAGTTTTTCAAGCTCGGCCAGGACTTTTGTCAGCGAAGCCTCAGTTGATTTATACTGAGCATTAAAGCCATCTATGATGTCACCCAGCTGCAGGATGAATGTAGGGGTGACCGCTTCCGATGACCATTCTTCAGTTGCTTTTTGAAGCAGAGAAATGCTGTTCCTGTAGTATCTCATCCTTGTCTTGATATAATTGTATCTGTCCTCTATGTCGGCATACTGGATATCAGCAATGAGGCCAAAAGTAAATAGCGGTTTTGAAGTTTCTTCCATTACTTTATTTACTGCATGTTCTGCCTCTGAAGGAAAAATAGGAATATGATTTGTGACAATTATGTATTAAGCTGACTTATTCTATTGTGTGTTTTCATGTGTATAGCAAAGAAATATGCAATTATAATCTTCAAGAATTATATTTACGTATGAATATATTTAAAAAAGTGTATTGTTTAACCGTTTGCATACATTAAAGTACACATACTTATAACAAACATTAAGAATGTAGGTGATCATAGGAATCAATATATTTATTAACCCTGTGAGTCCCAACATCTCTGCACAAGAGAGATGCGCAAAATATCAGATAAACATGCCAACATCTCTGTGAGAGATGTGGAAAATATCATCTAAAAATGCTGTAGCTCACATTTGTTATATAAATTCAAATAAAAACGGTTATTTAAAAAAAGATTGAATTTCCTATATAAGGTAAACATTACAGGTCATTATGATGAATACAAATGTTTGCTTGGCAATTTTTACACCAATTTTGACAAAATCACTCAAAAGGTTAAGAGGTTTTTTTTTATAGCGCATCATATTATGTGCGCTTTACAATGGGAGAAAACTGTAGATTGGGTAATAACAGGCAGACAAAATGTATTCAGAAATAGGCATTGATACACACGCATAGGACAAGAAGGTCAAACATTCATATGTTGCCTCTTTGGTGTGTTTAGCATGGCCTAGTGATTTATGCCACAGAGTTAACTCTTTCCTGTTCACAATAATGATTAATATTTGTAGCATACTTGACAACTTTGAGGGAGTTGTGTGTGTGTGTGTGTGTGTGTGTGAGGGGGGGGGGGGGTTTGCAGCACAATTGCATCACTGTGGCTCCACCCAAACAAAACAGTTTTGAGAACACAGGCATTGCATGGCAGGGGCGTTGCTACCAGGACACGATTCAGCATGACCTCCCACTTGTGCTCTGTAAGTGGGCAGTGGTGGGTGGTACACATGGTTGGATAAGGGTGCAGGAGACTTACCCACCTATCTGGGGAGGTGAATGTGGAGGCAGGAGTGTTACCTAGATTTTGTGAGCCTCATTGTCCCGGGACAATAGGCAAGTATGATTTATAGTGATCAATGTATTCTCTGAATGCATCTAACAGAAATGTGGATCAGCAGCCTTTCAAAAAAAAAAAAAAAAAAGAAAAAAAAAAAACACTTCCAAATAATGAATTGAGGAGATTATATCAGTAGATAGACTTCCCTTAATTTGTACAGGTCATATTCGATTGGTAGGGAATTGTAGGTGGCATCAAATACTTTGAGACAATCTTATAGATATAAACAATACTGTAGTATTTGCTACATTTTGTTCCCACAATTTAAGGAGACCGTGTGATTTGGGCCCTTTTTCATTCGCATTGGGCCGGGAAATCACATGAAAAATGTGAAATTGCATGTTTTTGCTCTGATTCCGATACAATGCACAAGGGCTGCACCATAGATTTACTGGATACGGCAGCTTTGGCTGGGAACACATACAATACACTGTATGCAAAAGGACTGCGATCTCGCCATCTGGGAAGCTGCCGGACACTTCAATGGAGATCATATGCAACTTCCCCACTTGGGGAAGTCGCAAATGTGTAATGTATCTTACAGTATATATATCAGTGATAGACCAAAGTAATAGAGTGGGGCTTCTACAATGTGACCTTGGGCAGTAAGATTCCATCCTGTTCACACTGTATTTGCTATACTTCTTAAATGGGCTCATAAGTGCGATTGCATTGCAGACGGCACCATCAGCGACTAAGTATGTATTTCTTTATCGCAGTACGCAAACCTATGTCTAAATCAATGTCACCATCGGAAACCATTGTAGGGAGCTGGAGGAAGAGAAGTTTACCTCAGCTGACAAGTGAAAGCGAGCTGAAATTTAGTAAAAGTAGAAGTATATTCTGCTTCGTACTGATAAATAGTGCAGATATTTGCCTTAACCAAGTGAAATGAACGTGGTGACTTTGCTGCATGATGTACAAGCAGTGTTCCCAGCAATGCAGCACAACCATTGGGTGATTTCTTTACGGCCTGTGTGCTTGTTTCATATACATTAAAAACCAGTAAATGCTAAATTCAAAGATCACACGTCATGTATCAAAACTGATACCTAGATCATGAACTTGATGACAAAGGATTCATGGATGGCCCATAGTTACTGCAGCTTCTGTTGTCATGTACATACACAAATATGATATGTGTGAAAAAGACCAGGAAATGGAACACGAAGGCTGCCAGTGATTCCTCCTAAAGAGATGCTTTCCCAGCGACGAGGGAGTTAAAATACTTCTTAAAAAACAGACGTGAAAGTGAGGCTGCACTGCAGCAGCAAAGCGAGGGTCTGTCTTACCCGGCCGGCTTTCTGCTGTCATGTGTGACTGACTTCCTGTCATAGGGTCATTGCTGGGCGCCGGCAGGAGACTGGCTGCTGCTATATATCCAGTGACTTATATCTTCTCTTATAGGAGCATCCGGCTTCCTCCCATTACATGACTAGCAAACACAGGCCTCGCTCGCTCTCCCCCGGCCCAGAGAGGAGGAGGACTGTGTTCAGCAGTCTCTTCTACTAGGAACTAGCTGCTGCTGCTGCATGTAGCTTTCACTGTTACCTAGCAGCTGGAAGAAGCTAACTTCAGCCTCCTGATTTTATTCTAAGATTAAAGGTTATTACCTCTGGAAACAGTTGTACCTGTATTGGGCACTCAGATTTTTTAAGCTGATCGCTTATATATTGTTTTGCTTGTAGAAAATATATGAGAGGTATTATTATTATTATTATTTTTAAACAAAAATAATATTAATATTGATGATGATGTTGTTGTTGTTATTATTATAAGAGGAGTATAATTTAGAATGTTCCTGCTTTTGGATGTTCTAATGTGCCTTTTTCAGAGATGGACACTTTTGCACAGCAGTTGCTTCATAGGGTGAAACTGCTGTGCGAATTTTGCGAAAATAAGCTAATGACTGCAGGAGGTGTCTGAAGGAAGAAGACACCTCCTGCCAGCATCTCGAGGGGGGTTGGGATCATTTGGTCTACAGCAAGTTGGTCGACAGTCATTAGGTTGACAGGTCATTAGGTTGATACAAGCATTATGTCGGTGTGGTCTAGGTCAACAGTCAAAAGGTCGACATGGGGTTTTTGACGTTTTTTTTACCCGAATGTCGACACAGTTGGTTAAAGTGCACCTCGTCCCCTCAGCCATTGCATTTCGACCCTTTGGTGTCGATCTATTGACTGTCTCAAACAATAATGTGTGTGTATTTTAATGAAGGCTGGAACTACATATAGCTCCATTGTGCATGAAGTTATTTAGGGGGAGATTCTATAAAGCAGAAATGCGGTAAAAACCCAGTTTTCGGGGTTTTTAACGCATTTCCATATGCTATATGGCACCTCCGCAGTGCCAGCGCTGCGGAGGGAATCTCCAGCAAAAGCTGGCGATTCCCTGCAGAAGCCTATGGGCTTCTTACCGCAGCACTGTTTGAAGGATCCGTCACGGATCCCTCCCAGCGTGCCCTGCGGCCGGCGCCGGGGTCTGCGCATGCGCAGAAGTCCAGTGCCGGCACCGCATCGCAAGGGACAGCTCTTATCGCAAGAGCTGTCCCTTGCGTTAATAACGGCATATGTTACAGCATATGCCGTTATTAAGAATGCGGTAGCCTGCCTTAATCTGTAGGGACAATCTCAATCTGTTTCGGTTCAGGCAAAGTAAAATCACCCTAACCATCTGCAAGTGTGCCAATCATTTAGATGTGTACATGGCCTAAAGGGACATACATACGGAGCGATCCCCACATCAGCCAATATCAGTGGGAACAGAAACCCGGCGAGTGCCAGCTTTGGCAAGTGCATACACACTTGCCATGCCAAAAGGGGGGGTGGGCAGGGGCCATACTTCCTAAACAATCTGCTCTGTTTCTAACTTGCAATACCAAACTTGCGCATACTTGCTTACTTTTAATTTCACCTCTCCAGGAAAAGCCCGAAGAGGCAACCTGTCAGAGGGGGCGGGGACAAGGGTGACATCCCTCTGTAATTCGCGGACCACGGAGAGGGGGCGGGGCTTAAGTTACTCAAAATGCCGCTACTGCATCATTTTAACCCCGCCCCCTCCCTGCTGACCCGTAATTTGCAGTAATAGAGTCAGCGGGGAAGGGGGTGCGGGGGCTCTGTCCGGCAAGCGGGAGACTTGCCCACCTTCTGAGGGGGCCGGAGGCGGACCCGATTTTCCGGGCAATTCTGAGAGGGTAGGCAAGTCTGACCTTGCGGAGCCTTGCATCGGTATTAGTCAAAGATGTAAGTAAAGTTGAGGCAAAATTGAACTGTGTATATGCCCCTTACTCAGAATGTCTCTTGCCTGCTTGTGAAGCCAGTGATTCTGTGTTAGGATTGTCACTCCAAAAAAAAAAAGTAACTGATGCTCACACAAGATGAGTGTCAAGGTGTCTGAGGGAGCTAAACATTCATGTTTCAGGTCTATTTAAGCGCAAAAAGTACTGGACCCCATTTAATCATTGTCCGGATTACATTGGCCGCCCGTGCGCGCCGCCAAACAGAGGATCACAGGCAACAGGTGCCAGTATTAGAGTTGCTGTAAGAGGAATGTCCCAAGGGATAGGCAACCAGTGTCAGTACGAGATGGGCGCTGCAAGAGGCATTTACCAGGGAATATATCCTGCAGTGTTTTTTCCTGTCCGGGCACACAAATATCACTGACTTGAGGATGAGATTGGGCTACAGGTTGAGGGGATTTCTGGACCCTACTGCTGTGTCCAGGGGTTTGCTGTTTTTGCATCTTTATTTTTATGGCAGGTATGTATGCCCAGCCTAGCTCTGCCCAGAGCTGGGCTATGGCAGCTGAGAGTACCAGTATTACAGGTCTATGTACTAAACTTTGGAGAGAGAAAAGTGATAATACAGAGAGTGATAAACCACCAGCTAATCAGATCCTAACTGTCACACCACACCCTGCATTTGTACAATTACAGTTAGGAGCAGTTTGGTTGGTGGTTACTTACTATCCATTTGGTAATTCCTCATCTTTGCGGCCACCGTTTATGTCAGTTAGGTTAACCGTTTCAGAATAGCATCATCGACCCCTCGCAGGCGCGCTTCGCGTGCCACGCTTCAGGCTCCCCACAATTTCACTAAAGGTAATAGATGGTGGCGTGGATCCAGGGTGGTGCGCGTATGCTACGTAAGTTCTGTAGCGTAAGCGGTGGCTGCAAAGATGAGGAAGTACCATCCATTTTTTCACTTTTCAAGGATTAATACATCTCTCCCATAAAGTGGACAGAGATAACATACCAGCCAATCAGCCTCTAACTGTCATGCTACAGGCTGTGATGTTCGCATCTTACCGAGCAAACCTGAATTATGGGCTTAATTTGTACTTCAGCTATTTTAATTTAATCACCTGTGCTGAGGCCTAGATATCACTTAAGGTGCCCATACACGGTGCTATGTGTGCTTGATGCAACACATCTAGTTCAAATCACATGTTATACGCTAAAACAGTGTGCGATTTGAATTAGAAGCGATGCGATCTAGTACAAAAAGTACATCCCATCGCAAGCCAAGGAGAACACGGTGTACTTTGTACTACATGCAATGCGTTTTGAACTAAAAAGTTCAAAACACATGCAATCATCGCACTGTGTATGGGCACCTTCTAACCTGCACTGTTAAGCTGGGTATACACCTAAAGATTTATCTGTTCAATCTATCTGGTGGAACCAAAAATTCACTCCACGGCCGATTGTTGGGGTTTTCATGTGAAAACCCCCAGAGCGAACGCCTTCATTCATTGAGGGGCAGGCATGAGGGTGGAAGCAGGGCACGCCCGTAGAAATGCTGGGCGTACCCCTGAGAACACAGAAGTGTCGTTGCCTGCTTGGGGCGGGTGGCTAATGTCAGCGCCTGCCCCAAATTCTCCAGCCATAATAAAAGTCAGTCTAGACTCTAGACCAGGGCTGGGAAACACCGACCCTCCAGATGTTAATGAACTACACATTCCAGGATGCTTTGCATTAGTTTTGCTATGTAGCCATGCTGAAACTGATCCAAGGCATGCTGGTATGTGTAGTTCATCAACATCTGGAGGGCCGGTGTTGCCCAGCCCTGCTCTAGACCATACTTTCCTACCTAACCCTCTCCATGAGGGAGAAAATTTTCTGTTCCTGGACTTCCCTGGTAATGTACGATTACCTTTACCTGTGGTGAAACACCTTTCTTATCAATTACCTAGCTCTCTACAGATGATGGCAATCATACATTAACAGGAAAGTCCAGGAGCAGAGCATTTTCTCCCTCATGGAGAGGGTCAGATAGGCAAGTATGGTCCAGACCTGAGATAGCCAACTCCAGTCCTTGAGAGCTACCAACAGTTAATGTTTCCTCACAGAATCACAAGTGAAGTAATTAGCTCCACCTGTGGCTCTTTTAAAATGTGTAAGTCAGTAGTGTAGTGCACCTGTGCAGCAGCTAGGTTGTTTGGAAAAGGTTAACTGTTGGTAGCTCTCGAGGACTGGAGTTGGCTACCACTGGTCTAGACCATGCATGTCCAAACTATGGCCCTCCAGCTGTTGTGAATCTACAAGTCCCATCAAGCCTTGCCACAGTTTTGCTATTAGGGAATCCTAAAACTATGGCAAAGCATGCTGGGATGTGTAGTTTCACAACAGCTGGAGAGCCACAGTTTGGACGTGCCTGGTCTAGACTGACTTTTATTAGCGATAATAACTTGATGGTGACCATGAAGTGATTTTTCTCCCGTGCGGCCGCATGCGAGTGGATGTGTAAGGGTACACCACATCCCCTCACATGCTAGTGAGTGGATTCAGGCGGTGGGGGGGGAGGCCGGGGGTCTGGCAGGCGGCGTTTACCTGGTTTACAGGTCCGAATCAGGCCCATGGTTTGTCCAGGTACACAGTTTCTTGCTCTTTGCTGCCTCCTCAAAATCAGGCCCATAGTTAGTTGGGAGCAGCAACCATTTAAAAACTTGTAAATCAAAATGTAGAATGTTACTTAAAATATGTTTGCATGATCCCTCAAGTAGAAATATTCTGCGTTAACAAAATAAAAAAAAACATTTCTGTGTCTTTAAATTTTGTAACAAGTAGGAGCAAAGATCAGTGTATAGTGGGATGTGCCTGTGACTCTTGGGGGAGGTTTTCTACTAGAACAGGAAGTCTGCCTACAATTGGTTGCAAGGAATAGTGATACAACCTGCATCTAGCAGCAGGACTAGCACTGTATGTGTATTAGCCAATGCAAAACCCAGCTCCGGGAGCTGTGAAAATATGGAGAGAGCAGATGGGAAGCTGAGCTGTGACTCAGAACACAGTGTAAAGCACCACTCTTTCTTATCTGCTGAATATCGGCAAAGATTATGGAGGTTCTGCAATTTTTTAATGTCTCTGTTTTTTGGTCTCGCTGCTTATGTGCAAGTAAGTTTTTTGTGCAGTGGTTGCAGGGAATTGTGTCAGGAGTCAGACAGCAGAGCATGTAACCCTGGGGTAGCCAACCCTAGTCCTCGAGAGCTACCAACAGTGCATGTTTTGCAGGTCTCCTCACAGAATCACAAGTGAGCTAATTAGCTCCATCTGTGGATCTTTTCAAATTTGTCAGTGATTAATGAGTGCAGCTGTGCAGCAGCTAGGTTGTCTGGAAAATGTGAACTGTTGGTAGCTCTCGAGGGCTAGGGTTGGCTACCACTGATAACCTGTGTGTTATTTTATGCTGCATTGGAAATGCAACAATTTACTCTTGATTCATGATTTTATTCACCATCCCTTTTGTAGTTTCTGCTTCAATCAGCTATTTCAGGTCAGGGAATAATAATGAAAACTTTTTACAATGTTACTATGAAAAGATCACTTTAGGAGGGTTAATCACTTAAATCCTCTTTAAAAACAAGTATAAATAAACTTGTTACTTTTAAACTGTGCACAATATGGAGGGCGTGCGTGTAGATACCCTTACTGTGACAAATTCATGCAAATATTCTTTGGGTATGAAAATTGCTTTTCTGTTCGTTACAAGAAGAAGTTTTTGTTTAAAAAAAAAAATGAATAATAAAAATCATATATTTTTTTTTTTTTTATAAATGGATTACAAATCAAAACTTTTAGAAACTGAGATAGGTTATAGCCTAGGGCAGTACTTTATAGGGGCAGAGCTACCTGTGTCCTATCACATATATTTTACTTACTTCAATTAATCTTACTAGTAAAACCCACTTATTTCTTATTAAATCAATTCAGATAATGAGCCAGGTGCTGTTTGAGGCCCTACACTATGTCAATGTTTTCACAAATGAGCGATTATTGGTAGTCTTTGCATGTGATTTACATTTGCAGTGACCGGAAGCTACCATTTTGTGGGAGGTAAATATGCAGGTGGCATCAGGACTGTTTTCAGGGCGTATATCAGCAATCGATTGTGTTCCTGTGCAAAGGAAACATATCTCCCCTGTGTCTGGGTGCCCATAGTCTCACTCAGCGAGGCACCAGACCATGCTGTGAAGCTATAAAGCAGGGGTCTTCAACCTGTGGCTCACTGAGTTGTTTTGAGTGGCCCGCCTGTTGATGCCGTGTAAAAAACAAAAAACGTCTGCGCAAATCCCTTTGCATGTTGGACGCAGCGGAGGTGGATGTGCCGTCTCCGCCCTTTCAGTGAAGACAGCCGCTGCTGCCGCTGCCAGCAACAGCCCTCTGATGGAGCTGCTGTGTTCCCTGAGACCTCTGCAAGGGACACAGTGATTCAGGTTTCTTAGGGAAGGGTGAAGCTGGCAACGTGGTGCTGACTATGGGGGGTGGGCTGGCTGCAATGCTTTTTGCTAACTATGGGGGGGGGGTGAGCTGGCTGCAATGTTGTGCTGAACATGGGGGGGGGGCCTGCAATGCGGGGGGGGGGGGCCTGCAATGCGGTGCTGACTATGAGGGGGGCTACCCCTGGCTGTGTGGAGGGCTGGTAGGCTGTGCAATGTGGTGCTGACTATGGGGGAAATACTGGGGCATTTTGTGAGGGACACTACCGGTGGCATTTTATGAGGGACACTGCTGGGGGCATCATATGTATAAGCAGAAGTATTGGGGGCATTATAGTGCAAGGTGCAATGGGCATCATGGTGTGTGACATAATGTGTAATGGGCATTACGGTGTGTGGCACAATGTGTAATGGGCATTACGGATAAACAGTGTATATTGATTTAAGTATCACCGTCGCTCATCTGCTGGTAATACTAGCAGATGAGCGGCGGCCAGCAGAGATGATGCGGGAGCAAGCAGCACCTCTCACCGCTGCCCCATACACACTGGGTAACTTTCATGCTGGAAGCCGCTCAGACCAGAAAGCTGACCGGCTTTCACACGAAAGTCGCCCAGTGTGTATGGGGCTTTAGACTCATCTATCTGCAAACACCAGACTGTAAAAAAATGTCATACTAAATTAACTTTTTGTTTTTTAACAGATTAATGACCCAGATGCTGAAATATGGATAGTAAGTAGATCTGCAGAAAACTGTATGTTTTTTGTATGTATTTATTATATCTAAATCTGCATATTTAATATTTCTAATGTTTTACTGTTGGATCTAGTCCCATCTGTTATACACAAAATTGTAAGATCACAAAAAAGGTTCCTTATTTGTCATTTTTAGAAATGTGGCAGGGTAATGCTTTGAATGAGCTTCTCACAGCTTTTTGTTCACCCCTTTTACACCGCTTCAAAAACCCGGATCATCGGCGGGTCAGACCCAGGTCAGTGGTGGTGTAAATGGGTCACGCCGTGTCCCTTTACACGGGACTTCTACCCAGGACCTGACCTTGGTAGAACATGGCTAGGACCTGGCTAGGGGGCGGTGGAAACGGGTACGCCGGGTACTGTTTACATCAATGGGGGACGTACAACCTGTTGGAAGGGGGGGGGGGGGGGGGGGCACACAGCCTCCGCTGCTATCTGCTATACTCTGCAGACAGTAGCGGACGGCAGTAGAGGAGGTGAATGGATGCCTGTGTGCGGCATCCATTCACCTCCCGGACGAGGGCTGGGGGCAGCCCAGAAGATTACCTTATAGCTGGGCTTGCCCCCAGTGCAGCAGTCCGGGTCCCGGAGGTGGCGATCAGCGCTTGGAGATAATCATCTCCAAGCGGCGGCTCAGAAACCGCCTGCGCCAGGTTGGGGGGAGCTCTGGTGGCTTAAAGCTGGGTCCAAAAACCTGGGTGCGACCCGGCGTTTTGGTATAAAAGGGATATAAGTAATCACTTTTTTGATTATCCTTTAAATAAAACAGGGATAAATAAAGGGATGTAACTCACATCTGTCTAACACAAGATAAACTGATAAAAGTGGATATATCTAGTAGCTAAAGGTTACAGCGTATTTGTCCTTAGCAGTGCCCCCAAGATGGCTGCCTCACCTGGTAACTTGTGAAGGTGGAATACACAACCCCTGGAAGTTATTACTCCAAATCATAGGTGTGCGCACATTGAGTGTTAGGGGTGCACAGGCACCCCCTAATGCTGTGCCCCACCCTTACGAACACATCTGCCGCTAACAATACCAGCAATACCCTTAACCAAAGACTTTTGCTTTTTAGAACTGTATTCCATTTAAAGAAGCGTCCATCAATCAATTATATGTGTGTTTGCATTGTTAATTGTACTAGACCATTGTCATATCACTAAATACCTGCATCATCCATATATGTTTATGACTGTATTTGCATGTACTGTTACACAGAGTTATTAGAAGATTAAAACTGAAATAGGCAGGAGATTTGGGTGTGGCTGAGAGACTTTTTATATAGTAGCGAGTGCCAATAGATTATGGAAGATTGGCGCTGTTAGACATGCCCAATAGGTGGAGCTATGCACACTCCTTTGACGGTGCACCCCCTAATAAAATGTGCTGCGCACGCCTATGCTCCAAATGCTTACACCAACCCTGTATTATGCTTACTGTGTACTAAAGGCTTTCTTCATATGTCTGTGTGGCTTACAGATTGATGTATTCTATTCTGTACTGTGTGCATAGTTGTTTTTACTTCTGTAAAGCAGTAAAGCACCTTGAGTCCTGTTGGGAAAAGAGTACTACCGTATATAAATAAAATGATGGCATTAGACTGGTAGCTTACATGGAGGGCACATTTACCACACTGTGTTATCATTGTAAAGCCGTGCAGAGCATTCTGGCAATATAGTTAACTGTTATAATAATTTTCTCTTCTTTACATAGGTGATCTATTTGGTTCCAGCCATCCTAATTCTACTGCTTAGTATAAAACCAGATATAACAGGTAAAGTAATCTGGAAGCCTCATTTACTATGTGCATTGAGGTCCTGGTTCCAAGTTAATTTGACAGTTATGGAGTTGAACTTTTTTCTTTTAAGGTTCCGCCCAGCTGAGGCGCACAGTACCAGACATGTGCCGGGCGATGACTGGGAGGCGGGTATTCAGATTCACAAATCTGCCTCGTCTTATGCTTTACTAAGATGGGAGTTCTATTGAAGATGGGAAGTTGCTATGGGCAACCAATCAGATTCCAACTATTATCTTACGAAAGGTGCTAAATGAATAGAATTAGATTCTGATTGGTTGCCCATAGCATAATCCCATCTTCAATATAACTCCCATCTTAGAAAATAAACTCCAATGTGTGTGTTATATTAGAGTCGCGATTGTGTTGCTTAATTGGTTGCAAATTCAGACGCTTAATCGCACATTGGAGGCCAAACTCGGACAGAGAATACACACTTAGCTTGGGGTTTTCACAGGTTTCGCTAATGTGACTGTTGGCTGCAACTGAAAATGCACCAAGGGGTATTCCAGCTTCTGGAGACGCTCATAGTGGGCTTTGTTGCTTGCTCAATCAGCTGATACCCAAATTAGCATGAAGCTGCCGAGCCAATTACAGCAAAAGATGCAGAAGTGATGTAGAGTCAGCCCGTAACTGTGTTTTACAGATCAGTTTGGTGTGTGCTTACTTTGCATTGGTGCATGCATACTTCTGGCACAATATAAGAGGATGTTTATATGTGCAGAAGAAACGACCACTCTTGCGGTCGCATGCAAGGGGATGTGTAATCATACACGTCCCCTTGCATGCAAATGTGGGGATTCACGTGGCAGGCGGGCGTCTGCTCGCGTGTCGTTTGCTCGGGTGTCGTTTACCTATTTGCTAGGCTGCGAACATAAGCAGCTCAGCGAACATGGCTGAATGACATGCGAAGAGGTGGCCAGCAGCAGCGCACTTCCCAGCAGAATGTAGAGTGTGGAGAGCGCCTTTCCTGCCTGGCGCTTCCCTGTTCTGCACACTAGGTGTGTGTGCTAGCAGATGTGCCCACAGTGCAGATGGGCTGTGGGTCAAGCCACCACTGGCACACATCTAGTTATGGCCCTGTTACATGCACTTGTGTTTATTAAGCTTTCCCTTACAGTATATTGCTTGCAGTGCAGCTAAATATACATTCAGAATTCAAGAGCTTTTGCTGAGTGAGCTTTATCTGACATGAAACTTGTTCTGCAAAGTGAAATGTCTGTTCTGCAGTACTATGTACTGCAGTTTGCCTAGTGTGTACTTAATAGAAATGGCCTTCACAAACTCATCCCAAAGTCTGGTGCAAAGTTCCTCTTCTCTGCAAATGGCGCCATTCTGTGGAACTACAGGAAACCTGAACGTAACTGTACAAACTGTTGTGCATTAGTTTGCACTGCACCTTGGACATTACACATTATAACCGACCTCCATTGACAAATGCTATGTTCTGAGACGGCTTGTTATAATGTGTTGGCAAGTTTCGTATTAATAATGCTAGGGAACTGCAAAAATATTTTCTAATATAACTGCTTTATTTACCCACCAAGGTCACATAATTTGGAAAACATTGTCAGATCTCCATTCCGTGGTCTGTTTGATTGGAGCTTGTTATCTCTTCAGTTCACTGTTTATTTACAGCAAAAGTAACTTTTTACATGAAGAAGAAGGCAGGTGAGTGCAATAAACATACAGCGCTGTGTATTGTATGTCACAACCACAGGTTGCAGTGATTTAGGCATAGGCTACCCACGGGTGGTGCACCTACTGCAGTTCTTTGAAACAATGAGTTTAATTTCTAGATGAGGAATGTGTGCAAGGAGAGAGAAATATAACACTTTTTGCATTTATCAAACAATATTTGTGGCTAAATCCCCCAAACACCTGGAAAAGGTTTTTAAGATCCAGAAACAGTTCACAGCGCTAATAAACTAAATGAAAAATCAAAAATAAAATAAAATATAAAAATAAAATAAAAATAAAAATAAAAATAAAAAATAAAAATAAAAAACTTGTGAAAAATTAAGTGAACAAAATCAATGTGCACAAATGTAAGATCAAAGGTACTTCCCTTTCATATGTTTCAATGGGAGGGAGGTAAAGGTATCGGTCCTTTGAAGAAATTCTTATAAAGTGTTAGATCCGTGTGTTTTCTTATTTTTCTAAAAAAAAACATGAAATGAAGAAAATGTACATTGTGTAAACAAATGAAATTCAACACAATAAAAGCATGAATAATAAAGTTCAAAATGTTGGCAGAGGAATTGGTTTTCTCCTGATTTCTAGATTTTTGTCACGAAGTTTACTTCAGGGGCGTACCTCTACTCACTTAGATGTTATATATTCTAATCCCATAAAGGTATCTTTTCCAAAAAACACAATTTTCTGTCAAAAGGGATGAATAAGCGTACCCCCACTCACTGGTTACTCGGTGGGTTAAATCTCATCAGGGTATCTTTTGTGGGGGTTATCCCAAAACTTTATATATCAGATGAATGAGTATATGTTTGGCGTACCCCCACTCACATCCAAGATGGTGGACAAAAGCACATCAAGGTATCTTTTATGTGAATTCAGGATGGAAATCTTAAAGAAGATGGCGTACCACACTCACGGTGTTTTAGACTGGAGCCAGACGCATCAAGGTTTCTTTGTAGTTTCAGAAAAAGGGGATCTTTATTTCCACAGAGAATCTCTCAATGTGGGTGTTGGTGACCCCAGAAAAAACAAAGGAAGAGGCGATGGATAGACTGAAGAATTTTTAATTTATAAAGAGTCCATAATTGGACTAAAAATACGTACAATACATATACATGTATACAAAAAAGGTAAAAACATTTAGATAAAATGAAAATTTAAAAAGAACAAAAATGCAAAAAGGACCAGGTGACCTAAGAGGCAACGCCGGGATATCAACACGTTCACAAATAGATGTTAAAAAGGTCCAGACAGAGTGAAGGGTTAAAGTGTCCAACGTTACCTCTGTTGGTCAGGCAGGTCCAAGATGCACAGAATCCCCTAGTGTCAACGCGTTTCGGCTCCTTTAGAGCCTTTTTCAAGACATGGGGACTAGCAGCAGCTGCTGGGTATTTATGTAGGGCTGGACCAATCGCATGATAGCAGGAACTGGTCACAGGAAGTGATCATCCAACAGTAAAATCGTACATATAATCATTACAAACACTCACTTTAAAATACACATTCAATAAAGTTAAAGATGGAAAGTGCACTCCTGTAATTTTATAAAGAATTATAATGAGGGATAAGGTAAAGAGAACAATGTTTAAATGACCTCCGGAAATTAATGAATAAAAAATGGCCGCCGAATGGAACGCAATGCGTTCCAAAACGGCGTAAATACATATGGCACAGAAAAAAAGATGTTTTTCTTACATCATAGCTAAGGAGCGGTAGCGATGCTGTGAAAGCAGGCGTCAATGCAGTCTGGACTGGAACACCCAATACGCTAGGTGCAGATTTCGCACGCTAGCTGTGGTGTTCCGTCCTGCTGAGATGGCGCTGGGTTATTGCGTCATGGAATAGTGTGAGTGGAACGCATATGCGGTCCACTCACTGTCACTGTCTTTATGTGTGGTAAATATGAGTGTGTGAACTCCATTCAGAAATTCTCTAATGTTAAATGTGTAGAACGCTAAACGGTCCACTGAGGTGGATGTCCTGCATATTAGGGGGCACCAAAAGGAGATTAATTAAAGGACAAAAAGGGGACAAAAAATTAACCAATTCAGGTGTGCAATATCCATCCCGCTTTATATACATCTATAGGCATCAAAGTAGATGCGGAATTTAGATATTACAAAAATAGACATGTACATCATCTTATCAGCAGAAAAAAAAGAAGAAAAGAAAAAACCAGTACATAATTATGTATTGCATACATTATCAGCTTATACACTATACAAACAGTACATGTTTACAGGAATTTTTACATATCAGAAAAAAATGATGTCACATTAAGACGGAACTTTCTTTGGGGTGTTCTTCTAGTCGGGCCATGCCCGCCTGGGACCAGGTGTAAGCAAACCGGCCAGAAGCACCAAAAATGTGGATTCATTGTATATTCTCTCCTACTTAGTTTTTTTCTAAAATAGAAGGAAAAAACGATGTTTTAGCAATATATAGGTACTACAGATAACGACATCCGAAAGACAATATTTTAGCAGTATATAGACACTGCAAATGACGGCATATAAATTACAGTTTAAAGTGGTGAAAAATTTGCAGGAAACAAATTGGAATAGTTTACAAAAACCATTTTAATTCGAAATCTTTGAATTTTCAAGGGACGAGAGGTCCTCCCTCTCGTCCCTTGAAAATTCGCATACGCGAACATCTAAGAAACATAAAAAACGGACTAGAGACTCATGCTTTATCCTCCCACTTTAAACAAGTACATAATAAATCCTGTGAATATATAAAAAATTTCATTGGGATAAAAGCAATACAGGACAATATTAGACAAAATAACTCCTTAAGAATGTTAGCAAAGGAGGAAATGAAATACATATATAATTTAAAAACCCTTATACCGTTAGGACTCAACAAAGATTTCGAATTAAAATGGTTTTTGTAAACTATTCCAATTTGTTTCCTGCAAATTTTTCACCACTTTAAACTGTAATTTATATGCCGTCATTTGCAGTGTCTATATACTGCTAAAATATTGTCTTTCGGATGTCGTTATCTGTAGTACCTATATATTGCTAAAACATCGTTTTTTCCTTCTATTTTAGAAAAAAACTAAGTAGGAGAGAATATACAATGAATCCACATTTTTGGTGCTTCTGGCCGGTTTGCTTACACCTGGTCCCAGGCGGGCATGGCCCGACTAGAAGAACACACCAAAGAAAGTTCCGTCTTAATGTGACATCATTTTTTTCTGATATGTAAAAATTCCTGTAAACATGTACTGTTTGTATAGTGTATAAGCTGATAATGTATGCAATACATAATTATGTACTGGTTTTTTCTTTTCTTCTTTTTTTCTGCTGATAAGATGATGTACATGTCTATTTTTGTAATATCTAAATTCCGCATCTACTTTGATGCCTATAGATGTATATAAAGCGGGATGGATATTGCACACCTGAATTGGTCAATTTTTTGTCCCCTTTTTGTCCTTTAATTAATCTCCTTTTGGTGCCCCCTAATATGCAGGACATCCACCTCAGTGGACCGTTTAGCGTTCTACACATTTAACATTAGAGAATTTCTGAATGGAGTTCACACACTCATATTTACCACACATAAAGACAGCGACAGTGAGTGGACCGCATATGCGTTCCACTCACACTATTCCATGACGCAATAACCCAGCGCCATCTCAGCAGGACGGAACACCACAGCTAGCGTGCGAAATCTGCACCTAGCGTATTGGGTGTTCCAGTCCAGACTGCATTGACGCCTGCTTTCACAGCATCGCTACCGCTCCTTAGCTATGATGTAAGAAAAACATCTTTTTTTCTGTGCCATATGTATTTACGCCGTTTTGGAACGCATTGCGTTCCATTCGGCGGCCATTTTTTATTCATTAATTTCCGGAGGTCATTTAAACATTGTTCTCTTTACCTTATCCCTCATTATAATTCTTTATAAAATTACAGGAGTGCACTTTCCATCTTTAACTTTATTGAATGTGTATTTTAAAATGAGTGTTTGTAATGATTATATGTACGATTTTACTGTTGGATGATCACTTCCTGTGACCAGTTCCTGCTATCATGCGATTGGTCCAGCCCTACATAAATACCCAGCAGCTGCTGCTAGTCCCCATGTCTTGAAAAAGGCTCTAAAGGAGCCGAAACGCGTTGACACTAGGGGATTCTGTGCATCTTGGACCTGCCTGACCAACAGAGGTAACGTTGGACACTTTAACCCTTCACTCTGTCTGGACCTTTTTAACATCTATTTGTGAACGTGTTGATATCCCGGCGTTGCCTCTTAGGTCACCTGGTCCTTTTTGCATTTTTGTTCTTTTTAAATTTTCATTTTATCTAAATGTTTTTACCTTTTTTGTATACATGTATATGTATTGTACGTATTTTTAGTCCAATTATGGACTCTTTATAAATTAAAAATTCTTCAGTCTATCCATCGCCTCTTCCTTTGTTTTTTCTGGGGTCACCAACACCCACATTGAGAGATTCTCTGTGGAAATAAAGATCCCCTTTTTCTGAAACTACAAAGAAACCTTGATGCGTCTGGCTCCAGTCTAAAACACCGTGAGTGTGGTACGCCATCTTCTTTAAGATTTCCATCCTGAATTCACATAAAAGATACCTTGATGTGCTTTTGTCCACCATCTTGGATGTGAGTGGGGGTACGCCAAACATATACTCATTCATCTGATATATAAAGTTTTGGGATAACCCCCACAAAAGATACCCTGATGAGATTTAACCCACCGAGTAACCAGTGAGTGGGGGTACGCTTATTCATCCCTTTTGACAGAAAATTGTGTTTTTTGGAAAAGATACCTTTATGGGATTAGAATATATAACATCTAAGTGAGTAGAGGTACGCCCCTGAAGTAAACTTCGTGACAAAAATCTAGAAATCAGGAGAAAACCAATTCCTCTGCCAACATTTTGAACTTTATTATTCATGCTTTTATTGTGTTGAATTTCATTTGTTTACACAATGTACATTTTCTTCATTTCATGTTTTTTTTGAGAAAAATAAGAAAACACACGGATCTAACACTTTATAAGAATTTCTTCAAAGGACCGATACCTTTACCTCCCTCCCATTGAAACATATGAAAGGGAAGTACCTTTGATCTTACATTTGTGCACATTGATTTTGTTCACTTAATTTTTCACAAGTTTTTTATTTTTATTTTTTATTTTTATTTTTATTTTTATTTTATTTTTATATTTTATTTTATTTTTGATTTTTCATTTAGTTTATTAGCGCTGTGAACTGTTTCTGGATCTTAAAAACCTTTTCCATTTGTAAACAACTTCAGGACCTTTTGGTGTAGGTCCTATCAAGCTCCAGAGACTATTTATAGCTGCTTTTAGCGCAAAACTTCAGTCACACACAAAATTTGTTTCCCCCAAACACCTGTTATAGGCTAAAATATTAAGTATCACCCTGATGTACCAAAGAGCCTAGCGAGCAGGTTAACGTCTCCACGGCGAATGCACGCTATGCTGCAAGCTCATTTGATGGTTGCTCCCCATTGAATGATTTATCCTCTCTTTACAGCAGAAAGTAGCCCAGGACTTACTTTTAGGCTGCGCGGTTTTCTCTGAATTGTGATGCCATCCGCCTGCTCTGAGCAGGCAGGGGAACATCTTCACAGGGGCCTGCCTAGCATTTCTGTGTGCACACCCATGAAATGCCAGATGTCCACCCCGGAACGCCCCCTACCTGTCGATCAGGCAACAAGCACCTTGGTGAAAGAAAATGTTGCCAAAGGCACTTGCTGCAGGGGGTCTGCACATGCGCATTAGCGCCTATCCGCAGACCCCCACCCCCGGTCGAATTCGCTACTCAATGAGCAGGTCTGAATTGGGCCCCATAGTTCTATCCAAATGAAGAGGGTCTTGAACACACAAAGCAGATGATGTAATGCAGGCATGTCCAACGTTGGACCTCCAGATGTTTTGAAACTACACATCCCAGCATGCTTTGCAATAGTTTTAGCATTCTCTAATAGCAAAACTGTGGCAAAGCATGCTGGGATGTGTAGTTTCACAACATCTGGAGGGCCAACATTGGACATGCCTGATGTAATGTGTTTATATTGTTCTCGGCTGCATAACTACAAAATATGCACACACACCCCTGCTGGAAAATTTTAAGCAGCACCCCCCCCCCCCCCAACCCCACTCATCACCCACTTCACCCATGCCCCAGTAAATTTTACCATCACTCACCCATCCGCTTGTCCCCACAAGTTCTACGGGACCTGCAAATCTACTTCCCGGCTCTCTTCTTGCTGCTAATAAAAAATATCTCCAACAAAATGGCTGCCTAATAGCAGACCGCCTCCTATAGCATCCTCAAAACCGGTCTGCTGTATGGAAACTGACATTTTGTTAGGGCTATTTTTCATTAGCAGCAGGAGGAGGAGCGCCGGGAGTCAGGACTGCAGGCAGGCAGCAGCGGTTCAGCAATAGCCCCGCAGACCCCCGGCACCCACATTTACTCAGCACCTCCCTGCCACGGCAGGGTCTGCAGGGCTATTGTTACGCCACTGATTGTTCTCAATAACCTGACATAGAAATGATATACCCCAAAAGAGACATTAAGGTATCACAATGAGATTATAAAACAGGCTTTGAACAACCTGTCATATTTGTCTGGTTAACAATATGTTCAAAGAATAATTACTATAATAATTACTATAATAATCTAGAATATTTAAAATTTCTGAAAAAGCAAGATATTTAATTTATAAATATACTGTACAAATCACAATACACATGGACAATAACAAAAGTAGAAGAAGCATACACTTTAGACTGAGGCAGATTATTTTTTAGCTTTATACAATCTATTGTTTGTAAAATCATCCCACGTCTCCTCCCACCCCACACTGAGGTGTGCACACCTATCCCATTCCTTCTCCCCACCGTCATTGTGTACATTTACCCCATGTCTCCCTTCCACCCCACGATATAGTATGTACACCTATCCCAATCTTCCCAGCCAACATTGTGTACATTTATTCCATGTCCCTCATCCAGTATATAGTGTGTATAAATCTTCCAAGTAGCCCATCCCGCCACTTCCTTTAGTCTGTGTATTTACCCAATGCAACTTAATCTATAGTATGTTCATCACAAGTCCCCAACCCTTAAAGGTCCTACGGTGTATATGGTTATCACGTTTCATCCCACCTCTCCTTTGGTGTGTACACTTATACCCCTTTCAGACATATGGCAAAATCCCGTGATTTTTCACGTGCATGCGCACAATCCCAAGACTAGCGTATGTCTGAAAGGCTCTACCAGGGATTTTAGTCCTCTAAAATCCCGGGTCCTGCGCACCTGCAATGGACCTAGGATTTTTAAAAACCCGGGTTTGAACCGGGTCTAAAATCCCGGGTAGTATGTCTGAAAGGGGTATGACTTAAATTCTCCTTGACTATAGTGTGCCAATTTATCCAAGGACCCCATCCTCTCTCATGTATATTTCATTCCAACTCTGATGAGTTTGTGATTTCCCAATGGATTTAAAGGTCACAGAATTTCTCTCTTCTAGGGAGCTATCTGGATTAGTGATCATTGCATTGTGGATCTTTCTTTGCCGGAATTCTGGAAAGTAAGTCTCTGTTTACCACACAACAGAAAAATAAATCTGAATATCTGACCAGGAGATACATGCCTATGATTTATGACTTCTAGTACCGACCAGTACTATGACTGCATATTATGGTTTTCTATTATTTGCTGACTCCCTGTAACACTTTGGGCCTGATTCAGAGCTGATTGCTGCTGTGCAAATTTACAGGGGACTACGATCAGATAGTTACCAGCCAAACATTGAGAAATCGCACCCTGTGCAAGTCTATGAATGACTTGCTAATGGTTCGTTGAGCTGCAACGATTAGCCTTCTGGTGGTTGGCTAATGGCGGCGGATGGCGATTTCTATCGCCAGAAGCAGCTCTGAGAACTGCTCCATCTGTACCACCCACAAACGGCGACTTCTTGTCAATCAAACTGCAGTCATTTCATAATCTATCTACTTGTGAATTGGCGCAACAGCGATCCCCTAACTACGGACTTTAAGTTTCATATACAATCTTGACTCTATTGCTATCCCATGATTTCCAGTATCTATTTGTAATGCTCCATGATTCCATTTCTATATTTTCAGTAACTGATTGGTCATATACTGTATTTTTATACTTTTAATCTTATTTCTTGCAGAGGAACAGTTGGTGTCTTCAGATTGTTTGTAGCTGTTTCCATATCAATTTTCCCATTTTTAGGATGGCTTTATATCTACATCAACAAGGAAATGAGAACATCGTGGCCACAACACTGCAAAACTGTCATCTGAGCTCATAGTTACTCATCTGAGGTGTTTTATATTATTCGAACACTACAACTGAATTTGCGGCATGTAACTGTGTTGTGATTGGGTGCATGTATTTCAATCAGTAGAGGTCATCGTGGGCTGCGCCTCAATTATGTGAAAAAGAACAGCTGTTGTAGGACAATGGCCCCTATTATGGTTCACTCGCAAAGGCAAATTCTTTCTTAAATGGACAAAACGATGGGCACTTGGGGGGGGCAGATGTAACATGTTCAAGCCTTGTACAGTATTAAGCCTTAAAGTGCTGACCTTGCACAAAGTAAACAATGAGTCTGTTGGGTGGGTGCCTGCAGCAGTCAATTGGGCTGATGGTTGCCCTTTTTATAAACCATTTAAAGTTTATTCAATTCTGTGGTGTGCAGATTTATTTTCTCCTCCATTGGAGAAATACGCTGCATATATGGGATCTAGCACCCACTGCAAATGTAAGTGGTGTGCGGTTTTTCTCTTGTCATTTGTGTATGTGTGTGTGTATATATATATATATATATATAATTACACCCAGTCAGGTACACATTCGAAAAGGGTGACGTGGACATGCCCCCTTAACCCATGGGCACGCCCTGTTTACCATTGGACACGCCCCTTTAAACAATGTGTACCGATTTCTAGCTTTTATAGGTTGGAGGGTATGCCTTTGACCCATAAAAACACTCTATCCTGTGTACACACTGCATGATGTTGGTGATTTGTTATTCCAATACTGCATATTGTCCCATCATCATGCAAGTATTGTACCCAGCCTGTCATTTATCTAATACAGTCTGTCATTATAGAAGCTGATTGGTTGATCTGGGCAACGTATCTGCTTTATGTCTCTCCAGGTCTTAATACATCTCCTCTCTGGTCTTTTTTTGCTATAATTGTATAGGGAATTGAAAAGTCAACAGGAGTTGAAATCTCAAGCAAAGGGTTATTATACCTCTCTGGATCATGGATGAAGCCCCATGATAATAAGATCATGAGGCCTGTGTATCGTATGTATATATAATCTTTCGCACTGCCCCCCATTTTAGACAGAGCTGCAGCACCCACAATTTTCTGTGGAGACTGCGAATCTATTCGATTTACCAAGCTCTAAAATTAGAAAAAGTTTGTCATTGCCAGTGACAAAGATTACTGGGAGAGGACCCCTTTAGCGGCTGCGTATTCTTTAGACTGCTCATGTGCAGAAGTCTTAGTCGATGAGTGAAGAGACCCCATTTGGGGTCTCTGTCCCTGTGGGTGTGTATTGATACACTTGGGCGCTGTGTAATTTCTTATTGTAGCAATTATATATGCCCCGTATTGTTAATGATTTGAAAAGTGCAATATGTTAACATTTTATGTGGCTTGCTCCTCTTTAGAGCGACAGTAAAATCTTTTATAAAAAACAAACAAATGGACTTTGCTTCGTAATCAATACCATTGTTATTTTACTTTTTCAGTGTTTGTTTTTGCATTGCATGCCCCAGATATATTAATGTCAAATACAATATCTGCCCAAGAGGCCTTTTCATTACACAGACCAACTAAAAACAACAACAAAATAAAAATCAAATTGTGTTTCGGGTGATCTGAAATGAAAATGAAAGCATTTATTTTTTTCGGTACTTATGTAGTAACTGGGCTGCCGATTTTGAAATCGGGTCCATCGCATCGCACCCGACCAAATCGCATGCGATGCGATGCGATGGACCCGATTTTTCCATAGGATTCAATGTTAAAATGGACTGAGTCCATTTTAACATGGAATTCAATGGGAAAAAGGGGTCCTTTTCATACCCCTACTATCCAAGTGGGCATGGAGTTGGATATAAACCTGTGGCGAGCGTAGCGAGCCACCGAGCCCGAAGCGTGGCGAGCGTAGCGAGCCCCGCGAGGGGACACAGAATACCGTCCCCTCGCGGGGCTCGCTTCGCTCGCCACGCTTCGGGCTCGGTGGCTCGCTACGCTCGCCACAGGTTTATATCCAACTCCATGCCCACTTGGATAGTAGGGGTATGAAAAGGACCCCTTTTTCCCATTGAATTCCATGTTAAAATGGACTCAGTCCATTTTAACATTGAATCCTATGGAAAAATCGGGGCATCGCATCGCATCGCATCTGATTGTATGCCTTAACTTAAGGCATACAATCAAAAAATCGGCAGCCCAGATACTACATAAGTACCTTTTTTTCAAATTGACTCTAGCATATGCAGCGGGGGTGGGGGGTATTTAATTATGCAGTGGGGCTTTGGGGAGATCGAGCCCACTGCTAACATCAACAGCTCTCTACACCCCCCCCCCCCCCCCAAAGGCTGATATCCACCTGGGTTTTTTGGCGGCACTCCTACAAAATGCAGGGGTGCCACCTACAGGTGCCCGCCACCTGTCAATAAACTTGTGAATGTCCAACGATGGCAAGGGGACCTTGTAGATGTGCAATCTACCGATCATTGGCAATGTTGCAAATTCACAGCCCTGCAACAGGTCTGAATTGGGCCCATCATCCCCATCAGTAAGTTCCCGATGAAATCTTTGTTTAGAGAATGTTTCATAAAGTTCACTATTGATGAGCAATCTTCCTCATGATCTCTGTATGCACGTATATTACCTTTACACATGTTGAATTTTGAATTCTTACACTAGAGAGAGCTGTTTCTCACAGTGCCATAAAACAGGCATTGTAAAGCCAGGTGGCAGGGCTACGATGACACAATTCAGCTCGAATTGCGTCATTGGCCCCTTCTTTGTCTGGCCACTTGTGGGTGGCAGCAGTGGGTCAGAGGGGGTGTGAAAGTCTTGACCTTTCCGGGGTCAGGGGAACTATTCCAGGAAAGTAGACAAGTATGATTGGTATCAGTATACTACAGTATTTTATGAACAGGGGGCCTGACATATGTAAATGAGGGCGCAGCTTATGCGCACAGCGTCTATTCTGTCAGATTGGGGGGGGGGGCAACTGCTCCCCCCCCCCCGCAGCGGGACACTGCCGGCCGCAGGAGGGACGCAGGAGTTTCCCCAAAAGCTGGGACAGTTGGGAGGTATGTAGTACCAGATCCTTGGAGACAACTGTATTTTTCAGTTCCCCCTACCATTACAGGTGGTGGAACGGAGTTCCACCCACACACACACACTTTAACCGCTGCCTGTCAGCCAACTGCAGCCTCCCTGCCTGTCAGCCAACTGCAGCCTCTCTGTCATGTGTGAGGGGTGACTTTGAACAGAAGCTGGAGTGTAACCGAAGTTGGGTTCTTTAATGAGCTTAGACTGCATATAGGACCACTAGGGATAGTGGAGGAACCCCACAAAGGAGTATATATAAAGTGTCTGAAGAATTGGAGCCAGGGAAGAACTGTTTAGTATGGACTGGCTCAATTATTGCTGATCATCAGTGAAGACTGACTGAGGACGTCGCAGCAGGCAAGTATTCTCAGATGAGTATCAATAATACAGACACTGGAGAGGTTCACCAATGATGAAGATAGCAACAGCAGATATCCACCGATGGTGGTAATATCAATGTTGTCTCTCTGAATGGTGACTGGTAACTGTAGTGATAAGGAGGAATGACCAAGAGCTTATTGCAGGTAGACTGGATTGGAGGTTTTATGATCAGGTAGAAACAGGTAACACTGTAATGAAAGATGCAATATCCAAATCAGGACACTGGAGGGAGTCAGGCTGCAGCAGGATGGAGAGCCACAGATGCTGTGAATAGCAGAAGTACTAGTAACGCTGCCTCTCTAAGGACAACATTGCACTGACTGAATTTATAGTCCAACCTCCTCATCTATATAGCCAGATCACCCCGATGATTGGCTGCAATGGAGCAATGTCAGAGATGAGCTGACTAGGATTGATGGAAAGAAGCATGTGAGCATATCCAATATGGCGGCACCCATGCTGGAGACTGACGTTCTCATGGAAAGGCCTGAGGCCTACACTGGGCAGGATGCCAGCGCCAGATGCCACAGCAGCTAGGCCACAGATGTGACTCAGAAGCACCCACCAGGATTACATTGCAGGAGACGCTGGTTGTGCGTATTTAGCACTGGTCAGGAACCGGAGCGCTGCAGGATTGAAGGTGACAGTGAGCAAGCCTGGAGAAACATTTAGATGGTAAATAAGTATTTCTCAAACCTTGAGTCGTGACACTCTCTCCCTAGCCTAGCACATGATGGTTGTGCTGGGCTGCTGTGTGCCCCCCTCCTGGCTCTGTCTTTGGCTGACTGGCTCATAGTGCCCACCTCCCCACACCACCATCATAAATGTTTTTTTTGTTCTATCTCATAGTTTTCTGTGCCTTGAGCCACAGGGGACAACTTCAAACACTGAATTGGACCATGTAAGCATTTAAATCCAGATTGCAAAAAAAAAAATCTGAAAAAAAAAAAAGCATCAAGGTCAGATTTTTTGTAAAACCTAAACCTAGAATAATCATATATTTTTTATTATTTTGGAAAGGTGGATTATTGGTGAACCAGAACCCCATAAAATTCACTTTGAAATTTCAATGAAAAAAAAAACTACTTTTTTCCTTTTTCCGATTTTGGTTTATTTTTTTGGGGATGTGTTAGAATGCATAAAAGACTAAATGCTATGTTCTGAAAACACAAAGTCTTCAGAAAAAAAATAAGAATACCTAATAATTAATACTGAAGTTGGTATGTGAAGAGTGCTATCGTCAGGAAATGGCCTCAGAGCAAGTATAAGTAAACCCTCAGCAGAAAAGGGGTTAACAGTAGAAAGCTTGCATACTGAGGAAAGTAGGAATCCATTTTTAATGCTTCTGATTTATGGCTGAGCGTGTGACCAGCTGGTTAATATCACAGCGTTATGTTGTCATGATCGGATGATTTTTATGTGGAGGTTTGGGGCTGCAGCCCAATACACCCTATTAATTTTCGGGCATTACATAGCTTCTAGAATAGAGATGAGAAACATTTGTCCTGAGCAGAAAGATTCTATGAAGTAAAGTCTGACTGAATGTGTTATCTTGACTTTTCATATTTTCACCTCAGTTTATTTCCTCGTTAATCATACTAATGCCTGGATACATACAGTAGTTGCTGCGCAGCAAATCTCTTCTCCTGTTTCTCCAGCTCTGTAATTACAGCCCAAACATTATCTGATCACGTCAATGTGACGCTGCATAGGGAGTTACCCACTAAGCAGCAGCAGCACAGCACAACTGTACAGTAATAACAGCTAAGCAAGTCTGAATATAAGTCTCCCTTTTTGCAGTCCTTTGAGGGCAGCACTGACTTTTTGTAAAGAATAGACCTTACAGTATTTTACGATCTTCTTCCTGAGACCGATGATGGCAACTACAGATCTGAGGAATGAGCTGACCTGCTCCATCTGTCTGGACATTTATACAGACCCTGTAATGCTGAGATGCGGACATAACATCTGCCAGGTCTGTGTTGATCGTGATCTGAATATACAGGAGAGATCTGGACTTTATACGTGTCCTGAGTGTAGACCAGAGTTTCAGAAGCGTCTTTTACGGTACAGAAATAAAATTCAGAGTAACGTACCAGAGAATCTTCATTCTACTAACCCAGAGCAGGAGGTGGCTGGGATTTTCTGTACTTACTGTATTAACTCTTCTGTATATGCTGATAAATTCTGTCTGATGTGCGAAGCTTTCCTGTGTGAGGACCACCTAGGAGTACACAGTAAGTCAGAGGAACATGTCTTGTCTGATCCCAGAACTGCCCTGGAGAACAGAGAATGCTCCATCCACCAGAAAGTCCTTAGGTTTTATTGTAATGATGATGATGCTTATATCTGTGCTCACTGCACATCCACACAACACAGCGGGCACCAGGTGGAGTCTCTGATTGATGCTTCAGTAAAGAAGAAGGGGAAACTAAGGCGTGTTCAGAAGGAACTGGCCACAAATAAATCAGAGGTTGGAGAAAGAGTCCAAACCCTGCAGAAACACAATATACTGCTTCAAGAAAAAGCAGGTTGCCTTTCTGGGAAAGTAACTTCCCTGTTTACAGACATTAGGAAACAAGTGGATGTCCTTGAGGAGAGAGTGCAGAGTGAGATCTCCAGACAGGTAAACCAGGCTTCATTCCCACTGCGTGATCTAATCCAGCAACTACAAATAAAGGAGGATGAGCTGTCTAGTAAGATGCGTCACATTGAGGAGCTGTGTGTCGTGACCAATCCACTAACCGTCTTACGAGAAGAAGAATTTGAGAGAGACAATTGTCTTTACAGTGAAAGCCAAGAGATCGATAGTAAGTGTTTGGTAAATGTGTGTAACTTGGATGAGGATCTGATATCACATACTTTACAAACAGGTTTATCTGAAATTGTGATTGCTGCTTATAAAGGAATCTTCCTGAGGGATGGCTCAGAAATATTACTGGATGAGAACACAGCTGGAAATAATTTAGTTGTGCTGACTGATCTAAAATCAGTCTACTGGACAGAAATCCACCAGCATCGCCCCAAAACACCACAACGATTCAAAGACCATCAAGTCTTAAGCAGCACTACTTTTTCTGCAGGCCGACATTTCTGGGTAGTAGAGACCAGTAAGTCAGGAAACTGGAGGCTAGGAATGTCATATCCCAGTATAGCCAGGAAAGGATTTCGGTCATACATTGGATGTAATAGGAAGTCCTGGGGTTTCTGCAAATGGAACAGTCAATACTCAGTGATGCATGGCTGTAAAGAAATCAAGTTGTCTACCAAGATTTCCTGTAACCTATTTGGCGTATACCTGGACTATGAGGCCGGCCAGTTGTCCTTTTATGAGCTGTGTGACCCAATCAGACACTTACACACCTTCACTGCCACCTTCACTGAGCCACTCCATGCTATCTTTAGAGTCTGGCTGGATTCATATGGTGGAGCTTGGATAATATTAAGGAGTAATGATTACTGATCACTTGCAACTAGCTTTTTCAGGTAACATTTATTAAACTGTGGGCGTTTTATTACCACCACACATTGCATTCACTTTCACACTGTAAGATTTTTTTTATCTTGCAGTTTGGAGGCTGAAACAGCATGCAATACCTAAACTGCGGAGGATAAATACATTTATATTCTGAGTGGCAAGATAGCTAAAACTAAATTCAAATCATAAAAAGGGCCACAATCATTGGCGTATAATGAGTGCAGTGTGTGCGATGCACATGAGCCCCTGGTTCAAGGGGGCCACACAACTGCACCCATGTTTAGCTACTTACCTTTTTGGGGTCCCGTTTCAGCACTATTGCCTCATCAATAGTGACTTGGAAAATGGCTGCTCTGCATGCGCAGTAGTGATTGTTTGTCATGTTTCAGGAAATCTGCACACGCACAGTAGTCTCTGGCCCAATGCCAAAATCTGCAATGCCGCAGAGAGAGAGGAAGGGACCCACTCGGACTCTCACACAGGCTCCCTCATCTGATAAACCGGCCCAGACCCAAGTGAAATAATAATACTAAGGCCATTCAGATTTTAGTGAGTGAGGATGCCAAATGAAATACTATTTATTATATAAACCAAATTAAATACTTGCACCCATGTGTTTGCTGACCATTTAGTGCCATGTCCTAATAATCCCCTCCTGAGGCTTAACCCTAACACTAGTGCCTAACCCTAGCCTTCATTTTTGTGTATCCAGCAGAATTGTAGACATAGGGATCCTGCTGCGGACTTCTGACTGTCGGGATCCAGGCTGCCTGGCTTTTACTGCATTCCCTTGGAATTATACAAATTATTGTACATCAATATATACAATACCATTTGAAGGGCTAACATAAGGAAAGCGGAGACCGGTATCTTGGGAAACTTATCATTTATAAAGAGGCAGTTTATTTACAACAGTATACTTTTATAATATATAGATTGTATTCAGCTTAATGTTTCTTATATTTAGTGGTACTTTGATTCATTGTATTACTGTTTACTTTGTTAATTTTAAATGAAATGAAAACATGAACATCATAGCCATATGTGCTTGCTGAATATGTCATGCTAAAAGCATGGACGTTAATATGGACTTTGGCCCTGATTCTAGTTGGCTCGGTCTCCCGCATGTTCGCACGGGGGACCAATGTTGAAGCCCTGCACATGCGCATATTCGCTTCTGTGCGGGCGTCTTCTGAGACTTGCATAGTCTCCGTGGCGCTTGCATGGAGGCAGGCAGGGGGTGTTTCCTGGGTGTGCCCAGGAAAACGCTGGACATCCCCGTGCGAACACGGCCGGGCACCCGCCATCCAGGGGTGGGTGGCTAATGTCACCAGACATCAGCCGCACACCGAGTTATTGGAGCAGGACACCGCAATTCTTATTCAGCAGAGACAGACTTAGATGTGCAAGGACTGTAGAAATCATTCTATGGTTGGCGGGTGGCTGGTTGTTTGGTCATTTTGGAGATCCTACCTGCTGCAGTCAGGATTTGTAAAAGATCCCTTCAACTGGGTACAGATCGTGATCGGATTGGATCATATGCAGATCGTGTGCTCCAACAGATCTTGCGACCATCATATGATTGTCTTACGATCTGCTCATGATCATGATCTTTCTGGTGTGTACCCTACATTAGCCATGTATTGTATGTTCAGTGACACACTATAAATGAAAAGCGTATCTACAAAACTATTACAATTGCTTTTGTATTGCTTAAAAACTAAAGTCTAAATTATACTCTGCACACAAATAGAATAATGTATAGGCATCTTATTAAATTAATTTGTGGCTTTAAGTTTGCTGAATATTCAACATACAGTTATACTAGTGGGTGGTGGATTGGGGAACAACATATCTTATAGGGGATGCAGTTTAAATCCCGGCGGTCGTGATCCCAGCGTTCAGAATCCCGACGCTGGAATCCCGACTGCCGAAATCCCGACACTTTCTCCCTCCGTGGGTGTCCACGACACCCCTGGAGGGAGAATAAATTAGCGTGCCGAGCGTAGCGAGGCACCGGGCCCGCTGCGTGGCAAGCGCAGCGAGCCCACAAGGGGGGGCGATCCACGTCCCCCCCTTGTCGGGATTCCGGCGTCGGGATTTTGAACGCCGGGATCCCGACCGCCGGGATTTCATACTGAATCTATCTTATAGAAGGTGAAAGACACCATGAAAGTTATGTGCATATTAAACATTGATTATATTCAAATGACTTTATCCATTACATAGTTATATTGTGTTGTGAGTAATAAAATGACTCTGTGGTAATTACAAGTATACAGTATAATGTATACCGAGAGCCTGAGGCAACATCAGGTGCAGAAGTCCGAAAAGGGCTATTGGGCGTTTTTCGGACTTCTGGACCTGCGTGGCCACCGCAGTGCGCACGTGTGCAAAGACTCAAAGTGCAATTGCATCCCGGAAGGATAAGACTGCAGTTTGAATGTGGGCGGAGGATGGTAATGGGGCAGCAACACAGCATTGGGTGGATAGGGTACAGACCATGCAGGCCAATTTCGGGGCGGATCACCACGTCTGTGTTACATTATATGCAGCCGATGCAAACCGAAAATTGCGGCCCTGCCTTCGCAGCCAGGGGACTACTACTGCATTTCTGCAATGCGATTACAATTTAATTGCAGTCGCATCACGGGGAGGGACTAGACCTGCTGGGTGGCCTTGCCCTGTGCTGGGCCACCCCCAGCATGCTACAGACAGCAGTAGAAAATTTGCGGTTTCAGCATCTTTGACAGCTTTTCTCGTATTACTACATAGTTTAAAAAAATGTATATTTTTGTGCATTTACTGCATTTAAATGTTTTGGCAATTGTTAAATTATATTTTGAATGCTATTAAAAACAAATATAAATGATGCATAAACACTGTTAGTGTCTCATCTTATTTCTAGCTTTTTTACTATTTAAGAAAAAAACTAATCCAAGTAAATGGCAAATGGTGGGAGTAGGGTGGCCAATTTGGTCCCCAAAACGCCGGGATTTCAATTTCCAATCCCGGGATTGGAATTTCCAATCCCGGGATTTCGGGATTAAACTGCGCATGTGCAGTTTAATGCCGGGCAGCATCTCAGACGCTGCCCGGCTTCTCCCATACCCCGCAGTGCGCAGCGTGACGAGGTCACGCTGCGCAGGGCACAGCCGCCTCGGCCACCGAATCGCCCGCCCACCCAGCGCCCCCGGCCACCCACCCACCCAGCGCTCTCGGCCACTCGCCCAGCGCTCCCTGCCACCAAGCCCTCCCACCCAGCACTCCCTGCCACCCCGCCTTATGAGACTTTCTACCCGCCCATTCAGCAACCCAGCTCCCGGCTGCACCAGGGACCGGGCTCAGCAACCTGGCTCCACAAATGTAAGCAAATATGCGGGCGGCCAGGGTGTTTTTTATTATTAGGGAAGCCAATCCCGGGATCCCGGGAATCCCGGGATTGAGCATTTTTCAATCCCGAATCCCGGGATTGAAAAAATGCCCCGGGATTGGCATCCCTAGGTGGGAGGGACTTAGGGACAGAAGGAGGAAGTGTGGGAGCTATTTAGAGAGGGAGCGAGGCAGTGTGGAAGCTTGGCTAAGTAGGCAGGATGGAGGAAGTGTAGGTGGGAAGTATTTAGAGATAGACAAAAAGCGTGTAGGAGGGATGGAAAGTGGGCAGGGAGGATTTATGGATTGATAAGGAAAGTGGGTGGGACTAATGTGCATTGCATATACAGACCAAGAATCTGGATTATCTCACACTTGCACTTGTACATTAATATAGTGTGTCTTTGTACTTCACATTGGGCCTGATTCAGACCTGTTCACTAGGTGCAGCCCATTGCCCCGATGAATGCACCACCAACGTCGCCCGCATCCCCTCTCCAGCATGCGAGGGGATGTGTACTAGAACACATCCCCTCACATGCTGCCGAAGGGGAGAGAAATCATCTGATGGTGGCCGACCATCGAATGATTATTTTCTCTCCTTCGGAAATAAGTCAGTCTAAACTGACAAATATTTCCAGCACTGATTTGCAGCGTTTCCTGGAGACGCCCAGGAAATGCTGAGCATTCCCCTAATGCGCATACGCATATACGCGCATGTGCGGAACCTCCACCATCAACAATGGGGCTGAATTCGGACCCAAAACGATTCAAACCTGCTCACTAAGCTGCGTATATTCACTGCCTAGTGAACAGGTAAACCCCGCCCCCCCCCCCCGCTGCCTGATTCCCCGTGCTACACTACTAGATGAGTAACTCACATCCAATTATTTTTCCTCTGTTTGGAGATGAAAGTAAGCCAGGACTTACTTTTATACTGCAGGATGATGGCTGATTTGGGGGCGGGACCCCAGCAACCGCCCCCTGGCTGTCAATTTTGCAAATGCCTCAGCAAGTGAAAACGTTGGCTCTGATGGTTTGCAGGCGGACCTCCTCAGTGACTGCATCATCATCTAATATGATTACCTGCTGTAAATGTGCTCTGTACCCCAATGATATGTAAATTTGGACATGTAAGACAGAGTACAAGGCCTTGGAGAATTTATAAAGTGAAGAGAGAGATAAAGTAGATGGAGATAAAGTACCAGGCAATCTTCTTCTAACTGGATCATTTGCCAGACATTGCAGGACTTGCAGGATTTTAGATACCCTCAGATTGGGCCTGATTCTGGTTGACCGAGGCCCAAAGTGCCCGCCCTGCTGTCCCGCCAAAAAAAGGAGCGTTATACAGAGTTTATTTGAAACAAAAAGTAATTTTATCAATACAATGTGAATATTTACAGAATTATTAAACAAAAATTAATATTATGGTTTTTAGAGTACTTAAATACTTGACATTTTATATACAGCTTTATTTTACTACAACACCCTTCTTCTCTCCTTCTTTCGTCAAAAGAAAATTTCCTTATTCACTTTACTTACTACCAGTAATACAAAAACAAACATTTAAATTACATAAACAATATAAATACATTGCTTTTCAATCAATGTTTTGTAAAATGCTGTTTAACGAACGTGTATGTTAAGCTGTGTACACACGGGGCGATATATCGCTCAGTATTCCGTTTGCATCAGCTACCAGAGATGGTCGCTGATGAAAAAGAAACCGCCGGGGGTGCCCGGCAGTGGAAATCAGCTGGTTGCAGGAGCATGTTTCTGTGACCAGCGATCACAACGGGGAAAAACCTGAAGCGCGCACCTGGCAATATATCGCCGGTGCACACTCCCATCGTGGGCAATATGGCCACTCAGCGACCATATTGCCCGCGATATTAGCAAAAAATCGCCCCCAGGGTTTACACACCATTAGTGACAGATCTGTCTTAACTATGCATTTGCTTTTATAAACTTGTTAGAAGTCTTTGAAAATGAAGTGATCCTCGCATAAACACTTTCCTCTTTTCTTTATCCTGGTACTTTCATGTGCTTGGCTTATACAAGTCATAAAGCTGCGATAGTGGAAACTCAGGTCTTTTATGTTCCTTTCATATTTACTTTTTCTGTACAGGAGATGCTAAATCTGCTTCATCTAAAACAACATACTATGGGCGAGATTCACTAAACTGAAAATGCCGTAAAAACCCTGTTTTCGAGGTTTTTACCGCATTTCCATATGCAGCAAAGCCCCACCGCCGGGGCTTCACTGCGGGGGGTTACGCCAGTACCTATTTGGCGTAACCCCATGGAAGCCTATGGGCTTCCCTTTGCATCCCCTGCGCGCCCACCGCCGATCAGCGCCACACCCCCCTCACCTGTGTCCGGGCAGCCTCCTGCTGTGCTGCCCGGACCGGTGATCTCCTCCTCCCTGCACAGCGTCCGAGTGCAGGGAGGAGGAAAGGAGCACCCACACAGCCGGCTGAGGGTGCAGGGAGGGAGGGGGAACCCGCTGCACATCGCCAGCCTTCGCTTTGGCGTTAATAATTGCATATGTTAAGGCATATGCGATTATTAACAATGCGAGTGCCGGCGATGTACAGCGGGGGTTATTAGTGAATCCCGCCCACTGTGACAGAAAAGTTGAATGATGCAATGCTCAACCCTTTAAACTTGTTATTATGTTCTCTTTCTTTTAGCATCTTAAGCATTTTATCTCCTTACTTGGTAAGATCTGTCTACTAAAGAAATCTATTTACTTTAAATTCACTTCTATTAAATCCTCCTGCTAGACTAGGGATGCCGTTTAAATCCCGGCGGTCGGGATCCCGGCGTTCAGAATCCCGACGCTGCAATCCCGACCGCCGAAATCCCGACACTTTCTCCCTCCGTGGGTGTCCACGTCACCCCTGGAGTGAGAATAAATTAGCGTGCCGAGCGTAGCGAGGCACCGGGCCCGCTGCGTGGCGAGCGCAGCGAGCCCGCAAGGGGGGGCGATCCTTTGTCGAATTTCATACTGAATCCCTAGACTACTCTTTCGGACGTGAACTGGAATGTAGTTTGAAAAGTCATGAGCATAAACCTCCTCTTGCCATCTTTCAGCCTGTTTCTAATTTACCCTTCACTATAATTATATATAAATTAGTAAGCCCGCTTGAAGCAAATGTTTAGAAAGCTAGTCTGCTACTTTGTGATTGCTTCTTTGTTTGTGAATGTGTGAGAGAGAAAGAGGTGTAGTTTCACTCACTGGCAACAGATGGCTGTGTTTCAAAGACACACAAAGGGACAAATGGATATATATAGATGGACAAACAAAGATTATGAACACCAATTTGTGAGCCCAGCAGCCTATCGTACTATGAGAAGATTTCCTTAGCCCTTCGCCCATATATGTGACAAAGTGAAAAAAAAAAAAAGTTTAGTACATATCTTTCACAGGCGCTTCTAGTTCAAATTGAGCAAAACAGAAGATGTACATAGTGAAGCACAATTTTTTAATAGTGAAGAAAATGAAACATGGGTAATATAAAATTTTACACTCATATAACACAATTAAATTCACACATTGATGTAATGATGTGACAATGAAATGGTGGCGGAGTCATCCCAAATGGTCAAACTCCTAATATTACCAGAGAGGTTGGAACGGACAGAGCAGTTCAAATTTGCATGTGCATTTGGTCCCGGGGCAAATGACACCAGCCAGGTGTTATATGAGTGTAACATTTTATATTACCCATGTTTAATTTTCTTCACTATTAAAAATTGTACTTCACTATGTACATCTTTTGTATTTGCTCCTATATGATTCTCAGATATATAAAGATGATTGTTGTCTTTGCTTGCTGGCTTCCACTGCCCTCAACTGGTAAGATAACAATGTATCACCTTGGAATGTACAGTGGATACTGCGGATGCTGGTTCAATGCTGAGGCACACTTTAATGTGTGACTTAATAGAAGAGTTAAAGTTGATAAACTTGCTGAGATAGACTGCTCCTCCTGTGCCGCCCTCCTCGAGTCGGCTGCACCTCAGAAATATGGCCCTTATTCTGGTTCACTTGCAAAGGCAAATTCCTTCTCAAATGGACAAAACCATGTGCACTGCAGGTGGGGCAGATGTAACATGTGCAGCCCATAGGTAAATACTGCCACTGCCCAAATCTAATTCTCTCTGAGCAAGTTACATCTGCCCCACCTGCAGTGCACATGTTTTGTCGGTACTCTTTACTTAGAAGGGCGCCCATCTTGGCCATCTCGGGCATTGAATGCACTAAAAAATCGGGTGCGATGCGACCGACGAGATGCCCGAGATTTCCCATAGGGAACAATGTTAAATGTCTCAATTGACCCGATTTTCCTGTTCAATGCCTCAATTGACCCAATTTTTCCATAGGAAACAATGTTAAATGGGCCAAATAGGCACCCTGAAGTGTATAATGGCCACCCGAATTGTTAACGCCACCCCACGATCAACGTCAACCCGAAGCGTGGCGAGCGCAGCGGTATGCATCCTACGACCTTTTCATACCCCCACTATCCACGTCGGCGTGGAGTTGAGAATAGAAAGTGTGGCGAGCGCAGCGAGCCACCGAGCCCGTAGCGTGGCGAGCGCAGCGAGCCCTGCGAGGGGACGCGGATACCTTCACAGGTATCCGCGTCCCCTCGCGGGCTTCACAGCTGTCCGCGTCCCCTTGCGGGGCACGCTGCGCTCGCCACGCTTCGGGCTCGGTGGCTCGCTGCGCTCGCCACACTTTCTATTCTCAACTCCACGCCGACGTGGATAGTGGGGGTATGAAAAGGTCGTAGGACGCGTACAGCCGCCCCTCGCGGGCTCGCTGCGCTCGCCACGCTTCGGGTTGACGTTGATCGTGAGGTGGCGTTAACAATTCGGGTGGCCATTATACACTTCAGGGTGCCTATTTGGCCTCTGTGGCCCATTTAACATTGTTTCCTATGGAAAAATCGGGTCAATTGAGGCATTGAACAGGAAAATTGGGTCAATTGAGACATTTAACATTGTTCCCTATGGGAAATCGCGGGCATCTCGTCGGTCGCATCGCACCCGATTTTTTAGTGCATTCAATGCCCGAGATGCCCGAGATTTTTTACTAACGATGCCCACGATCAAAATCGTGGGCGCCGTTCTAAGTAAAGAGTACCGTTTTGTCCATTTGAGAAGGAATTTGCCTTTGCCAGTGAACCAGAATAACGGCCTTAGTGTGTTTTGTGCTGGGTTACCAGTCAATCAGATTATAGATGTCCGCCCACCGCTGGCCTCCTGCCTCAGGGCCACACCCAGGCTACAACCCCCAGACAGTCCCTCGTTCACAAACACTTGCCAAGCAGGCCCTCCTTCTACTCCCACCTTCAGCCTCCTCCGCTACAGCTGCACCCAGGCTATGACATACAGCCAATCTCCTCTGTTAGTGACTTCTCCTGGACTGCCCAATTAGTGGGGGACACACCTCCAGGCTGATTGATGCCATTGATGACAAATGGCTGCACCATGATCTCCAGAGCCCAGCTCTCGATCTTTGACCTCAATCTGAAGGTAGGGTCCACTCTGATGCACTTTTTATCACCGTCCGCAGTCCTGTCTCCTCTTAACAACCTGAGCAACTGAGCCCCATGTTTCCCCTCTCTATGAGCATTGGTCGCTTCTATCTTAGTCTTGTGCAGCTCTCACTATGGCCCACGAGCGACTGGAACCATCTATTTCTCCTCCCTGAGGGGTCACTTTCTTTAAATAGGGTTTTTTCTTCCTCCATGAGGAAATTAACCCTCAAAAAAGTGCTCCATGAATGAACAATATCAATTTACAAGCTTTACATATTTATTATACTACAAATGTAATATATTAACAAAAATAAAGTTTTCAACAATTTTGGGTTAACGCATACTTTGGAGTATCACACAAACACTACATTAACTAGGTCTTCAGACAGGGCCACAATCAGGGGGGTGCTATGGGGACAGCTGTCCCGGACCCGGCCGCTATGACGGAGGGTAGGGCGCAGACCGCTCTGTCCCCACAGCCCGCACGGCCATGAGCAACCCCCCTTCACTACACAGCGGCGTCCACAGTCCCCAGGGTGGTTTGTATGTCCGCAGCTAGGCGCACCATGTCAGCCCCCTGGCCGGTGTCTCCTTTGGGCAGCAGGCCAGCTGGGAGCCCCCACCGCGTGATGTGCCCAAGTGTGGGTGATAAAATGTATCACCTGTGTCCAAATATTTACATGTAGTGCAAGGACACTAAAAGCATCCATGTGTCTTATTAGACAGGACATTTCTAGATGGTGCAATGCCCACATTGGTGATGTTGGTCTTAACCAATAAGCGGCGTAAGTTTTTAGAATTGAAATATCAAGGCATAAGGGTGGTATTACTTATGTATAGACTAGTGACCCGCCCCTGCTTTTCATGGGTAATTTATTTTCTAGTAAAAGTGATATTTGTAAATAAAAATAAGAAATTAGTGACTTTCTTTATATACCACATTTTTCGTTTTTCCTTTGGACGGGAGTACAGAAAGATTTCTTTTAAATGTAATATGCACACATGAAGGGCCACATGAAGTTGGCCATGAAAAAAACATTCCCCACTTAGATAAACACCAGCTACATTAAGTGTTTGATATTTTGATTTATTTATGGTAAATGACAAAGCAAACTGTTTTTGGAAACTGGACTCATTTAAAATTAGACGGTAAATTTGAGGGAATCATTGTGCGTATTAAAACAGTTTCTCCAGTTCCACAGCCAGTGAGAATATTACCCTCAATAAGAACATTTCTCTGTTTTCATTTGCAATCGTGTCCCATAGCATGCCCCCTGCTACCCATTACACAACCCGTCTCAGCCACCCCACTCTATGCCCACTGCAACCCATCACACCCCCTGATACCCATCACACACCCCTGCCCCATTCACTCCACTCTATGCCCCCTGCTACCTCTTACACACAACCTACCCCAGTCACCCCACTCCATGCCCAGGGCCGGTGCAAGGCACCGGAGCGCCCCAGGCGAGTCGGGGTGGGGGTGCCCGGGGGGCGGGAGGTGGTACCTGTGGTGGACGCTGTCGGCGTCCCTGCAGTGCTGGAGCACGCAGGGTTGTCCGTGCCGCGGGGGTACCTGCGGCGCTGTCACTGTATAAAGCTGCTGGCGGCAGCGGGGTCCCTGCAGTGAATAGAGAATAACTAGCTCTATGCGCGCGACGGCGCAGGAAGCGCTTCTGATTTTGAAAACACTTGCCGCATGCTGATTGGCTGAATCTCAGCCAATCAGCGTGCGGCAAGTGGTTTCAAACCCAGAAGCGCTTCCCGCGCCGTCGCACGCGTGCTTGAGATCCACAACACTGAGTGGAGCTGAGCAGAGGTGTTACTATGATTGGTGTCATCCGGTGTAGTGACTCATGATGTCACCCCTTCCACCATTGGGCCTCCTCCCATCAGTCCCCTGAGCGCATTGCAGAGGGATTGCTGCCCTTTGCATTACTAATCACATTTGTTAGTACATATGCAATTAGTATGTGTGTGTGTGCGTGCAGTGCCAGATTAAGGTCTAAATGGGCCTGGAGCTGAAAATTATCAAGGGCCTATTATGCTCAATAATAGGGGTTGTGGTCAGAACCTAATAATGTGGGGGCGTGACCAGTGTTCTGGTTGGGTGGTCTGCTCATGGGTGTGTCTCTTTGTGTAAATACTTTCAACTAATTATATATGTCTGGAAAAGGCAGGGGGCTGGGAAAAATATTGGCAGGTGCCCTCCAAAGGTGCACCCGCAGGATGCCGATGTCCTAAGATACGTTCGGGGTGAGGCGGCACTCCAGTCATAAAAAAACAACATTTCAGCACCTTTTATGTGGTCACCTAAGTTTACCACACCATATACCCATTATACAAATCATGCAACACAATAGTAACTCCCTTATACTGTACTTGCCTCTTACACATTATGCCACATGGAATGAGCCAAAATTCACACCAACTGAGCCAAAAGTCACACTAAGGCATATGGATTGATTCAAAATTCACATTATGCCACACACAGATTAAAGCAAAATTCACATTTTGCCACATGGATTGAGCCAAAATACACACTATACCAAATGGATTGAGCAATAATGCACAATATGCTTCATAAACAGGGGCATTGTGCGCCAAAGGGGCACATTAAAGATTTACACCATAATGCCCCTTACATTTTAAGCCACACACCATAATGTCCATTACGGATTATGCCAAACACCATAATGCCTATTAATAATTATGCTACATAAGTGCTGCTTACCTACATGCTCATTGCCAGGGTTTCCATGCTCATTGTCAGGGGTTCCATGCTCGTTGCCAATGTGGGATTAAATGCTCATTGCCAAGGGGGGACAGCGCCGCCAGGCAGATATGACAGCCATTGACAGCTGGGCAGAGAGCAGGGGGCTGCCCGGCTGTATTCAGAGCACTGCAGGTCCCAGCTATTTGAAATAATACCCCTTTCACACCAGAAAATGCAGGGACTTACCTGGGAATATGGTCCCAGGATCATGCAGGGACATTCCCAGTCTGGCTCCTTTTACACCAGCCTAGTCCCTGCACTTTCTGGTATGAGGGGGAGAGAAAATCACCCCCTTTAACTAACCAGCTATATCTTCGGAACCAACTGACCCATTTACATAAGACCAGTATCATATTGAAGAACTTTTGAGTGGGCTCCAAATGATTTTAGGCCCATGAAACTGGGCCATTTGCTTCCAGAGAAACCTGCCCTAAAACAACATGAACAGCCATGAAATTACATTTCAGAAATGAAAAAAAATTGATTTACCCGCAATATCTCTGGAACCAATGAACCCATATTGACCAGCCTGGTATCAGATTGAAAACTGAGATCAACCTCGAGCTTTTGTGATGCCGTAGGTGGAACTGGCAGCCGTTGGAACCAGGTGGGGGTCAGAATTAGCGGGTCCCATGTTATCCTATGGGGAATACATTCCAGCTTTGCCTGGCGGTATCTCCAGTTCCGGGAGGGCTAGCGACGCGGGGACAGGCTCGTTGGAAAACCCCAACCCTCAGCTACAAAATGGGCCTATTTGGAGAGTGGGCCTGGAGCTGTAGCTCCATCAGGCCCATTGTTAATCCGGCCCTGTGTGTGTGTGTGTGTGTGTGTGTGTGTATATATATATATATATATATATATATATATGTGTATGTATGTATGTATGTATGTATGTATGTATGTATGTGTATATATATATATATGTATGTATGTGTATATATATATATATATATACGTTAAAGGAAGAAATGGCGGCACTGGCAGTCTTGTTGAAAAAAACAATGTATTTATTCTACATCACAGCAATCAATCGTGCGCGGGTGTCCGACGTTTCGGGGTGGTAACCCCGTTTTCAAGGTGCAGAAAAACAACACCATGAAAACGGGGTTACCACCCCGAAACGTCGGACACCCGCGCACGATTGATTGCTGTGATGTAGAATAAATACATTGTTTTTTTCAACAAGACTGCCAGTGCCGCCATTTCTTCCTTTAACGTACTTACTTGTATCGGAAGGCACGACAGCGTATACATCTAAGGGAGGAGTGCCGGTCCGCTACCATTGTCTATATATATATATATATAAAATGTAAAAAAAAAAAAAAAATTAAGGGCACCAGTCAGCAGAAAATATATACAACATTTACTTATAATAAGCTGACATACATGAGGGTTATTGAATAAAAGCTTGCCATAGGAAATCAGGAGGCAGTACTGTAGGACATGCACAGATGCGGCAGCCGCTCAGGCGATGTTCAGTCAAGATCTTCTCAAACCAAAGACATTGGCCCCTTTTGGTGTACCATCTAAAAAAATTCCATGGGTTAATAGATTACTGTTAATTCTAATATTAACACTAAAAAAGGTTTAGACATTTTGGCCCACGATTACAACGGACAGTGACCTTCCACTTTTACAGGATACCCAGATACTACCTAGTTATACCAGGGGACGCAACATCAAAAACTTAGTTGTCAAGTTGGACATCACTGGCTGGGAGTCTTCTGCTCCTGGCCATTTTTTATCTAAACGTAATGGATGCCATCGATGCTTGGGATGTACCACTTGTCGGTCAATTGCTGTAGGATCTTTCTTTAATCATCCCCATTCTGGGGAAAAGGTCCCTATTACTTTTCCATTCACTTGTTCATCCACTTATGTGATATATGTTCTCACTTGTCCCTGCGGGCTGACCTATGTGGGGAAAACGCAACGTACCTTCAAGGAGAGTATGGCCCTACATAGGTCAGCTATTCACCAGGGTCTACTGAAGGGCCACAGTGATCAGCCTGTGGCCCATCATTTTCTGTTGTTAAAAACATAGTGTGGCCAACATGAGGACAATAATAATTGATCATGTCCCTCCTTTGACCAGAGGGGGAAATAGGAAAAAACTCCTTCTACAGAAGGAAAGTCATTGGATTTTTTTATTTAAATACATTATCGCCAAGGGGATTTAATGAGACACTGGGGCTCCAGTGTTTTCTTTGATCCCCTTTGATTTTTGCTGTTATTGTCTACCTCAGGTTATAAGATACTTTATATAATATATAACATGTAATTTTGTTCTATCACTTTAAGTTTTTCATTTTTTTTTCATTTATTGCTTTTTTTTTTTTTATATTTCTTCAATTGATTTAACGTTAACATACTTGTTTTGCCATTGGTAACATCCTATATTGTGCGCATATATATTTTATGTTGTATATATTTATTGTCTTTTTGTGTTTTGTTTCCATAGCAACCCGATTTGTGAAACCCGGTCCCCGGGGCTGCAGGCTGATGACATAATCAGTGCGGCAAGTCAGCTGGGGCCACACCACGTGACCCAATGCGGAAGATGCAGGGATCTGTGCACTGAAACTGTCCGGAACCACTAGAGTTTGTCTCTGCTGTTCTCAGCTTTTTAATCATGAAAATTCAGGTGTTGCCTGCAGCCTCTGGGCAAGTAAGTAACCAATCGGGAAGGTGTAAGGGGGTGTGTCTATGTGTACCCTAGTGGTTTTAAATGTCTTGTTAGTTGTACTCTGATTGTCCCTGATGACGAGGTGGATACCTCGTAACAACGTAGGAATAAAGGACTTTTAAACTGCTATAATCCAAGTCTGTGAGTGCCGCCCGCTACCCACTGTATATTAGGGTTACCAACTCATGCCTTTAATCCGGGACACATATTAATTACACAGGTTCTGTGGCAGTTTATAACCAGGTGAAATGGAGTCTTGAGGTGTGGCAGTTTAAAACCAGGTGAAATGGAGTCTTGAGGTGTGGCAGTTTAAAATCAGGTGAAAGCATGAATTACTACACCGGGTGACACCAACCCTAGTGACGCCACTGTTTCCAGTACTGTCTGCTTCAGCACTGAGCATATGATGGTGCTGGCACAGGCAGAATGACTCTCTTCATCCCTAATCTGCAATTCAACACCACAGAAGGGAGGAAGGTCTACAGTGACTGTGGACACATCAGCCTCCAAGCAGCAGCGACCCGGGGCTCAGGATCTGCAATGAGCCTGGTGTCACACTTTGGGGTTTTTGTGGGACTGGCAGGGAGGAGGCAGCTGAGGAAGTGGAAGTGAGTGGATGGATGTAGTGCTTTTCCATGTACCAAAGTACAAGATTAACGGAGGACAGTTGAGAGGTTTAGAAGATTTAATGATAATGTTTTACAGTACAGTCTAAGGATAAACCTCAATGAAAAGACAAGCAAAACAGATATATCTAAAATACAGTGAACACAGGCAACAGTGATAACAGAAGCAGTTCATATATCGGTAGATAGACTGTTGCACAGAACATGAATACAACTGTGAAGAGTTTGAAGAAAACTGTGAAATACACTGGGAACTTGGAGATGATTATGAAGAACTTGGAGACACTGTAAAAAAGTTGTAAATGACTGTGGAATATACCGAGACCTTGGAGACAGCTGTGAAGAACTTGGAAACAATGTGAAGAGCTTAAAGACAACTGTGAAGAATGTGTAAACGGTACTTATTTCCTTTAATTAAGGCATACAATCTATACAATTGAAAAGATTTTTAATTGTATGTACAATATTGCATCTTATTAGATGCATAAGATGCATGAGATCCATAAGAAGCCATAAGATAAAAGATCCAGCAACACCAACCCAAAGCGTGGTGAGCGCAGCGAGTTCGCGAGGAGCGGCGGCACGCGTCCTCCGACCTTTTCATACCCCCACTATCCACGTTGGCGTGGAGTTGATTTTATATAGTGTGGCGAGCGCAGCGAGCCACCGCGCCCTAAGCATGGCAAGCGCAGCGAGCCCCGCAAGGGGACGCGTAATACCTGTGAAGTAATGCGCGTTCGCTCGCCTCGCCACAATATATAAAATCAACTTCATGCCGACATGGAGAGTGGGGGTATGAAAAGGTCGAGGGAGGCGTACCGCCGACGCTCGCCACGCTTCGGGTTCGCGTCAATAGTGGGGTGGCGTTAACAATGGGGGGGGGGGGCATTTCACCCATGAGGGGGGGTTAGCAATTCAAATTGGGGTTTTGGGGGCTTTTTACATTGGAATCAATGTAAAATTGGGTCTCAGGGACCATTTCACATTGATTCCAATGTAAAAATCTCGTTGATCGCATCGCATGCATCTTATACCGCACAAACACATAAGATGCATGCAATGCTTGCGATATCGGCCCGACACAGACAATCTAGATCGTGGGCGCCGTGCTAGGAAATAAGTACCGTGTAAACAAATGGAGGATATACTGTGATCTTGGAGACACCTGTGAAGAACTTGGAAACACTGTGAAGACTTGGAGATGACTATGGACAACTATGAACACTTGGAGACGACTGTGGACAACTATGAACACTTGGAGACTACTGTGGACAACAATGAACACTTGGAGATGACTGTGGACAACAATGAACACTTGGAGACGACTGTGGACAACTATGAACACTTGGAGACGACTGTGGACAACTATGAACACTTGGAGACGACTGTGGACAACTATGAACACTTGGAGACGACTGTGGACAACTATGAACACTTGGAGACGACTGTGGACAACTATGAACACTTGGAGACGACTGTGGACAACTATGAACACTTGGAGACGACTGTGGATAACTGAACACTTGGAGACGACTGTGGATAACTGAACACTTGGAGACGACTGTGGATAACTGGACACTTGGAGACGACTGTGGATAACTGGACACTTGGAGACGACTGTGGATAACTGGACACTTGGAGACAACTGTGGATAACTGGGCACTTGGAGACGACTGTGGATAACTGAACACTTGAGAGGACTGTGGATAACTGAGGCACCTTGAAGACAATTGTAAATAACTGTGGCACTTTGAAGACAACTGTGAGTAATTGTGGCACTTTGAAGACAACTGTGAGTAACTGTAGCACTTGGACACAACTGTGAGTAACTATAGCACTTGGACACAACTGTGAGTAACTGTTGCACTTGGACACAACTGTGAGTAACTGTTGCACTTGGACACAACTGTGAGTAACTGTAGCACTTGGACAGATCTATGAATATCTGTGGCACTTGGATACAACTGTGAATCACTGTGGAGCCCTGGAGATAACGGAACCACTCTCCAGGAGGTAGACTGAAGCACTAGCTGTCGACACTGGACACTTTGGTAACTATCAGAATCAGGATACCTTCCAGCAGCAGACTCAGAGACCACATGGCAAGCTGTGAGCAGAGGCGGCAGTGCAAAGCTCAAGTGACAGTTACTAGGGCAGGCATAGTAAGGGTTAACTCAGGAGCTCAGGACTGTAGAACTGACACAGGTAAGCAACTAGAAGTACTGGCCCAGAGGCTGAAAACCTGATCCCTTTTAAGGAAGTGGATTAAACCATAGCACAGGAACTCAGGGAGAATGGTCTGATCTGGTCTCCAACATGGCGCTGATGTGTGGAATACCATTAATTTTGTCTTAATGGCAATGTCCTGTTGGTTCCAGAGGCCTTTTTTCAGAAATGCAAAGGCAGCTATATGACTTGTGATGCCGCTATCTGTTGACCATTGATAGTTGGACCTAGGTACTTAAAAGCATCCATTTTTTTTAGTGATCTTTTCCGTGTAGGTTTAGCTGCACAGGTATGGTACCAGTAAAGCTGTACTAGTTTTTTTCCACATTTATTTGTAAGCCAAGCTTTGCTAAATTTGTGTGGAGCTTATTTTGGATGTTCTGATCACCTTGCATGTTTTAGGCTAGATATCATCAGCATAGACTGCCCGGCCAAACATGTGTCGTCCCCCCGCCGCCGCCAAATCCGCTCTGTACCATGTGAGGGCATAGGTGCTGATTCTGTGGCTCAAGGGCCCGCGCACCCACGGAAATTGATGAGCACCCACGGGCCCAAGTCCCGCTGCTGGGCCACTGTATTAACTTGCTAATTTGCGGGTGCAGCACCCACATCGTCGGACCCGCCACCTGGGAAACAGTATGCCGGGAAGAGTGTAGTCTGTCCACGGAGTACCTGCACTGTGGGGGCATTTATGTATGTGGAACTCTGTTGCCGTAATTTGAATATTGGAGACAACTGTGCTCCATAATATAAATTGGTATTATTTTGTGGCCACACCCCTTACCCATGAAGCCACTCTATATTTTTGGCTTGAGCACCCACCAGCAAAAACATAAAATCGGCACCTATGTGTGAGGGTATGTATGCAAACACATCCCCTCGCATGCGACCGAAGGGGAGAGAAATCATTCAATGGTCGCCGACCACAGAATCATTTTTTTCCCTTCAGGAATGAAAAAGTCAGTCTGAACTTTTGTCTTTTGACATCAGCCGCACACCCCCGGCAGGCATCAGCCCGCCTGCATTCGCAGGAGATCGCCAAGCATTTTCATGGGGACGCCCATTAAATGCAGGGCATTCCCCTGCTTGCCCCTCTCCCTCCCCTACCTGTACAAATGCCTCAGCGACTGTGATTTTCGCCAAAATATAGAGCCGCACCATCAGTCCCCAGCGCGAATACGCTGGGGACTGATCTGTATTGAATCATCCCCTAAATCTCATACATAAGAACCGTTGTTTTCTTAACGTATTCCTATTTTTATTTTCCCTACAGCTTTGAGAAGCACATGCTACTGCTTTTTATAGTGTTTACTGTGTGTGCTCAATGTGGGAGGAGTTATTTCCCATAATTGCTTTCATGATGGCAATTACCATGTATGCAGAGGCGTAACTATAGCACCGCATCCCCCGCGGCCACGGGGGGGCGCTGTGCATGTGTGGGCGCCAGGGGGCTGTGGTGCTATAGTTAGCCCCCTCCCGTCCGCCCATCTGCCGCCCGCCAATCCGCCGCCCGCAGCCTTACCTGTCTTGCTGGTCCCGTCCCGGCTCCCTTGCTGGCTTCATTCTTCTGCTAGTGAGACGGACCACAATAAAATGTCCGCCCCATATAGCAGACAGTTCTCTGAAACTGTCTGCTGTATGGGGGCGGACATTTTGTGTTGGTCCGTCTCACTAGCAGAAGAATGAAGCCAGCAAGGGAGCCGGGACGGGACCAGCAAGACAGGTAAGGCTGCGGGCGGGGGGTGCCCCCCATTAAGGGTGGGGGGGGCGCCCAATTCATAGTTACGCCACTGCATGTATGAAATAACCATAAGTTACTGGAAGTGATTTTCAGGTTGACACCTGCTCAAATACACTTTCTAAAAATAAATGGATATGGCAGATATCTGCTATTTGTAGTGTTTGCAATTTTTTTTTTCAATATTCAGCAAGCTGCAGTCACCCACCAATGGAGTAAGAGATGTGTGATTGAAACTTCAACACATCAGAACAGTATGTTTTCAGAGCTCTTATCTTTCTTCCCCTGTGGCAGAGGTGCAAGAACATTTAAAGCAATCAGGCCTGCATTTAGTATGCTTTCTGTATGGGAGGAGCCTCTCCCTCACTCTGCCTCTTCCTCTAAGGAGCATACCATCTTCATACACACTGACCGTCCCAAATGCATTGGTGCCAGGCGGTGACTCAATGACCCCTTCCATCGTGATATGGTGTATCCCATAGGAGTCTAGGTAGTATCCCCCACTGTGGTCATGTCCGGCAAGATAACACACCACACACTCGTGTGACTGAATTATTTTGAGTATATCTTCATAGTTCCATGCCAAACAGGTACTGGGTTTAGCTGCCGGGTGGATAGGAATGTGGCCTGTAATGATATTTTACCAACAACACAATGTAATTGCTTTGCAAATAAAATGAACACTTCATTAAACACTTATTTTTAAAATCGTATTCATGTAATGGTGTTCTGAAATAGATACGTACTATTTCTCTATCATCCGGCAGGGGACACTGGCGTTCACGCTGGGTAATAGAGGTGGATGGCTGGGAACTGGCACACTATAACTTTAAGCAGCTGGCTCCTCCCCTCTAGTACCCACAATCCCCAGTTAGAAAAATTGTGCAGAGGGAGCTGGCCACGCAGGAGTTTACTCCTCTAACACATCTCTTTTGGCATTATTTCTTTCCTATTCCCTGCTAGGGAATTTATCCCCAGATAACTGGGTGCTTCATTATCCCTGCTAGGGAGCTTTGGCGCGCTGGTTCAGCCAGCACTGACTGTCAGGGTCTCACCAAAAGACGCCTGCCAGCCTGCTTGTGTTCCTGCGGTCCCCCACCAAAGGGACCGTCAGACACCATCTGCCTGCCTGTGACGCCGGGGAGCCCCAGGAGAGAGTCACCTAATTGTGAGTACCCCTTCAGCGGGGCGTTCTGTTTGTGTCCCTGCAGTGCGCCGTGTGTCACCCCCGTTATCGCGTCTCCAGGCAAGTGCAGTGGGATTATCCCTTGCTGGCCGGGAGGCTCAGCACGGCGGGGAGCGAGAAACAAGTGGTGTAACGCTGTGTGAGGGGCTACTCAGGCGCGGTACCGCACACGGCGGGCGCCATTTTAGATGTAATGCCGCGGGTGAGGGGGACTTGGGCAGCGCTTTAGAAGTTATGCGGGTGTAGAATATTGCTGTGTATAGCTCTATTCTGAGACACTGTTTCTGCTTGTCACCTCTCTCCTTTTAGGTGTATACAGCAGTGGGACTTTAACCCTTTCATTCCCCTCTGTTGGGCGTTCTAGCTCTGTGTGGGGGGAGGGTTTATTGCTAACAAGGAGGCTTAGTCTTCCCTCTGGTGCCTACAGTCCCTGGGTCCTTACACCCCTCCTGTCTTATCTGTGTGTAAGTGCTTCTGGAAAACATGACTGGCAAGGCGTCCACTAAGGCTTCTCAGAAAGCCTTTATATGCATCTCTTGTGGTGCAAAGTTTTCACAGTCCTCTGCTGATGGAAAAGCTACTACTTGTGAGACATGTAGGGGTATGTCACAGGGTCCTTCTGAGGTCTCTAATGCTCCTCCTGCATGGGCATCCTCATTGGTGGGGGCCATGTCTCAGCTTTCCTCTGAACTGGCTGAATCCAGAGTGGCTCAACCAGCCTGGGTCTCTTCTCTAACTAGATCCATGGATTCGTTTGTTACTTCTATGTCTGTCCCTTCTCTTCAGCAGAGGCGACCAAAGCGGCCGTTGCTCCTGCAGGACTCTGATGATTCCGCGGAGGAACAGGAGTTTCTAGCAGACGATTTGGATCCGGACCTGGATGATGACCAGGTCCAACCTGCAGCTGAGCCCGAGCAAGCCCCGGCAGGGGTGCAGGCGCTTATAGTTGCTGTAAGGCGGGTCCTTAATTTCCCTGAGGAGCCGGAACCCGTGTCCCAGGATTTAGAGCTGTTTGAGGTACGTCCTAAGCAGCTGGTGGTTTTTCCTTTTCCTAAACAGGAGCAACTAAATTCGGCATGGCAAAACCCGGATAAACGTTTCCAGGTTCCGAAGAAGTTTCTTTCGTTATACCCGTTTCAACCGTCTGCGCTTGCGCAGTGGGTGACGCCTCCTCCTGTGGACGCCTCCTTTTCGAGGTTGTCCAAGAAGACTACCCTACCGGTTCCGGGAGCTACTTCCTTAAAGGATCCTACGGATAGGAAGCTGGAGAATACACTTAAGGCCATCTATGTGGCAGCAGGAACCCAGCTGCGACCAGCGGTGGTGTCAGCCTGGGTAAGTAAGGCCATTTCCAAATGGGCTGACCAGCTAATCCAGGGTCTGGATGGGGGTGTTCCCCGCCAGGAACTGAGGGTGCTGGCGGAACATATCCGCGAGTCGGCGGATTTTCTTACAGACGCGTCCAAAGATATCACTACGGTTGCTACCAGGGTATCGGCTAACTCTATCGCTGCCAGGAGAGCTCTGTGGTTGCGGTCCTGGCAAGCGGACATGGAGTCAAAGAAGGCGGTAGAAGCCTTGCCGTTTACTGGAGACATGCTGTTCAGCCCGGAGCTGGATAAATGGATTTCCCAGGCCACAGGGGGTAAGTCGGCTTTCCTGCCATCTGCTCCTCCACCAGCGAGACGCCAGTACGCGGGGCCCTCGTTCAATTCCTTTCGGCCGCAGCAGTCCTTTCGCGGCAGGGGAAGAGGCTCTACCTCTTCCTTTCGTGGGTCTCGTGGAAAGACAAGAGGACAGCCTGCGGCCAGGGCCCAGCAGCCCAAGCCCCAGGATAAGCCAGCAGCGTGACTATCCTCCAGCCATGCTGGGGGACTCCCAGGTTGGGGCCCATCTTCTGGAGTTTCGACAGCAGTGGCTTGCCACCACGTCGGATCCTTGGGTCCGTCTGCTCATCTCAGACGGATACAAGATTCAGTTTGTGGGTCTTCCACCTTCAAGATTTTTCACAACTGCTCTGCCACGCGAGCAGGAGAAAAGAGTACAGTTGCAAGGGGCAATGGAGAAGCTTTTGAAATCCAGAGTGATTATGCCGATGCCTTTCGAGAAGAGGGAAAGAGGTTCTCAAATCTGTTTACGGTTCCCAAGCAAGATGGATCCGCAAGACCCATTTTAAACCTCAAGGCACTAAATTTGTACGTCCAGTACCATCCTTTCAAGATGGAGTCGGTACACTCTGTCATAGCCTCTCTGGAGCCTCAGGAGTTCTTACTCTCCTTAGACATAAAGGATGCGTATCTCCACGTCCCAATATGGAGTCACCATCAATCTTTTCTCAGGTTCGCTGTTGGACAGGAGCATTTCCAGTTCCGCGCCCTTCCGTTCGGGCTGTCCTCAGCCCCTCGCGTTTTTACGAAGCTGTTGTCGGTCCTGCTAGCTTGTCTGAGGCTTCAGGGCATCAATATCGTGCCTTACTTGGACGACCTACTGATAAAGGCACCATCCCTTTCGATTCTGCAGGAGCATGCTCACAGAACAATTCTGTTCCTGACGCAGCACGGGTGGATAATGAACTATCCAAAGTCCTCGTTGGTACCGTCCCAACGCCTACAATTCCTGGGCCTGTTGCTGGATACCAGGGTACAGAGAATATTTCTGCCAGAGGACAAGATCGCCTCAATCCGGATGTTGGTGCGTCAGATTCTACTCCACAAGAGAGTTCAGATCCTGCTGTGCATTCGCCTAATAGGAAAGATGGTGGCAGCTTTCCCCGGGGCCTCAGTTCGGGAGGTTCCGCTCTCGAACCCTACAGTTGGACTTGCTTCGTCAATGGTCATGCTCTCACCTGTTCATCCACCGGAGGGTACAGCTATCCAGTCGAGCAAGGTCGTCACTGCTGTGGTGGCTACACAGACAGAATTTGACACAGGGCCGTCGATTCGCCATATGGGACTGGATAGTTCTGACAACAGACGCCAGTCTCACAGGTTGGGGCGCGGTCATCCTAGATCGTCGACTGCAAGGTCTCTGGAATCGGTGGGAAGCATGTCTGCCCATAAACGTGCTGGAGCTCAGGGCGATTCACAATGCTCTACTAGCTGTTCCAGACATTGTTCAGGGAAAGACAGTCAAGGTCCAGTCGGACAACGCGACGGCTGTTGCGTACCTCAACAGACAAGGAGGCACCAAAAGCAGGGGCGCCATGAAGGAGGCCGCAAGGATCTTAGACTGGGCAGAGAGACACAAAGTGATTCTGTCTGCAGTATACCTTTCTGAGCAGGCAGAGGTTCCATCTGGGGGAATGGTCTCTGCATCCCGACGTGTTTCAAGAGCTAGTCAGGAGATGGGGTCTGCCTCAGATAGACCTCATGGCCTCCAGGCAGAACCACCAGCTTCCCCGTTACGTCTCACGAACGAGGGACGCCGGAGCTTGGGCAGTGGACGCTCTGGAGGTTCGGTGGCCCTTCCACTTCGTCTACCTGTTCCCTCCAATTCCGCTTCTAGGAAGGGTTCTCAAGAAGATAAGAAGGGAAGGGGTCCGAGCCGTGTTGATTGCCCCGTTCTGGCCCAGACGCACTTGGTTCGCCGAGATTCAGTCCCTGCTCATAGACCAGCCTTGGACACTCCCAGACAGGCCGGATCTCCTCCAGCAGGGACCGTTTCTGCATCCGGCGCTGAAGCCACTCCGTTTAACGGCGTGGCTATTGAAGAAGACATCTTAAGAAGGAAGGGTATACCAGCCTCGGTAATCCCTACGATGATGGCGGCCCGTAAGCCGGTTTCTGCTAAGCATTATCATCGGATATGGCGAGCATATTCCACTTGGTGTTCCGCTCGGGGGTATCCGTTCAGAAGTTTTCATCTACCTAGGCTACTTCGATTTCTGCAATCGGGGTTGGAATCAGGACTTCGTCTAGCTTCCCTGAAGGTGCAGGTTTCTTCACTGTCCATCCTGTTTCAGAAGAAGTTGGCTTCACTGCCAGAAATCAGGACGTTTTTGCAGGGGGTGGCCAGGGTCCAGCCCCCCTTCGTCCCTCCTACACCGCCGTGGGATCTTCCTTTAGTTCTGCGATTTCTACAGTCCGATACTTTTGAACCCTTGGAGCGGGTAGACTTAAAATTCCTGACATGGAAGACAGTTATGCTGTTGGCTCTGGCCTCGGCAAGGAGAGTCTCAGAGTTGGGTGCTCTGTCTTGCCGGGCGCCTTTTCTTATTTTCCATTCGGACAGGGCGGAGCTTCGTACAAGGGCCTCCTTCCTACCGAAGGTGGTTTCTTCATTCCACGTGAATCAACCGATTGTCATCCCTGCCTTTACTGATTCCGACCCGCAATCGGCCTCCCTTGATGTGGTCCGAGCCTTACGAGTTTATGTGTCCAGAACGGCGTCTTTGAGGAAATCAGATGGTCTATTTGTCCTGTACGATGCCCTCAAACGGGGTTGGCCGGCCTCAAAGCAGACTATAGCTCGCTGGATCAAGCTCACTATTAGGCAGGCCTATTTGGCAGAGGGTAGGGCCCCGCCCTCCTCTATCACAGCTCACTCCACCCGGTCGGTGGGCACTTCGTGGGCGGCGCGACGAGGCGCGTCTTCAGTTCAACTATGTAGGGCGGCTACATGGTCGTCCACTCACACCTTCATTAGGTTTTATAGGTTCGACACGTTCGCCTCTTCAGCGGCGGATTTTGGTCGTTTGGTTTTGCAGGCTCCTCCGAGTTCTCCCGCCCAAGGGGGAATCTTTGGAAGCTCCCCAACGTGAACGCCAGTGTCCCCTGCCGGATGATAGAGAAAAGAGGAATTTGGTACCTACCGGTAATTTCATTTCTCTGAATCCGCAGGGGACACTGGCCTCCCTCCCTACTCTGGTCGCCTGCCGGTCAATGTTGTCATGTGTGTACAGTTCTTGTTGTCTGTATATATATATTGTAAATATGTTGTTATTTGTTTAGTGGCAAGTCTGGTGTCCTTCCTCTCGTTCCAATTTTTCTAACTGGGGATTGTGGGTACTAGAGGGGAGGAGCCAGCTGCTTAAAGTTACAGTGTGCCAGTTCCGATCCACCTCTATTACCCAGCATGAACGCCAGTGTCCCCTGCGGATTCAGAGAAATGGAATTACCGGTAGGTACCAAATTCCTCTTATTATTGTATACACTTTATATTTATAACATGGGCGGATGGTTGCTGCTTGGTGCAAGTACCAAACCACAGGGTCAGTTCCAGATTGTTCTATTTGAAATAATTGAGGCTGCACTTTGACATGTGCTTGGCAGTTAGTTGCAAATTCAATTTAATGTAAGCACTTACCAGCAATTATTACTTTCTCGTTATTATTGTCAGAGTATGTAAGGACACGGTCCAGCCACGCCAGCTGCTTTTTGCTTATTCCTCCATTAAACTCCTGCATGTGACGTTCGTCAGAGCCTACATGGAGCAGAAATTAGGTACTTTTAATTCATTGGTATGTTCCAAAATGCTAGTACAGTATGTGTGGCACCGGAAGTGGGGCGGAAGAATCAATCGCACAGCATTCCCAATAACATGCTGCTGATTGTGGCGCGAAATGGCGCTTAATCGGGATTGGACAGTCACCTTCTTAAATAAAGATCCTCCACACAACTACAGCCATCCTTGAAAAAGACCGTAGTAAACGGTCGAAACGCGTTGGTCCCATTTGCGGACGCTTATCTGGGGAAACCTTTTACCTGGACCTTTGGACTGTGCCTGATGTGAGAGATTCCGAGACTTTCATTAATAGCGCATATTGAGAACTTCCTTCCAACAAGTTCTCCACCAGTTCCGGTAATTGTTTGAAATTCCCCTGTGCGGCGACCTGTTTTTAAAAAGTGTGTTTATGTATACCCAGTTCGTTCCATATATTTGTTGTCAGTATTAAATACAGTATTACAATGGAACGGTTCCATTGTGTTTCCATATGTTCCACTGAGTGTTTTCTGGAGTATATGAATACCTTGGCTAATCAGTGTGATTAAGAATATCCCTATTTGGGGAAGAGGAGACGCTATTCCCTTTGAAGGGGCGTATGGTACCTCTTTTCTCTGTGCTGCTGGTTGGTCTGACTGCACTATATATCTTTGTCCGTGCTCCAGCTTCCCTCTATTTTCCTCCTCACATTAATGCTTGGTCACTCTCATCACTAAAGGTGCTCATACATGGTGTGTTTGCGCCGTGCGATGCACGCTTATACTTTTTGTACTGTTCTCGAATCGCAAAGGCAAATCGCATGCACAACGCATGCATTGCGATGCGATCCAGCCCATAACTGGTGCGATCATCGCACCGTGTATGGTCACCTTAATACAATCACAAGTGGATATACTTACTCAAACAAAAACATTCAGTTCCTGAAATACTCTGTGCAGCAGTGAGTATTATAAAAGGCATGATTGGCTACAAAGTTCTCCGATTGCTACTGTACTTAAAGACTAAGCAAAAGATCAAGACCTAAAATATGTGTTCTAACCCTAATTAAATTATATATTTTCCCTCCCTGTAATGAGATACAAATAGTGTAATAATAGTAATAATACATATTAAAGTTATTAGTAGTAGTATTATGCTTTAGAAGTATGCCCATTGACAATAAACAATGGGGCAGATGTATTAAGCTTTAACAAGAGATAAATCCAAGGGTGATAAGGAGAGATAAACGTCCAGCCAATCACCTGCTAACTGCCATGTTACAGGCTGTGTTTGAAAAAAGTCAGTAAGGAGCTGATTGGCTGGATGTTTATCTCTCCTTATCACCCTTGCATTTATCTCTTGTTAAGGCTTAATACATCTGCCCGATTATGCTTTCTTAGCAAAATTAATTGATCCAAATATTTACCATAGACATACTGTAATCTATGATTCTGCCCAGCACTGTACAATGAGATGCATGGTTGTGTTATTTTTCTTTATATTTTCACTCTTTTTTTTTTGCTACAGCATCATCACCTTACATATAACCATTTTAAAAATAATGTAGTAATGTTATCCACTGCAGAGCCCAAAGCTTGGTTGTTTGTATGTAACTCAGAGCTTATTCTTCGTTAGTAAGTAATACTGTATATATTAGGAAAAGGGGGGGGGGGGGGGTTGGCATTCACTGGTGAGTAGTGTTAAATATACATAGTGGATCATTTATTGTTTGGTATGTACTTAGGCTGAGCCTGGAACCTGCTCTGCTTATCTTGTATTTATTAACTTTTCTTTTTTTCTGGGCACCCCACTAAGGCCAAGTGGCCCTCTGGTGGCTAGATCAATAATTACATCTTCAAATAAAAAACTATATTCTTTTTCTTGGGTGATACAGGGTGAGAGGGATATAACTCACTCACTCCCACCAATATTATATTAATATGTGGGAAGCAGCAGCATATACCCTCAATATATCTGTCACCCAATATCTAACACACCATGGGGCAGCTGTATTTATCCTTCAAGAGATAAATACAAGGGTGATAAAGATAGATAAACATCCAGCCAATCAGCTTCTAACTGCCATGGTACAGGCTGTGTTTGAAAAAAGTCAGTAAGGAGCTGATTGGCTGGACGTTTATCTCTCTTTATCACCCTTGTATTTATCTCTTGTTAAGTCCTAATTAGAGATGTGCAGACTCGGATTCCAGAGATCCGAGCCCCCACGGACGTTATCATTCCGAGCCCGGTTCCGAGCAGCACTTGGAGATTCCCGCCTGACTCGGGTCCGTCCGCGGGGGCAGAACGTCATCACCCGGCACTGGATTTCGCGAGGCTTTAAATAGCGGCTTCTGCGCCCGCCATCTTCACTCCAGTCTAGTAGTGGGTTGGGAGAGGGTGTGTTGGTGCTGCTGCTGGGGCTTAAACTTGAGCGTGACCTTGAACGCAATATTTTATTTGCTGGGGCTGTCTCTCTCAGTGCTGCTCTGTACTCTGTTCTCCTCTCTGCTTAGGGTGGGATCACCCTAGCAAGGAGGACAGTCTAACTGTGTACTTGTAGTACTACTGTCTCCTCTGTGCTGGGGCCTAACTCTGGTGCTGTGCTGTAATATTATATATTATATTAATAATTAATTATATTATATATAGTCCACTGGTGCTGCCTGCACTGAATCTGCCAGTATTATTTAGTTACTCAGTCCACTGTTGCCACTGGCAGTGCTACTGCCTAAGTGTACCTACCTAGTACATACTAGGCTGCTATATATAATTTAATAAAAAAATAATACCTGTGCTGCATGTTACTGTAAAAAATAATTCCATGCTGCTGGTGCACTGACGTGTGCCACTGCCAAGCAGTACCTAATAATAAAATGAATTAGTATAAATTCTGCTGGTGCATAATAGTATGCTACTGGTGCTGTGTAACTACCTTTTGTGGTGACCACTGGCAGTGCTACTGTCTACCTACCTAGTAGCTTAGTTTCTCTACCTACTAGGCTGCTATATTATTAATACTTAATTATATATAGTCCACTGATGCTGTCTGCACTGAACACTGTGAATAGAGGTTGCCAGTATTATTTACTCAGTCCACTGTTGCCACTGGCAGTGTTACTGCCTAAGTGTACCTACCTAGTAGTACAACTACATACTAGGCTACTATATATAATTTAATAAAAAAAATAATACTTGTGCTGTGTGGGACTGTAAAAAATAATTCCATGCTGCTGGTGCACTGACGTGTGCCACTGAGTGCCAAGCAGTACCTAATAATAAAATTAATTATAAATTCTGCTGGTGCACATATACTAGTATTGCTGACGTATCTACCTGTCTGGTGCCTAGTACTGCCGTATCTACCGCTGCAGTGCCACTCTTACATGAGCCACGTGTTTGTGCCGCACACTTGTGTGGCTTAGCATAGTTATCCAGCTACCTCGGTGCAACCTTTTGACCTAAAAACAATATTGTGGGGTGTGAGGTGTTAAGAATAGACTGGAATTGAGTGGAAATTAATGTTATTGAGGTTAATATAGCGTAGGAGCAAAAAAACAAAAACACAATTCTGCGATTTTAGCAGCTTTAAAAAAAAAAAAAATCCAAACACAAAACTTTTAGGAGATGTTTTGGCAAAACCCATTACAACCCAAAACCTCAAGGTAATCAGAAACCAAAACACGAAAAGTGGCCGGTGCACATCCCTAGTCTTAATACATCTGCCCCCTAGTTACCTATACTCACCTTCTGGATACTCTCATCCTATTGGAACCCACACAAACAAAATTCCTGCAACTGTAGGCCTACAAACAGGAACCAAGGTGTGGGAGACTAGGAAAGCAGATATGCCCTAGGTCCACCATAAACACAGTGGATAATTGAGCCACGCTCACTTCCCCATCAATGCCCACCTATAGGACAACCGCTAATCCAGGGTGAAGCGCTGGGGTAAAAGCAGCTGCCTTACACACTGGTAGGTGACCTGCCACAGCTTTCTTATTCTCTAACCAAGGTGTACCTGTACATTATACATACCAGTACACACCAACTAGACATATAATCCTATCAGCTGACCATATACTGGTACTTAATTGTTTACTTAATACAATTCTTAAATATGTGGCTAAGTTTCCAAGCAGTCAATGTAAAACTTTTTTTTTCTAGAAATTGATTCTAGGAATTAATAGAGGGTGACTCACTGCATGTCTAATATCAGGAGATACAATATTGGATTCATATCCTTAGGAAATCCTGTATTTGATTTATTGACGTGCTTACGCTGGCTTCCAATGATGTTGGCATTTAACTTAATTGCCATTACTAATTGAGGGGAAAGTGTTCCCAATACTGTGTATGTTACGTTTATGAATTTATACGTGTGTCCTACTGTCTGGAACAGCTTTCCAGCTTTTTTTTAACACATATTGAATAAAAGTAAAATTTTATATACTAAAGAGTGTTCCCAGAAAAAGAGAGTGCTTTTCTTTCAATATTTTTACATAGCAACAAAAAGAAGGGATGGTCATCCGCAAAGGATCCTCATTGCATTATTGAGGAAAATAGGACCCCCCTAAATGATAACCAAAATGGCGTAAGCCTAGAGTATATTGGTTTACTGCGGGAGGTGTGCGACCTCTAGACAAAAAGTAATAAGCTTTATTGGAAGAGAGAAAGAAGGTATGTCCTTGTCGGGTGCACCTATGAGGTCCTTAAATAAAGTAAAATTTAACTTTTATTAAATGATTACTGAAACTAAGCGAAATATGACAAACACACATGTAACATTGAAACGTGAATACAAGGGGAAGGGTAGGTGTGTTTATTAAAATTGGTGGCCTGCTCAATTCGCACTATTGTTATTACACAGGTTTGTCTTAGGTTTCAAATATATCTGTACATCAGGACAATAAATTTGTCTCAAAATTCACGTATATATGTGCTCCTTGAAATAAATTTGTGGATTGGTACCGTGTCTGTTTATTTGCTCTTAAAAGAGGTTATGTCAGTGGCCTTGTGTGATGTTTGACGTTTATGTTTCATCCACTGCAAGGCCACTGACATAACCTCTTTTAAGAGCAAATAAACAGACACGGTACCAATCCACAAATTTATTTCAAGGAGCACATATATACGTGAATTTTGAGACAAATTTATTGTCCTGATGTACAGATATATTTGAAACCTAAGACAAACCGGTGTAATAACAATAGTGCGAATTGAGCAGGCCACCAATTTTAATAAACACACCTACCCTTCCCCTTGTATTCACGTTTCAATGTTACATGTGTGTTTGTCATATTTCGCTTAGTTTCAGTAATCATTTAATAAAAGTTAAATTTTACTTTATTTAAGGACCTCATAGGTGCACCCGACAAGGACATACCTTCTTTCTCTCTTCCAATAAAGCCTATTTTTACATATAAAGACTCTCAGGTGAGCACCGCCATGTGAGTCAGAGTCCACTAATACTCTTAGACAATTATTATCGTGTTATCTATTTATGCATTATACGTAACAGCTAGTGCACAGCTTTTCCTATTCCCCCCCCCCCCCCTTCCCTGTTACTCAACCTTTAGAGTGTCTCAACCTAAGGCCTGTTTATCTTCAGTGGTCAACCTAATACACGTCGACCTTCCTGTGGTCGACCTAATGATCCCCACACAGTGGGTGCAAATCAGCGCAGGGCAATGTCTTTAATCGAAGATATTCAAGTGTTGCAGGAGACATCTTCAATAAAAAGATGCCCACTGGCAGTTTCTCAGCTCTGCTGCTTGTGTCTAAAGCTACAGCATTGGGCAAATGTCACAACCATCGGACATCTCAGCAAGCATATGGTTGTTGAGAAAGCTCACCCCACCTTAACTGTGAATCCAAGTCTGAGGATGCAGTCTCTGGCTTTAGCATGGACCAAAAATGGTGCGGATACATATCTGTTTGAAAAAAAACCCGTCACCACTCTGTGGGCCTTATTCTGGTTGAATCGGAAGGATGCGTATTTGGGACAGGCACCGAGTGTTCTTTGCCCCGCCTATCGTATGGATCAATCACGCCATCCAAATGCAGTAAGACACCGAGCGAATGGACCGCGAGTGGATGTTTCATGTGAACATCTGCGGGTACCATATGGTAATGAGCCCAAACAGCCCTTCACGCCCCTCTCCACCCCCTGCTCGGATGGTTTCCTACCGATCGTTTTTTGCACGCAATTCACGCACATGCGCAGAAACGCCATTGCACATGCGCAAACACAAAACATCGGCCGTCCATCCACACACGCAGCCATCCGACTCAATCAGAATAAGGGCCTATATGCCTAAATCTGCAGCTTGCACCGCACTGTGGGCCCTTTGCAGCATGAATTGTCAATTCGAAAAAATGCAGTCTTCTGCGAGCAGAAAGCCGCCACTCAGACAGAAAGTACAAACGCCTTTTGCACAATTGCTAATAAATTCCAAATTCGCAGATCCATTCACAGAAACTGAACCATTAAATTTTTTTTTACCATTTGTGCCAGTCTAGGGCTTCCACTAGTTTGCGCAAGAACCAGGCTGGAAGTGGTCATCGCTGACTTCATAAACACACCCAGAAAATGCCATGCTTCCACCCCTAATTCCTGACTTCCTGTCAAATTTTGGGTTCTCTGCGACTTCTATGCTTAAGCATATTTATTTGCTAATTGCCTCTCCGCAAAAGCAGTCATTCGATTATTGCTAGTTTGTAAATTCTCTCATCATCTATGATGAATCAGGCCCTGTGAGCGGAGCCACAACAGCATCGTGACACATGTGGGCTGTGGCTTTCACACGTGCATACATCAGAAACCGTGTCTTTCGGTACTAAATTGAAACAGAATTCAACTGAATCAAATTATGCAAATAATATGCATTTTTTCCGATACTTACGGTACTTCTAACATGTGTACATACCATTACTGCTCGAGTGGCAAGTATTGCATAGGAAGTCTACCGATTCTTGGTACTTAGGGCTATCCTCTGATCTGCCATGTATACTTAGATCATAGGTGTCGACTAGAATGAAGCGGAATTTAGCATGAGGACTGAAGTGATATGCATAATAGTCACTGGTGTCTGGGTTTCCTTCATGGCTTGCGTCCGTTTTATTTTGCAGCTTGTCCTGCATCCAAGTTGTGTTTAGTTTTGTGTCTTTTAAATGATCACGACAAAAGTTATAGAACTCATGATTTCCCCAGATGTGGTGGAAAGGCATCTTTGCATTCTTAATCTCAGTTAGGACTGTGCCAAGTGATTTTTCTGATGTTAAAAATTTGTTATTGGAACCATCAATGATATCTCCAAGTTGCAAAACAAACTTGGGGAGAGGATCCTCCATGTTCCAGTGTTCAATGGCATTTTGCAGATGAATGCAACTGTGCCTGTAGTATCTCATGGTTCTCCAGCCACTCAGTCCATCATCTCGATCAGCATACTGTACATCTGCTATGACTCCAAAGTTAAAATATGGCTGTTGTTTATAGCAGCTCGTCATGTCTTTATGTTTTTCCCCTGTGCTACAAAGCTTGATTGCTGTAAATGTCAAGAACCTATAAAGTAATTAAAAAAATATTTAAAATCTCATTATGTAAATAAAGGGGTGGGGAACTTCCGGCTCGCGGGCCTGATACGGCCCCCGCACCCTGCTTGTCCGGCCCACCGGTCCAGCTGCATATTTTATTGTTTACTTTAAGCAGCCGCCCGCCTGGCTATATTACTGCAGTAATATAGCTGTGCGGGCGGGCGGCTGATTAATCAGTAATATAGGCGGGCGGTGGGCTGATTAAGCTTGATTCAGCTGCCCGCCCGCCTATATTACTGATTAATCAGCTGCCCGCCGAGCAATGTTCCTACCTAATCAGCCGCCCGCCCACATGGGTGGCTGCTGCCGCGGGGAGATGTTGACAACACGCGCCTGCCAATCACAGTGGCTGTGGATGTGATGCGTCCACAGTGATTGGCGGGCGTGATGCGGTCGGTACGGAGGGAGACTGGTCGCGTGATTTAGGATCAGTGCATGGGCGGGAGCATCCTACAACAGCCACAGCAGCAGCCATCACGCTGTGCTGCCACAACTAAAACAGTGTGTTAAAGGTAAATGCTGCTCCTCTCACCCTCCATTCCCCAGTGACTGAAAGATCCAGCGGTTGTCATTTACCCCTGGATTCACACCCAAACAGGTTTATGTGATTTTGTCTGATTATCATAATCAGACATAATCACATAAACCTGTTTGGGGGTGACACTGCCATTTTCTCCACTTTTTATGAGTAAATGACAACCCCTGGATTAATGCTGTGCATTAATTAGCCAGCCCTGGTGTCTCTGGCCACATGTTTATGCCGCGTGTATAATGCCCACATGTATATGCCGCTGCCCGTGTGTATAATGCCCACGTGTATATGCCGCTGCCCTGTTTATAATGCCCACGTGTATATGCCGCTGCCCTGTGTATAATGCCCACGTGTATATGCCTCTGCCCGTGTGTATAATGCCCACGTGTATATGCCGCTGCCCGTGTGTATAATGCCCACGTGTATATGTAGCTGCCCTGTGTATAATGCCTACGTGTATATGCCGCTGCCCTGTGTATAATGTCCACGTGTATATGCCGCTGCCCTGTGTATAATGTCCACGTGTATATGCCGCTGCCCTGTGTATAATGTCCATGTGTATATGCCGCTGCCCTGTGTATAATGTCCACATTTATATGCCGCTGCCAGTGTGTATAATGCCCACATGTATATGCCGCTACCCTGTGTATAATGCCCACATGTATATGCTGCTGCCTCCCGTGTGTATAATGCCCACATGTATATGCCGCTGCCCTGTGTATAATGCAAAGAGAAGCAGTTCCAACCATCGCATTAAGGGTGAGTTATTTAAAAAATATTTGCTAAATAATACAGCAAGGCAATTTTTAAGTTGATAATTTTTATATGGCCCCCGAAGGGTTTTCAAATTTTCCAAATGGCCCTCGGTAGAAAAAAGGTTCCCCACCCCTGATGTAAATGTTATTTTGTCATGTGAAATAATAGGACTGACAAACTTTACATTCAAATAGCTATACTTATATAAAAGATCAAATTTTTGGTATAATTTTTACCCCTTTCAGATATACTCCAAATTGAACACGAATCAACCTGGGATTTTGTTATGTATAAAAAGGCACCTACTCGACTTTGCAATTCACCGGGTCTTTATTCCCGGTTTGGTGACCCGGGTTAAGTATGAATGATGCAACCCAGGAATTTGCTTTTTGCTTTTTGGCTTCATGAAAACATGAATTGGCCTGGATGGGCTGCCCAATGCCTGCTGATAACATCATAAATGGCACTTGGAGAGGAACAGACGCCACACGTGAGGAAAACAGTTCAGAGAAGAGTGCTAGTGAAAAGCCTGCCATTCATTTACTCAGGTCTCACTGGAAGGATGATGAGGTCCTGAAGCTACTACACGTGCTACTGTGAAGTGAGGAGAAAAAAAAAAGGCCCAAATAACAGGCATTGTTAAGGATGCCATGATGTACAGTATGGCAACATTTCAAAGATCGTGTCCAGGAAGGGGGTGTGTGTACCAATATAGATCTTACCTCGGGGCAACTGGGACAAACTTATGCCATTGGTTTTCACACCTCATTTGGTTTGGTATACACAGCAAGCCCAGTGTCCCTCATCTTTTGGGCCTACATCCCACTATGCAAAGCTAGGCCAGTCTCCAAAATCTTTTGGGCCTACTGTACATCCCACTATGCACAGCAAGCCCAGTTTCCCACCTCTTTTAGCGCTACTCCCTAGTATGCCCATCAAGGCCAGTCTCCCACCTCCTTTGTGCCACCATCAAATTATGCCCAAAAAAGATCCAACAGTTACAATTGTGCTCATAAGTTTACATAGCAGAATTTGAGATTTTCTGCCCATTCGACAGAGAATATGTATGATAACTCTCAAACTTTTCTTTCACTCATGGGTAGTGGTTGGGTTAAGCCATTTATTGTCAAACAACTGTATTTACTCTTTTTAAAATCATAATGACTACATAAACTACCCAAATGACCCTGATCAAAAGTTTACATACCCTGGAGATTTTGGCCTGATAAAATGCACACAAGTTGACAAACGGGTTTGAATGGCTACTAAAGGTATTCATCCTCACCTAATCAGTGTGTGTGTGTGTGTGTATAAAAGGTCAGTGAGTTTCTGTTCTCCTGAAAGACCCTTGCATCTTTCATCCAGTGCTGCACTGACATGTCTGGATTCTGAATCATGGGGAAAGCAAAAGAATTGTCAATGGATCTGCAGAGAAAGTTAATTGAACTGTATAAAACAGGAAAGGGATATCCAAGCAATTGAGAATGCCAATCAGCAGTGTTCAAACTCGAATTAAAGTAGTGGAAAATTAGGGATTCTTTGGAAACAAAATCACCAGGAAAATTGTTCGGGATGCAAAGAAAAGTCCACAAATAACTTCAGCAGAAATACAGGACTCTAAAGTGGTGTGGTTGTTTCAAGATGCACAATAAGGAGGCATTTGAAAAAAATGGGCTGCATGGTCGAGTCACCAGAAGAAAGCCATTACTATGCATTTTAAATACATAAATAGTAAACGTTTATTTAAGGAAAACATAGGCCCACTAACTGATATTAGTGGAAAAAGTGTTACTGAGGACAAGGGAAAAGCAAAACTGTTAAATGAGTTCTTCTCATCAGTATTTACTAAGGGAGAGCAGACTGTGGAACGAACATTTACCACAAACGGGACAAATAAGCCAGATCTCATTGTGGATTTCACGCCGAAGGAAATAATACTGAGGCTAAGCAAACTCAAAACAAATAAATCACCAGGGCCAGATGGGATTCATCCGAGGGTATTAATGGAATTAAGGGATGAACTAGCTACCCCCCTACATTATATATTTAGCAAGTCACTATCGTCAGGTATAGTACCAAAAGATTGGAGAATAGCAGAGGTAGTGCCAATATTCAACAAAGGAAAAAAGGAAGATCCCGCTAATTACAGACCCGTTAGTTTAACATCAATTGTGGGTAAACTATTTGAAGGATTTTTAAGGGATGGTATCCAGGAATATTTAGATCATCACCGTCTACTCAGTACTAACCAACATGGGTTCGTGAAAAATCGTTCATGCCAAACTAATCTACTAGGGTTCTATGAAGAGGTTAGCAAAAACCTCGATAATGGAAATGCTGTAGATGTGATTTTCCTAGATTTCGCTAAAGCATTTGATACTGTCCCACACAAGAGAATGATTAATAAAATGGAGAACCTAGGATTGGGTGAAAATATCTGCAGATGGGTAGGGAATTGGCTATGTAATAGAGAACAAAGAGTGGTTGCGAATGGTGCCGTATCAGATATGATACCGATACTAAGTGGAGTGCCCCAGGGTTCGGTTTTGGGGCCCATTTTGTTTAACGATATTGGGATAGAGTTACTCAGCAATGTATCCATCTTTGCGGACGATACAAAACTTAGCAAAGTCATCAAAACATCAGAAGATGTCACCATGCTTCAAAATGATCTTGCAATTCTAGATAAGGTGGGCAAAAAAATGGAAGATGAGGTTCAATGTAGATAAATGTAAGGTTATGCACCTTGGGAGACACAACCAGTGTGCAAGTTACAACCTTAGCGGAGAGGAACTGGGTAATTCCATACTTGAAAAGGATCTAGGAGTCCAAATAGACAGCAAACTAGGATGTAGTGCCCATTGTAATGTAGCTACAAAAAAGGCCAACAAAATTCTGGCATGTATTAAGAGGGGAATGGAAACTAGGGACTCAAGGGTAATTATGCCACTATATAAAGCATTGGTGAGACCTCACCTAGAGTACGGAGTACAGTTCTGGGCCCCACACTATAAAAAGGACATAATAGAATTAGAAAAAGTCCAAAGGCGAGCAACAAAGCTTATTAGGGGAATGGAGAATTTAAGCTATGATTCGAGGAACCGGCAGCGGGTGATGGGGACAGAGACGGTGGGCGGCGGGCAGCAGTGGGAGCAGGAGCCGCACTTTAACAGGGGGAGAGCCGCATGCGGCTCTAGAGCCACAGGTTGGCCACCCCTGCTCTAGGTGGTACATCACCAAGATCCTTGAGCAGCGCTGTCCTTTCCATACCCCAGAGAGGAGAGCTCATCAGTATTTTCGGGGAGGGATGGAGATAAACCTCTTTAAGACCTACCCCCTCCACGTAGGCATGTGAATCATGGCATATGGTGCGATTTGCATAATTTTAACCCTGCTCCCTCCCTAAAGAGCCACGGAAGGTAAAGTGGTAAGAAAGGTGTTTTGAACAGGTAAAGTGGTAAGAAAGTTGCTTCAATATAGGTGACAGTAATTATACATTAACAAGCAAGTCCAGGACCAGATAATTCTGTCCCTCCTGAAGAAGGTCATGTTGGAAGGTATGCAGCCTTGTCTCAGGTATTGGCTGCCATATATGGCGGGTGCCTTTCCACCTCATGCTCCTTTAGTAGCTGGAATTCTGTATTTCCTGTTTTAAGTTAAAGAGAGCAAGAAAATAAAAGGATTGTCTTTGTTGCTGGCTCACTGAAGAAAAGAGTATAATAAAATTTAACTTTTAATTGTATAAGTAAAAAAGAACCGTTATGGTGAAATATATGCTACATACATGACTTACAAAAACATTGAACAATTATTTTAAATGATGCACGCGCTGTGTGTGTGTCACTGTTTTGTGTGGGTTTTATCGTGAGGTTTCCACTGTCCTGTTGTTTTGGTGGGCAATGTCACCCTCAATGTATGACACTGTTCCTTCCTTGATACTATGTTGCAAGTCGTGTGGGTAGTCTGACAGTTTATTGTGTCAGGTTCCTCTATTGTGTCACGACTATATATTAAGTGTGAGCCAGTTCAGCCTGCTTCCTAGTTTAACTATCAATTGGATTGGTTAGTGTAAGTCGAGTTAGCAAGTGCTATGATTCTGGCAGTGTCGTCTGCCAACGGATGTTTTTATCAAGGTGTCAGATGCCGTGATCTCGGCAATACTTTTTGCCGGCCTGCTTGTATGCAGCAAATTTGTGTGATACACAGTGAGATTTGTATATCTGTTCCTGCGTACAGGATTATCTGTCTATGTGTATATCTGTTCCTGCGTACAGGATTATCTGTCTATGTTGTTTTTAGACAATTTATTTTCTCAAGTTTCAGTTGGTCAGTGTGTATCGTGGCAGCAGACGTCGGAATATCGGCAGTGCTTTCTGCCGGACCTTGCGTTATTCAAATGATTGTTTCTTGCACAGTAAAATTTGTGCTATGCACCATGAAATTTGTGCGTTATTGGTTGCATATACCTTATTTATTTTTGCGGTACCCTTGAGAAAGATTTTTTGAGGAAAATTGTATGGGTGATCTGATGGTGTGAATGCTAACAGATTCCTCTAATCTATTGCAATTATTTGCGATATCAGCAGTGCTTTCTGCCTGGCCGTGCTTTATACAGCAACTATTTGATACACAATAAAATTTGTGTTCTGCACAATAGAATTTGTGCGTTGTTGGCTTGTTTATTTTTGGGGGTTAACCTTGGGAGGAATTGTATGGGTGATCTGATGGTGTGGATGCTATTAGACTCCACTAATTTATTACAATTCTACTAGTAGATACTTGGATTGGCAGATGCTGTAATTTTGGGGAAAGATTGTATGAGTAATCTGATGGTGTGTATGCTGTCAGATTCACTAAATTGGTTACAATTTCCCTCATAGGTGTTTAAATCACGTATCAGTGCTTTTCTGTCGGCAGCAATTTGTGTTTGTATCGATATGCGTTCACACAGGTCATACGCAGAGATAGGTCTGTTGGTTTTTGAAAATGCTTATGCCGGCTATTGCTTTATTCGGCGGCGGCTTGTGCACAAACAGGTTTGTGTTTTTCACAATGGAGTTTGTGCTTAAATTAATATGTGATCGCAAGGGTCATACACAGAAGCATACGCGAAAGCCAGATCTATGTTCTAGGAGATTGCGCTGTTGCTGTTGGAGTGTCTTTTGGGGAAAATTGTATGGTTAATCTGATGATGTGTATGCTGTCAGATTCCCTTAATTTATTACAATTTTCCTTTGGTCAGGCAGTGCTTTATTCAGCAGCGGTTTGTGCACAATGAAATTTGTGCTATACACAGTGAAATTTGTGTTCGTATCAATATGTGATCACACAGGTCTTGTAAAAAAAACAAGCGCAAAAGCAGATCTGTATACTGGCTGACTGATCATACTGTTACTGTTGTGGTATCCTGTGGGAAAGATTTTATGGGTAATCTGGTGGTGTGTAGGTTATCAGATTCCTTCAATTTATTCCAGTTTTCCCATAAATGCTTTAATCAGGCTTTGGATACAGTGTTTATATTATATCCCTTTTTCTTGAGGTTTTCTTTAGGGGTACACAGAAATGGGAAACATCAATTATTTTCATATCAGCTTACTGTTTTTTTTTGTTATAAATGGTGTCCATTGTCTGATGCTTAGTCTTATAGGACATTTGTCATGAATTTGACTGGCTCGGGAAGTAGCAAGATATACTGATGCACAGTCCTACTTGTCTGCTTGGTTTCAGACCCAGGTTACGTGAAAATAGCAGGATATGTTAGTGCACAAACCAACTGGTAATATCTGTGGTCTGCTTAGTTTCAGACCCAGATTGCATATGGTATATCGGTATCCTGGCGTGTGACCGGTCTCAATGGGATATATATACACACACGCCAGCCCCTACTGATAGTAGTTACGGTCTGTTTAGTTTCAGACAATGGTTTATATAATGCTATTAGCTGCTCCGTCTCGCCAGTCACTCTCCGTGGCTGGCGGGCTCAGACAATGTTAATCAATTGTATATACACCAAACCCCGCTAAGCGGTATTAGTTGCTGTAAAATAATACTGCTGGCTATAGGCTGTTCATTTTGACTGGCATATCTTACTCATATACAGTGCATAGTTATCACACATTTAGACAGCGCGTGCATCAGGCCAACGCGCGTTTCACAAACGGCTTTATCAAAGCTTGCGGGCAGGCTCCTGATTGGCTGCCTGTTCGTCATTTGATTGACAGCTGACAGGCGCAGGGAGCAATGGGTAGGGGATGGATCCGGACATGACATGTCATCCAGGCATTCCACAGACAGCGCTACATGCCTCAGCGCAAGTGTCCGTGAGGAAGAGGGAGCAGGTCGCAGCTGCTCAGCCTCTCCATAGTGCCACCCGCTGTCAGACAGGCACTGCAGGCGGCGTGCAGGCTGTGTGCACTCGCAGTGCAGGGAGCAGCTCTTTATACTGCCGCCCGCTGTCAGACAGGTGCTGGTGGCAGCATGCAGGAGGCAGTGACAGTGAGGGCTGAGGCAGTTTTAGCAGAGCAGGGAGGGAGACAGCGCCTTTTCAGCATGGCGCCTCCCTGCTTTGCAGGAGCTGCTGAGTGGGTAGCGTCGGCCCTGTGCATACTGTTGCAAATTTGTTACTCACCCAAACATCTCACTATAAAACACTTGAAACTCACAGTCAACCGTTTAATATTGTGGACTATTTGCTTCAGAGCATTTTTTCTAAATAAATATTTTATTTTTTGCCTGTGATTTTTTTTCATTATTTTTCCTTGTCAGTACAATACACAAGAGGCATGAAAATATTAAAAATAAAAAATAAAATCATGCAATGAAGGGTTAATGACAAGAGAGTAATTGCATGGAGCTCTCTCTAGCAGGCCTCTAGCTTTTCAAAATAAAATAAACATACATTTAAAGGACCCTCAGGTATATGACATAGCAAAAAATGGATGGATGTTTATCTTATTTGGAATATAAGATATCATTTTAATAAAAACAATATATATTGGAAAATATCTGGGTGAGGGGGCAGATTATTACTCTTTTAGGCAGATTATTACTCTTTAACCTGGGAGTCGGACTATGGGAGCCACGTTATCTAGAAAGTGCACTGACTGACTTATTTGGGCTTATTTGTCAGGGAACCTGGCAGTCACAGTTAAAGAGGAGTCTCTCATCCATCATGCTGCCAGTATCGGAGGGGCAGCTGCATTAGAATTGTTATGTTACCATTGTACCTTATTAAATAAAAGTCCTTACCCCATGTACTGTAGTCTGTGACTGTAATACAGAAACTTCAAACTACTGAAACGTATACCAAACAGAAGCAAAATTGTACTGTATATCAATCAACAGTTTTCATATAGAGCTTTATTTATATTAAATTCATTTGGGTGTCTCTCTATATTTTTAACACTGTTATTTACCTTTCTGGATACAGAGAATGTGATTACTTACCTCCTAATGCAATCTGAATGGCACTATCATCTGTGCTCTCACTTGCACCGTGACTTCAGGCTGCGTCAGGAACTCACTAACTTCCTGCTTATAAACACGACATGGCACACCCATGCAGCACTGAGGACATTTTTAAAGGGATAACACCATTACATGACATCACGAATAAAGAAGGACATTGCTACAATAATTCAGTAATGAAGCAGGTTTGGCATGGATTACACGTGGAAAATGTTAACTTTAATCCAATTGAACAGATTTGCATACCTTCCAACTTTTGTTGAAGCCAAGGAGGGACATCCTTGTGTGCCGAAGACGCACCGATCAAAAATTCAGGGCGTGGCCTCGCAGAAAGGGGGCCTATAAATTGCGTAATTTCGCAAGGCCACACCCCCATTTTCTGCCGCTGTGGGGGCATGGCTAGCAGATCTGTAAGCCCCTCTGCTTGCGGTAATAGATGCTGTACACATGCGCACAGCGTCTATTTACCAGGTGATGGGGGGGCTCCCAACTGCCCCCCCCCCCACCGTGGGACACTGCCGGCCATGGGAGGGATGCAGGAACATCCTCTAAAACCGGGACGTTCCTGCAGTATGTGGGACAGGTGGGAGGTATGGATTTGACAAATGTCCTTTTAAAGTTAAAATTTAAAAGCCCACTGAAATTTGTTTTTGTTTACAAATATTACTTACAATTGAATGGTAAACAGTTAAACTGGGGGGTGGGGCGCTGTCCGGTCCGGGCAGTGGGGGTCCGGGGATGGGCAGCGGGAGGTCCGGGGATGGGCATAGCGGCAGCTGGAAGCAAGCTACGCTATTTGCTGGGCAAGAAGCAGATTTTGAAAAGACTTTCCGGACACTGATTGGCTGAATTCTCTCAGCCAATCAGCGTCCGGCAAGTCTTCTCAAAATCGTCAGCACTTCCCGCCGCCAGGCAAATAGTGTAGCTTGCTACAAGTGAAAGCCGCCGCTGCCCGTCCCGGACCCCTCTGCATATAGGTATGTGGGCGCGGGGGGTCGCTCAGCCTCCGGCGCCAGGGGCAAGGCAGTCATTTGGTGTGTGTGTGTATCCCAGGCAGGGGGGCGACCAAATGACTGCCTTGCCCCGGGCGCCGGAAACCCGAGTTTCGGCCCTGAGCGATTAGATGGAACCAGGGTCGGACTGGGACCAGAAATCGGCACTGGCATTTTGAGCACACAGGCCCACGTACGAGGCGGGACCCTTGCGCGGTGAAGCCGGGCAGTGAAAAGGGGGCATGGTCTCAAGGAAAGGAGGCGTGGCATCAGAAAAAAGGAGGCATCACACATTATGGAACACACCGTAATGCCCATTACACATTATGGAACACACCGTAATGCCCATTACAGAATATGACAAAATCTGGACACCACAGGCTGCTCCCCTTGTATAATAACCGGACACAACAGGCTGCTCCCCCTGTATAATGACAGAACACCACATGCTACTCCACCTGTATAATAACAGGAAACCCCAGGCTGCACCACTGCACAAAAACAGAACTCCAAAGGCTGCGCCCCCCTGCACAATAACCACAGGATGCCCCCCTGCACAATAACCACAGGCTGCTCCCCCTGCACAATAACGACAGCACAGGCTGCTCCTTCTGCATAATAACAGGACTGAGGACTCAGTCCTGTACAGTCCAGGCATTGTCAGTGCTCCACCACCACTCGCTGTCATGATTACCGTCAGTCACTGCCTCCTGGAGTACGGCCATCCCAGCAGCACCACTGTTGCCAAGCTAAGCCCCACGCTGCAGCAGGTCCCTCAGGCCGGGGGTGAGGGGCAGCGGGCGCTCCGATGTCCGTGGCACTCGGTCCGCACATACTTGTATATAATATGCGCAGATGGATCTGTGAGAGGATCGGCATAGGCAGGCTGCGCTGCTTCCTGGTTTCTCCTATGGCCCCTTCGTCCGCCCGAAGCCCTGCCCTCTGTAGCGACCTCCCGCACTGTCTAGCCAGGTCCTAAGTTCAGGAGGCTGGCGGCCATGTACCCTGAGCCGCAACCATGTTCCCTAAGCTGCGGCCAGTGGCGCCGAACGGCGGAGAGTCCAGCCGTGGCCAGCAGGACTCAAATTCGGCCCACCTGGCCATCGGCCCTTCTGGCATTTGCCAGTAGTGCCAGATGGCCAGTCCGTCCCTGGATGGAACGACCTATATATCGCAAGCCTATTTGTGGGAGCTTACCCCCAATATGTCTGTAAATGTTGTCGTTCACAGACATATCGCAGCAGATGGCTGATATATAGTAAGATATATCAGAGCATCTGGATATGGGTGGATACAGGGCAGTCGAGAGGAAGGGCCCTGGTCAAATTTGGAGGGCGTGGCCTAATCGTGGGAGCTGTGTCCACCTTGCGACGCTCCCAAAACATTTGGGGGTGAAAATACACTTTAAAGTTGAGGGAGGAGTGTTATTGTCTCCACCCCCCTCAGCATCAGCAGCACATACCTACAGCGCTGTGCTGACAGCAGGCTTAGCATGAGCTCTCACGCTGTCAACACAGCACATGCTGTAGGAGTGTGCTGCCCGGAAGGGACGGAGGGGGAAGGGGGGGTGGACCAGGGCCCCCACTGGTCCCCTCCAGCAGACCTGGGCCTGGGTAATTAGTACCCGCTCCCCCTCCCTCTCGGCAGCCCTGGGTGGATAGGCTGTCATCCACCTGTAACGCCACAGCTGGGTGGACCCGCCTAGCTGGTGTACTGACCGGCATGTCAAACTGTCGACCTGGATTAGTTGCTTGGTCTGAGAGACGTCATGTCTGCTGATGTGTCGGCCCTTACTCATTTTCTGCTTTTTTCCAGGTTAAGAAAGAACAATAATTGAAAAATAACATAGGTTAGCTTTAGTGGCGGTTTTTACCTATGGGCTGCAGCACCCCTCAGGTAAAATCCACCACTGTAGCGAAGCCAGGTGCAGTCTGTGAGACTGCACTGGCTTCACTGTGATTGGCAATGGCTACCTATTGGAAGTCCGACCTGCCAGTCACCAAGGCATCCCATTGGGAGGCGTTCCCTCCCTCCAGGAAGCCTTTCTGCAGGCTGCCGTGCAAAATTGCCGACTGCGCATGTGTAGTACCTATATCGGTACTGCGCACGCGCTGGTCCTGGTGCCTGTCATTTGATTTATACAGGTGCCGGGACCATGACTCCCTTCTATGGGCTGTTGTCGAAGCAGCCCATAGATGTTGGCCACATGCGCAGTACAAATGTCATCGTAGCACAGGAGCTGGGAACTCTGCAGGGACCGGCAGCGGCGGCGACAACAGGGGGAGGTACCCCCCGCGGCAGCTGCGGCCAGAGGCAACCCCCTCTCCTGACAAGGTACGGGCCGCCACTGGCTAGCTTCCATACCACAAGAGGGGGTTACAATAAGTTTTGTGCTGTGAAAATATAGTGTATTTCATCCAGACTTTACTTGCTATTTCAACATATTTTGGAACCTATCAAGCAATTCTATTAAAAAGCATATGTACAGCCAGTAAAATTCTACATTGTGTGAAGGAAAGCTCTTTTAGTAGTTTTCGTCATAAGAGATCCTACTAACAAATATATTGCAGAAAAAAGGTTCTGAGAACTGCTCCAAAGACCTCCCTGAACATGTTTTCCTGCATTTGGGTGGAAATTTTTGATTGTCATTTGCTCCCATACATTTCCAGGTTTTTGTTCCCACCAGATAAATCAGACAGAAAATCTGTACGTGTGTACACACCTTAACCCTCACAGCCTAACCAAAACCCAATTTATATGTGCCTGTCCCTGCCTCCCTGCAGCCTAATCCTTCACGAGGCAAAGTGGTACATTTTGACAATGCCATGTTGACTATTTCGACAAATGGGACAAAAACGTGAAAAACGCACGTAGACCTTTTGACTGTAAACTTTGACATTGTTGACCTAATGCTTTTGTCGACCTTTCAACCCTGTCAACCTTAGCATGTCAATCTATTTCATGTGCAATCTAAGCCATGTCAATCTATTTCATGTGCAACCTTAGCCACGTCGACCTCCAGTGGTTGACCCAATGCATGTCGACCTAATATGGGTCGACCTAAAGACCCATACCCCTGCTGCTGAGCCTCTGCCGCCACTGTACACAGAGGTTTTTTACTCTATTTTCCCCAAGGGTGTGTGACTACGCCTCCCGTGATAAGGTCATGCCCCCCAAATTTTAACCAGGAACTGGGGACCTCTCGGCAGCCCTGCGGCAATTCTCGAGACTGCAGATGGAGGCGAGGTGCTGGCTGACTGGTGGCTGCTGCTCTTCTAGTGATATGCTGGGAAGCAAGGTCAGGCTGAGACCCTGTTTAATAAAGATACAGTATGTATGTATGTATGTATGTATGTATGTATGTATAATATATATATATATATATTTTTTTTTTTTTTTATTGTGATGAGAAAGACACCAGATGGTCTGGAGTGGAGTACTAGACCAGTCGAAAGGAGCCTTGCAAAAGGGAAATAGGATCCGTTCCATATTTTGCGATGACCTGGAAAGTGCCTACAGCAGACTTTAGAAAACCCCAGGTTTTGATACAAAACTAGTAAGGGTCCCTGGGGGTGGATAGGGGGGGGGGTGATAAAATGGAAGGTGATAACACATAAGCCAATCAGCTGTGTTTGAAAAATTAGGGGGGGGGGGGGGGGCATCCACAAAGGCCAGTCCAGGTCTTGTGGGTTCTGCAACCAGGACAGCGTACACCTGCATACCCACCTTCCTGGACTTCCGTCTTAATTTATGTTTACCATCACCAGTGTGGAAGCACCTTTCTTTTTACTTTACTTTAACCTGTTCAAAGCAGTTGTTGGCAATCATAAATTGGAGAGGGTCATGTTGGGAGGTATGCACCTGTGGGATACCTAGAAAGAGCTGAAGGTCACCTCTGATGCTGACTAGCAGCCAAAAGCTACAGTAGGGCCTGTAAGGGGGGCTGAGGGCTAAAGACGGGGATCTGGAAGACTGTGTATGCCTGAAGGGACTTCGGTATCGGTGGTTCCTGGCAGGATGCATTCCCACTGAATGCTGCATGCTCTGCTAACTATAACCCTTTGTTGTGAATGTTTATTGCTAGTGCTGTTGGCACAAAAGGGACAAACTTTATAAGGCGTCTATACATTTATTTGGCTTGAAACTCTAACACACTAAAAATAACTCACGCTGACACAATAAAGACCCGGACACCTTAACAATTAGATTTAAAGGTCATAAGTATATTTATTAATGTGGTATGACCCTCTCGTAAAGGGCTGGCAATAAGGCGCCACGGAATGCCCAGCTCTAGTCACATCCCAAAAAATGGCGGCGACTTAAACGCCCCAACTGATTGATATTAATATGGGAATGACTGAGACGGCCCATCTGACTAAGGCACAACCTAACGCTGGGAAGTCTCACCACCCCCGCTCTGGCCGGTGTGGACACTCCGCTGACGGAGGCAGGACACCCTGCCGTCTTTCCAGGGGGCAGTGCCTCCCAGTGCCCTCTCATGCCACAAGTGACCGCTGGACCGTGACGCCCTACCGCCTTAGTTGAAATAATGGTAAATGTACCAATGATTTGACTATAAATTGAAATGCCAAAGGCAAGGAGGGTGGGTGGGGCTGAAGAAAATTCTGCAAGAGGAAGTACTTCCTGTAAGGACCTGCCTATATACCCCTCTCCCTAAGCTCACGCCCCCCCAGTTCACCCAAAGGCTAACTAAACAAAACTGAAACCAACTTTAAACACACTAGCAGTCATTAACGCTTTCCTGCCAACCCAAAAAATGTAAGCCTCTGAAGTAGGCTCTGGCTTAGACAGCCCTTGCTTAATCCAATGCTTGATTCATTGTTTTAGACTGTATGCTTTGTCTATAAACACCGCTGTGTGATGTTAACCAGCCAGGGAGTTTTACTCCAAGTTGTCGTGTAAACAACTTGGTCTTTATGTGGAAAAGTACCTGTAATTTAGTAAAACTGTTTTTCGTTTTCACAATATATCTTGGTATCAGAATTGTAAAGCCCCGCACACACGAGGGAGATATATTGCTCAGCCATATATTGCTGAGCAATATATGGCTGAGCAATATATTGCTCAGTTTCTCCTTTTCATCAGCAACCAGAGATGGTCGCTGATGAAAAATAAACTGCCGGGGGGGAGCCCGGTAGTGGAAATCAGCTGGTCGCAGGAGCATGTTCCTGCGACCAGCGATTACTACAGGGGTAAAAACGGGAGCGCGCACCCGGCAATATATCTTATATATTATATCCTATATATATTACACAAAATCGCCCCCGTGTGTACGCACCATGATTTTATGACAATTCCAACAATGCCATACCTCCCAACATGACCCTCTCCAGGAGGGACACAAATGCTATAGCCCCGTACACACGGGGGAGATATATTGCTGAGCAATATATTGCTCAGTTTCTTCTTTTCATCAGCGACCAGAGATGGTCGCTGATGAAAGGGAACCTCTGCCGGCGGTGCCGCAGAGGTAATCAGCTGGTCGCAGGAGCAAGCTCCTGCAACCAACAATTAGAATGGGGCTGAAAACGGGAGCGTGCACCTGGCGATTTATCGCCGGGGCACACTCCGATCACTGGCAATATGGTCACCAGTGACCATATTCCCAGCAATTTCAGCCCCTATCGCCCCCGTGTGTACACAGCTTATGTCCCTGGACTTCCTTCTTAATGTATAATTGCCATCATCTGTGGTGAAGCACCTTTCTTATCAATCAACCTGTTCAAAACAGGTGATTGCAATCATACATTAATGCTGCTTTCAGACCGCATCTCTGGCTTTGACCCTGTATTTGGAAACGTTTCCAAAAACGGGTCTGCCAGATAAAACCCCTTTCACACCGCAGCACTTAAACGGTATATTACCGTTTAAGTGCCGATTTTTTGACACGGGAGACCCGTTTTTGGAAACTTTCCAAATACAGGGTCAAAGCCAGTGCAGCCTTCAGCCCTCCCCTCCGTGCAGCTCCCCCCTCGCGCGTGTCGACCGAGAGCGTGTCGACGCCTCCCGCGCATGTCGACGCCCCCGCGCGTGTCAACGCGCGCCCCCCCCCCGCGTGTCGGCGCCCCCCCTGTCGACTTACCCCGTGCCGGTACCTCCGTTGTGGATCCCGGCACTGCAGCTCAGTATGCTCGGAAAGCACTTATGAAAAAAGTGTCTTCCAGAAAATGGCTGCCCCATAGGAAACCCTGTTTAAAAAAACTGTCTTTCGTATGGGGGCAGCCATTTTCTGAAAGACACTTTTTTCATAAGTGCTTTCCGAGCATACTGAGCTGCAGTGCCGGGAACCACAACGGAGATACCGGCACGGGGTAAGTCGACACGGGGGGGGGGGGCGTCAACATGCGCGCGGGGGATGTCGACGCGCGCGCGGGGGGGGCTCCAGTGCTGTGAATACTTAATGAGCGCTCATTAAGTATTCACTGTGCTGAATTTAGGACCCAGCTCATTGGCTGGGTCCTAAATACCGTTTCAGAACCGATTTTGAGCCTAAAATACCGGTTCTGAAACGGGTAGGACCCTGCATTTTAACCGGTTAGAAAAAACTTTTTTTCTAACCGGTTAAGTGGTCCTGCACCTTTAAGACCGCACACATTACCGTTTTAAAACGGTAAAAAAATATACCGTTTTTAAAGTGCGGTCTGAAAGGGGCATAAGAGGGAAGTCTAGAAACAGAGCATTGTGTCCCTCCTGTAGAAGGTTATGTTGGGAGGTATGCAACACTGTTACAAGTGGTGGCCAGTACAGGGGGTGTGGATCGTATTATCGCTCACACTTAGGTCGACAGGGTTCTAGGTCGACATGGGTTAGGTCAACAGGTCGCGAGGTCGACATGGGTTTTTTCACTGTTTTTTTACCCAAATGTTGACACAGTCGACATGGACACGTTTTGCACGCTATGCTTTGGGCACACTATTTTATTCTCCCACCACACCCTAGTGGATGGTAGGGCATGAAATACCGCCTCTCGGCACATGTCAGCTAAAAAAAAAAACAGTGAAAAAGCTCATGTCAACCTAGTTGCCTGTCGACCTAATGACTGTCGACCTAAGTGTGGTCGATAATATGACCGTATCCCAGTACAGGGACCTTACAGCATGGCACTCAAAGATCAATAACCTCATAAGACTCATAGAGCATTCATCCAAAATCTGGTGCCACTCCTTCATAAATTCAGTATTATCATGACCCATAGTGGGATTCTTGGTAATGCGAAGACCTCAGGGAATCTGATGGTGTGTAACATAATTATCCAACCCTTTGATATCCCACCATGTCTTTCCTCTTTTATAAGGAGTCTCTCAAGGGAGAAAACAACATCATTGCCGTCAGAGAGGTTATCAGTGCCAATCATAATGGGATTATTCTCATTAAAAATTCTAGAGCATTCCTGTAAACGCTTAGAATTTAAGTCAATATGTCTAAACATGATACCGACTATATCAACAATAATACAGGTAATAAAAGAACGAAAATCTGCAGCTATAAAGAACAACTGGACCCAGACAGACAATTGGAATGGAGGAATAGGCGTTGTCCTTAAAGCGCTGATTGTAAAATAAAACCAACAATGAATAACCACGTCCAATGGTATAAAACGTCACCAAAGTCCCAAATATAGGGCTGCTGCTCCTCCTCTCGTGGGAACACGAATGCCAAGGGTCCAAACTGGCAACAACAAATCTAGAACAAAGAGGATAGAAGAGGGCGCTTCATGGTGTATTAAAAGAGTACATTTATTGGATCCAACACAGACAGAGATCCACGATAAAAGCAATTGCTCGTACCATATATAAGAACACTGTGGGCTGGTTACCACAAGGCATGAATGAACACACAAAGGCAATGCTGCTCACTTATCCTCTGGGAACGGACGGTGGACTGCACGATACTGCTACTGACAGGCGCTGGATTGCGCTGCTGGAGGCAGGGGTACACGCAGACACCAACGCTGTACGGGATCGATGGAAGAAAGCAAAGCGGTCAGGTAGAGCGTCACGTAGCCACTCCCTGACGCGTTTCGTCACTTGGACTTCGTCAGAGGGCGTGGCTACTGTGACAGCCAACCCGATATTTAACACAACAGGTAACCAATGGGGGCATATTCATTGATTAACATACACACGCTAATTAAAAGCAGTGGTTATGGCACCAGCACTCAAAGAGGTACTAGTCAATTAAAAAAACAGCCACATATTATTACAGATAACCTATAGATGAGAACTCAACTGACTCTAACAGTGTTATGTTCATTACACAGTTCAATAACAGGGATCGTGAACTGAAAAAGATTTTCAATAAGCACTGGAATGTACTTCAGCTGGACCCTGTTCTCAGTGGTCACATTCCTAACATGCCCAAATTGTTTTTTAGGAGGGCCAATACTATTAAATCTATTGTATCTAAAAGCCAATTGGAAACGGTACAAGCCAGACCTACAAATAGTTCTTTTTTGTCCATTAAAGGTAGCTATTCTTGTAATAGTTGCAAAACTTGCCAGTATATGGAAAAAGGTCCGGTTATTGAGGCTGCTAACGGCAACCTGAGAATTAATGATTTTATAAACTGTAATTCCACGCAAGTAGTGTACTTATTGAAATGTAGCTGTGGCTTGAGGTACATCGGCAAGACTAAGAGATACGCATCTTGAAGCATCTCCGTAACATCAAGCATGGTGAGCTTAACCACAGCGTTCCACGACACTTTAAGGAACATCACAATTGTGATCCCTCCTGTCTGGTTTTTAAAGGTATTGAAATTATCAAACCAGGTAGGAGAGGTGGTGATATGGACAAACGTCTGTTGAGAAGAGAGACGCAGTGGATTTTGAAATTAAATACATTGACCCCAATAGGGCTCAATGAAGGTTATGAAATAACCCCTTTTATCAATTAATTGTATGTGTATCACTATCACACTGCAGCTCTCTCGACTTTGGCGCATGGGTTGAAAACATTCGTTTGTCCGTATGCGCTCATCCACTACCTATCTTAATTATCTAAACTCGTAGTATAAATGCGTTATACTTATATTGCTGTCCTTTTGTATATGTTTGTTGATTTTTGTGTTCATTTTTCTCTGTTTTACTAAGATTGATTTTAGGGCATATTCATTGATTAACATACACACGCTAATTGAAAGCAGTGGTTACGGCACCAGCACTCAGGGAGGTACTAGTCAATTAAAAAAACAGCCACATATTATTACACATGCACTCCAACAGGTAACTAAAAGCAGATGCTCGTACCATTAACACATGCACTGTGGGCTGGATACCACAAGAGATGTTGTATAAATACCATAGGCAGAAGAGCAACCGATCAGGAACTCCAAATCACCACCAGCACAGGACACAGGGACGCTGGGTTGAGTCGTGTATGCTGAGAAGACCGGGACCAGGTTACAGCCAGATCGGAGAGATGCCGGGGTCAATCGTAGAATGCGGGTGTCACAAGCCACGCTCTAACGCGTTTCATCAGAGACTTAGTCAAAATCGCATGCAGATCGCACTTTTACCTTGCGATCCCGATGCACACCCCGTGGCAGCACAAATCAAAACCCAGATAGACAGGGCAGCAATGACTATATAGTGCAAATCTTTAGATTGTAAGCTTCCAGCAGGGCTCTCCTACCTCCAAGTCTGTCTGTTGTTACCCAGTTTGTTTTATCATGGTCTACTTTTGTAAAGCGCAACGGAATCTGCTGCGCTATATAAGAAACTGTAAATAAATAATAGTGCAAATCTAATGCATATTGTATGAATTGTATGTAAAAAGTACAGACTTAGCAAAGATTGCATAGCACTCGAATCTTAAGTCGAATAGCAAGGGAATCTCACAGTGTGTACACACCATAACATACCTCCCAACATGACCCTCTCCAGGAGGGACACAATGCTTTGTTTCTGGACTTTCCTCTGAATGTATGATGTGCCAAACAGGGTAATTGATAAAGAAAGGTGTTTTAAACACAGGTGATGGCAACATACCTCCTAATATGATCCATTCCAGGAGGGACACACAATGCTCTGTTTCTGGACTTCCCTCTTAAAAGAGAATGACTTGCAAATAGCAACGAATGAGTATAAACGCTCAGCCTGTGCCCCACAAAAAAGAGACATAATTGCTGCTGGGGGGAAAGCAGGTAGGGTAGGTGCCAGCTTAAAGCAAGAGGGAAGATAAGGTGAAGGACAAAAGGTTAATGGCCCCTCCCCAGGGGATAGGCCATACTTAAGGAAGGGGGACATTACACTCAGAAGCAACCCCAGCAAGGATAACACCCACCCACCCCAAGAGGAAGAAGGAACAACATTAAGCAACTTCAAGAAGGCAAAGCAACAGACGGAAGAACTGCAGACAAGCCATGGTATGGCGCTAGGCCTGGCGTCGGGGGCGGAAGTACTGCGGGCCAGCCAAGGTGGGCGCCAGGCCTGGCGTCGGGGGGCAAAACGGGATCACCCAGCGGTTACAGGTTGTCAGTTGCGAGAAGGGGATCCCGGCCCCCCAGGCGGTTACATGATTCAGTTGTGAGAAGGGCTGGTGGACCGCAGTGCTATCTTTGCCACCCAAATTAAGTAACAGTAAATTTGCAGGAAGGGGGTCATTACACTCAGAAGCAACCCCCCACAAGGATCCCACCCACCCACCACAAGAGGAAGAAGGAACAACATTAAGCAACTTCAAGAAGGCAAAGCAGCAGATGGAAGTACTGCGGACCAGCCATGGTATGGCGCTAGGCCTGGCGTCGGGGGCGGAAGTACTGCGGGCCAGCCAAGGTGGGCGCCAGGCCTGGCGTCGGGGGGCAAAACGGGATAACCTGTCGGTTACAGGTTGTCAGTTGCGAGAAGGGGATCCCGGCCCCCCAGGCGGTTACATGATTCAGTTGATAAGGGCTGGTGGACCGCAGTGCTATCTTTGCCACCCAAATTAAGTAACAGTAAATTTGCAGGAAGGGGGTCATTACACTCAGAAGCAACCCCCCACAAGGATCCCACCCACCCACCACAAGAGGAAGAAGGAACAACATTAAGCAACTTCAAGAAGGCAAAGCAGCAGATGGAAGTACTGCGGACCAGCCATGGTATGGCGCTAGGCCTGGCGTCGGGGGCGGAAGTACTGCGGGCCAGCCAAGGTGGGCGCCAGGCCTGGCGTCGGGGGGCAAAACGGGATCACCTGTCGGTTACAGGTTGTCAGTTGAGAGAAGGGGATCCCGGCCCCCCAGGCGGTTACATGATTCAGTTGATAAGGGCTGGTGGACCGCAGTGCTATCTTTGCCACCCAAATTAAGTAACAGTAAATTTGCAGGAAGGGGGTCATTACACTCAGAAGCAACCCCCCACAAGGATCCCACCCACCCACCACAAGAGGAAGAAGGAACAACATTAAGCAACTTTAAGAAGGCAAAGCAGCAGATGGAAGTACTGCGGACCAGCCATGGTATGGCGCTAGGCCTGGCGTCGGGGGCGGAAGTACTGCGGGCCAGCCAAGGTGGGCGCCAGGCCTGGCGTCGGGGGGCAAAACGGGATCTCCTGTCGGTTACAGGTTGTCAGTTGCGAGAAGGGGATCCCGGCCCCCCAGGCGGTTACATGATTCAGTTGATAAAGGCTGGTGGACCGCAGTGCTATCTTTGCCACCCAAATTAAGTAACAGTAAATCTGAAATCAAGTTAATAAATTGTGACCATTTAATTCGCCAAAAATACTAGACTCCGACTGGTTATTTCAGGTACAAGGGGAAGGTTACAAAAGGGGAAAGAAGGGGAGGAGATGGTGCTTTGGGTTCAAGGTATTGTTGACTGGTGAGGGGCATCAGGCGCTCAGCGGTTTATGTGTGATTACCATCACCTGTTTTGAACAGGTTAACTGATAAGGTTTTTCAGCACAGGTGATGGTAATCATTACTTAAGAGGGAAGTCCAGGAATTGAGCATTGTGTCCCTCCTGGAGAGGGTCATGTTGGGAGGTATTATACCATAAGTGGAATAGCAAGGGAATCTCACCGTGTGTACACAGATTATGCCACTGCTCAGGAAACAACCAAAAAGCCATGTTGCCCCAGGTTTGCCTACCTGACCCTCTCCATGAGGGAGAAAATGCTCTGCTCCTGGACTTCCCTGGTAGTGTATGATTGCCATCAACTATGGTGAGCTAGGTAATTGATAAGAAAGGTGTTTCACCACAGGTGCTGGCAATCATACATTACCAGGGAAATCCAGGAGCAGAGCATTTTCTCCCTGAAGGAGAGGGTCAGGTAGGCAATCCTGATGTTGCCTAATAACCTCACCCCTTATTGTCAGCAGATTAATAAAACTTTTTCTTGCAACTATAATGGAGGCTAAACATTGTTCACTAATCATAAGACGACAGCAAGGATTTATGAACTCTGAATTCCAATCCAGCTCTGACTGGATTCAAACCCGTGTTTTCCTGATAGCTTTTCTTGTTCCAAACATAAGGCTGATTAGACAAGCTGCATTGGTTGTGTTTCCTGCTAGAGACACAGCCAGTTCCACCGTGCTAGCAGATGCATGTCAAATCTTTAGTGGTAACACAGGGCCAACACTGCCACACCACCTCCTTACACAGACTTTCCTCCTGTGAGGTAGTTCTGGATTGGGACACCACTAATTTCACTTCTGCTCCCAGGTACATGGTACAGTTGGATTGAGGTGTGTGTGTTTGTGTGTGTGTAACAATTCTTTACATAATATCCCTTTAATAAAATAGGGGACACGTTTGATGATGGGTATGGGTCATAGGGTTGGCAACTGAAGGGCGACATGGGCTTGGGTTGACACCTGTCACCTCAGAATATTGACATGGGCTTAGGTCGACAGGGTCATTAGGTCGTCACAAGCATAAGGTCGACAGTCAAAAGCTCGACATGGGTTTTCCACGTATTTTGTCCCAGATGTTGACACAGTTGACGTGAACACCATATCGGCTTGGTTCATTGCTCTTGCTATTTTATATTCCCTCTGGGCCCTAGTGGATGTTTAGGCATGAAATACCACTATCGGCGCATGTCAGTTAAAAAAAAAAAAAACGTTTTGGCTGTCGAGCTTGTCCATGTCGACCTGAGGTGTTGACCTAAGCCCATGTCGACCTTCAGTGGTTGACCCAATGCATGTCGACCTTAGGTGTGCCAACCTAAGGACCGTAGTCCCCTATGATTTATGTAATGTATAATTGGTATTGGCATAACGAAGCATTTTAATGTTCTGAACAAGTTTAATGATCTCTTCTCAAACACTTCAGTTATACTAACACAGGCACCAGGATAGCCCATGTTCTATACTTAAACATACATACACTGTACACTTATGCATGTGCAGGTAGTAAACTATATGCAGCATGAGCAGTAGACTCTAGCACCACTCTAGAGCTTACACTTCCTGTCTGCAATCAAGAAAGATAGTAGGGGGCCAGTTGGAGCTGTACATGGGCCCAGTCCGCTCTAAATACAGCCCTGGTATATATCCATAGGCGTGCGCACGGGGGGTGCACAGACACCTCCTAATGACTGCCGGCACCCCGTATGATTGCATGCAAAATGTGTATACCCGGCCGCAGCAGCGGCACCCACTTCCACTGGCAGGGCAGCTCACACAGCTGAGCTGCACTGAACCTGTGCAGCGCGATGGAGTGCCGGTCTGAGCAAGAGGCTGCAGAGGGACGGCTACACTGAATAAAGATGCTGCTCGGATCCTGCGGCCACTTGCAGATTACCACCCTACATGGATGCAGGTGCAGACCTGGCTGCTCGTCAGCTATTTCAAATCTTGTGGTTTAGCATCCAATAGGGAGTGGCAGTGGTGCCTCCTGATTGGCTGCTGGCGCAAGATTTCAAATAGTAGATGAGCGGCTATTTTTCTCATGTGTCGGCACTCTGATATAGGCAGGCTCCGGTTTCCCGGTTGCCTGCCGCTGGGCTCAGCTCCCCCCTTGGCAACGAGCATTCATCTCCCCCGCCAATGAGCATTCATTAACTTACTCTTTGGCAACGAGTATTATTTAAACTCCCCCTTGGCAACTAGCATTGATTACACTCCACCTTGGCAACAGGTATTTGCACTCCCCCATGGCAATGAGCATGAAGGCCCTGGCATGGAGCAAGAAACCCCTATCAATTAACATGTAGGTAAGTGGCATTTATATGGCATAATATGTAATGGGTATTACGGTGTGTGGAATAACATGTAATGGGCATTATGGCATGTGGTATACTATGTAATGGGTGTGTGATGTGTAATAGACATTACGATGTGTGGTATAATTTGTAATGGACATAAAGGTGGATGGCATGATCTGTAAAGGGCATTACGTTGTATGGCGTTATGTGTAATGGGCATTACGGTGTATGGCATTATGTGTAATGTGTACATTTTTTTCAGCTCACCTTGAGCATGCACTGTCCCTGTTTCTGCTGTGTATGGGTTGAATGATTTGATCTGAATTCCATATACATAAATATGTCACCTATTTAGTTTGCATTGATGCCCAGTAGGCTGCGATGGACACGCCCCTACAATCGTGCACCCCCTAAGAAAATGGGCTGCACACGCCTATGTATAAATCATCTATATATATATGTCTAGTGTCTGTGTGACTCCAAAACACTGCCATCTGTTGGCAGCAAGTGACGTACATCTACTAGCTTTGGAAGCATGGCCATCTGTTGACAGCAAGTGAAACTACATCTTCATCTACTAATCTACTAGCATTGAAGCATTAGCTTCGAGCAGGCTTACTAGTGTGTGTACTTATATATGTATGTGTGTGTATATCTATCTATCTATCTATCTATCTATCTACCTCTATCACCTCAATAGTGTTAAGTAGCGCCCCAGTTCAAATTACTCTATGATAATTCAGTCTTTCCTTCTACGGATACGTATCAATTTTCTTCCATAAAACATTTCTTTAAAATATACAAAATAAAATTAACTTTTCACAGCAGTTCTTAGTCTTAGGAGTGACTTTCTTGATTCTTTAGATGAAGAACATATACACGACGCGTTTCTTCTCACAGCGAGACTTCATCAGGGGTAAAGTATATCTCTTACATTTTGATTAGATTCCTATTGATCTGAAAGTGGTCACACCTTTCTATAGAGTTCCTGGTATAGAAAGGTGTGACCACGGGGGGAGGGGGAGGGAGATCATTCTACATCAGCTAGCAATATAATTACATAAAGTGCAATTCAGTGCAAATATGAAAGACATTTATAACATATATGATTAAAAACATACTGAGCGTTATATAACATACTGAACATTATATAACATACTTATCTTACTTTAATAGACAAATGCAGAATTTTTCTTTCCCAAGTCTATTAGAGGAGGTAACCGCAGTAAACGTTTACTGCAAACAGAATGTAAATGAATTTACAAATTAGAAGTTTTATTAACAGAACACACGGAACACAGTACTGCAGGCAGAAATCACGTACCCCACAGGGCGGTACTAGACACCGCAGATGACTCGCATAGTGTATGTGCTGCACGCACAACAAGCCGGCGGATTGGTTACACTCAGCGATCAGGCTCAGCAGCGGTGATGTACAGTATTACACACGGATTTCTTGGTCAGAGATGATGCTAGGCCACTCCCAATGCGTTTAATCATAGTCTTCGTCAGAAGGCTGGCCTAGCATCAGTCTCCTACCCTTTAGAAGCTAGCTCTCCACTTGATAGCTTGTTAATATTATGGGGTCACCCTGGTCAAGGAACTGTACCTATTGGGAGTGCCTGTATATGTGGACTTTGTATCTGTATATTAGTATTCATTCTAGCACCCGCTATATTTAAAAAAAAACATGCAGTTTCTGTTCCCTGCCTGGGGTGTCGCTGTCTGCTGTGGTGTTTCTAGCACAGGTCTGGTTTGCCTATCAGTGCTGATATACAGACCACACTGTGCTAGAAGCACTAAAGCAAACAGCGACACCCCAGGCAGGGAAGAGGAACTTCATGGGTTTTCTAAGATAGCGGGTGCTAGAATGAACACTATGTATGTATGTATGGTTGCACTCCAGCAAGCTCTCCCTGGGGTCCCTTGGACAAGCTATAGTCACTCCTGAGAGGGTATGCAGTCGATGGGTCAACACATGAAAAAGGTTGACATTGACAAAAGGTCAACACAGGCAAAAGGTGGATATGTTTATTGCAGGGTTGCCGACTTTTACAGTCTCCTCTCCGGGAGAACCCTGGAGAGAAGACTGCCAGCATCACTTCTGGGGGCGGGGCCTGATGGAGACATCATCAGTCCCTGCCCCCAGTGATGCAAATATGCGGGTCTCCGATGAGGGGGCGGAGCTAAATATACATATTTGCGTATTTAGCCCCACCCCTTCCGACGAAAAGCCGCGAATCGCGGCAATTTCAAGCTTTCTAATACAGGTACATGAGGGGGGAAGGGGACCGCAGGAATCAGGGAGGGTTGCCCAACTTTCCGGGGGGCCGGGAGGGGCACCCGATTTTCGGGATCCTCCCGGCCATTCCGGGAGGGTTGGCAACCCTGGTTTATTGTTGTCACGGGAAAAAGGTCGACATGAATTTTTTTCCTGTTTTTTTTTTTTTTTTTTGCTGTTTTTTTTTAAACTGTATAGTTTATTACATTTTTACCTGTAACCCCCACTGTATGATACCCTTCAACACAACCCATTGCATTAGGTACAAAATGCTCCGCTCCTGTACTTCCCTCTTAATGGGCCAGATGCACTATGCTTCAAAAGTGATAAAAAACCAGCCAATCAGCTCCTGCCTGACATTTTTCAAACACAGTCTGTGACATGGCAGGTAGGAGCTGATTGGCTGGCTGTTTATCACTCTCCATTTTATCACTTTTGAAGCTTAGTGTATCTGGCCCAGTGTATGATTGTCATCACCTGTGTCTTAACACCCTTCTCTTCAATTAACTAGTTCAACACAGGTGATGGCAATCATAAATTAAGAGGGAAGTCCAGGAGCAGAGCATTTTATACCTAATGGAATGGGTCATGATAAAGGATATGATATACCTCTGCTGTTTGTACACCTCCCAATCTATTTATACAGGGTATATCACACTACACAGGTATTGCTGTTTCTATATATGCATTGGGTCTTTTATATTGCTTATCTTACACAGTGTAACCTCTGTAACACCCCCAACATGGCTGCCTCGCCTGGTACGCTTGCAGGGTCAGCTTAACTGCATTATGGGCCCCAGGGCAAATCAGTGCAGTGGTCCCCTACCTAGACAACCTCACTTCTCTTGTTGCTCCTCAATGATAAAGTCGGGCATAATGACATCATGTCCGTCATTCAGTGTGACCACTGGAGTAGGAGGACAGGGGCAGGAGGGATGCTGGCCAACGCTAACAAAATTGCCGTAAGCAACATTTTAGATTTGCCCTGCCTTAGGCTACTCTGGGGCCCCTATGCTTGATGGACCAATGGGCAGTAGCCCACCCAGCCCAGTGAAAAAGATAGCCCTGTGTGCTCGTGCATCGGATGTAAAATGGATCTGACAGTAACGTGGGGCCTTACTACTAGCGTTAGGATGCTGCAGCTGCAACCATCAATGTTGTGCCATCTCTTCTGCGTGTCACATATTCCGCTACGGGTAATCCTACGAGCCCAACATGGCTGCCTCACCTGGTACCTACATGAGTGGAATGTATAACCTGTGGAAGTGCTAATCCAAAATGACTGAATAAATATCTGATAAATGCCTACTTTCTAGGTTTTTTGCAATTTTTCTTCTGGCTGTAATACCGAATTGTTTGTATCGTGCATATTTTTTATTTCTTTAACGCGCCTTGACTCCTGTTGGAGAAAGAGTGCTATTATTATTATTTATAATGTTCCCAACACTTGTAGCACTAAAATATACTTTGCACAATTGCAATTATTTAAGATTATGAGTATTTTAGTACTAAGTGACAAATTCTGTGTGTATGCAAATTGATAACAATACATACATTTTTTTTACACTAAGGTAATAGATAGTAAAGCAAATAACTGTAAAATAAAAACAAAAAAAAAACTTGCAACCTAAAGGGTGTGCAACAAATCTATACCCTGTGGTGAGAACACTCCCATTTGCTTTTATAACAAAAAGAGATTTGTTTCGTTTCTGTATAATGACATGGCAAGAAGTTGTGCTGCTCGTGTGACTGCACAGAGCTGGAGTCCTGCCACTAGCACATACTGTAGTTCCTGCTCACTTTATTCCTTTCACTGCGTAGCGCTGACGGTATAGAATCTCAAGTTTTAAAACTATGAACCTTATTTGCAGGAAGAATCAGAACACATTCTCGGATATTCCACAAGCTTGAAAAAGAAGTACAGCTAATTTCCTCCTGATTGTAGCAATGGCGTCTACAACCCTGCAAGAAGAACAGAGCTGCTTAATCTGTGAGGAAATCTGTATATCCGTAACGCTGTCATGTGGACACAATTTCTGCCAGGACTGTATTGATTGTGTGCTGAATCTGGATGGATCTGGAGTTTATATCTGTCCTGAATGCAGAGAAGACTTTCCAGCGATTCCTTCACTGGGTAAGAATACAACCCTGTGTAAAACAGCAGACCAAGTCCTGCATACTTCACTGACGCAGGAGGAAACGCAGACATTCTGTACCAACTGTATTCACTCTCTTGTACCTGCTGTTAAGACATGCCTACTGTGTGAGGTGTACCTGTGCTCTGATCACCTAAGGGTACACAGCAAGTCAGCAGACCATGTCTTATCCGCTCCAACATCTCTCTTCAATGACATAAAATGTTCTGTCCACAACAAAGTCCTGGAATATTATTGCTACGAAGATGCTGTCTGTATCTGTGTGTACTGTGCTGCTGAGTCGCACAGGTCACATAACCTAGAACCAATGCATGAGGCCTCTAAGAAGCGAAAGGAGAAACTAAAACAGGTTCTAAATAAACTGACTTCAGAGAGAGAGAGGAATGAGAGCAGAGTCCAGAGTGTTTTGAAACAGAAGAATAAAACACCCAGCAAAATAGCTAATTTAACAGGAAAAGTCAATGTCCTGTTTCGAGACATCAGGAGACAGCTGGAAGACCTAGAAAAGAGAGTCCACAGCGAGATCTCCAAGCAGGAAAAGCAGGTATCCCTCTCCATGTCTAAACTGATCCAGCAGCTGGAAATAAAGAACGATGAACTGTCCAAGAAGATGTGTCATATTGAGGAGCTATGTAATGTGACTGATCCACTAATGGTTTTGCAAGGTTCAGCAGCAGACTTGTATGATTCTGGGGCGGGTGGCAATGACAACCTAGAGGAAGTTGATAATGGAGACGACAATGCGTGTCTTGTGAATGAGTTTATAATTGCCCTTACATTCTATGATGGCTTAAACAATCTTGTGACTAAGACAAGGAAACACTTTTATGTCCCTAAGCCATCGGATCTCTTACTTGATCTGAACACAGCTGCCAATAATGTTGTCATTTCCAATGATTTCAAATGTGCATCGTGGTCGGTAATAAACCAACGCCGCAAAGAAACACCTGAGCGATTTCGACAATATCAAGTACTCGGCACAAAGAGATTTTTGTCGGGACAACATTACTGGGAAGTGGAGACCAGTGAATCAGAATACTGGATGGTGGGCGTGACCTATCCCAGTATCAAAAACAACGGGGACCAGTCTTGGATTGGAAATAATAAGAAGTCATGGTGCTTTTGCAGATGGTTTAATGAGTATTCAGTTAGACATGACTGTAAAGATATTTACATACTCACTGAAATTACCTGTAACCGATACGGAATATATCTTGACTATGATGCTGGACAGCTGTCCTTTTATGAGCTGTGTAATCCAATCAGACACTTGCACACCTTTACCACCACCTTCACCAAGCCTCTTCATGCAGCATTTTGGGTAACAGATAATGGGTGGATAAAAATAAGGCGATTGGGTTAGTGCAGTGATTTTCAAACTGTGCAGTGGCCCACAGGGGTGCCTTAGGGGATTTGCAGGGATGCCATATATTGGTGGTCCATAATTAATTCAAAATATTTATGACCAATGTAATGTGGACAAATAGAAGTGAATCATGTTAATTACTAAATAACTGACTTAAAAAAATTCACTTAATTAAATATTTTTTTTCTGATTTTATCATTGAGAAGCTTTTGTCCTCTGGTGATAATCAGGAGGTGGAACACTGGGGCAAATGTATTGATCCTGTTAAAGTGAAAAAGGGGAGATAAAGAAGAAGGGGATAACACACCAGCCAATCCTAATTGTAATTGTTCAAACACAGCTGTTTGGCTTATGCGTTATCACCTTCCATTTTATCACTTTTCCAGGCTTAATACATCTGCCGCATTGTCTGCTAGTCATATGTAGGCGATAGGACCATTGGGGTAGATGTATAAAGCCAGGAGGAGAAGTGATAAAGGGCCTGGTACTTTATCATTGGCCAATCAGCTCCTAACTGTCCCAGCCTGTAAGTTAACAGTCAGGATCTGATTGGCCAATGATAAAGTACCAGGCACGTTATCACTTCTCCCTTATCATGGTTTCATACATCTATAACAGAGTGTTCTAATATTTGGGTGACATAGGTACTGTATGCTGTGATATTTAGCTGATATTTAAGAGAAGGAAACAATGAAGGCTATGATATTCTGGTAATATGTAAGCAGTGGTGAATCCTGAGAGGGGGGGTTGGGGCGATTGGCAAAATTGCCCTCATAACACTTCCCTTATGTACTTTTTGCTGGGCTGGGGATGGGGAAGCTACCGCTGATCAGCAGCAATCTCTGCTACCCACTTACCCTGATGTTCTACACTCTTTCTAGAGCCACGATCTGTAAGTAGTAGGGATTTGTCAAGAGGGGTGATCACCCTTATTGCCCCACCCCCTAATCCAACATGATGGCTGATAAGGAGTTGGGTACAATCAGGGATGATCTCTGGATGATGATCAGGAGATAGAAGCAAAGGATGGTCACTGGAAGCTAGTGGCGCACAACATGTATACACAGGAGATGGAGGGATGGGGGAATGGCCAGTAGCTCTTAGAGCGATGGTTATGCCCCCCAGTGACAAAACGGGGGCATGGCTTTGCGACAGCCTACATTCCCACAAAGCCATGCTCCCTTTACATAAAGTCACGCCTATTTTCAGGATCACCACGCAGGCATCCTGATTCTGGATTGCTGTTGTGAAATTCGATGCATTGCGTGTGGACTAAGTGCCAGCCACCACCCGCCGTGCCAGCCGCAAGATACTATAACTAAACAATTCAACCAAATATGCATCCAGAGAAGTGATGTGACCTTTTTTCCTGCAGTAAAAAACAGCTAATGACAGAGCAGATACACCGTTATATACACAGTGATGGTGGATGACAGATCCTGTATAGAGCAGATACACAGTTATACACGCAGCAGGCAGTTTGATCTGTAACCCATAGGCTACAATCTCTTAATGGTGGTGGCTGTGGATCTGATATCTTTCGCATTCTGGACATTGGAAGATGCGGCTGCTGGCGGCAATGGAGAGATTGGAGCAGCTATCGGAGATATCTGCTGCTAACCCTTCTAGTTACAGTCGGGGGATACTTAATGTTTGGGACTTATATTACATGATAAATGGGCCCCACGGGGTTGGATACAGTATGGGTTGGATACAGTGCGGGATATACAATTAGGGATACAGTGCAGATTAGACATAAAGCAGGATACAATGCAGCATATATTGTGGGTTGGATACCGTGTGATTTGCACATAGAGTAGGATACAGTGCAGATTGGATAAAGGGCCCAATTCAGACCCGTACACAGGGGTGTGAATTCACAGCCCTGCTGATTATCTAAAGACCACACGTGCACTGTACACTAAACTTACTCGGTGCTGCGAGCAAGGGGGAAATAATGCACAAGGACATGCAGCATTTTACCTTCTCACTGAGCTCTGAATACTCACAGCCCATTGAGCAGGTCTGAATCGGGCCCAAAGTATGAGTCGGATACAGTGCACATTAGATATACAGCGGCATACAACACTTGTTGGATACAGCCAGTTGGATACAATACTGTATCCAACCTAGAGCAGGTTGGATACAGTATTTGTGGGAACACAAATAGTACAGTTACTGTTACAGGGGGTGTCTGCCTTGTAGGTGTGCTGGCGGTTTCCTCAGACTGGGATGGCATCGGCAGTAAAGGAGTGCTGTGGTAAAGGAGCGCGGGGTGGCGCTCGTGTGGGCAGTGCAGGAGCAGCAGCTGTATCAGCAGTGCAGGGATGGCTGTGTCGGCAATGCAAGGGTGCCAGTAGCCTTCTTTAATGTGTGTGTGTTGGCATTGTCGGTAGTGCAGGACTGCCGGTTGTGCAGTCATCAGTGCAAGGTAGGGGGAGGGTGGTGATATCCTGCTGCTGTTCCTCCGACTACTGCAGAGAGAAAGGCTGGCTGGTTGACTGAGAGTCGAAAGACTGCTTTCTCAGCCAATCAGTGGCTTCCCATTGATTTTAATGGAACTTTTGTAATCTCATGCCCGCCCGCCACTGCCTATCCTCACCCCTCCTCCACTTGCTGTGCAGCCCAGATCACCGTCAGCTCCCTCCTCTCCTCAGAGCTAAATGCCATCCCTTTGGTCGGAACCACCATCCCCCTTACCCAGAGACACTGGGCTCCTGCAGAAGCAACTCTTTCAGCTGCGGTCCTTATAAGCGTGTCGACCCAATGTATGCCGACCTATATTCCGTTGACCCAATGACCCATACCCTACTATACACAGCAGATACACACTTGTATAACTAGTTAGCCCGCTCAAAGCGAATGCTTCGAAAGTTAGTCTGCTACCTTGTGAGTGCCTCTGTGTTTTGCATGTGTGAGAGAGAAAGAGATGTAGTTTCACTCGCTGCCAAGAGATGGCAGTGTTTCAGAGACACACAATCACAAAATCGAACACTAGACATATATATATATATAGAAGATAAAAGTGAGGGTGGGCGCCGCGTGATAATACGTACTATATAGAACAGATACACAATTGCTATATACCAGGCATGGCCAAACTATGGCGCTCCAGCTGTTGTGAAACTACAAACCCCAGCATGCCGTGCAATAGTTTCAGCATTAACTAATAGCAAAACTGTGGCAAGGCATGCTGGGACTTGTAGTTTTACAACAGCTGGAGGGCCACAGTTTGGACATGCCTGCTATATACAGAGTAAGGGTGTATGTGACAGTCAGGTTATATAAAGCAGATTATTTCCCAAATGTCCTGATTCACACTGTCCTAACCACTAATGGGGTGGGGGGCAGTTGAGAGTAGGGTTGACTATCGTCCATCAATGATTCAGTATCATCGAAGGTCTATGATTGATGTAGGATACTTTTACCATCGATGGGGTAAAACCACATGGATTCCCCCCAGCCATGATAAAGAAGCAACTGAATATCCCACACCCCCACCCCTTTAAGGAACGGGGCACAGAACTGGGTTAGGGGTTAGCTCCCAACTTACTAACACCACCCCATCAAGCCCCGCCCTGTGATCTATTGGCCTGCAGCCATGTGTATAGGAAAGCAGGAGACCATCGATGATCCCATAAAAAAGGGCTGTGTACCATCACTGCTAAACATTAATGGGTATTTGTGTATTATCAGGGCGCCCATCGCATCGCATCGCATTCCACTAATTAAGGGATGCGATGGGACCCGATTTCCGGGCGCACAGACCCACACTGTGTGATAAAATATTGCATCGATATCATTAGAAATGGCATGTGATGCGATGCGATATTAAATTGTACAGGCACCCTGATGGGTGATTACTATGTTAAATGCACCCCCATTGTTAACGCCACCCCCACTATCAACGGCCACCCGAAGCATGGCGAGCACAGCGGTACGCGTCCTCCGACCTTTTCATACCCCCTATATCCATGACGGCGTGGAGTTGATTTTAGATAGTGTGGCAAGCGCAGCGAGCCACCGAGCCCGAAGCGTGGCGAGCCTGTACAATTAAAAATCGGGTCCAATCCCATCGCATCGCATGCAGTCTGATCGCATGCGATGCGACCAAAACTATGTCGTACGATGGAAATCTTGGGCGCCCTGATAATACACAAGTACCCATTAATGTTATGCTGGGTACACACCAGGACGACAAGGGTCCGATCCCATCAATCTAGATGTAATTCTGACCGATTGGATGTAGATTGTGTGGTGATTGGGCCCTTTTCTGTCCTGGTGTGGACCGATACCGATCCGATGCGCGGTCCCGCGGGTCGTCGTTATTCAGATCCTACCTGCAGCAGGAAGGATCTGGAAACGACCATACTCCCGGGTGCGGGTCGCCATCGGCTCGGACCTGCTCACGGTGCACATTGTGAGCGGGTGGTGCCCCCCCGCGTCATCGTGATCGGGTCGGAAGAAACACTGACGACCCACTCACATCGTGCATTGTGAGCGGGTTGTCCTGGTGTGTACCCCACATTAGTGTGTGACCAACGATGGTAAAAGCCGTGACATTAAACATTTATGCTAGTGTGTGACCATCGATGGTAAAGCCGCGAAGGTGGGCAATTTTCCTGCATCAGCCACACAGCCCCCCGCATATCCCTTCCCCGATGCACCAAATACCGGATTTCACGGGTCCCCGTGAACTGCCACGTTTGTCTGCCAAGGGGGGCGGGGCTTGGTGACATCAGCCTTGTCCCATCCCCCTGACATGTACTATCTGGTCTCCTCTCTGGGCTTCTCCCTGGTTATTGCATATTTTACCTAAAATACAGTGATGGTGCATATTTTAGGCCCCGTCCTCTTCCCACCCGCGAGTTATAGCACTGCTTTGCCCTGCTGCTGCTGGCCAGGTAGTGGTAGAGTGTGCAGGCTGGGGCAGTATGTGCGCAGTGTGGGGACATTTGGATGTATGTTATGTCTGACACTGCTCAATCCAATCCATGTTGATAAAAGTCAGTCAGGGCGGATGCCATTACGAAGCTCCTGAACCATTGCCTGCCCCTGGCCTGGGACTTTACACCAAGAGACAGACTCTGGGGCAGATTTATTAAGCTTGGAGAAGAGATAAACTGGAGATAAAGTGGAGAAAAGGTAAAGGGAGATAAAGCACAACCAATCAGCTATGTTTGAAAAAGACAGTTGGGAGTTGATTGGCTGGTTCTTTATCTCCTTTTACCTTTTCTCCGCTTTATCTCCAGTTTATCTCTTCTCCAAGCTTAATAAATCTGCCCCAGACTTCTGCGGCAAAGGAGGCGGGCAGAAGGGTTGTGACATCACGCGGCGCGGAGGAAATGCCGTGTCACAGTGAGTATGCGGCGCAGGGAGGAAGCCTTCCACTGCGCTACCCTCACACGCTATGCTGACATTTGATCCATCGGAGCTGGAGATGAGGGTTCGTGTAGTTGATGCAAGAAGAGCTTTGGACGCTGCAGTCTGCTGTAGCAGCCAGGAAGAAAAAAAATCCTGTGTATAGCGATAGACATATGCAGATGCTGTGGGCCTATTTTTGAGGTTTATTTGCAACTAATTTTATGCTGATTTTTAAATAAATAAGTAAAAAAAATCCTTTTTTTATTATTTAATAATGTAGCATATTTTAACACTTTTCAGGCATATTTTAAGTATTTTTCATGCATATTTCAAGCTTTTTATGTTGCATATAATCCTGTCTCTATTGTAAACAGTTTGCACTATCGTCATCGATGGCTATAAGCATACCTCCCAACTTTAGAAATTCGTCAATCGGGATGATGCTCCTGCGCGAAATTTTCGGGGGCGTGACCTAATTTGGGTGCGTGGCCTATACTCGCGGCTCTTCCGCGAGGCCACGCCCCCATTTTGCCGCTATGGGGGCATGACCCAGAGGCTCTGTGAGCCTCTAGCCATGCCCCCAGTCCCCTGGCTGTGGGAATAGACGCTGTGCGCATGCGCACAGCGTTTATTCCCCGCTGCTTAGCAGCTGACAGGGGGGACTCCCAACAGCCCCCCCACACCGCGGGACACTGCCGCCCACGGGTGGGACATCGGGACAGGCCCTGACAATCGGGACTGTCCCGATAAAATCGGGACTGTTGGGAGGTAATAGCACCGATGGCCATCCTTTAGCACTGCAGCAGAGGGTGGAGACAAGCAGCTCAGAACTGGTTGTGACCCCATAAAGATGACAGCGGAAGGCGTGGCACGCCTCTTCACGCGTAGGGGTCCTGACTCCTGGGGGCTGCAGCTTGACAAATCATGTTGGGAGATACACAGTCATATACACCGTAGCGGGACTGTGTTGTATATAATAACCGCTCCCTCTCTGTGCTCTGCGCTGATATTGTTTTTATTTCACAGTGACCGTGACGTCCGTCTCTTATTATTCAGGCAAAATAAGAATAAAAAACTACGACCCCCAGAATCCTTCTGGAAAGCCGGATGTGATGTTTGACATGTTCTAGCCAATCACAGGTCATTTTGAAATGATCCTCTCTTGTACTTCCGTCTGTGTGGGAGTGTGTGGCTCTGATACAACAACAAGGTATAATAACAACAGTAGTGAGCAGGGGGTAAATGTGGGGTTACTGCAGTACCTGTGTTATGTGCCGCTGTGATACGTCTCCATAACTCCCCATTGTCAGTGTCTGACCCAGCCCATTACCATGGATATGTTTCATGGTGTACTTCGCTGACAGCCTGTAGCTTCCCAGTACATAGAGAACTACAAGTATCAGTATCACCTACCAGCCAATGTATTGCTAGCTATACAGCATATATAAAATGGTAGGATTGGGCAACATGTGGAACCACAAGGAGCAGCATATATACAGAGTACATTACAGGCTGCTTGCAGGTCGCTGTGCACCTGTTGTGAGTGTGGGAACAGGATCCGCAGTTAGAGCGCAGGTGGTGCCTCAGGACTACTCCTGCTGTGATCTAAGCTAAATCTCTGCCAGGGCGCTTTACCCCTAATGGCTCGGCAATGGTTTTATGACTGCTTCTAGTGCATGGCAGGTTCCTATGCAGTATAAAGTCTTTGGTTACTAGTGCCATTTAACTATAGCAAAGCAGCTATATTTTGACTATTGATAAAAATTGACATTTAGACAGTTTGCTTATTGTGGATATAATATTTAGTGGGGACCTAGTAATTTAGCAGGTGTGAAAACAGGGATATGGTCCCTAGGTCAACATACAATTTGTCGACCACTGAAGGTCAACTCGACACCATCAAAGGGTCGATATGGCTTTAGGTCAACAGGGTCATTAGGTCGACAAAAGCATTATGTGCACATGGGGAAGGTCGACAGTTAAAAGATTGACATGGGTTTTTCACGTGTTTTTTTTTTTGAGCCAACGTGTGCCAACCGGTGGTATTTCATGCCCTTCCATCCACTAGGGTATGAAGGGAGAATAAAATAGTAAATGAGCACAGGGTGCAATGCAAGGGGATGCGGTGCACCGATGCGGTGTCCATGTCAACCTTTTGACTGTCGACCTTCCCCATGTTGACCTAATACTTGTGTCAACCTCATGACCCTGTCAATATAAACCCATGTTGACCTTTTGTGGGCGTCAACTTAATACCTGTCGACCTTCAGTGGTCAACCTAATGTATGTCAACCTTCCTGTGGCCGACCATATGATCACACCCAAAACTGGTGATCACCTCAGACTTTAATGCCTGGGGCTATTCACGTAGAGCACTAGTTTTCCTCACCTAGTAAATTACACTGTTATCGGGCATAAACATATAGAACTATATCTGTTAACATGATAACATGTTATTCATTGGAGATTTTTTTTTTGGGGGGGGGTCTGCTCATCCCAGGGGATCAATTAGCCTGCGGTAAATAACAGTATCTAATTCCCCTCTCTAAAGGCCCCCATACATTAGGCCGACTTGTCCTAGGGACAAGTCGGACCCAATTTACCTGCGAGCCTCCCGGCAGCTCCCCGGGAGGCTCACATACAATTTGGCACTTGATGTGCCATTTTTTACATGGGATAAATCGCATGCGATTTGTCCCATGTAAAAAAAAACCCGGGGAGCTGCAGGGCGGTGAGGAGTAGTGGGGGCGGGCAGCGGCGGCGGTGGTGGTGGGGGCGGGCAGCGGCGGCCAGCGGTGGTGGGGGCGGGCGGCGGGTGCGGTGAGCGCTGCTGACCTGGCCGGGCAGTGTACTTACACATAGCAGCAGCGGGGACGGGCAGCGCAGTGGCGGCTATTATATTTTTAAAATACTTGTCAAATGACCGGCCGCTCTCTGATTGGCTGAGAGCTCTCCGGCCAATCAGAGAGCGGCCGGTCATTTGACAAGTATTTTAAAAATATAATAGCCGCCACTGCGCTGCCCGTCCCCGCTGCTGCTATGTGTAAGTACACTGCCCGGCCAGGTCAGCAGCACCCGCCGCCCGCCCCCACCACCGCCAGGTCAGTCAGCAGCACTCGCCGGTGCTCAGGGACCCGCTGCCCCGGTGTCTGCATGCATATGCCTGTCAGGTGGCAGGCATATGCATACAGGGAGGTCGGACGTGATCGTATGTACAGACCGTCCGACCTCCCTGATCCGGTCCGATGCGCACGGGACCGCGCATTGGATCGGATCAGATATCACACACCTACGATTTTGGGCCGATTTCACCCGATTATTGGCACAAAGTGCCGAAATCGGATGAAATCGTCCCAAAATCGCATAGTGTATGGGGGCCTTTAATGTTTTTATGAATACCATTCTTTGAATATGTTAATAAAATATTATTGAATTTGTATTTCTGCAATATTAATTTAAATTTAATTCAGTTAAGTCTATTCAAGTGAGTTTTAAGTACACAACATACACTTAAACATCACTAAATTATTTTAGAAGTTTAGCACCCCATACCTGCATATCACTCTAACAATATTGCTAGCTGTCAGAAGAACAAGCAGATGTCTGCTCTGATCACTCTCAGCTCTCACTGAGGAAACACATCAGAATGTCCCATTGACAATCGTTCACTGGCTATCAGCTGTACTTAAGGTGCATACACAGAAAGATTTAGCAAACAATCCAATCTCATTAACAATTTCCTCAGAACTCCTGGACAAACGATTTGGTGTCAAATAGTTAACGATTTCGCATGGACTATTGATCTTTAACGATGGTGGAGAGGAGTGGGAGCCAGTCAATAAGCTTTAGCAAATCGTTCATCACATGAAACGATTGGTACACATTGCTAAGGATTGGTCTATGATCTTTCTGCATGCAGGAAAGATCATCGACCTCTACCAATGACTGGCAGGTATGCGCATCGGCATTGATATCGTTCATACACAGAACAATTTGAGCGATTAATCATTTCATTCGGTCAGGAACGCTCAGATCTTTTGCCAAATCTATCCGTGTGTATGCCAAGATCTTTTGCCAAATCTATCCATGTGTACGCACCTTAAAACACCTTACTAAAGATTATGCTACTATAGGTTAAACCAGGCATGTCCAAACTATGGCCATCCAGCTGTTGTGGAACTACAAGTCCCATCATGCCTTGCCACAGTTTTGTTATTAGGCAATGCTAAAACTATGGCAAGGCATGCTGGGATGTGTAGTTTCACAACAGCTGGAGAGCCACAGTTTGGACATGCCTGGGTTAAACAGACTATTACTGTACTTATTAACATTGCTATTGCTTTGAACACAAGTCCAATGGCAACATCTAACTTATTTATACATTATTCAATCACTTATGCTGACTGAAAATAGATTTTCTGACTCCACTTTTCTAAATATCACCTCTACATATTTTTAAGGTAAGCAGCCATCATAATTTTTCATATAATTTTTTGGTACTTGTGAGTTATCCGGGCTGCCGATTTCTAAATCGGGTCGGATCGGGCACATCGCATCGCATCGCATGCGACCATCGGATGCGATGCGATGCGATGACCCGATTTTTCCATAGGAATCAATGTTAAAATGGACTGAGTCCATTTTAACATGGAATTCAATGGGAAAAAGGGGTCCTTTTCATACCCCTACTATCCAAGTGGGCATGGAGTTGGATATAAACCTGTGGCGAGCGTAGCGAGCCACCGAGCCCGAAGCGTGGCGAGCGGACACAGAATACCGTCCCCTCGCGGGGCTCGCTTCGCTCGCCACGCTTCGGGCTCGGTGGCTCGCTACGCTCGCCACAGGTTTATATCCAACTCCATGCCCACTTGGATAGTAGGGGTATGAAAAGGACCCCTTTTTCCCATTGAATTCCATGTTAAAATGGACTCAGTCCATGTTAACATTGATTCCTATGGAAAAATCGGGTCATCGCATCCGATGATCGCATGCGATGCGATGCGATATCGCATCGCATCGCATCTGATTGTATGCCTTAACTTAAGGCATACAATCAAAAAATCGGCAGCCCAGATAACTCACAAGTACCAATTTTTTTTTTTACTTTAGTTATACAACTCCATCTGTATGTTACTTATATTATTTATTTACAGTTTCTTATATAGCGCAGCAGATTCCATTGCGCTTTACAATAGTAGATATATGGGTACTTATGTAATATCTGGGCTCCCGTTTTTCTTATGAGACCGCGTCCCCACGCGGGGCTCGCCACGCTTCGGGCATGGTGGCTCGCCACACTATATATAATCAACTCCATGCGTAGTTGGATAGTAGGGGTATGAAAAAATAGGGTGCATTTAACATGGAAGCCCAGATAATACATAAGTACGGATATATGAGGATAAAAGAAAACAAGGGGGTGACCGTTTGGGGATGAAAGCAGGAAAGTAGCCACATGTGTGAGGATGAAAGCAAGAAAGGGGTAAAAGTGGGGGCATGAAAGAAGGCAAGGGGGTAGAAATGTAAGCATGATACCAGGCAATGGGGTGAAAATATGAGAATAAAAGTGAAGAAGAGCTAAAAGTGCTGGGATGAAAACAAGGAAGGGCGTAAAGGTGAAAGCTAATTTAATTAATTTAACTAATTTAAGTGAATTGTGTATTTTTCAATTAAGTCAGCATGCAGTGATGAGCAGGTAAAAGGACTTTTTCCGCTCTAAACACACAATTGAGTTGTACTACTCTGGTTTTTATCCCAAGATATAAACTAACAAGTAAGCCATAGCATATAAAATGCTTCTGCTAGTCTGGGGTTGGCCTTTTCTGGAGAAACTTCCTGTTTACCAGAGTTGGGGAAAAAAAAAAAGTTTTCTAAAAAATAAAAAAATGAATGGTTTGCATTAACTTTTTAATTATTTTTTTTTTTAATCCTGTTTGTTATAAAAATAGTGACATTGCTATGTATTAGAAAACTTGATCAACCATGTTTTAATGCTTTCTAGCATTACCAGTACAACGTTATTAGGCTTTGATATGATTTATTTGAAATCTTTCAATAAAACCAATTTTAGACTAAACATAATAAAAACACGCTAAAGCACTTTCAGAGAAATGCACAAACACAAAAGGAGTTAAGCAGTAGAACTGGATATGTCACTGGCATTAAACATTTTGAATATAAAACATTAGTTTAGATCAGCGTTTTTCAACCACTGTGCCGTGGCACACTAGTGTGCCTTGAGCTGTTCTTAGGGTTACCACCTTTCCCCTTTAATTCCGGACACATATTAATTACACAGGTTCTGTGGAAGTTTAAAACCAGGTGATATGCAGTCTTGAAGTCAGCCAGCCACAGAACCTGTGTAATTAATATGTGTCCGGAATTAAAGGGGAAAGGTGGTAACCCTAGCTGTTCTCGAGTGTGCCCCCAGATCTAGAGATGCCCAAACCAGTTTTACAGCCACCACCAGTTCAACTGTTATTTACTGGTCTCTTCTTTTCATGTAAAGGGCCAAAGTATTTTATTTTTGTTACCTGTGGGGACCAGTGTGATTATTTTTTTATATGGAGGGCCAATAGGTTTGTTTTTTTCCTGTGGGGGCCAATGTGTTTTGCCCTGTGGGATCTCATGGTGTGCCTTGGCAATTTTAAAATGTTATTTAGTGTGCCGCAAGGTAAAAAGGTTGAAAATAACTGGTTTAGATGTATTCAGTTACCAGTCTTTTTCAACCATTTGAATGAAGTAACCCAAAATTAAAAACAAATCTTTTGAATTTAAGTAAACCTGAAGATTAAACCATGAGGTGTTTCCCTGTATATTGCCTGTTTAATCTGTTGGTTTTGTTTACCCTTTAGGGTTACTAGTGTTAACTGTGTTTTTTTCCTGTCCTTTGTTGGGGAACAAGCTTGATGCAAGGCAGATTTAGCACCTCTTATCTGTTTCATCTCCCTTTATCTTTGTTGCATGTGTGTGTGATTTACTGCATTGGTTCAGCTTACTTAGATGAAGACCACAAGCACCAAGAATGTGGAATAATACCATGGATTCCTTACAGTAGGATTTTAAGAAGTCACAGTGTTGTGCCTGTAGCCACAGCATATAAAAAAAAAAAAAAAGTGTTTTTTTGTTTTTTTTTATTTAAACCAGCCAAATTCCCAGCTAGACAAACTGCTTAATGGGACAACATTGTTTTTCAAAGGTTTACATAGTAGCAGTTGTTAGAGATGTTCCCCCATCCTGAACCTTCTGTGAGGGGGTTCTAACTGCATGCAGGAGAAAATCATAACGACACACACACACTGGAGTATCGATGAGAGTTCTGAAGTTTATTAGTCTAATGCTTACATTCGTTTTCTTATCTATTACATAATGGGTTTTACACATATGATTGCATTCCATTCCTATACATAATCTATATAATAAGTTGAAGAATCTGTGTGCGTGTCCGTCGCATTGCGGACACACCGTGGCACTCAGAGACACCAAATTCAGCAACAAGATACCTCTGGACCCGGTGGTGTGCACCTCGAAGCCGTTTTTGGGAAATTTCACTTAGAAATTTAAAAAACACCAAGTTTTAATTTACCTTCATTGATGTTCTGGGGAAAAGATCGATGATCTGGGAAACCGTTTGCAAAGGAACAACTCCACACCTGATTTCATTGCTGTCATTGAGTATGAATGACACATTCTAACATTATGGTGAAGGCTTTAAACAATTAGGAAATAATTGAGGATATACATAGGCCACACAACACACACACATACACATTGTACACGCACACACACACACACACACACACACACACACACACACACACAGTACACCACATACCTCGCACACAACACACATTTATACGTAGAGCACCTCACACACTTACACATTGGACAGATACACACACACACAACACACCACATGCAGTACAATACAAATCCATACACACTACAACACACACCCAAAAACAGTACAACAAACACACAGAACACACACACTTAAACATTGCCAGGATACGCAAAGCACACTACACACACATATATACGTAGCACACATCACAAACTTACACATTCGCCAGATACACACAACACAACACTCACAGTACAACACACACCCACATTCACTACAACACACACCCAAAAACAGTACAATACACAAAACACACACTTAAACATTGCACAGATACACACAGCACACTACACACACACACAGATTTATACATTGCACACCTTACGCACTTACACATAGGGCAGATACACACAACACACACACATAACATACCTCTAACAGCACAACACACACCCACATTCACCACACACACCCAAAAAACAGTATGACACACACAAAACACACACTTAAACATTGCACAGATACACAAAGACACAACACACACATACTGTACATACGTAGCACACCTCACACACTTACGCATTGGACAGATACATACAATACAACACACACAACCACACACACTACAACACACACACAAAAACAGTACAACACACACAAACACACAGAACACATAAAAAATAATTTACCGTTTATTTAACCGTCTGTACCGGCAAATAAAAACTGTACCTAATGTACCGTTTCTACTTTGTTCCCCATATCCGTCTCTCCAGTCCTCCAGCCTGTCACTGCGCTCCCCGGCCAGTTGCACTGAGAAATCTTTGTCCTGGCCAATGCACCCATTGATCAATACAAAGTGGGTACACTGCACTCACCCTGTTAGTCAGTTGGATATCAGGCACTGCTCTGCCTTAAGGGTTTTCCAGACTCTTTTGGTTCATAGATAATGTTTGGTCGATGGGCATGAGCGCTGCATGTATTTGTTTGAATGTTATGAGTGTAAGAAGTTGAAGAATAAGACTGACATGAAGATTTGTCACGTTATAGTGTACAATTTACTCAATAAATTGTGAAAAAAATATGTGTACATAGAAGTACAGTACAATCAAGAAATGAAAGTAGGATTAAAAAATAAATTCTGATTCAAACTGATAATTGTTTGGATGGCGGTGGCTTGCGAAACAAATCTATAGGTGGAGGGGGTATGGATATTGTGGGCATAATTGGTGTTTGGTACACCTACAGGGGGTCCCCAGTTGATGAGAAATTCTCACTACAGTGTCACCGTAGGGGGATTTCCAATTGGTGTTCAGGTGGTCTTTTAGGGACCCCTTTACAATCCCGTTGGTCTCTTCTCCTGGAGCCTACGGTCTCCCTCAGTGATTGACTATCATTAAGGGAGACTGTAAGCTCAAGGAGAAGAGACCTACAGGATTGTAAAGGGTCTCTAAAAGACCACCTGGACCCCAATTGGGAATCCCCCTATGGTGACACTGTGACCGTGACACTGTAGTGAAAATCCCATCAATTGAGGCCCCCCTGTAGGTGTAACAAACACCAATTATGCCCACAATATCCATACCCTCACCTATAGATTTGTTTCACAACCCACCCCATCCAAACAATTATCAGTTTGAATCAGAACTTATTTTTTAATCCTACTTTCATTTCTTGATTGTACTTCTATGTACACTTACATTTTTTTCACGATTTATTGAGTAAATTGTACACTTTGTAACATGGCAATTCTTTTTCTCAGTCTTATTCTTCAACTTCTTAAACTTCAAACCTTATCAATGCATCCATTGATGATTGTGATGGCTGAATCAGTGGATTGGCCCGGCGGGTGTAAGGAAGAATTTGGCCCATTGCACCCATTCCCAGTGGTGCATTACAGTGGTGCGGATAGTGTGCGTCGTGTCATGACATCATGTGGCCAGGCCCGCGGACCTGCTCCCACACTCAGGGGCTGCCCCACTGTTTGGTAGAGATGCTCGGTGCATGTGCTTTACAGATCCCCAGACCTCAGAGACTGCTGCAGGCAGGTGAGGTGAGGGGAGTGGCAGTGGCAGGGAGCAGTGAATTTTTAATTAATTATGGCGCGGTAAGTAACGCCCACACCGGACCCCACACACTCAGCGCCTGTAATTACACACCCTAGAAACTGTACCATTGAAAGTATAGAAATTGAGGTGTGGACATGTCCCTTTCTGATTTTGTACCGATTTCGGTACTTATGTAGTATCTGGACTCCCGTTTTTCTTATGAGAACGCGTCCCCTCGCAGGGCTCGCTGCGCTCACCAAGCTTCGGCCACGGTGGCTCGCTGCGCTCGCCACGCTATATAAAAGCAACTCCATGCGTAGTTGGATAGTAGGGGTATGAAAAAATGGGTCCAGATAATACATAAGTACCCCGATTTCTGACCCTCAGATGTTGGAGGATATGTCATACAGTAGGTGCTAAATCTCAGGAGTGGATGTGGAATTCATCAACACATACAAGTTTTCAACTCAGGAGCATTGTGTTTCAAACAACAACACCACACCTGATTTCATTGCCATCATTGAGTATCAATGCAAACATATTCTAACATTATGATGGAATCTATAACAAATTACAATCTTAGGTCTTTGTCGCAGCATACTGTAAGATTACATTTTTCAGCAATTTTGGAAATAAAGAAACCCCAAGGTATTCCCGGGCAACGCCGGGCGGGTCAGCTAGTTCACTAAATAATTGACACACCAGCTTGCTCACATCACTACTGAGATTTGGTTCCCCCACATCTCCTGGGCGTAGCCAGAAATACCGATAACCTTTGTACCCCTTCTAAAAGATTTACGAGTCTCCTCTAGGAAACGAAACTTAAGCTAACTAATTGACACAATTATATGAGAACACCTTACATTACATATATGATGCATACAAAATGGCGTATATGGTGCTACATAGAATAACTACCAATCTGCCTCTCTCAGTCCCTTCTATTGATTCTATTTAGAGACAATATACATTATTTGCCCTGAGTCTCTCCGCCAATCAGACCAGGCGATGCCCTGATTAAGTACGTTCTGTCCCCATGGGTCTTTCCTGACCAGATGGAGGGCAACATGCCATCCCGTACAGACTGAGAGTTCAGGTCGCTGTCATATGGACCACTAAACAGGTTCTTGTTCTCTTTCCAGGTAGATTGCTTTCACAGCTTTATCCATGGCTTCAGTATCATCATACTGACAACAGATCAAACGAATGTTGTGATGATCATTGTCTTTGTCAGCTTTCTTTTTCTGTGCTTTCTTATTGTGTTTTTTATTTTCTTGGCAGTACATGCAAAATTACACTTTTTGCTAACCATGAAAGTATTCCCATAAACCATCCTCCTATGCCTCCTATGCATTTATACCAATTGGATGGGTTTAACCAACTGAACCAACTATCCTCAGCGAATAACCAGTTACCCTTGTGCTGTTCTGCAAATTCCTTGTTGAGAGTTTCGACCATATCTAGATGCTGTTCAATGGCTTCCTCTATGGAGTCACATGATCGAGGTAATTACAGCAAGTTTCTGCCACTATCAGGCACAAACCCCCCTCCTTGGTGGTAAGGTAGTCTAGTACCATACGGTGAGCCCTAACTTCTCGTTTAACCATTTTCATGTCCTCCAGTACTCGGTCAAAAGTATCATCATATATCCTGGTTATATTGTCCAGTAATTTGGCTAGGTCACTAACTTGTCTGTCATTGAAAGCGGTCCCTGCGGTCCCTATAGTTAATACGTTTCCTATAGTTACCCCTACCATTGTACCCAAACCAGTATTAAACAGGGAGTGGTAGGATTTATGATGACTGCCTCTTTCCTTGAATTCTCTCTTATTTATTCTGTTTGGGAGCCTTGCTTCCATGGCGTATTTTACCCCTAGTTTTTCTATTATTTTTGTAGCTGGGATTAATCTGGCTATGGTACGCTGACACAGTTTACACATTAACTTCCACCAGGGCAGATGGTCTGGCCTGAGGTGTGTTATCATTTTGACAACCTAACTTTTTGTGGGTAGGTGATCTGGTTTGTGTTCAACTGTGGGAGGAGTGTATCCACGTCTCTCTTCCAAACCCTTTCACTGAGGTTGGGGTGGTCAGCAACAATTGGAACGGACCATCATATCTTGGTTCCAGTGAAGATCTTCAATCTTTAGTGCATGAGGTTCTGGTTCTGGGCTTTGGTTACTTAAAAAACAAAACTTGAGAATGCAAATCAGTTAAATATTCATTTAAAGACTTCACATATGCTGTCATGTTCCCATGCTTAAACTGTAATTCTTGGGGACAATAACATTCTTTCTTTGGTTTAACTCCAAATAGGATCTCATATGGAGAATATCCTGTCTCTTTTCCTGGAGTTGTTCTTACTGCAAATAAGGTCAGGGGTAAGCATTCTACCCATGTTTTGCCAGTCTCTTGCATGGCTTTTTTTGGACTTTTAGTTTCAGAGTGCCATTAAGTCTCTTGATTCGGGCACTGGCCTGTAGGCCTGTATAATATTCTGCATTATTTCTCCTGTGAAATGACTACCTCTGTCTGATTCTATTACTTCTGGTACCCCATATCTGCAAACTACTTCAGCTATTATCTTTTTGGCAGTGGTCAGGGCGTACTCATACATGCCACATTTAGGCATGTGAATGTAGTCTATTTGAACTCTTTTGAAAGGGAAATATGCTTTTGGCATGTGTCCCATGCTTGTCCTGGTTTGTCTTCCTGGGTTGTTTTCTGCGCATATTTAACATTGGTCTGTGTAGTTCTTAGCTGCCACATAGAAGCCTGGAGCCAGCCAATATTCTTGAACTGTCTTAGTCATCTGTTCCTTGCCTTAATGGTCTGGTCCATGGGCTACTTGAATCATAGGTGCATATAGTGTTCTTGGCAGGCACCATTTTTCTTCCTTTTTCCAAAGACCCACACAAGATTGCTGGGCTCCCAACTTCTCCCATACTTTGTGTTCTCTCTTTGCTTGTTCTTGTAGTCTGATGAGTATCTTCATATCAATTTCTGCCTTTGTCTCTTGGACATATATTCCAGCTGTTTTCTTCTCCTTTACAGCTGCTTTCTTTGCTTGTTCATCTGCAAAAGCATTCCCTTTTACTTCTTCTGTGTCTTCTTTAGTGTGTGCCTTTGTCTTTATGACTGCCATTTGCTTTGGTAATCGTAAGGCTCTGGTCAATCTCTGGATCAGTTCTCCATTCTTGATGGGTTTTCCTGTTGCAGTAAGGAAATTTCTTCTTTTCCATGTGGATGCATAACGTGAGTCCGTGTAGATATTCACTGACTGTCCTTCAGCCATTTCCAAGGCTCTTGTCAGAGCTGTTAGTTTTGCTGCTTGGGCTGAGGTACCGGCTGGGAGTGGTTCTGCTTCCATGACATCATTTGGGGATACCACTGCATATCCTGCATATCGGTGTCCATCCACATAATAACTGGATCCATAGGTGTAAAATAAAAAATCTGGATTATTAATTGGTTTTTCTTCAATTTTCCAATCAGGTTGCACTTCTTGTTCCATCATGGATACACAGTCATGTATTATAGGTCTCGAGGTATCTTCCTCCTCTTCCACTTTTGAGGTATATCTATCTTCTTCTACTCTCTCTTCTATTGAACCGTCAGGTTCATCATCAATAGTAGAGTGGCAGGGTTTAATACTGTGTATCGCTTGATAGTCACATTGCTTGCAGATAGCAAGTCTACTTCATACTTGGTGAGTCTGGCAGAACTCAAATGCCGTGTAGAAGCTTGTTGCAGTATTTCTGTCACTGCATGTAGAACTTGGATGATGAGGGTGTGATCTAGGACGGCATCAGCACATTTTTCCTTCAGTATTGCAGCTACTGCTACTGATTTTATGCATGATGGTGATCCTTTCATGACCCCGTCTAATGTTGTGGGGTAGTAGGCAATTGGCCTTTGTTTGCCTCCATGGTCCTGCGTGAGGACTCCCATAGCATGTCCTTTTTGCTCATGGCAGAACAGTGTAAAGGGTTTATCATAATCAGGAAGTCCTAGAGCGGGTGCATTGCAGATGGCTTGTTTGATCTGTTCAACTTCTTCCACTTGGGCTTGTCTTTCCTCATCAGATTGGGTTGCTGTTTTCTTGGTTACATCATAGAGGGGGGTTGCATGAGGGCTGAAGCTCCCAGTATCCAGTCTCTTACATACGAGGTTAAACCTAGAAATGCCCTTTTCTTTCTCAAGGTGTCTGGGAATGGGGCGTCTAGGATTGCTTTCACTCGCTGTGTGGTGAGATGCCTGGTCCCATGTGAGATGCAGTGTCCAAGGAATATGACTTTTTCTTGTGCATATTGTAACTTGTGCTGAGTTACCCTGCAATCTTTTTCCGATAGGAATATGAGTATTGCGACTGTTTCTTCCTCGCACTTTTTCTTGGTTGTTGTGGCTATGAGTAGATCATCCACATACTGTAACAATTGGGTGTCATGGGGGTATAGAGGTCCCCCTTTGTTCAGTATCGTAGACATGTGCTTTTTCTTCCATCTTCTTCACTTGTGTACCCAGAGCTTGATTTTGTTCCTTGCTTAGAGGATACTGGCGTATTGCTACTGGTACGGTATTTGGCTTGATGATCAGCTGTACTGGCTGGACATTCATCTTCCCTACGTTGTTCTTCACTTTTGCCCATACCTTGTCTGGAACTCCTAGATGTGACCAAGATTCAAATGCTGTCTTCTCTGCTGGTTCTTGCAAGAGGAATATCTGGACAGCTGCTTGTATCTGGTTGTATTCTTGGGGTTTCAATGCAGTTTGAAATACAATCTTGTCCCCGCGATACAGTATGCTTGCTTGTAGTTTTTGCAATAGATCTGCTCCCAACTGGTTCACTGGACATATAGGTGAGACTCGGAATTCTGCTGATACTTCTTGTGGGTGACCTTGCACCTAAATATTAATCTTCTTTGTCTTGTTCAGGTAAACTTCTTCTCCGGTTAGACCTTGAGCTGTTACTGGTTTGTTTGTAATGAGGGAAGGTGGAATATCCTCTTTTCTGATCACTGATTTGCTCGCCCCAGTATCGAGTAAAAAAGAGATCTCTTCTCCTCCCGGTAGAGTGATGTTCACAAAACCCTCTACTGATTTGCTTTGTGAGGGGAATGCATAAATGTTCTTGACTAGGGCGCCCAAACTTCAGTCTGAGCTTGTTGGTCCTGTATTCTTGGGGCCATTTCTTCTCTTCTCCATGTAGGATTTGTATTGCTTACAGTGCCGTTTCATGTGACCGGATTTCTGACACCAGAAGCACTTTCCAGAGGATGGACTCTCAAAATTCCTTCTTTCCCCATATGCTACATACTTCTTCTTGTCTTCGGTCACATTGTATACTTGTTTTGACCTTGCTCATTTCCACTCCTTTTCCTCTCTTTCTTGATCTTCCAGAGCTTCCATTGTGTCCATTAGTTGGTCCAGTGGGATGGTTTTGTAGGCTGGTGTGCTGACGATGAGTTTTTGCTTCAGGGATGGTTTCATGCCTTCCATTGCCTTGGTTCTCACCAGTCTAGTCCCTATCCCCTGTTCTGGGTTCAGTCCTTCTGTTCTGATGAGGTCACTTATCTTCTGGAAGTAGTCTCGGTAGGGCCTCTCACATTGAGGTCCTATTTCTTCTGGGCATCTTTGGTTACGATTGTAACACCATCTCTTGAGTCTTTGGATGAACTGGGTCCCACTGCCTTCAGTTTTTCTAACTTCTGCTGCTACTTCCACAATTTGACCATGGTAATCTGTTGCTGCAGCTGCTTCTGTATTTTCTATGTCCCATAGATCTGACATTAAGAGCTTACTTTTACATAATTGGGCCACATCCGCCCAGGCTGCTGTGTGTAGGTCAGACATTGTTTCCACATACACACTAAATTGAAAAAAGCTTTTGTATGGGTCAGGACAATCTTTTATGATTGCTGTGGCACTGTCCATTATGCTTGCACAGTTGGGGCAAGTCATAATAACTGGGTATCTTAGTGGGGGTCCTTTTGCCACTAAAACTGGGTATCTTAGTGGGGGTCCTTCTGCCACTGTGGTTCTCTGGTGGGGCAGGATTATTCTGTATATGGGGGGTTGTGGTTGCTAGACACACTGTCATATGTGAATCATCTTCATTCTGCTTTTTCTTCTTTTCATTTCTCACTGGCCAATACCCATATATGTGCCATGTCTGTTTTTCGTTTCCGTTTTAGCCAAGCAATATTACATTGCCGGAAGTTTTTCCATTTCTTTGAATCAAATTGTCCCTCAGGAGGAAATTTTCCACCCTTAGAAGTTCCCATTTTCTCAACTTATTAATACTATTTTATTTAAAAAAAAAAAAAAAAAATCCTGGTACCTATTTTCAGTACTGTATTAATTATTGAAAATATAACACCTATAATCATTTTATGCCTTTCGCTTCACAGTTTTCCACTAAACTGATTGGCTATATTTTTATAATGAATAGAGTATGGACAAAAGATTCTGCCTGGTTCGTCTCTTTTTATTATACCTTCCTTCTCTTAAATTGACTGTTCCGTGATATCCTGTAGTCAGGATTCCTTTAATGACACATGCTCTTATGCCGTATATGGGGTATTGGTGACCATCTACTTTCTTAAAACCAGTTCCATCTTTTTCTGTTCTGGTTATAAATATAACATTTTCTTCTCTCCTGCCTGTCACAAACCACTTCAAACTACCATCACAGCAATTACAACCATATGAACTTTGTGATCCCAAAAAACTATCAAGATCTATTACATCACCCATTTATCATTTTGAATTTGCCTCTGTCTTTGTAAACATAAAACACAAATACAACTTACTGTATGGCAACAATTATCACTATAACAAATGGTACATTCAGACAATATTCATCATTTGACAATATAACATTTTCCCTGAGACAAGGAGGCAGGACAATTAGAGAAGCGCTTGAATCAAAGAGAGAAATAGGTATTCTGGCAGAGATATCAAGACACGTCAAGTAACAATTGGCGAAAATCGCTTAATCAATTTGTTACTTACCACGGTTTGACGTTTGTTGGGATCTCTGGTCAGATACTGGTCATTCCTCCGTCCAATTTCTTAGCTGTCCGGGGTTTTTTCGGCACCATGTAATGTTAGAGGTGTTCCCCCATCCTGAACCCTCTGTGAGGGGGTTCTAACAACTGCCTGTCCTTAGTCTCCAGGATTTGATCAATAACCTGTGTTCCTTTACTGCATGCAGGAGAAAATCATAACGATACACACACACTGGAGTATCGATGAGAGTTCTGAAGTTTATTAGTCTAATGCTTACATTTATTCGTTTTCTTATCTATTACAGAATGGGTTTTACACATATAATTGCATTCCATTCGTAGTGTTCATTCTAGCACCCGCTATCTTTGAAAACCCATGCAGTTCCTCTTCCCCGCCTGAGGTGTTGCTGTCTGCTGTGGTGTTTCTAGCACAGGTCTAGTTTGCATGTAAGTGCTGATATACAGACCACACTGTGCTAGAAGCACTACAGCAGACAGCGACACCCCAGGCTGGGAAGAGGAACTGCGTGGGTTTTCAAAGATAGCGGGTGCTAGAATGAACACTACATTCGTATACATAATTCACTAAATAATTGACACACCAGCTTGCTCACATCACTACTGAGATTTTGTTCCCCCACATCTCCTGGGAGTACAGCCAGAAATACCGATAACCTTTTTACCCCTTCTAAAAGATTTATGAGTCTCCTCTAGGAAACGAAACTTAAGCTTAAGCTAACTAATTAACACAATTATATGAGAACACCTTACATTACATATATGATGCATACAAAATGGCGTATATGGAGCTACAAAGAATAACTACCAATCTGCCCCTCTGACAGTAAGAACTCAGATAGTTAAATATCATCATAGAGGTAGAAATAGAATCTCTCCATCTTTAGTTGCAAGTTGTTTTAAATGCAGTACGTTCTGTGTAATGCTTTAAAACCACTCAGGTGATGATTTAAAGCTGGGCTGGGAGTACCGGATTGCCATCATGATCTGGCCAAACTAATGAAGGAAGAAAGACCCTCTGTTACTCCTCCATCGCTATAGTGTAGCAGTTTACATTAATGTTGCTAAGCTATAGCAGTGATATTGGGATCCAGAAGGATTTTTAATCCTTGATGGAGATTATCATTATACCTCATATGCCAGACGAGACAACTGATTCACCCTTCAAAATGTGATTTAGCCAATTTAACCAAAGTTGCAGTAGCTTTCATGTTAATATCAAATTGAAATGCTTTCACTAGACTGTGAAATTATTAAGCTAGCAATTGTAATTCGGGATATATTCATCACTTACTATCTTACACTGTATAACTTCTCTCACTATCCCATGGTTATACCATGCAAAGTGTATCGGGAAAAGTGCTTCTCCCCTGGGATAACATTGAATGTGTTTCCTAGAGAACTCAGTCGGATAATGATAGTGTTGATGCTTTTGCACAAAAAAAATTCTGGGATCTTAAAAAAAAAAGGGTTCTTATGGCATGTGCTCTGCCCATTTTGACTCTGATTGTTACATGTTACAGGGAACAAAGGTGGTGCATAGACCGGACGCTATACCTACCCTTTTCCCGGGGAATATCACACCGATTGCCATGGATTGGAAGCACCTTCCTTTGCAAAAAAAAACACAGCTTGAACAAGGCGATCCTAATAACTGCCGGATGCAGGCAGATGCCAGTACCTCCACCATGCACATCCTTCAGGTAGAGGGGGGCACACAGACGGAGCTCAGTCTGGCAACAATAAGAGCTCGATCTGTCAAACTGCCCTATTGGCTTACTTCTGACAAAGGTGTGCAGTGGCCGGAATATGAGTTTAATTTTTACGGAGAGGACTGGAAGGTACAACGTGACCACATGTATTATAATAGTAAGTTAAAATGCACCCAGGAAATATCCATGCCCACTGATGATCAGGAAGAGGTCATAAAGGACCACATTCAGGTCCCCTCCATCCCTCTGAAAGATGTCCTGCCACGGTGGGGTTGTAATGTGTCTGCTCAGGAAATGATAAAAGAGGAGTCTTCTGCCCTGTCTCAGACACCAGAAGGATACTTCTTGTCAGACTGCACAATGAGAAACAGAAAAACACTGTGTACTCTGCAGGCAAAACTGGTGAGTGATATAGATTGTTAGATGTTAGAAATATACCCCAAGGCCCTCATTTAGAGCATAAGGGGTCTACACACGGGGCAATTCTTCTAAGAGATTTTGACTACATCGTTAAAATTGATTAGACGGTTGGCCTGAATTGCCCGGTGTGTGCACACAGTGGGCGACAGTGATGCGCGGCCCCGCAGCGTTGCGATCGCCTGGCCAAATAGACAATGCAGGTAAGAATAGTCTTGATACACTGTGTATTTGGCTGTGGAACCTTGGGGCTGGCAGGATGTAGTTAGCTGTCTAGTTAGGATGTAGTTGGACCATCCCATGATCCCATTTGATGTTCTGTATGGTCAATGGGGTGATGTCCAGCTTTTACGCTATATTGGGGCTAATTCAGCATCAGGTACAGTTTTGCTAAAATTGCAAAACTGCAACCAACTACGTTCTTTCGCATGTGGGGGGGCCTTCCAGCAATATAATTGCAATTGCAACACAGAAGTCGCTGCTATCGCTGTGATTAGGGTTGCCCACTACTGCAAAGGCTGCATGCCTCATCATTCCAGGATGCGATCAGACTTTAAGGTTTGGCACGTACACACAACATTTTATGCTGAATTAGCCCCATTGTATGATATTGCTTTTGATTTCTAATCATTTCACACATTTCACTTAGCTGGACCCTGTTATTGGTGAGAGTAAATTATTTTATACAGGTATATTTATATGTTTCCTTTGATTATCTTCCCCTCCTGATAGGTGGCGCTCTTGAGGCATATGATCAAAGCGCCACATATGGGCAGTTACAACAGACAGAGAACAAGGAGACTCCTCCATCAGGTTGTGGAGATCGTGTGCATTCTGGCAGGAGAGGTGAGAACTAAGAACTGTCAGTCGAAACATCATTGCTGTAGATGGCAGCCGTCAGCTGTTCTATTAAACCTCAGCTGCTTTCCATCAGAGGTTCCTGAATTTTTATTGTAATACCTAATAGCTGCATGTTGTGTACTAGGAGCCATCAAATACCAGCTACATCAGCAAGGTGCTGAGGTCTGTTACAATAGGAAAGAGTAGTGAAATACACAGACCGCTTCTTTTACATGGTAACGGTGATATGTGAGGCATGTTCTTATCATTTGGTAAATCAGAAGGAAATGATCAGGGTGCATTATCATATTTTGCAGGATCTGCAGCTTGTGAAGAAAAATGAAGGCCTCAGCAAGTTTTATCAGGAGGAGGGAGAGGTGAGAGATTGTAGGTGATACATCTTTTGTTTTATACAAGTACATTTTCATTTTTTTAATCCTACAGGAAAGTGGAAAACTCAACTAAAAAGATAGATTGCGCCAGTTGAAAATGTGGTCAAATACAGAATGTTCATATATTTCACAGTAAATGTATTCTCTTATAAATATACCAATTTAATAACTATAACATAAAACACACATGTATAAACATAGTCATAAACACAATTCACATTAAATAAGATGTACCATATATACTCGAGTATAAGCCTACTTTTTCAGAACAGTTTTTGGTACTTCTTTACTTTCACGGCGCCAGCATGGCGCCGCGCTACTTCTGGGTTACGCTCGCCACAAACTAAGTAAAATAAACGAAGTTAACGCCATGCCAACATGGATAGTTCATACCTCCACTATCCATGTTGGCATGGAGTTGATTTTAATTAGCGTGGCGAGCGTAGCGAGCCACCGAGCCCGCAGCGTGGGCGAGCGAAGCGAGCCCCGCAAGGGGACTCTGCCGCGCGGCGCCATGCTGGCGCCGTGAAAGTAAAGAAGTACCCAGTTTTTATGCTGGAAAAGCCCCCCTCGGCTTATACTCGAGTAAGGGTCCCACTTGAGTCAATAAGTTTTCCCAGTTTTTTTGTTGTAAAATTAGGTGCCTCGGCTTATACTCGGGTCGACTTATAGAGTATATACGGTATATTAAAAAAAAGTTGCAATCTGCTGGCATTTACCACATTAGAAAACACTGTTTGTAGAAAAGAAGTGAAAGCTTGTGTCCCAAAACACAGTTATGTATCTATAGATGCAGATGAATGGCATAAATAGTAACAGATTTGTACAAATAGTATGTCCTTCTCGAGAAACCTCCAGAAAACTATTCATTTGTTATATGGTATCAACATTAAATTAATTCAGTATAATGATTTTGTATCAATGCCTGGTTACAAAATCAGGAACAGTGGCCATTATTCTGGTTCACTCTCAAAGGCAAATTCCTTCTCAAATGGACAAAACCATGTGCACTGCAGGTGGGGCAGATGTAACATGTGCAGAAAGAGATAGATGTGGGTGAGTTATTTTGTTTCTGTGCAGGGAAAATACTGACTGCTTTATTTTTACACTGCAATATAGATCTAACTTTGAAGTAAAACCCCACCCAAATCTAATTCTCTCTGCACATGTTACATCTGCCCCATCTGCAGTGCACATGGTTTTGTCCATTTGAGAAGGAATTTGCCTTTGAGAGTGAACCAGAATAAGGGCCAGTATTATTGCAGTTATAAATACAGTATCTTCCACCTCAGGTTGGTGTCAAAGGAAAACTTACCACTTGGTAAGAAAAATTCCTTGCATGCTGTAGCCATCGTAATAGTGGGCAGTGTAGGTATCTTGTCCTATATAAGCTGTATTAGTTCCTGATAGTGCAGGTCAACTTTAATGGGATTCAGGGGTGCAGACAGACAGCTTGTGTTGCAGACATTGGCATACATAGGTTTAGGGGCAGGCAGTCCAAACGGGTATCTCTGAAATCTGTAATGCACACTTGCCATAGCTGGATTTGGCACAAGTAGGGAGGCAGGTGCTGTGCTGCGTACATGTGTAACCAGGGGGGAAGTAGATACAGCTAATGCTAGCGGCTCGCTTAGTGATCTTAGCTGGCAATAGGATAAGCATATAAGCCTGTTGGTAGTCAGCTGGCAAGATATCAACCAAGGCAGCTAACGGGTAGGAGACTTGAGCAGTAGATCAAAGCATTTCATTCTTCATCTAAGGACATTTTTAAGAACATGAAAAAGTCAAAAGTCAAAACACATTGATCAATTGCTCAAGTCTGCTGCCCGGACACCCTACCAAGACCCTCATATTGCTATAAGTTTGAAGCTCTGTAAACCCTGTAACCTTTTTTTTTAATTCAATACCGCAGTATCGGGAGTTATACAAAATTGGGCGCGAGGTACGGAAGGTTTTTTTTTGTTCGCCAAATTGAACCCCCCCATACTGTCTAGTTTTGTTTGTGTTTTTTGCACTCTGAACATAAAAATTGCCACATTTTAAGCTTAAGCTATGGAGAATCCATTGCTGTCTCCAGACTGAACAAGATACTGCTTGTTTCAGATTCCTGTCAGGTATGAAGACGTGGCTGTATTTTTCACCAAGGATGAGTGGAATTACATAGAGGGTAACGAGGAGCTTTACAAGAAAGAAATACTCAGTGATCCTAATGAATCAAAGGAAAGCCAGGCAGACAGCAGTGCAGGTGACACTAAATTGTGACATATTCATTTGTGGGCTGCATTTCCAGCAGTTATTAAAGGTGGATCAAAATGTCTGAATCCCTGTTATGTTCAGTCTCCTGTGAACACAGAAAGAAAAACAAAGCCAAGAGCCAAGTGAGTTCCTAATGTGTGGTGAACTGGGGACCAATAGCTATACTGTATTATAAAAACATTAAGCTACTTTAAACATGTTATGGGTAATAATATGTTCTCCTTTATGGTGGACATGGGTAAGATGGCTACAGTAGTGTTTGCCAAACTTATTGGTTGTTATTCAAAGGGAAGCAGAATGGGCAAATATAGTATACAGTGTGTAGAGATCAGCAGCTGAGCTTTATTTTCTGAATTGTTTTCATTCTAGATGCTTTCAAGGAAGACACCAATATTACAGATGACCATTTCTTCAACCTCTTGACTGTCAATGTGCGTTACCCACAAGGTAGGGGAGCTCCCTGTGGCAGTAAGTTCTGGAAATATTATCTCCTGGAACCTCCCCTTTTCTTTTTCTTGAGATCATCCAGAAAAATGATTATACAGTGATACATGCTTCACGCGAGCACTGTACTGAAACAGATGAAAGTCTACAACAGAGGTTGAATAAGTAACAAAGGTTAAATAAATTCTAATTATCCAAAAAAGAGAGAGAAAAAGGCCATAAGAGACTATAGAATCCATGTCATATAGTCTGAATTATTACCGTTGATAGTGGGGTGCCACAACATACATAAAATGGGGACATACAAGGTAGGCACAATAAAACATGCAAGAAAACAGAGGGTAGATAGGGCCTTTTTCTCTGAGAATAGGGCACAGCTGATTGGCTATGAGCATAGGAGCGAGTGTGGCACCAAGTAAACATGAGGTTTTGAGCAGTACATTCAATGGAAAGCTACCACCACTGAACCTGCAATAATTGCTGCCAGAAAATGAATACTCCAGGAACCAAGTCCGCTGCCATACTGCGGCCTACGCGAGGTCCTTCTGCACTGGTAAACAGTGGCAGGAGCCTCCAGAATCCTCCCAGAATCCCAGAACCCTCCATGCCCTGGACCTCCTCTAGAACCTGCTTCCACAGCTGTGAGAGGTGTGCCTTGAAGTTGCTGAGACACGCCCCCTCAGTGAGGCATATGTAACAAGTGATTTCTCTGGTGCCTTTTACGATGCACTAATACTGCCCGTGGTGAGGAGGCAGAGTTCTTTGCTGCGTGCGCAAATTTGGTACCTGGTATCCTCTGATCTGTGTTATAAATTGGAGCAGGAACGGTGACTACACGTCACTGGTTTTGAATGTGATTGAGTAGAACTGGCTCTACCATAGTTCTTGTAAGACTTTCCGTTCCTCTCTCCTCCAAACACTGGTTCCCTTTGATCCTCCGTTGTCGATCTGCAACCGTAAGACCCGGAGAGCATGTAATATGAATGTGGTCAAGTTGTGGAAAGTGGGTACCTGCTACCCAGAGATTTAGCCATCTGGGTAGCAGGTGCCCCCTTTCCACGACTTGACCGCATTCATATTACACGCTCTCCGGGTCTTACGGTTGCAGATCTACACCGGAGGATCAAAGGGAACCAGTGTTTGGAAGAGAGAGGAGCGGAAAGTCTTACAAAAGGGGAGTATATTATTTTTTCCCATATCCCCCATTATTGAAATTTCTAAACCTATAAATGGAGTCCGTGAGGAGAGCGCCCAGTTCCTGATTAAACTACCTATTTTTATCTACTTGCTCAGGGATAGGGGATATATCCCATTATTCAGGACAGGCGAACTCCTACGCTAATAGACTCTCTAAAACTACCAGTCTCTACCATAGTTCTGGTTGACTTTAATTTCAAGTACAATATGTGCATTATCCTCTAAAAAAACGGGAATGTAGTGAAACCGCTAAGGATAAAACAATAATAAAAATAAAATGATAGGAGGAAACTACAAATATGGAAAGCTTGCCGTGGGCAATTCACATCAATAAAAAAAAGCTAGGTTAGACACAAATGTGGTTAATCAGGAATGATGGTCACATACTTGTCAGTGGTCCAATTACTTGAATTAACAAGTGAGCCATTGTAAATTGCTGCAAAATAGAAACAGTCTGTTGCACCTTATTGCTGCTCTAGTTAATAAAATCTGGAACATTGCTTTTATAAAGCACTAGAAATATAGAATTGATTAAATCTCTGCTGTATTAGCCATTTATTAAATCTCTGCTGTATTAGCCACAATGCTTTCTATATTTCTTTTTTTTATATCAAGTTTTTTCCTCTATAGGTTAGTTAAGACCTGTTGCTGACTCTCAAATAAAAACAATGGATTTTTTTGTCCCTTTTAGGTCACAGCCAAAGGCCAGCCTTACAGGGGAAGAATCTGAGTAAAGCTTTACCTCTTAAAGTGGAGTGTTTTCCAGGTGAGAAGCACAGGGTCGGTGGCGTTGTATTATAGTGGCACGGATTGTGCCCCTATAGTACTTCCTGCTTCCCCTTTTCTGCCCCAGCAATCAACACCATAGAGCACAGTGTGTTAGCTTAGTGCTGATGCACTCTGTATTTCCTCCCAGCTGGTTCCTCTGAGCAGGTGCAAGATCTCACTATTATCGCAAGGATCTTCCATGTAGCCCAGAGCTGGCAGCCACCACTGTCCCTGCTGTGGTGAATGGTCGATGATACCTGCAGCTGTTGAAATAGATAGCTGCAAGTGTCGGACCATTACACTGCCCAGCATGTATCTTATACCCCCTTCACACAAGCTTGGACTCCTGTGTTGGCCCCGTGACTAGCACTGGTGTGCAAGGTTCCCAGGCCAAATTCCCGAGAATAGTTACCGTGAATTCAACCCTGCTAGATATCAGGGTTGCTCCCGGACTAGCCCAGGATGCAGGCCAGTGTGAAAGGTACTTACCTGGCATCCTGGCTTGCTTCCAGCGGTGGCTTACTTCCAACAGCGTGTTGCGGGTCCGATCCGGGCAGTGCCGTCCGATCCAAAGAGCGGGGTCTGGGTGGTAGGGTCCAGGCAGCGGGTCGCAGGGTCCAGACTGCGGGGATCCAGGCAGCGGCAGCTGGGCGCTTTTGACATCAGACGCCCACCCCCCTGCAGGCAGCTGCCCGTCTGCATTCGCTTGGAGATCCCTAGCGGTTTCCTGGGTGCACCCAGCATTTTGTGAGTATGCCCAGGAAACACTGGGTGCCCCCATGCGAATGCCCCCTTCCCGTCTCATTCCCCCCCCCTCAGACGAATGCCTTAATGCACATATGCGACTATGCACATGTGCAGAGGCTAAACATCGGTCCCTGGTGTGAGTTCGCTGGGGACCGAGCAGATAAGAATGACCACCAAAGCGTGATTGGTTTGATTTTCTATTTAAATAAGAATTAATCATGCAGTAAGGATTCATTTACATGAATGTATTTTCAAATAACTGTACGTTAAAGCTCCATATTAACATCATTTTTGTTCACATCACTTTTTTTATGCTAGCATTTTTTTGAGTGTTTTTTTTTTTTTTTTTTTTTAATGAATGGAGCGCCACAGATTGATATTTAAATATTTTTAATGTCATGGGACAGAACCAGTGCTGGTGACTGCCAATAATAAAATGTGCGGCCATACAAAAGTACAACTCATGTGCATCCTATCATAATGAACCCAAATCTAATTCTCTCTGCACACGTTACATCAGGCCCACCTGCAGTGCATGGGTTTTGTCCATTAATGGAGTTTGCTTTTGCAAACCAACCAGAATCACGCCCTTAATCCGATTCTCTGAACAGTATCTTATTTTACATCCAATATAAAAAATTCAACTTGAAGCATTTAACATGGATATGTAAACATTCTCAATCCATGATAGGCATCTGAAAATGTTACATCCTTACGATCTTACATAAATTTGTGCTTTTGTGGTATATTCTAAAGGCCCATAAACACTTGCCGACTTTAAGCTGAAACTCACTCAAAACAGATGTTTTGAGCGAGTTTCAGCTTAAAGTTGGCAAGTGTGTATATGCCACCGATGCCCGACTAGCGATGATGCGCGCTCCCGCATCATCGCTAGCAAAGTGGGCCATCTGCTGGTTTTACCAGCACGTCTGGCGATGATGGCTCATATTTGAGCCATCATCGCCAGGTGTGTACGGCAGCCGGGCTGAAAGATCAGAGACTTTCAGCCCGACTGACCGCCCCCTCCCTCTGGAACATACTCACCGCCGGGACAACTGCGCCGCTCTTCCGCCGCTATCTCACCCTGCTCTAGCGCATATGTCACACTGATGCGCCACTCAGTTCCCCAGCCCATCGGATGCCCTGCCTCCCTGCACCTGTCGGACGCACTGACCCCTGCTCCATGTTCTCTCCGCCGTGCTCCACACAAGGAGCATCTACTGCCACCAATGATTTCTTTATTTTCCGGTAATATATACATTGCTGGCACATGCCAGCAATGTATATATTAATGGCACCACTGCCACCAATGATTTCTTATTTGCTGGTAATATATACATAGCTGGCACATGCCAGCAATGTATATATTACTGGCACCACTCCCACCAATTATTTATTTATTTGCCGTTAATATAAACATAGCTTATTAATTTGCCGGAGAATATATACATAGCTGGCACATGCCAGCAATGTATATATTAATGGCACCACTGCCCACCAATGATTATTGGTGCATGAAATGAGCATGTAGGTAATGAGCAATGAGCATGTAGGTAAGCAGCACTTTTGTGGCATTATATGTAATGGGCATTACCGGGTGTGGCATATGTGTAATGGGCATTACGGTTTGTGGCCTAATGTGTAGTGCGCATTATGGTATGTGGTATATGTGTAATGGGCATTGTAGTGTGCATAGTCCCCTGTCCCCCAAAGCCATGGCTTAAATTTTTCGCAGGCCAGCAATGTATATGTTAATGCCGCAACTGCCCCCCCAATGTATATTTTCTTATGGTGTAACGTATACATTGCTGGAGTAAGTGAATGGATTTATCCCTACGTGCACAGCTGCAAATTAAATGTTTGCCGTCAAAATGGGTGGGATTTTGCCCGGTCAGGGCAGCGCGGGGTGGAGTTTACCTGATTGCTGGGCTCCGAATATATGCAGCCCAGCAATCAGTTCTGAATCAGGCCCCAAGAACAGGAATGCACTGAATAAAAGGGCTTCTGCTCCAACCCTTGTAATTCAAACCCCGCCCATTATGTAAATCACCTTTTATATGAAAGATTTTCAGCAAAGTCTTTCGCCTCCTGAAAATCTTTTGCTCTTTAAGGAAAATAGCTCAGTGTGTACGCACTACTTTTGTGACAGATATATCTATCAAAGATTTTGGCAAAGTCTTTTGAAATGAAAATCTTCAAGTGTGTATGGGCCTTAAGTCATTTTAATCTAAAAAGTGACCGGCTATTTTTTTTTTTTATTGAATTTATATGCTGGAAGTTTTGGAAAATGGCTTCCCCCTCAAAAGCACAATCTACAGAATCAGCTGAAAAATGGTTCAAACTTCAAAGAAGATCTTGACTATTTTTAGTTAATGTGTGGTCTTTTCTGAGCAGCAGTGCAATCATGTCTGTGTATTGCCTTTTCAGATGATGAAAAAGACCAAGATGAAGATGAACATTTTGGCAAATCTATGGACCTAGACATACCCTGTCTCTCTGGTAAAGCTGTCAGTTCTAGCTACTAGTAATTGGCCAGATGTGTGACAGATTTGGCAGTATGTATTGGGACCAGATCTTCTGCATGTCTGGTTCTTCGCCTGCAGGTCCATTATTCTGATCTGAACATAATTGTCTTGTTCCATTTGGCTGATGAGGCCAGGCAAGCAGTTGTGCATCAGCAATATACTGCATTTTCCATCCAGTCCATATATGAAACATATGAGAAGTTATTGGCTGTTGAACAAATAAATTGAGCATCATTTCTCCAGGTCTATTACACAGTAACAGATCATGTTTAAGAGCAGCCATGGCCAAACTGTGGCCCTCCAGCTGTTGTGAAACTACACATCCCAGCATGCCTTGATACCTTGCCATAGTTTTAGCATTCCCTAATATCAAAACTGTGGCAAGGCATGATGGGACTTGTAGTTTCACAACAGCTGGAGGTCCACAGATTGACCGTCCCTGTTTTAGAGTTTTCTGAGCCCCTCAACACTTATAAAGGGGAACTTCCACCTTCACAGCATCCCCATGTTCAAATAGATTTGATTATTGTCATTACATGAAGATACAGATGTGATCTTATATATACAGTCAGGTCCATAAATATTGGGACATCAACACAATTCTCATATTTTGGGCTCTATACTCCACCACAATGGTTTTGAAATGAACCAAAAAAGATGTGCTTTAACTGCAGACTTTCAGTTTTAATTTAAGGGTATTTATATCTAAATCAGGTGAACGATGTAGGAATTACAACAGTTTTTATATGCGCCTCATACTTTTTAACAGTCCAAATGTAATGGCTCAAAAGCTATTTCATGGACAGCCATGAGCTATACCCTCATTATTTCATCATCAATTAAGCAGTTATAAAGTCTGGAGTTGATTCCAGGTGTGACATTTGCATTTGGAATCTGTTGCTGTGGACTCTTGATATGAGATCCAAAGAGCTGTCACTATCAGTGAAGCAAGCCGTCATTAGGCTGACAAAACAAACCCATCAGAGAGATAGCAATAACATTAAGTATGGCCAAATCAACTGTTTGGAACACTCTTAAAAAGAAAGAATGCAACAGAGAGCTCAGCAACACCAAAAGACCTGGAAGACCATGGAAACCAACTGTGGTGGATGACAGAAGAATTATTTCCCTGGTGAAGAAAAACCCCTTCACAACAGTTGGTCAGATCAAGAGCACTCTCCAGGAGGTAGGTGTATATCTGTCAAAGTCAATAATCAAGAGAAGGCTTCACAAGAGTAAATACAGATGGTTCACCACAAGATGTAAACCATTGGTGAGCCTCAAAAACAGGAAGACCAGATTAGAGTTTGCCAAACAACATCTAAAAAAGCCTTTACAGTTCGAAACATCCTATGGACAGATGAGACAAAGATTAACTTATACCAGAGTGATGTGAAGAGAAGAGTATGGAGAAGGAAAGGAACTGCTCATGATCCAAAACATACAGCCTCATCAGCGAAGCATGGTGGTCATAGTGTCATGGCATGGGCATGTATGGCTGCCAATGGAACTGGTTCTCTTGTATTTATTGATAATGTGACTGCTGACAAAAGCAGCAGGATGAATTCTGAAGTGTTTCGGGCAATATTATCTGCTCATATTTAGTCAAATGCTTGGGAATTCATTGGACAGCGCTTCACAGTACAGATGGACAATGACCCAAAGCATACTGCGAAAGCAACCAAAGAGTTTTTTTTTTAAGGTAAATAAGTTGAATGTTGTGCAATGGCCAAGTCAATCACCTGACCTGAATCCAATTGAGCATTCATTTCACTTGAGGAAGACAAAATTGAAGGGAAAATTCCCCAAGAACAAGCAGGAACTGAAGACATTTGCAGTAGAGGCCTGGCAGAGCATCACCAGGGATGAAACCCAGCGTCTGGTGATGTCTATGCATTCTAGAATTCAGGCTGTAATTGACTGCAAAGGATGTGCAACAAGTATTTAAAAAGTGAAAGTTTGATTTTGGATTGTTTAGTTTGTCCTATTATGTTTGGTTCCATAAAAAGTGGAAGGGACATATAGAAACCATTGTAATTCCTACACCGTTCATCTAATTTGGATGTAAATACTCTCAAATAAAAGCAGAAAGTCTGCAGTTAAAGCAGTTAAAGTTTGGTTCATTTTGAATCCATTGTGGTGGTGTATAGAGCCCAAAATATGAGAATTGTGTCAGTGTCCCAATATTTATGGACCTGAATGTTAAGGTATAGTGTCCGCATGACTCTGAAACACTGCCGTCTGTTGGCAGCAAGTGAAACTACATCTTTCTCTCTCACACATGCACAAACAGAGGCAATCTCAAGGTAGCAGACTAGCTTCCAAAGCATTTGCTTTGAGCGGGCCTACTAGTCTGTATATATTTTTGTTTGGTCCAAGAGAAGTGAATATAAATAAGCCTGCCTGGGTAATAGAATTCTCTGAACGTTCACTTCTGACTATTTTATTCCACTTGTCGATTAGAAATTGAAATTAGAATAGAAATTCAGTAAAGGGACTGAACTGAGAAACTATGTATTAGTCTGCTTTTAAACATCTTCTGAATAAACAACAGGAAGAATGTAGAGGTTTCCACAGAACGACAGATACAAAAAAACAATTGGGTATGTTTCTGAAAACATAATTATTTCACCTGTGATTCTGTGTGGAGACCTGCAAAACGTGAACTGTTGGGGGTACTTGAGGACTGAGGTTGAGAACCACTGGTCTAGATAGTCAGTAAATAAACAGGACTATTTGTGTTATTGTAGGCCTAATCCTAAACCACCCCTCCCCCCCCCCTCAATCATGCCCTCTGGGAACTGAACCCTAACCTTCCCCTAAGTGTCTAATCCGAACTCTAAACATCCTGAAAACTATGTGTTGATCGTTTTGTATGTCAACCTTTTGACTTTGACGACCTGAAGTCCTGTTGACCATGTTGACTGTTTGTGTTGCCCTATTTACGGTCTATCTACCACCCGTATACCATTTTCTTTCACTTTCTGAACTGTAGTAGACAAATTACTGTGAGATACTGCAAGTTTTCCCCGTGCTTCAGCTTCTGCAAATGCACCTCTGTGTTATTCTGCATTGTATGTTTGACAAAACGAGGATTGTTCCTTTCCTCTGAATCTACATTCTAAAGAATAACCTCAAACCTGCATTCTTGCAGAAGTTGTTTTATGCTGTACTATGGTAATTTGGTCGTATTGTCGACACCACTTAGGTCGACAGGTGTCTAGGTCGACATGGGGCACGGTCTACATGGTTTTAGGTCGACACAGCATTAGGTTGACATGGGTTAGATCGTCATGTTGGAATGTCGACATGTTTTTTTTTTACTGTTTTTTTTTTTTTTTTTTGAGCCAACACGTGTCGACAGGCGGTATTTCATGCCCTACCATCCACTAGCGCGTGGTGGGAGAATAAACTAGTGTGTCGTGCGCAGCGGGGCACCGTGCCTGAAGCAGTGCGAGCATAGCGAGCGATGCGGTTGACTTCCAATTGTGTCCATGTCGACTGTGTCAACATTTGGGTAAAAAAAACACATGTTGACCTAACGCTGTGTCGACCTTGTCACATGTCGACCTTCAACCCTGTCAACCTTCACCCATGTCGATCTTGCCACCTGTCGACCCAATGACTGTCGACCTAAGTGGTGTCGACAATACGATCCAAACCCGTACTATTATATGTAGAGGAAGCCTTTATGTCTTTATTACTACTCCGGGTTGCAAAATATATTTTGTACCCACTTTCTTAATAATGTGAGGCTTCCTGTTCTGTCATGATTGTCCTAGATGTTGGGTATGAAGAAACTGTGAGAGATCATCAAGAAACTGACTCCCCTATCAGTATGGAAAGGAATAATACAGCAGGTAAATGTGTTAAGAGTTCAGGAAGTACGATAATCTGGGTTCTGAAATATCGTCACTTACCTATTTAATGCTGCCACTAATGACAGTATTCAAGGCTGTCAGATCCAACTTTTTTAAAAGTCTGATCTGTTTGTCGGAAACAGCCGCGGATTGACGAATTCACAGCCGTTTTCTGAGGATATGCAGTCATTTCTGACAAATTACAGACTTTGACACTGTACAGTCAGTACATCGGTTACCGACTGGTGATGTACTGTGGAGGCAGTCGGAAATGAATGGATTCCGTCTGCCAGGATGTCTCGACAGTCAGCATATGGAATGGAATACCCTCCTAAGGCTGAAAAGATTCTTCAAAACAGCAGACAACACAAAACATCTCCCATTTAAGAAAAGATGGCTTACAATTAGACACATTTTAGTAACTACCAAAAAAGAAAGTTTAATGGGTAATTAATTATATCAATATTGGGTTAGTGAATGAGTTCTCCAAGTGTTGTTGCTGTAATCAGGAAGTCTTGCATCCAACAGGTCATCAGTGGGTTATAGATCAGGGATCAGACCAACAATGTCTATTGAGTCTGATTCATTAATCTTAACTTAATATACAGACATCAATAGCATCCCAATCTGAATACTGACAAGATTACTTTCCTACAAAAGATAAATATTCGATGTATCCACAATTAGCATGTACATAGAAAGCAAAGTGTGGGTTTAGTTTGTGGCTTAAACTTACAAGGGTGGTTCAATAAGTATGGTAACAAACCCAAACCTGTTTCCATGACATGATGTTATCATTGTACACCTCGACAAGTGGGCGATGAGCTTCGGCTGCTCTGTAGACTCAGAAAGCTGATGTTGGAACATTGGGGCAGATGTATTAAGCCTTAACAAGAGATAAATTCAAGTGTGATAAGGGGGCAGATGTATCATAGCAGCGCAGCGCTTATCGCGCCGCTATGATACTTCCTGCTTTGCCTCAATAGCGAGGCGAAGCAGGAAGGGACATCGACAAGATGTATTAACATCTTGTCTGCCGAAGCGGGGGAGCGTTAACTTCCCCCCTTCGGCGATGTCCCTTTCTGGAGATAGCGCATCAGTTAATACTGATGCGCTATCTCCTGTCCCCCGGCCGGCCGCACTGGGCATGCGCGGGATCTCGCTGTTCACGCGAGATCCCCAGCGCAGCCCAGACCTAACAGCAGGGACAGCGCTGTCCCTGCTGTTTAGATAGGGCTTCGCCAGCCTGATGCTGGCGAAGCCAAAGCAGGCTTCGTGCGGAACGGTCAGCGATGCTGACCGTTCATACATTCGGCCTGCTATCATTTTGATAGCAGCGCCGATATGGACAGGGGCGCATAGCATCTCACCTGCTTCATACATGGGGGAGAAGCGGTATCAGTGCACATAACGTGCGCTGATACCCCTTCTCCCCCATAACGACCTTTCATACATCTGCCCCAAGGAGAGATAAACGTCCAGCCAATCAGCTCCTTACTGACTTTTTTCAAACACAGCCGGTAACATGGCAGTTAGCAGGTGATTGGCTGGACGTTTATCTCTCCTTATAACCCTTGAATTTATCTCTTGTTAAGGCTTAATACATCTGCCCAGTATGCCTGGTATGAGGAGCAGTCTAATGGCGTGAGCTGAAGCAGTTGTCCTACCTGCTCTGGCCTGGTGGGAATTTAGAATGAAGCAAGAAATAATCACTGTCTGAGATCATCTCTGCTCTTTCATGTAAAGTTTTAACCATGGTTGTTTCAGACACGTTAAGTGGTAATCAGAATACCACCTTAATTTTTTTTATATTCCCTTCCCGTAGATGCAGGCATGAGCTGGGACATAACGGATGAGACCCATGATTCACCAGGCTCTTCTCTCTGGATAACACCAGATGGCACCACCTCTACACAGTGGATCCCACAGTTCAAATCTGTTTCCTCTGGACCATTCTTAAAAAGACCAAGAACCCATAAAACACAGCCTAAAGATCCTGAATGTTTGAATGAACCTATTGCGATGCCACAGTCCACAGATACTGGCAGTCTCATGTTTAATGTTTCAAATTACAATGTTGAAGTTGAGAAAAAGATGCAAGTGGATGCAACTCAGGACACCACAGCATTGGATCCTCTAGATGGTCACAGCTCCCAGGAGGAGGAAATGCTGTGGTGCGATATATGCAACAGGTGTTTCCATAATGAAACCGAACTTGAAACTCATCAAATAGCACACCTGGAGGAAACAAAATTGGAATGTGAAGAGTGCGGGGAAAACTTTGACTCTGGGTCTGAGCTTGAAAAGCACAAAGTTAAGAAACATGGCAAAATGCGCTATCCCTGTGAGATATGTGGGTTACAGTACAATTATAGGTCACAGTATATTATACATCAACGGACCCATACCGGGGAGAAGCCATTCCGCTGTAATCAGTGTGGTCAGGCATTTGGGCATAAAAGCAGTCTGGTGATACATCAGAGGAAACACACCGGGAATACTCTGTTTAAATGTGATAAATGTGGAAAACCGTTTGATACAGAGGAAGCATTAGAAAAACACAACAAATTGCGCTTTTGTACAAAGTGTCAAAAATGCTTCACTCGCAGAGCACTAAGACGCCACATGCAAACTCACACCTGAAGAGAGAGGAAAAATGCATCTATAGATAATTAATACACTTTACATTTCATCTAAGGCAACCATCAATATGTGTGTGTCATGTGAGTTGGCTACGATGTGGCACCTGTCCAAATATTGCACCCTAATCTGTGTGTGTGTGTGGGGGGGGGGGGGTACAATTTTGAGATTACTTTTGCAATATGGAAAAATTGTACTTCTGAGACCTTTTGACATGTTGAAATAGTGTCTGTTACACAAATAAAGTCACATGCAATATAATCTGAAATATATGTGAATTTAGAATATTAGAGAGATATATTCTACAGAATAATTTAGTATGATTTAATACCTTAGTAGAGGCACATGTAGAATGATTGCTGCCAATCTTTGACCAATATGTCTCCAGTGGTTTCAGTCTCTTGGGAAGAATCAGTTCACAGCTGGAAGCATTGGGCATCTGACAAGGAAATCGGGCTCAGATCAGGCGCAGCTGCCTCGAGCGCTCAATACTTAGTTACTATAGAGTTTGTCGCATCAATACATTACACATGTGACGCAGCTAATCCTACCTAAAGGTTTACTTTATCTCCACTTTATCTCTTCTCCAGTCTTAATACATCTGCCCTAGTATATGACAGGTTATGGATCATAGGGTTGACAGGGTCTACGTTGACCCCAAAAGCTCAATTGGCACAAAGTCGACATTGGAAGAAGTTTGTCACAAGCAATTCGATTGACATGGACAATAGGTCAACACGAGCAAAAGCTAGTCACAGAAATGGTCAACCCATTAAAAGGTTGACATGAGTTTTACATGTTTTCCGGTGTCAATTTGAAGATTTGAGCACATGGATTAGTGTAACACGCTCTGCTCGTGGCTGCACTTGGCACATGTTACCATAGTTGTCATGTCGTGGTTGGTAGATTATGAAAAAATTGCGAAAACCTCATGTCGACCATTACCATGTTGACCTATTGTCCATGTCAGCTTAATGCATGTTGTCCAATAGTGGTTGACCTATTGACTGTAAATCTAATGCATGTCAACCCAAAGTCTGGATCTTCTATCACACTAGGGAGGAGTTTCTATGCACTATGTCTGTCCTCTCACGCCTGATATGGTTCTCATTCTAGGAAGTGCTGCTTCTAAATATATCCGTAAAAGATACGCCCACCTTGATGTCGGAAGCCCATTGGGTCTCTCTCCAATTACACTCGCCTACCTATAGTCAGTCATTGGCTGTATAAATTCTCTAATTGAAATCACCTGGTGGAATACAGCTCCACCAGTCCACCCAGTGCATTCTTCTTACAGGTTATGTTGGATACACTCTACTTTTTTGATTACAAAAAAACCCACCCAATCTAGAATAGCTAAAATTCTCTGAGATTGTAGAGAGCCTAGAGCAGTGGTTCCCAACCTCGGTCCTTTAAGTACCCCCAACAGTTCATGTTTTCCACACAGAGAGCCTAATTCAGTATTGCTCGCCAAGCAGCGGTCGTTTGCTGCTTAGTGAGATGTTTAATGCTGCCCGGACGAATGTTTTTTACATTGTACTTTTTTATTTGAAGCAAATGTAGAGCTTGAGCTATATAATTATATAATATAATTATTTAAACCCCCCCCCCCCCCCCCCCCAAAAAAAAATAGCAGGCATAGTTACGTGTCAGACATGAGTGGCGTATTGTATATTATTATTAGTATAATGTTCCTATTAGCAATGGACTTTTGCCATATCAATATCAAATTTACACAGCTTTTTAATTTCTCCCAGTTTATTTGCATGACTTAGAACTTTACATTTGGCTTCCAAGTCAATTATTTCTGCCGCGTATCTGTACATATAATATTCTCCTGGTGAATTCCCCTACTTATAATGTGCTGAGTATTTCTTTCTTTCGGTACATGTGAGTTATCCGGGCTGCCGATTTTGTCCTTAAGTTTGGTTAACTTAAGGACACCCGACCGACGCGATGCCCACGATTTAGCTCCAAATCGGGGGCATCGCGTCGGTCGTGGCCGTTATAAGGGGCCGCGACGCGATGCCCCCGATTTCCCATAGACAGTAATGTTAAAAGACACGATATCGGGGGCATCGCGTCGGTCGTGGCCGTTATAAGGAGCCGCGACGCGATGCCCACGATTTCCCATAGACAGTAATGTTAAAAGACACGATGGACCCGATTTCCCATAGACAGCAATGTTAAAATAAAATTACAATGTGAAATTGGGCAATATGTTTTAAAAAAAAATGTTTCATGGCCCCCCACCACCGTTAACGCCACCCTGCTATTGACGCCAACCCGAAGCGTGGCGAGCGCAGCGAGCCCGCGAGGGGCGGCGGTACGCGTCCTCCGACCTTTTCATGCCCTACTATCCACTAGGGCGTGGAGTGAGAATAGAATAGTGTGGCGAGCGCAGCGAGCCACCGAGCCCGAAGCGTGGCGAGCGCGGCGAGCCCCGCGAGGGGACGCGGACACCTGTGAAGCCCGCAAGGGCACGCGGATACCTGTGAAGGTGTCCGCGTCCCCTCGCGGGGCTCGCTGCGCTCGCCACGCTTCGGGCTCGGTGGCTCGCTGCGCTCGCCACACTATTCTATTCTCACTCCACGCCCTAGTGGATAGTAGGGCATGAAAAGGTCGGAGGACGCGTATCGCCGCCCCTCGCAGCCTCGCTGCGCTCGCCACGCTTCGGGTTGGCGTCAATAGCGGGGTGGCGTTAACGGTGGTGGGGGGCCATGAAACATTTTTTTTAAAAACATATTGGCCAATTTCACATTGTAATTTTATTTTAACATTACTGTCTATGGGAAATCGGGTCCATCGCGTCTTTTAACATTACTGTCTATGGGAAATCGTGTCGGAAATCGGGTCCATCGTGTCTTTTAACATTACTGTATATGGGAAATCGTGGGCATCGCGTCGCGGCTCCTTATAACGGCCACGACCGACGCGATGCCCACGATTTCGGGCGCGATGAAAAAATCGGCAGCCCGGATAACTCACAAGTACCTTTCTTTCTTTTTTTTTTTTTTTATTTGCTCCAATACTGGTCACCTTCCATACCAATATGAACCAGACCTAATCTGATATTAAATGGACAGTAATATTTATAAATAAAGGTGTTTTATATTAAAACATTATTTATAACAGAAACAATCTGCTTTTTCTTCCGTTAAAATTGCCCTTTATTAAAGTATAACTGGTTTACTATGTGTTTTACTTTCCCGTGCAATAAGAATATACAGTGTGTTCCTCTGATGTTGAATGGCTGTTTCAGAGTGTATGTTGTATGTGTATATATGTCAGCTAGGTCAGGTATGTACCCAGCATAAGCATTGTTGAACAAGAGTAAAATAATCTTGCAGATTGGATGAAAAAAATATTTACTGGTACACTTTTGGTATTTGCTTTGTGGCAGGTTTATTCATTATTGAATTTTAGACCTGATAATTAAAGTTTTTTTATTGCGACAATAAGAAATTAGTTTCTGATCGTATGTGTTAAAAAAATAAAACACCCCTGTAAGGTGTAAAGAAAAGTAAATGCTGATTCCTCTTCTCGTCAGGATCGGGTAAAAGGATATGATATGTATACTATCAGCTAAAGTGGATAATGCCATTAAAAGCATTGCATTCCGGAGCTTCGTAAATCTCACAATATAGCAGCCCCTTCAGTTTGGTTTTGTCCAGAGGCAGAACTACCATTGGTGCAGCAGGTGCAGTGCAACGGTGCCCTTGAGGACTCAGGGGCCCATTGTTGTCCTGTCATCCTCTTCCTGTCACCCACTATTTTTTTCTGTCACGCTCTGCCTCCCGATGTCACCCACTGCATCTCCCTGTATATACGGACGCTAAATACAAATACGAGTCGGCAGCCTGCATGGATCAGTCAGATCTGCGCAGGCACCAGTGTTAAAAAAATCAATAAAATAATTTTAAAAAAAACAGTGTGGGGTCCCCCCACGGTCATAACCAGCCCCAGGCTCAAAGAGCCAGTCCTGGTTTTAAAAAATTAGGGAACAAAACAAATAGGGGTTCCCCTTATTTTTTAAAACCAGCACCAGGCCCAACCAGCCAGCAGGGTAATGCCACAGCCGGGGGGAGACTTTCAAGTAGAACTTTATTACACACTGAGCCCATTCATACAGATACTTACCTACCTTGACAAGTAGGTAGGTCTCCTCCGCCCACTGGTCCTGAAGAAATCCAATGTGGGTACCTGTGGAAGGAAACCATACACCACGGGGGTCCTCTGGCGTAGATACGCCATTTTTAAAAATGATTTCTTTTTAAATTTTTATACTGAAGCCTGCACGGATCTTACTGATCCATGCACGCTTCGCCAAATACGCCTGGGAAATTAAGTGTATTTTTCAGGAGTATTTTTGCGGCTGTATTCCGCTAAATACTGACTGTATATTGCATACAGCCGCTTAATAAATTAGGAATCACCATTGGAATGAATGGTGATTCCTAGTCTTATTCTTTTGTGCCATGAATACGAATAAACATATTTTTGGCATAGTAAATGCTGAAAATACGAATACCAGGGTTGCCGACTTTTGAAGTCGCCTCTCAATGAGTGTGCCGTCATTAAACCCCGCCCCCAGGATGGCAAATAACCCATTTTTCCTATCTCTGTGGAGGGGGCAGGGCTATAATGTCACGATTATGACACTTTAGCCCCGCCTCCTCCACGGAGATTGGCAGATTGGGTTATTTAAACACCAAGGGCAGGATGGAGGAAGCCGCAGGGCCGGCGTCACCACTAGGCAACTAGGAGAGCAGTACTAAGCTGCAGCAGGAAAGCTCCAGCCAAGTACCAAGCCAGCAGCTATTCTAGCAGGGAGCAGTTGATCGTACCTCCGTCCTTCCCTGGAGCCTGCCCGTCGATCAGTGTTAATCTGTGGGTGGCACCCGCTGCCCCCCACCCTGCTGGTCATCTGTGCCCGCACCCACCCTGGAGCCGGGCGTAGATATAATCGGTGACCACCGCACTCCAGGGGGGGGGGGGTGCGAGCTCTACCCGCAGACTGCCACTGCGGCTGACTGGGGGATGGGTAGGGGGCGCATTTGGTTTTCTTGCCTAGGGTGCCTACAATTCTTGCACCGGCCCTGGGAAGCTGCAATCAGGGGGCTGAGCGGGGGTGCCCAGGATTCCGGGAGGGTTGCCCACCTTTCCGGGAGATTTTCAGGACCCTCCAGGCCATTCCAGGAGGGTAGGCAACCATGACGAATACACGTAAAATAGGTGTCTTTTTTATACGAATACGCCTATTTTATGCATATTTTCGTTAGTAAATTCCCCCCCCCGTGTCTGATCATCAAGCTTCTGATTATTGCATGTTATTTTCTGTACTATTATGTGTACTTCATATTTATATCTTTATTGCTACTTTAGGTTGTGCAAAATATTTTGAATCCACTTTCAAAATAATGTCTTAGATGTTGGGTATGAAGAAATTGTGAGAGTCTGAAGGTCCCCATACAGGCTGCGACAGCAACGTGCAATGTGATGCATTATCGGGTGGATTGCATTGCATCGCATCGCATGTGTACAAAAAGTATGTGCAGCACATACTTTTTGTACTGTGCAATTGTAATGCCCGCGGGAGTGCGCATCGAGTCACATTGAACGCTACTATCGCAGCGTGTATGGGGGCCTTAACTCCCCTGCCAATTTAGATATGGATAAGTCGGGATCGAGTGAAATCGGCCCAAATCATACTACTAGTGTTTGGGCACCTTTATTAGTTCTGCCCCCTGGTGCCCCTCTACAGTCACATCCCCATCTCATGCCCACCGGTTATATTGTATGTTTTTCTGCATACAATGTGACTCTTCACTGTATACTGAAGCAGAGATCTGAGCAGCGTAAAATTCGTTATTTTATCCTCTGCATCCAGCGCAGCTAAACGACCATCTAACCTCACAGCGCCACCTGCTGCTCTCCTGTGCGCAGTACTCTCTGCTGTATGGACTGTTCGCTTCCTGTTTGCCGGCCATTTTACTGGAGGCCGATATTTATTTAGAGACGTTCGTTGTAGCCTTAACTCTGGCTCGTGTAGTGTCGCTGAAAGAGAACGGAGATGACCTCGTATCCTAAAACAAAACTACATCTCCCAGCGCTCCTCGCGGGTCTGACTGTACCCACCACTGCCACTTGGATTTAGCAGCATCTTCCCAGCCCAGCCCAGCCCCTGCCAGGGCATCATTGTTACACACCACTAGACTCGCGCCTCCGTTCCTTTACAGAATAATATTGCGGTTATCAGGTCTGCTTATTATTATTATTTATGATCATTTGTTATTGTCGGCCACCACTTGCTGCCATTGTAGACCGTCACCGCAAAATGCTGACATTGGCAATTAAAAGGGTCAGGTAGGAAAGTTCAGATTTATATGCATCGCCCAATGTTAAGGACATCTCCTTTTAATATAGACTGGATCTACATATACGGGAATCCTAGCTCCATGTCCCCATAGTGTGTGTGTTGCGGTTTCATATATATCAAGCATAGATATAAAGAATAGTGCAGAATAAAATATAATATCTGCTCTCTTTGATGGAATGTTCTAAAAGGATGATCAGCAAGTAAAGATTGCTGATCATCCTTTTAGAACATTCCATCTTACACAGAGCTTGCCAAATGTAGGGAAACGCAGGATAATACACAACAAACCACTTACTTTCTCCTGGGGGCATATTTAATAGCATCCGAGTTCTTACATAGCCTCCTGGTACTTTCCTGTATAGTTCCAGTGGTTGTACTGTTTAGTCGACCCGGCTCAGTTAGACGCTTAAAGATAGTCGGCGGATTTTTTGTTGGTGAAGGTCACAAGGGTCCCCAGGGACATTGTATATGTGCACAATGCCCCCTTGCTCCGCTCACCATGCTTCGGGCATGGTGCCTCTCTCAGCACACTAAAATTAGTCCATGGACAAGAGATTTAGTAGTGTCTTGTGTGAGATAGGGCCATATTTTGAATGTTTTAGGATCCACGTCCCCCCCTTGTCGGCATTTCGGCTGTCGGGATTCTGAACACCGACTATCTTTATGCATCTAACGGTATTGTATGCTATAATATTTACTGAATCCCATGTGGAACTGAGCAAATAGTACCTAACTCTAGAGTCATTTGCATGATTTTTATGATTACACAGATCTTCTAAAGCTGGGTATCGGTGCCATAACTAGATATTTTAGTGCCATGTTGTGCCTATTGCCGGGTCCCTGTGAAGCTCCGCCCCCACCAGGTTCTCTGCAGCAGCCAGCAGGATTCAGAGCAGGGAGAGCGCTTCTTTTGCCCAACGCTTCCCCACTCTGCAGACTAGGTGTGTCACACACACTGGCACACAGTTATGGCCCTGCTTGGTAAACAAGTGATTAGACGATGTGTCATCTGACATGCATGTTGCCAAGCATTGTTAGCAATGTGCTCCAAGGGCCCTACATGCAGGGACGATGGAAGATATCGTTTGCCGGGATCTGCAAGTGTGTATGCACTTTGCCGATGCCAGCTGTCTGCTGGGTACTGTTGCTGCCACATTGTCATCGTCTAGTACAGCGTTTCTCAATCTAGGGGTCCCGAACTTCTCAGCATGGGGTCACGACTCCATGTTGCTGACCATCAGGCTGATGCCTTTTCTAATCTCAGTCAGTGATTCAAGGACTCTTCAAATCTGTTGAATTGTCTGCTCACATCATTTTGTGCCTTCACAATGCTGCCATGTATGTGCTGTCTGCTGACTACACATGTGATGTGATGATCGTCTGCAGTAACTTTCTGGGGTCCTGTAATTGATTTTTATTATCTGAAGGGGTTCCAGAGCAAAATAGTTTGAGGACCCCATGTCTAATGTGTAACCAGCTTTAGAGAAGAAACACGTTACCAAATTGCCCCTTATCTCTTGTTGGTTCCCCCCCTCCGCCCTTATTATTGTAACTACTGTATTTTAAAAAAAATGTTACAGTTGAATAGGAACTGGTTACTACTATTTTACGCATACATTATAATTCTGATCTCATAACTGCTAAGAAGGTATTTTAATATAACATCCTACTTGTCTTTCTCCAGATAGTTGTCATGCCTAGCTGCATTGTTAAGGGATGTACACACTACACCGGCATGAAAACCTCCAACCCCCTGCTGACAATGCATGTCTTTCCCAGGGAGTTCACTCGGATAAAGCTTTGGCTTCAACAGACTGGCCAGGACTTTGGTGACATTGATGCATTTGCAATGAAAATTTTGGATGCTGCCAAAAGCGGAAAATACCGCATCTGCTCTGCACACTTTGACCCAGGAAGCTATACCTCTCAAGGTAGTAGGATAGTACTCAAACAGGATGCAGTACCCACTGTCTTCCCTGGTATTTACTCAAAGCCTCTGCAATATCGGAAGCCATTTGCTCCGCAGGCCAAGAAATATCATATTGATTTGGATATTATAGGTGAAAGGGATAGTCATCTCTGTGTAAATGCCAGGTCACCTAAGCATCCTATCCAGAAAAGAGAGGTGGGTACACAGACAGACATACAGAGCCAGAAGGCACAGAAAGAAGTAACCTGCCATAACATTAGCCTACAGGCTACCAGGCAAAGCTCTACGGAGTCTTCATTCCCACAGCAGCTGCTGGATGTGGATGGCTCATATGTCGGAGTCTTTCGTCACACAGACTTTGGACAAACTGAACTAAAGCTAAAACAGTCCCAGCATGGACACAGCTTACACTCCCAGAGCTCCAAAGACGGCTCTTCATCTGATTCCAGGGTGGAGAACAGAAGCGCTCTCACTTCCTTAGAAAACATAATGGTGAGTAAATGTCATCACTCACACCTCTGGTCAGGTAGTGGGCCAATATAGTTCAGGGGTATTCTGGCCTCAGGACCTCAAAAACTCATGTTTATCAGGCCTTCTCACAGAATCACAAGTGAAATCATTAGCTCTACCTGTGGATTGTTCAAGTATATCAGTGAGTAAGTACCCACCTGTAGTACACCTGTTTGGGGTCTGGAGGACCGAGTTTGAGAACATCTGGTATAGGTAATTATATTTATATGCTGTCTGCAGGAATATCTGCATGAGCATGTGAGAGGAGATATGTGATTGGGTTACATTATTGAAATATTAAAATGTTCCGAAATACAGAATAATCCGTTATTCAAAATTCTCCTGGTCCCAAGCATTTTGGATAAGGGATACATATCCTGTACCTGTTTGATGCACACTTCTATTCTGGGACATAAGATTATTATTATGTTTGTATTCTATGTTGCTGGTTTGCAGGTCTCGCTCTTGCAGCATCTGACAGAAGCCCCTCTGACCACCCGTCCCCAAAAACAAAAGACTACCCGACTCCTGAACCGAGCAGCCGCAATCATCTCCATACTGACTGGAGAGGTGAGACTACAAGTCAGGGGTAAGGTGATGTTTGCTGGATGAGTTTGTGAAAACGCATAAGCATTTAAATGATTATTTTTTTTTTTATTGTATGTAGACAGTCATTTGGTACACAACTTCCTGTAATGGGCCTATTTTGTTCATTGCGTAGTCATGTGACAAACTATTGAGTTCCCCAAAATATTCACAGCTTGGAGAATATATTACATAAGTGGTAGTCAAACTATGGGGGAGATTTATCGAAGATTGGTGAGAGACAAAGTGGAAAGAGAAAGTACCAAAAATCATCTCTTAACTCTCATTTTTCACACACAGGTGACAAGTAGAAGCTGATTGGTTAGTACTTTATCTCTCTCCAATTAATCTCTCTCTAAACTTCAATAAATCTCCCTTTGTGAGTCTTTAAAGAACCCAAACAATTTGTTTTCCTGGCCACCCGTGGCTCTTTTTAGAATGTGTCAGTTACAGTAGTAGTGAATACACTTGTGCACCAGTTAGGACAGTGGTGTCAAACTCATGGCCCTCCAGCTGTTGTGGAACTATACATCCCACCATGCCCTGCCACAGAATTTATATAATGGATTGCTAAAACTGTGTCAGAGCATGCTGGGATGTGTAGTTCCACAACAGCCGGAGGGCCATGAGTGTGAGTTAGGTGGTCTGTAATCATTGAACCGTTGTTACTGCATTACAGGCTAATAAGCCTGTCAAAAGAGATGAGTGATTCTTAGCTGGATCTATATTATCTGGGTTACAACTCATGGCAATGTTTAAGAGGTATTGTGCAATCCAGTAGTTACTTGCTAAACCTATAAGTATGCTGTGATTTATGTAGCCATGTTCAAAGTTTTGTTATGTTTTGGATGGTTGACCATTTATTTTATTGCTGTTATGGTTTAATCTCGACAGTTAATATTTAGTGATTGCTTTGAAAATGATGATTACTATATATATGTTACTGACATATCATATGGTGTTATATACATTTATACTCCCTGGTGTGCGTTTTCCGTTCGATCCTCATGTGGTGATATGTCCCTCTTGTTGTGCAGGAGTGGACAGTGGTGAAGAAGAACGCACATATCAGCAAGTTCTACCAGATGATTCAAGAAGTGAGTAATCTGATCACATGATCCATCACATGACCCTTCCTGAGCTACAGGTGTCCCTAAGCAAATGATATTGTGTGGTACAGGTACCTATAAAGTGCGGGGATGTTGCAGTGTTTTTCACAATGGATGAGTGGGACTACATAGAGGAGCATGAGGACCATTATAAGAATGTGATGCTGGAGAATCCCTTAGAACTTAAAAGCATGCGACCAAGCACAAGCTCAGGTAATATTAAAATCAGTCCTGAAGCCTCATGTTTGTATGGCAGATTCCATTAAACAATTCGGGTACAAATACTTTTATCTATCTTGGATATTATAACAGCATATTAGACTAAATGAGTGCATACTCATTGAATTACTTGTGTTGCCATTTTAGACCATTTTAAAGAAGAATGTCTTGAGAGTTACTGTGACCAAGAGCTGAGTCCCATTACAGAGCAAACAGCAGGTAAAACTGCTTTCTTGAAGGGGAGAGAGTCTCTCTAGTTACTGACTGACTTCATGTTAGGCTTTGGCTAGACAGGACATAGACAACCTGTGGCTCTCCAGCTGTTGTGAAACTACAAGTCCCAGCATGCCTTGCCACCGCTGGAGAGCCACAGGTTGCCTATGCCTGGGCTAGACATTAACATGTTCCTGTGTTTTAGGTACAGATGATCTTGTGATGTCAGAGAATCATCCAGACACTGCCCAGCGTCTCTCTACAGCCCTACCACTGATTACTGGTAGGTTCTGATTGTGGGAGTCACCTTTCACTAATTACCTCCCTTTATTCAGTACACATCTATATTACCAAATGACTTCTTTGTTGATGCTCTGTGGATCTACGCCTAGGCTTTGTGATGAATTACATTGGCTGCCTTCAAGTTTCTCCATGTGCCATATGTGTACAGATAAGCTCATGAAACATGACTACGTCATCAACTCAAGCTCATTTCTTTGTTGCCATTTAGTGTCATGCAAGTGAATTTGATAAATGTGTGTGTGTGTGTTTAATAATGAGTCATTAGTGTATTTAAAGAATAAATCCATATTTTCCACCTGTGGTTTGTTCCTAGGTAACTTTGAGGGAATATTTAGCAAAGAAGAGGATAATGACATCAACAGCATGGAATGTTCCACAGGTAAAATACATAGCACATTATTAAACTCCAGAGCTGCTTTTGTATCTGTATTGTGACTACAGTTTAATGAGGTAGGAATGTACATGAAGCCTGGAATAATATGTAAGACAAATTGATGTAAGGTGTGTTTCTCAGTTTCTACCACGGACTGTAGGTGGTCAGAATCCCGACACATCCCAGAGGTAAGTACTGGGGTTGAGGTTAGGCTGCCTAGGGGGCTAGGGGTAATATTATGGTACAAGCACTTACCGGTTACTGTCTGGATTCTGATGTTGGTCTGACTTTCAGGATTCCCACTACTGGTATCGGGATGCAGTGTAAATCCCGGCGGTCGGGATCCCGGCGTTCAGAATCCCGACCGTTAAAGTCCCGACACTTTCTCCCTCCGGGGGTGTCCACGACACCCCCGGAGGGAGAATAAATTAGTGTGCCCGCTGCGTGGCGAGCCCGCAAGGGGGGCGATCCACGTCCCCCCCCTTGTCGGGATTTCGGCCGTCGGGATTCTGAACGCCGGGATCCCGACCACCGGGATTTAATACTGAATCCCTGGTATCCAACCCGTATATGGTGCTGTGGCTGTTGTAGGCATTGATATAGAAAAAATGTTCATAGCATCTCACAGCCAAGACCTTGTAATACATATATACACAAATGGCGGTGTACCTATTTCCACCACCGTCCATGTTGGACAGGTTACTATAGGGTGTTCAACAGGAGGGTCTCAGTCACTCAGCTCTCCAGACTGGCCTCACGAGCAGTGGTATGCTTTCCTTTAAAGAATGCTGGCTGAGATTCCTTACTGGCTGCCTTTCTCTTTGTCAAGACTTACTGCATCAGGGCCTGTATATACACCCAGATTTGTCTGATCTGTCATTGATAGCATGATTCTGGAGACCCAGATTTTGATGGCTTGTGGGTTTTTCAGGCAGATTATCCAGACCGTGATTCAGGCTTCTTAGTCTAGTTAGGCACTTGGTTACTACCATCTATCTACAGTTGAATTTATTTTTTTATTATGTTGTTGAATGAAACACCAAAAATGTGTAGGAGTACCATTATGACAAATAACCTGTGGAATCAGATAAGGGTCCTGATGTAAGGCCGGGGGATTGGACGGGAGGGGAGGGGGGTGGTGGTGGTGTTACATAACGTGAGAGAGGGTATACTTTTCTGGAAAGGTGGTGCCAGAATGGGAGAGAGAGCACTTTTAATGCTTTCCCCCATTTTTAGGTAACTGCCTCCTACCACAAATGTCTGTTCGCTCTGTGGTGTGGCTTGAGTGGTGATACTGGGCCTGATTCAGCATTTTTGCGAGAAATCTCATAATTACAACTCCTTCCACTAGCATGTGGGGGGGGGGGGGGGGGGTGCCCAACACAGGGCAAGGCCGCCCACATACTGGGTCCCTCTACGCTTTATGACCAAAAAATCACCAATGCTGCGCTGATTCCCACCCAATGCCCTATCACCACCCCCTGCCGGCACCCTTCCTGAAAGAGACCGCAGTGTAAGGTCTTATGCATGCACTAAAATGAGGAAAGTGGATCTCTGCACTTTTGCGCAGTTTACTGAATTGTCCCCTCTGTTCTCACAGTTCCTAAGCTGCCCATAGACGGTCCGTTCCCGGACCGTCCGTTCTGTATTATGAGATGCACGCTCCCGCGCATCTCATCGTACGGTACAAAAAGTATGTGCTGCACATACTTTTTGTACTAGTTGGTTATCGCATCGCATGCACAAGGCATGCAATGCGATGCGTACTATATAAGTCCCAAACGGATCCGTTGAACGGACCGTGTATGGGCAGCTCTACTGTTGTAAGCTGACAGACTTACAACATCCTTTAAGGAGCATTGGGAAATCTAGAAATTGCCTCAGCTGTGGGTGAGCTGTGGTGCTAAGAGCACAGATTGCTTTTGTTTTCTAATATTCTTCTGTAATTAACATGTATTAAACATGAAAAATGGAAAACATTTTCTGACAGTTGATTCAGATATGGCAGTGTGCGCTGCAGTTCTGGTTTGAGAACTTCTGTTTTTGTTCAGGTTTTAAGATATGATCTTTTAATGGTCTTTTTCTATTCTTCAGAGGAATGGAACATGAAAGCCAGTTTCCATGAATCTCCCAGCTCAGAGCTGTGGATTGCACAAGATGGTACCACCTCTTCTCAGTGGATCCCACAAGATGACCCCAGGCCACCTAGATGGGGATACAATACGTATCGCAGAAAACGTCCCCTACTACAGTGTCCTGTCAGTTGTGACAATGCACATACTGTAAATACAGAGAACTCTCCATCAGTCCACGAAGATTCAAAAACACTGCCACAAGATAGCTGGTGTGACCTGTGTCACAAGTCCTTTGCTGACATACATGATCTTGTAGCACATGAAATAACACATACTAAGAGGCAGCGGCCGTGATGAACATTGGGTGCACGTATTCCCACCAGCTCTGAGAATGAGCTCTGTCTGAGTGAGCCGAACCGTGCTTTGCTGTCCCAAGTATGACCGCAGAATGCACAGCCTACAAGGCAAATGGCTGGACCACGGTGGAATGAGGCTTGGCCATTGCATGCCCTCATTTTGCATCAGGGTGTAGAATAGAGAATTAAATGACATCATGAGAGACTTGTCCGTTCTGTGTAAACCTTCTGAGAGTGTATCTTTCATCTACAGTGTATTGTCTTTTGTGTACAAAGGGGCTTTAAATCTCAGTACAGAAATAAGGAGGTTCAAAGACATTAATAAAAATATTTATTTGTGTTTTGCATTATAAAGAACAGACTGGGTTTTTTTTTGTCATGTTTTTTTTCTGTTGAGAAAATCTACTTGAGGGTTCTGCCGTCTTGTCCTATGGGACAACAATCCTTACAGGATTTTCTGACTACCAACATGTCAATTGCCATTTCTATAACTGTATTAGAACAAGTTGAAACTTGGCTGCTATTTCCGAGACCTTGTGTTATCTTATAGTGAAGTTATCAGTGATTGGAGGGTTGGAAAGTGGGCAGGACCTAGAAGGTCAGTGGGTCCTGCTACAACAGGAGGTGTCTGCTGTTTATTTGTGCCCTGAAATGAATCCCACCCAATTTTGAACAATAATAATGAAACCCTGTAAAATCCATTATTTCGATATAGCGAACAAATTTGTTTGGAATATAGTTGGAAATCTAAATGTATAGAAAGAATATATATTAGGACTTTTAAATGTTATTTAATTATGAAATACTTACATGTGTACGTCTTTGCATATAGACTTAGAGTGAGCAATTGTTACCCTGGTACAGTAGTGTCCTGTGGGTACTGTAGTCCACACTGGTAGGTCAATGTTATCAGTTTAATTTAGAAACTCTTTGTTCCTAGCATCCATGTAGCCAAATGTTAAGGCCTCCGAGTTCCGGAGGTGCGGGACTTATGTGCAGATCTGACCAGCAATCATTTACAAGGCAAAACCAGCTTCGCTGCCTTAACCCCTTCCCGACATTTGACGTACATTTACGTCATGGCCGGGATGTACTTCCCGACACATGGCGTAAATGTACGTCATGGCTTTAAACTGTCACCGCGTCTATAGACGCGGTGACAGTTTAAACATGTCTGCTGTCCCTGACAGCAGACATGTCCCTGCATGCCCAGGGGGGGCTGCGATGATGCCCCCACGTCGGCGATCGCTGTGATTGGCTGTTCAGTGTGAACAGCCAATTACAGCGTTTTCTGTGTCACCGGCGAATAACGTTCGCCGGTGACACAGGGATCGGTGGTGATTGGTGCTGTAAAGTACAGCACCAATCACCACGGGGTGTAAGGGTGACACTGGTGTCACCCCACCTCACCCAACCCGCCCCCAAAGGCCGTGATTGGTTCGTCGGACCGACGAACCAATCACAGCCATGGAGGGTGATTTAAACTAACGGTGACTGCACTGCAGACGCCATTCCGGTCTGGAATTGCGTGCAGTGCGGTCACCGTGCCTATCTGCCGCGATATACTGACCTGATCCTTGCAAACACTTACCTGATCACTGCTTGTAGCGTTCCTGGATCTTGTTACTTCTTGTGACTTCCTGTGTTGTGCTGTGTTGTGCTGCTGCAGTGTGTTCGAGTTATAGATAGAGAGAGATAGAGAGAGAGAGATAGAGAGAGATAGAGAGGGCTAGTGACAGAGAGTGCTATATTTTGTGCTGCTGCAGTGTGATAGAGTTATAGATAGAGAGATAGAGAGATAGTGACAGATTGTGCTATATATTTTTTATATATATACAGCTGTACTGCGTGTGCAACTGACTGCTGCCCCCCCCCCCCCCCCTTTTGTGCTGATCAGTATAAATTAACTGATCAGCAACTTTTTGGGGGCGCAGGGTTTTTTTTTATATATATATATAACCTGCTGCTGCAGTATCATAGAGTGATAGATAGAGAGAGATAGTGACAGAGAGTGATAGAGAGTGCTATATTTTGTGTCGGCTGCCCCCCTTTTGTGCACCCCCAGCAACTTTTTGGGGGTGCAGGGTTTTTTTTTTATATATATAACTGTCAGTGCTGCTGCTGCAGTGTCATAGAGTGATAGATAGTGAGAGATAGAGAGAGATAGAGAGAGATAGTGACAGAGAGTGATAGAGAGTGCTATATTTTGTGTCTGCTGCCCCCCCCCCCCTTTTGTGCTGATCACTATATCTGAGGTGATCAGCAACTTTTTGGGGGTGCAGAGGTTTTTTTTTTATATATACCTGCCAGTTGCACTGTCAGTTGCACCAAAGGTTGTGCACCTGCTGCCCCTCACTGGTAATCAGTGTCGCATCACTGATCACCTTTTTTTTTTTTTTTTTTTGAGGGTGCTGTGGGGTCTTTTTTAAATTTTTTTTGATCAAATTTTTTTGATCAAATTTTTTTGATCAAATTCCTGTTGCCTTTGAGCGCTGTTCAGTGACGGACGTTACTGACCAACATCTGTGCTCAATTTTTGGCGCAGGACCTTTTTTTTTTTTTTTCTGCACTACATACACACTACACACTACATTGAAATAAAGTTTATACCCCCCCTACACTATACACGTGTTGAAACATTTCACTACCAGAAACACAAAAATAAAAATGGCATCCCAAATGTCATCCCAGTCATCCAGAAGAATGTATTCAGCGGAGGAGGCATATGCCATGCTTGCCTCTGACTCTGACACAGCCAGTGATGCAAGCGGGGAATTTGAAGGATTCATCTTAAGCTCCTCTTCCTCCTCTAGTGATGAGGGACCCCCTCAAAGACGCCCCCGTAGAGCAGCTGAGACCCCCCCCCCCCCCCAATAATTGATCTCGTATGGACCCCACCACCAGACAATTTTGAGCCCCAGGTTCCTGAGTTTTTGGCCATCCCAGGAATCCAATTTGATTCCACAGGTCTCAGAGAAATTGACTTTTTCAAATTATTTTTCTCTGATGATTTTATAAATTTAATGGTGGACCAAACTAATTTATATGCCCAGCAGTTTATTGCTCAAAACCCCACGTCATCATTTGCTAGGTGGACCCCTGTAGATGCAGTAGAGATGATGACGTTTTGGGGTCTGGTGTTTCATATGGGCATAGTAAAAAAGCCAGAAATTAGGCAATATTGGAGTACAGATGTTCTGTACAGCACCCCACTTTACCGTATGGCCATGACCCGGACTCGTTTTGAGTTAATCCTTAAATTTTTGCATTACAACGATAATGCACAGTGCCCACCCAGAGATGATCCCACCTTTGACCGGCTATTCAAAGTCAGGCCGGTCATTGATCACTTCAGTGCCAAATTTGAAGAGATGTACATCCCAGATAAATTCATTTGCATAGACGAGTCCCTTATACATTTTAAAGGAAGTACCTTCCCAGTACCTTCCCAGTACCTTCCCAGTAAGAGGGCAAGGTATGGCATAAAAATGTATAAGCTGTGTGAAAGCACCTCAGGGTACACCCACAGGTTTAGGGTATATGAAGGGAAGGATTCAAGAATTGAACCGCCAGAATGCCCCCCCTCCCTCGTAGGTGTTAGTGGAAAAATTGTCTGGGATTTAGTGCACCCCTTCCTGGATAAAGGTTATCACCTCTATGTGGATAACTTTTACACCAGCATCCCCCTGTTTAAGGCCCTTGGTTCAAGAGGTACAGCAGCTTGCGGTACTGTGCGCAAGAACCAAAGAGGCCTCCCAAAAACGCACATTGCCCAAGTAATGAGAAGGGGTGAAAGCAGGGGAATATGCACCGAAAATATGTTGTTGGTCAAATATAAGGACAAGAGGGATGTCCTTATACTGACAACAATTCACGGAGACAGTACCACCTCCGTCCCTGTACGAGGTACCAGTACCCACACCTCAAAACCTAATTGTATCCTGGATTACAATAGGTACATGGGCGGAGTGGATCTTTCAGATCAGGTACTGAAGCCGTACAGTGCCCTGCGGAAAACAAAAATCTGGTACAAGAAGCTGGCCGTCTATATCATCCAGATGGCACTGTATAACGCTTACGTGCTATTCCGTTCTACCAGCCAGAGGGGGACATTTATGCACTTTCAAGAGGAAGTCATAAAGGGCCTAATATTTGGGAACCAGCAGGCAGAGGGCCCCAGTACTTCTAGTACTGGCCCCAGTACTTCTAGTACTGGCCCCCGTATTGTACCAGGGCAGCATTTTCCTGATGAAATCCCCTCCACTGGAAAAAAGGGCAGGACACAAAAAAGGTGCAAAGTTTGCTATAAAAAGGGAATAAGAAAGCAAACTATTTTCCAGTGTGACACTTGCCCCGACAAACCCGGCCTATGTATAAAGGAGTGTTTTAAAATATACCACACATCTATGGATTATTAGGTTCATAATTTCACCGTGCTTCGGGGGTCTTGCTAATGCCACATAGCACCCACCATTCATTCCACCAGAATCTGAGCCGCAAAATCCAAAAATCACTCCTTCCCTTCTGAGTCCTGCCATGCACCCAACTGGTATTTTTTGGTCACATGTGAGGCATTGCCGTACTCGGGAGAAATTGGGGCATAGATTTTGGGGTGCTTTTTCTCCTTCATACCTTCTGAAAATGAAAAATTTTGAGCCAGAACTGCATTTTTATGTAAAAAAAATGTAATTTTTCATTTTCACTGCCCAGTTGTATCAAAATTGGTGAAACCCCTGGGGGTTTGAAATGTACACTATACCCCTAGATGAATTCCCTGAGGGGTGTAGTTTGCAAAATGGGGTCACTTGTGGGGGGGTTCCACTGTATTGGTGCTTTGGGGGTCTTGCTAATGCGACATAGCACCCACCAACATTCCACCAGAATCTGTGCTGCAAAATCCAAATATCACTCCTTCCCTTCTGAGTCCTGCCATTTTTTGGTCACACATGAAGCATTGCCGTACTCGGGAGAAATTGGGGCACAGATTTTGGGGTGCTTTGTCTCCTTCATACCTTATGAAAATGAAAAATTTTGAGCCAGAACTGCATTTTTGTGTAAAAAAATGTAATTTTTCATTTTCACTGCCCAGTTGTATCAAAATTGGTGAAACCCCTGGGGGTTTGAAATGTACACTACACCCCTAGATGAATTCCCTGAGGGGTGTAGTTTGCAAAATGGGGTCACTTGTGGGGGGGTTCCACTGTATTGATGCTTTGGGGGTCTTGCTAATGCGACATAGCACCCACCAAAATTCCACCAGAATCTGTGCTGCAAAATCCAAATATCACTCCTTCCCTTCTGAGTCCTGCCATGCACCCAACTGGTATTTTTTGGTCACATGTGAGGCATTGCCATACTCGGGAGAAATTGGGGCACAGATTTTGGGGTGCTTTGTCTCCTTCATACCTTATGAAAATGAAAAATTTTGAGCCAGAACTGCATTTTTGTGTAAAAAAATGTAATTTTTCCTTTTCACTGCCCAGTTGTACCACAATTGGTGAAACCCCTGGGGGTTTGAAATGTACACTATACCCCTAGATGAATTCCCTGAGGGGTGTAGTTTGCAAAATGGGGTCACTTGTGGGGGGGTTCCTAACTTTTAGCATCTTATGGTGCCTAGAAACCTACATGGTGCCTAAAAAATAATCTCATAAAAAGGAGGCTCCAAAATCAAGTAGGTGCTCCTTCTATTATGAAGCCTGTGGTTTGGTCAACGTGCACTCTAGGGCCACATATAGGATATTTATGAAAACAAAAGAATTGGGGGAATCAATTTTTAGTCACATTTCTCTAGTAAAATCTACTGTGTTCCTTAGAAAAATGTATTAAAATTGCAAATCTGCAAAAAAAAATGAAATTTTGAAATTTCACCTACACTTTGTTTTAATTCCTGTGAAACACCTAAAGGGTTAACAAACTTCCAAAATGCTGTTTTGAATACTGTGAGGGGTGCAGTTTTTGAAATGGCATCATTTATGGGGGTGTCTCACATACAAGTCCCTCAAAGTCACATCAGAACTGAACTGGTCCCTAAAAAAAATCAGTGTTTGAAATTTTCTTGAAAATTTGAAAATTTGCTATTCATATTGTAAGCCTCCTAGTGTCCAAAAAAATTAAAAGGAAGTTGAAATAATGATGGAAACATAAAGTAGACATATGGTCTATGTTAGTTATTAACTATTTTGAGTGGTATGATTATTTGTCTCACAAGCAGAAAATTTAACATTTTGCAAATTGCTAAATTTTCCATTTTTTTACGACATTTTGGTATTTTTCACATAAAAACACAGACTGTATCGACCCAAATTTACCACTAATTTGAAGTACAATGTGTCACGAGAAAACAATCTCAAAATCACTGGGATAAGTAAAAGCAAAAAAAAGTTATCCCCACTTAAGTGATACATGTCAGATTTGAAAAAAAGGGCTCTGTCAGGAAGGGGTTAAACAAAAAATTAAAAAAAAGGGCACACTCGCACAAAGTCTCGCACCAAGTCTCGCACCCCTGGCTATGACATTTATCCCATAGTCTCAAACACCCATATTAGACTGGAAACACAGTTCTCAGTACTGATTTTATTACAGTGGGAAAATATCACAATAATATAGTCTTTGGGCTGTTTCTGTGATTACAGATTAGCTAATAGCTTGCACAAGGTAATGGGAATGCATGCAGCATGCCCTGACATTTGGGGCAGAAGTTGAACTTACATGTTTTCTTACTTACCTGTTAGTATTCTACCACATTAGGACTGTAAATAACCATTGCCTGGTGTGGGGATGTAGTTGTATAAAAGTACCTAACGCACACAAAAAAAAGGCCCAGCATTGCACCATATATGTTTTAGAGCAGTGGTAGCCAACTCCAGTCCTCGAGAGCTACCAACAGTGCACATTTCCCATTCAACCTAGCTGCTGCACAGGTGCACTAATTACTCGCTGAAACATTTTAACAGACCCACAGGTGGAGCTAATTATTTCACTTGTGATTCTGTGAGGAGACCTGGAAATCCTGAACTGTTGGTAGCTCTTGAGGACTGGAGTTGGCTACCCCTGTTTTAGACTGTTTCACATGGCTTGGTGGTATTTGTAGTTCTGCGACAGCTTGATTTGTGCAGCCAATGTGAAAGAAAGGAGGAGCAGTTAGACACTTGTAGATTAGCTGTGTCTGTATCGCTGGTGGCGTAATCTCTGCCATATACTGCTTTCCTGACCGTCACGGTGTGCGTTGAGGTTGACTAGTAATGAGCACAATTACAGGAAAGATGCCTGTTCATATTTGGGTGTTGTACATCCACATGTATCTGCACCTGCCTTCTATCAGGTGCAAAAGATATGCCTTCAACCAAGCAAATAGGCACAATGCAGTTATTTTGCAGCAGCCGTATGTATGAACCCACTCAATGTATTTGGCCTATGTTCATCCAGCTGTGTCAGATGCACAGATTGGGCACATGTGAATTTTTTTGGGTGAACACTTTCAAAGTAATATCACAGAACAATGTACTTCTACATGATGCACAGACTCATAATATGCGTGACCAGTAGCACTGATGTGGCCTTTGTGTTTGTCTAAGACGTTCTTTGGGTGGGAATTGAGGTCAGGGATGACCACTTCCAGCCTGTAGCAGAATTGTAGAGGTTTTTAAATGGAGCAGATGGAAAATACTCTTCAAATGTTCTGACTTTTTAGCTAATGGTTCTGTGATTGCAGATTCATACCAGCAGATAAAGTGGCAAAGCGGGAGCACGCATCAGCACTCATCGCTATGAGCAGCTTTTGAGCTGAAAGCCGCTCAGGCGACTAAACTGAGCAGCTTTCGGTTCAAAGTCCCCCCCAGTGTGTATTGATCTTTACTAATATGACACACATACTAGTGTTTGAGCAGTGCGTAGCAATCACATTTGAGAAATGCTTATAGTGTGCTATGTTCCTTTAGGTTACATTGACTGCAGATAAGCTAATCTCTACACAATCTTTCACATGTAATTTCTTTAATGTCAAGCTTAAGCCATATTAACCCCTTTGGTGGCATGCCTGGAAATTAGTATTACGCCTGCTCCCGGATTCCTATTAGCTCAAAAGTGGGCTTGACTATTTAATGGTTTACGCTGATTCCTGGGTGCCGCAGGTAGGGGGCAGCTGGAAGAGCTGCTGTTAACCAAGACCATAGTGATTGTACACCGACTCTTGCACCCGCGGCACTGCTGTTTGCCTCCTTTTACTGTGCACAGTCAGAGTAGGAAAACGGCGGTGCTGCATGTGTGGGAGCCGCATCTCATTAAGAAAAGAGCCACCCGTGCTGTAGACCTTTCAATCCACACCCCTACGTCATATGACAAACAGCAGCACATTCACAGTCTCCCCTGCCTGCATCCAAATCCCCCCCTCCATAGACAAGTGATATCAGAATATATATAGCTTTTATGCTTCACTGGTTTATCGCGTAGACCGTAATGGTGAGATTCCTTTGCTATTCAACTTGCTATGCAATCTTTGCTAACTCATGTGCTATTTACATATAAAGGGCCCTACACACATGCCGATGTGTGCAGGGCTACCTAGCTGCGCTATGTCGGGCTGTGCTGCGCCGCTATCACCTAGCACACAGAGCTGACAGCCCACACACAGAGCGAGCTGTCAGCTCTGTGTGCTAAGCGAGCGGACAGCACCAGTGTTCTCCGGTGGGAGAACACTGCCGATGCCGAGATTGATGGACACTGTCCGTCAATCTCGGCCACCGATAAAGACGCGCGGGGACGCGCGCCGATGCAGATACAGCCCCCACACATACACCGATGTGAGGGCATTTGCTAAGCGACTTTGCAAAACTAAGCAAAATCGCTTAGAAAATGCCTTAATATCGGCATGTGTGTAGGCCGTATAATTCATGCTATCTCCATAGATTTCTACTATATAGTCATTGCTGCCCTGTCTGTCTGGGTTTCGATTTGTGCTGCCATGGAGCATGCATCGGGATTGCAAGGTAAAAACTGTGCGAACTGCATGCGATCCCGATGTGATTTTGACTATATAGTCAAAATCTGACGCTGGATTTTACCATGTGTACACACCATAAGAGACTATGTATGTATGACCACATTGTATCTACTGTACAAAATGAAACATTAGTAACTGAAATGAATGTACTGCTGAGGAAACATTAAATGCAAATTCAGTAGATACATAATAATATAATGATCACCACCAGAATGTAGTCATTTAACAAACTGTGGGGCAGATGTATTAAGCCCTGAGAAGAGATAAAGTGGAGCTAAAGTAAAAGGGGTACTTGTGTAGTTTCACGGCGCCACCGGGCGCACAGTCTGTGTCTGAAACTTGGCAGCCTGCCAGACGCTCTGTTTAACTGTGCGCGTGCCGCTCTAGCTGTTCTCAGCGCAGCGTGTGGCTGCTTTCCTAATGTAAGCTACGTAATCAGCATAGCACTGGGCAGCAGCAGCGCACGCTGCCCAGCGCTGACAGGTCACTCTGGTACTTGTAGTTCCACAGTGAAATAGGCAGTCCTGCGCACCGCTGACAACCCAGCAATTTAGACGCTAAAGCGTCTAAATCCAGAGACTCCCTGAACCGGACACTGCGGCAATTTAGAGGTCTAGATTTAGACGTCTAAATCCAGACTCCCTGCAAACCGCTAAGATGGGGGCATCTAAATTTAGATGCTAAAGCCTCTAAATTTAGTAGGGTCTAGGGGTACACTATTAAACCTGTTCACAATGACACTAGTCGACGTAAGAGCTGTCGACCTTGTTAATTCCACTATCCACGCCAACCCGAAGCGTGGCGAGCGCAGCGAGCCGGCGGTACGCGTCCTATGACCTTTTCATACCCCCACTATCCACGTCAGCGTGGAGTTGATTTTATAAAGTGTGGCGAGCCCCGCGAGGGGACGCGCATACCTTCACAGGTATCCGCGTCCCCTCACCACACTTTATAAAATCAACTCCACGCCGACGTGGATAGTGGGGGTATGAAAAGGTCGTAGGACGCGTACCGCCGCCGCTCGCCACGCTTCGGGTTGGCGTGGATAGTGGAATTAACAAGGTCGACAGCTGTTACGTCGACTAGTGTCATTGTGAACAGGTTTAATAGTGTACCCCTAGACCCTACTAAATTTAGAGGCTTTAGCATCTAAATTTAGATGCCCCCATCTTAGCTGCGTAAAAATCTAGACTTCTAAATTGCCGGGGTGTTCCGGTTCAGGGAGTCTCTGGATTTAGATGCTTTAGCGTCTAAATTGCCAGGTTGTCAGCGGTGCGCAGGACTGCCTATTTCACTGTGGAACTACAAGTACCACAGTGACCTGTCAGCGCTGGGCAGCGTGCGCTGCTGCTGCCCAGCGCTATGCTGATAACGTTACTTACATAAGGAAAGCAGCCACGCGCTACGCTGAGAACAGCTAGAGCGGCACGCACACAGTAAACACAGTCTGGCAGACTGCCAAGTTTCAAAGTTTCACTGTGCGCGCGGTGGCGCTGTGAAACTACACAAGTACCGTAAAAGGAGATTAAGCACCAGCCAATCATCTCCCAACTGTCATTTTCAAACACAGTTCATTGGCTGGTGCTTTATCTCCTTTCATTTTATCTCCATCTCTAGGCATAACACATCTGACCCAATATTTTAAGTATTCACACTGGTAAACCTTTTTTTTTTTAAATGAGCTTTTAATATAATAAAAAAATATATTTCAACATTATTAACTAACCAGTGATATGTGGGCCTTATTCTAGTTCATTCTTACTGACAAAATCCTTCTTAGAAGGACAAAACCATGTGCACTGCAGGGGGCAGATGTAAAATGTGCAGAGATAATTCGTTTGGGTGAGTTATTTTGTTTCTGTGCAGAGTAAATACTGGCTGCGTTATTTTTACACTGCAATATAGATCTCTCTTTCAAGTAAAACCCCACCCAAATCCCCAAATCTAATTCTCTCTGCACAAGTAACATATGCCCCACCTGCAGTGCACATGGTTTTGTCCATCTAAGAAGGATTTTGTCAGAAAGAGTGAACTAGAATAAGGCCCTGCGAGGGACGGTGGTTCACGCTACTTAAGGTAAGCTTTTGCACTTAACACTTGCTCACTGTATGTATTCACCTTGACAAAGGGGCGCCGAGGTACTGTGATTGGAGAGGGGAGAGTGCCGGACCGCACACAGCCAGTATATATATATATATATTTTATTCTAGGTCCCCTCCCAGCTACAAAGGATTGATAGTGATGTGTATAGATTGTGTATCCTCTGGGTGATGGTGAAATATTAATAACTAGCTGACCCGCCCGGCGTTGCCCGGGAAAACCTTGGGGTTTCTTTATTTCCAAAATTGCTGAAAAATGTCATCTTACAGTATGCTGTGACAAAGACCTAAGATTGTAATTTGTTATAGATTCCACCATAATGTTAGAATGTGTTTGCATTGATACTCAATGATGACAATGAAATCAGGTGTGGTGTTGTTGTTTGAAACACAACGCTCCTGAGTTGAAAACTTGTATGTGTTGATGAATTCCACATCCACTCCTGAGATTTAGCACCCACATCCACATCCACTCCTGAGATTTAGCACCTACCTTCTGAGGGTCAGAAATCGGTACAAAATCAGAAAGGGACATGTCCACACCTCAATTTCTATACTTTCAATGGTACAGTTTCTAGGGTGTGTAATTACAGGCGCTGAGTGCGTGGGGTCCGGGGTGGGCGTTACATACCGCGCCATAATTAATTAAAAATTCACTGCTCCCTGCCACTGCCCTCACCGAACCTGCCTGCAGCAGTCTCTGAGGTCTGGGGATCTGTAAAGCACATGCACCGAGCATCTCTACCAAACAGTGGGGCAGCCCCTGAGTGTGGGAGCAGGTCCGCGGGCCTGGCCACATGATGTCATGACGACGCACACTATCCGCATCACTGTAATGCACCACTGGGAATGGGTGCAATGGGCCAAATTCTTCCCTACACCCGCCGGGCCAATCCACTGATCCAGCCATCCCAATCATCAATGGATGCATTGATAAGGTTTGGAGTTTAAGAAGTTGAAGAATAAGACTGAGAAAAAGAATTGCCATGTTCCAAAGTGTACAATTTACTCAATAAATCGTGAAAAAAATGTAAGTGTACATAGAAGTACAATCAAGAAATGAATTAGGATTAAAAAATAAGTTCTGATTCAAACTGATAATTGTTTGGATGGGGTGGGTTGTGAAACAAATCTATAGGTGAGGGTATGGATATTGTGGGCATAATTGGTGTTTGTTACACCTACAGGGGTCCCTCAATTGATGGGATTTTCACTACAGTGTCACGGTCACAGTGTCACCATAGGGGGATTCCCAATTGGGGTCCAGGTGGTCTTTTAGGGACCCTTTACAATCCTGTAGGTCTTTTCTCCTTGAGCTTACAGTCTCCCTTAATGATAGTCAATCACTGAGGGAGACCGTAGGCTCCAGGAGAAGAGACCAACGGGATTGTAAAGGGGTCCCTAAAAGACCACCTGAACCCCAATTGGAAATCCCCCTACGGTGACACTGTAGTGAGAATTTCTCATCAACTGGGGACCCCCTGTAGGTGTACCAAACACCAATTATGCCCACAATATGCATACCCCCTCCACCTATAGATTTGTTTCGCAACCCACCGCCATCCAAATAATTATCAGTTTGAATCAGAATTAATTTTTTAATCCTACTTTCATTTCTTGATTGTACTGTACTTCTATGTACACATATTTTTTTCACGATTTATTGAGTAAATTGTACACTATAACGTGACAAATCTTCATCTCAGTCTTATTCTTCAACTTCTTACACTCATAACATTCAAACAAATGCATGCAGCGCTCATGCCCATCGACCAAACATTATCTATGAACCAAAAGAGTCTGGGAAACCCTTAAGGCAGGGCTGTGCCTGATATCCAACTGACTAACAGGGTGAGTGCAGTGTACCCACTTTGTATTGATCAATGGGTGCATTGGCCAGGACAAATATTTCTCAGTGCAACTGGCCGGGCAGCGCAGTGACAGGCTGGAGGACTGGAGAGACGGATATGGAGAACAAAGTAGAAATGGTACATTAGGTACAGTTTTTATTTGCTGGTACAGACGGTTAAATAAACGGCAAATTATTTTGTATGTGTTCTGTGTGTGTTGTAGTGTATGTGGTTGTGTGTGTTGTATTGTATGTATCTGTCCAATGCGTAAGTGTGTGAGGTGTGCTACGTATATACAGTATGTGTTTGTTGTGTCTTTGTGTATCTGTGCAATGTTTAAGTGTGTGTTTTGTGTGTGTCGTACTGTTTTTTGGGTGTGTGTGGTGAATGTGGGTGTGTGTTGTGCTGTTAGAGGTATGTTATGTGTGTGTGTTGTGTGTATCTGCCCTATGTGTAAGTGCGTAAGGTGTGCTATGTATAAATCTGTGTGTGTGTAGTGTGCTGTGTGTATCTGTGCAATGTTTAAGTGTGTGTTTTGTGTATTGTACTGTTTTTGGGTGTGTGTTGTAGTGAATGTGGGTGTGTGTTGTACTGTGAGTGTTGTGTGTATCTGCCGAATGTGTAAGTTTGTGATGTGTGCTACGTATATATGTGTGTGTAGTGTGCTTTGCGTATCCTGGCAATGTTTAAGTGTGTATGTTCTGTGTGTTTGTTGTACTGTTTTTGGGTGCGTGTTGTAGTGTGTATGGATTTGTATTGTACTGCATGTGTGTGTGTGTGTGTGTGTATCTGTCCAATGTGTAAGTGTGTGAGGTGCTCTACGTATAAATGTGTGTGTTGTGTGCTATGTGTGCGTATGTGGTGTACTGTGTGTGTGCGTGTACAATGTGTATGTGTGTGTGTGTTGTGTGGTCTATGTATATCCTCAATTATTTCCTAATTGTTTAAAGCCTTCACCATAATGTTAGAATGTGTCATTCATACTCAATGACAGCAATGAAATCAGGTGTGGAGTTGTTCCTTTGCAAACGGTTTCCCAGATCATCGATCTTTTCCCCAGAACATCAATGAAGGTAAATTACAACTTGGTGTTTTTTAAATTTCTAAGTGAAATTTCCCCAAAACGGCTTCGAGGTGCATACCACCGGGTCCAGAGGTATCTTGTTGCTGAATTTGGTGTCTCTGAGTGCCACGGTGTGTCCGCAATGCGACGGACACGCACGCACACACACACACACACACACACACGCACACAGATTCTTCAACTTATTATATAGATACCATATAAATCTTGTGCAGATACACTTTTATTTATTTTTATTTTGTTCCCATGCTGTCCCAGCCTTTAATTCCAGAGCTCAAGATGATCGGATACCTCTTTCACACCAGCCTATTTTCAGGGGTTGATCCCAGGAACGACCAGAACAAGTGCTGGTGTGAAAGGGCCCGGCCGAAGTCCCGGGACCATTGTCCCAGGATTTCAACCCTGCATGCTCGCATAGTTGCTCCCGGGATCATCCCGGTATGAAAAGTACTTACGCGGCTTTCCTGTCCTGGCAGTGGTGCGGGAAGCGAACCCCGAACTCTCTCTGCCGCTGAGGAAGCCGCCGGTCTCTGCCTCCCTGTTGATGCTGCCATACTCATGCTGATGGGGTGTCCCCCGGATTTCCCATCCCTGCCTTCCCTTATGGTGACCCTATCGCCCGGCTGCATTCTAGAATGGGATCGGAGGAGGCAGCCCAGGTCAGGCAGGGAGTGCTGTCCTCAAATAGCAGCTGTGAGTGTCCAGGAGGTACAGTAACACAGCTCCTGTCACAGCACCCACTACCCCCCTCACACCAGAAAATACAGGGACTAGGCTGGTGTGAAAGGGGCCAACCCAGAAATGTCCCTACATGATCCCAGGACTGTGTTCCCAGGTAAGCTGTGCATTTTCTGGTGTGAAAGGGGTATGATATGGAAAACCCACCAAACAGTACGGCAATCACATTTACCTAATTATAAATGTGCACCTCGTTGTATAACCATGCCCAGTCGGCCCTGAGGACGACACCCGGGCGCATCCTGAACAGCAGGACCCCTGGAATATATGTTCCCTGTGTGATTACTGTACAACGACCAGTGGCACTGCTGATGGCTGCTCAGCGAATATATGTCCCTGTGTCTATAAACCCCAGAGTACATCTAGTGTATGTACATTTTACAAAAAGAAGAAAAAAAGAACTGTTTGGGGGAACGCACTGATCATTTTAAAATGTAACGTTTATTAGTATTAATTTTATTATTCCCTATATCATAGTTGGGGAATTAATGTAAAACAGCAGAATATTTTGTAGGGGTTAAAATCATGTACAACCAATACACAAATACATATAGTGTGTTTAAAGAGAAGACATTTGTGTGTTTAAAATGTACACAGGTGTCTGTCCAAAAGCTGAAAAAGCTGGTGAACAGCAAAATGCTGCATTGGCACATGTTCTGTCTGAAAGATGCCTGTTAGCCTGAATTATATGAAGTTTGAATAATGAATTGATAAATAATATATAATATCTTAAATAATATCTACCCAGTAAAAACTCTGATAGAAAGTAGTGCATTATATATAAAAATAGCACACTGAAAATAGTGCATATACAGATGGAGCGGGAGACATCTTTGCAGGGGATGGCGGAAGTCACCATCTGCCGTAAGGGGATGCGTCGCCTTACAACAGGGCTCCCTCCGGGTCCCCGCAGCCTCACCGACGCCCCCCTGGTCCTCACCGCACCCCCCCCCCCCCCCTAACCCTGTTCGTCTCCCTGAAGCGGAGACTGACAGGGTTCCCGCTGACGGGAAACGGACGCACGAGCGCCCCAGTCTCTATCGCGGTGCAAGGGATCTGGCGAGCGCCGGCCAAAGATGTCTTCCGCTCCACCTGTACAGTGATCACAGGAGGGCACCAAGATATCATTATCTGTAGCTCTGAGCATTTTCCATGGACATGGAATGACCAGAGGAGGGTGCCAATAGATCACCATCTGTGCTAATAAAGCCACAATGCGGCCTAAACAACATGTAACACATTGTAACACCTTGCAATCACTGTGCTTAGTGTCAAATGTATTTGTATCTGTATTATACTATAAATTGAAACATTCTGACAACAAGCATATTGTGCCTTAACAAGGACACAACATACCAATTTCTTGCTGCAATATCAGAGCCACAACCACAGAGTCTAAATCCAGAGACTCCCTGAACCGGACACTGCGGCAATTTAGAGGTCTAGATTTAGACGTCTAAATCCAGACTCCCTGCAAACCGCTAAGATGGGGGCATCTAAATTTAGATGCTAAAGCCTCTAAATTTAGTAGGGTCTAGGGGTACACTATTAAACCTGTTCACAATGACACTAGTCGACGTAAGAGCTGTCGACCTTGTTAATTCCACTATCCACGCCAACCCGAAGCGTGGCGAGCGCAGCGAGCCGGCGGTACGCGTCCTATGACCTTTTCATACCCCCACTATCCACGTCAGCGTGGAGTTGATTTTATAAAGTGTGGCGAGCCCCGCGAGGGGACGCGGATACCTTCACAGGTATCCGCGTCCCCTCACCACACTTTATAAAATCAACTCCACGCCGACGTGGATAGTGGGGGTATGAAAAGGTCGTAGGACGCGTACCGCCGCCGCTCGCCACGCTTCGGGTTGGCGTGGATAGTGGAATTAACAAGGTCGACAGCTGTTACGTCGACTAGTGTCATTGTGAACAGGTTTAATAGTGTACCCCTAGACCCTACTAAATTTAGAGGCTTTAGCATCTAAATTTAGATGCCCCCATCTTAGCTGCGTAAAATTTAGACTTCTAAATTGCCGGGGTGTTCCGGTTCAGGGAGTCTCTGGATTTAGATGCTTTAGCGTCTAAATTGCCGGGTTGTCAGCGGTGCGCAGGACTGCCTATTTCACTGTGGAACTACAAGTACCACAGTGACCTGTCAGCGCTGGGCAGCGTGCGCTGCTGCTGCCCAGCGCTATGCTGATAACGTTACTTACATAAGGAAAGCAGCCACGCGCTGCGCTGAGAACAGCTAGAGCGGCACGCACACAGTAAACACAGTCTGGCAGACTGCCAAGTTTCAAAGTTTCACTGTGCGCGCGGTGGCGCTGTGAAACTACACAAGTACCGTAAAAGGAGATTAAGCACCAGCCAATCATCTCCCAACTGTCATTTTCAAACACAGTTCATTGGCTGGTGCTTTATCTCCTTTCATTTTATCTCCATCTCTAGGCATAACACATCTGACCCAATATTTTAAGTATTCACACTGGTAAACCTTTTTTTTTTTAAATGAGCTTTTAATATAATAAAAAAATATATTTCAACATTATTAACTAACCAGTGATATGTGGGCCTTATTCTAGTTCATTCTTACTGACAAAATCCTTCTTAGAAGGACAAAACCATGTGCACTGCAGGGGGCAGATGTAAAATGTGCAGAGATAATTCGTTTGGGTGAGTTATTTTGTTTCTGTGCAGAGTAAATACTGGCTGCGTTATTTTTACACTGCAATATAGATCTCTCTTTCAAGTAAAACCCCACCCAAATCCCCAAATCTAATTCTCTCTGCACAAGTAACATATGCCCCACCTGCAGTGCACATGGTTTTGTCCATCTAAGAAGGATTTTGTCAGAAAGAGTGAACTAGAATAAGGCCCTGCGAGGGACGGTGGTTCACGCTACTTAAGGTAAGCTTTTGCACTTAACACTTGCTCACTGTATGTATTCACCTTGACAAAGGGGCGCCGAGGTACTGTGATTGGAGAGGGGAGAGTGCCGGACCGCACACAGCCAGTATATATATATATATATATATATTTTATTCTAGGTCTCCTCCCAGCTACAAAGGATTGATAGTGATGTGTATAGATTGTGTATCCTCTGGGTGATGGTGAAATATTAATAACTAGCTGACCCGCCCGGCGTTGCCCGGGAAAACCTTGGGGTTTCTTTATTTCTAAAATTGCTGAAAAATGTCATCTTACAGTATGCTGTGACAAAGACCTAAGATTGTAATTTGTTATAGATTCCACCATAATGTTAGAATGTGTTTGCATTGATACTCAATGATGACAATGAAATCAGGTGTGGTGTTGTTGTTTGAAACACAACGCTCCTGAGTTGAAAACTTGTATGTGTTGATGAATTCCACATCCACTCCTGAGATTTAGCACCCACATCCACATCCACTCCTGAGATTTAGCACCTACCTTCTGAGGGTCAGAAATCGGTACAAAATCAGAAAGGGACATGTCCACACCTCAATTTCTATACTTTCAATGGTACAGTTTCTAGGGTGTGTAATTACAGGCGCTGAGTGCGTGGGGTCCGGGGTGGGCGTTACATACCGCGCCATAATTAATTAAAAATTCACTGCTCCCTGCCACTGCCCTCACCGAACCTGCCTGCAGCAGTCTCTGAGGTCTGGGGATCTGTAAAGCACATGCACCGAGCATCTCTACCAAACAGTGGGGCAGCCCCTGAGTGTGGGAGCAGGTCCGCGGGCCTGGCCACATGATGTCATGACGACGCACACTATCCGCATCACTGTAATGCACCACTGGGAATGGGTGCAATGGGCCAAATTCTTCCCTACACCCGCCGGGCCAATCCACTGATCCAGCCATCCCAATCATCAATGGATGCATTGATAAGGTTTGGAGTTTAAGAAGTTGAAGAATAAGACTGAGAAAAAGAATTGCCATGTTCCAAAGTGTACAATTTACTCAATAAATCGTGAAAAAAATGTAAGTGTACATAGAAGTACAATCAAGAAATGAATTAGGATTAAAAAATAAGTTCTGATTCAAACTGATAATTGTTTGGATGGGGTGGGTTGTGAAACAAATCTATAGGTGAGGGTATGGATATTGTGGGCATAATTGGTGTTTGTTACACCTACAGGGGTCCCTCAATTGATGGGATTTTCACTACAGTGTCACGGTCACAGTGTCACCATAGGGGGATTCCCAATTGGGGTCCAGGTGGTCTTTTAGGGACCCTTTACAATCCTGTAGGTCTTTTCTCCTTGAGCTTACAGTCTCCCTTAATGATAGTCAATCACTGAGGGAGACCGTAGGCTCCAGGAGAAGAGACCAACGGGATTGTAAAGGGGTCCCTAAAAGACCACCTGAACCCCAATTGGAAATCCCCCTACGGTGACACTGTAGTGAGAATTTCTCATCAACTGGGGACCCCCTGTAGGTGTACCAAACACCAATTATGCCCACAATATGCATACCCCCTCCACCTATAGATTTGTTTCGCAACCCACCGCCATCCAAATAATTATCAGTTTGAATCAGAATTAATTTTTTAATCCTACTTTCATTTCTTGATTGTACTGTACTTCTATGTACACATATTTTTTTCACGATTTATTGAGTAAATTGTACACTATAACGTGACAAATCTTCATCTCAGTCTTATTCTTCAACTTCTTACACTCATAACATTCAAACAAATGCATGCAGCGCTCATGCCCATCGACCAAACATTATCTATGAACCAAAAGAGTCTGGGAAACCCTTAAGGCAGGGCTGTGCCTGATATCCAACTGACTAACAGGGTGAGTGCAGTGTACCCACTTTGTATTGATCAATGGGTGCATTGGCCAGGACAAATATTTCTCAGTGCAACTGGCCGGGCAGCGCAGTGACAGGCTGGAGGACTGGAGAGACGGATATGGAGAACAAAGTAGAAATGGTACATTAGGTACAGTTTTTATTTGCTGGTACAGACGGTTAAATAAACGGCAAATTATTTTGTATGTGTTCTGTGTGTGTTGTAGTGTATGTGGTTGTGTGTGTTGTATTGTATGTATCTGTCCAATGCGTAAGTGTGTGAGGTGTGCTACGTATATACAGTATGTGTTTGTTGTGTCTTTGTGTATCTGTGCAATGTTTAAGTGTGTGTTTTGTGTGTGTCGTACTGTTTTTTGGGTGTGTGTGGTGAATGTGGGTGTGTGTTGTGCTGTTAGAGGTATGTTATGTGTGTGTGTTGTGTGTATCTGCCCTATGTGTAAGTGCGTAAGGTGTGCTATGTATAAATCTGTGTGTGTGTAGTGTGCTGTGTGTATCTGTGCAATGTTTAAGTGTGTGTTTTGTGTATTGTACTGTTTTTGGGTGTGTGTTGTAGTGAATGTGGGTGTGTGTTGTACTGTGAGTGTTGTGTGTATCTGCCGAATGTGTAAGTTTGTGATGTGTGCTACGTATATATGTGTGTGTAGTGTGCTTTGCGTATCCTGGCAATGTTTAAGTGTGTATGTTCTGTGTGTTTGTTGTACTGTTTTTGGGTGCGTGTTGTAGTGTGTATGGATTTGTATTGTACTGCATGTGTGTGTGTGTGTGTGTGTGTATCTGTCCAATGTGTAAGTGTGTGAGGTGCTCTACGTATAAATGTGTGTGTTGTGTGCTATGTGTGCGTATGTGGTGTACTGTGTGTGTGCGTGTACAATGTGTATGTGTGTGTGTGTTGTGTGGTCTATGTATATCCTCAATTATTTCCTAATTGTTTAAAGCCTTCACCATAATGTTAGAATGTGTCATTCATACTCAATGACAGCAATGAAATCAGGTGTGGAGTTGTTCCTTTGCAAACGGTTTCCCAGATCATCGATCTTTTCCCCAGAACATCAATGAAGGTAAATTACAACTTGGTGTTTTTTAAATTTCTAAGTGAAATTTCCCCAAAACGGCTTCGAGGTGCATACCACCGGGTCCAGAGGTATCTTGTTGCTGAATTTGGTGTCTCTGAGTGCCACGGTGTGTCCGCAATGCGACGGACACGCACACGCACACACACACACACACGCACACAGATTCTTCAACTTATTATATAGATACCATATAAATCTTGTGCAGATACACTTTTATTTATTTTTATTTTGTTCCCATGCTGTCCCAGCCTTTAATTCCAGAGCTCAAGATGATCGGATACCTCTTTCACACCAGCCTATTTTCAGGGGTTGATCCCAGGAACGACCAGAACAAGTGCTGGTGTGAAAGGGCCCGGCCGAAGTCCCGGGACCATTGTCCCAGGATTTCAACCCTGCATGCTCGCATAGTTGCTCCCGGGATCATCCCGGTATGAAAAGTACTTACGCGGCTTTCCTGTCCTGGCAGTGGTGCGGGAAGCGAACCCCGAACTCTCTCTGCCGCTGAGGAAGCCGCCGGTCTCTGCCTCCCTGTTGATGCTGCCATACTCATGCTGATGGGGTGTCCCCCGGATTTCCCATCCCTGCCTTCCCTTATGGTGACCCTATCGCCCGGCTGCATTCTAGAATGGGATCGGAGGAGGCAGCCCAGGTCAGGCAGGGAGTGCTGTCCTCAAATAGCAGCTGTGAGTGTCCAGGAGGTACAGTAACACAGCTCCTGTCACAGCACCCACTACCCCCCTCACACCAGAAAATACAGGGACTAGGCTGGTGTGAAAGGGGCCAACCCAGAAATGTCCCTACATGATCCCAGGACTGTGTTCCCAGGTAAGCTGTGCATTTTCTGGTGTGAAAGGGGTATGATATGGAAAACCCACCAAACAGTACGGCAATCACATTTACCTAATTATAAATGTGCACCTCGTTGTATAACCATGCCCAGTCGGCCCTGAGGACGACACCCGGGCGCATCCTGAACAGCAGGACCCCTGGAATATATGTTCCCTGTGTGATTACTGTACAACGACCAGTGGCACTGCTGATGGCTGCTCAGCGAATATATGTCCCTGTGTCTATAAACCCCAGAGTACATCTAGTGTATGTACATTTTACAAAAAGAAGAAAAAAAGAACTGTTTGGGGGAACGCACTGATCATTTTAAAATGTAACGTTTATTAGTATTAATTTTATTATTCCCTATATCATAGTTGGGGAATTAATGTAAAACAGCAGAATATTTTGTAGGGGTTAAAATCATGTACAACCAATACACAAATACATATAGTGTGTTTAAAGAGAAGACATTTGTGTGTTTAAAATGTACACAGGTGTCTGTCCAAAAGCTGAAAAAGCTGGTGAACAGCAAAATGCTGCATTGGCACATGTTCTGTCTGAAAGATGCCTGTTAGCCTGAATTATATGAAGTTTGAATAATGCATTGATAAATAATATATAATATCTTAAAAGAAGGGGTAGTATTTAACTACACCCAGTAAAAACTCTGATAGAAAGTAGTGCATTATATATAAAAATAGCACACTGAAAATAGTGCATATACAGATGGAGCGGGAGACATCTTTGCAGGGGATGGCGGAAGTCACCATCTGCCGTAAGGGGATGCGTCGCCTTACAACAGGGCTCCCTCCGGGTCCCCGCAGCCTCACCGACGCCCCCCTGGTCCTCACCGCACCCCCCCCCCCCCTAACCCTGTTCGTCTCCCTGAAGCGGAGACTGACAGGGTTCCCGCTGACGGGAAACGGACGCACGAGCGCCCCAGTCTCTATCGCGGTGCAAGGGATCTGGCGAGCGCCGGCCAAAGATGTCTTCCGCTCCACCTGTACAGTGATCACAGGAGGGCACCAAGATATCATTATCTGTAGCTCTGAGCATTTTCCATGGACATGGAATGACCAGAGGAGGGTGCCAATAGATCACCATCTGTGCTAATAAAGCCACAATGCGGCCTAAACAACATGTAACACATTGTAACACCTTGCAATCACTGTGCTTAGTGTCAAATGTATTTGTATCTGTATTATACTATAAATTGAAACATTCTGACAACAAGCATATTGTGCCTTAACAAGGACACAACATACCAATTTCTTGCTGCAATATCAGAGCCACAACCACAGAGTATAAATAATAAATTCTTCTTCAGGGCTATATTAAATGGACATTTCTTTTGGACAGACACCTGTGTACATTTTAAACACACAAATTTCTCTTTAAACACACTATATGTATTTGTGTATTGGTTGTACATGATTTTAACCCCTATAAAATTTTCTGCTGTTTACATGAATTCCCCAACTCTGATATAGGGAATATTAAAATTATTATTAATAAAAGTTACATTTGACCAGTGCGTTCCCCCAAACAGTTCTTTTTTCTTCTTTTTGTAAAATGTACATACCCATGCTGTAGGGCACAGTATCCCCAATACAAATGTAAACATCAGTGATTAATCAATTTATAAGGTTGTGCGGATACAAATCATAATCATCACGGAGTAAATACCTATGTGAATACATTTAGTGTATACCTGTATGTGTTATGTAAATTTGTACAGTCATTGTTAACTGTTACCTAACTGGCTGTTGCACAGCAATCCAAATCTAATTCCTAGTATACGCAAGTATACCTGGCCAATAAAGCTGATCTGATAACGAACACTCTTGCTGTCCAGAAGTAGTTCAATAAGTACATTTTAAATGAAAATATACATGTAAAAGGTTTTTTTTTTTTTTATTATTTGTTTGACATGTGGCCAGCTTAAGACTTTGTATTGCAAAAGACCTTTGTACATCATTATACATGATGTATAGGTAATAAAACTCATAGAACCTGCCCTGGTTTTCCCTGCAAGTTCTGTTCTCAATATATAGTCTTATCTGTAGATTACTGGGTCAACAGTTAATAAGATAACGCATACTCGAGAGTAGAAGCCCTTTGCACTTGGGTTGAACCACCCTACTTATTTTCTCAGGTCTAAGATTTCTAGACGTATTTATCCAAGCTACACACCATGGCTTCTACTGATCTAAGAGAAGAATTAGTCTGCTCCATCTGTTTGGACATTTATACAGATCCTGTAACACTGAGATGTGGACACAATTTCTGCAGAGTGTGTATTGAGGATTTCCTGATTACACAGGGACAATCCGGTATTTATACCTGTCCTGAATGCAGAGAAGAGTTTCCGGATAATCCTGTACTGAGGAAGAACACGACTCTGTGTAATATAGCAGAAAGTTTTCTTTTTAAGACAAAACAGGAAGAGACTGGAGTCTCTGCCACTTACTGTGACTCTCCTGTTCCTGTACTTAAATCATGTCATCAGTGTGAAAGATTCACTTGTGATCAACATTTAAAGAGAAATAACGAGTCTGCAGAACATACCTTAATACACCCCAACCCTTCATTGGAGAACAAACAACAGTGCTCTGTCCACAAGAAGGTTCTTGAGTTCTACTGCACTGAGGACACTGCCAGTATCTGTGTTTGTTGCAGGCTGGAGAAAAAGCACAGTGGGCATCAGTTGTGGACATTGGAGGAAGCCTGTATAAGAAAGAAAAGAGAACTACAAAATCTTTTGGAGAAACTGGCCACAAAGAAAGCAGAGACTGAAAGAAGCAGTGAGAACCTGCTGGAGCGCAGGAGAAAAATACAGGAGAAAGCTGTTGGTGAGACAGACAGAGTTACTGTTCTATTTGAAGACATCAGGAGACAGCTGAACGACCTAGAGAAGAGAGTCCTCAATGAGGTCTCCAGGCAGGAAGAGCAGGATTTACTTTTAGTTTCTGATCTAATGCAGCAGCTGGAAATAAAGAAGGATGAGCTGTCAAGGAAGATGCGACACATTGAGGAGCTGTGTAACATGACCGATCCAGTGACTGTCTTACAGGAACCATATGGAGATAACTTATGTGATACTGGGGAGTTTGATTATGAAGACACAGAGAGAGGTGACAATAAAGGACTCAATTTCAGTGACCTGGAGGAAGGTCTTATCTCTTTGACATTACAAGCAGGTTTATCTTCTATTTTTGATAATGTAAATACAGCATTTCATGGGACTTTGGACATTGTATTTGATGTTAGTACAGCTGGTAATAATTTAGTCATTTCTGGTGACCGGAAAACTGCATGCTGGTCAGACATAAACCAGGGACGGCCAAATACAGTAGCAAGATTTGAGTATTATCAGGTTTTAAGCACCAGGAGTTTTTCCTCCGGACGACACTACTGGGAAGTGGAGACTAGTGACACAGGGGGATGTAGAATAGGTGTGTGTTATCCTAGTACACAGCGGAAAGGAGGACACTCCCTCTTTGGGAATAATAATGTCTCCTGGTGTTTGCGATGGTGTAACAATCAGCTTTATGTTATGCATAACAGTACAGTAATACAGCTAGTACATAAGTTTCCTAGTCATAAATTGAGAATATATCTTGATTATGATGCCGGACAGTTGTCCTTTTATGAGCTGTGTGACCCAATCAGACACTTACACACCTTTACTGCCGCCTTCACTGAGCCACTCCATGCTGCATTCTGTGTGTGGACCGGTTGGGTACGAGTACAGGGCTACAAAACAAACTAATGAAACGTGTATCGAACGGATATTCTAGAAAAATCAATGTTGTATTTGTTGATTTCTGTACACTGTGCAACTAGAATATATGCACATTTCAGGGGTGCGCTTTCAGTGTACGCATTTGTCCCAATCCTGAAAGATAACAAGTTCGGAAGTATACCTATTGTGACAAGAACACTGAAATAGTGTTTGAGGGCAGGTATGTTTGTCCCAGGTTCTGGTCTTACACATTTTAGAAACAGGAAACTTCCATGAGAGTGTTTCTTTTTGTTAAAGCTGAGTAAAGGCCCAGTTCAGGTGTTTGGCCTCACAGAGGGCTAATCAGGGCTTGCAAGGGCTTTATAGAGCTGCTAGACTGATCAGTGTGGGCAGACTGCCTGGGGAGACTGCAGAATCTCTGTGAGAGAAACAAGCTGTCTTATGCAAGTGAGCCATCCAGTAGTGACTGGAAAACTTTGTGTTTTGTTTAGAGACAGTTCGGAATGTCCTATGATTAGTTAGTGCCGGACAGGCAAGGAATTTTCTTTTTATGTTTATTTTATTTTCTGCTTAATAAAATTGGTTGTGGCCAGTTGCACCCCAAAGACTGGACTTGTATGATTTCTCAGCTGCTGCTTTCTACCCCAGGAAAAGGTATCTGGTTCCCCTACAGCAGTGGTAGCCAACTACAGTCCTCGAGAGCTACCTCACAGGTACACAGGTGCACTCATTACTGACCGACACATTATAAATGATCCACAAGTGGAGCGAATTACTTCACTTATGATTCTGTGAGGAGAACTGGAAAAAGTTAACTGTTGGTAGCTCTCGAGGACTGGTGTTGGCTACCCCCTGCCCTACAGTGTTACACTATGCTCATGCATGGATATCCTTAAAACCTAACTCCCTACAGTATCAATTTCAGCAGGCTCCCAAAGTAATGAATAAGGGAGACATGGTGCGTGAACACATCCTGACAACCGAGGCCACACCCACATACAAGGCCCCGTACACTCTTTTCTGACATGGTGGTCCCAATTACAAGCTTCCATTTGTCAGGCGGTATACTTAAAATTTGGACTGTAATGGTGTTGGTATGTTTCTGTAATGGTAAATGCTGTAATAGTGATGGTATGTTTCTTTTGGTTACATGGAATACAGCTGAGGTGCTCTATTCCCCCAAATAACTGCATTGTACTTTCTAGCAGTGGGGACAGCTATTTTGTAGGTTGAATCTCAGTTGATGTCAGTGTAGCAATTCACTTGGAAACAGTTTAGGTACTCCAGATTAACTTTGTTCAACATAAAAATGGTCTGTTTTCACTTGAGATGCTTGAGAAAATGCAAATGTTAGATTCTAGGTAATATGAGTAGAGCGAGACACCAGTGGTGTAACTAGAAATTTTGCAGCTCATCAGGTAGGATTACTTTGGCTGGGGATGTTCCAAGTTTGATTTACATTCATCTATCTTTGGAGGTAAACCATTTCAGTACCCTGACGGCATATAAACAGATACCCCTGTGTGTAACTATCTGTTGGCCAAGTTATTCATATCTGGAATATATATATATATATATATATATATATATATATATATATATATATATATATATATATATATATATATATATCCAGCTACGGAATTTTATTGAATTAAGAACTTTAGGACACTCACACATCGAGTGTACCACTGCAGTGAGTATGCTACCATTTAATCTGATTTATTGGTCTTAATGTACACCCCCGGGAGGTTGTTCTATATTATGGTTTTACGCGTTTTATTTTATTCCACTAATTTTTAGTGTTTGTGCATACATGTTTTTAATAAATTGTTTGTTTTAAATTATTGGTCCTTTTCATTGTTTACAATGCATCACTAAGCGCCCTACGCCCTTCTATTTCTTCAAAGTACACACCTGTCTGAACTGATTGGTCTATTACATACTGCAGCAATGATATTAAGGAATGTACCTCCCCCACAACTGGAAAACAAGAATTTTAGGGACCGCTGAGGAATTGCAGTACAAGCAGAGACAGAGTGCTTCTATTCTGGTCTCGGGACTCTAATGACTTGAAACTTCTGGTATGGAATGGGTCATAGAGAGCTATTTAAATGTCCAACCATCCCAGTTATTTATTTATTACCCAAAGTCCATAAGGATCCAGTGCACCCTCCAGGTATTAGGTAACCTGTCAAAATTTTTACATTTCTATTTCCAACCCCTGGTCCAGTTTGTCAAAGGACATGGGTGATATTAACTTTTTATAAACAATGAAATGGCCAGCATAAGCCAGCCAGCCACCCCAAGGTATCACACTAGTCAGAGCCTGCCCTAGGCAAGATTTTAGCTGGTGCCCCCTAGTACCCCGATCCGACACAGCACCCATCACTCAGCAGCATACAGCACTCCTCACAGAAGTCAGCTAAGCACATCTCATTCATATATGCTGAGCTGACTTGGGTATGCCAAATGTGGAGACTGGGAGGTGGATAGAAGTGCATGCACAAATAATCCGTTCAGTGGGAGTATTATGTCAAAGCAGTAGTTTACATATACGCAGGCATTGGAGGCCACAGCCAGACATGGGGCAGGATGTACCAACCACTGGTGGTTCATCCTGCCATTTACCGCTCCAAAATTAATTGCATATGTACTTACAATTAGTAAACGTAGCTCTTCCAAAAAAGCTACCGTTTTAAATGTCCGCCGGACATTCACATAAGTCCCTACCACATGTACACTCACGGGTTCATTTTGTTGGGAGCCAATTAATCTACCAGTATATTTTTGGGTTGGGGAGGAAACCAGAGTACCCGAAGTAAACCCACGCAAGCACGGGGAGAATATACAAACGCTGCATGATGGGAATAGAACCCATGACCTCAGTGCTGACCTCATGAGAATTAGACTTTTTCTTATTTATTTAGGCCCTCCAGATGTTGATGAACTACACATCCCAGCATGCCTTGCATCAGTTTCAGCATGGCCACATAGCAAAACTAATGCAAAGCATCCTGGGATGTGTAGTTCACTAACATCTGGAGGGCCGGTGTTGCCCAGCCCTGCTCTAGAAGATAGTAGACAGGATCTGATTGGTTGCCCATAGCAATATCACATATGAAGTCTAATGCACATCCTATCAAAAGGAGCACAAACACTAAGGGGAAAATTTACTATCAAGTTGTTGCCTATTCTGTTATATGTGTGAGTTTTGTTTGCGCTAGCTATAATAGGAGCACTCTAAGAACCTCCCTGTTAGTGGGAGGTTCTTAAGAGTGCTGCTATTCAGAATAATGATGCAAACCACATGCAGCAATAGTGGACTAATCCTTCCAGTGTCTGAATACAGGTGTATTAAGAAACTGGAAGGATCAGTCTACTATTGCTGCATGTGGTTTGCATCATTATTCTGTGGTTGTCCCATAATGATTGATTACCAGTTTCTATAAATCCGCTGGAGTCGATCCCCCAGATGAAGTCTTGCATGACAAAACGTGTTGGGTTATCTTCTATTTTGAAAGGACAAATCAATAAATACCGTGTCTGACTCTGTAAAAGAGATTAAAAATTTTGAAACGTTGAACTAAGCAGGCATTTGTCTCTGTTATTTTAAAGTCGCCGGAGTGCCGCCCCATGGCCAAGATATAGAGATAGATATTTATAGTATGAGATATCTATCTGTGGGGTGGCACTCACAGGTCTATCATCACATATTAAACACTGACACAGCGCTCAGTTAAAATGAACATTTCAGCTATAATTAAAGGTCCCTACATACTGACCGATTTTGCCCATTGTGTATGCAGAGCAATAATGAGGAAAATCACTGGGCTGAGAACCGCTCAGGGCATACACACTGAGTGATTTTCGGTTGTTTTAGCAATTTTCTCAGGGGTGGACAACTTTCCATAGCAGGGCACTATGGAAAGCCTTCCACTCCATCGCTCATCTGCTGGTAACACCACTACGGTGGCCAGTGATGATGTGGGAGTGTATATCATCGCTCACCAATCATAGCTGCCCGGACAGACTGGGTGACTTTTGAGCTGAAAGCAGCTCAAAAGACACAACTAAGCTGCTTTCAACTCAAAGGACAAGATGCTCTAAGCTTCAAAAGTGATAAAATGAAGAGTGATAAACAACCAGCCAATCAGCTCCTGTCTGACAATCTTCAAACACAGCCTGTGACAAGGCAGGTAGGAGCTGATTGGCTGGTTGATTATCGTGTTCCATTTTATCCCTTTTGAAGCTTAGTACATCTGGCCCAAAAGTCACCCAGTGTATATGGGCCTTAACCTTCCTCAGGATGAAAATATTTGCCACTGTGCCTGTGTTCTAATATGTGATGATACACCTGTGAGTGTTACCCCAATGGTGTGAGCTGTACGTTTGGTAGAAGTCACATCGGAGGGCACCTGGGCAAGTATTCACAAGCTCGAGGGGAGTTACCTGCGGCACTGGGATAATGAATCAGACAACGGAGGTTATTCTGATCGGAGCGGCCAAACGTGCGTACGTTCACTATTAACGTACGCTCTCCGTACGGGGCCGTTGGGGTTAAGTCCACCCACAAATCAGCCGCATACGTACGGCCAGAAACAACGTCGAAGGGGAGTGGCGTACAATTGAGCGTACGCCAACGTACACGGACGGACCAGCCCTTACACTCCGACAACTGGCGTACAACAGAGCGTACGCCACCGTTTACGGACGTCTCTCGTCCGTCTTCCCGCCGACTTCTTGCGGCTATCTGAGCGTACGCCAGCTTGCACGGACGGGTCCCAATTGTTTTCAATAGAAAACTCAGCTTATGTCACCGCTCGTGAGAGTGAGCGTACGTCCGTGCACGCTGGCATACCCTTCACATATATGGACCTGCAAATCTTGCCTTTCAACTACAATTCTGACAATTAATTAATTATTCTAATTGTTATTCAATTATTGTTTTCTATTAACTCAATTGTCTACCTTAATAAAGACCCTAATAAAACAACATTTTAACCCTCATTACATGTATATTTGTTATGTTCTAATGTGGCATTTTAATCACTATCTATGTGTCCCCACATTGCTGTTACTTTTAAAACAAGTTATGTTGGTGTTTCTGTATATGTACTAAGTTATGTCCATAATTATTTTGTCCAAAATGTGTAACATGTATACCTACCCTGATGTTATGTGTGATGTATTCATCTAACAACATTAAACATTCATGCATTTTCACTGTGTTATTTAACTCAAAAACACACACATTCACACAGCAATCGTTACCCCTCACATCAAAATACAAATATAACTTACATTACACATCTGTATGTACCTGCCCTTACAAACCTGCAAACATATTTTTGATTAACAACACCGGCAACTTCTCTCTGTACAAAAATTTTTAATTTTAAAATACAACCATAAAAAAAAAAAAATCAACAAACTTAAATGCGGGCCTCCAGTAGGCCAAAAAGTATCTGCAAATATAGGAGGGTCAGGAAGATCTCCCGAATAATGGCTGCCACCTCCTCCTGGTGCTGTTCAGTGTCTGTAGTGAAGGGATAAAAAAATATATATATATATAATATACACAAATGTTTGTTGTATTTGTACATAATAAGAAGTTGTGAGTTATGTGTGAAGGCCACATACATTTTTTAACTACATTGAAGATGGGTCTGATGTAAACACAGTACTAAAAACTACACACATACTGTACATAGTAAATAACATTAATTAAATTACTCCTTCTTGGATGAATGTTTTCTGTATCCCAATTGGTAGTTTTGTTTTGGGGGACTCACCTCTAACCTCACAATTAGGCTGTGCTATTTAAGGGTTATGACATTGTTGCGGCTTAAGCACTCCTTAATATTTTAAATTTAGGACATTGCTGTACAAATTATAGGCCTAAAGCTATGTTTGTAAAGCATGCATCCGCATGGCCTCACACACTATGAACAAAACAATCTATAAATTAATGTTGCACATCATGCTGGGAAGTGGAGTTACCCAACACCTGGACCCACATAACTACAACACCACTAATGTCGGATATCTCATTGGATGTACTGTTATGTCAATTATTCAAGGGGTGAGCCATGGCCACACTCCAAAAAACCACCAAGGGGACCCTTGTTCCTGGAGAAGGACAGGCCACACCTCATGGTCGCCCTGCAGTGATATGTTGCAACTAATGTTGATGTTGGATACACATATGTGGTTGTTGTGATTGTTTATGTGTAGAAATGTGTAGGTAAACATTAGACACATTATTTACTTACGGCTAGTTGAGCCATCCTGCTCGCCGCTGGTTGGGTGTGCGGTGGTTGGGGGGGTCAGGAGCAAGGGGGATGGGATAGGACTTGGGATACTGGTAGTGGGTTGGAGTGGGGATTGGAGAGGTTTGGGGGTGGGTGGTGGAGAGGTGTAGGGGGGTTGGAAATGGGGTGGGGAGGGGGTGGGGGAGGGGGTTGGGGAGGGGGTAGGGGTGTGGGTGGGGGAGGGGGTGGGGGTAGGGGTGTGGGTTGGGGAGGGGGTGGGGGTTGGGGTGGGGGTTGGGGAGGGGGTGGGGGAGTGGCTGGTGGAAGGGGATGTGGAAATTTGGTGCTCCCCAGCTGGACCCATTGTCTCCTCCTCTTCCTCCTCTTCCTCCTCCTCTTCCTCCTCCTCCTCTGGCTGCTCCTGGGCTGCCTGCTCCTGGGCTGCCTGCTCCCGGGCTTCTATGCGTGCCATTGCCCGTGCAGAAATGTTCATGTTGATGGCATAGAAATCGAAGGTTGGGTTTCATAAAAATGGGGGAAAGAAAAATTCACATTAGTCATGCTCATAACCTTACAAATTATCATTGCTGTTATATTTCAGACATTTATCATGCAAACTAATTGATATGCTACACCCAAAAACTGAGCAACTACTTAAACCCCCCCTATACACCCCCTATACACCCATATACACCCCCTATACACCCATATACACCCATATACTCAGGAACATATTTATAAAAAGTACAGAAATCATTTGAAAAAAAACGCAGACATACTAGTTAATAAAAACTTACATCGGGCAATATGGCGGCGAATGGAACTCAGCATGACTGGCTGGCGCCGGCGCAGGTCAGACCAGCGCCGCTCGACTTGGGCCAGGCTTCTCTGTACGCCGGTCCGGGTGTATATTAGGTGGCGGGCAGCATTATACGCCCGCCGCTTGTCCATGTTGGACACATATGGGCCCCTGGGCCCCAGCCGACGGTCCATGACCTCAACCAAGGTCACCAGCTCCTGGGTCGAAAACGCGCTAGCCCTGGTTGAAGTCATAGTGGCAATGGCGCAGTTATTAATTGCAGGTACATATATCACTTTTGGTGCTTGCTGATTGGTGTAAAAAATTGTTTGTTTAGTATTAACTTTATTAATCCTTCTTACATTAACAAACTGGATGCGAATAGAAACTTACGCGGACCGTTCCGATATACACACACCATAACCAACAGCATGCATTCAATGTATAGAGAGGAACTGTATATACAGTGTGCGGAAAAGAATACACGCAACCGTCTACTAATAAATACGCTGCTAAAAGGGGCACAATACACCGATTTCCATGGAGAGACGTACTGTATATACAGTGCGCGGAAAAGAATACACGCAACCGTCTACTAATAAATAAGCTGCTAAAAAAGGCACAATGCAACATGTTGGTGTATGACAATTTCATACTCATTACATATGTAAGGAAAGCATTATAACGTGATGTTTTGAAATGTGACTCACAAAGCATACACGAACTCCAACAGATACCAGCTGACAACACTCATCATTGGAATGACAGGTGCACACATTTCACAATGTAGCACACAATGCTCCACAACCTGTGTATGTGCATATACAGGTGATTGATCAGGTGCGTTGAGACCTGCGTTATTTAAGCGGCAATTATCGGCGGGAAATATCGGCGTAAATTAGCAACTACATTGCGGGGAAAAATATACGCCCCCTTGTTCATGGCGGGAGATTAACATATAAATATTCAGTCAGATGCAGGCCAGAATTGCTGCAAACATGTCTAGCTCAGACGATTCCGCAGCTGAGGACGCTCTACAGAGAGCTACAGCAGAATCCCTGCTTGAAGCTTTGCAGAAGAGGGAACAGGAGCGGAGAAGGAGGGCCTAAGAGAGAAGTAGCCTGCAAGACCAAGCGGGCCCCTCACTAACAGGCCCTGTTCAACCTCCACCAGCTCCACAAGGGCCAAGCAACCAGCCAGAACAAGAGGTTGCATCTCTCCAAACAGGTGTGACCCAGCAGGTGCATGGTGAGAGAACTGGGGCCACCAGAAAACGAGCTGCAACATCTAGGGTGAGGACTGAGCAGGATACCACCACCAAAAAGAGAAACCCTGCATTTGTAGAGGCAGAATTGCGAATTTTAGTGCCCAGAGCACGCGAATGGATCGAATTGACAACCAGGAAGCCGGGTGCCAGTGCAAGGAGAAACCTTTGGGAGAAGATCACAGAGGAAGTGAACCAGGTGTCACCAGTGGTCAGAGATTGGCTAGCGGTGAAGAAAAGGCAAGTGTGTATGTCCCCCTGATAATGTCATATGTGTGTACATATGTTACATGTATGTTTTGAGAATAATAGAAAGGTGTGTTTGTAGATAGTGCTACACTTCAATGTCACATGTGAACACAACCATGTCTAATAACCCACATTTATATATGAAACATGCACCATTGGTGTGATGTGAGGTTATGGGCACAGTTCTGCTCATGTGAAGTATGTGATGGGACAAGAGAAAGTGTGTTTTTGAAAGAGTTGTTGTAACATGTTCCATATGATAGAGAGAGGGAGATGGGCGCTCTGCCTGGGTTGCCGGCTGCTAAGTCTGGTTTGTCCAAACCTGAGGTATCACACGTTCAAGTATCATCCAGCAGTCTCCTTCCCACTGGGAGTGCAGCCCGTGTTACTCCAGGAATTGGAAGCACCCGGTAAACGCACGCCAGCGGGACCCGGAAGTGCTTCTGTTCCTGTGGAAGCGACACGGTTTCTACACTGGTGATCTGCACGGCTGTGCAGACACCAGCAGGACACAGTCCGGCTACAGAGAAGCGGCGTGGGACGGACGTACTGAAGACTCCAGCGGGCACCAGGTAAGTGTTAGGTGCACCGCCAGGGATCCCACAGAGGACGCTCTTACCCCGAGCGACACCTGGCAACTTACACTGACCTACTGTGAAAGACTCTGTTTACATCCAGGACCAGCACAGCGTTATCGCTAGCAGCACTTATCCTTCAAGCTTCATTCCCCCCAGAACACACGGACTGCGTTCACCTCAGGAGGTGAAGCAGGGTGTGCTCTGTTTCCTTATCCCTACTATCCGGACTCAGGCTACCATAGCCACTACCTGCCCTCCTGCACCCCTGCAGAGAGCCCCACTTGCCTTGTTCACATCCCCCATCCCCCCCTCCACCCACACCCCATATGGTGTTTATACACCCATGTCTATCAGCTAATAAAATAATTTTATTTTATCACATCCACTGGTTACATCGTCATTGTTACAATATAAACCCAGCCTCATACACACAACATTACTCCTTTTTTCAGTTTAAAGCCAGAGCGCTAGTCACCCCCATATCTTTAATGTTCCATATGATGCTACTGAAACAAGAATGACCAAACTGTGCACATGTAGCTGGTGAGAAACTACACATCACAGTATGCCATCCCATAGTTAAATTACTCCATAATAACCACACTGTCAAGCTATGGTGGAATGTGTAGTTTCACAACAGGTGGAGGTGTATAATTTGGCCATGGATGATGTCATTTCTGCATAGTGATCTATGTATGTGCATTTAGTTGCTTAATGAATGAGATGAGACACTGAAATGCCTCCTAATGGAGACATTAATGTGTGTGTGGGACACATATGGCTAAAAAACATAAGATCACCCACACTAGGAAATGTAACGTAGTCATGATGTTCACTAGCACAGTGGTGCACATATCTCATGGTGATATTTGTATGTTTAAACTTGTAGGTGGACAGACTTCAAAACGACACTGAAGAGGAAGATGACTGACCGGTACAACCACAGCATGTCCACCGGGAGGGGGCCTATGCCAGACACCTTGGAATATACCCCCCTGGAGCAGGATGCCTTGGATGTCATTGATGTGGCCGAGGTCAGGGGGATATCCAATGTGGGTAGTGAGCTCCCGGTGGAGATCTTTGCTGCTGCTTTTGATGGTAAGTCACAGTAATGCATTGTATTTGGAAAGATATTTTTTAGTGCGTATGTGATGGTGACATTGTTTTCAATTATTATCCTAGAAGAAGCAGAAACCCAGGATGAACCGGCAGCATCTTCCTCTGCAGAGCCACAGGTGGAGCAAGTGGTCCAGCCTCCACCAAGAAGACACCCCCAGACACAGGACACATGGGATGCCAGCTTGATGGTGACGCTGGAGAGGATCGAGAAGCAAGGGGAGGATGCTGCGGCCCGTCAGCAGCAGGTTGTGGCCATTCTGGCGGATTGGCAGGCCACAACCAGGCAGCAGTGTGAGGCCTTCAACCGCATGAATGACACTCTGGCGGCTGGCATGCAAAGCATTGGCCAACACCTCAGCCGCCAGAATAAAATTCTTGCGGAGCTGCTGACCACCGCCAGGTCCCTAAGGGACAATCCCCCATCTGCTGGCCCACCCCAAGCTGCTCCCCAACCTTCCACCTCTGCTGACCCTCCTGTGTCCACTAGGGGAAGACGCCGCAAGCCATCTGAGCCAAAGGCCCCTGTCCCCAAGGCCCCATCTAAAAAGGGGAAAAAAAGGGCCCAAATAATGAGACCTGGTTCACTTCCTCTGTGGTTGGACCCCAAATGTTTAAATTGCACTGGACATCCACTTCCTGAGTTGGCCATCGATCCATTTTCATGCCATGGGCATTAAAGTTCTTATTTTGACCTCTACAAATGCAGGATATTTTTTTTTGGTGGTGTGTATCTTGCTTAGTATTCACCCTGGTTGTTGCAGTACGTATTCTGGTGTCCCCATTTCTTTCACCATTGCATTTGCAGGGTAACACATGTTTGGAGATATGCAACCTCTTGTTCTGGCTCTTTTTTTATTTTTGTGTCTATTTTATTTGTTTATTTGATTTATGACATTAAAGTGTCAAATAAGCTGTGATGCTGAACAGCAAATACATTTATTTTACCAATTAAAACAAAATTGTTGTATGTGTAATTTCTTGTGTGAAACAAATACTACATTTATGTGTACTTACTGACCAGGGTATTTTTGAACTGTGGTAGAAGTTTCCCATGTGTAACCCTCTCCATGGCCATTCCCATGTTCCTATCCAACTTTTCCCTGCTAATTAGTTTGTGTCAGCACATGTGCAGAGCATCTTAATAGGTGAGAAAGCAGTTTGTGTGCAGGTGAGGTAGCTCCTACAGTAGTAGGTAAAAGCAGGTCCAGAACAATGCTTTCCTCATGGAGTGGGTGAGGCAGACAAACAAGGGTCAAAAGGTACATTTGTGTAGGAATGCATATGTGTCCTCCCTAAAAAAAGATGTGTGAATCGGCCAAACATGAGAAAATTGCTTGTGAACAAACATGTATAACTTTTTAAATATATATGATTTTACAGTGTCATAAGCAGATGTAGGAATCCTTTGTTAGAGAGATGTGAGTGCAATAATGTGATTGGTGGCATCTTGCATCCAGAGTGTAGTAAAATCCAATTCATAGCAGATCAGATAGTGGTACAGTTCTATATTTTGGGTACTATACAAAGATTGTGTGCAAAATAGTGGGCATGGGCTTAAAACATTGCTGAAACATACTTTGTAGGTGTTAGATGTGGTTTATGTTATTGTATCATAAATACAAAACCTATGTTTGTATTAGAGTGAACACGTTGACACATGTCGACTTGTGTAGATTGAGTGTGCTACTGTGTAAAGTCTATGAAAGCACGTAGTGAATGTGTATAACTGTTTAACAAATACCTACCTTAGCATATATAAACAGGTCTTAAAAAGATTCTTACCTTAAATTAAACAAACCTTTAAATGTAGAGAAGTATAGAAAGATAAGCTTCCAATGTGTTTGAGTGCTGTGTGTGGCTTGCAGGTAGTGAAATCATGGTTTGGACTTAATAGACTGCAGCATTGCTTATTACATTCAGGTGTATGTGTTTGAGTAGTAATCAGCGTAAATTAGCAAACCCAGGCGCACGCTGGCATGCGGTATCTGTAGGGGTGGTCTGAGCTGGCGGTTGGCGGGCGCCTGTTTTGTGTCCGAAATGAACAGTGCTTTAGGCGATCGTGCAGTAGTAGCACCGTTCATTTTTGGTGCACACCCCCGTGTACGCCCATTTTCCCTCATTATTTCGGCCGCTCCCCTCATCACGCCCCTATGCCGCCCCCAATGCCCGTACTCTCGCATACAGGTTTTTTCGCACGTAGAGACCCGTCCGTAAACGTTGTGGAGTGTTCGCGCCTGCGCATTGGAGATGGTACGCATGCGCAGATCATTAAAAAACCCGGAACGTACGCGTACGGCCCGGCCGCACCAACCAGAATAAGGCCCAACATCAGGTAAGTATAACCAACGTTTTAAAGTGATTTTACTATGTCATCATGGCATAAATACAAACAAAAATAACTAACCTTATATCCTTTCACCAACATATTGTGGTAAATAAAAGGACCACCCACAGAGACACCTCTACATGACATCATTCATGGATGGCTGCTGTCAATTTGCCACCAAACATTATAATAAAAACATCTAAATAGCATGTACAAAAAATACACATGAACAACAATATAACATATCTTTACAGAAAAAAAATACATCAAGTAAACAAAGCCATCATCAATATATAAAAGAAATCAGTGTATCATTTAATCCACGTGGGGTCCGAGTACCTAATCTGTAAATCTGCGTCACCTACTTTAAAAAAAGTGCCCTTGCACTGGGTTCAGCCTCAAAGCACTCACCTCTGTGTGCCCCTGATCTTTAGCAGTGGGGGTGGAGGGTGGTACCTGCCGGGAGTCAGACTGACTCCATAAAGGCCCATGGGAGGAGGAGCTGCTGCGGCTGCCCAGCCGCAGTAGCCCTCCTCCTCAGCCAGCGGCCATTTTTGTTAGGGGCAGAGAGACAGCCCCGGCCCACATGCAGCAGCACTGCAGCCAAGTATTTAGAACCTGCTCCAGAGCTACCACTGGCGGGCGGCTCAGCTCAAAAGTGCACGCCGGCAGTGTCCCACCGATCACCAATGTTAGAGTAGCCACCCCCTAGGCATAGGACGATGCCCTAGGCCAGTGATGGGGGAACTCGGTCCTCAATACCCCACACAGTGCATGTTTTGCAGGTCTCCTCACAGAATCACAAGTGAAATAATTAACTCCACCTGCGGACCTTATAATATGTGTCTGTGAGTAATTAGTACACCTGTGCACCTGCTGGGTTACCAGCAAAACATGCACTGTCTGGGGTAATGAGGACCGAGTTCCCTGACCACTGCCCTAGGCAATTGCCTAGTGTGTCTATGCCTAGGTCCGGCTCTGACACTAGTGTGAGGTTTAAGTGTTTCTCTGTTTTGCATTAGCAAGCAGCAGCTATGGGTTGAGAATGACCTTGTTATCAGGACAATATGAGCAGAGAATGTAAAGCACCACAATTCTGTTGTGGTGCGACATGATCTCATAAATCCTGTCAAAGGCCTTCTCTGAATCTGTAGAAAACAAGATTAACGAGAAAGAGCTACCAGAGGCCACATGTACTGTTCCCATTAGACCAGGACATTTGTATACTATTTTATCAAAATAACGTTTCCCGATTTTCAGCCTTTGCTTGGTAACCTACAAATGTTTTTTTTTTTTTTTTGCTAGGTGCCTTTTTTTTTTTTCTTCCCCTCACTGTATGCTATTCCTGTAACGTGTATGTCCACTATTTGCACATTCTGGCAGCAGCAACCTACGCAGCACACCCTAGATTAGTGATGGCTAACCTTGAAACTCCAGTTGTTGTTGAACTACACATCCCAGCATGCCCTGCTACAGTTTTACTATCCGACCATGCTAAAACTGTTGCAGGGCATGCTGGGAAGTGTAGTTCAACAACAGCTGGAGTGTCAAGGTTAGCCATCACTGCCCTAGATGGTTCCTCGGTAGGAAGCATGCGTTTCATATGGATCTTTCTGTACAGGGTGTATAATACAACTACATGTGTCTGTATTCCCATATTACTTGTTTGACTCACCTCCCACAGAGTTTCCTTCATAGTGTGCCCAACATGGCTACCTCACCTAGTACGCTCGCGGATGGGATGAAAAAATACATGAACTGGATAGTTATGTTGGAGTGTTGGAATAAAAAGCGGCCTCAACTAATTATATACTGGCTTATTATCCACAATAGAAAGGTGGTCAGTCCTTTTAAGAACCAGAGAGGAGACCTTCATCCAAAGAGTCTACCCAGTTAACTATATCTTTTGCCACACAGCCTGAAGCTAAAGCTGGGCGAACAGCCACCTCCTCAACGACAAAATCCAACTTCAGAAACTTTCGAGTTCTTACAAGACGGGATAGTCATCTCCCTTTCATAGAAAGGGAACTTGAGAAAACAGACCACTAAGAAAGAACCTATGGTCAGTTTAACAATGTTCAAACATAGAATACCGTAAAATAAAGGAGTTAGAATTTAGTACACCCCAAAAAAATTTAAACAAACAGAAGTTCCTAATTTCAGTCAAGTAGAAAAGGAATTTAGGTCAAAACTTACTTATAGAAGAGACAAAAATGATCTATAATCTTGAGACCCTTTTACCGCTATAGAACTAAACATAGATATGGAAATCACCCCTTTCTTATAAACATATTAGAGTTGGTATTATTATAATGGCTTTACAATTATGTTACACAAGTGTAACATACATACACACACACACACACACACACTATCAAACCACCTCGACTTTTCATTGGAGCAATTTTGAATGTACAGCAATAGGCTTTTTTATTTTAAACCGAGACCTCATATTGCACACCCTTATGTATTGAGAGGCAGTAACTTGTTGGGGATTATAGTTGCAAACAGAAAGAGATAAAAAGATGCAGGTGTACTATGCAATAAATTAAGCAATAGTGTTTTTGCATAGGTACACCTGCCAGGGTTATGGGCTTACCCAAAAAAGGTTACCTGGATGTGGTGGGTAAGTCCCAATCTATCATTCTAAAAATTCCTATACACCAGGGATAGCCAACTCCAGTCCTCGAGAGCTACCAACAGTTAACATTTTCCAGGTCTCCTCACAGAATCATAGGTGAAGTAATTAGCTCCACCTGTGGATCATTTAGAATGTGTCAGTCAGTAATGAATGCACCTGTACCCCAGCCAGGTGATCTACAAATGTGATCGGTTGGTAGCTCTCGAGGACTGGAGTTGGCTACCACTGCTATACACTGTATGACTTCTCTGGAGGGAAGTTATGCAATCCTCCTTGTACTGCCCATCAGCAGGATCGCATAGGATACATCGTATGCCGTTCTTTTGCATATTATCCCAGCAAGAGCTGCGAGACCTGATAAATAGTACAGTCCCTGCGGTCTCCGATCCGATGTTCAGGGGACCATGTATCAGAAGTGAAACAAATAGCTTGACAGTTTTCATCCGATTTCTCGGCCTGATCTGCCGGAAAATGAAAATGCCCAAATCACAGTAGTGTATGGCCAGCTTAAGGTTCAAGTCTAGGGCATAGGACACCTTCAAAATCTAGGTACATTTTTTACATAAATGAATTGGAACAGAAACAAAAGGGGACAATTTAAATTTTTTATCAATAAACAGGACTTACATTTTGCTGGAGAAAACGGATAACAGGTATGTAATCCAGTCTCTACATAGAATGAAATAAAGTTCATACCTGTAGTTGTGACACATCTTAATATGGTTTATGAAGCATAAGCCAAGAAAATGCTCGACAACTTTTTTTTTTTTCTATGATATCACTAAAATAGTCACTGCTTGGCTCCCTTTTGTCAGAGACTAATGCTTCACACACCTAAACCTTCTTCAACAAATGGTCTATAAAAACTGAAAACCACATTAAAAACCATCCAGTTGTTCTGAAGATCAACGCAATCTTTGATCCCACAGGGAACTCCTAAGACGGGGCATGGTGTTTGAGAGGCTACACCTCAAAAGTTATTGGACATACTGAGCTGAAATTTGGCAGAGACATGTAGAACTGTTGCCCAGTGCTGCATGCCAATTTTCATGGCATATTATATGCAGTATAGAACCCCGGGTCACAACACGACATTGCTGGGCTTATAAAAAGATTAATTTATTGTATCTCCATTACCCCGTCCTCAGGAGTAAAAAACTTGTCTGTTCTTCCCTATTATGCTATTTTGACAAGGGCACGTAGGCTATTGGAACCTATTTTGGTAAGTACCAATCCAATTATGCCATATTTTTTTTAAATCGGTCTGTAACTCTGGTGGCATCTTGAATGAAACGTCGATTTAATTGCTGTACTGATGTCGCGAGTAATACACTAACAAATTGCGAAAGACCCTGGCAAGTGCAGCTTTATTTTGAATTGCTGCGGACCATTTCTCCAGTGGGTGATACTGGGGGTCACACCCCAGTATGCTGTGCTCAGAAGATAATGTGCAAGTGACTATTATATATTTTGTCATTCCACTGTATAAATAGTCTATGTTTTTATTTGTTTTTTCTAGCATCAGTTTCCTTCTAGCATCATTGTATATTACATTATTGTAAAAAAGATGAAGTCTTATAAATAAACACAAAAACACTGATTGCAAATTGTTTCATATACATATTTATATATATATATTTACACACATGTATATCATGTACAAAGCTACATTCTAAACCCCAAATGGGGTGATGATGGAATTAAATAATTAAGCCCTAAGTACCAAAATGATCTTTCTTGCTTACAGAAGTTTTCTTACAACTTATCAGGTAGCATGTTCCATGGTGCACTACCTATGGTCAGTTTAACAATGTTCAAGCATAGAATACCGTAAAATAAATGAGATAGAATTTAGCAGATAAAAGGTGTTAAATGGTTTATAAAACAAGAACACATTTAAAATTGTAATGTAAAAATTATTAAATACACTGACAACAAGTTAGCAAAACTGTGCACAAAAATATACTTTTGCAAGGCAACTATTTCCATCTGATAGCTTAGTCCTACATTTGAAAGTTAGACTTTTTATGATAAAAAAAAAAAAAAACCCTCACTAATATATGAAATCCTTTGGTACATTTGGAGTTACAGTAGAATAAATATTGATTTGTGCATTAAAATCATGCAAAACATTTACAATAAGTGTGGGTTGAGAATATGATCGAATTGAAGTTACAGCTTAACCCAGTTTGTTCATTAGTTCATGGTATTTAATATAAAAAAACTATTATTAAGTACAATACATTGTGAGCACATATGGTTGTGGAATGTTGTGTATATAACACATACACACACGGGTTAAGGTTAGTTTTTTAGTCTTATATAAAAGGATATTTTAATATACATATATATAAAATACAATTTAGCAATGCATGACTCAAGTTAAGAATGTGAATTCTGAAAAGGACAGGAATTAAAAAAAATTATACCATTAAAAATAAACAGAAGGAACATGAACAAACAACTTTTTTCCTTAAACTTAGTGACTTATTTTATTATGTTTTATACTCTTATAAGCTTACCACAATTTTATGAGTCTATTGAATCAAATGTAAAAGCACATATGATACAGACTTGGCAAATTCAAATAATCTGAATTTGCAGTAATGCTTGAACAGAATGAATCCATTTTACTGAAAACTTATAGTTAAAAATAGGGTGTGTTGCAGTTCATTTTTAATGATTAGAGTTTTAATGATTAGAGTGGGTCCATAAGAAACCATTCATCCCACTTCTAAAATACTGTACACTAGTTTTAGGAATTGGCAAATGAAAATTGTATTAACGATGGATAGTTATAGTCATAACTGCATTTCTAAATGAAAATATTCTTGTTTTTAGCTTTGGCATATCAAATATTCCAACATATAACGTGCTAGACATACCTGCCATTGAATCATTAAAGTACATTAAAATAATAATAATAATAGTACTTCTCTCTGAAAATAATTCTGTCAGTGTTTTGCTATTTAATAACAGAACAGTAGAAAATATTGAATGCTAGGAAGAATACTCATCTAAAGTATGTAAAAACAATTTAAGGCTAAAGGAGCAACCGCTAATATGTGTTTATAAACCAGAATGGTATGATCTACAAGCTGCTCGCTTGACTACAGTGAGCAATTAACGTAACTCTAAATATTCTGAGTGCACCTCAAATACTTCTCTCATATCAAAGTGGATAGGCAAAAATAAAGTAGAAAAAGACAAAACAAACAATAAAAGAAAGGAAAAAAAATATGTAAACCTTATGGTTTTATATAACTATTTTACTTGCTTTATTCAAGTTGTGGGAGATGCATATTTTTGTTCAATGCTATTAAGATGTGGATATGTGGTTCAGTTCTTTTTTGCAACAATACAGACATTGTCATCATGCACTTTGAGCCTGGTTAAAATAAAAGTTCAATAGATTTAAATACAAGTCTTTATTCACACAAGTAAGTAGAATCATATGTACACAGAAGGTTTGACTTAAGGTTTGTGACCAGTCATGGTAGGGGAAGAGTCATAAGGATTCAAGCCTGCTGTATGTCTAAGATGGCCAGTAAAAGTTTTCGGTTAAATTAAAATCACTTCGAAATACCTTGAGGTTAGCCTTGCATTTTGTAGCATTTATATTAGCAGAAATAGATCCTAAGGTGCATTTTCATTAGCAAACTCCCTTCCAGGGTGTAATCGACAGTATACAAGTGTCTTATAATGATTTCCTTTAATAACCGCTGTCCGGCCATTTCCCAGTGGCATCAGTTTTCAACACAAAAACACATTTTCAGTACTCACCATTAACCAAGTGGACTGGACAAATTCTATGTACTTCTATCTTGAACACTTGTTAGCATTCACAGACAAGTAGGAAAGTTGTCTAAATACAGAGATTTGCCTTATCAAAGCTCAACATCTAGGACCGAAGATTGATCATTAAGTATAACCAGAAACCTGGACGAAGTTAGCACCACCTGAATCCTAGAAGTTCCATTATCTACCGTATATACTCGAGTATAAGTCGACCAGAATATAAGCCGAGGCACCTAATTTTACAACAAAAAAACTGGGAAAACTTATTGACTCAAGTGGGACCCTCACTCGAGTATAAGCCGAGTCAGGCTTTTTCAGCATAAAAAATGTTCTGAAAAAGTAGGCTTATACTCGGAGTATATATGGTAACTCAAATATAGCCCACAGCAGACTTTGGATCAGATTCTGAACCACAATATACTGATTTTTGGGAAACTGTGCACACACAGGACCCATTCTGTACAGGTGCGATCGCATCCATTTCAGAAATGCAAATGCCTCTGCGAGGGACAGGACGGAGGCAGCTGGCTTTGCAATGCTCCCTGCGACTACAAGCCTGTGTACACTTACTCAGGATTGCAGTTGCAGATGAACAATGTGACACTCCTGGACTGTGGTCGCATCGCTGTTTTAGCAAATACAAATTTAGGGAGGATGTGAGATGCACTTTCTCTTGCATTTGGATTGCTAAAGATCGCATATGCTAAAAAAAAAAAAAAAATCTTCATACCAATCAAAATATTTTCAATCTTCGTAAACTTCAGTAACTTATTTAGTTGAGAGAGAGATAAGTTTAATCTCATGTTTTGCAATGAAAATTGATGCTGACCTGATAACTCCCAGTGAGAATAACCCGAACCATTTCAATACTTACTGCACATAAAAATAAAAACTACTCTTCGGGTTTGCACACAGTAAATACATAAATGGTTGCCATATTTGTTTTCCCATACCCTGTCATTTAAAGGATGAACACCAAGTGGATGATACCAGAACTTGTACGGCAAGAAACAGCAAGGTCCGGATGCACACTTGTACACACTTGTACTTGCTAAAATGCTCATAAAAATGTCACACAAACTTTAACATAGAATTTATAGCATGTGCACAATTTAATGTCAGATAATTGCCAGGTAAAAAGTCAGTTTGTAAATGTGTCTTTAAGAATGTTTACTCCGTACATTATTTGATTATTCCTAATGAACACGTTGAAATGTAAAACTTTTTTTTCTTAAATACTAGCAGAATATATAAAATATCAGGAAGAAAAATAAATATTTATCATATAATGAAGCTGTAACACATTTACACTATTTGGATTTGCATAGCAAGATTAGAGGCAATTCACTTTTTTCTAATATTGGGAGACTATTTGTATTTGAAGCAACAGGGTTAGATTGCAAGGCTTTAAAATACTTAAATACAGTGTGTGTGTGTGTGTGTGTGTGTGTGTGTGTGTGTGTGTGTGTGTGTGTGTGTATGTATGTGTATGTATGTGTATATATATACACACATTACTCCAGAACAGAAGCAATATAATAAGGAAGGCAGATTTTACTATTTATATAAGATCCAAGCAATATGTGTGACATTGGATTCAAATATTTTGAGCAGCAGGTGGTCACCTCTATCCTCAAAGAAGAAATTATAGTGTGGCTAGGGGGAAATAAATGTCTTCTTACGGTGTGTACACACAGTACAATCCAGCATACAATTTTGACTATATAGTCCAGTGATGGCTAACCTTGACACTCCATCAGTTTTAGCATGACCAAATGGCAAAACTGTAGCAGCATGCTGGGATGTGTAGTTCAACAATATCTGGAGTGTCAAAATTATAAGGTGACTGATATGTCAAAATCGCATGCAGAACGCACAGGTTTAACCTTGCGATCCTGGTGCGCACTCCCGCACAGCACAAATCGAAGCCAGATAGACAGGGCTGCATTGACTATATAGTACAGATCTGTGCTATATAGTCAAAATTGCTGGCGTGTCTTCTGGCTTGCCGTGCCATTCGATCGCATCGGGACAGAATAGCAAGCCTAATCGACCGTGTGTACACACAACAAGAAGCACTTGAAATTGCAGCATAAACCTGTGACTTACTAGTGTCGGTTCTAGTAATGGGTCATACTGTATATGAGAGACAGCCAAGGGAAGTCATGGCAGTAAAAGGAGAATATTTTTTGACCCGCATAGCAAGTTTTTTTATACCATTCTAAAAATGAAAATGGCATACGCAATGGCCAGTATACTTTAAGCAACGACATGTGAAATTAGGGATGGGAAAAGCTAGAAACTGTAGTGATGATTTGATGGTTAGCGATCGCATGAGTCTAGCTACGTTATCAAGCCAAAGTGTCCAGTTCCTCACACATTTGCCTATACTCATTTTAAGCAAGTGGAATCAGTTGGTCATTGGAGGGGATGCAGTTACAATCCCGGCGGTCGGGATCCCGGCGTTCAGAATCCCGACCGCCGAAATGCCGACACATTCTACCTCCGTGGGTGTCCACGACACCCCTGGAGGGAGAATAAATTAGTGTGCCGAGCGTAGCGAGGCACCGGGCCCGCTGCATGGCGATCCACGCCCCCCCCTTGTCGGAATTTCGGCTGTCGGGATTCCGGCGTCGGGATTCTGATCGCCGGGATTCAATACTGAATCCCATTGGAGTCTGTCCTTCTGTGATGATATAATATTAATAATAATAATAATTGTAAAAAAGTATTTAAATCATACTACTCTCCACAGGTTATGCTCCCCAAGTATGGGAAAGTTTACAAACTTTGTTCTGAGTACTAATATATACATTGCATGTGTGTTTGGTTACTTTTAAATCCTTAATACACAAAACCTCAAAAACAAACACTGCAGATGTACACACAGCAATAAGAAACAATTAAAAGCCGTTTTGAAACAAATGACTATGAAATGAACAATATCGCATTGATGTTTCCATTCATGGTTAACCTCCAACAAACAGGCCGTATTTAATCTCGGATTAAATTTTCGCCAGGCGAAACAAAATCAGTTTTCGCGTGGTTTTTGGGGAAAATTTGATTCGCCCTATACAATACGAGCGCCTGGGCAAAAATGGCCATGATTGGTTACTAACAGGCGAATATTTACCGTTTTTTTCACCTCGTGAAAAACTTGTCCAAGATTGAATACGCCCCTTAGTCTCAGCATTCCTGATGGAAGAAAATACATTAAAGTGTTCCCATCCCAACTGTGCAGTAAAGGCAGCCATCTTGTGAGTGAAACCTATATTATACACCAATAAATTTATGAGGCGTATCAGTGAGGCATGAGGAACAAAGTCTCAGTGATGTGACTAGTACATTTACTAAAATGCTCATGAATATTGACTCAGTAGACACAATCATTGCATGTTAGGGATGGGTACACTTTAAGCCATGTTTTGTAAACTAAGTTTGGTCCTTCCTTTTAATAAACTTCTTTTCATAAATCTTAAACAATTAATGGAAAAAACAAATCATATTTGAATGGAATTATAACTTTTTACATTTATCAGATATAGAGCCTCAAATTCTTACAAAAAAATTCATATAAAGCCAACAACTTTATCGCTAACTAGATCGTAATTCCCAGCACTTTACAAAAAAACACTGAGAAACTAACCAAACTGGAGCACATGCATGTGCCTCATTTCTTGCTTCTCCTTATTTATCACAATGTAACTTTCTGTACGCTTCATTATAGAGACAGTAAATAATGCATTAGTTGGCCTTTAAGAACATGATTAGCTCATTATAAGGAGTAGGAATTCATTTGCAGATAATGAACTCTACGTGTGTATATAAAGTACACCACAGTGCAAGATAAAACAAGCCACTCTACTGACAAAGCACACGCTCTGATGGCAGAACGATGCATTTCGAGTGTGAAGATAACATTTTATACATTCGCTGAAGTGTTAAAATACTGATAAAAGAATACAAAATTTGGGAGGGGGGAAAAAAAAAAAGGAGGAAAAAATATTTACACCATGCAAAACACTTGCAGAGTTCTCCTTCATTCGTTGCTGTTGCACATAACCTGCCACACTATGAGGTGACTTCTCTCAACTTTGGTCATGGATGGTTCAAATTGTAAAGACTCGTGTAAAAGTTCAGATTCTGCACCATCATCCCCTAAAAAAAAAAAAAAAACAGAAAGGAGCTTAGGCAATGATTTACCAGTGAGTGTACTTACTCCATCATGAAATACACATGAGTGGAAGCATCTATTTTGTGAGCTGAACCAATGTTCGTGCTCTGTGCCTCTTATCTCCTTGACATCTACATCACATACTTGCTCAGCATGGCAACAATCATATCTACACAACATTGTGTCCTGCTACAACGGCTTCAGTTACCTTGTAGCGGGTCTCCTGCAGCAGCTTCTCCATCTGGCAATAAGGTAATTTAATTTTTAAACCCTAACCCTCTTTTTCCGCAGCCTTACCCCAAACCTCTCCCTAGACCCTAACCTTAAGCCTCCCCTAGTGCCTAACCCTGACCGTCCATACATTCTGCAGATGACAGCATTTCAACAATATTGACATCATAACTGTCAATACTGTGGGGTCAACATGACTGTTGACATTATGCATATCGGCATAGTGTCTGCATACGCATTTTGAAACCTACTAAAAACATTTTCTTTTTTTTTCTTAGTTTCCTTTTTACTGCCATAGGTGTACAACTTGGTCTGCAAACCAAATGTGTCTCATTTGGTTTCCAGACAGCTTCCCTAGAAGTCTGACACATTGAGATACTGGCTGGCACTTTTAGTGAACCCATCATTTCTTTCTATATTGGTTCACTTTAAAGTTAGGCATTTGTAATAAATATTACCACTCTAACTCCAATTCATTGACCTGGAGACACTACCATTTTTATTTTGTAAGAAGCCCCCTTATGAAGTCTTGACAAAAAAGACGAAACGGCTCATTTTTTTCACTTCCATCCTATATGTATGAACTACGATCAAATAAAGCTTCTGGTCAAGCCTACTCGCACTTCATTGTTATGGACTACCAATAACCATACAGGCCATGGACTATCAATAACCACATAGGTTATTTCCTGGTAAAGAGATATTTGGTGCTCTTCCACTTCTATTGTATATGTTTGCTCTTGTATGGTTCCCCACCTTCAGGGAGTTCAAGTGGATCAGCTGCCTTTCTACATTAATTTTATTTTACTATTTTATATGCTACTGAGCGCAATTAAGGGTATTGTTTGACTAAAAAGGCACACCCTAGTTATTACAGGGCATCTGCTCGGTCCAGAAGCAGTGGGGGTGAGCCACTGGAATCAACAGTAGTTTTAGACTAGAACGGGGACCTACAGTATAGTGCCATGGAGTAACACGGCAAATCTAATAATCTAGTAACATATATGAGAGAATTGAATAAAAATACTTTTCATTTATTACAAATAATCAATGAGAGGGTATAAGAACAAGAAAATAACAAGGAAAACTATGTACAATAGTCATTAGAAAAAGGAAATGCAAATTGGAGTCTCTTTCCAGCCCCAAAAATCCACTCTTACCCATTCTAAAGTCTATGTATCCTTCTCCTCCACTCATCACCAGCATGGACTTCTGGGCCAGACTACTCGCTTCCTGCTGCGATGTGGCACCTTTATCATCTGATGAATCTGGTGTGCTGCCACTGGAAGGGCAAATTACCTGACCTGGGTAAACAACCAACCAGCATTATAAGTCGTTTTTCCATATTCAATAGTTTATGAATAATACATTTTTTAGTGACAAACACCACAAGTACCTGGTACTGCAACAAAGAATTTCACAGCATCACGGTGGCCATGAAAACACAACTGCGCGTGCGCCATAGAACAATATGGTATAAACGTTCCTGGAGTAACTTTGTCACTGTTCTCGTCGCCATAGACACGGATGACGCTTCCTGGACGACTCCCAGCACCAGGCAGTGCTTTATTTGCTTAAGATTAGAAAATAAAAAGAAATTATTTTAAACTTAATAGCTGCACATATACATAGTCAAAAGTACATATGACAATTGCCAACTAATAGGAAAGCTAGTGGGGAAAATACACTCAGCATTTAGTATTTTAAGACTTTGCTTCAAATATTAGCGCAGCATGCTTAGATTCTGAAGGAGGAAGATAATGGAATGTGTATTTTGCTCATCTAGCACTAATCAGGAACAAAGCAACATGTTCCATGTTCATTGAGATGTAAACTAGAAAACTTTGCCTGTCCCACATTGGTCCTTATACACTACCTTCTGTCTCCACCTAATGGCGCTCCACAGATATAAACTATATACAACAACATTTCTGAAAACCAGTCTCTTTGTATTTTCTATACTTAAGATGGATTAGTCACACAATAGAGGAATACATTGTGTGGCCTACACCAAGATATAGAACAGTGATCCACAAAAATGTCTGTCTTAACAAGGCATTGCCAATAGGCCCACTTACACTGTACACAATTATTCATGGTTTCTACATAGTATAGGCCATTATGTCAGGTTACAATAAAAGAAATGATATCCAACTAATCTTAAATGCCTGAGAGCTCCCGGCCTACAATAGATGTAATGGCGGGTTGGCACGTCTGAGGAATTGTGGTCTTGTGCCCACACACTAGAACAATTTTTTTGCCGATTGGCAGATTTCCGATAAATCGGCTGATATATCGTCCGATGTTTACTGAGGATTGGTCGAAAATCGTCCGAAATCAGTCCGATGCGCGTGGATCTTTTGCTAAATCTTCTGATCTTACGTGCTGTACGAAAGATCAGAAGATTTAACAAAAGATCCATAGGAACTCACAAGGGATCTTAAGGAAAATCTTTGGTAGAGATGTGCGCTTGCCTGAAATCTTTTCTCCAGGACAGACAAAAGATTTGAAGGCTAATTTATGCGCACATCTTAAGATCACAGATCTTTCTATTGTGTGGGCACCTAGAATAACCTCCACCACTCAATGTACTTACACTGTGATACACTGGCACCTAACCCATTTCACTAAACTGTAAAACTATATCTAAACACCCAATGACCATTCAAGAGCATACAATCCCAGATAAATATTTGCCCCTGTAATCATAGTATTTTTGTTGTTGTAACTAATATGCATGAGAATGCATCCTGTGAAATCATCAGAAGTAGGTGAGATCATTGAGGCATTTCATTTCACTAGCCGTTAGTGTCATAAGAATTTTGCTTTAGCCCAAAAACTTCTGCCACTTATCAAGTCATATGGAATAGGTCAATAATATGTGTTTAATATTCTACACCTATGGGAAGTGGTATTTAGTCTGCCATATGACATGCTAGATGTACAAGACACATCCATTAGAATGAGGAGGCCATGACACAAGGAGAAGTCCAAGAGGAGAGCAGTGTGCAGGGATGAGAAGTCCGAGAGCGGATGGCTTGATGTGGTGACCAGTGTAAAGAGAGCAACTAAGATTAGCTGCAAAATGTGAGCAGACACTAAACTGCTGAGCCGTTTAGTAATACAGGAGACTACTGCCAATTAGGGGACTTCCAGAAGAAGGCGACAATCAGGAACATACAAAGGGGTGACTACACAGCCAGAAAAAAGTGGCTACTAAAAAAGCCTGAGGGAAGATTTCTGCTTTGCATCGGCACTTACCCCTTAACCCAAGTAACCGGCCCTGGTGCAGTATAATCGCTATAGTGAGACAGTAAGGGAAGGGTAATGGACAGGGTATAAAAGTGAAGAACAAGTTCTTGAGAACCTGATAGGCAAAGATCAATCAACATTTACAGACTATGTTTGGGCACTAATATTAACCTCTACCTACCATATGGCAGGTGTTTAACATACTCTTGCATACATTAAAAGGAATCAGTGAGCTTTCTTTCTTAGTATATTTTAATACCTACATATGCGTCAGCCTTGGTGGAACAATTTCAGAGAAAAAAGCAGGAACAGTACCACCACCAACATCACCACCCTCCGCGAGGTACACCAAGTGAAGTACACATATTACGGAGATAAATGTATTTAATAAAAGTAATTATTAAAGTGTTAGCTATAGTCTTTCAGCTTTTCATGATATGGAATAACAGCTAAACCATAAGTCTTGAAGCAAAGGATATTTTTATTAGTTCAAAAACTTTAAATAAATACACCAGGCCAGTAATTATCATCTTAAAATAAAACAAATAAAATTGTGACTCTAAGGCTCATACACACTGGGCGACTGAGCTGAAAGTCGATCAAAACAGCAGGTTTGAGTGGCTTTCAGCTCAATGCCGCCCAGTGTGTATGGCCCGGCAACATCGCCGGGAAAGCCATTCATCTGCTGGGTATACCAGCAGATGAGCGGCTTTCAGGACGGCTTTGCATAGTGCTCCGCTATGCAACGCCGTCTCTCCCTCCCCCCCCCCCCCTCCGTCGGCGCCAGGCAGGGGGAAAGCCGCTCAGTGTGTATGCACTGAGCAGCTTTCCCCGCAGCGATGAACGCGATCATCGCTGTTCAAACACGCTGGGCATAGTCGCCCAGTGTGTATGGACCTTTACTTAACAAACGCAAAATCAAGTGGTTGCTTGTTCTTGTCAAGTGCATGCAGTACTTCATGCAAATGATAAAGATAAGCACATGAGCCATTCTAATCACCATAATACATACACACTACAAGATTTTCATTTCAAAAGACTTTTCCAAAATCTCTGATAGAGATATCTGTCACCAAAGTAGTGCATACACACTGAGCTATTTTACCAAAGAGCAAGAGATTTTCAGGAGGTGAAAGACTTTGCAGAAAATCGCTCATATAAAAGGCTATTTACATAATGGGAGGGGTTTGAATCCCAAGGGTGGGAGCAGCATTTCTGTTCTTGGGGCCTGAGTCAGAACTGATCGCTGGGCTGCGTATATTTGGAGCCCAGCGATCAGGTTAACACCACCCAGGCTGGGCAAAATCCCACCCATATGCATGGCTACAATTATGTGCAGCCGTGCACATAGGGAAAAATCCATTCACCTGCACCAGCAATGCATACGTTATCACCATTACATAATATACATTGGTGGGCAGTGGTGCCAGTAATATATACATTGCTGGCCTGCACCAGCAATGTAGATACAGATGGAGCCGCTCTCATCGCACCGTCTGCCAGAATGGGGAGTGCATACAGGAGACGCTCGCGCGCCGCATTATCGGCAATAAGAAGCTTGCGTGTCCTCATCCACCATCTCCCGCCAGCTACAGTGATATGGCAAACTGGCAGCAAGGGGGAGAGCGGCTCCATCTGTATTAATGCCTTATAAATATTGGTGATGGCAGTGGTGACCGTAATATATACATGACTGGCATGTGTTAGCCATATATATATTATTGCCTTTAGAAAAATCATTGGTGGGCAGTGTATTCTCCACACAGTGGAGTAGGGTGAGGGAGCAGAGCGTTACGCAGGGATGTATGGCCGGGGCAGCAGAGCTGTAGGCCGGGCAGCGACAGCTGAGGAACCAGCCATCATCGCTAGACATACTGGTAAAACCAGCAGACGGGAGACTTTGCTAGCAATGATCATCACTAGTCTGCCATTGGTGGGCTCAAAACAGCCAAAATGAGCGCTTTCAAGGTGAAAATCACCTAGTGTGTATGGGACCTATTTATCAATAATTGAAACTACAACGGTCATACATAGAAGTCACCATTAACCAATGAGTTTTATTATTGTGGTCCAAAGAACTACAGTGTATGTCATGGACAGCAGAAGACTACAGTTTCTGCACTTCCAAAAGAACATAGAAGCCATTTAAATTGTAAACTAGCAGTGCAAGATTGATCAGCCCCTGTTGCATTATTTTAATACAATGTGTGGTTATTAAGTAGTTAGGACACATGGCTGATTTCAATCCAATCCATACAGTCTTTCTCCCATTATGCAGAAGAGCCGTCAGTGAACAGAGCACCACTAAACCGTGATGAAGAGAACTGGTGTCCATACACCATCACAACAGAAGGTAGACATGTGCAACATGCGTGTATGTGCAACAATTTTTTCCCCATATAGATATAGACAACAGATACTTCACTTAAATCCCCCTCAGCGTTTCTCCTCTGGTAACTGGCACAAAAACGGACTGCTGTAAACTACACATGCACACTTTGTGGTATGGTTGATAAACACACTTCATTTCTCTGCAGCACTCAGAATTAACTGTTCTGTGGGGGCCGCAACATTTTTTTGAAAAAAAAAAAAGTTTCTTAGCTCGTCTCAAGCTCTATTATAATAATAATAATAATAATAATAATAAAAATAATAATAATAATAATAAAAAAAAGTGACTTGAGGGCAGTTTGTACATAGACGGGTTACAATAAATTTACAATATGCTTTGTAAAACCAGAAATCAGCAGGAATTAATCAAATTGGAAAATATGGAACTCTAAGGCAAATGTATTAAGTTTTAAACAAGATAAATGCGAGTGTTAATAGTCCAGCCAATCAGCTCCTGTCAGGATATAAGGCTGTGTTTGACAAATGTCAATGGGATGATTGGATGGACGTTTATCATTCTTTATCACCTTCACATTTATCTCTTTTTAAGGCTCAATACATCTGCCACACGGACTCAAAATATATAAGATGAATCAGTGAACGTTATTAGTGTAGGGACACGATTATCATGTGTATACAGCTCACATATGATTTACTGCATCCATTATTTTTGAAGCAGGTTACCACTTTAGACTACTACTTAAATTGTTATATTTGTCCTCATTGGCATCCTCATTCCACTTCATTTGTAAAATGGTACTGGTAGTGAGAGAGACTATAGAACATATCCCCACCTCTCTACTGCTGGAAAAACACACAGTATTACATAATAACCTTACATAAGGCCCTAATGGACTAAGGATTTGGAGCCGTAAAAACCAGTACAGAGGAGAGGCCAATATAAAATGACAATAAGCAGGCATGGTCTCTGAATAGCAGTCTCTTCACATGTACACTTTAATAATTCCCTGTGTACTTACTTTCTGTTAAGGGGATCGAGATAATGACCCCATTGCCAGTGCCTACCCACAGCCGGTTTGAAGACACCATCAATGCTGTTATTCTAACAAAGGAGAAGCCCAGCTTTCCGGTACCTAGAGACAAAAATATTTTTTACATTACAAAGAGGAAACTATGCCAAAGAAAACCGAATCATCATTTAATTCAAAGTAATAGGCCTCACCAAAGAGATAACCGCATTCTTTTAAAAACAAAAAACCTGCAATCTAGTTAAGTACAAATAACACATTAAAAAAAATGTAATTTGTGTACTTGCATTAATTATTTTATGGGAGTTCAAGGGCATACTTTGGATTATAGTTTTATGGAGACACAGAGGCGTCGAGAGGGGGAGGGGAGCGGGTAAGTATTATCTGGGTCGGCCCGGGACCCGCTCCCCCCCCTCCTTGCAGGGAGCCGGGCAGTGGGGAGAGAGATGACACTGCCCGCCCCCCTCCCCCCCTACTGATCAGTGCTGTGCTGTCCTCTCTCTGTATGCGAGAGGAAGACCCTGCCCACCACAACATACAGTCCGCCCCCCCCCCCCCCCCCACACCATGTCCAATGGCCACACCCCCTTTATTTAACCCATGCCCATGCCCCCAACAACAGGAGCACAATGTCCTGGTTTCAGTTTTGTGCCAGTAATTTAAAGAGCTTAAGCTCTCGAACATTACACTCTGAGGTAAATAAATGAAGCAGTGATAAGAGTGGAAAAAAGTACCAGAGGAGAAGTTGACCATAGCAAGCAACCAACCAGCTGCCACCTGTCTGGGGTTACTTTAAAGCTGATTGGTTGACATGGACAACTTCTCCATAATACAATATATATATTTTTTTATATTCGCCTGCACAATGACATATTTTAGAACTTAGAATTCAATTCTTACTTGAAAACTTACCTAACATCTTGCTAACATAAGGTTCAATGTCAACATCCTGCAAATGTTGGCAGGTGTGTGCATGGTAGAGCCGTAAAGTGGAGTCTAGCCGGATGGAGACCCAAACACCATCACCAACCCAAGCTAGCTGCCTTACTTGGCTTTCTTTCCTCGGGTGGGCGTCAAAAGATTTCTAGAGAAAGAAAATAAATATGTGAGTGAAACCCAGATTTTTTATATAATGGTTTTGTTTTTTTCCCCTCTATGAATATTTATTTACATAGCACACACATATTCCGCAATACTTTACAGAGAATCTCAGAAAAACACAGGCAGGACACAACCTTATTTTATTTACTGAAACACCTTAGTAAAACTAGAAGAAGAATTTTGTTTTATTTCATAGCCACCAGGATAATCTAGCTCTCGCTCACCTCTATTTTCATTGTCTTTGGCTGTACTATGTAGATCTTGTTCCTATATCCACACCAGACTTTCTCGTGCACTACTGTCATACATCGAATAGAATGGTGAGGGCGGCCAAAATCAAGAAGGTGGTAGTTTGTCAGATCCCACTGGCCATCTGGAAAGATAAATGGAACCTTCATAATAACACAATTAAAGTGACAAACTGATCTGATACGCCACATTTTTTATACTTTTTTTTTTTTACATTTGAAGGAAATTATAATCAATATCCTATTCAGGTGTGAGCTTATACATAGACCTCCCGGGAAATTGAATGAGAGTGGCATTTCCCTTTAAGAGGGAAAACCTTAAAAATAGAAATATACTGCTTTGTTCCCTTGAGAGCAGCAATATCTTTTTTATACCTACATCTGAAATCAGCCAGCTAAATTCTATACTTACCGACACCTCGATGGAATATGGCCAGTGTTCCATCTGCCAATGCCACCAACACGATACCTTTCACATGCCTGAAAACATGAGTAAATAATACCACAACATGAGAGGATGTAATGAGACACATGCTGATCTTTAGGCAGTAGGTGTATGGCTAATGGGATTCTTCTCTTTGAATGGTCAGTATAGTTGATTAATTCAACTACACCAAGCACCACTGCCACCCAATCATAACACCCCCATTTTAAGTTTGCCAGTTCTAAAGGCTTTAATGTTCCAACTATAACATGTACACTTAGAGTTATTTTAGATCATCCCCCGGTGATGGCTAGGAGGAAACTCTCAGGTGTCACCCAGAACATCAGACCATATCATGCTACACATTAGACCACATCCCTTGCCAGAAGGTCATGTCCTCAATGACCGTAATGGGAGTGGTGCATCAACACAAATACAAAAAGAATCCTGCCTCTAAAGGAGCCATTTTATCCATCGATAGATATACGCAACCAGAGACTGACTTTAAAAGCAGCAGTGTATGCAGATATGGTAAATACTGTTATATGGTAAATAGAAGCTATTCTGGAAATAGAAGAGTAACAAATTACTGCCAGGACATCACATTTTACATATTTGGATTGTACTCACACAATACTGAGGATGGAATCTTTCAGTTTAATTTGCAGCAGACATTTCTTCCACTGGGCGACAGAGGAATGCACATACAAACTGCAACAAGACAAACAGTAAGTCTCTAGTCTGACAGCTACTAGTACATGTGGAGTTAAGTAAATATAAAAAAGAATAAACAATAGTTTCATCGAGGACACACTACTGGAGAGTAGTCAAACTTCAGGTGAGCAAGGTAGAACATGGATCTTGTGGTGGTCACATGAGCACACCGTATGATGGAGATTACTTACTATCCATTCTGTGCACCCAGCCACATAGTAGGTAGCAAGCTGTTCATCTTCTGGGCCTCCTCTCTCATCAGGTCCTGCTCACTAGGGAGCGTTGCAACACCATCTTTATACAAGTCAGAGTCATTGCTGGGGGATAAAATAAACTGGAATAAACAAACATAACATGGGCACTTATCAATTCCCTAGAACATGTGTATTTTATGCTAGCTGTGTGTGACAGAGACAGCCTATAACAGGAGCATTTTGAGGGTAGCTGAAGGCTAATGTCTGGTGTGCAATAACACTCTGTTTGCACAACACTAAGGCCGATATTTTATTACTGGTGGACATATTTCTTAGGGGCCGGTAAGATCACTTCTATGCCCCCAACTACGGCAGCGCAGCAGCAGAGCCTGTCTACATCTGCACCGGCACTACCACTGCTGGCTCTCCTCAGCCGTCCATCAGGGGCCCCACTTACCACTACTGTTAAAGCTGAGCCGGCCCTAGGCTCAGTTTGCCTATGGCTTGGGCCAGCTCTGCACTCTTTAATAAAAACATTTAATTTATGAAAAAGCATATATTTAAGAAGAAAAATAAGCATTAAAAAGGTCACTAAAACACTGGACTACAGAAAGGTTACAAACATATTTGTACCATGATATTTTTTCTCTGTTATCAGTGAACATTCCTGCAGACTGCAGCATTCCTCAGGAAGTCTGAAAATTCTTTCACATGACCTTTACATCAAACATCCCATTCTGGAAACCTCCAGCAATAGCAAAATTATATTTACCTATAATTCTAGATTTTAATTGTAATGTTTTTCAGAGAGTAAAACCACCATAACTCCTCTCCTTAATCTTTACAACCCCCCCCCCCCCCCCCCCCCCCATGCTAACCCTAATCTCTAACACTAACCCCCTGTAATTACTTCCAGGTTTCTTACACACCTATCCTGCACTGCAACCCATGACTTGCATATTACACTGACAGTCCCTTATTAATCCTTCCTCTTCTGCAATGTCTGCCAATAAATACTGTGATTTGGACGGGGGTTCTATACCGTTTAACATTCTGATACTTGGATTAATGATTACACACGGGTAAAAAAAATATACAATAGTCTTTATCTGGAAGACGATGTTATAAGCACAATCATTAGGAAGGAGAACTTTCTCTGAGCGCTCCAAACTACAGTCATCATAATCTCAGCATGTCTACTTTGACTTTGGAGCATTTGTATAGTATAATATAAAGGCTTACCTGTCCTGGCAGCTGTTGTCGTCCGTCGTGCTCTGTACACCTAGTGGGTCAGTAAAAACATGCTCTGTATAGATCCCAGGCTGAGTTATGTCTGCCACATCATCTGTGGAGCCCTCAGCAACTTCAGTAGCCTCTGTGGCTTCCTCTGCAGTGGGAATGTTATCATCCAGCTCGGAACTGGTGGAATCTGGATCTGGGCACCAAGAAGAACAAAACTGATGAAAAACTTTAAAATGACACAGTTGTATTGTCTTTTTAATATGTATATCCAACATGCCCTTGTAACTAGCTCTCTCCCTAAGCGATGCAGTGATGGGTTTATTATTAGCTATTTACGTTGTGCATGCTGTGTCAGAACCTTGTTGCTGCTTCGGTCTCATTGAAGTGCAATAGTGACAGCAATCAGATTATGTTGTTGGGACTTTAGGATAAGTACAATATTCTATCCTACCTTTGGCTTACTAAACATACAATTAAGTTAATAAACTTAGGAGACATCCTATACAAGTAGTCACTACCATACTCAACCAGTATTATTCCAGAAACCCAAAATGTGATTTTCAGTCGAACTTACATTCCAACCTATTCAATTCAAGTGCTAATTTATTGACGGTCAGAAAAAAACGGCAAGTCGGAAAACACGTGAATCGGCAAATTACTAGATCCAAGTATTTTAGTCTAAAATGCGCCTGTTTTTCGACTATTTCTGCCAATGCAAATTCGACTTTAACAAAGTTGGACCTGAATCGGCATAAAAACCATCTAAAAACGGCCGCATTGAATAGGTATGTGCATTCAGGACATCTTGAAGTATAATACCAACAGATATGCAGAATCATCAATCCAAACGGACATCCTATTTCACTCTTTTCAGATCTCATAAGTGCAAGATGAAGTGTGCTCAAGCAGGGCACTTATTTTAGGGTTTCAGCGAGGAAAGTGCCTAAAACCACTTGATTTTTGTTTTACAAGTAGTTAATACCCAAATAAAAATCCCAAATATTCCTGCCAAATAGTGTGTAAAGAAAGAACCTATTTGTAACTTATTTTAGCCAACCACTCATTAAGAAAGATGATTTGTACTTACCGTAAAACCAACTCCTAAGTCCATCTGGGGACACCGCAGACTGTGGGTTTAGAGGGGAGACTGAGGAGTAGGCACTAAATAGTTAAACCCCTCCACCCCTAAGCCCACCCACCTGCTGAAGCAATTTAGTTATTATCCAATAGCCGTAAAGGAGTCCTCATCCTGCAACAGTACAACAAACAAAACTAGGGAGTCAATGCATTGTCCAAGAGATAGACTCTTTCATCCTGTCTGGGGAACACTGCCGACTATGGGACTTCCCAAACCAAGCCTCAAGTTGGCCGGGGGAAGGGGTTGTGATTGGGTGTCATGCACTTGCCCAGCCATACACAAAGCGGACTGTCAATACTGGCATCTGTAGCCACAAAGTCTGGAATCTGGAAAATGGTGGAGAAAAATTCTATACTGACCAATGCTCTCAGCACAGCTGCTCACCCAAGGTACCATGCCACTATGGCCAGTATTCAATGAGAAAAATTTGCCTTGTTTTATGGCGAGTTTGTGCTGTTTTCGCGTTGGAAGGAGCATTTTGCTCTCCAAAAGTGAACCACCCTATTCAATGTGATATTTTCGCCGTCTTTTTAAGTGATTTTCGCCGTGTCTCTCCGTGTAGCAATTCTCCATCTTTTCATGGAGAACTGGAATGTGAACTTTTAAACTAAAAGTTTTTTTTTTTAAATTTTGGTGTAAAAAAAATAGGATTTATGGTCTTACCTTGATAAATCCCTTTCTTTGAGTCCATAGGGGGCACAGGAGTTCACGCTGGGTATGAGAGGTGAGGTAGCAGAGCGTGCACCAAAGGGTTACAAAAATGTACCCAGCATGCTCCCTGCCTCCCTTCTCCCTCATAACCCGCCCCCTGACCCTGGGTCACCAGTTTCGTTAGCAAGCCCAAGGTAGGAGCAGAGCCAGAGAAGAAGGAAGAGCAAACGCACACCCACATAGCATACAGGCCCTAAAGCCATGGAACTTTCCTACATAGGAAGCCCCGCTACCAGGTGCGTCTGGGAGGGCTTCCTGTGCCCCCTATGGACTCAAAGAAAGGGATTTATCAAGGTAAGACCATAAATCCTATTTTCTTTTTCGTCCACTAGGGGGCACCGGAGTTCACGCTGGGACGTCCTAAAGCTGTCCCCTTACGGGTGGGGGACGCTCCTGGACTGCGGAAAGCACATGTCTACCAAACTGTGCATTAGCCGATGCAAAGGTATCAAATGCATAAAACTTGATAAAGGTCTGGGAAGAGGACCAAGTAGCCGCCTTACAGAGCTGTTCAGCCGAGGCGCCTCGATTAGCGGCCTAGGATGTACCCACAGACCTGGTAGAATGTGCAGTAATCCCCTCCGGGGGAGTAATCAGTGCGGAAAGATACGCTTGGCGAACCACTGATCTGAGTCATCTCGCCAAGGACTGTTTGGAAGCGGGCCAGCCCCTCTTATTGGCCCCATAAAGCACAAACAGTGAACCCGACTTACAAGTTGACTTAGTCCTGCGAAGATAAATCTGCAACGCACGGACTACATCAAGAGAAGCTTCAAAAGAACCTGGAAAAAAAAGGCACCACTATTTCCTGGTTAAGGTGAAACTCAGACACCACCTTTGGAAGAAAATCCAGTTTGGTACAAAGAACCGCCCTGTCCGGGTGAAATACCAGAAAAGACGGTTTCCATGATAATGCACTCATGTCAGACCCCCTTCGTGCTGAGGAAATAGCCAACAAGAAGCCACCTTCCAGGATAGCCATTTCAGATCCACCTCCTCCAGAGGCTCGAAAGGAGACGATTGAAGTGCCCGGAAAACCTCTAAAGAGGGACACCTCAACAGCCAGCCCATCAAAGCCAGGCGACTCAAGTCCGGGTGTCGGAATGGCCCCTGTGAAATTAGGTCTGGACGCAGAGGTAGACTCAGAGGAGAGGCTACCAACAGGTTCCATAGATCCGCGTACCAACCTCGACGGGGCCAATCTGGGGCCACTAGGATCATCATTCCTCCCTCCTTCCTGAACTTCCACAGAAGGTGAAGTAGGAGTTGAAACAGGGGGAATGCGTACACTATCTTGCCGACTTAAAAAGTCTGCCTCAAAATTGAGAACCCCTGGGATGAAGACTGCAGAGATTGCAGAAATCTGCTTCTCCGCCCACCTGAATATCTTGGAGACTTCTTTCATCGCTCCTTTGATGCGTGTCCCGCCCTGCCTGTTGATAAAGGCCACGGGCGTGGTGCTGTCAGACCGGATCTTTACAGGGCACCCTCGGATGAGGGACCCCAACCTCTGAAGAGCCAGAAGGATTGCTCTCAATTCCAGGAGATTGATCGGAAGACGACTCTCCATGGCACCAAAGAAAAAACTGGTGACCCAGGGTCAGGGGGCAGGTTATGAGGGAGAAGGGAGGCAGGGAGCATGCTGGGTACATTTTTGTAACTCTTTGGTGCACGCTCTGCTACCTCACCTCTCATACCCAGCGTGAACTCCTGTGCCCCCTAGTGGACGAAAAAGAAATCAGGATTTTTTTTCTGTGAAGGGGCATGTTATTTTTATTCATGTGCTTATAGCACATGAATATATATTTAATTAAAAAATATATATTTTTTTAATTTTTTTTTTATTTATTTTTTTACAGAGCAGCCAGCAGGGGGCCGGAGCGATCGAGTCGCTCATTAGATATTCATATAGTCACTGCATCCGATCATTACATATGCACGATCGGGTGCAGTGAATACTGGGTCCCCCGCTGGCTATAGGGGGGGGGGGGCAGCTTGTGCTGCCTGGGTCCCGGGGAGCCCACCTCCCCTCCACATAGGTTCTGCTCGTCCGCTGCAGGGGTTAAGACTCACCGAGAGTGGCGGCGAGTCTTAACCACATTGAATAGTGGGAGCAGGAGTGGCAGCGAGCCCTCCGGAACAGGGCGAGTGCATGGCGAGAGAAAAAATCTCTCGCCATGCACGGAGAATTTTTTTCATTGAATACTGCCCTATGTCTTAGCAGCATTTAAAGCACGACTAGCAAGCATACAAATCTGTTCAGGCACCGGTATCCTATGAAATAGGTGAAGTGATCTATTGAGTCACAGAGTATATGGAGGCAGGCCATCCGCTCTGGTCAGTGTAAAAAAATGACCATGTGACTGTTCAACATGGCCCAAAACACAAACCCTGCAATGTCTGGACAATAGTCAAGAAGAACACAAGAACATCAGGATCAGAAGGATGAAAAACTGGGAATACAAGCTCACTAGTCATGAAGAACCGGGAAAACACACTGGTCAGGACGATGGTGGATCGCAGAGCCCTGCCCCCACACAATGGAAAAATCTGAAAATGAGAGTCAGCAGATAAAGCTGCCAGCTAGACAAACTGAATCACCACTTCTAAGTAAGCCTCCACAGGCCAAAAGAGGAGCCCACACAAGCACTTCTAAAGGCAACACGGAGGTTCCGAGACAGGACTGGTAAAACAGAGAAAGGATGTACGTACAACAAACGCTGCATAAATGGTTGAAAAACAGGCCAGACACTGAAACAGGTTGATAAGGTAAAAGTGTAACCTGACAGCGTATACCCAGAGTCAACCTTCCCACAAAAAAGAAAAGGAGAGACAATGGAAGAGTGAGGAAAAGCCCACATAACTATAAGCTAAAAATTGTGAAGCAGTAAGGGACTCACACAAACGACTCACACGATTGATAAGGCTAAGGAAATTAATGACGTGACCTAAAAGAGCTTTACCAGAGAGGACCAAAAGCCCCAAACCTCTGCTCTGGTCCTTATCAGTGTAGTTCTTTTGGCTGAGTACTACCCCCCATTGGACAGTAAGTGGTTCTGCAGCTTCTTTTGAAGCAGCAGTTTAATTCTGGTCATGGGAGATGTTTAAAATTTTTTTTTTTTTTTATGGAAATAAAAGCTTGGTCTTCCCCTTAAAGGCCCAGGTCTGTGACACAAAGATTGCCCAGCTAGAAAAGAGATCTAATTAAAACCTCAAATTCTTGCGCCTCTCCTGCAGGCGCTAAATAAAAAAAAATGGAATGCTGCAGCTTCTGAGGCATAGCCGTAAAAAAGGAGGCTTCCTGATCGATCACAAACACAGAGCACCTGCAGATACCAGGAAAACTCTCCCGGGTCAGACACGAGTAGCAGCATGTAAGACAGACACCGGCTGCCGGAGACGTCCTAATAGCTTCTCCCATGGAGCCTGATCTCAAAAGAAGATTCAGGCACCAAGAATAAAAAAAAAAAAAAATGAGACTATAAATGAAAATAAAACCCTAGCTCCTAAATAAACTAGATGTCAACAGGTGGGTATAGTATAGTTTCAGCGTCCACAGTTTTACGTAATTAATGCTTATGCCTCAGCCTCTCCTCTACAGCCATAGGTGTTTAATTACTAAAATGGGAGTTCTTTTGAAGATGGGATGTTGCTATGGGAAAGCAACTAGATTATATTATCTTCTAGAAGGTGCTAAAAAAATGCGTAGATTGTGAGTGTTAGCTATGGACAACATCCCATCTTCAAAAGAACTCCCATCTTAGTAAATAAACCCCATAGTCTGCAGTGTTCCCGAGAAGGGACCAAAGAGGGGGTGCATCCTCCTGATGAAGGAGATGGCTGCGGGGCCCTATTCAATGCGGTCTTCCCCGACAGCATTGAACAGGGGTTCTCGGCAGAACGAGCCCGACTTCAGAAGCGGTCTGGCTCTTTCTGCCAAGAAAAGCCGGAAATAGTCGGAGCTCGACTATTTCCGGCCTCAGCTCGTGGCCACGCCCCCTTCTCGCTGCTTAGGACATTGAATCCCGACTGCCGAGTTTCATTCGAGCAAAGCGAGAATGGGAAAGGGTCACGGCTGTCGAGCTAGCTCGACAGCCGTGTCCCTGACATTGAATACCCCCTTAACGCTTCAGTAACAGCTGATAAACATATAGAATTTGATAGGGGAGAATGTGTAAGATGATGCCTTAGAACAGTGGTAGCCAACTCCAGTCAACGAGAGCTACCAACAGTTCATGTTTTCCAGCTCACCTCACAAGCACACAGATGCACTCATTACTGACTGACACTTTTTAAAAGATCCACAGGTGGAGCTAATTACTTCATTTGTGATTCTGTGAGGAGATCTGGAAAACATTAACTGTTGGTAACTCTCGAGGACTGGAGTTGGCTACCCCAGCCTTAGAAGAACACCCTCTGGAATGGGGTAATTTGATTAGCTAATCCACCAAACAAAAATTGCAAACCATCTTTACCTGGATTGATCTCTGCCTCTGGGGAAATGACACTTGGTGTTTGTGCTATGAAGGTCTGGATGTCCTCCGCAGTGGCAGCGGTTACTTTGACTCCCCCTACAGCCAGGTCAGTAGAGGAAGTGCTGCTCACTAGGCTTTCTGATAAGGAGGACCTGTCTGTCTGACCAGAGTCTATGTCTTGTTTCACAGGATCTCCTGTGGGGTAGTCTGTTTCCATCACACCTGTAACACAGCAACAAATCTGGTAACTGCAAAATATCACATTGTGCTAAAACAGTCCATTCTTTAACAATAGCAGGAAAAAGAAAAGCAATATTAAGATCTAGTATGGAAAAGAAAAAAGGCAGTGGTCTAAATATGTAACATGTATGACACAATACTAAAGCATTGCACATATCTAGCCATTATACAATCAAGCTAGCCAATATAACAGGGGACCAACCATAACACCATTCATCCCTCAAGATATTTATTCTGTAGGTTACCATAGGTTTAAATGCTACAAACAGCAAAAAACACACTTTCAGCCTTGTAATCTGTGAAAAGCTACAATACTAATTGAAAAAACTTAGGAGTAACTATCCCCTTCAGGGTTCCTTTAAAATATACATATCTGCCTTCATGCACAAGTGGAACTTAACCTGCAAACCTTTTGATACAATCTAGAGAAACACAAACTTACTGCCTACTTCTGAAATCCCACAGAAAACTATTCAGAAGCTGCTGAACCTGCAAATGGAGAAGGTTGTAGCTATACAAATGAGTGCTCATAAATTCATCTTTGTTTGTATAGTAAAAGCGCTGCGTAAAAATCTAGCACATAACACTAAGCTATTAATTGCTTGTTGTTCTCTCTATGAAGAAGTCAGAACCACATTAGCAGTGAACCAAGAACATTAACACATATGTGATAACATGCGGCTGTGGAGTACACTATCTTGGCAGAACCACACGTAGCTTTAATATCCACTTTTTACAAAATTTTAGAAATATCCTTAAAAAAGGTATAGAAACCTTAGCAAGACAAATTGCAACATGCCCACATGGTGACTTTGGAGATTTGAGAATTAAAAGGCACAGAAAAGATTAAAATAACTTTAAAAGGTGGTGACAGATAGCGACAACTTTGTAGAAAGGAGGCTTTCTGGATGTTCAGATTGAGGAACTTGGTACCAAATGGACTGAATGATACCATAGAACTAAATAACATTATATGTTTGGAGTGATATGTCAGACACCCTAGGTACATGGAGGCCAGTCAGTTTACTTCTAGTCTCCCATTACATATAGATGGATTTTTTGCCCTTCAGCATTATGGTATATAATAGGAAAAGATAGGGGTGGATTATATCTCATCTTTGTGTAATAATTTGCAATAAATTGAATCACCCTGGGTCCATTTGTAACTACAGTATATGTAGCACAAATGCAAATCATGTGCATTACTTCAATGAGGAATGTGTACACGTCTAAACAAAATACTCATATGTCCTGATAGAAATATCGATGCACTATGCTAGGTACCCTCTTCTTAAATTGAGAAATATAATGGATTTCTGTAGATTAGATACTTACATACTCTTACTCTTCTCACCCATACACCCATAATTTAAATGTACAAGAATAATTCAATTCTGCTAGGTTGGAAGTCTAATCCCAAAAGAAACAATCCATTGTAATGGGAAAACTGATGAAAGCGATTAGATAGATAGTACATGGTGAAATGTGAATGATGCACTGTACTTTTTATGGAATGACCCCACACAATTTATATTCAGACAATTATATATGTTATTTCTTAGTGACAACAGCTACAGATCTTTAGAAATATTTGCGGTCATATATGTATATTTACTAATGTATAGCCAATGTGAAAAACAAAGAAATGAGAGGTCTGGAAACACTAGTGGATATCTCTTATGCAATATGTAGCACATTTGGCAAACAAGGAGTTAAAAAGCAATTGGATAATAGGAGTAACCTTATGACAAAAAGGGCTTTGCGTGACGGGCAGTCACTCTTGAGGAAACAGCCACTAATGGCGGTAGGCTGAGAAACGCATCACACAGAGCTACAAACAGTCTCGCAAGCTACGGGCTAGGTATTAGCTATTAGGCCGCAATCAGCTAACCAGACTCTCACGGACACATACAGACGCATATAAATGGCAGAGATGGACTATATCCAAACCCGAGCAGGAGAAACATATGCCATCATAGGCTTATCTGCATAAGTCCAGAGCCAGACTACAGCGCCCAAAGGACTGGGTAACGATAAGCAAACTCAATGCTCTGAGTAAAGTTTGTCTCCTACTACTAGGACATTAAATTGTTCTCTACCCTCAACAAAGACTGTCATCATTTCTATTGCATAGCTGTAAGGGTGCAGAGAAATATCAACTGCCAATATGATTTTGCTAAATCTGTATAACATGAATAGATTTACACAAATAAAAAAAAGGCATGCATAAAATCACTAACACCGCACACAGGGGCAGATGTATGAAGCAGTGATAAAGGAGGAAAAGTGAGCCAGTGGAGAAAATGTACCCATGGCAACCAATCAGCACTGAAGTAACATCTATAATTTGCATACTATACAATTAGGTAGAGCAGCAGACTGGTTGCCATGGGCGACTTCTTCACTGGCTCACTTTTCCTCCCTTATCACTGCTTCATACATCTGCCCCACAATGTGGGAGAACAGTCTTACCTGGTACACTAGCGATACATAAGACGTGAGAGTTACAGACTATGAAACTATCCAACAGGTTTCCTGGGTCATTGGCATCAATGATGATAACCTTGGTTGACGAATGGGTGCTAGTGCAGATCCACACCAGACTGGATAATTCATCCTGGTGTCTCAACTCCTTCTGCTGCACCTGTGCAAACAGAACACACATTTCTATAGTCTAGGAACGGAAAGTGACCTAACCTTTGTGTTCCCTAAGCTTTTGTTACAGTGTGGATATATATCTCTGCTGAAATAAAATTAAAATCGTATCCATTTAAGTAGGCAAATCATAGAACCCATACTAAAATATGGGCAATTCATTAGAATTCAGCTTTAATACTACAGAACAATATTGATTCTGTATAATACAATCTATGCCTCTGAAACATACCTTGAGTTCTTGTTCCAATTTCTCTAAACTGCTTTGGGTTTCACTTCTGGATTTCTGGTTCTCCATTTCAGAGCCTGAGAGGTCGCTATAGAAGACACTGGCTCCGATAATGGAGCCTCCATCTCTGGTCTTTCCCCCAGACAAGTTGACACCAACTGCACACCACAGCTGTGGAAGAATAAGCACTGTCAAACCGATAATATTGCCATGCTCTTATTTCACATCACATAAGTGAACAAAAGCACATTGGGGCGTAAATGTAAGTTGCTCCGATTTAATAACCTTATTCAGTCTACTGGGATTTATGGAAACCAGCTTTGTGCTTTCATATGATCACAGAACTCCTGGATTGTAATACAGATAATAGGAAAATGAGCTGTCAGGTAACATGAGGTACAAAAAATGATTTGTTGTATGTTTCCTGGCCCATCGCATGTACATGCACCGTGAAAGTTACCATAATAAAAGTCCTATGCGTTGACCAGAGCAAAATGGGACTTGGAGAAAAGAGTCTGCTTCCCACGCAGATTTTAGAGCACTGTACAGTAGGTTACACAAACAATCTTCGGAAATGTGCATTAAAGGGTGCTCAGTAGACAATAACAATTGTAAGTACAACGGTGTACTAAACCAAGAGGGCAAAATAAAACACATATATAGCATTAGCAAAAAAGAACTTACTCGCTTGAGGGGGCTCTGGAGTGCATTCTACTGCTCTGAGATAAAAATGTAAAATACAGAGAATTCGGTACTTATTTGCTAGCACGGCGCCCATCGCATTGTATACCATAAGCCTTACAATGGTATGCGATGCGATGTTACACGAAGGCACCCGATGTTATACAATTTAAAATTGTATACCATTGTATATGGCATACAATGCGATGGTATACGATTTAAAATTGTATAAGCACCCTAATGGGTGTTTTCAATTTTAAATGGCCCCCCTATAAGATTATTAATTGTGTAAGCACCGTGATGGGTGCTTACAATGTTAAAAGCACCCCCACGCCACCTCCAGTATTAACGCGAACCCGAAGCGTGGCGAACGCAGCGAGCCTGCGAGGGGCGGCGGTACGCGTCCTCCGACCTTTTCATACTCCCACTATCCACGTCGAGGCGGAATTGATTTTAGATAGTGTGGCAAGCGCAGCGAGCCACTGAGCGGGAAGCGTGGTGTGCGGACGCGGAATACAGGTAAAGTAATACGCGGGCGCTCACCACGCTTCGGGCTCGGTGGCTCACCACACTTTTTAAAATCAACTCCACGCCGACGTGCATAGTGGGGGTATGAAAAGGTCGGAGGACGCGTACCGCCACCCCTCGCGGGCTCGCTACGCTTCGGGTTGGCGTTCATAGTGGGGGTGCATTTAACATTGTAAGCACCCATTAGGGTGCTTATACAATTAAAAATCGTATAGGGGGGCCAAAATCACATCGCATCGCATGCGGCTATATGGCATGCGATACAATGCATAAGATGCCATACGTGCTAGGAAACAAGTACCGAGAATTCAAATGATTTGCTAGTCATTTGTTAAATAAAAATTTGTTGAACAAAAACTAAACAATATATGGCGCTATATAAGGACTGGTATTTATTTGAGAAATCAACAAATAAAACCCCATTCGTGTTCTAGTGCGTGTCAACATAGTTCATCTTAACATCATGCCTATATTGCAAGAAATAGCTTTGATAGTAAAACATTTCTACCAGAACCAACATAACTCCGTTGCAGGGAATTTATGAAATAGACAATTTAAAATAAACAAACTACTAGCGTATAATTGGAATTATCTGTAGTTTACATTTTATCTCATTGGGAGCAGTAGAGCGCACTCCAGAGCCCTCTGAAGTTGGTCACTTTTTTTTTTTTATAACCCTGAATTTACATAAACTTGCAGGTTTAGGCCACCTACTATTGTGGCTCTACAAGTCCAAGCATAACATGTCCGCCAACGCCTCATCAGCATAGCTGCGTTTTCGGAGCCACAACAGTTGGAAGCATTCAGATAAAAATCCTCCACATTAAAAAGCAATAAAAAACAGGACAAACAAAAGTAAACTGAACAGTAAAACATAACTATAAATAAACCTGTTCTCCTTCTACAATTAAAAACTCAGATAGTCACCTTCATTGATGTGTCTTTTTCATCCAGAGGCCTTAAATAAACAGGAACTGGTAAATTCTTCATTTTGCCTTCATTTTGTCCACCATTTGTAAGCTGTCAGGTTGGAACAAAAAAACATTTTCAGTCATTTCAATGCAACTTTTCAGAATTTATAAGTTGTAAGTTTATAAATAACAGTGTATGTACTGTAATGAGGGAACTAGAAGACTCATTCTGAGGAAGGGGTAAAACAAGTAACTGTTCACCTTGGCAAACTATATTGCACTGCAGCTGGGGTAGATGTAAAATTAGTTAGATTTGGGAGGGGTGTGTCCAAAATCTACCGAAAACTGCAGTGTTTATAAAAAAAAAAAAAAGCATTTGTTGGCTACATGTAAAATCACCCAGAATTTATAAAAATAAAAAGAGTTTGCTCAGATACATACTATATACACTCGAGTATAAGCCTACTTTTTCAGACCATTTTGTATGCTTAAAAAGCCCCCCTCGGCTTATACTCGAGTGGGGGTCCCACTTGAGTCAATGAGTTTTCCCAGTTTTTTGTTGTAAAATTAGGTGCCTCGGCTTATATTCGGGTCGGTTACAGTATTTGCTCCTTGCTCTTTTTTGCTTTACTTGCACCTGAGATCCAGGTCCCATTCCACCAACTATCGTTTTGAAGGGACAAGCATAGAACGTACACTTAAAAGTTGAATTTTTTTCAATCCATCTATGACAATTGCACTTTGTAACATGTTGGTGAGGCCACATCCAGCATTGTAACTTCCAACAATACAATCTGGGGAAGCCAGACAAACTGCTATCTGGTATGTAAATAGGAAGCACAGACATCTATTATCCCTGTTTTGGATCTCTTCAGCTGTTTTCAAGAATCCAAATGAAACCAATACTTGCAAATAGCATATACCCAGTGCCTGGGACACCACTTTTATCTGTTCCAGTAACATTTTAATTGTATGTCATTTTATTTGCGCTAAGGCACTACAATGTGAAATAAGCCAGCAGTCACTGAAGAGCTAGCAGATCTAACAAATAAATGACACTAGCTACTGTGCAAAACTACATGTAGATCTCTAAAGTGCTAGACACACACTATGTATGTACTGTAGTTTTAAGTCCTATAGAGGGTACATATAGTTCTAAAATAACCTATAGCATTTATGAACCACACGTTACCGGTTTGTACTTTTGAGGAAGACTCCAGCCAAATGCCTGTATGCGGCCATCTTCTTTCTGAACATGTGCCTTCACCTGGCGGTACTGCTCCCGCTTCTGTTCTCGCCGGGAGGCTACAGAGGCTTCATTACCCACAGAGACACTGTGAACAACATTTTTAACAGAATAAATATTGTTATAAAAGGCCACTTAGAGTGCAAGCTGCAACAAAAAAATAAAAATACCTGTAACCCTTACAAAATGTTTGGAACCTTTCAGGATTGTTTTTTTTTTGTTTGTTTTTTTAAGGAACTGGAGAGTTTGGAGGAGGTATATTTCAGCTTAGCTTTGTATTTTCCTGAAATATAAGTTTTTAAACTAGGAAATAATCTCCAAACGCTCATGTACATATTATCCAAACACACAGCCAATCAGCTCATAAGTACCCAGTGACACTATAGGTGCAGTTATATCACAGAGTCCTTGTAGATCGATAAGCTGCATTCCCAATCTTTCCATAGGCAATTAGTGCTGTGTATTGCAAATATGAGATGACAACCAGCGGTTAAAGAATAGAGAGGTTTGGAAACTGAACACTCACTCTTCGCTGAGGAAGTCGAACGCTTTGTACTTGTCACTCGGAAGTTTGGCTAAGGCACTGCTCTTCTTCTTGATGGAGGGAGTGATGTGCGAGGTTGGAGCATTGTACTTAACATTAACAGGGAGATCTGTTTTTTTAGAAGCAGTGCCTGAGGAACTGAAAAGCCGGCTGAAACTGAAAAGGAAGGAAGGAAGGGAAAAAAAAAAGAACTGCTGTTAGGAAAGAATTATAGAAGTTGGAGAGTTTTTCCTACTCTACTTATAAAGTAGGCAAAATGTAACTGGCTGGAGATTTAGGCGGAATTCAATTAGTTTCAGTAATGTCCTGCAACAAAGCGATCCCCTTGCAGCTATTCAGCCCCACACTGGGCATTAAAAAGGGAATTTTTTTTCACCAACCAGGGGCTCTGGAGTTATTGAGTCCCATGCACCTGTCTACAAAGGATTACATTAACTTTTTGGATTTCATGCATTAATGTTCGATAACTTTTTGTTTTAACGGGCGTTGGTTAATAGGCATTAACCAGCCTTTTGAAATAGGCTACCTCTGTTATTACCCACAGGTCATTGAATTTCCCTTGAACAGTTTATTTTGATATAGACGCCATAAAAGTCCGGGCTCTAACGGAACTGTGATGTAGAATGCAATGACCTTGATCATTTTAGTTCCCACAAGTGGCAAGCTACTGTGAATAGCCTAAACCTAGCTCATTTAAGATACTGGTATTTTCAGACGTGTGGTGGCTGGGACAATGGTTCAAAAAGTAGGTGCCGTGGCAACCTGAAGTGTCTCTAGATTCTTGCAGAGGTGTCCTGGGGTAGTGGTTCATGACCAAATAAAATTATTAAAGGTCAAGTTAATTGGGAAAACCAGTACTTGTGGTTTCCAAACATAAAATGTGGATAAACATAAGTGAATCATGTAAATAATTTTGTTCTTTCCAGTAAACCACATAAGCAAACCTAAGGAGGACATATAGTTACAATTTACTTAATTAGTATTCTGAATGTCTCAATTAGAAACTAAGGGGAGCCATGAAAGAAAATTCTTATACTGTAGAATGCCATGATTCAAAAAAGTTTTGAAATCACTGGGCTTGGGTATTCTGTTTTAAGAGTAGAAGACATATCTAAAAGACCGTATTAGTGTTAAACATATGGAGCGGTGTTGATCATGTCACCTATGGTGGTAATGGAGATGCACAGTAGAGAGGGCACAATATTATATGCAAGCATACAAGTTACATTTTTACATTGTAGATGTTCTGTACAAATTATTTCCAACTAGACATGACCACTGTGCCCCAGTTTTTTTGTACTTAACATAAATTAAACTAACTTGCTAAAACTTATGGAAACCATTCCCACCATGATCGAATACTAACAATTGCCAGATGCTTGATCTCTTCTTCTCCTGCATGGCAGGATTTTCTCTTGATGCTCTGGAAAGAAAGAACAAAAAGCCTGAAATAAGCGCTTGAAAAATAAACATGACCCAAAACTAAAAATAAAATAACACATGCTTACAAACAATTTTTAGGGGAATACAAATAAATGCATTTAATTCAGAAATGAAACCTTGCATTAAAACTAAAAAAATATATTTTAAATTAAAGTCGTTAAGCCTTCCTAGGTTATATTCAGCAGGAACAGAGAATAGTTAATGAATACCGAATCATTTCAGTCCATCGAACGGCCTCTTGAAGCTCCATCAATCTCTCTTTATACTGGTTTCTTTCCATAAGTACCCGAGCCATCTCCACGCGTGTGAACCTTTTCCTCTGAGCTGTGGGCACATCACTCTGTACCAGGAAAAGGAGTACAGACGTGTGGGTAATAGGGTTTCATAAAGAACATATTGAGTTTATTGGGATTCCAATCTTCCATCAATTTAATAAACTTCAACTAATATACTTCTTGACAACGGTGTCCTGTCTGCATCACATTATACTCTTTATAGTACTGGGATTTGCCATTTAACCTGACAATCAGCTTAGGTAAGTCAAGAATGAAACAGAAGTAAAGTGATTTGAAGTTTGAAGCTAGATATGTACCTGAATGGACAAGTTCATGAAATAGGCTTAATTTATTTAATTATTTAATAGATTAAGGAAACAGAACCCGACCTACTTAATTTGACAAGTGATTAATGAAGAAAATGTTATTCACTCATTTTTGAAGCTTACAAATGCTAAAAGGATAAAGGTATTCACGTAATGATCGTGTGTCATATTATACAATGGTACTTTGTATAAAACAGGAAATCCAGGACCTTCCCTTGTCACTAGCAGCAGAACCAGAAATGACAATATTAAATAAAACACTTACAGGAGTTATTAAAAGTGTACTTTTGGAATGGCTGGCTGATTTATGTATATGGATGGGGTCACTATCATGACTTATACTGGAATAAAAAATAAAAATCCTTAATATCTCGATTGCCTTAGCACTGTGCCTAACTCAATATAAACCAGTAACAATACATAAACAAATATACTTTAAAATAAATCCACTAACTAGTATCACAATAGAGACAGCCACTTTAGAGTTTACTTTCAGTATTCAATCCAGTATTCAATCCGGTATTCCGACTGTCAAAACATCCCGACAGTCAGAATTCCAGGCCGTTCCCATCTGATTCAACAGCAACTTGACAGTTGGAATTCAATGTTCCAACTAGAGTATTTAAAAAGTCTGTGGATTGGTGAAGAAGGTGGCGGATTGTCAAAAAACGGCTGTGAATTCGACAATCCACGGACGTTTCCCAAAAAAACAGATCAGGCTTAGAAAAAAAAAAAAATAAATCTGATCGGACGGTCATTAATGAGATTGATTGAGTAGGCGAGTGCCGATATTTCCCCTGTTAGGAAATATCGGCACAGATTGAATTCCCCCCTTAAACCATGTTTGGTACTTGTGTATTTTGGCGGCGCCCCCGATCTCCATCGCGCGATGTGTACATCGCATCGCATGCCATGCACCCGATGGCATGCAATGCGATGCAACGCGATTTTTGCCCCCTATTCGATGAAAGATTGTATAAGCACCCTTCGGGCACGGTGGCTCGCTGCGCTCGCCACACTTTCTATTCTCAACTCCACGCCGACGTGGATAGTGGGGGTATGAAAAGGTCGGAGGACGCGTACCGCCGCTGCTTGCCACGCTTCGGGTTCACGTTTATAGTGGGGGGGGTGGCGTGGGGGTGCATTTAACATTGTAAGCACCCATTAGGGTGCTTATACAATGTTTAATCGCATCGCATCGCATTGTATGGCATTGTATGCCATATACAATGGCATACAGTTTTAAAATTGTATGCCATTGTACAATATCGCGCGATATTGCGTTGCATACCATCGTATGCCTTATGGTATGCGATACGATGGGCGCCGCCAAAATACACAAGTACCCCATGTTTAATGAGAGTTCAACCTATCTATTCACAAGGAAACCATGACATCACTCACTTCAGGTCATTAATTTTATGGGATAACCAGTAAGACGGTCAACTATTAAAATAGACCAACCAACTACACACAATGGAGGCAAACTTTTGTAGGATGAAGCAATTACAATTGGAGTACAGTCTAAGGGGGGGTATTCAATGTTGGGTCACGGCTGTCGGGCTGGCCAGACAGCCTTGATCCTGTCCCATTCTCTGTCTGCTCGACCAAGAATTTGCAGGCGGGATTCAATGTCCCACCTGCCGCGGGATGAGAAGGAGGGTTGGCTGCGAGCTGCAGCCGGGAATCGGCAAGCTGCGGCAGGGAGCTCGTCAATTCCCGGCATAACAAGCGTGACTGCTTGTGAAGTCAGGCTCGTTCTGCAGAGATCCCCTGTTCAATGCTCTCGGGGAAGACTGCATTGAATAGGGCCCCACAGCCATCTCCCCCGTCGGGAATGGCTGCAGGAGGATTAAATACCTGCCTAAGAATTTCAAAAAGAGCCAGAGCCTCATATATAATCATAATAAAAATTGACTGTCATCATAAATATTAATTGTAGTGGTGCGATTGGTTGTTGGACAAACTACAGACAACAATCTAGTTCAACACACGTCATCTGCCTTCAACATCTGTAGCAGACAAATTCAGAAAAAATTCATTAGTGGTACGCATTTTGCATTAATTTTTAAGGTCATAGATTGTTAAACACACAAACTGACTGTCCCCATACTCTTTTCAAGCAATGAGTTTACATTTTTGTGCGAATTTCTAAATAAGCAAAAAAGTTAAAATAGCGATTCTATTAAAGTGAAAACAAAATGAACATATTTCTAACATCGGATTCATTTACAGATCACCGTACTATATGTTGCCAAAGAGATAAAGGTTTTCTGTTATTTTGCATTGTTGATATATCAAGGCCTCACAAAAGGTACCTTGGCACATGCACAGTGCATGCTCAGTCTGTCGATAACCGCTCAGTTGCATAAACATCAGCATTGCGTGCAAACATTAATTAGGCCCTATGTACACAATCTACAAATACTGTGTAATATTATGGTAAATAAATAGGCAAACAAACAGAATCTGCCAACATAAACAGACAGAAAACAGTCTCTACCAAGACTAAAGAAAATAAGCTACTCCTACCCAGTCATTTCTGGGAAATGCCATTTACATGGTACAGTAAAGAGAAATATATAAATGAATTTACATCTTCTTCATCTTTAGATTTTTGTCTTGCCTCTTCCGCCTCGGCTCTCACCCTGAAAGAAAATAAAGCCTTTCACAAACTACAACATTTCTGGACCAGTACAGGATTCTTTAAATCTCATTTTTATCAAATACAAAAAATACAGCATACATCAATAAACAATCTTGAGTAATAAGCTGCAGAGATTTTAGAAGATACATGGAGAATATAGGTAGGGGTTCTCTGATGGACCAAGTTTTGTAATAGGTCATATATAAATGGAGATGGAGGAGGGAACGGTGGTGTAGGGGGTTTAAAAATACCCCCCCCCCCCCCCAAAAAAAAAAAAAAATTAAGACTACGAACACTAAAACAGAAAAAAAAAACATTAACAGAAAAAAAAACCATTGGTTTACACCAAACAGGCAACAAGGAGTACTTAATGGGGTGTTATGTCCCAAATCAGACTGTCGGGACGTTCGTGACAACCTGATTCAAGTCCGTTCTCGACCCATTCCAACTGTAAGTAGACAGTCGGTACTCAATGTTCCAACTGCCGACTGTTGGAATAGCAGCACTCACCTATTCCATACTGCCGCTTCAGTCAGCATTAAATCTGAACTGTTTGAAAAGGGTGCTCATTGTCCAATTCGCATCCATTTTCAACAATTCAGATTCAATGCTGACGGAAATGGCAGCATTGAATAGTAGAGTGCCGCTATTTCCACAGTCGGAAATAGCAGCACAGACTGAATACCCCCAATAGTGTGGTAATTCCACGATTTCCCAATACAGGAACCTTTTCCTCGGAAACAAAATCACAATTCTTACAAAACTCCTAGATCTGAGGGGTAAAACTTATGAGGTTTCCAATAAGTCTGCAAAGCCCAACGTTAGTTGTAGTATTCAAACAAGGAACGTCTGACTTACTGACCACAAAAAGTGATGATGAACTGTAACTTACATTAAACTTTAAGTATTCCATTAATCAAGATCTAAATTTTTATTTTTTCCAACATTTTATGTAGTTACAGACATGTTTTTACTAGACATTTAGTATGGGAAGTAAGTGCTTGAGTGGCTTGATTGTAATTAAATACAGAACATTCTAAATTACAAACTAAAAAAAAAGTGTCAGCATTTTGAGTAATGGGGGACTTATAATAATTTGCTAGGCTTAAGGTTCCATTACACTGGTTGTAAGATTGTCAGCATGGGTAATGGAGGTCCATGACACAGAGGATTTTAGAGACCATCAAAAACGTACCTCTTTAACTCTTCCTCCAGCTCCTTGTTTCTCTCTTCCAGCTTCTGTTTGGCCTGTTTGACGGCAGTCAACTCCCCTTGTAACACATCCTTCTCACAAACCAGCTCATCCAGCTTTACAATTAAGTCATTCTTCACCACATTGAGGGCATTTCTACATGTTCCATGTACATAAAAGTAGAAAATGTGTCAGAAAAGCAACATACAGTGCTGGACTTACCACAAAGCAACATAGGCAGCTGCCTTAGGCATTAGAATGGAAAATATTATTTAAAAAAAGGCGCCGAGGGCCAAGATTCCCTGGTTCAACAGGTATTTGATTAGAGAGTTCTGCTGGACCAGCACTGTGGCACTGGCACGCTGCAGACCAATCAGTTCTGCTCAAAGTTACAGTAAAGCAGTGTCAGAGTTTTCTGCACAGTGCTCTCTGTACTCTCAGTCAATCACAGGAGCACATGCTAAGCGACTCCAGTCAGGGCTCATCACATTCTGCTCTAAAGGCCCATACACACTGGGTGACTGAGCTTAAAGTCGCTCAAAACACCCAGTTTGAGCAGCTTTCAGCTCAAAGCTACCCAGTGTCTATGCCCCGGTGATGAGCGGTGAGTGCTGCTGCACTCTCCTGCATCATTGCCGGGAAAGCCGTTCGTCTGCTGGTCAAATGAGCGGCTTTGAGGATGGCTTTGCATAGCTCTGCGCTTTACAAAGCCGTCATCCCCCCTCCGTCGGCGCTGGGCAGGGGGAAAGCCACTCAGGGTGTATGCACTGAGCGGCTTTCCCCGCAGCGATGATTGGCATCATCGTTGTCCATACACGCTGGGCATAGTCGCCCAGTGTGTATGGACCTTAAATCCTCCTACTCATCAGCTCAGAAAGCTGTGCAAGAAGCCTAACACGTGCATTATACAGTGTACACATGTAGCATATTTCAGAAGAGTTGTGGGCAGTGTCACTGAGAATATAGTGATCAGTCTATTTCAATGTGTATGAGGCATGTGATCTCAGTGTGGCCTTAGTATAGTGATCAGTGTGTATCATATCTTTCTCAATGGATTGTAGAAAGTGCCCTAAACCATTATGGTGCAGACTAAAAGGCCCCCACTACTCTGACTTGTCTTAAAAGGCAAGTGCAAGTCAGGCCAGATTTTCATTGTGCTCCTTTGGAGGTCTAATATCGGACTTGGCACTTGTGCAATTTATCGCATGTAAAAAGGACTCCCAGGGAGCTCCCTGGGAAATTCAATGGTAAGTCGAATGCGATATATCGCGGGTGCTAAAAAGCACCCACCATGTGCCGCAGAGGGCTGCACATACGAATTATCTTATGTGCAGCACGTCTGACGTCCCACTGGATGTGCACGTGACCGTGCATCGGGTTGGTTAAGCGCATGCGATTTAGCAACATTTTTCGGGTATGGATCATTAGGTCTACAGCAGTTAGGTCGATATGCATTGGGTCGACACCATTAGGTCAACATGGGTGTAGGTCGACATGGGCAATGTCGAAATGGGGTTTTTCACGGGTTTTTTTACCCGAATATCGGCACAGTCGACATGGACACTGAAATGTAACACTGCGTCCCCTTGCTTGGCTCGCTGCACGCACTCACCATGCTTTGGCCACGGTGCCTCACTACGCTCGGCACACTATTTTATTCTACCACCACGCCCTAGTAGATGGTAAGGCATGACCGCCTGTCGGCACAAAAAAACAGTGAAAAACCACATTTTGACCTTTTGACATGTCACCCTACACCCATGTCGACCTAATGGTGCTGACCTAATGCCCGTATTCCGATTTTTTAAGCCCAATCCGTCAGAATCAGGTGAAATCAGCCCAAAATCACACTAGTGTATGGGTGCTTTTAGTCTGGCTTTGATACAATGTTAGACGTTTAAAATAAGTGTTCTTGCATAATGGTACATTACTGGAGGTTATTTTGAAAAAAAAAAAAAAAAAAGATTTAGCCCTAATAGCATAATGTCTGAAGTAGTGCATGCAAATCAATAATATTACGGCCACCTTATAACTTACCTAAATAAATGGGAAAATATACATTGGCAAACATTTGAAAAAGCACAATACAGTATACTGGATGTAAGGCCACCTAGATGTTGGTTATGCACACCATAATGTCTTCCTCAACGGGAAGTCTTTCTAGCAACAGGAACAAGCAAAACAATGGAATGTTTCTTACACTTCTCACTATAGGAATGCATACAGGATGCCTTCACAGAACCACTTTCCTCTCTTGAAAGAATGACTGATAGCAACAATATCCTACATTTACATCAGCAGATGTTTACAGTGTCTATAAAAGACAGCGCTTTGTCCAGGGGGTTGATCTGCATAAGAGGTAATATAGAATAGTTACATACTTTGTTTCGAGAAGCTGGGTGTTCTCCAGAATAAGATTTTCCACCTCTCGCCCCATTCCTGCAACAAAAAGAGTTGTGCAATAAATATATAAATATTAGGGGTCTAGCAGTAAACAGAGTTGGAAATGAAAGGGTTAAGCAAGGTACAAGATGTTAAAATCAACACCTTAACAGGCTGCAGTGGCCCGACTTCTGCATCTAGCTATAGAAACATGAATAAGCAGAGTCCCATTGCCATGATCTTGAACATTCCTCTAGTCCAGTGGTTCCCAAAGTGGGTCATTTCAGCATGGGGTTGCGACTCCATGTTATTGACCAACAAACTGATGACTTCTCAAATCTCTCAGCCAGTCACCAAGGAGTCTGAAACATTTGTTGAATGGTCTGTTACTTTAGACTCCTTGGGGCAGATGTATTAAGCCTGGTGAAGAGATGAAGTAGAAGGCAATAATGCATCAGCCAAATTAGCTAAGTGACAGTTAGGAGTGGATTGGCTGGTGCGTTATCACCTTCCACTTTATCTCTTCACCAAGTTTAATACATCTGTCCCCTTGCATCATTGTGTGCCTCCACAATGCTGACCACGCATGTATGGATAACTATTCTTTCGGTTACTTGCTGGGGTTCTGTAATCATTTTTATTGTCTGAAGGGTTTCCTGCTCTAGTCTACCTAGATTAATGGTTCCCAAACTCTGTCCTAAAGGACTCCTAGTAGCTCACATTTTCCGGAACACCCAGCAGGTGCCCAGGTGTGATAATTACTCATTTTAAAAGATCTACATGCTAAGTATTTCATTTGTAATTCTGTGAGGAAACCTGGAAAACACTGTTAAGGGTCCTTGAGGACTGAGAGGCAGATGTCTGAAGTGTCGTTATGGGGGAGAACAGGTATTAGAACACATGATGTGCACCAATACGGCTTCTCCCCACGTAAGAAGCAGTCAGGGTGCGCCAAATGAAAGGGGTGCTATGCCGCTGCTATCTAAATATTGGCAGGACAAATGCAGGGCAAATGAATGAGCAGTCAGCAGCGCTGACGGTTCCGCCCCTTGCCATTTCGACAGCTGCAGGGTGGTGATCTCCATAGCAGGCACAGTGCTGTCCCTGCTGCTAGCTCCAGACTGCGCTGGAGATCTTGCGCATACCCAGTACAGCCGGCCGAGGGGAAGGAGACAGCACGTCAGTGTGAGTTGAGGCACTGTGTCCTCACGGGGACACCGCCGGAGGGGGAAGTTTGCGCTCCCCCGCTTCAGCAGACAAGATTTTAATACATCTTGTATTATATCAGTGATGCGAAACAGGAAGTGTTAAAGCGGCACGCTAAGCGCAGCTATAATACATCTGGCCCTGAGTTTGGGGACCACTGACCTAGATAATTTGTTTTACCCATCCTGGTGTTCCTACCCTGTTGCATACCTTTGTGTGGTCTGCAAAAATAAACCATATCCCATTAATAGCACTGGTCCAAGTACCGATCCTTGCGGTACTCCTCTAGTAAGTTAACGTACCTTTTACCTACTGCAATCAGGAAGGTATTCTATTCTTCTATTCTATAAGGTATCTTAAAATCCAAACTCAATCTTTCAAATTTATTTAGCAGTATGCAAATAAACTGCACTTATGGGCCCCACACACGGGGCGACATTCAGGCATTTTCTGAGCAATTTTGCAAAATCACTCATAAAATTCCTGAAAACGCATTTAAATCATGGACCACACAGCGATTTAAATGGGCGGCCCCAATGATCTGAATCTGCCCAAGATTCAGAACGGCCCGGTCAGATAATTAAGAGCTCAGAAGCTCCTGCTCAGCACCCGCATGTGTGGCACAGGCAGATGAGCAGGGCCTCTGAGCGGGCGATGCAACACCCCCACACGCGGCACTTCCTGGTCCGGGGGTGGCAGTCCGGGTCAAAAAAAAACTCAACTTCACAATGGCCAGGCCAGCCAATCATGGCTTGCTGTGTCATTGCCCAGCCCCTAGAGCTGGCTATATTAGCCAGCTCGAGACAGGGGGCAGGCAGTCCGACTGGAAATCTCCGATACCTGCTGCGATCGCTCCTGTCCCATCCACAGCCCCCATAGTTTTCTTTGGGGGATGGGATGCTGCCCGATACCAATATTAGGCAGCATCACATTATGTAGCATTTTCTCTAGCTAAACACCCAGCTCATTAGTTAACATACTTATTATCAAGGGCACAATACACCAAATATTGTTGTTATATTTTACTTCACATTTGATTTAGTTTTAAAGTAACAATTTCTATATAAAAGATAGTGTATATTAAACATAGAAACATAGAATTTGACGGCAGATAAGAACCACTTGGCCCATCTAGTCTGCCCCTTTTTTTAAACATGTTACCTCAAACCATATTTGATCCTTATTTTTTTGTAAGGATATCAATATGCTTATCCCAAGCATGTTTAAATTGTACTACTGTATTTGCGTCTACCACCTCTGTTGGGAGGCTATTCCACTTATCTACTACTCTTTCTGTGAAAAAATTCTTCCTCACATTTCCCCTGAATCTTCCTCCCTCTAGTTTCAGTGCATGTCCTTGTGTTCTGTTGCTCCTCTTCCTGTGAAGAATGTCTCCCACCTGTACCTTGTTAAAGCCCTTGATATATTTGAAAGTTTCTATCATGTCCCCCCTTTCCCTTCTCTGGCTATTCCAGATAAACACGGAAGCCTACTATTGTTCACAACTCCACTTTTCAATGCTAACAAGTGCATTGTCTCCCACAAGTAGATCTTTATCTAAAGACATTAAACAGACAGCTGTTCCCTTTCATTTACTGTACAGAATAATAATGGATGTTAGAGCCTCTTTTTATTTATTAACAGTGTCTTATATAGCGCATACATATTACGCAGCGCTTTACAGAGTATAGTTGAACAGTCACATCAGTCCCTGCCCCAGTGGAGCTTACAATCTATATTCCCTACCACATATACACATACACAGACATTCTAGGGTAAATTTTTGTTGTACCCGCCGGAAACCCACACTAGTACGGGGAGAATATACAAACTCCGCACAGTTAGAGCCATGATGGGAATCGAACCCATGACCTCAGCGCTGTGAGGCAGTAATGCTAACCATTACACCATCCGTACTGTTCTTTAAATCCTCTTGGACAATATATACGTGCAAATTTAAGGCAAACTATTTTGCCTTGGGCTTATTATAGTAAAAGGTCTAATTAATATCAAGCTTATCACTCATAGAAAATCTGAGTATGGATGACTTGGGGGGAAAATTTTAATTGCAAATTGTAATTATTGCATTCGAACAACGGGATCTGGAGAGAATTGCAATCTACAGTATTTCCATGCACATAGCAAACCAGTAACTAGCTGTAGTACCCAGGGGACCATCCATTTAACCCCTTCCCGACATTTGACGTACATTTACGTCATGGCCGGGATGTACTTCCCGACGCATGGCATAAATGTACGTCATGGCTTTAAACTGTCACCGCGTCTATAGACGCGGTGACAGTTTGGAGATGTCTGCTGTCAGGGACAGCAGACATCCCCCCTCGCCGCCCAGGGGGGGCAGCGATGCCCCCCCCGTTCGGCGATCGCTGTGATTGGCTGTTCAAATGTGAACAGCCAATTACAGCGTTTTCTGTGTACCGGCGAATAACGTTCGCCGGTGACACAGGGATCGGTGGTGATTGGTGCTGTAAAGTACAGCACCAATCACCACGGGGTGTAAGGGTGACACTGGTGTCACCCCACCTCACCCCACCCGCCCCCAAAGGCCGTGATTGGTCCGTCGGACTGACGGACCAATCACAGCCATGGAGGGTGATTTAAACTAACGGTGACTGCACTGCAGACGCCATTCCGGTCTGGAATTGCGTGCAGTGCGGTCACCGTGCCTATCTGCCGTGATATACTGACCTGATCCTTGCAAATACTTACCTGATCACTGCTTGTAGCGTGCTGGATGCTTCCTGGATCTTGTGACTTCTTGTGACTTCCTGTGTTGTGCTGCTGCAGTGTGATAGAGTTATAGATAGAGAGAGATAGAGAGAGATAGAGAGAGATAGTGACAGAGAGTGCTATATTTTGTGTCTGCTGCCCCCCCCCCCCCCCTGTTGTGCTGATCAGTATATCTGTGCTGATCAGCAACTTTTTGGGGGTGCTGGGTTTTTTATTTTATATATATACAGCTGTGCTGCGTGTGCAACTGACTGCTGCCCCCCCTTTTGTGCTGATCAGTATAAATTAACTGATCAGCAACTTTTTGGGGGTGCAGGTTTTTTTTTTTTATATATATATACCTGTCAGTGCTGCTGCTGCAGTGTCATAGAGTGATAGATAGTGAGAGATAGTGACAGAGAGTGATAGAGAGTGCTATATTTTGTGTCTGCTGCCCCCCCTTTTGTGCTGATCAGTATATCTGTGCTGATCAGCAACTTTTTGGGGGTGCAGGTTTTTTTTTTATATATATACAGCTGTGCTGCGTGTGCAACTGACTGCTGCCCCCCCTTTTGTGCTGATCAGTATAAATTAACTGATCAGCAACTTTTTGGGGGTGCAGGTTTTTTTTTTATATATATATACCTGTCAGTGCTGCTGCTGCAGTGTCATAGAGTGATAGATAGTGAGAGATAGAGAGAGATAGTGACAGAGAGTGATAGAGAGTGCTATATTTTGTGTCTGCTGCCCCCCCTTTTGTGCTGATCAGTATATCTGTGCTGATCAGCAACTTTTTGGGGGTGCAGGTTTTTTTTTTATATATATAACTGTCAGTGCTGCTGCTGCAGTGTCATAGAGTGATAGATAGTGAGAGATAGAGAGATAGAGAGAGATAGAGAGAGATAGTGACAGAGAGTGATAGAGAGTGCTATATTTTGTGTCTGCTGCCCCCCCTTTTGTGCTGATCAGTATATCTGTGCTGATCAGCAACTTTTTGGGGGTGCAGGGTTTTTTTTTTATATATATACCTGTCAGTTGCTGCCAGTTGCAAAGGTTGTGCACCTGCTGCCCCTCACTGGTAATCAGTGTCGCATCAGTGATCACCTTTTTTTTTTTTGAGGGTGCTGTGGGGTCTTTTTAATTTTTTTTTTTTACACACACTATTGTGGGTGTCCTGTGGCCACTGTGCGCTGATCAGTGACGTACATCACTGATCAGCTTTTTCGGCACAGGGTTGATCTATTTTTTTTTTTTTTTTTTATCAAATTCCTGTTGCCTTTGAGCGCTGTTCAGTGACGGACGTTACTGACCAACATCTGTGCTCAATTTTTGGCGCAGGACCTTTTTTTTTTTTTTCTGCACTACATACACACTACACACTACATACCCCCCCGGGTTGAAATAAAGTTTGTACCCCCCCTACACTATACACGTGTTGAAACATTTCACTACCAGAAACACAAAAATAAAAATGGCATCTCAAATGTCATCCCAGTCATCCAGAAGAATGTATTCAGCGGAGGAGGCATATGCCATGCTTGCCTCTGACTCTGACACAGCCAGTGATGCAAGCGGGGAATTTGAAGGATTCATCTTAAGCTCCTCTTCCTCCTCTAGTGATGAGGGACCCCCTCAAAGACGCCCCCGTAGAGCAGCTGAGACCCCCCCCCCCAATAATTGATCTCGTATGGACCCCACCACCAGACAATTTTGAGCCCCAGGTTCCTGAGTTTTTGGCCATCCCAGGAATCCAATTTGATTCCACAGGTCTCAGAGAAATTGACTTTCAAATTATTTTTCTCTGATGATTTTATAAATTTAATGGTGGACCAAACTAATTTATATGCCCAGCAGTTTATTGCTCAAAACCCCACGTCATCATTTGCTAGGTGGACCCCTGTAGATGCAGTAGAGATGATGACGTTTTGGGGTCTGGTGTTTCATATGGGCATAGTAAAAAAGCCAGAAATTAGGCAATATTGGAGTACAGATGTTCTGTACAGCACCCCACTTTACCGTATGGCCATGACCCGGACTCGTTTTAAGTTAATCCTTAAATTTTTGCATTACACCGATAATGCACAGTGCCCACCCAGAGATGATCCCACCTTTGACCGGCTATTCAAAGTCAGGCCGGTCATTGATCATTTCAGTGCCAAATTTGCAGAGATGTACATCCCAGATAAATTAATTTGCATAGACGAGTCCCTTATACATTTTAAAGGAAGGGTTAAATTCCGCCAGTACCTTCCCAATAAGAGGGCAAGGTATGGCATAAAAATGTATAAGCTGTGTGAAAGCACCTCAGGGTACACCCACAGGTTTAGGGTATATGAAGGGAAGGATTCAAGAATTGAACCGCCAGAATGCCCCCCCTCCCTCGTAGGTGTTAAGGTGGCCATACACACGCAGATTTATCTTCAGATCTGGCTGGTTGGAACAAAATCCTGGTTATGGATGAGAGCAAATGACAGTTGACCATTTGCTTGGAAATGCTGGAAAACTGTCAAACTGTCACTCATCCATAACCATGTTTTTGTTCCAACCAGCCAGATCTGAAGATAAATCTTACTAGTGTATGTGCACCTTTAGTGGAAAAATTGTCTGGGATTTAGTGCACCCCTTCCTGGATAAAGGTTATCACCTCTATGTGGATAACTTTTACACTAGCATCCCCCTGTTTAAGGCCCTTGGTTCAAGAGGTACAGCAGCTTGCGGTACTGTGCGCAAGAACCAAAGAGGCCTCCCAAAAACGCACATTGCCCAAGTAATGAGAAGGGGTGAAAGCAGGGCACAATCCACCGAAAATATGTTGTTGGTCAAATATAAGGACAAGAGGGATGTCCTTATACTGACAACAATTCACGGAGACAGTACCACCTCCGTCCCTGTACGAGGTACCAGTACCCACACCTCAAAACCTAATTGTATCCTGGATTACAATAGGTACATGGGCGGAGTGGATCTTTCAGATCAGGTACTGAAGCCGTACAGTGCCCTGCGGAAAACAAAAATCTGGTACAAGAAGCTGGCCGTGTATATCATCCAGATGGCACTGTATAACGCTTACGTGCTATTCCGTTCTACCAGCCAGAGGGGGACATTTATGCACTTTCAAGAGGAAGTCATAAAGGGCCTAATATTTGGGAACCAGCAGGCAGAGGGCCCCAGTACTTCTAGTACTGGCCCCCGTATTGTACCAGGGCAGCATTTTCCTGATGAAATCCCCTCCACTGGAAAAAAGGGCAGGACACAAAAAAGGTGCAAAGTTTGCTATAAAAAGGGAATAAGAAAGCAAACTATTTTCCAGTGTGACACTTGCCCCGACAAACCCGGCCTATGTATAAAGGAGTGTTTTAAAATATACCACACATCTATGGATTATTAGGTTCATAATTTCACCGTGCTTCGGGGGTCTTGCTAATGCCACATAGCACCCACCATTCATTCCACCAGAATCTGAGCCGCAAAATCCAAAAATCACTCCTTCCCTTCTGAGTCCTGCCATGCACCCAACTGGTATTTTTTGGTCACATGTGAGGCATTGCCGTACTCGGGAGAAATTTGGGCACAGATTTTGGGGTGCTTTTTCTCCTTCATACCTTATGAAAATGAAAAATTTTGAGCCAGAACTGCATTTTTGTGTAAAAAAATGTAATTTTTCGGGGCGTGGCCTGCACGGAGCAAGGGACAGCAGCATTTATTACTAGCTCCTGCCAAAAAAGCCATAAAAAGCACAAAAAAAGACTGATACTGTGCCTTAATCCTCCTCACACCTCACTACCAACCCCCCAGAGACACCAGCGACACGGGTGAGGAGCGCTGTGGTGCCGGGAGACCCTTTCCTAGGCCCCGGAGGGTTGAGGCCTATCCGCCCGGAGAAGCCGGGACCTGGATTTTAGAAGACTGCCCACGATCGGGCTCCACGGCCGAAATCGCGGCCGATCGGGACCTGGGACAGCGCTGATCCACACACCCCCAGCCTGCTATACATCAGGGACCCCCTCTGCAGCTCCACAGACGCCGGGGACACAGGGGAAGAGAGCCACGGAGCCGGGAGACCTTTCCCTGGGCTCCGGAGGGTTGCGGCCTACCTGCCCGGAGAAGCCGGGACCTAGATTTTGGAGGCCTGCCCGCGATCGGGCTCCACGGCCGAATTTGCGGCCGAACGGTACCCGGGACGGCGCAAAACCACCCACCCTCAACCTGACATACCTCAGGTGTACCCCTGCAGCCGGACAACCCACTTCTGGAAGTCTGCTACACGCAGACAGGGAGGTAAGAGGCCCTGAGATCATTGCTGCTGCAGCTGCGGCGGCCATCTTGGATTACACTGAGCCCACAATTAATGTCTCTCTGGCCAGCACTTACTATACGTGCAGAGAATATATTTAACAACTGAGGGTATTACCAGACTAGCCCTTGTCCCCCAGCCCTTTGGACCTGATAATCCCTCACACTACTCACTGTGCCACCTCCACTGAAATCTGGCAGAGCTGCTACTACCTGTCAGGGACACACACATAATTGAACAGCAGCCTGCTGACTTTAATATTAGGCACATCTGTCTGCAACAACGAGACCCCTGAATAACGCTGTAGTGCCAATACCCTGAAATACGCAGCCCTAGGTGTGTCCAACAAAATTGTGGAGCAACAACCAATCACCTCCCTCCCCCATAAATAGCCTTTGCTGCACGCTATATACCTGGATAACTAAATACCTGCTATACGGCGCCGACCATGCTTGGCGGGTGGGCCAGAAATTCATAGTCATGAAGCCGCAGGCACGTTACTGACTACAGTTGTCCCAACTCCGTTCTATGCTACTGTTCACACCGTGAACATGGACTAACCTTACCACGCTGAGGGGAATGTGTACTGTGTCACTACGTTGAAATCACCCGGCCATTTCTCCTATACCACTAATGCAATCCTGACTCTGGACCTGTCTGCCCCAGCACATGACGAAACGACGCTCTCACAAAAAGCACAGCGGTTCCACACCCAAACCTTCGCAAGCGAGAGCATTCCACTCCCTGTTCCGGACGCCAGACATCGATCACCACATACCCACGTCTAGACCTATACAGGAGATAGATACACAGATGGCAGATACCAGTACTGCAGAAAAGGGGCAACATGCCCCAACAATTCATCCCGGAGCTGAACCCATCGACATGACAGCCTTAATGGCACAGCTACGCTCCCTTCCGTCTCGCCAAGAATTTCAGCAAGACTTACTATCAACGGAAAACCGTCTCCAAGACGCTTTCCAATCTACAATCTCAACCATACAGACGGACCTGACCCAAATAGGTAATAGAGTGGACAAGTTGGAAGAACATGCAGACGATGTTGACTCCAAAATTGCGGATCTACATGACCTGATATCACGTCAATCCCGTTCTCTCGCAGAAGCAACGCGCAGACTCACAGATATGGATGACAGGGGGCGCAGAAATAATCTCCGAATCAAAGGCCTCCCGGAGGACATCCCGCCCCAAGGCATCATAGATGCCCTAACAAAAATATTCAATGAACTTTTGGGCGCCTCTCCGAATGCAAAGATCCTGTTTGATAGGGCCCATCGAGCTCTCCGCCCTAAAGGCTCTCCTACAGAGAAACCCCGTGACGTAATCTGTAGACTGCATTACTTCCATGAAAAGGAAGACATCCTGCGCAAGTCGAGACAGGTACCGAACATAGACTTCAATGGATATCAGGTCCAAATCTTCCAAGATTTGTCATGGCACACCCTGCAACAGAGACGCCTACTAAAACCACTAACAGACGCCCTCCGGAAAAAAGAGATAAGATTCCGCTGGGGATTCCCCTTAAGTATTCAGGTGATGCATGAGGGAGCTCGCATTGTGTTGCAGGAATACGACGACGTGCCCCAATTCTGCAAATCACTGGGACTACCGTTGATCAAGTTGCCAAACTGGTTAGACCCACTTACCCCTCCCGTACTCCACCAGCCACGGAGATAGACCTGGAAAAAAGCTGGAAAGCCCCGTGGCCGCTCAAACTCTAACCAGTCTGGAAAGGCACCCAGAGACACTTGAACAATATGGATCCTCACTTGAATTCATATCCTTTTTTGGTTGCGATATATAGTATGTTAAGATACATATCAGTTGATAATGTTGTCACCCCTTTACATGCTCTCTTTCCCCCTGGTTAATAACTCCCGTTGAGCGTTCATCTCATGAGATGTTGTGAGTCATGCAGATGATGGTCCCCTAGCATCGGTGCTGCTGGTTTATGTTACTGCCGAACCATCGGAACTATCCGGCGCTTATGCATGGTGAAATGGCCGACCGAGCTTAGCTCGGTTTCCCCTAAATATAATAATAATATGTCAAGTTGTGAAGACACATTCACTACCCCCCCTCTCACCCCCGTTCTGCTGTAAATTGTTGAGACCGTGGGCCACTGGTAGATGCCCATGGCTCTAAATGCAGAATACTACCACTTGAAAATGTCACTGTTGTACTTTTCATTGTACTTTCTTCTTCAGGCAAGCAGCCTGAACAATTTGTTTGATATGTTTTCTACCCCAGCTAAACCATATGCAAATTTGAATTTACTAGGTTATATCTCCCTTTTGTGTTTCCCTTGTCTCCCCACTTCCCCTTTCTCTTATACAGGTAATGAGGGTAACCCTTCAACGGTTTACGTGCAACATTACTCACAATGGCTAAGTTGAAAATTTGGTCCAATAATGTAAAGGGCTTAAATGTACCTGAAAAGAGATCACGTCTCTTACACACACTACATACGGAGAGGGCAGAAGTGGTGTTTCTGCAAGAAACCCACTTTAAGAAGGGAGCTTCGCCACGTCTCAGTTCCCGACACTTCCCTACTGGTTTCTTTAACAATTACTCAGGAGCAAAATCGAGGGGGACAGCTATCTTGTTTGCCAAACACCTCAGGCTTAGTGATATAACAGAAAGGATGATAGGAGATGGCAGAGGGGTGATGGTAAAAGCCACCATAGACCAACAAGTGTTCACATTTGTAAACCTATATTTCCCTAACCATAACCAGATATATTTTCTCAGAAATAGCCTGGAATCCATAGAGAGTTACATAGAAGGTGTCTTGGTAGTGGGCGGAGATTTTAATTGGACCTTAGAACCAGCCCTTGACTCCTCCGTTGGGACATCTAGGATCCCTTTGAAACAGGCGAGGCAATTTAGGTCAGTCTTACACGACTTTCAGTTGATTGACTCTTGGCGTCTCCTCCACCCAGCGGATAGGGACTATACTTTTTACTCGAACCCCCACAATTCCTACTCTCGCATCGACTACCTCTGTGTGGGCCATAGACACCTGGACCTGATACTAGATGCTACCATAGACCAAATGGTGGGATCAGACCATTCCCCCATCACGCTCACACTAGCCCTCCGAGGTTCACCTCCTTCCCAATGGCAATGGAGGTTTAACGAACAGTTACTCAGAGACCCTGACAGCCGTGCCCAATTAGAGGCGACTATAGATGAATATATCTCACTAAATTCCACAGAGGACTGCTCACCGTTGACTATTTGGGAAGCCCACAAATGCGTAATAAGGGGCAAATGCATTCAGATGGGATCTCTCATTAAAAAAAAAAAAAACGAAAGTCGGTTGGCCCTACTAGCCAAAATTAAAATGTTAGAACAAACTCATAAAACATCCCGCACCAATGACACACTATTAGAGCTCCAAAAAACACGTTCAACACTCAATAATATGCTAGATGACAATACCCGAAGAGCCTTCAGGTGGTGCCGACATAAATACCACAGATGGGGAAATAAACCAGGGAAATTGTTAGCCCGGGCACTTAGAGCACAAAGGTCACTTACATATATAACTAAAATGAAGGATTCTGGCGGCAACCTACATGTCAAAAGCAAAGACATAGCTAAAGTCTTTCATAAATACTATACAGACCTGTATAATCTAACCCTGCATCGCTCATCGGATGCTCTGACCGCCCATAAATTAGAATTGGAACAGTATTTGCAGAACTCTTCTTTCCCTAGTCTACCCACAGAAGTGACCCAGGCATTAGAAGACTCCTTTACAGAAGACGAATTGATTAAAGCCATCGGAACCACCCCTTCCGGTAAGAGTCCAGGCCCAGACGGCTTACCAATCACTTACTATAAGGCATTTAAGGAGAAGCTGATCCCACTGCTCCTACGGGCATGTAACACGGTATCGGACAAAAATCCCTTCACTAGTCAATCTCTGGGAGCTCACATAACGGTGCTACCAAAGGAGGGCAAAGACCCCTCTCTTCCATCTAGTTATAGACCTATCTCCCTACTGAATGTAGACCTCAAGCTCTACGCCAAACTCCTGGCCAACCGCCTGGGTCCGCTTTTGCCAGGGATAATCCACCCCGACCAGGTTGGGTTTGTGCCAGGAAAAGAGGCAAGAGACAACACCATTAGAGTATTTGACCTAATTGCGCATGCCCAGTCGAATGGCACACCCATGATGCTCCTCTCCACTGATGCGGAGAAGGCCTTTGACCGAGTGGACTGGGCCTTCATAGAGGCATTGTTGCGGAGGCTGGGGCTGGGCGAGTCGTTTCTTCAAAAAATTCTAGCTCTCTACAGAGCCCCGACAGCACAAGTTAGGGTGAATGGGATCCTGTCTGAGCCGATCAACATATCAAACGGGACACGTCAGGGATGTCCACTTTCGCCCCTGCTATTTGTTCTAGGTATGGAGGCCCTAGCACGATCGATCAGGCAGAATCCCAGCATCACAGGCTTACAGGTGGGAGACATGAACCACCGACTGGCCCTATTTGCGGACGACCTACTCGCGATCCTGACCAATCCAACATCTTCACTTCCGAACCTTATGAAAGAATTTGACCAATTTAGTAGACTATCCAATTTTAAAATTAACTTCACTAAGTCCACTGCCCTAAACATATCCCTACCTGCGGCAATAACCACAACTCTGAAATCTACCTTCCCATTTGAATGGCATCCGTCACATGTCAAATACTTGGGAGTTCTGATTCCGTCCTCCCTTCCAAGAACTATCTCCATTAATCATGACCCCTTGCTGCAGAAGCTGAAACGAGAAATGGCGCAGTGGCTCACGCAGAGGTTCTCTTGGCTGGGACGTATGAATATAATCAAAATGAATGTACTGCCCAGACTACTGTATATCTTCCAGACTGTTCCTCTTAAACTTCCCCAGCGCTTCCTGACCGATACTCATAAAGCAATTAGTCACTTTGTTTGGGGGGGAAGGAGACCCAGGTTCAAACATTGCCACCTGTCTAGACATAAATCACAAGGGGGTCAACAATTACCCCTGATCTCGGCCTACTACCAATCATCAATCCTTTATAGGATAATGGACTGGACGCGTCCAGACTCTAGCAGAAAACAGTGGGTGACGCTTGAATCCTATTCCACACAGCTAAACCTCAGAATGGTCCCTTGGCTCCCCAAAATCGGGAAATCCACACATCCCACAGTAGGCCCCACTCTAGCGGTATGGAAATCGATTAGGTATAAATATAATATCTCATCCGTTAATCCCCCGCTCCTGCCTGTCATAGGCAACCCTGCGTTTACCCCAGGGCTATCAGGAGGAATAGCTGCCAGATGGGAAAAAAAGGGTTTAGATAGGGTACACAGGCTATACTCCCAGGGTACACTTAGATCATTCTCAGAAATATGTGAAACGGACATCATACCCCCTAGGGACTTTTGGTTCTATTTACAGCTCCGCCATTTTATCCAAACACAAAACAAGACGCTAAATCTCAATAGAGAGCTCACTCCCTTTGAGAAGCTATGTACACAGGGTCCAGCCCCGGCACACTTCATATCTAAGGCATATAAAATCATTTTAGATGGTACATTCCCCGACACTCCCTCTTTCTGTAAAGCATGGGACAACGACCTTAACCACCGGGGGATACAGATTGACTGGAAAAGGCATTGTAGTATGATATCGCAGTGTTCTACCAGTTTAGACGTTAGCGAAACCCAATATAAATTGTTCACCAGGTGGTACAGGTGCCCCTCCTTGCTCCATAAATGCTACCCTTCGGTGTCACCTCTGTGCTGGAGATGTGGCGGGGAGAGAGGTACCCTAATACATATCTGGTGGGATTGCCCTCGGATAATCCCATTCTGGAACGCAATCATAAAATTGACATCTAAAATTGTGGGGTATGATGTGCCCAGCGGACCTGACCTCTGGCTCCTTTCACACTCTAACCTACCTGTGACTAGATATAAGAACTCACTTTTGAAACATTTATGCAATGCGGCTAGAGCGGTGGTACCTGTCCTCTGGCGCTCAACGAGAGCCCCTACGATAAGAGAATGGTGTCAGAGAGTGGATTTTTATATGCATATGGAGGACATATACTCCTCTGCACTAGAAAAACATTCCACACATGTGGCCACTTGGTCACCGTGGCTTGAATTTAAGTCCACAAGTGAATACATTTCGTTAAATCCACCCGTGTGCATGTGAAATAAACTCCTCGTGAGAATAACACAACTTTAATCACTCAGCTAATGCACCATCATGCCTGTACCCAGCCCCCTGTCTTACCCCCCCCCCCTCCCCTCCCCTCTACTTTTGTTTAATAAATGTTAAGACTTTCTGTACTAGCAAAATATACAGTTTTCTGATTGTTACTATGTGATACATGTATGACAAATAGTTACACTTCCTATCATTTTGTACTTGTGATATGTGAAATGCATGTACCTATGTCTCCCCTGTTATTTGAAAAATCTAAAATAAAGAATCTATAAAAAAAAAAAAATGTAATTTTTCATTTGCACAGCCCAGTTGTATCAAAATTGGTGAAACCCCTGGGGGTTTGAAATGTACACTATACCCCTAGATGAATTCCCTGAGGGTGTAGTTTGCAAAATGGGGTCACTTGTGGGGGGGTTCCACTGTATTGGTGCTTTGGGGGTCTTGCTAATGCGACATAGCACCCACCAACATTCCACCAGAATCTGTGCTGCAAAATCCAAATATCACTCCTTCCCTTCTGAGTCCTGCCATTTTTTGGTCACACATGAAGCATTGCCGTACTCGGGAGAAATTGGGGCACAGATTTTGGGGTGCTTTGTCTCCTTCATTCCTTGTGAAAATGAAAAATTTTGAGCCAGAACTGCATTTTTGTGTAAAAAATTTAATTTTTCATTTTCACTGCCCAGTTGTACAACAATTGGTGAAACCCCGGGGGGTTTGAAATGTACATTATACCCCTAGATGAATTCCCTGAGGGGTGTAGTTTGCAAAATGGGGTCACTTGTGGGTGGCTTCCACTGTATTGGTGCTTTGGGGGTCTTGCTAATGCGACATAGCACCCACCAAAATTCCACCAGAATCTGAGCTGCAAAATACAAAAATCACTCCTTCCCTTCTGAGTCCTGCCATGCACCCAAATGGTATTTTTTGGTCACATGTGAGGCATTGCCGTACTCGGGAGAAATTGGGGCACAGATTTTGGGGTGCTTTGTCTCCTTCATTCCTTGTGAAAATGAAAAATTTTGAGCCAGAACTGCATTTTTGTGTAAAAAATTAAATTTTTCATTTTCACTGCCCAGTTGTACCACAATTGGTGAAACCCCTGGGGGTTTGAAATGTACATTATACCCCTAGATGAATTCCCTGAGGGGTGTAGTTTGCAAAATGGGGTCACTTGTGGGGGGGTTCCTAACTTTTAGCATCTTATGGTGCCTAGAAACCTACATGGTGCCTAAAAAATAATCTCATAAAAAGGAGGCTCCAAAATCAAGTAGGTGCTCCTTCTATTATGAAGCCTGTGGTTTGGTCAACGTGCACACTAGGGCCACATATAGGATATTTATGAAAACAAAAGAATTGGGGGAATCAATTTTTAGTCACATTTCTCTAGTAAAATGTACTGTGTTCCTTAGAAAAATGTATTAAAATTGAAAATCTGCAAAAAAAAATGAAATTTTGAAATTTCACCTACACTTTGTTTTAATTCCTGTGAAACACCTAAAGGGTTAACAAACTTCCAAAATGCTGTTTTGAATACTGTGAGGGGTGCAGTTTTTGAAATGGCATCATTTATGGGGGTGTCTCACATACAAGTCCCTCAAAGTCACATCAGAACTGAACTGGTCCCTAAAAAAATCAGTGTTTGAAATTTTCTTGAAAATTTGAGAATTTGCTATTCATATTTTAAGCCTCCTAGTGTCAAAAAAAATTAAAAGGAGGTTGAAATAATGATGGCAACATAAAGTAGACATATGGTCTATGTTAGTTATTAACTATTTTGAGTGGTATGGATTATTTGTCTCACAAGCAGAAAATTTTCCATTTTGAAAATTGCAAAATTTTCCATTTTTTTACGACATTTTGGTATTTTTCACAAAAAAACACAGACTGTATCGACGAAAATTTACCACTAACTTGAAGTACAATGTGTCACGAGAAAACAATCTCAAAATCACTGGGATAAGTAAAAGCAAAAAAAAAGTTATCCCCACTTAAGTGATACATGTCAGATTTGAAAAAAAGGGCTCTGTCAGGAAGGCAAAAACAGGCTGCGGCGGGAAGGGGTTAAACCTTACTTGCACTAAAACAGTAGATGGATGTAGATAAAAATATGACAGTAAATGGAATACCTAACAAGTCAGCCCCTTCATCAACATCTCCAATAAGGTCTGTTCCAGCTGATGACAGCTCCTCAAATAATGACTCTGTGTTTCGGTCAAAAGCTTGATTTTCAATGCCTTTGGTTGGGGTACTGGGAACACGAAAAAATTAATACACAATTGCGCTAAACAACAAACAAAATATTTCATGGATGGGATTTATTATAGGCAGACATTTATGTTGACCAATATATAACAGGAAGTAAAGTAATGTGTGTATATAGCATGCAAGCTTTACTAAAAATTTATTGTGACAATGGTCCGTTCTGGAGATGATTGTCACAATTAATCTTTAATGTGTGGGCTCCCCTTTTGGCAATCCCAATCAAAAATTTATCGATTGCTGAATCAGATTTTTAAACATTTTTAAAAATCTGGTTTTATTGGAGTTTCATTTTTGTATGTCTGGGCATTCTAACAGGAAAAATATGCTGATCACTGAAACCAATCTGTAATGTTTGGGCAAGTCAAATAGATTGAAGAAACCATTTATCTGGGGGGAAAAAGAAATCACTGGATCGGAGAAGAAATTAATTGTGATTGCTGATGTATGGGGGCCATAAGACTATTACCTTGGAAATATTGGAGAGGTCTTAATACTTTGAATACTACCAACCTGGTAACCTGATGGGCCCTGGGGTCTTTGTCCATGTCCAGCTCTGGAGTAGATTCTATGATTGACTGAACCTCTGATTTTTCCTCATTATCATTGGTATCTGGAAGGCATTGGTTAGTTACTGTATCTCTAGTAGTGCCCCAGTAGTCATTTCTATTAACACTGGTTATTAAGTTTCTTGTTTTATTCAAACATAGGTGTAAAACTAACATAATTATTTGGGAGATTATTAATATATTCAAATTCATACTGAATGCACTACTGCCTCTTAAAATTGTAGCAAAACCATCTTCAATGAAAAATCAGGGCCAGACAAACGCTTGGGTGATGTGAAGATTATGACAATTTTCAAAATGACGGAAAATATATTTCCACTGATACAGCATTAAAGGGATCAGTTATAGGGTTGTATCAAAAGTACATTTAATATTCCTAGATTTACCAGGTTACTTAAAGACTGCAAAAAAGAATAATAATGCTGCACTTATTCCATAAAATTCAACCTGAAAAAAAGAAAGAAAAAAACAACAAACAAAATCGCCTTCTTTCACTACCAATGAGCCAGTATAAAATGAGCTCAGCCTAGTTTGGTCTAGGAGAGCCCCAAATCTTACGCAGCCCACACACGCACCGATCCCGGCGTGCGTTGTGGGCTTAACTAGCACACATAGCATCGCATCGTATGCCTTGTGCATACGATGCGATGCTATGCTAGAAAAAGCCAATACAAAAAGTATGTGCAGCACATACTTTTTGTACTGTAAGATGAGGTGCCGCGGGAGCGCACACCCCATCGTACAGCATCGCACCGCCGGCAACGGTGCGTGTGTGGGCTCCTTTAGAATACAATCTCTTTGTGGTGCTGCCTTATCTGGCTGAACTGAGCCCCAATAAAAGCAGAGACTTTCTAGTATGCATGTTAAGTTTGCCATTGCATTTGTAGGTGTAATGCCAATAGAAAGATTGAAAACACAGTTGTGTTTGCAATCTTGATAATAAGAAACATTGAATAAACCTTTATTCAAATATAGGCCTATGTGGTTTTGCGCATTTTAAAGTTGCCCTCTTCACTGCTGGCCAATAAGAATACACGTTTGGCAAAAAGCCATATCACAGAGCTTCTTCTTTCGCTCAATACCCTGAAAGTTTCTTATTTTATTTTCAGTGTGGATGTAATCGATGCCTTTAGTGAATGATAACATCCATTAGAAGGAACTGAGCATAAATAAATTAGCTGAGAGATGTACTATCATAACCACAAGAGAGTATGACTTCTATGACCTTGAGGCCAACAGTGTTCTAACACAATCTCCTTGAGCACTGCACTGCTAGGAGGCTGCACCAAAAGGATTCCTTTTGTTATATACCAAAAATTACCATTGGAATATGGTAAACTCTTTTCTGAAAATTTCATTTATAGACAATAGATAATTATTATATTCAGTTATTCAAATAAGGGGTGTTTGTAAGGTTTGCGCTTATTTTCTTAAATATTCTATCCCTATTCTAGGCTACAGAAAACATGGACATATTGATTTATCGATATCCGAAGAGGCTTTAGGTTTGTGTCTCAACTCTCGAAACAACACTGAACAGTTGAGTATGTGAGAGGAATATCAATGGCCAATTACAAAGGATATAGGCATCCATATACTATTAAGCAATATGTAAAGGCACCAATGCAGCAAATAGGCCTCTAGATGTTGATAAAATTTCCAATGTGCCACTATATTGATCAATTGACTACATGAAAAGCATGAACTAAAGGCTATGGGCAAACATTGCATTTATGTGCATACATGCTTTTGTGGTTTAATTTGTTCTAGATACAAATTGAATGAGGATTTGCTGTAATTTACTGCTAACAAGCAAGTCTTCAAAATGTGTTCATTACAATGACATGACTTTACAGGAGCAAATTTTAGAGAAAAGTAGGAGGAGTTACTTATTGCAGGGTATTAAAATAAATAAAAATAAAGTGTGCTGTATAAAGTTATAGATCGACCTCAATAAGCGGAGGGTCACCACCATAATCAGAGGGTCACCCCCACCAGGAAAGAGACAAAGTAAACACAAAATAGAGCAGGATGTCTCTAATATATATATCAGAAAACCCATGCACACATTTTAGACCAACTGAAACATCTTAAGAGGCATGCAGACAGCTTCCCTATGTGGTAAAATGTAGTTCGTAAGAATAATCATTCCTTAAGGGAATTCAGTTCTTGCCTGTTAATGCTGCTCTGCATCACAGAACATTACATTTCAAAGTAAGAAGTCAAGTTGTAGACTACCTGTAGATGCGGAGGTGGTCTCCTGGTTAACCTGGACGTCTTCATTCTTCTTATTTTTCTGTACATTGTTGTTCTTTAAATTGGCTTTCAATATGACCTCATCTTTTTGTTCTTTTGACGATGGGTGCACCATGTTGTTAGGGTCTATGCTGGCAGTTTTGCCTGCCCCTGATTGGCTTAGATTAAATAGCTCATCCTGGAATAGCAGCATAAGGGAAGTCTGTCAGATTCACTGTATGTCTCAGGTGCTTCCACCATGCAAACAGGTGACTCAACACCACTATGACAAACATACCTACAGTCATATTAGTTCTACAGGACTGAATGTTAAGGCCCCCATACACTAGGGCGACTTGTCCTTAGGACAAGTCGCCCCCGACTTCCCCCTGAGCTTCCCCGGCTGTACCCGGGGGAGCTTGATTAGATTGGCACTTGATGTGCCATTTTTTACATGTGATAAATCGTCTCGATTTATCACATGTAAAAAAAACCGGGGAGCAGGGGGGGGGGCTACAGAGAAGGGCTGCTGGTGGGAGCAGGGGGGGCTGGGGACGCTGCGGGGGACACAGGCGGCATAGAGCCGGGCAGAGGGAGCCGGGAGCTGTCAGTGCTAGAAAAAAAAGCCTATACAATGAATGGGCAGCCTGTGATTGGCTGAGCGCTCTCTCAGCCAATTGCTGACTAGCTGAGAGAGCGCTCAGCCAATCACAGGCCGCCCATTCATTGTATGGGCTTTTTTTTTTTTATTCAGTACTGACAGCTCCCGGCTCCCCCTGCCCGACTCTATGCCGCCTGTGTCCCCCGCAGCGTCCCCAGCCCCCCCTGCTCCCTCCACCGCCGCGCCGCCCCACTAGGTCCCAAGTCGGGTGGTCGGACGTGCAGCAGGTCCGACCACCCGACGCAGATCCGACCGCGCATCGGATCTGAGGGGACATCAAAACTAGCCGATTTTGGTCCGATTTCGGCCAGATCCTACTGATCTGGCCGAAATCTGACCAAAATCGGCTAGTGTATGGGGGCCTTAAGACCTCTGCCATTCTATAATATTTCCATTACTTATGGAAGGGATGGATTATATTAACATGGACTTTAAGTGAACTGTTCCATTAAGTATGAAGACTCCAGCAAATTCTAAAACCAACATTTATTTACATTAACCTTTTTTATTGGGGTTCTAGAATACCTGACTTTATAAATACAGGTTTGCGATTTTGGGTACTTGTGTATTATCACGGCGCCCTCGATATTGATCGTGCAATGTTTTTATCGCATCGCATGCCATACACCCGATGGCATGCGATGCGACATGATTTTAGACCCCTATTCGATTAAAAATTGTATAAGCACCCTAATGGGTGCTTACAATGTTAAATGCACCGCCACGCCACTCCCCACTATAAACGTGAACCCGAAGCGTGGCGAGCGCAGCGCGCCCGCGAGGGGGCGGCGGTACGCGTCCTACGACCTTTTCATACCCCCACTATCCACGTCAGCGTGGAGTTGATTTTATATAGTGTGGCGAGCGCAGCGAGCCTCCGAGCCCGAAGCGTGGCGAGCCCTGCGAGGGGACGCGTATACCTGTGAAGTTATGCGCATCCCCTCGCAGGGATCACTGCGCTCGCCACGCTTCGGGCTCGCTGCGCTCGCCACGCTTCAGGCTCGCTGCGATCGCCACACTATATAAAATCAGCTCCACGCCGGCGTGGATAGTGGGGGTATGAAAAGGTCGTAGGACTCGTACCGTCGCCCCTCGCGGGCTCGCTGGCGTGGGGGTGCATTTAACATTGTAAGCACCCATAAGGGTGCTAAAAAGCACCCATTAGGGTGCTTATACAATTTTTAATCGAATAGGGGTCTAAAATCGCGTCGCATCACATGCCATCGGGTGTATGGCATGCGATGCGATAAAAACATTGCGCGATCAATATCGGGGGCGCCGTGATAATACACAAGTACCTTGAATTCATATAACAAATCTGGCATTTTTAAACAATATTTTGCATATCTCTCTCTGAGCTGTTGGCACTCAAAGGGTTAATAATCAATTTGCAGTTCCAGCTGCTGTGAACCCCGAATCCCACAGCTACTCTTTTATATGGACACTATATACAGTACCTTTAAACTGGTGTTGCAACGTGCATGTTTTTGTTCATGAAGTTTCCAGGGTCCATTTCCTGGTGTTTCAGCACCACGAGCGTCAGGTAAAACCAAAGAGTCACCGGGAGACAGTGGGAAGATCCCCAAAGAGATGGGACGCTCTTTCCTGAATGGTTATAAAAATTAATTTTTGTATATAGATTGGTCGAGTAAAAAATATTTGTTCATTACCATCAACAGAGCCTCCCCCTCTTTACACATCTCCTTTCACAGTCTTCAATCCATAGCATAACCATTCTTAAATACTTTCTATCTAGATGTTATTTCTCCACTTCCTCCTCCTATATCCCAACCTCAGCATCATTACGGTCCACTTAATCCTCTTCTGCATCCCATTAGCCCAATAAACTTGTCTGCTAAATCACTACGCCCACCCTGCCCAATCATTTCACTTCCTTTACGCATCAATAACAATCCATGTTTTAACAATACTAATCCACCCGCTGCTGCCAGTATATCATTTTCCTCCATACATTATTAAGTCACCCCTTTAGTATTAACCCCCATTGAACCACTTATTGTCATTCTGCTTCTCTGCATTTACTCAGATGGCAGAGTAGACTGGTTGGACATATCCCTCAGTTAATAAGAGAACAGATTTGTGGAAACTAAATTTGGTGCTAGGGAATGCCGGACTGTTAACAAAGTTTTATAGGGCATCCATTAGTGCTGGTAGTAGAGCGTCTACAGCATTTGAGTGGGACAAATATCCAGGCACATGCCAGGCTTCTCAGAAGGAGTTGATCGCACAGGAAAATCTTTCTCAAATGGACAAAACCATGTGCACTGCAGGTGAGGCAGATGTAGCATGTGCAGAGAGTTAGATTTTGGTGGGGTGTGTTCAAAGTAAAATCTAAACTGCATTGTAAAAATAAGCAGCCAGTATTTACCCTGCACAGAAACAAAATAGCTCACCCAAATCTAACTCTCTCTGCACATGTTACAGTGCGTTTTGACTAGTTGAGAAAGAAAGATTCTGCTTTTGCAATAAAGTCTGAATCAGGCCCTAAATCTTTATCACCAATGTAACCTGGCACCAGGGGTTTTGTTTAACCTACTTGCACATCTGCAAAATTTCAATTGCTTTCGGAGTATCCAGTCCCCTCTAGCATTCTGTGGACTGAATGGTATACGAACACCAGGGTTTAGACCAACCATGGTAGGGTCGACCACCCTTAGTCAGACCCATCAAGATAGTCGGTGGCAGCAGTAAAGCTAGTTAGACATAGACAGCTAATCGTGGGACATAGTAGTCGTAGTTTGTTTATTTATAAGGCGCCACAAAGTATTCGCAGCGCCATACATACCAAACAAAAAACAAATGACAAGGTAACATACAGGGTATGTTGCTAAAATGTGGCATAAATAGGGGTATAACTGGTAGAACTTAAATCAGCATCAGTTCTGAAGTAGGTGTCGAAATTGTCGAGGAGACTGAAGATGAAGTAACGGAAGGGAAGAACAGGGCAGGAGCACTGGTGAGGTTAAGAGGTAGGTGAGTACGTGAGGAAGGAGGACCCTACTCATAAGAGTTAATAGTCTAAAAGGAGGTGGGTGGACAAATGAAAAAGAATAGATTAAGTAGGAACGGATGGCAACAGATGGAGGGGTAGGGTAGACAGGATAGGAGGAGTGAAAGGTTAGGAGGAAGAGGAGGTATAGGCTAGTCGGAAGAAGTGGGTTTTGAGGGAGCGCTTGAAGGAAATAAGGGAATCAGAAAGCCTGATGGGTGGCGGGAGGTTGTTCCAGTGCAGGGGGGCAGCGCAAGAGAAGTCTTGGACACTGGAGTGGGAGGAGGTGATTAGGTGAGAGGTCAGGCGACGGTCGGTGGCGGAGCGAAGAGGACGGAAGGGAGTGTAGATAGAGATCAGTGAAGAGAGGTAAGGAGCGCTGGAGGAGAGAGCCTTGTAGTTGGTAGTGAGGAGTTTAAAGAGAACTCGGAAAGGAATGGGGAGCCAGTGAAGAGATAGACAGAGGGGAGGCAGAGGCAGAGCGGCGGGAGAGGAAGATGAGCCTAGCAGCCTCGTTAAGAATGGACTGGAGAGGGGCGAGGCGGATGAGAGGTAGCCCGGAGAGAAGGATGTTGCAGTAGTCAAGGTGGGAGATGATAAGAGACTGAATGAGAATTTTGGTTGCATCAGTGGAGAGGAGTGGTCTGATGCGCGAGATGTTGCGGAGGTGAAAGCGGCAAGACTGTGAGACCACGAATGTGGGGGGTGAAAGGGAGGGAGGAGTCAATGATGACACCGAGGCAGCACGTTTGTCGGTGGAGGTGATCTCGGTTTCACCAATGCTGATGGAGATAGTGGGAGAAGAGGGGATGTTCGGGGGATGGAAGATTAGAAGTTCAGTTTTAGCCATGTTTAGTTTCAGGAAGCGTTGGATCATCCAGGCTGAGATGGCCGTGGGGCATTCAGAGACCTTTGACAGGAGTGATGGGGATAGGTCAGGGGAGGAGAGATAGATTAGGGTATCAGCAGCATAAAGGTGGTAATGGAAGCAGTAGGAGCTGATGAGGGTGCCCAGAGGTGGTGTAGAGGGAGAAGAGGAGAGGACTGACCCTTGGGGAACACCGACTGGCTGCGGGGTAGTAGGAGAGGAGGAGCTCGGAGTGGAGACGGAGAAGGAGCGATCGGAGAATTATGAAGTGAACCATGAGAAGACCGTGCCAGTGATGCCAAAGGAGCGGAGGGTGTTGAGCAGGAGAGGGTGGTCAACCGTGTCAAAGGCAGCCGACAGATCAAGCTGGTCGAGAGGACTGTTTCAGGACTTTTGGTTCCAGTCCACTTGGATCATTCTTCACTATCCAAGTGGACAGAGTTAGAATAGAATAGTGATGCATTTTACCCATCTAATGAAGCCGTGTCGACAAGGGTGGTCCACCATACCATGGTCAATCTAAACCCACGTCGACCTGCTAAACCAGAACAAGACTGTATACGCCAATCCATAGTAACTAGTATCACAATTACAGCAGCATGCATACCAAGGTTTAGCACTTTAGGTAAACTGTTCAAAGCATCCTTAAGACCATAAATAATTTAATTTGTCTAATATATTATATTTATTATGTGGTTTTAGATTTAATTTAGGAAAAAAATAAGATATTTTATAAGCCAAAAATATGCCATAACTTTTCAGACTGTAAGTGTAACTTCAGCACTGCACACGTAAAGAGCGGCCTAGCCCTGTAGCATGGGACCAAGATGGATCATATTGTTCTGTATTCTCTGTACACTGCAGAAGTCTACTTATGGGAACCTAAACTAAGCCTATAAACATCTAGGACATCATTGTTACTATGCAAGAGAGTCACCAAGGATTTTTCATCTAATAAAAATGCACTGCTAAATACGGTCCCTATAATCAATAATTTGTCAATCTATAGGAAAAGAAAACAAAACAGTCAATGCTCCTTTGTGATCTGTGAGGTTATATATTCATGCTGCATACAAAAGTCACAAAACACCAAGTCACTCAGATGCCAAAGTACCCTTCCTTCCCCTTAACCTAACATACAGAGTAGTCATCTGTTCTGTTTCACTAACAGACTTGTAATGCATCTATTAATGCCATACCTAATGCCGTTATGTCTGTCCTTGGATCCACCATTAAATATTAATTGTTCATTCCGTTCGCATACCGACAGTTGCAATGTTTTTATGTTTAGAAAGTCAAATGATCTCACACACCAGCTCTAGCAACTATATTCTATTTATTTTAACGTATTTAGCTCAGATAATCCCTAAAACAAAACAGTAGCAACCAAATCAAAGAAGACGATAAATAACTGCAACAGAACAATGTATGTCATGGCTTCCATTAGAGATGAGCCAGGATACAGGAGAACACAGCGTTTGTCCTTGTTACTGACGAAAAACATTAGGGATTAAGTGCATACAAAATTAACTGCAAAGGAACCAACTCATTCCTTCCAATAACAACAGACCAAGTAAACAAGTACACATTAACCACACGTAAAACTGGAAGATCTATACTTTAATCCACAGTAAACATTACAATTCCACACCACAAACTTACTATACTAACTACCTATAACCAAATGCAGTCTTACAACTAAAATATTCATTTAAATATATCATTTCCTATGAAAGAATGCAAGTAATCATCTTACAAAATATGTACGTGCATGTAATAAGAGCTGGTACTAATGCATGTGCAATTGTGGCAACAAGCTATATAAAGATGCTATGTAATTATGATAAAAAAATACAGTTACAAACAGGAATAACCTGTAAACACTAAAGGGTCTGGCTGGATGCAATATAGTTAAGAAAAGGCAGACAGGGAAAGACAAGGCCTGAGTACCTGAGGATCCTTGGTAGTTTTTCCGTTAAGGCCGGCAAGCCTGTAGAGAATGAGAAGTGCACGAGCAGCAGAACGGAGAGAGACACTAGGATGGCAGAATTAATAACCACCGCCCCGCCAACGAAGCCAAATACAAACAGAAGCATGCATCTGGGACTCATGGCGCTGCGCTGGCATGGTGGCACGCCGGTATCAAGGAATCCACAGGACTAATAAGGGTGTATCTGGACTCTGCTGAGGGTCTGTCATTCAGCTGATGCCATGGGCAGCCACTGTGTATGCTCCTGCAGTAGCCCCACAGCGATGACATCATCCTTCTCTCTCTCTCGCTCCGCTCTGTCTCTCCCTCAGAAATAAATGAGGAGGGAATATTGTCTTCCCTGAGCTGCAGCCAATCACTGCACACTGACTATCTGGGGACTACAGCAATGGAAGGGAGGGGGTGGCACTAAACAAAACACAAACATGCACTCTGTGCTGCAACCTAGGCACATTAGCCATGTAAAACACATATTACACATGCAGAATAGAAGAATGCAGATGATTTATGACATTAACCCTTTGCGTGAACACTTCAGAATTGTGGATTTAAATAAGGATGTGGCACTCCAGCACCCCAATAATTATAATACGGTAAAGCAGGCTGGGATATGTAGTTCCTCACAAGCTTGCTTGCTGCTACTTTAAAATAGTCTTTAAAAAAAAAAAAAAATATGCATAATAAAAAAAAAAAAAAAAAAAAAACAGAGTTTAACTACTACAATAATCCCCATTTAAAAACATTAATGTCCCTTACACTTTAATAATGCAAGCCACAAGTATAATTGCTATTTTTGACACCAGCACACATTGTGTGTGTGACATTTTCTGTACATTTCAGCTCTATTCTCCGACTGAATTCCAATCATTCAGCCAGCTTTTCTGAATCAGCCTGAGCATTGTTCCAGGATTTAAATACAATGGCAGCATTCTCTCCAGCAGACAAAAGCAGATTGGTGGGAGGTGGGGGGGGGGGGGGGGTGCGGGTTGGAGACTTTCTTCTCTCTGCACTTTGTCACTTTAAGATAAATGCAACTTACCTAATTTTACTGTGTACAGAAGACTCCAGCTGGTCAGAACCCATCAGCTGCTGAAGCTTGGTACGTTCCAAGTGTTCCATGTAATTATGGATCATCTATTGAAAGATGTTGAATGATCACCTGGTTAAATTACGTTATTTTTCACTTTTGAGTGCAAAAATTATTACAGTCTACTAGAGAAACCAAAAAACACAATGGACATTGGGGCAGATGTATTAAGCCTTAACAAGAGATAAATGCAAGGGTGATAAAGAAAGATAAATATCCAGCAAATCAGCTCCTTACTAACTTTATTCAAAAACACAGCCTGTAACATGGCAGTTAGGAGGTGATTGGCTAGACCAGGGGTGGCCAACCAATCAGCGATGAAGAGCCAAAAAATCTGTTTTGTAAGACAGAGCCGAAACGCCAGTTTCATCTATCCGGTCAGTGCGCCATATCTTTCAGTCTCACGTGCTGTTCACCGAGAATGGGATGCGCATACATGTGAGACAATTGCGCATCCCTGCAATGAAGATATGGCATGCTGGCCAGATCGATGAAACTGGCTAAACCTGTAGCCGCCACTGATGAGGAGTGGAGAGAGAGATGGAAAGTGGAGAGATAGATGGAGACCGGAGAGAGAGAATTGGAGAATGGAGGGCGAGAGAGATGCAGAGCAGAAAGAGGGAGATGGAGAACAGAGAGAAAGAAATAGAGAACGGAGGGAGAGAGATGGAGAACAAAGAGAGAGAAATGGAGAGTAGAGGGAGAGAAATATGGAGAGCAGAGAGAGAGAGAAGGAGAACAAAGATAGAAATGGAGAGACAGCGGAGAGAAGAGCGCAGAGGGAGAGAGAGCGGCGAGAGAGAGAAAAGGAGAGTGGAGAGAGATGGAGAATAGAGAGAGAGACACAGAGACAGACATAACTGTGTGTGTGTATATATCTCAACTTTAACCCCAGTACAGGTATGACTGGGTTCCTTTGAAGCCCCTCCCCCTTTGAAGCCCCCCCCTTTGAAGCCCCTCCAAGTCACCGCCTCCCCTGTAGCTATAGGAGCAGGTACCTAAGGCAGTCGCGGACCTGTCCCCCCATCATCCGTCCCTGTGAGTAGTTGGCCCGATGAGGCTGCTCCAAGAAACAGCAGGTTGTTGTCGTCAACGTAGCACCCGCAGCAGCCGCTTACGATATGCATGCCAGAGCGTCACAAATTTGTGACATCAAGCCCGGCAATAGAGGAAGTAAAACCCGGTAGAGACTTTGAGAGGACTGTCTAGCACAGCTGCTTGCTGCGGGCTGCTTCATTGTGCGGCTTTAATAAAAAAAAAAAAAACATGGAAATGACAGTAGGGGCCGGGGTGCCTCCCCTCCTAATTCCACCCCTTACAGGTTACACCCCTCCCCTTACTAGGTTACCCCGTGCCTGCCACCAGCCGCTAGCTAAATCTGTACTCCTGCCCGCATCCCCTCCCCGGCGCCGGCTATCTCCAGTCACTGCCCTGCTACCTCACATCACAGAAGAAAAATATATGCGACTGTCAGAGTGTGCGATAGGGCCACCAGCCGCGGCACCCTCTGTGACAGCGCTGCGGCGCACACTTTAGGAACCACTGGGCTAATGAAAGACGTCTTCCTAGGCGCTGGGGCGATGAGCCGCACATTGTGAGCGGAAGAGCCGCATGCGGCTCACGAGCCGTGGGTTGGCCACCCCTGGGCTAGACGTTTATCTCTCTTTATCACCCTTGCATTTATCTCTTGTTAGAGTTTAATACATTTGCCCCAGTGTGTGTACCGTAGCCAACTAGCAGAGTATAAAAGATACTTCTGTAATTTTCAGCCATCATTCAACAGTCTTAAAAGTATAACAGAAAGATAGATTTCACCATTGAGTCTCTATGGGTGTGGTATAATTACCCGACAGTCGGGATTCCGACAGTCATTACTCAGACGTCGGAATCCCGACTGCACAGCGTGGGGAGCGCAATGAAGCCCCTTGCGAGCTCGCTGCGCTTGCCACGCTGCGTGCACGGTGGCGAGCTGCGCTCGCCACCTATTTTATTCTCCCTCTATGGTGGTCGTGGACCCCCACGAGGGAGCAGTCGGAGTATTGACTGTCGGAATCCCGACTGTCGGGGAGCCGTCCGGCACCCATCTCTATACTGTATGACAAATTCCAGAAATGGTGTCAGATACTTAAGGTTACAGTGCAAAAATATCTGGCATAGTACAGCACATACATTTCCTACAGTCACAATTCAGACCTAGAAATGGGCATCAGTTTCACATATGACCAGTCTAGTCCCACTAGAATGCCAAACCCCCATTTTTAACAGTAATTCAACGTCCAGTTCATTTTCTAATCAAATGTATTCGCATTAACAATTTCAATTTATTATTTAAGCATTTCCTTCACTGTAAGCCACTGATAATTGGGCGATACAATGGGGAAACTTGGAAATTCCGCATGTTAAACTCCAAATTTACCAATCCTGATGGGTTACATGTCGGATTTCCCAGATTCTCTGACCGCAGTGTCGTAGTAATGTCCTAATCCATAGCAGATGTAAGGGGCTTTATTACTTTATTTGCCTGTAATGACCACTGTAACAATCCATTTTGTCTATATCACAGTTTGTTCTCTGGTTTAATAACAAAGCAGAGAGCGATTCCACCACACTTTAATAAAGTGGGTACAAACAGGAGAAAAAGTTCTAACATTTGATCAGATATGGTAAAAGATGCACCAACTATAATTTTCAGTATGTTTTAAACAATATTTTACGTTAACGCAATCAATCTCCACATGAATGAAAACGCTCTCTGCAATAGGTAGGAATGCCTTTTTGCAGATGACAAAGTTATGAATAGTAGAGGGATAAAACAAATTATTGAGGATCTAGGTAAAGTCGATCATCAGGACCCCACACAGGGCATGTTTTGCAGGTCTCCTCACAGAATCAAGTGAAATAATTAGTTCCACCTGTAGATCTTTTAAAATGTGTCAGTCAGTAATGAGTGCACCTGTCGGGTGACCTGGAAAACGTGAACGGTGTGGGGTCCTGAGGACAGAGTTTGAAAACCACTGGACTACAGAAATAAGAGTATGGAAACTATAGCTGAATGCCAAAAAAAATGCTAAATCATGCACTTGCATACCAAAAACCCAAAGAATACAGTATTATACAGAAAGCGATATCGGTGTCTATTTCAGTTGACTTAAAAAGGTAGGTAAGCAAAGTAATGCTGCTTTCACATTGCCTAAACGTTTGAGACCCGGCATTTTCAAACGGTATATTACAGTTTTAATAACCTTTCACACTGCACATAAATGCCTGGTCTCAAGCAGGTTTGCAGTGTGAAAGCAGGACAGACAGTAGCTAGAAGACAGCTTAGTGCATATGTAATGAGCCACTCATTACATATGTTCATATGTAATGAGTGCAGTGCATATGAATGAGATGCTCATTATATATGTGCATATGTAATGAGCGGCTCATTAGATATGCACTGCGCTCTCATAGCTACTGCCTGAGTCCTATATACCGTTTAAGAGCCTTTCCCAATGGCAAAAAAAAGGCTCTTAAAGCGGGTAAAACACTGTTTTTTTACCCGTATAACAATTACCGGTATTTGTTAAACAGGTAAAGCAACCTGGAGCTTTCCCACTGCAGCTCTAAACGTTTAAAAAAGGCAAAAAAACGGCAATCTACCATTTAAGAGCTGCAATGGGAAACGGGTATAACAAAGCAATGAGAAAGGCAAGTCGGATGAATAACTGGTGAAGAAACAGTAGCAGAAAGGATTAATGCAACCGTATATGTTAGAATTTTGTGTTCATTTCTTGAGGCCAAATATCCAACAGGATATAAATACAAAAGATAAAGAAAAAAGTAGCCTAATATACAAATGAGCCTTCAATTATAAGACATTTATTGTGCACTTCAAAGATAAACAAAAAAAAAAAATCAATAAAATATGCATATTACAGTGAATTTAAATCAACAATGTGGGGTCACTGGCATCTGAAATCAATTGCTATATGGTAATCCATTCCTAGTTGTGTCACCTGTTAGAAAAGATTCCTAATAATGTCAGTGTCTTTGGTGGGTTTCTCTGGTATAAAGGTATAATTACCAACCAATGTCCTCCAGGGGACTTGATCCAGGATAGCATAGCAGCTGTATACTCCTGGGAGATGTTGAAAGAAAACAGAGTCCCACTTGGTGATGGAAGATAGCTGTGGCTGGATCCCACAGTGCGGCTGGTCCGGATGGCAAAGTGCAAAGTGCTGTGCAAAGATGGCAATGGCAAAGTGGCTGGCCTACAGCATCCAACGCATTTCCCTGTCTGTAGGACAGCTTTTTTCTTTCAAAAAGCTGTCCTACAGACAGGGAAACGAGTCATGAGTTGCAGGCCAGCCACTGAGCAGAATACTAGCTGAGGTTACTACAAGGTTAACAAGGAATTTCTGCTTTTAGGATTTTATGATACTCTGCCTTCTGTGTAAAATTGGGGATGCAGTTATAATCCCGGCAGTCGGAAACCCGGCGTCCAAATTCCAGACCACTGAAATCCCGGCACTTTGTCCCTCTGTGGGTGTCCACGACACCCATAGAGGGAGAATAAATTAGTGTGCCGAGCATAGCACTGGGGCAGGGACTGATGTGAACGTTCAACTATACTCTGTAAAGCGCTGCGGAATATGTATGCACTATATAAGAAACTGTTAATAAATAAATAGCAAGGCACCGGGACCACTGCGTGGCAAGCGCAGTGAGCCCGCAAGGGGGGCGATCCACATCCCCCCCTTGTCGGGATTCCGACCGCCATAATTTCGTATCAATCCCTAAAATAGACTTCAGAAGAAACTCTACAAAAACACACATTTTTTTGACAACACATATTTGTTGAAGCTCTAAATCTTGGTACAATGGCTATATTCATGGTGGTATATTCGCATATTGCTCTAACTGTGTGGAGTTTGTATACTCTCCCCGTACTTGCGTGGGTTTCGTCCAGGTACTCCAGTTTCCTCCCACAATCCAGAAATATACTGGTAGCTTAATTGGCTCACAACAAAGTAACCCCAGAATGTCTGTGTGTGCGTGGACATGTGGTAGGGAATATAGATTGTAAGCTCCACTGGGGCAGGGACTGAATGTTAAAATATTCGGCACTTGTGTAGTTTCACGGCAGTTATGTAGTTTACGTAGTGGTGTATTGAGAATACCAATACAGCACTATGCTGGCTACGTAAACTACGTAAGTGGCTTTGGAGCCCTGAAAATACACAATGCTTAATATCCCCACTATCCACGTCGGCGTGGAGTTGACTTTATAAAGTGTGGTGAGCGCAGCGAGCCACGCGAGGGGACGCGGATATGCGTCTGCTCGCCACACTTTATAAAATCAACTCCACGCCGACGTGGAACTGGAGGTATGACGTGGATAGTGGTGATATGACGTGGATAGTGGGAGTAGTGGGGGTGAAATGGCAGGTCTATACTTACCCTCCTCCGTCGATCCCCGCTGACTCCAGGCTGTAATCCACAGGCACCACATCCCCGCTGAATCCTACTGTGATCCACGGTCACTCCCTGGCTGCAGCTTTCAGTCCCCCTCCTCCGGAATTCGCGGCGGGCGCTGTACGCAATGAGCGTAGTGCCACTGGGGGAGCAGGGAAACCATGTGATGCGACGCCAGCGGCACTACGGACAGCATCCGCCGCGAATGCCGGAGGAGGGGGGCTAAATGCTGCCGCAGGGGAGAGACCGTCGTTGCCGCCGGAGAGTGATCAGGGATCGCCCCAGGAGGAGGGCAAGTATAAACCACAACCCCCACCATCCTGCTCCCAGTGCTGCCTCATGTAGTTTCATGGAGCCGGCTACACTTACAACGTAGCGTAGCCGGGCGCCGTGAAACTACACAAGTACCAAATATTCTCTGTAAAGCTTTGCGGAATAGGGCCCTTATTCAGATCTGATTGCAGTGCAAATTTGTTTGGAAAATGGGCAAAACCATGTGCACTGCAGGTGGGGCAGATGTAACATGTGCAGGAGAGAGTTAAATTTTGGTGGGGTGTGTTGAAAACATCGGATTATACTCACCGATAATTCCTTTTCTTCTTAGAGACCATGGCAGCCTTAACATTGGGATTCCATCCCTCCTCCTCGTAATTAGACAGGTTACTTTTTTCCCAGGGACCTCCCCTTCCTGTATAAATCCCTGCTCCTCCCAGACCCTGGTGTCTTTTCGAGTGTCTCCTTCCATTCCTGGGAAAAAAGAACACAAAAGGGAGGGCAAACCATGGCTGCCATGGTCTCTAAGAAGAAAAGGAATTATCGGTGAGTATAATCCGATGTTTTCTTCTACGATCCCATGGCAGCCTTAACATTGGGAAATACCAAAGCAAATAAGAAAGGGAGGGACACGAAAGCATGTTCTATAATATTTTACTTTTTAAACACACTCTGCAAAACTTGACTCCCAAATTGAGTTCTTGAAACATCTAGCTCATAATGCCTTGAAAAGGTATGGACTGAGGACCAAGTAGCGGCGTCGCACAGATCCTTGACTGATGCATTCGCCTTCAGAGCCCAGGAAGTCGCCGTAGCCCTCGTGGAGTGTGCCGAAATGATCGCCGGAACTTCTCTTCCTTCCAATTTATATGCAAATGAGATAACTTCTCTCAACCATCTAGCGATGGTCTGCTTGGTAGGTGTGAGCCCCTTTCTGGCTCCTTCCGGGATGATGAACAGGCTTCTTGATTGCCTAACGTCCTCCATTCTTTGTAGGTAAATGGTAATACATCTTACCACATCTAGTCTGTGTAACAATTCTTCTTCTTCACTCTGTGGGTCAGGATAGAATGAAGGTAGCGAGATCTCCTGATTGAGGTGAAATTCAGAAACCACTTTTGGAACGAAATGTGGATTTGTCTTTAAAACAATTCTTCCTGGAAGTATCTTTAAATATGGTTCTTCAGCCCAAAGGGCTTGTAGTTCACTGACTCTTCTTGCCGATGTTATGGCAACTAAGAATACTGTCTTCCATGTTAAATGTCTCAACGAAGTCTCGGACAAGGGTTCAAATGGAGGTCTCATTAAGGTCGTCAACACCAAATTCAGATCCCATGATGCTACTAGCGCTCTAATTGGAGGTCTCATCCTCTTAATTGCGTTACAGAATCTTATAATCAATTGTTCTTCTGCCAGCCTTCTCTCCACCAGGACGCTCAAGGCTGAGATCTGCACCTTTAATGTAGAGTTGGCCAGACCCTCGGAGAACCCTCTACACAGGAACTGTAGAATCTCTGCTGTGGATGTCTCTTGGATTGGTAATGTTACCCCTCTCCAGTTGATAAAGGTACGCCATACCCTATAGTAGATATTCGAAGAAACTTTCTTCCTTGCTTGTAGCAGGATCGCCACCACTTGGTCTGACAGACCTTTCTGCTTCAAGGAGTTCCTTTCAATCTCCAAGCCGTCAAAGCTAGAGTAGCTGGATCTGGGTGAAGCACTTGATCCTGTCTTAACAAATCTGGTCTCAGTGGGAGGGTCCATGGACCCAGAATCGCCAATCTCTGTACTGTTGAGAACCAGGATCTCCGAGGCCAGAAAGGAAGGATTATTATCACCTCTACCTGATCTTCCATTATTTTCTTTAACACCTTGTGAATCAATGGAAATGGTGGGAACACATACCCTAGTCGGAACGTCCACTGGACTGACAAGGCATCCGCTGCTGATGTTTGGGGTAGCCAAAATCTGGAGAAGAATTTCTCTACCTTTTTGTTCAAATGTGTCGCCATGAGGTCCACTTCTGGAACTCCAAACCGGCTGGTTAGTTCCCTGAAGGTCTCCCCATTCAACTCCCACTCGCCTGGGAGGATCTGTTTTCGACTGAGAAAGTCTGCTAGCACATTCTGTTTCCCGGGCATGAATAAGGCTGATAGTGAATTCAGATTCTCCTCTGCCCATGACACTATCTTCGCAACTACATTCATTAGGGACTTGCTCCTCGTGCCCCCCTGATGATTTATGTAGGCCACGACTGAGGTATTGTCGGAGAAGATTCTTAAATCTGACTTCCTGATTCTTGGAGAAAAGAACTCGATTGCTCTCCATACCGCCTCGGCCTCTCGCCAATTGGATGAATTCCGACTTTCTCCTTTTGTCCATAGCCCTTGTACCGTCTCTCCTTCGGAATGGGCTCCCCAGCCTAACTGGCTCGCGTCGGTTGTAATGACTATAAATTTGGGCATCTTCAACGATGTCACCTTGTCCCTCAGGGTTGGCTTGCTCCACCATGACAGAGATTTCTTTGCTTTGTCCGGAATTGACACCTTCTCTGCCTTTGTCCATCTTCTCTTTAGGTATGGCAACACTGCCCACTGTAATTCTCTCATGTTCCATTGAGCCCATGGAACTATCCCGATCGTGGATGACATCATTCCCAAAAGCCTTACCCAATCTCTGAGAACTACAACTCTTCTTCCTGCCAAGGCGACCGCTAGTTCTCTTATTTTCAAACATCTTTCCTCTGACAGGGAAATGGTGAACTTCACGGAATCTATCATCACTCCCAGAAACTTTATTCTTTGTGTTGGCTCCAGCTGGCTCTTTCCTTCGTTCACTAGCCATCCGTGCGACTGCAAGTGCTCCTTTACTATCTTGAGCTGTTTCATTAGAATTTGCTTGGAGGGAGCAGCTATCAAAATATCGTCCAAATAAGGCCATAACAGAATCCCCCTCTTCCTGAGATTCGCTATCACTGTTATTAGCACCTTGGTGAATACCCTCGGGGATGAGGCTAACCCGAAGGGGAGGCACGTGAACTGATAGTGTTTTCCCTTGATTGAAAACCTGAGAAATTTTCTGTGACTGTTGTGGATCGGAACATGATAGTAGGCGTCCTTTAAGTCTAGAGACCCCATGAAGTCTCCTCTTCTTACTCCTGCTGTGATCGTCTTCATAGTCTCCATCTGGAATTTCCTTACTTCCAGGTATTGATTCAGACGCCTTAGGTCTATTATCGTTCTGAAACCTCCTGTATTCTTCCTGACTAGGAAAAGATTGGAGTAAAACCCCTCCATCCTCTGTTCTGATGGAACCGGCTCTATTGCTCTTATTAGTAGCAGATTGACTATGATCTTCTTCAATTCTGTCTCTTCCAACTTTGATCTCGGATTTCTTGATTCCATAAAATAATTCTTGATTGGTATCTGAGCAAACTCCAGCTGATAACCTTCGGACACTATGTTCTGAACCCAAATGTCCTGAACTGAATTCCCCCAAATGTTGGTAAATAGTAACAGCCGGGCTCCTACCGGGGGAAACTGCTGACTGTCATTGCCTGCCACCTCTTCGGAAGTTTTGACGAAAGGACTGGCGAGAAGAGGCGAAAGCCCCTCTTTGACTGTATGGCCTACCTGGCCTATAAGACTTGGCCTCTCTGAACGCTTGTCTGGAGCCTGAAGGATATTGGAAACGAGTCTTCCTATCTTGAGGTAATTTCAAGGATTTACCTCCCGTAAGCCTATGAATTAGTGCATCCAGTTTGGTCCCAAATAGGAATGCTCCTTCAAAAGGTAACGATACTAGACGGTTCTTTGAATTGGAGTCAGCAGCCCAGGGCCTTAGCCATAGAGCTCTTCTTGTGGCTACTCCAGCTGACATAGCCCTGGCTGCAAATGTTGTCACATCCAATGAGGCTTCGCATAAGAACTCCACCGATTTTTGGATCACCTCTAAATTCTTTAATAAATATTGTCTGGAGATTTTCTCCTCAATGTCATTATGAAGAGTGGTACACCATACCCTAAGGGCCCTGGCCACTGATGCCATGGATACACCCGCCTTCAAAGATACAGCCGTGGAGAAGTGTAGCTTTCTTAATGAGTTCTCCATTCTTCGATCCATTGGATCCTTGAAGGAGGCTCCGTCCTCCAACGGTAAGGTAGTGCGAGATGTAACCTCCGCCACAGCTGCATCAATTCTTGGTAATCCGCACCATTTAACAAAATCATCATCCTTAATGGGATACATCCGGTCGACTCGGAACAACTTGCCCTGTTTTTTCTCCACATTCGTCCATTCTTTATTAATGACCTCTTTGATTACACGGTGTACCGGAAAGGATCTTGTCTTTTTCGACCTATCCTCAAATAATACATCCGCCCCCTCCACGGGAGTTACCGGATCCTCATAATTCATGGTTTTATATATATTTTTCAGAATAATCTCAACTGTCTCAAAATTGAATATTCTAGTGTCCTCCTTGATTTCACCAGGCTCATCATCGGCAACCTGTGCCCCGTCCTGCTCATCAGAAGTATTGGGATCCTCATATGGCAGACCTGCTTGATCTCTGGACCTTTTAGAGCCCTGATCCTCCCTATACTCTGTTTTAGAAACGAAAGAGTCTCTCATCCAGTCCATCAAATCCTTAAGCATCTTAGTATGACTATCACTACTTGCTCCTGAGTCCTGTTTAGGTCGTACTTCACACTGTCCACATAGTGTTTTGCCTTGTACAAATTCAAACTTTCTGTCACAGTTCATGCAGCATGTTTCTCTATGCTTTTTCTTAATTGTTTTCTTCCTAGCTCCAGTCTGTACCTCAATATCCGGCACACTATGGAGAAAGAAAGCCTGTCACTATGCTATAACAAAAAAAACCCTATTCCTATTAGCATAAAAAAATAACAAGGCTCACCTCACAGGGGCACTCTCTTCTCTAGTGGGGGAAGGCAGATTCTGCTGTTCCATACTGTCAAAGGACCTGAATGAACATATTCCCATGAGAGATATCCTCTAAGCATATGAGGTATCTGAGTAGTAAGGAAGTGTCCTACCTTAAACCGGCTAAAACAAGTCACTGCCACTGGCCTCTCAGAAAACGCTGTCCACCGCTTGCTCAGAGATCCCTCTGCTTTCATACAAGCTGCCATAGTGCCGCCCGTCCAGCGGCTTTTAACTGTGCAGAGCGCGCCGTGCGTGCTGTTGCCGGAAATGGCGTCCCGCAATGCATTGTGGACGCTGTAGTCCTGCCGCGGCGGAAGCGCGTCACCGCCGCTCTGAATCCTGGTGCTTGTAGTCGCACACGCTGCCTGGACGCCGCCGCTCTCTGTAGCAGTACCATGCTGGATTTCCGCAGCGGTTTAAGGTGATATACATATATGCTTTTTAAGGAGACTTACCCATCCGCTCCTGACCTTTTTACATGGACAGTACTCTTAGAGCCACGCTTCCATGTTGCTCTTCCCCATAGTGACCCCCTGTATCTATGAAGTGAGCCCAAAATAAAGTAACCACTCCTGCCTCTAACTACACAAGGAGACAGGAAAAAAAGACACCAGGGTCTGGGAGGAGCAGGGATTTATACAGGAAGGGGAGGTCCCTGGGAAAAAAGTAACCTGTCTAATTACGAGGAGGAGGGATGGAATCCCAATGTTAAGGCTGCCATGGGATCGTAGAAGAAACTGAAATCTAAATTGCAGTGTAAAAATAATTCAGCCAGTATTTACCATGCACAGAAACAAAATAACTCACACAAATCTAACGCTCTCTGCACATGTTACATCTGCCCCACCTGCAGTGCACATGGTTTTGCCCATTTTCCAAACAAATTTGTACTGCGATCAGATCTGAATAAAGGCCTATGTGCGCTATATAAGAAACTGTTAATTAAATATATAAATATTTAAGATCAAAACATATTAGAAATATTTACAATTCCCCTTTGTTATGATATACAGTGCTCTACATTATAAATGGGTTTGTGGCACCAATATTTGATCTATTGTCTGCATATCCCATGACAGGCTTCTATATTTGGAGAGGTACATAAGAGAACACCTCTAATAAAAAAAAAAAAAAAAAAAAAAAGAAGGCAGTGGTGGCATAGCCAAGTTGAATGGGCGGGCATTTTCTACACACTGATTTTGAAAGCACCTCTGGATCTGGCTTTTGGTGGCCACGGGGAAAGTAGAGTATGAATAATCTGTGTTAACCCTTTGAGTGTCAAGAAAATTAGTTAAAATAGGTTTGTAAATTGCCAAGCAAACCTTTTTATTCATCATAATGACCTGCAATGTTTACCTTACATAGGAAATATTTTTTTTTTTATACAACATTTTATTTTAATTTATATAACAAAAGTGAGCAACGTTGACATTTTTTTGCGAATATTTTGTGCATCTCACAGAGCTGTAGGAACTTAAAGGGTTAAATATTGGATGGAAGTAACTTTCCAATCAAATTACGAGTATTAAATTATACCAGGAATCAGATGCCCAGCCGATGGATGGCTACGTCTATGCACCTGCAGACACCCATAAGTGGTTTATATACCCTTACCTTCAAAGAGAAAAAAAAAATGTAATCATGTGGAAAAAAAATAATCATGAAACTTTTTCATTTACCAATTAGAATGGTGTATTCTCCCTTAAATAATGGAATCTCTTGTTGAAATTGCAACTAAGACAATGGTGATCAGAATTTGTCAGATAACGGTCTGTATAGTGGGGTGTTCAATGAGAATACTCGGCATGTGCAGCGAATCCTGTTTAGGATTCGCTGCACAGTCGCCATGTTCCGGAGGGCTGGAGCATTTGCTGCCAGCCCTCCCCGACACCGTATTCAATGCCTCAGGGGCTCACTGCCCCTGACAGCGATTCTTAACCCATGGGTGAACGCCGCAGTGAGCCGGGGGGCGGCGGCAGGCAGGAAGATGGAAGCCTCCCTGCCTGCGCCGGACACTGTGGGGCAGAAGCAGGGCTCCCGGGGACACAGGCAGCAGACGCTGCCCCCCATGAGAGCTAGCAGGGGTTGCACGTCTCCCAATCGTGCATATGTAATGATCAGGAGCAGTGAATATATGAATATCTAATGAGCGTCTCTCTGTTCCCGGACCCCTGCTGGCTGTTATATGTTAAAAAAATAAAAATAAATAATAAATTTAAATTAAATATATATTCATGTGCTGTAATGTAAAAATAGCATGCCCCTTCACATAATAAAATTCCTGATTTTTTTTTACACCAAAAAAAAAAAAAAAACACCTTTATTTTAAAAGGTCACATTCCAGTTCACCATAAAAAGATGGCGATTGCTACACGGTGAAACACAGCGAAAATCACTTAGAAAGCAATTCGCCATCTGATCATTGAATACACTCACGACGAAACCACAGCGAATTGCGGTGACTATCAGATGGCGAATTGTCCATCATTCACTGTTCGCCGTTGGCGAATATTGCACGTTGAATAGGGTGAATCACTTTTTCAGTAAAAAGATTCACCTTACAGCGCGAAAATAGCACAGATTCGCCGTAGAACATGGCAAATCAGCCTCATTGAATACTGCCATTGTCTGAATGATAAATTCTTATTTTGTGAGACTTCATCGGGCAATGCTATAATCAGCTTATTCCATTTGGGACAGGAATGGGAATCAGAAACCCCAATAAACTATTCCTAGGCAGAAAAACACAGGTAAAAGTCTACAGAATATGAGCCCAAGAAGTATTTCCATAGAGAGAAGTGCTTTAGCTAAATGGTAGCCAGATTTGATTGGTAATAAAGTTAAACAAAAAAATAAATAAAAAAAAAGTGTCTGTTAAGAGGAATGATTCACTGGGCCTTATTCAATTATTTTATTGTGCCTGATCTCCTGTCAAAAGAGAGAACAGGGAGCAATATACAAATTATCTTTATTTCCACACTACTCATGCTCATAATGATCGGGTTCAGCTGCGCATAGTGGCTAAACTAATAGGTGTCTTCTGAAAGGTCCCATTTGAGCATGGAAACGGGTGAGTGGGGTGCAAGCTGAAATGTGTTACAGCAGCCAAGCGCACCCAAATGGAGCTACATTTGAATATCTCCATTGGGGGCCCTCTTGTGTATGCCACGCAAAGAAGAAGAAAAAAAAATTGGATATGGCCCATTCAATATATCTATTTGGAGTCACTGAAGATGGAGCTGTGGTTGTTCATCCTGCCGGCGTGCCAGAGCTTTCCGGCGTCTTGGCACGCCAGCATCCCCATACAATCTACTTTTTCATATTTCAACCACACAATTATAACTGATATGGACTGTATCATTGACATCGATTGTGGGCCATCTGGGATTGCAGCAAGTGGCCACGGTTACCACCCCCCCAGGTGATTTATTTTCAAGCCTATATTTTGTTAATTTATTTTAGACCTTTTCAAATAGCATTTTACAAAAATGGCCTCCCTCTTTCCTTTATGCCCAATACCTCCATGGTCGAGGGGGGTTATGCTAAGGAATGAATTATAGAAGTCCGCATAAAGATACCTTAATGATAGTACTACAGTAATTGGCTGTGTGAGTACGGTATGCATTGATTTCAACCGGGGATACTGATTTTTGGTGTTGCCCATTTGCCTATCTCACGAGGTGACCCTTAAAGATGTGAAATTAAACCATTATACACACGGTACCAACCCTCTCTCTGTGAGTAGGTTACGTCCTCTTATTCATAGTAGATTTCTCACCCCCATTTCATATGTTTGCACCTATTATCCATTGTTGTTCATAATCACTAAAGCTGTGTACACACGGGGGCGATAGGGGCTGAAATCGCTGGGAATATGGTCGCTGGTGACCATATTGCCAGTGATGGAAGTGTGCCCCGGCGATAAATCACCGGGTGCGCACTCCCGTTTTCAGCCCCATTCTAACCGCTGGTCTCCTGCGACCAGCTGATTACCTCTGCGGCTCCCCCGGCAGAGGTTCCTTTTCATCAGCGACCATCTCTGGTCGCTGATGAAAAGGAGACACTGGGCAATATATTGCTCAGCCATGTATTGCTAGCAATATATGGCTGAGCAATATATCTCCCCCGTGTGTACGGGGCTTTAGCACCATTCTGGACGGAAATTGTGAAACTCTAAAAGCTTGAAAAACAAATCCAGCACCATCCGTCATTGTCTTCTGCTTTAGTGCAATGCAATAGTGTCCGAATTCACAAAAAGGTAATAATAAAGGCAGTAATTTTTGGCTCAGAAAATGAGCCGACGGTAAAAAGTTGGATCCGGATATTTTGGCCATGGTAAACATACAACTCAGGCGGGGAACGGGATAAAAAAATACAGATCTAATAAAGTCGGACATATTTACAGCTGGTTTGTATGGTTGAGTTCTATTCACCAATGTTTAAATTCACTTACAAAAAAATTCAAAATAACCTTACAAAGAACAAATACTTTGACCTGTCAAATTGGCTCATATACTGTACATGTCATTCCCCCCCATTAAATGCATGTTATGCCCACTGCTCTGCTAATGAGACATACAAGCAGCTTCTGGTTGATTAAAATTATATATAGCATGCCTATATTCTGTATGTAATTGCGACTGTATTTGCATAAAAAAAGTTCAGCTACAGTGTTTCCCAGCCAAATTGTAACATTGTTTGATATGCACATACAGTCACATAATATAAGATCTTATGGTGTGTACACACTTGTACAATGTGCATGAGATTTTGACTATATAGTCAAAATCTCATCTGGATCTCATGCATATCAGAGCGGAGGAGGCAGTCAGAGGGAACCTGCGGCAGGAGAGGCTCCACTACCCCAGGCCTCCGGAGCAGCGTAGCGTCAGCGGCGGGCAGAGGCGGTCGCTGAGATCAGAGCGGAGGAGGCTGACGGAGGTAACCTGCGGCGGGAGAGGAAGAGGGTGAGAAGTGTGCACTGTGTCCCCCGTGTCCCTTTGGCGCAGGATGCGGTGGCACCCGGCCAGAGGCGGACAGAGCTGTGCTCCCGCCTGCAGCACCATCCATCGGGCAGCGCGGCCCCCCCACCCGCAGTACCATCTTCTCCCCCCCCTGGCAGCAACACACCACCGGCAGCTCCATCTGGAACATTGTACGGGGAAAAACCCCCCCCCCCCCCAGAAACAACTTCAGGATCAGAAGATGGGAATATGGCTGAACAAGGCAGTTTGGGGGCAGGGCAGGTCTCCACATCATATCAGCCTGGCATGATCCCCCCCAGACAGGCCGCACCGGCCCCGGGTAACTCTGCAGGACCCCCGAGCCCTCCACCCCCCTTCCTGACTGACTCTCCCCCGGCCTCACTGACTCTTTCTGCCCCCTCCCCCCCGCCACCACCACCAGCCCCAGGAAGATACAAGTTGGCGCCGCAAATGGCTGCCTAGGATCTGTGCACTCAGCCATATGTAACCCCGTGTCCCCTATGTGATAACTGTACTGTCTCTGCTTTAATTGCAATGTTTGTGCTCATACTGTTACTGCTACCTTCCACAGCTACTTCAGCGACCAGTGGCGCCGCGGATGGCTGCCTAGGCGCTGTGCTGATCGGCGGGCTGCGTCCCCCACATGTAATGTCTCAATGTAATGTATGTAATGCCCCCCCCCCCCTTTTTCATCCCTGCTGATGCTGCACTGTATATCCACAAAAAATTCCTAGTGTGCGCAAGCACACATGGCCAATAAAGTTGATTCTATTCTTCTATTCTATATCACACATGTTGTAACCCTTGCAATCCCGATGCACGTTCCTGTATCGCAGCCAGAAAGTCTTGGCTGCATTGACTATATAGTCTAAATTGTATGCAGATAGTCTAAATTGTAATATAGTCTAAATTGTACAAGTGTGTACACACCATAAGATAATACTTGCTTGTTGTGCGTAATTGCAACTGTATCTGCATACTGAATGTTACATTGTTTTGCTGGGAAACATAGTAGCTGAACATTTTTTTATGAAACTACACATACAAACAAAATAAAGGCATGCTGTATACTACATTTTAATCAACAGAAGCTTCTTGTGCATCTGATTAGCATAGTGATGCACATAAGATGCATTTAAAGGGGGGGGAAATGACACTTTGGGGTGATTCTGGATGATTTGGTCCCCTGCGAATTTGCAACGGGGACCAATGGTGAAGGCATGCACATTTTTGCTTATGCGCATGTGCAGGCTTTCTAGCCCGCACCAGGAAGGGGGGGGGGGGGGGGAGGAGGAGGCATGCTGGGGGCGTCCCCATGCAAATGTGGGCGGGCTGATGTAACCCACAGTTCTCGGAGCTGGGTGCTGCAGAACTAAGTCAGCAGAGACCGACTTAGATTTGTGAGCATGTTAGAAATCATTCAATGGTTGGCGATAATCACATGGTTTTGGGCACGCACGCAAGACTGTGAATGGATGTTTATGCAAAACATCCATTCGCAGTGCTGAGGGGACCTTCGGTGTGCAGTGGGGGGCGGGCGGCTTTACATGGCTCAAAAAGCAGCAAAATACTGCTGCTTTGTGAGTCAACCAGACCCTTACATTATGAGCTATTTTGACAAATCAAATTATATTTGTTACAAAATGGATCTTTAACATTCCTGAATACAACTTAGACACCCCCCCCCCTTTTCAAAAAAATAAAAGGCTCTATTTATTTCCGACTTAAAAGCGGCTTTGTGCAAGGCTTGCTAACTTGGCTATCCTTACTTCCCGGCCTGCAACTGTTATACTATACATCGCATTCTGGTTAGTCTAAATATAAACCCGGGTGAGACCTGGCGTCTTGGTGTAAAAGTGGCATAACACACTCAGATCATACAAATGTGTCCTGTGGGAACAATGAATAAGTGTGTTTAGTGAAGCCACAATGTCCGTACCCAGATTGCTAAATACGCAAAGACAGCAACCAGTTATTGTGGTTTACAAATGATCATCCTCAACCAAATTTGCTGCACGCCGAATCCATTTGTTAAAGATCCAACTTTCCTTCTAAAAATACAATTGCTTTTCTTAATTATTTATATAAGGAAGAGTTTCCCAAACTCTGTCTTTACAGTCCAGGCTTTATTATTATCCATGTCCGAGTCCAGGTGCTTAAATCAAATTGAATGCTGTACTAACCCTGCAAACCTGGACTGTAACGTCAGGGTTCGGGAAACAGGGCATAAGGAATAGTTGATAAAAGCAGAGATCAAAACGGTTTACTCTGTGTTAATACCACACGCGACATAGCTATTTTATGTTTTAAGATTGGATTTCCAAAATGAGGACTTTAGGTTTAGCCATAGATGTACTAACTTCATAATTAGTACTTCGTCGAGTACCAAATGGCTTCAAAACCACTAGAAATGCCAAATTAGTGTCATGATAAATGTGCAAGCATAAAAGGCTGGTTTATTACTACTCCTCCTCCTCCTCACCATCAGCATGCACTTGATCTGTACTTGTAGCAAAAGATACACCTCCTAGTAGGTGTATATGGCCAACATCTGCATGAACAGCCTTACGGAACTTTTCCTTAACGCCTCCATTCCGTTTGTCTGGTGTTAAGTGTAGGTACATTTAGCATCCATTTGACATAGCACGCTCGCATATGCGTGCGCTCATTCAGAGAAGAAATGTAAGCAATAAAAGGCTAAGCAAATGGTAATGTGCATCATACCCAATGAGAGTCATACAGTACCTGACACCATTCCTGAAATGAACGATACAACAAATTTGTACGTAAAAAACATTACCAAATAAATAGCAGATGCTGGATACAAAATGCCAAGTCCCTCTGATTATTTACACATTATGATAAGCTTGCATACTGTAGGGCCTCAGATAGTTTAACACAGCAATGTTACTTTGTGGATATGAATACTGGCAAGGTTAAAGACTTTGTCATACTTGAGATTCCCTTGCTATTTGACTTATGGTGTATACACACAGGTACAATCAGCATGAGATTTTGACTATATATAGTCAAAATCGCATGCAGATCGCACAGGCTTTTTACCTTGCGATCCCGATGCGCACCCCATGGCAGCACAAATCGAAACCCAGATAGACAGGGCAGCAATGACTATATAGTGCAAATCTAATGCAGATAGCAAGAATTGTATGTAAATAGTACAGAGTTAGCAAAGATTGCATAGCATTCGAATACCAAGGGAATCTCACCATCTGTACACAGCATAAGATCCTACGGCTATACAATCTTTGATAACTCTGTACATACAATTCTTGCTATCTGCATTAGATTTGCACTATATAGTCATTGCTGCCTTGTCTATCTGGGTTTCGATTTGTGCTGCCATGGGGTGTGCATCGGGATCGCAAGGTAAAAAACCTGTGCGATCTGCATGCGATTTGCACGATATAGTCATTGCTGCCCTGTCTATCTGGGTTTCGATTTGTGCTGCCACGGGAGCGCGCATCGGGATCGCAAGGTAAAAAACTTGTGCGATCTGCATACGATTTTGACTATACAGCTGATTGTACCCGTGTGTACACACCATAAGTTTGGTGTGAAACAGAACCAGAATTTAGTACAGACCTACAGTTTATCTGCAGGACATTATTATTTTAACAAATAAACCTATATTTACTATTTTTTTTTTTGTAACACTACTACCAAAAAAAATAAAAAAAGTGTGATTGCTCATTCGGAGTTACAGATGGTGGACATCGGTTTACCTCTGAATGTCTCTGGTGCAGGGAGTTATATTCCTTCTTCAGCTCCGCCTCCCTCTCTTCCAGGCGACTAACTGAAAGAAAACACAAATTACAGCTTAATTATGAAGAATATTTTTAAAACCTATATACACACTACAACAATATTACATACATATCACACTTGATTTCATGCACTTTTTTGTTTATGCGGACATTATTAATCTGCATCTAAGAAGTAAAAGAAACTTATAAGTGTACACTACTGTGTTATAAGAACGGTGCATTTTTGTGGCCAAGGATATTTTTCCATTATAACGATTAACAAACTGAACTTACAGATTTCAGGCAAATTTATCACCATCTGCACCCTCAGGTATGAGCGTGCTGTGATAGGATCATCCCAATTTGCAATTACAAAGTATGGAAAATGTGATCTGGTTACTTTAAATATTAGGATTAAAGCCCTTTAAAAAAAGACTGAAACACTCCCTTTCACATTATTTTAGTAAAGCTATGGTTAATAAATCTGCCCCTAGGTTTCATATGAAGGTGAATTTATTTAACAATCATTGGGCATCAGTCCACAGATAATTGACAGACAGTATGATCATAATCAACCCACAAAACGGCTCATTATGAGGGGCCCAGTCACCATGTAATATTTGCGGCTAATGCCTCGAAAATACCAGTTTGGGGGGGTAGCACAATATTAAAAAGTATCCTCTGAATGTATCTAGGAGGGACCACAGCAGGAATTTCCAATACCAATTCTCTGCTTGCAGCCACTTCCCCCATAGATTTCTATGGGGGATGTGACACTACCCAATGTATCAGTGTAACGATGTATTGAGCAGCATCGTATCGGGACCAGGTGCTACCGCCACTCTGTGACGGCGGTAGCCTATGGGCTACAGACTGGCGGGGCAGTGCGGTCAGAGCTAACTTTGCATGCGCAGACCCCTGGCACCTGGCGAAGCAGATCACAGGGACAAGCTCCTTTCAGAGCTTCTGTCCTTGCATCTGCAGAAAGATACATTATGACGAAAGGAATACATATTGCAATGCGATCCTGGATGGTATATATCATTTATTTATTTGGTGCCACAAAGGTTACATAGCGCCTAAGAATGCATAAATGAGCAAAAAACAAATAATGAATTACAGTACAAGACAATTTAGGACAAATACATTGTAAACGAGGATAGTTGCATCAGGGGGCAGGACACTGAAGCATTAATCAGGGTGGCAGAGAGATATATGTTCTAAGAAAAGCGCTTACATGCCCAGATCGCATGGTCTATGTGTTCTCATATTTAATGGGCCTCTAACTAATCCATGTTAACCAATGTTTACACTGAAGAAGTTTACTGCTGTGGCAAATTTGTAGTGCAACACCGCAGCATTTAAGCATTGTATGAAGAGGAAAGACCTCGAAATTCCATGTGCTTATTCATTGCCAAGCGTGTTCAACTGCCATCATTTCAGCTTCCTCTTTTTTGTATAACAATAGCAAAGGTCTGGGTATTTATCAAAGCGTGAAGAGATAAAATTGTGAGATATAAATTACCAAATCAGCTGGTAACTGTCATATTGCAAACAAAGCCTGTAAAATGCAAAGCAGTACATTTCCAATGGCTGAACGTCATGCAAAATGTGATAAATACATCCCCCCCTCCGCCCCTTATAATATTTTTAACCATCTGATAATGATTGCTACTTTAATTCATTGGGCAGATGTGCACGGAACCCGCTGATGTTACATTTGCCCCATAGTCTTTTCTTACATTTAGAGTTCCATCCATGTGACAAGAACATATCGTTTAACATAAATAGCGAAGACAACTAGTATAAATGCAGATTAGGTTACTCTCACACTTTGACAAGTAGCAGGCATTTCTCCCACTCATGACGATGGAAGGACTGAGTATACATACTGTATTAAACTGTTGCTAAAAAGTCATCAGTAAAAATGTTGGATATCTGTTCAGCATTCACTTGCCTTCTATGAGCAAATACACAGGAAACAAAAACATTTCATTTGAACAAAACCTCAAAAAAATGTTGGCAAAACCTAAACCCCAAGTAAATTATTTGTATATAGCATAACAGATGTCATAGATGAACAGTATTTTTTTTAGACATGTCTAATTCAAAGTGACAAAACACCATATACAGGCTGTTGCTGACTAAGTGGGGCACATCATGGTAGGTCAATTTATTGTCTGGAAAATGAAGCGCTGCAGAGGCAGGCTCTATAAAATACTATGTTCCCACTATCTTCGGAACATTAGGACAATTTTGTGGGACTGTCCCACAGTGGGAGAGCAGTTTGGAGAGCCTCTCTCACTTGCAGCAGAGCAGGGGGAGAGGGGGGGAGAGAGAACCGGACATGCCCCCATAGTGAGGTTAACGAGGCTTGGCTCACGATTGTGTCACTGCGCCCCAGGTTACATCACTATGGGGCATGCGTGGTGCTCTGTGAGCTGTTTGGACACAGATGTGCAGAAGGGTCCCACTTGAAGACCAAGGTCAACATAAATGCCAAATGTTATCTATGTACCAGAAATTTACTGGGTCCCCATATACCATGGTCAAAGAAAGGAGGTATGAACTCAAGATTGCAGGTTGTCCCCTGCACTGAAACAGGTATTGCTAAACCTGTCAATGTGGTTAATATTATCAATTAATTTAAAAACAAGAAGGAACTCCATTGTGGGCGATTTTTTTTTTCTTAGCTAACAACATGCAAATAAGCAGGTCTGCCCCATTAACAGGGCTTCATTTGTTCACATTTTTTTTATTAACCCTAGTCTTAAGGCCCCGTCCGACGGACTGGTGGAAGTTTAAGCTTATGCAATTCTTGTTCCACCTTCCCATCCACAGTAGGGCAGGAGCTGCTTCAGCACCAGAGCAGGTCTCCAACTATCCACAGCAGTGCAGGGGCTGCTGCAGGAGGCACAGCAAGACTCCAACTATCCACCTACCCTTGCAGACCACAGCAGGGCAGGAGCTGCTGCAGCAGCAAGAGCAGGTCTCCAACTATCCACCTTCCCTTCCTATCCACAGCAAGGCAGAAGCTGCTGCAGCAGGCACAGAAATCCTGAAAACCCTCAATAAATAAGCAATCAAGAGAAAAAATAACTGACTGGGGATCGATCTCACAACGATACCTACAGTGTTCAATTCACAGACCACTCTGTCGATGAGTCGCTTATTAATTTAAGTTTGTCAAAAGTTCTGTAAAGTGAATTTTTTTTCATTTAATGGACCCTTACAGGCCTTTAAAAAGGTCCACTTAAGGGAGTCTGTTTATTGTGTTGTATTCAGAAAGCCATAAGCTTTCCAATTACACCACAATGCCTGAAAACAACAAAAATAGCATGGAACCTTAGGTCGGTTTCACAAGCTCCGGCAAACGCCGTGCGGCGAAACACCCCACGGAAAAAAGCTGTGCCGTACACAGTAGCCAATAATGGACAGGAGTGTGTCCATTTACACGGGAGTGTGGCCTGGCCGCCGCATGTCACCACTAGGAACGACGGCTGCCGGGCTGTGGCCATCCCGACTATTGTAAACTTCTGTGCACAGCACTGCTTTTTGGCCATGCGGGGGTTTAGCCGCCCAGCATCAGCCGGAGCATGTGAAACAGCCCTTATGACAGCACACTTAAGGGCTCATCCGTCCCTTAAGAGGATAAGGTAGTATGCAAAGTTGGAAGACAATTAGTTAAAGCCTTCAGGAGTTATTGTGGAACATCCATACACTCACACACACATTGTTCAATTACACTTATGTAGATGAGGAAAGAGTGTCCTGCTCGTTACAGCATATAAGCAGTTATCGCAATGATTCCTTCACAAGTATGTCGCATTATAAACATAGAAACAAAGCCAATCGGATACGCTGCCTACCTACCTGTAACTTAACTAGTTATTCTTTCAAATTATTTAAAAAATGTAAAACTAAATTAAAAAAAAATATTAAATCATAAAGCATTTTATTAGTACATAAACCTACAGCCTTACTTTGATCTGCATAATTTTTCGCTTTAAGTTCAAGCTGTCTGGTTTGAGATTCCAGATTTTCCACATGCACCTGCAAGTCTTTCTTGTCCTGTTCTTGTAAATCTTCAAATTCAATAAATTTCTACAAATAAAGAAAATAAAATAAAAGTAAGTAAACAAAAACTTTATAAAGATTCAAACACAAAACTAGAAATAAGGTTTTTGTTGAGAGGAGTGTTTTATTGGTGTTGTTAATGCCGAATAGATCATGCAGTTGTACTTAAGCACAAATGGCTCCAATGTGAATACCCCATAACAATACGCGGCCCTGCATGTCGCCACTGTCGGCTCAGATATTAAGCGCATGCCTAAATATCTAGTTAGATTGAATAGAAAGTGCAAACAAAATACAGTGGTTGGCACAGATCGCTAAGCCCACATCACTATGTGTGTATAGACACCAGGAAGCTCAATGGAAAATTGACTACACTAAATCGCTTAACACACATCTGCACATGTGTATGCCACTTCAAAGGAGTACAAAGTACAAATAAAGTAATAAAAAAGAAAAAAACAACATACAACAGCAACAGAGAGTGATGCTATGGTCAGATTTGACTGAATGTTCAGACAACAGTGAGGGTGTCAATAACTACCCACGGGAGCACGCATCATTAACGTTATATGGGGGACCCAGCTCTCGTCTTGTTCCCTGTGCTTTCCTGGCACTTGCTGTGTGACGTTATAAGATCACATGCTATCAAGGCTGGGGGGGCTGGAGCAGAGGGTACATGCATGCTAAGAAAGGTTTTTTGGTTGGATCCCGCACTGGGTACTCCACTATGCAGACATGATATCTTGCAAATTTATTGAGTGGAGTTGATAATTTGATATTGGTCCAAATCCTGTTATAATTTTGAAAGGGGTATCTTGCCCCTTTTAATTTGTAGGTTGGAGGTGCACCCCAGAGTCAGAGGTTAATATGTTCAATAACATGGAGAAAAAGAAGACTCTTTTTGGGGGCACTCTTGGAAATAAGTTAGCATATTCATATATGCAAGTATAAATACCTGTGGACTACCAAAAATATGTGGAAAATTGTTTTTATTTGTAATAGTGATAATCTTAAAATATAACTTTTAATATTCTAACTTGTATAATATAAGTGGTAATTCACACAATTTGACAAAAAAAAGGATTTAAAATATGCACTGTAGCTCACACATCCTGGCTCAAGGTAAATAATTCTTACTTGAGCAAAAAAAGGAGAGAAAATTTCTTCTTTACAACACTAAATATTGTGTAAGTCAGTCCTGATTTACACAATATTTAGTGTTGTAAAGAAGAAATTTTCTCTCCTTTTTTTGCTCAAGTAAGAATTATTTACCTTGAGCCAGGATGTGTGAGCTACAGTGCATATTTTAAATCCTTTTTTTTGTCAAATTGTGTGAATTACCACTTATATTATACAAGTTAGAATATTAAAAGTTATATTTTAAGATTATCACTATTACAAATAAAAACAATTTTCCACATATTTTTGGTAGTCCACAGGTATTTATACTTGCATATATGAATATGCTAACTTATTTCCAAGAGTGCCCCCAAAAAGAGTCTTCTTTTTCTCCATGTTATTGAAGGTACATGCATGCTGCAAACCTGCTAGTGAGTCCAAGAAGGTAGCAAAAACCATGGTTAAATTTCCCAGCATACTAATAATCACAAGGATTCTCAGGTTTCTCTTCCCCAAAATGTTTTATCACTTCCTACCGAACTCTCAAACCAACCCCGACTGCAATGAGTTGACAATATTCTGCTTCCTACATAAAGGATGAAACCAAACAGGACATGTACAAGGCAAGGCACTAATATTCCAATAATAGTTGTGCAGAAATAATCACAGCCCAGGGTTAGAACATAATCATGTTGCATACAAACCATCTAGTTTATTCAAATTAAAAAGACAAGCACGTAACTTGTGGACTGAGCAGGACTTGACACTGTCATAATCAAATCATAAGACCAAGGCCTCATGACCATCACACTGCGCCTCCGGCACACTCCCAGGCCTAGATAGATATACAGTCTGGGTCACATGATCCATCACTTGATATTATGCAACAGGTATACAATTAACACTTTAGTGGTTAAATTATATTTACTTATGAAAGAAAAAAAAAGGGACACCTAAGTCCACTTTCTGGATGTAGAACCGTGCAGAATCAACAGATTTTCACAACTGACTTTCGTGAAAGCACACATAGAAATGCATTGCTTAAAGCAGGCAGCTAATCTGGGGCACAAAAGAAAAGGGTTACACCATTCCCAGTTTTTGGGAGTCCTCAGGATATTCAGCGATTAAAAAAAAAATACCGGATTATTACCTGGTAATGGGTTTTCCTCTACTCCGCCATGGCAGCCATCAAGAATGGGTATCTCCCTGCTGGGTAGTGCTTTTGGAAAGGAAAAAAAGACCTCTGGCTCCTATAAGAAGGCTCCTCCTCCGAACACCAGTGTCTTATATTCTTCAGCTTTAAAAACAAACGGACATCATTATTCCACATAGACCCCCCCTTTCCTGAGCGTTCCACTCAAGGGAGGGAAATACCGCTGCCATGGCGGAGTAGAGGAAAACCCATTACCAGGTAATAATCCGGTATTTCCTCTGCCTCCGCCATGGCAGCCATCAAGAATGGGTCATACCCAAGCAGTACTGTATTTCGTAGGGAGGGCATACTCACGTATAACTTAGGAACAGGCCACTGGCCGTATAATGCATAACTCAATAAAAAATGTTTCTTCATGTTTCACTCTACTGCTGCGCTCAGGATCTTCCTCCCAAACTTAGCATCTGCGGAAGACCAGACGTCTACTCTGTAATGCTGTGTAAACGTGTGCGCTGAGGACCACCCTGCGGCTTTGCAAATTTCTGTCAGTGATGCAGATCTTCTCTCTGCCCATGACGACGCCATTGACCGCGTTGAGTGTGCTTTAAAACCTTCTGGTGGCTCTTGTTGTCTTATGACATATGCTTGTCGAACACAACTTTTAATCCACCTTGATAAAGTCTGTTTAGAGGCTCTTTGCCCCTTTCTTTCTCCCTCTGATAATATAAATAAATTGTCAGTTTTACGGAATTCGGCCGTCCTTTGCTTGTAAATGGACAGGGCTCTGACCAGGTCCAGACAGTGTAACCTGCTTTCTTTACTATTCGCCGGATTTGCGCAGAACGTGGGCAATATAATCTCTTGATTGATATGAAACTCCGACGCCACCTTTGGTACAAACATCGGGTTTGTCCTTAAGACTACTTTATCCGCATACATTTTGAAATACGGTTCTTTTATCCACAATGCTTGGAGTTCTGAAATTCTACGAGCTGAGGTCATGGCCACTAGGAATAACACTTTCCACGACAGAAACTTTAAGGCTACTTCTTGTAGTGGTTCAAACGGAGATTCTGTTAGTACTCCCAGTACTAGATTCAAGTCCCACGAGGGTACCGGACTTCTCACCTTTGGTTTAATTCTCTTTACTGCCTGCATGAATCTTTGAACATATCTGTTTTTGGCTATGTCCCAATCCAATATGCATGACATCGCTGAAACCTGCACTTTCAGAGTACTTGGGGAGAGGTTCATCCGTAACCCTTCTTGCAGGAAAGAAAGTATGGTGACCACACTGCGAGGATTCTTCTTATTCTCCTTCGCCCAACACGCATACTTCTTCCAAACCCTATAGTATACCTTCATGGTTACCGGCTTTCTTGCCTTCAGCAAGGTTTCCACTACTCCTTCACTGAAGCCTCTCGCTTTCAGACCCCTGATTTCAGCAGCCAAGCCGTCAGTTTCCACGATTCCGGCTGCTCCTTGCATACCTCTCCTTGTACCAGTAGGTCCTTGGTTGAGGGTAACCTCCACGGGTCGTCTATTGCCAATTTCTGGACTGTATTGAACCAAGCTCTGCGAGGCCAATACGGTAGGATCGCTATTACCTCGATCTCTTCCCTCTGCAGTTTCTTTAGTAATTTCTGAATTATTGGTATCGGGGGAAAAACATAAGCCCTCTCTATGTCCCAGGGCACCGACAGGGCGTCTACTTGTTCTGCCAGCGGCTCCCAGAACCTGGCAAAAAATCTGGGTACTTTTTTGTTTCTTGCCGTCGCCATAAGGTCTACCTGTGGACATCCCCACCTTTGCACCAGATCTTCAAACACCTTTTGGTTGAGACCCCACTCTCCTGGCAGACACTCCACCCTGCTTAATTGATCTGCCACCACGTTTTCTTTCCCTGCTAGGTAAACTGCCGTGATGCTCAGAACCCAGGTTTCTGCCCACTCGAACAGTTTGGTGGCCACCTCCATCAATGCTCTGCTGCGTGTACCTCCTTGCCGATTCACATAGGCCACTACCGCTTGGTTGTCGGTCCTCACAATTAGTTCTGCACCCTGTAGTTGGTTTTGGAACCACCTGCAGGCTCTGACCACCGCCTCCATTTCTCGCAGATTGGAGTGAGCTTCTTTCCAGTTTTGTTGCCACTTTCCTTGGGCCACCTGATAATTGCAGGTTGCTCCCCAGCCTGTTTCGCTGGCGTCCGTGGTCAGTGTAACCTGTGGCCTTGTGCCAAAATATCTTCCTGCTGTCAGCCTGCTTTCTACTGCCCACCAGTCCAAGTCTTGCCTGGCCCTTGTCGACAGGATTATTTTTTGGGACAAATCTTTTGAATTTTTGTTCCACTGTAGAAGAAAACAGTTCTGCAGTTTTCTTGTATGGAATCTTGCCCAAGGAACTACCTCTATTGCTGAGGCCATGAGGCCTAGCACCTCCATGCAATCTCGTGAGGATGCAACGCGTCTTCTTTTTAGGTTCTTTACTTGGTGAATTAGTTTTTCTCTTCTGACCTCTGTTAAGGAGATTTTCTGCTCCTTTGTATTTATTACTACTCCCAAGTATGTTCTTTCTTGAGCGGGGACCAGTTGGCTCTTTTTGTAATTCACCAGCCATCCGTGTTCCAACAGACACTGCACCACTCTGTCTGTGTGTTCCTGGGCTTTCTCCTCGGAATCTGCGACTATTAGAATGTCGTCGAGGTAAGGAAATAATCTTATCCCGCTCTGCCTTAGTGCGGCTATCAACACAACTAGTACCTTGGAGAATGTTCTTGGGGATGTTGCCAGCCCGAATGGTAGGGCGTTGAACTGATAACTCTTGCCCATCAGCCTGAACCTCAGATACTTTCGATGGCTTATGCAAATTGGGACGTGCAAATAGGCGTCTTTGAGATCTATCGACGTCATGAAGTCTTTCCGACTTAAATCCAGAATTACTGACTTGATACTGTCCATTTTGAAAGATTTCACCTCTATGAACTGATTGAGCCGTCTCAGATCTAGTATGGTACGAAACCCTCCTGTTGCTTTTTTTACTACAAAAAAGCGGGAGAAACATCCCCGAAATTCCTGCCCTTCTGGCACAATACTGATTACTTCCTGTTCCAGCATTTCTTGCAAACTTGCCAATAAGGCTTTCCTCTCCTCCCTGTTCTTGGGAATTGGAGACTGAACAAAAAACTCTCCGGGAACTCTGTTGAACTCCACTTTGTACCCGGAGGAAATTATCTCTTGGACCCACTTGTCTCCAGTGGTCCCGGACCAGACGCTTGCAAATTTCAGCAACCTGGCCCCTACTGTTTGTGACCTGACGTCACTGTGCCTCCTTCTTGGAGGAGAATTTGTCTCTATTTCTTTGGGCACGAAAATTGCCCCTTGAAACCCAGGATCCCCTTCTATAGGGTCTTCCTGGTCTATAAGCCCGTGACTCTCTGTAGTCTTGAGGCTGAAATCTCCCGAACTTGGCTGGAGGTACTCGTCTGCCTCCCTTATCTTGAGGGAGCCAAACCGACTTCCCTCCTGATATTTTAGCCACAAGCTCGTCCAATTGCTTGCCGAACAAGTAGTCCCCTTGAAATGGCATGGACAAGAGCTTATTCTTGGACTGCACGTCCGCTGCCCATGGTTTTAACCATAGCCGAACTTGCCAGCTCATCTAAAATATCTCCCTCGAGTTGCTGACACCAGCCTCTTGCTATCCTGGAAGTCACCGCCATTGCTGACGCCGCTTTTAGAGAAGCCCCTGAAATTAGATGTTGCTTTCTTAGGCCCAACTCGATTTTACGATCCATTGGATCTTTAAAAGCGTTGGCCTCTTCTAGTGGCAGTGTCGTTTTCTTTGACAACCTCGCCACTGCTGCATCTATCTTCGGCGCTTCCTCCCATGATAGTACTTGTGCCTTGTCAAAGGGGTACATTTTATTAACCTTCCCCGGAATAGCCACTCTTTTATCCGGCTGCTTCCATTCCTCAGTTATTATGTCCTTTAGAGTTTGAGACAGGGGAAAAGTTTTAGTTTTCTGTTTCTTGTCTTTAAAAAGCATCTCCTGCAACCTGACATCCTCCTGCTTGTCCTCAATATCTAATGCCTTATAGATCCGGACCAAAAGGTTGTCGACCATGTCGGCATTAAAGTCTGATTCTGACCTATCCTGGCCTGGATCCTCCTCCTCTTCATCATCTAAGACCCCTCCAAGCATACTAGGGCCAGCCGACTGACCTGGTATATCCTCAGTATCCTCATTTAAGACAAAGCTTTTCCTCTTGATAGGCGTCTTGCCTGCGTCCTCTTTTGGTGCAAATGTATCAGCCAAGGCTGTTTTCAGCATTTGTACTAAGCTCGACATTTGAGCCGGGGAAAACATCTGAGACATTTTACAGCCTTCACACACAGTTCCCACATGCTTATCCGGCAGCGTTTTCTCACATGCTGTACATTTGCTGAGCACCACTTTCTTCTGCTTGCTTTTCCCTTTATCCTTACTAGACTCTGACCTAAAGAAAATATCAACCAGTCACTACCACCACTACACAACATCACACCCTGTGGACACCCTACACCACATACTGCTCACCCCGTTTTTATACCAGACTGTCTGTCTTCCTCCATTATGAGTAGTGCGCTTCTGGAACAATACATACAATCCTTTTAGAATCCTGCTACAATAGCCAACAGCTAGGTACCGCGTTGAGCCCCTAACCAACCCGCTGCAACTCACCTCCTTGCAGCCGTACTTTTCCACGCCCGCTCTGCTAGACGCTTACTACCCTGCTGCCGAGACCTCAGATCAGCGTGCACAACGCCGGCTGTTCCCTAAGACCTGACGCGTACCGGAAGTCGCGCCCTAATGACGCGCCTCCTCTGTGTACACGCCGCGCGCACTACTCGGCGCCCGCCCTTAGCACAGAGCTGGGGCAGGGGAAGCGTGTGCCGACAACCACCGTGCCTCACCGTATCCTTCCCCCCGGACGCCGCCGCATAGCTACCCCATGGGGCCCGCATTCGGCATCGCGGAGCTTACACTCCTTCCTCCTCTGCATGAAGCCAAAGCAGCTGCAGGGAGCGACAGTCTCCATAAAGGTGAGCTGGTGTCCACAAGCACTGCACTACCCGGAAAGGAAAAAAAGACACTGGTGTTCGGAGGAGGAGCCTTCTTATAGGAGCCAGAGGTCTTTTTTTCCTTTCCAAAAGCACTACCCAGCAGGGAGATACCCATTCTTGATGGCTGCCATGGCGGAGGCAGAGGAAATTATATTATATATACACACACACACACACATATATACACACAAAACTACACAAACCGGCTTGATCGTAAGGACATGATCCATAATTGCAATAAGTTACATACACAGAGTAAATATGTGGGCAAGGCAGTGTTCTAAAGTACAGTGTTAACTTGACTCTTTATCTGACCATAGGTAACTGTACGGTATTGCATTACCTACATAACTCCCATAAAAGACTCCATGTGTACTATTTGCATTACTTGGACTTGTTAAATAGAACAAAGTCATTTTAGTGCAGGTAACCACACCACCACCCACACACTGACCATCAGGTCACTGTGGAGACAGAATGTGAGGTGATCCCATTACAAGGCTCTGGAAAGTCCCAGGCAGACATGTGGCCAGAGCCGAGCTGTTCCTCACCCTTTGTGATAAACACTGACTGAGCTAAAAATCACTGCCAGCATTATCTCTACCCGTTTACACTCATCAGCCTGGCATACAATCCTCGTCACTGTATCTGAAAAACTCACTCAACAGCATTCTCCCATGACTGTGCCCACACATCTACAACCATATCATGTCATCATTGTCTGCAGCCTGCTCACTTATTTAGTACCAAACCATTCTAACAATTTCTGGCACCAACTGAAGATCAAGAGGGCCACCCACACTGGCAGCATCAAGGAGGAAGTGAATGGACCACCAGATAGAGATGATGTGTTTCTATCAGGGCTGCTGTCAGGTACCTCCTCATTGGGTATAGGTCTAATATACTAGCAGAAAGGAACATATATTGTTTTTTTGGGTTTCCTGAGGGAACAGCGTGATGAAAAAAAGATTTAACCCTGGATGAGATTACATATGTACCAAATGTGCATTGCAGTGTTATTAATTGCTATAGAAATTATTTATCTATTTTAATAAAATAATTCATATAACTACCTTCTCTATAAATCCATGGCTCATCCAATCAGATTTACAATATGCTTTATGTGCAGTAACTTAAAAAAATAGTGAGTTGTGCAGAGGATAAATCAACTTGGCAGCACAATGGTTAGCATTACTGCCTCACAGCACTGAGGTCAGGGGTTCAGTTCCCACCATGACCCTAACTGTGCGGAGTTTGTATATTCTCCCCGTGTTTGCGTGGGTTTATTCCGGTTTACCTTTATTAATGTGTATGGGGGGGGGGGGGGGGGGGGGAATCGTTGGGCTTAAAATTGCTGTATGGAGTGACTTTTTATCAGACCGGAGTGCTGCCAACACCTACTGTGTTTGCATACAAACTCCATGCCACACTGCGGTGTTGATGGAGGGCACCCGGCAAGTACCAGGTGTATAACATCTGATTCCGATCGAATGCACGGTGCTGTGCGCATCGGATTCAGAGATCGCAAGTGCTGGCATTAAGATTTGTCAAACCCAGCAAAAAATATGATATGGCCGCCATTTCTCACGAAAAGTAGCGAACACACGTGGATTGGTGGCTAATTCGCCAATCCAGGTTTTTTTTTGCCAGTGATGACATATTTCAGCTAGGCGAAAACGTGTCCCTCCATTTCAATAGGGGAATCCCCATTCACCCTAAAAAAGGAGATAAAGTGCAGATGTGAAAAATCATCACTAACTGAATAGCCAGCACGGTGTTCCAAACACAAACCAATGTTTGCGATATGCAATTCAATAGGCATAATAAAGGTCTATGATTTCTACATTACTGTAGTACTTGCATGATAATCACAAAAAAAAAAAAAAGTCTAAAATAATCTATCCTCCGACGCTCCATAAATAAACTTCAATATGCCACGAGGACACAGTGAATATTACAGACAGTCTGTGTTAGTCAGTGATCATATATCCTCACACAGCAGATACTCACAGTCCTACCACATTTGGCAAAAAAGCTCTGCATATTATCCAGAATCTCTGCCAGATCTGGGAGTGGTGAGTTTGCTGGACAGGAAGCCACACAAAGTCACAACGAATACATAACAGACGTCCTAGAATAAGCAGTTTATGATTACATTATTCTGTCTCATCCCAAGTGGGAAGGTGAACTCAATTAACTGTGATAATCTGTTTAAGTGGGTAAATAAGAGCAGGTGGTAATTTTTCACTATTCAATTATACCCCTTTTCCACTAGGAAATTCTACCCGGATTTTTGCACGGGGACACGCAAAGACATGGGTTTTTTGTTAGTGTGAATGGGTCCGACTTCCAAAACACGGGTAGTGAGACCAGGGAATCTACCCTGGTATCTACCAGGGTAAAACACGGCAATGACACAGGTCTGTGCACAGTGTAAACGCACATTACCCGGGTTTTTATATCCGGGTAACGCTCTGAGGCCGTTTATTGGTTCTTCAGGGGCATCTGACTGGAAAAAAAGCTTGTCTTGTGGGCATTCTTGGTTTTTTGAAAGCTTACCCGGGTTTAATGTAAATGGCTCCAACATGGGTATAACATGGGTCTATGTGCAGTGGAAACTGTGTTTTTACAGGTAGGACCCATTTTCAAAAACCCGTGTTTAACACAGGTTTCAGATGGAAAAGGGGTATTAGCTGGGTTAAATTTACCAGTGTTAACTCACTGGATTTACCAGTTAATTCAATGGATTTAATAATGTTTGCAGCCCCTTGGCAGGTGCAAAGTTGATAAAAAAAAATCCCTCCCCTCCACATACAGACACCATAATTATCTTAAATGTGCGCAATAATTAAAATGTAATTTTTGGGAGTGATAGTGGGATTGATATTTTGCAAAATGCAGAACAATGTGAGCGGAACATGGGGTTACTGTATTGATGAGATACGTGTTTTTAAGCTTACAAGTGGGTGTTACAGGTGTTAATAAATGTATAAAAGTGGCTTGAAATTACAAAAAAAAAGGTGCATACACATTGGGCGTTTCTGCGTCCAGCGTGTATTGAGGGCAGTGAAGGGGGGAAAAAAACGCTGGGCTAAAAATCACTCAGTGCATATACAATGAGCAATTTTCACCAGTCCAATCGATTTTCCCAGGGGATGGACGGCTTTCCATAGCAGGACACTATGGCAAGCCATCCACCCCATTGCTCATCTGCTGGTAATACCAGCAATTTAGTGGCTGCGGCTGGCGATGATGCAGGAGCACACATCAGTGCTCACTGCCGGGCCGTACACACTGGGCAGCATTTGAGCTGAAAGCAGCTCAAAATAGCAAAAACTGAGCCGCTTTAAGCTAAAACATCACCCCGTGTGTAAAGGCCTTTATGCACCCAAATGCATCTATAGCATTTCACTTACTAAAAAAAATACTTGCTATAATTTTTTTCCCTACTGTTAAAGTTTTTTACGTGCGAATTATCACATAACGGACTCCCAGGGAGCTACCGGCTTTGAAACAGATATTCAAAAGAATGGGGGCCGCTGATTGGCTTAGAGAGTGCACAGTGGCAGGGAGGAGTAATGGCGCAGAGCGGGGATGGCGCTTCCCCGCTCTGCAGGCACACACCTACGTTTCGGATACGATACATCGCAGGTGCTAAAAAAGCACATATGATCTGTAGGCTCTGATCCGATGGGCATGGGAACGCACATTGGATCGGATGTCAAACACATCCAATTTGGCATATTTTCATGTGATATATCAACCCAATCTGTCAGAATCGGATAAAAACAGGCCAAATGGAACCTTTGAATGGGCACCTTTACTCAAAGAAAAAAATGTAAATAAAATAGCTATTTGACACCTTTTACAAACCTTTAAATACCTTCATTTTGGCTGCTGCTTTCTATACTACTATCAAATATAACTTACACCTTTTTGGGGCAGACTGATTTCCCCACTTAACCTTCATATAGCGGTTATTTTCTGGTGGAATAAATGCAATAAAGAATATCTATTCCTATGTATTAATGCCTATTTCCCCTATATAGATTGTAAGCTTGCGAGCAGGGCCCCCATACCTTTTGACGGTCTGTAAATACCCAGTTTATTTTATCATTGCCTCCTACTGTAAAGCGCAATGGAATATGCCGTGCTATATAGGAAACATTTAATAAATAATGCAGGCGTTTACCAGTTAGAAATACTGTGCGACCTAAGAAAATACAAAATACATTTTTTATCATTCCTGTTATGCTGGGTGTATAATTCAAGTTATGCATATGTTTTCTAGCATTGCAGGAGCTATTCAAATATGGGGGGAGGGGGTCGAGCCAGAAGTAATGGGCACTTAGTAGAGCAATATAGTTGTTGTTATTGTTCTGTGTTATGGTATAAATGGTAGACAATGTCTAGGTCTGTCAACCAAAGGTCGACACCTTGAAATGGTTGACATTGACAGACGGACGACACAAGCTTATGGTTGACATGTTTTTCACTTTTATTGGTGTCTGTCCACATATATCGACATGGACTCCGTATAAGTGTACCGCATCCGCCCACCATGCTTCAGGCACGGTACCTGGCTCCAATCGGCACACTATTATATTCCCACTCTGTGGCCACTTGGATATTATGAAAAACTACCTTTAAAAAAAATAATTTGGTTGACCTTATTCATGTCGACTAAGTCTATGTTGACCATTTCAAGGTGTCCACCTAGTCACTGTAGACCATTAGGGGTCGACCTAGTGACTGTCAGCCGAGACACTGCCTACCCAGTGACCGCATACCGTTGTTCTTATAGGGCACGCATAACTTTTTAACATGTGTTTTAGCCGTGCACAGCGGCTAATCCTGTGTGAGCACATTATTTTACTTTTTTTCTTGGCACAAGATAAAAAGGTCTTTCCTGCGGCTAATCGGAGCATGAATGGAGCAACATTTGAATTGCTCTGCGCCCCTAGTGGTAGCCGGGAACAGACACACACAACTGAATCGCCTCCTAAGAGATTCCTGTACAATACAAGGAATGGTCAGAAGGAGCACCATTTTTTCTTGCTCTGTAGAACAAACATTTCGAAATTTACTTAACACATATTGCCAGACAAATGAAATTTGAAATGGCATGTTCTTTAGTAGACATTGTATACTAGGAAAGCCATTTATCTATACATACTTCACTAGAGTTTAGAAAGGTAGGGAAATTAGCAGGCAGGAGACAACACAGCCAAGTGACATGTTGAAAGAGGGCTTCACATTCCCTAAGGACAGATTCCAAGACACAGATTCAAGGAGACTGATGGCTGCATCTAACAAATTGGACAGATGTGCATTGAACACATTAATAGACCAGTTCATTTGCCAACGATATTTTAATCACAGCAAATACTTGAGGGTAACATGAGAAAATAATTTATGGCATATTATATATATATTTTTTTTTTTTTTTGTGCTAAAGCACTTAAGTGTTTACAATGTGTAACAGACGAAATACAATTTTAAAGGCAACAACAGTTGTCATTCTTAGGTTGCAGGTAAATTCATTTAAACATTTACAAAAGAGCCAAATAAACAAAACTATCATTAAAATGAATTACTTGCTCTTATTTAAAATATTTAATCCACAAGACTTTATACCATTAATCAACAAACGATTACTGGTCATTTTTGTAACATGCTACTCAGTATGATGAAAATGCAAACACTACAGAACAGATGTATCTAATACCCCTTTCAGACATACAGCAAAATCCCGGGATTTTTCACGTGCACGCGCACAATCCCGGGACTAGGGTATGTCTGAAAGGCTCTACCCGGGATTTCCTCTAAAATCCCGGGTCCTGTGCACCTGCAATGGACCCGGGATTTTTAAAAACCCGGGTTTGAACCGGGTCTAAAATCCCGGGTAGTGTGTCTAAAAGGGGTATAAATCCAAACTTGATTATTTTTTAAAGAAACCTTGCCCAATTCCACCTTCCTTGCTAAACCTGCAATGAAATACTTGGGTATCTACTGTATATTCCTTATGATCCAGGGGAATTATATTGGGCAAACTATGCCTTACTAATGCGCACCATACCGAGATTGTTGGAGGACCCTTATCTATGATGGTTAGAATAGCAGTACTAAAAAAAAGTTGTTTTCCCTAAACTCTCTTATCCCATGCAAATGTTACATATTGCCATCCATAAATATGATGTTGCTCCATTACAGAAGGTTTTTACCAAGTTTATTTGGAACCGGAGAAAAAAAAATCTAATAAGGTTGGCTAAACTTAGTTTGATCCGTAAAGAAGGTGGTTTGGTTGCTTCTGATTTCACAGCGTTTTTCCTTTATCTGTATTTTTCCATTACATTGCCGACTGGCTCCTACAACGGTCTGTCTATACCTCACTTCCAGTAGAACAAGAATTAGTTATTCCATATTCATTGGCTGCATTGCTCCACAGCCCCAGGGAAAATATTCCTTATTTTATTCGCAAGAACACTCTGTTTTGGGCAGGGCTGTGGAGTCGGTAGATAAATGGTCCGACTCCGACTCCTCGTACGTCTGCCCCCGACTCCGACTCCATATATGCAAATGTAATTGATACATTCCTTGAAGGAAAGAAAGGCAACATACATATTATTACTACAGAAACTAGAGGCTGGGAAGCCAACAGTCTACTGTATTGAACAGTTTAAGCAAAGGACAAACACAATGTTTGTCCGCTGGTTTGCTTGCTCGTCACCGTTCAATTCACGGACACAAGGAACGATTTCTTTACCGGATCGTTACTGGCGACGAAAAATGGTGCCTGTACATCAATATGAACCAGCGTAAGGAATGGCTTAGCCAAGGTAAACGACCCCGCGCATGAAACAAGATCTTCATCCACATAAAAAGATGTTGTGCGTATGGTGAGAGAGCTTGGTTGAATGAATTTTTCGCGTCTACACCAGGTGATTTCTACCAACGAGGTATTGAAAACCTTATTGAACGTTGGAAACTACAAGGGAGAATACATTTAGAAGTATTGGTGCTCCGAATTGTGCGTTGTGTGCCATATAGTGAAGCACATGAAAAGCATGCTTTTCACGGTCACTTAACGTGTTCGTTTTGCGGTTACGTGAGGCACTGCATGCATTGGTCTTTATTCTTACAGTAGAGAAGTCATTAATCATCATTTTCGGAGTCGGTGCATTGTTTGCCGACTCCGACTCCAGGTACTCGAAATTTGCTCCGACTCCACAGCCCTGGTTTTGGGATACTTATACCACGCAGCTTCATATTAACCGTAAATTAAAACTTAATTGGCACTACTCCCCATTTATCCCTTTATGCTGCAACCCACTCTTTACCCCCGCCTTAGAGAACCACCAGTTTACCACATGGATAAATTGCGATGTAGAGTGTATATTTTCTTAAGCATTATTAATTATGCAGTTTTTTACATCACTTTCTGTGTGACAGTTGTGAAATCTCCCATTATGAATCGGACACAAATCTCTCTGTATGTGGCTCATTATCTGAGAGAGTGAAATCTCTCATGCTGAATTTCCCATTATGAATCTCTGGCACAAATCTCTGCGTATGTAGTGCCCTTTAGAGTTGGTCTAAAGATATCCCTACATTTCCTGATCCCAAAATCCTCCTGCTACATATTGATATTCAATTAACCAATTTCGCACTGCATTATTACAGGAGACTCATTATGGAGTCTAGAGCCTATATTTTACAGTCCCAGACGAAGTACATGGTGATGTAGTTGTTGGACTTCTACCTTACATGTCATGCTTCTGATGCCTCCTACCATAATTATTGTGACTATAGCAAGATTCTCCAATTTTGGAATAAAATTGCTACCTATCCACTGTGTCTATGTTATGCCTTCATTATGTGCATTGGAACCTGGGATCAAATCATAAATCTATTATACCATTACTATCAATTATATTAGCAGCGGTTAGAAAAGTGATGTTAGTCAATTTGACCAGAGTGTCCCTGCCCCTCCTCACCGCTGTACAATAATTATTGCTAAACGTTTTATGTTTTGATAGCTGGGCCTCATTTCCAGACGTTGACCAAGGGGTCAACCGCTTCGATAAAAGATGGGGACCCTGAATCGAATACCTCCCATTACAGGACAGATCTTGAATACTACAGATATTTGAGTCTACTTCTTGATTTATGCTACATCAGGTTATAGAATTCCCATTGTCTTGCAAATGTCATGCAACATTTAAGATATTTAGTTAACTCTGTATGTACAACAGCAAAGTTAAAAATGGACTCTAAGATATAGTATAACTGATGTTGGACGCTAGAATCTCTTTTGGTTACGATTTATAATTTCCCTTCCCTGTTTCTGTCCTTCCCACAGTCTCAATTTGTTGTCTGTCTCATTTTTCCACCATATACATCGCAATTTTAATATGTTTATATATTAGTGGATATGTGATGTTTAATGGACTTTGTATTCTGTAGCAAATAATCTTATAATCCTAGATACTTTCCACTGTTACAAATACATAGCTAGTCTCTGTTATGCCTACTCACTTTATTCAATAGGATGCTTTAACCTTCCATAATATGTCTTTTGATCCTTGAAATAGATTCTACTACTATCCTACTGGACTTTATTTAGTGGACTGTGATCATTCGTTGTTAAGGGTGTTCTCTTATTTTGTATGTCCTTTGCTACTGTGTAATTTTATGTTTGTTACTTGTTATTATATACAATATAAAATGAATAAACAGATTTTAAAGGGAAAAACCAACTATTCATTAACCTGTTTTGAGTTCTCTCTAAGTGATTTCTTAGATATTTATGCACAATAGTAAATGATCAGTATGTATATGGCTAGATGACTCAATGCCACATCAGTCTCATGAAAAGACACTTGTATTATATCAGCCACATTGAGTCACATAGGGAGGGTGTAGCCTTGGCAGTCAACTGAATGCAGGCAGGAAATTTATTAGAAAAAACAGAGAAAGGGAACAAGAACTCTACACTGGGAAATATAAGAGAAACAAAAAGTATTGTACTGTGTGTAGTTTACTAAAAATGTGATTATCTGTCCTTCTGCCACCTGTAAAAAAAATAAAAAAAATATGAAGGTCCATTAGGATGGAGAACGGGGTTCAACGGCTCTTCTGGTTCTTTGTGTCATTCCCGAAACCAGAACTTTAACCCTTTGAGTGATAATGTTGCTGTGAGAGATCCTCAAAATAACAACTAAAAATGTCAGCACCGGTCACAGCGACTGTTCTTTTTTGTGTGCAATATTTAACTAAAATAAATTAATTGACTTAATAGGAAGGTAAAAAGGAGATCTGGCCATACACCTACAGATTTATTTTCAGATCTGGTAGGTTGGAACAAAAACATGGTTATGGATGAGCGCAAATGCCAGTTGACCATTTGCTTGGAAATGCTGGAAAACTGCCAAAATTGTGAGATCCTTAAGGCCCCCATACATTAGTCCGACTTGTCCTAAGGACAAGTCGGACCTGATTTCCCCCTGCAGCTCCCCGAGAGGGGGACACACGATTTAGCACTTGATGTGCCAAGTTTTGCAAATGATACATCGCATGCGATGTATCATTTGCAACTCCCGGGGAGCTGCAATGTGGAGCGAGCAGGGGGGCCGGGGACATCGAGGTGGCGGGCGGGGGATGCTGCAAGGCGGCTGGGGGGACGGACGCACTCTGCTAGTAGTGCGGACGCTGCGGGGGACATAGGCGGCAGTAACAGAGCCGGGCGGGGGGAGCCGGGAGCGGTCAGTACTGAAAAAAAAAAAAAGCCCATACAATGAATGGGCAGCCTGTGATTGGCTGAGCGCTCTCTCAGCCAATTGCTGGCAGGCTGAGAGAGTGCTCAGCCAATCACAGGCTGCCCATTCAATGTATGGGCTTTTTTTTTTTTTCCAGTGCTGACAGCTCCCGGCTCCCACCGCCCAGCTATATGTCACTGCCGCCTGTGTCCCCCGCAGCGTCCGCACTACTAGCAGCGTGTCGTCCCCCCCCCCTACCCGGACGGAGCATGACAGCTCCCTGCTCCGGCTCCCCCTGCCGCCCCCCTCCCTTGCCGGCGTCTCCCGCCCCCCTCCCTCGCCGGCGTCCTCAGAGTCCCCATGGCTGCACATAAGATGCGCACGGGACCGGGTCGGACCGGGTGTCAAAACCTGCGATTGGGTCCGATTTCACTGCCCGATCCATCTGGATCGGGTGAAATCGGGGCCAAATCGCATAGTGTATGGCGGCCTTTAGTTCTCTGACATAACAGCGTGGTAAATTTAATCACTCTGGGAGCTCCTTCCTAGAACTATTCATACCACGCTGAATTAAATGTACCCCCCAGAGATCTAGAACAACAATTCACCCAATTGGTCCCATAGATGATTTCCTAATGCCAGAAACATTCATATGTATTTGGCAGACATAGAATGCGCATGTTTTGTATATTACCACAGAAACTTACTACCTTGTTGGGTTTTGAATGTTGGAAACGACAAACTATTATAACTACAGTAAGTATGAGATGGGGAGGGTGGGATGCTCGAACATTCGCAGCCCCACTTTGCCCACTACCACATCCATAATAATCGCATATACACTAACATATGCAGTTATTAATGCAAAAGACAGCTCTTGTGATAAGAGTTGTCCTTTACGATGTGGCGCTATTTCTAGACTTCTGGGTCTCAGACCCAGGAGTACCTATGCGCATGCACAGAGTGACGGTGCCAGCCACGGGGCATGCTGAGAGGGATCCGTGACAGATTCCTCACACAGCGCTGCGGAGAGAAGCCCATAGGCAATTTTACCTAGTCAAAGTTGGATAGCACATCACAACATGTGAACACGACAGCTGCAGAAATCCCTTTTATATACATGGGGGGGGGGGGGGTCGTCTAATTACTAAGTTTGAGATAAAGAAAAGTGGATGGAGATAAAGTACCAACCAGCTCCCCTCGGAGAAGTCCCATCCAATCACCCTTAAACCACCCGGGACCTTACCAGGCAGCAGCATTGCATGGGGTACTTCTGCATGTGATGTATTATATGTAATCCCCATTCCACGCTGCCATGAGGGGGTCTGACCATATGATCCCCAGCTCCGATGATAAAAAGTTAATTTCTCCCATTTCTCGTTTAAAAACACGGCAGCAGTAAAAACAAAAACAAATCAATCCTCGTTCTGAATTTATTTTACTCTGAAAATGGATTAGGGAATAGCGTGAGTGAAATACCACATAACCTGATGGAGCTCTACAGCGTTGTCATGACAGACGCAATCTGAAGAGCACCTGTTGCTGCTGCTTCTAGTCCAAATACTTTGTTTACAGTAGTTACTTTTATATGTCTGCTCAGTAGAACGTGGACTTGAGCACACAGCTGACTATCAAAACAGGAGTTTACTTATAGGTACAAGTGTGCCTCCTATCCTAAAAAGGATAGGGGAAAACAGTGTATAGTTTATGACAAGAACAGTGGGATAGAAAGAAAATAAATGTCATAACTCTTACATAACACACCTTAAAACCGGGTTATTGCCAGGCTGATCCAGATCGAGGTGCGGTGTAAAAGCCCCAAACCTTATAAAGCGGGAAATTAGACCCAAATTATAAGAAGGGTTAAACCCGGGTCGCTCAGTGTGTAATTGGCGAGCCGGGCTAAGTGTAAAAGCACCAAACCCAGCAATGTGATGTTAAAGTGGTATTAGTTATCTTTAATGTCTAGTGCACAATGGTTGTTTCACAAACCACAAACTGGAAACAAGCCATTCCTAAATATACTGAATGACTGATGACCATTAGTCACTGGTTAGCAAAGCTGCCCATACACAAGACCACCTTTCATCCAACCTTCCAACTAGTGTGCCAATCTGGTAATGTATGGAAGAAAATGACAGTCATTTGTCCAAAAAAACAAAACAAAGAATAGACAGAAATAATGTTTCAGACAAGGCACAAACTAAAGCCAAAAATTTAGCCAAAACTACAAAAATCGGGTTTTGTGAGCTTTGGCTGAGTTTACAAATGTACCAAGTTCCATGAAGAAATTCATTCTAGAGCACATGTTCTCAAACTCGGTCCTCAGGACCCCACACAGTGCATGTTTTGCAAGTCTCCTCTCAGAATCACAAGTGAAATAATTAGCTCCACCTGTGGATCTTTTCGGGTCGGGTTGCTGTGTGGTCGAGAGCCGGGTTGCTTCATACTGCCGGGGGCCCACGAGTGGGCTGATGCGACAGTTGCAGAACAGTGCGGGCGTCTCAATCGGCCTGCACAGCGTGACCTCTGACCTAGTCACGCTGCACTGCCAGGTATGGGAGATGCCGTGCAGCCTCTGAGCGGGTGCTCAGATGCTGCCCAACATTAGACTGCGCATGCGCAATCTAATCCCAGGACTGAAATCCCAGCATTTTTGGGGCCAAATCCTGGCCACCCTGGTAAAGATCATTTATAAATAGGGAGACAGTTGATCCATTCTTCTTTGTGGTGTGCTTTTGGTAGGATGAACAACAATGAATGCAACATTCTGGCAGCAATCGATACTATGGGCCTTATTCTAGTTCAGTCTTTCTGACAAAATCCTTCTCAGATGGACAAAACCATGTGCACTGCAGGTGGGCAGATGTAACATGTGCAGAGAGACTTCTACCAGCGATAATGCTGCGTGCCTATCACTGGCCCTTACACACACACGTGTAGGGTCACTTTCTAAGCGATCTGGTCAGATCGCTTAGAAAATGGCTAAAAATCACTGTATGTAGGCTCCATAATTGACCAGATAGTAAGAAACATGTATGTGTATGCACCTTAAGAGTAGACATGTAGATGATTTATTAAACCTTACTGCATCTGTACCTGAAATAGGTTTTACTACTCTCTGCTGAACCGGCTGACTGCTTGAAGCAAACATATAAGCCAGTCAGGAGTGAAGTTTATGCCTTTACTGCACCAAGCCCCCAAAAAATGATCTGAAGTGCTATTTTGAAAACATATACATGCTTAAAATTAACAAACTGTATAAAGGTTCATGGGAAACTATTACCATCACATAAATCTTTAATTTCTCACTAAAACCTCACCTTTACTACTGACAACCATCTCAAATCAAACTTTCTTCTTTTGTCTCAGAACTACCCTTTTCCCAGTAGCTCTCTCAACAGGAGGATTTCATCTACCTTTTGAGTGCTTAAGAGCAATGCTGGACACAAACAAACAAAACTACTACATGTTGAAAAGAGTGATAAAACCTAATTTAATTTATCAAATAAACCTATTGACAATCCATAATAATCAGAGATGATAATTGCCTCTTTTCCACCAAAATGCTGTCCTGACGTAAGTTTTCTAATACAGGAGTAGATGTATGAAGCAGTGATAAGGGAGGAGAAATGATGAAGTACCTGGTACTTCATCACTGCCCAATCAGTCCCTAACTGTAACTGAACATTCAGGAGCCGATTGGCTGGTGATAAAGTACCAGGCACTTAATCACTGCTTCATACATCTACCCCACAGTTCTAACTCATGTCACAGTCTCCAAGCACCGGACATCCAGCTTTCTGGATGCCATTTATACCCCTTTCAGACAGAAAAGTCTGAAAATCCTGGCAAATTCACAGCATTTCAAATGCTGTGTCATATTGCCGGGAGCAGCCTGACCCCCTTCACACAGAAGAACAAATTACCGGGTTGAGAATTTCTACCGGGTAATTTGCTGAATAACACGGGTATTTCTTCTGTGTGAAAGGGTCAACCCGGGTCATAAATCCAGTGTCCTCGACCCTGGTCAATTCCAGGGTCGGAGACACGGGATTTATGACACGGGTGTGCCCTTTCACACAGAAAAAGGACCCGTGTTATTCACAAAATTACCGTGTGGAACTGCTTCACCCGGCAATTTTGTTTTCGGTCTGAAAGGGGTATTAGAATGACAAAGGTCACACCGTGGGTTACCAGGGTCGAATTTCCAGGTGACCCTTTAACACCAAGGGTTGCCCCGGCATTAACCCAAGTTATACATTTGGTGGACAAGGAGAATAATGTTCTCTGTGACTGTGAAATGCTTCAAACACTGAATGCAACTGCAGTTTAATTAAGTAGCACAAACAAATGGCTATTCAGGTACAAAAACGTAATTACATTGTATTTTACTACTACTACTGTACAACATAAGTAGTAAAAATATTTTTTTTTTTTTTTTATACAGACACAAGTTTTCTGAATCTTTCGCGACCTTTTCAAACATAAACAATCAGGGAAGACTGGAAGTTCCAGAGCTTCCTGCCACTTATAAACGCACATGACGAAGGGGGGCAAGAGGTTGAGGTACAGAGTCACTGGGTAAAGAGTACATTACTTCCCAGCCAACAATAGGAAGAGAGGTCCTTTAATACAGTGCAGCACTGATTATGAATACAATAACAAATGTTTTAGGCTTTCCTGGGGGGGAATTAAAATGGGGGAAAAAGAAAGACCATTTCTATCCATACACAGGGCCAATTCAAAAGCACAGTGAGGCAGACAGTCTAAAAATGGGGTCCGTTATAGCAGGGAACATATTAAAACAACACAATGATTCCTAATCAACATCAGATGTACTGCGATACACAAAGAATGAACCTTAATACTAGTTACACGATATTAGTTTTTAACAAGTAGGGAAAGACAGAAAAAGCAATCTACTTTTCAAATCTGTGCGTGCATGTTAGAAGGAACAACATGCTTCGTTTCAGTGCTAGAAATTTGAGCTATTACAAAGTGGCTTAAGACCCAGCTACAACAAGCAGGGTATCCCCTCCACATATTATAAATGGCTTTCTGTAAAAAATGAAAAAAGTGATGCTTTATAGCATGAATACACTGTTCATGAAGGAATTTGAGTGTGCTGGTGGAAGAGAGGTGAAGGCATCAGAAATTAGAGATCACAGTGGCTCATTTTGAGTGATTTACTATAATAGGGATAAATACATATGACTGGAGTGTATTAGCCTTAAATTAGTTATTAAATAGATCTAAAATTTTGGGTGTATTGATAACGATGAATTAGTTGGATTATTAGATTGGTAAAGAGTTACGTCAGTGGTTTTATTAGTATAAGGGGAAGGGGAAGGGATGGGAGTGTTGGTACAAGGGTGGAGAGCATCGGTAATAGGGTAGAAGGGTTGAGGTGTTGGTACTAGGGTAGACAGTATCAGTACTAGGGGAGAAGGGATGGGATGTTGGTACTAGATTGGAGAGCATATCAGTCGTAGGGTAGAAGGGATGTTGTGTTGGTACCAGGATGGAGAGCATCGGTAATAGGGTAGAAGGGTTGAGGTGTTGGTACTAGGGTAGACAGTATCAGTACTAGGGGAGAAGGGATGGGATGTTGGTACTAGATTGGAGAGCATATCAGTCGTAGGGTAGAAGGGATGTTGTGTTGGTACCAGGATGGAGAGCATCGGTAATAGGGTAGAAGGGTTGAGGTGTTGGTACTAGGGTAGACAGTATCAGTACTAGGGGAGAAGGGATGGGATGTTGGTACTAGATTGGAGAGCATATCAGTCGTAGGGTAGAAGGGATGGAGTGGTGGTACCAGGATGGAGAGCATCAGTAATAGGGGAGAAGGAATGAGGTGTTGGTACCAGGATGGAGAGCATCAGTACTAGAATGTTGGTATTTGTTGGAGAGTATCAGTAATAGGGTAGAAGCGATAGGGTGTATGGGTTCTGGCAGTGCCAGTAATAAGGGAGTAGTTGTTAGTGGGCAATGGACTGGGCAGTATTGGCATTACAGGGGTACATGCACTGCTGCCATAGGTTGGGGAGGCTGGCGGTGGAGTTAGTGATAGGAAGCGGGAGCAGTGGTGTAGGGGGAAGCGGTGGTTGGGGAGAGCTGGGTGAGGGGGAGTAGAGAGAGAACGAGGGTCCCCGGCACATGAGGCCTAGTAAGCGGAGTCCCCCCCACACCTCCTCGGCGTGTTTCCTCAGCGCCTTCTCCCTCTCGTACTGTGTGATGAGCTGCTCGTTGTCCTCCTTCAGCAGCTCCAGCTCCACCTCATGCTCCTGGTTCTCGGCAAACACCGCGTCCAGGTTCTCCAGCACGGCCACCACCAGCGGCATCAGCTCCTTCACCACGTCCTCGTCATACTTCCCGATCAGCCGCTCGAACTCGCGGTAGATGGAGCCGGCCAGGCCGGACACCCGCTCTGACATGACAGCGGAGCTGCCCGGGTCCTCCTGGTAAACCATGCCGTCTTCCAGCTCCATGTCAGCGGACTGAGCGCTGGCTGTTCCCCCGGCTGAGCTCAATCCTTCAGGGGACAGGCCCCGCCAGAAGCAGTGACGTCAGCGGTCCGGCTAAGATGCTGGAGGGTCTACTCCTCCTCCATGGCCATCCCTCCTTCTCCCGTGGAGATTCCCACCTCCATCTCTGCCCACTCCCCGCCTCCATCTCCTCAGGGCCACCTCCCCCTCTGCCATCCCTCCTCCTGGTATGGAGATTCCCACCTTCATCTCTGCCCGACTCTACGCCTCAATGGCTGCCGCTGTCCCTGCCTTCTCCCTCGGTCCATGTATGCTCGTGTCAGGATATTCCTCTCCCCCCCTCCCCGGTGTCCCCCCCTCCCCCCTTCCCCTTCCATCTGTATGTCACCCCCACAGTTCTCTATCACCGACACATTTTGGTTTTCACTTCCAATCCTCCCCCATGTCACTGCATCCCATGTCTGTGCATTTTGTTTTCCTGTCTGCACTGCCACCTGCCATGACCCTCTTTCCTAGCACACGGACGCAACACAAACTCACATATGGGTAACCTTACACATCTATCATATTCCCCCTACACCCACAGTAGCATGGGCAGATCCTGCCAGGCAGGGAACTGTTTCCCAAAGTTGCCACCTCTTCCTCCATCTCCTCCTATAGGCAGACCTTACTCCTGGTAACCTCCCCCAAACATGATGTGTGTGCATACCTATATCACATGATGTGTGTCACTGTGACATAACTGCAGTGTGTGATAATAGCATCATACCGGCATGCATGCAGTAACAGTGTCAACCAGAATAGAGGGAATTTCTGAAACAAAGCTTTTGCATAAGCCTGGTTTGCAAACTAGCTTTAGTTAAATCAGCACAATAACTGAATGTTTAAAATTAGATGCAGTCAGGATCCCGGCATTCTGGATACCGACAGAATACACACAGTCAGAATCTCAACTGATCCCAATGGTAAGTACTATGGTTAGGATGAGGGAGGGGATTGTAATGTAGGGTACACACCATGAAGACCCGCTCACGATGCATCGTGAGCGGGTCTTCGTGGTGTGTACCCTACATTACAATCCCCTCCCTCATCCTAACCATAGTACTTACCATTGGGATCAGTTGAGATTCTGACTGTGTGTATTCTGTCGGTATCCAGAATGCGTCAGTGTCTCGTCCGACCCGCTCACGGTGATGTGGGGGGCACGACCCGCTCACGATGTGTACCGTGAGCGGGTCCGATCCGATGGCGACCCGCACCCGGCTGTATGGTCGTTCTTCAGATCCTACCTGCAGCAGGTAGGATCTGAATAACGACCGACCGATGCGCGTGGCCGCGCATCGGATCGGGATCGGACCAGAACAGGGGAAAAAAGGGCCCAATCTACCTACAATCTACATCCAATTGGTCGGAATTGGATCTAGATTGAGGGGATCGGGCCCTAGTCGTCCTAGTGTGTACCCAGCAAAACAGTTATGCTGCGGGAGGAGATCGCATCAGTTAGGCTGTGGAAGGGGGGAGGTAGGCATAAAATATGAGTTAGGATCCATCATGAATTTGAATGTCAGGATGAGCAGTTGGCATTCTGGCTGTCGGGATGATGACTGCTGGGATTTCAATAAAATCCCCCTAAAAATGTTTCAGTCTTTTTTAAGTGGCAATCAGGCAGCACCGAGCAATCTTTGGCCAATAATTACAAATTGTGGGAAAGTAAAGTACCATAAACTAGCCACCTGACTGAGTGTAAGTACTGTTATATAGCATGCATAAGGCCATCCAGCGATCCACCTCCCACTGGACGTCCGCAGCTGCCTCCCGCATCGAGGTGAGAAAATGCAGTAGCTGGGCAGCGGGGACACGAGCAGCGGGACGCAGCAGTGAGATAAGTGGCGAGAAGAAGAACGCGTTAACAATCCCTCCTTGCCTTGCAAACTAAAAAAGCAAACAAACAAATGAATACCGCACGAGAGCGTTAGTGTAAACGACGTCAATGCCGCCCATTTGAAAGTGGGGAATAAAAGAAAGCTCAAGTCAAAGATTTGAATATCCCCCACTGTGTCAGTAAGCCAGTGCTATACAGAGTAGGCTACTAGAGGGTACTTATGTATTATCTGGGCTCCCATGTTAAATGCACCCCATTTTTTCATACCCCTACTGTCCAAATAAGCATGGAGTTGATTTTATATAGTGTGGCGAGCGCAGCGAGCCACCATGCCCGAAGCGTGGCGAGCGCAGCGAGCCCCGCGAGGGGACACAGTCTCATAAGAAAAACGGGAGCCCAAATATTACATAAGTACCTACTAGAGATACACACACTGTGTCAGTAAGCCAGTGCTATACAGAGTAGGCTACTAGAGATACATGCACTGTGTCAGTAAGCCAGTGCTATACAGGGTAGGTTACTATAGTTACACACACACAATGGGTAAGTAAGTAAGCCAGTGCTATACAGGGTGAGCTGATATAGATACACACAATGTGCCAGTAAGCCAGTGCTATACAGAGTAGGCTACTATAGATACACACACAGGGCCGGTGCAAGGCACTGGAGCACCCCAGGTAGGGGGGGTGCCCCGGCGCTCACTTGCTCCACCGGGGGGGGTATGCAGCCGCCGCCTCACCACTCCGGGGGGGGGGGGGGGTAATTGGTAATGCGGAAGCCCGGCTCTTACCTGCTGCATCGCTCCACGGGGATGGGGATCATGCTTTATGCCGGGGGAAGTGGCCATCGCCGCCTCATCGCTCCACGGCGGGGATGGAGAGGGGGGTCGCCAGGGGGCTGCTCACCCCCATGGCCCGGCGCTCACTCGCTCCAGCAGGGGGGTTGATGCGACCGCAGCTACATCGCTCCAATGGGGGGGGGGGGTCGGGTGGGTAATACGCTCGGCGGGGGGATGGTGAGGGGGGGGGGTCGAGGGGGAGAGTTGCCACTCACCTCCATCCAGGATGGGGGAACTCCTGCTCCTGACTTCGACCCTCCAGTGGCCAGTGCCCTAGGCAAATGCCTAATGCTGCCTTGTGGTGGCGCCGGCCCTGTACACACACTGTGTCAGTAAGCCAGTGCTATACAGGGTGAGCTGCTATAGTTACACACAATGCGCCAGTAAGCCAGTGCTATACAGGGTGAGCTGCTATAGTTACACACAATGCGCCAGTAAGCCAGTGCTATACAGGGTGAGCTGCTATAGTTATAAACAATGAGTCTGTAAGCCAGTGCTATACAGAGTAGGCTACTATAGAGATACACACACTGTGTCAGTAAGCCCATTATCATACACAGAGTGGTATTGGCCCCCGGCAACATATACAGAGTGGCAGGAGCCCCAGGCAACATCTACAGAGTGGCAAGAGCTCCCGGCAACATTCACGGAGTGGTTTACACCCCCATCACCACCCACAGAGTGGTATACGCGCCCATCCCCATCAACGTAGTGGTATGCACCCCCATCACCATCCACAGAGTGGCATGCGCTTCCGTCACCATTTACGGAGTGGCAAGTGTCCCTGTCACAGGAGTGGCATGCACTCCTTTCACAATCCAAGTAGTGGTATGCTTCCCTGTCATCATCACGGAGTGGCATGCACTCCCAATGTAGAGGCGTCCCACTACATCTCATCTTCTGTTAAATATGGAATATTGCACATAGCAACCAATCAGATTGTATCTATTATCTCCTAGACAATGCTAAATAAATAAGTAGTCTAGATAATAGATCTAGACTACTTATTTATTTAGCATTGTCTAGGAGATACTAGATAGAATCTGATTGGTTGTTATGGTCAACATCCCATCTTCAATAGATCTCTCATCATAGTAAATTTACCCCATCATGTGTTATTTCCAACAACAATTTGGGTAATAAAATGAGTGGTGAATAATACGGTTTCTCTGTGGTTATTTCCTCATTTGGAGCAGCTCCATGCTGGGTGAATGATTGGGGGCTACAGTGTCAGAATATGTCAAATAAAACGTTTACATTTACTTTTTTAAATATGTCTTCATACATCTCAGAGGGTTCCTTGGTCTATGAGAAGACCTAGCCATTACCCATGATTCTTCTGTCTAAATACATTTCAGAGGGTTTCTTGGTCTATGAGAAGAACATAGCCATTACCCCATTATTCTCCTGCCTACACACACCTCAGAGGGTTCCTTGGTCTATGAGGGGATGCGGGACCATTTGTCTACAACAAGAAGATAGACAGCCATTAGGTCGACACCATTAGTTCGACAACTCATAAGGTCGACATGCTTTTAGGTCGACATACCATTAGGTCGACATGCCATTAGGTCGACAGTGTCTAGGTCGCAAGTCAAAAGGTCGACATGGTTTTTTCACTGTTTTTTGACCCAGATGTCGACACAGTCGACATGGACACAGTTGGAAGTGAACCGCAGCCCCTCGCTTCGCTCGCAATGCTTCGGGCACGGTGCCTCGCTGCGCTCGGCACACTATTATAATCTAACTCCACGCCCTAGTGCAGTGGTTCCCAAACTGTGTGCCGCGGCTCCCTGGGGTGCCTCGGGACACTTGCAGGGGTGCCTCGGGTTGGTCAATTCAAATTATTTATGATCAATTATTTCTGGACAAAACCAGTGCTGGTGGCTGCCAATCATAAAATGTGTACAATCAGAACCAAATCCTGCCCTTTACCACATAACTGACCCTAAGAATCACATATAAACACAATCTACTTAATTTGATATATATTTTTGGGGCCTAGGGGTGCCGTGGAAAAAATCTGATACTCTAGGGTGCCGTGATTAGAAAAAGATTGGGAACCCCTGCCCTAGTGGATGGAAGGGCATGAAATACCGCCTGTCGGCACATGTCGACTCAAAAACAGTGAAAAAAACCATGTCGACCTTTTGACTGTCGACCTAGACACTGTCAACCTAATGTCAGTGTCGACCTAATGACATGTCGACCTAATGGTATGTCGACCTAATGGTATGTCGACCTATTGAGTTGTCTAACTAATGGTGTCGACCTAATGGCTGTCTATCTTCTTGTTGTAGACAAATAGTCTGGATACCCTATGAGGAGACATAGCCATTATCCTATTATTCTCCTATCTACAGACATCTCAAAGGGTTCCTTGGTTTCTGAGGAGACATAGCCATTACCCATCATTCTCCTGTTTACACACATCTCAGAGGGTTTCTTGCATTGGTCCATATGACCCCCACAACCTCCACCACCTGCGTTCCAGATTTCTGGGGTGCAGTCGGGAACTGGGAGCCATGACCTGTAAGGGAAGGAGAGCGAGACATAGATGATGACCCCAAAAAGGTGTATCTCCTACAGAAATGTCTCCTACTGCATCTGTACACATTAACAATAGCACCAGCATTCGTGCATGCAGCAACCTATCTGCGTGACCACAGAATTACTCAGAAGTCAGAATATGGAAGGCTATGTGACCGTGCTGTGCATTTGTACGCTGTTGCAGTGATTAGCAAAGTGGCAGACGGGCGCCTTCATACAAACCCAGTCAGCTGAGGCAGCTGATTATTTGCACACATTAGATGTGTATGGAATCGCAGCTGCAAATACTATGAATCTGGCCCTATAGGTCCTACTGAGTGCATAAACATACACACATATACACCCAGGATCATTTGTTGGAAGAAGCCAATAGGGCTCATCATACAAACGCCCCATATAGAGTTTGTAAGCGCAAAAACATACACTGGGCCTGATTGCAGGACTCTGAAAATGAGCAGAACAGTAATCAGCCAGAGTGAAACCCCACCCCGTGCAAGCCTCTCACCATCAAATTGTTTTCACAGTGTGTGCGTAGCCAACGACTTAAGGTGCCCATACACTAGTAAGATTTATCTTCAGATCTGGCTGGTTGGAACAAAACCATGGTTATGGATGAGTGACAGTTTGGCAGTTTTCCAGCATTTCCAAGCAAATGGTCAACTGTCATTTGCTCTCATCCATAACCATGTTTTTGTTCCAACCAGCCAGATCTGAAGATAAATCTGCGTGTGTATGGCCACCTTAGCTGTATAAAAGTACGTTAAGCACCTCAAAGATGTATAGGAAATGTTTCTTATCAGATAAAGACACACAAAGCTTTCTCATGTGCCTCAGGGATACTGCGCATTCACAAAGCGCTGCAGTGAGGCCCCTAGTTCACAGTGACTGATATTTCACAGGTCAACGGTCATTAGGTCGACCACTATTGGTCGACAGTGAAAAAGTCAACATGCACTAGGTTGACATGGACTAAAGTTTGAGACAAGCAAAAGGTCGACATGATTTTTTATGGTTTTTAGTGCCTATGTCAACAACCGTCGACATGGACCTCAATTAGTGTACCTTGTACCCTCGTATGGTGCATTGTTCGCCATATTTTACCATTACCAATTGTAGACCAGGTGGACAGTAAAGTAATAACAGGTTATGCGAGTTAAAAAGGTTGGAAAGAGATAAATTAACAGCCAATCAGCTTCTAACTACCATGTTACAGCCTGTGTTTAAAAAATGTCAGCTAAGAGCTGATTGGTTGGTACTCTAGCTCGCTCCAATCTTTGATAACTATCCTCCTTACAGACACAGCAGGCTTCTTGCGAACACTTCAAGTCCAGCGCTTATTTGGTGCAGGCAAGGAAATGGGTAATTATGTCCTGACAATACAGTGTACAGCATACAAAATGGCCAACAAGCCTTGATGAACAGCACATGTGGCACACGTATCTCTCTCCTTATGTACACACCACTGGAGAGTGGTATAGCCGGATGATTATCGATTTTGGCCACACTTTGGGGGTTATTCAAATGTTGGTCTGTTCTTTTTTTCACAACATTTATATGTCGTGATGTTAGTTTGATATTCAATTCTTCTCCGTCTTTTAAAAGTTCACAGTTTTTTTAACATCTTTTATTTCACAGTCATTTTCAATGGGCTTCGTATTCAAATGTTTGGTGATAAGTTTCACGCCTATTAATCATGCATGCTCCAGCAAGGTGGTGTGGCCTAGCAGTGAGGGGAAGCAAGAACGCAGGCACCGGGCCTGGCATCTTGGAGAACCACAAGTCCCAGCATGCGGGGCATTTAAGGGCCCGCTGGCACTTGTAGTTCCACAGTAGTAAAATAGTTAAATAAACACACACTGACACACAAGAAAAATAAAGCTTTATTACATCCAAAGCCCACACATACTGATACTTACCTATCTTGAGCCTTTAGGTAGGTCCCTGGGTCCGGGGCTCCATGGTCCAGGGGTCTGGGGCTTCATGGTCCAGGGGTGGAAGGAAATTCTACTCACGGGTCTCCTCCGGGGTAGATCTGTCCTCTTCTCTCCGCAATAGTCCTCCGGTGCTTGGCAAAATAACAAAACGAAACCCGGCACCAGCGAACAGGAGAAGCGCCTCTCCTCCGAATGATTCTATTGGCCGCCTAGCGGCCAATCAGGAGCCGACTTTCTCCTATGGATTTCCCCTATGGATTTTGCCAGACCCGGACCCCTGGACCCCGGAGCCGAACCCCGGACCCCTGGACCATGGAGCCCCGGGTGCAAGGCACCGGAGCACCCCAGGCGAGGTGTGATGGGGGTGCCCCGGTGCCCACCAGCTACAGGGGGGGTCCGCGCCATCTGAGGGGGACCTGCGGCGCCCACAGCAACTTACAGAGCCCCGTCGGGTGCCGCCATCCGGCCAGGAGAGAGGGAGCCACCCGCTGTACCGCCCAGCCAGAGTGAAGTGCTGCCCCTGCCGTCCATCATCATCCGCCGGGCAGCGTCACAGGAATCGCTTCTGATTTTGAAAACAGTGGCCGCACCCAATCAGCATGCGCCCAGTGTTTTCAAACCCAGAAGCGCTTCCCGCGCCGCTGCCCGGCAGATGATGATGGACTGCAGCAGGCAGCACTTCACTCCGGCTGGGCGGTACAGCGGGTGGCTCCCTCTCTCCTGGCCGGATGGCGGCACCCGACTGGGCTCTGTAAGTTGCTGTTCACCTCTGCTCACTCCATCGGGGGGGGGGCCTGGCTGCTCTGAACTGCTGCCCTCCAGTGGCCGGCGCCCTAGGCAAATGCATAAGGCTGCCTAGTGGTGACGCCGGCCCTGGCTGGGACTCATAGTTCCACAGTATTAAACAATAGTTTTATCTATTTTTTTACACAAAGATCAGCCCGGTGACCACCGCACAGGGTCACCGGGGACAGCACCAGGCTTCAGCCTGGTCAGGTAAGTCCTGGAGGGGGGGGGCCTTTATTGGGGGGTCCCCACTCCCCCAGGGCCCCTGGCCAGGCTGACTGGTCGGTAGGGTTACTGCTTTGGCCGCGGGACCTTATATAAGTCGGTGCGGGGCCGCAGTGGGTCGGTGCGGGGCGGCTGTGGGTCACATTAGAAGCCCATAGGCTTCTATGGGGCATCGCTAGATATTTCTGGCAATGCCCCCCCCCCCCCCATCGCGATAACCCATCGGGGGATGCTTAGAGCATCCCAAAATGCAGTAAAAACCCAGATAACGGGTTTTTTACTGGATTTTTAGTTTAGAGAATCTCCCCCTAAGAAATTACTTAACTCCTGTGGAGTGTCCTAATAGTATACCCACAACTACATTAAATCCTTAATATACCCCCAACTACATTAAATCCTCATTACCATTAAAATATGCAGAAATTCTGCCGAAAATATGCCTATGCCTGTTGTTCCCTGTGCTAATGTGCATGTTGTTTTTCATCTAAAGTGGCACTGTACTGTGTACTTCCCTCTGATATGTGCAATATATAGGTGGAAGCAGTCCCTCTCATTTACCAGTTTTTAATGCATATTAAAGAAAAGGTACTTATGTATTATCTGGGCTCCCATGTTAAATGCACCCCATTTTTTCATACCCCTACTATCCAAATACGCATGGAGTTGATTTTATATAGTGTGGCGAGCGAAGCGAGCCACTGTGCCCGAAGCGTGGCGAGCGCAGCAAGCCGCGCGAGGGGACGCGGTCTCATAAGAAAAACGGGAGCCCAGATATTACATAAGTACCAAAGAAAAATATATATCTTCTGAGGAAACCGTCTGATCCCACGACGGAGAAACGCATTAAGACCGGGAGGACCACCCGGCACCCACTTATACCCTCCACCTTGTCTCAAACTACCAGATATTCATCTCTTTCCCAGGGTGACTTGCGACGAACCCGGACCGATCTATACCATCAACAGGACCCCCGAGAGGTGTGACTTGCTCCAGACTTCACCACACAGTGCGGCAGGTACCTCGTCACTCCCGCTGTTGGCTCTCCCTCAGAGCGTCACGGCGGTGGATGTGCTCCCGGCTTACTACAAACACCTGCCGATTGTAGCACAGGGTCATCTACTCCAACAAGTGAGTCTGTCTTGCAAGTTATCATTCATCATCACACCTATTCCCCCAATTCCCCTTTATCAACCCATATATCACCACTGCCAATAAACTTACTGGATGGACTTTTCTCTATGGACATACAAATATCATCTGTTTACAAGTTCCCCGCTACTGGACATGACACCTTCCTTTAGTGGGTAAGAGCACCGGACATTTATTCACAATAACAGCATTGTGTGGGGTATCAGTGACTGCCCAAGTGGTTTAATTTGATTTAATTTTTTTAATATTATTCTTACTGATTTTATTGTTATATAAAATAATTGCGATTGTGATATAAGCTCTTTCATAATTAATTGATTTTTAAATAATATTTTGTGCTTAATTCAGTGCGCTCTACAATTATTTGATTTGAATAATTATATCCCCCCTTTTTTAATGCATATTGCTGTTGTCCCACTTACTCATGTTACCCCAATGCACATACATTACCATATACTGCACTGACCTCATCTTTTCTGTAAAGGTGATGCGGGATATGGGTGTCTCCCGTGGCTCATGACACCTCTGCGTTCCCTAGAAGGCCCTACACAGCACTGCTATAACGAAGCACACATTGCCACCCGCAATGTTGTGGAATGCACCTTTGGGGTGCTGAAAAGTCATTTCAGGTGTTTGGACAGGTCATCAGGAATACTGCTTTACCACCCAGCAAAAGTAGTGATGATTGCCCAGGCTTGCTGCATGTTACACAACATTGCCCTCTCCCAACCTTATTATGTTGAAGATGACAATGCAGCAGTCATGCAGGAAGCTCAAATTACCTCGACTACGGAAATGTTCTATACCTATTGAAGTTAAAAACAATCCCACAACATAAATTTACACCCATATCTACACATTACCATATACCATTATACATTAGGAGTAAATAAACCACAGAGACATTTGTAAAAGGCTCCTTTTAGTGGGCCAAACATTTAGTATGTCAGGAAAAAAAACATTTACAAGTGCTCATTAACATGTATACAAATATGTGAAAAAAACTCATTTTTTTATGCCTGAGCACATGCACATCCTCCCTTCTCCCCTGACGCCAGTCCACCCCTGGTCCTAACACTCCAACGTGGGGGTGAAGTGAACTGGTGTACTGGAGACACTACATACAGTAGATGTAGCTGTCCCAAACAAATTCAGCACCATATGATTAATTTGACCCTGCATATCAATTAAGGCATTGGTCTGTGCAGTAATAGCTTGATTTTGGCCTACAATACTTTCACTAAGGGTGGCAATATGAGTATTGTGTTCCCGTAGGGCCTGAGTAATTTCTGACAAACGTGTGTCCAGGGTGGTAGCCATCCTGACTTGTGTGCCCACAGCAACATGTACGCTGGTGGTCAATTTTTTAACTTGCTGAAACAAGTTTCTAATGTACCCTTGAATATTGCCAATTTGATGGCTTTGCATGGCCATAATTTCAATCTGCTTACTTTTAAATGTATGCAATGAGTGAGCTATCTGTTCAGGGGTGGTTTCTGTTAGGAACCAGGGTCAGTTCAGTTTGGTTTTCTGTTCAGTTTGTGTTTGGCATTTGACTCACTGGAGGCCTCCATTGGTAGGTATGTGCCATATCAGCTCAATATTCTGGGAGCTAATTATTCACTAGGCTGTGAGGTAATTAGCTTGTTAAGCACAAGCCTGGGAGCTGCCTGGATCTCCAGCAGGTGTAATCTATCACTCGAGCCCTTTATAGGGCAGGCTCTCCTGCAATACTCTGCCAGTGATAGCTTCCTGCAAGCTAATCCCGGTCCCTGCTTGCATGTCTGTGCCCAGTCCCCGGACTCATCCTGTCCCAGTCCTGGCATCAGTGTCTGGCCTTTGGTTGGTGTGACATCACACAGTTTTCAGTTCCTGTGCCCGGTCCAGTCTCACTCACCATCTCGGTTCACGTAAGTGCTCCTGTGGAGCCTGGTTATTTTCCATTTGTTCTTTTGGAGAGCTGCCAATCTCTTTTAGTTATTGGGCCGTTCCGCCCATTGTCTAGTTTGTTAGGGTTCAGGATTGCGCCCTGCCGTGGGCCAAGCCCATTTCCTCCCTCTGGTAGTTACCAGTTATTTACCTTCATTTCCTTTTTGCTTGCCCTTTCTATGCATTTGTCCTTACATAAGACCTAGCTGCATCGGGGTTGGAGCGGGCCTAATTTGTTTCTTCGAACGCGGAGGCCACAGGTGAAGCCTAGTTCCTGCAGGGGTTTGACATCTGCCCGGGGGGACTCAAGAGTCAGTGTAGGTTTCGCTGTGGCCGTTCTAACCAGCGGTCCCGGCTACGGGCTCACACCTGATCTCCAGCTTCCAGCCTCCGGTAGTGACATCCAGTGCCCAGGCGGCATCCGTAACAGTTTCTTCTTCAGGTGAAAACGACTCGATGGGCTGGAGAATTATTTCAATATCTTTGTCCAGCATTTCCGATGATTCCGTGTGTTGTTGCGCTAGTTGTGATGTTCCTGTGGATACAGAAAAATTGGTAAGTATTCAACTATACTAGTGCAGTATATGTGTACTTAGATGTTAGTTAGGTTTATTGAGGGTTATGTCACATAACAATGGGTATTATGTACTTACACATGTACCCCGTGACTTAGTGTAATGATAACATTGGTAATAAGAGTGATGGCTGGTTCTCGTTACATTCATTTCCATTGGCATGTAGCAGCAGGAGATGAATGTAATGTAGGCTATTGTGTATGTGATATGGGTGTGTGTACTGTATGTGTAATGGTGTCATTTTTTTTTTTATTACCTGCAGCCTCTGCATCCATCGGCACCAATCTGTCTGGATCGCTTTGGTGGAGTAGCACTTCAGGATAGATAATCTGCAAAGGAAATGATGGACAGGCATTAGAGACCTTGCATGGACACCTTTATTACCAGCATGTTTCTTTATGTTACAAATAACCCCTAAGATTCACATGGGCGATGGTCACCAATAATTGAATGGGTTCTTTTTGGTATATTTTTTGAAAAATGATTGAATGATATAATAAATATTGTTTCTGACTGAAAACTGCCAAAAATTCTGCTGTTTGGAGGCGTTTCAGCTATGCCAACATGACACCTATGTTTGGGACCACAGCCATGTAAACCTGTAACAAAATCTGCTAAACATTTGTCCAAAACCAGCAGGTGTGGATCTACATGGCCCAGCATCACCAACAATTTCTATCTATGAGCATGACATTTATCTAGTTTACCCTTGCTGGGATATGTAGTTCCACAGCAGCACTATTGTTATGCTAACATTAGAAGAGAGAATTACAGTTATAAAACATTGCAATGTATGTTGTACATGAAATGTGGGCACACTTACCAGTTCGGGGTGGTGTTGGTGGCCTATCTGTATCCGCCACATGGAGCCCAGGAAGCTCCTCTGGTGGGATGATCTGCATTAACTTTTTCTCATATGAGGTGTAGGCAGAGGCGTAACTAATAATTGTGCGCCCCCCTGCCCCCTAAAAAAAAAAAAAAAAAACAAGCAGCGGGGAGCCGTGGGGGGGGGGGGGGGGGGGATTGAGGGGAGAGAGCGTGTGTGTGTGTATGTGTGTGTTTGTGTGCGTGTGTATTTTACCTTGGGCCGCATCCGTCCGCGCCGGGTCCCGGCTACTGCTGCTAACGAGTGACACTTGGAAAATGGCTGCCCCCATACAGCAGACGAAAAACTGTCTGCGGTATGGGGGCAGCCATTTTCCAAGTGTCACTTTTTGTATCAGTGAGAGCAGCGCTGCGGCAATAGCTGGGAGAGCTGGGACCCGGATGGTGCACACAGGCAGCCAGACATTGACTGTCGTCCCGCAGCCCCCCCCGGCGCCCACATACCCTCAGCGCCTCCCCGCCACGGCGGGGGCTGCGGGACGATAGTTACGCCTCTGGGTGTAGGAGACTTTTGGGGATTCCTCCACCAGTCCGTGTAGCCTCTTTGAGCTCAGTAGCCATTTTGGTCTTCAGCTGCCTTTTCATGTAATTGAAACGTTTCTTCACATTTCTGACGATGCATTTGTGACTGCTGACTGCGATGACGCCTCTGTAATGGAGTTCCACATGGCCCTCTTGTGCTGTGCAGTGGTTCTATTACTATGTTTGCCCAGCAGCCGGTCATATACAGGTATAAATTGCCCTGACTAGGGCTGCATTTTCTTCATATGAAAACCGCGCCTTCCGGTCACTTTGGGTGCATCCACTTCATACTTGCCTACTTTTGAAGACTAGTTTCCGGGAGATTATAGTTGGAAATAGAATTTTGCACAGCGCCCCATTGAGGGGGCATGTTATGCTCCACCCAAAGGGCGTGTTTAGTTCCATATATGGATATATTGTGAAAAGAGATTGTGAACATGGCACCTAGAGGTGTGGGTGTGTACTGCTACATCTGCAAGGAATCTTTTAAATGACTTATATCCAAATGTGGATGAGCCCCAAAGCAGTTAGCAAGAGCTACTATACCTGGTAAATTGCTAGGAAATGGCGCTGATGGTTCAATGTAAATGTATCTATCTCTTTTTTCAGAAAATTTTACAGTGTAATGAGGGAGATTGCTGCTATTTCAGGGAGTCTCCTGCAGCATGCAGGAGGGTAGGCAACTATGGTCCACTTTCTCCCTCCTCCTCCAGCTCCTCTGTGGCCATGTCCCCCTCCTCCTCCTCACCTCCATCTTCCTTCTCCTCCTCAGGCCAGTCGACCTCTGAGATGTGGCCCTCCTCTGTGTGGCGAAGAGGTCCTGGGTTAGTGCATGAAATGGGGATGCAAGAAGGTCCTCCACCTCCTCCTGCTGTGCCTGCTCCTCCGGGATCCGGGCTGAGCCAGGCCTTGCTGTGGCCATGCTGCCTGCCACACTGCTGCCTCTCCCTCTCACAGTGCTGCCTGTCAACATTCCTCTGCTGCCTCTCCCCCTGGCTCCTCTGGCGCTGCTGCTGCCTGTCAGTGGTCCACTGCTCCCTCTGCCACCACCACTTACTGCCACTCGACCTCTCCCTGTCATCATTCCTCTCCATGCTCCTTACTCCCTTTCAAAGGTCAAAATGGTGCCTGTGTCCCTTTATATAGGGGGTGTGATGCATAATGTAGGGGACATAGGTGGGCCAATAGGTTAAGGGGTTATTTGGCATGCGGTGACAGTGTTGTAATTAGCACTCCGGTTGGCCCTAAACTCGCACATGACCCGCAGGAAAAATTGCACTTTTATGTGTCATAAAATTGCACCATATAACACCACATCGCATCTCTTTATCACACTTTTTGGCCATATATTCTAGTCCCATTAAATAAGCGGTTTACAAGGGTAAAATGCGATTTCAATAAGTGCGTTGTGCGGCGATATGGTGCGATTTTAAAAAGTGCAATAAAATCGCATTCTATTAAATGTCACCCCATTACTCTGCCTACACCGACTTATATCTCTGCTTATCTCAAAATATATTCCCTCCTGACTTCTCCGCTCTGCACAAGATCTGCGTCTCACTCATCCACACTCATTACTCGCTCCCACTTACACTTGCAGAATTTTTGTCAGGCTGCACCCATCCTATGGAATGCCCTTCCACGCACATTAAGACTCTCCTCTAGCCTCCAAACTTTCAAGCATTCTCTGAAAACTCAACTCTTATCAAGCTTATCATGTTCCGGAACCCCAGACAACCCCCAGTAGCATTCATATCTAATTGCATCCCATCAGGACTTCCATGCTATAGATTCCTATCCTCATGTATCCCTCCTATTATCTCTATAGATTGTAAGCTTGTGAGCAGGGCCCTCCTACCTCTATGTCGGTTTATTTCTACCCAGTTTGTTTAATCACTATTGTTTCAAGTACAACAGAATATGCTGCGTTATATAATAAACTATAAATAATAATAATAAATCCAATAAAACAGGCTAAACACCGCTGATCTATACAGTAGTTTCTGTGGACTGCATGGGCTAGGAAGCAGAATCATAGCTACACCTAGTGGCAGAATTATGAACATTACAATGGATTATTATTATTATGTAGTGTTCATTTTTATTGACATATTTTGGTTTCCAGGACATGGCCAGAATAAAATAATGTTATGTTTAAACATACTTTGGGGTTCTGTAATAAACCTTTAGCCACCACTGAGACTTTGAAAGCACAATAAAAGGTGTATACAGTCTGTCCAATTAGCCCGTTTTCTCCATCGGATGATAGAGCCACAGTTTGACTGATAGGAAGCTGGTGTCTAGGGGTAGAAACTGACTGTTTTCTGGGGGTGTTAAAAAAAAATGCAGGCTCAGACCTAATCACATTTGCACAGATAGCAAAGTCTCTTTGATGTTTTTGGAATTGTGAATGGATTTCTCCTCACAGTTCAGTGTGAATACTCCACAATTAGCGATCCATGCTGAATTCGGCCCATAGTATACAAAGTTCCATACTTGCCTTCTTTTGAAAACTAGTTTCAGGGAGATTATAGTTGGAAATAGAATTTTGCACAGCACCCCATTGAGGGGGCGTGTCATGCTCCACCCAAAGGGTGTGTCTAGCTCCATATATGGGGAAGATTGTGAAAAGAGATTGTGAATGTGGCACCTAGAAGCGTGGGTGTGTACTGCTACATCTGAGAGGAATCTTGTAAAATGACTTATATCCAAATGTAGATGAGCCCCAAAACAGTTAGTAAGAGATACTGTACTTGGTAAAGTGCTGGGAAATGGCGCTGATGATTCAGTGTAAATGTATCTATCTCTCATTCCTTTTTTTCTCCAAAAATGTAACAGTGTTATGTGGGCTAGGTGACATGCGGGAGATTGCTAGACTAATGAGGGAGAGAGGGAGATTTCTGCTATTTCAGGGAGTCTCCTGCAGAAAGCAGGAGGGTAGGCAACTATGCAAAGTTCTTGTATACTATAATTTCTGCTTGTTGCAGATATCGATATTATGTTATTTATATGCCCTTATTGTGACTATAGGGCCTGATTCAGGCCAGTTCACTAGGCTGTACACGAACACATCAGGCCGAACTGAGGAGAAATCATTCAATAGTCAGCTCTTAAAAGCAAAGAGCCTCTCCCAGCATTTGCTCTGGTCCATGGGCAATGACATCCGCTGCCAGAGACCAGGAGACCAGGAGAGACCAATAAGCAACTCTATTTGGAAATTCCTGGGTCGTTAATATTGGGTAAGAGTTGTTTCAAGCACAGCTCACAGGAAAAGACTGGCAAAAACCCTGCTTGCGACCAGGTTAAATATCCCAGGTCACTTTACCAGGAAGTTTTTTTTGTCTTGTAGTTGTTTTCCCGGACAAAAATCCTGGGTATGTGCACGTTCATGTGAAAAAAAAGGGTATTAGTAAATAAATTCCATACACTTTTAATTAATTAAATTATGCTTACCTGTCATCCTTAGGATCCGTTATGTGGTGGTGGTGTTAGACAGGGTTGTATCCACATATTTTATGATTGTAAGCCACCAACACTAATTTTATAAACTTGTTTACTAATAAATTTGACTTGGACCTGAACACCAACCCATGGCACTCCTGCAAGTGCACCAAGGCACCCAGTATGAAATCACTATTGTAGTGTATTAGTGAAGATGGCCCTTGCTTCTCTATGTGAATGATAGGGAGGATAAGATAAGGTTAACATTTTAGATGTTTAACCCTTTGAGTGACAATATCTCAGTGAGAGATGCGCAACATATCCACTAAGAATGCCAGCGTCACTGTTATATCACTTCAAATAAAAAAATGTTGTGTAAAAAAAAAAACCTTATATTTCCTATATAAGGTGAACAATAAAGGACATTATGATGACTAAAAATGTTTGTTATGCAATTTTCACACCTATTTTGACAAATTCACTTGACCCTGGCCCAGTGTTAAATCTAACACAATTATACCCCTTTTACACTGCCCGAAAAATCCGGGTCAGCGGCGGGTCAGACCCGGATCTTCGTCGGTGTAAATCCCTAACGCCGTGTCCCTTTACACGGGACTTCTACCCAGGTCCTGACCTGGGTAGAACACGGCTAGGACCTGGGTAGAGGGCGGTGTAAATGGGAACGCCGGGTCGGACGACCCGGCTCCGATTTACATGAATGGGGAACGTCCAACCTGCGGACCGTAGCGTCCGCAGGTTGGACGGATTGTCAGTCTGACACTGACAGCCGGCGCTGCTGTCTGCTATAATCTGCAGAAAGCAGCGGCGGCGGGGGAGGGAGGTGAATGGATGCCTGTGTGCGGCATCCATTCACCTCCTGTCCAATGGCGGGGGGTGCGCGCGGGGACTGGGGGCAGCCTAGCAGCTTACCTTAGTGCTGGGCTGCCCCCAGCAGCGTTCCGGGTACGGCGGCGTCGATCGGCGCTTGAAGATGACATTGCGCTGTCATCTTCAAGCGCCAGGAAGGGGCGGGAGGGGGCTGTGGGCGTTTAAGCCCGTCCGGTGTAAATGCCCCTAAACACCGGGTCGCACCCGGCTTCAACCAGGGTCCAAAAAGCCGGGTGCGACCCGGCGTTTTGGTCTAAAAGGGGTATTAATCAGAAACTTTGGTTTGTCCATTTCTTTTATTGTGTTAGTGAGAACAGGGCTGTACTGTATTTGATATGATTGTGAGGAGAGGAAACAGTTCATTAGACGATGCAAAATTAAGTAATCATCATTCCAATTTCCTTTGAACTCTCATACAATACCATATATGGTCTAATTCAGACTTGGCCGCTAATGTTAGAATTTGCAGTAGACTGTGAGGAAAAGCCACCACTCAGACAGAAAGAGAAAACGCCCCTTGCTAAATCGTCAGATAATTGCAAAAGGCTCGCTAATCGCTATCCATTTGCAAATCTATGGCAAAAAAATGAAACAGTTTCTGCCATCTGTGCATTTGTGAGTAAGTCAGAGGCTTTCACTAATCAGTATCTGAGACAGGGTGGAACTTAAGTGGTCATCGCCGATGTCACAGACCTTCATCAAAAACACCGGGGAACGCCCGTGTTTTTTTCCACCACACCCACAAAATGGCAGGTTGCCACCCCCAAATGAAAGCTTTCTGTCATGCACATTTTCTGTCCCTAATTTTACCTTGCGCATGCGCAATGCACTTGGGACATATATACGCCTGGGGTAGTAATCTCTAGTCTGAGAGAGCTACCAACAGTTCATGTTTTCCAGATCTCCTCACAGATTCACAAGTGTAGTAATTATCTCCACCTGTGGATCTTTTGAAATGTGTTAGTGAGTAATGAGTGCACCTGTGCAGCAGCTAGGTTGTCTGGAAAATGCGAACTGTTGGTAGCTCTCGAGGACTGTAGTTGGCTACCACTGACATACGCAGTTGTTCGATAATAATAATACTCAAGTGTGAAATAGGTCCATAGTTACAAATGACCGAACAATATGTCGTGCATCATTTGGTAGTTTGTAAAAAGGGCCTCCGACAGTTCCTTATATTGGCAACTGATATATTTGTACATGTTAAGTATGTCCCCCCTTGAATGTCCCATTTCTAGCGTAAACAATCCTAAATGGTTCAATCTATCTTCATACCTTAAATTCTCCATTCCCTTTATTAGCTTCTTTGGACTTTTTCCAGTTCTATGATGTCCTTTTTGTAGTGTGGGGCCCAGAATTGTACTCCATATTCTAGATGTGGTCTAACCAATGTTTTTTACAATGGCATAAGATGCTGCAAACGACTGACAGGAACACACTTACTGGATGATGTGAATGATTTGTTGTTTTAATATGTCGGAAAACAACCAATTGTACAAAACATCGTCTAGTAGTGTGTACCCATGTTAAGGTAGCAATTTAAACAATTTAATGTGCCTCCAACTGAAAATCGGTACACACACACAAAGATTAATCTGTCCATTCTGTCTGGTGGTAATAAAAATCTGGAAATATATATCAGCAAATGACAATCAACCTTTCCTTCAAAACAATGGAAAACAGAAAAAAACAATTGCTTGGATACATTTGACATCAGGGGTGACATTCTATGGGATGAGAGTTTTTCGCACGTCAGTTTTTCGCCCATTATCGCACTTTTTTTAAATCGCATTTTTGCCGTGGATTCGCATATTTAATGTGGTGCGTGTTCTGGCAAGAAAAGTGCGATAATGGGCGAATTTTCGGTATGAAAATGTGCGATTTTTAGGCATGAAAATGTGCGAATTTGAGGTTATGTGCGATTTTGTGTTTGTATAAAAAAAAAAAAATTTGCATGGGGTCCCCCCTCCTGAGCATAACCAGCCCCGGGCTCATTGAACTGGTCCTGGTTCCAAAAATACGGGGGACAAAAAATCTGGGGGTCCCCCGTATTTTGAAACCAGCACCGGGCTCCAACAGCCCGCAGTGTCATGCCACAGCCAGGGGACACATTTTACATAAGGTCCCCCGGCCGTACCATGAGCACCGTGGCTGGTCAGCCTTGGACGGGGTACCTGGAGGAGTGGGGACCCCCCCAATAAAGGGGTCCCCCCCCCCCAGGCTTCACCCGTCCAGGGCTGAAGCCCGGGGCTGTCACCGGCGTCCCTGGCCAGTGGACGCCGGCCTGATGGGGTTAAATTTTTCAATCCTAACATTGCTTTATACAGGAGAACTACAAGTACCAGCAGACCTCCCCCGCAGGCTGGGACTTGGAGAACCACAAGTCCTAGCATGCGGGGCATTAATGGGCCCGCTGGGACTTCTAGTTCACCTGTAAAAAGAATGTTTAAAGAAAACACACACACAGAGAAGTAAAACTTTATTACATATACATCCACCCATCTCACTTTTACACCCACATACTCACCGATCCAGGAGCCAGCGCTGGCCTCCCTTCTGCAGAGCCGGCTACCCCCGCACTGACAGCGGGGACAACCGGCTTTCTCCGATGGAGCTAACAGCTACAGGAACACTATTTTATTCTCCCACTACGCCGTAGTGGATAGTAGGGCATGAAATACCGCCTTTCAGCTAAAAAAAAGGTGAAAAACTAATGTTGACCTTTTGACGAGATGCAGTTAAAACCCCGGCGGTCGGGATCCCGGCATTCAGAATCCCGACCGCCGAAATCCCAACACTTTCTCCCTCCGTGGGTGTCCACGACACCCCTGGAGGGAGAATAAATTAGCGTGCCGAGCATAGCGAGGCACCGGGCCCGCTGCGTGGTGAGCGCAGCGAGCCCGCAAGGGGGGCGATCCACGTCCCCCCCTTGTCGGGATTTCGGCAGTCGGGATTTCGGCGGTCGGGATTCCGGCGTCGGGATTTTGAACGCCGGGATCCCGACCGCCGGGATTTCATACTGAATCCATTTTGACTGTAGACCTTCCCATTGTCCACCTAATGCTTGTGTTGACCTTAGCCATGTCGACCTATTTCAGGTCTCAACCTAAACCATGTGCCTTTCCGTGGTTGACTCAATGCCCGTCGACCTAACTAGGGTCAACCTAGTGACCGTGTCCCCTTTGCTTGTTTCTGCTGATGTCCCATAGTGGGGCGAACAAAAATACACACAGACTATACAAGTATGTGACACCTATACCTTAAATACCTAGGCACCTAACCCTAGGTCTCTGCCACCATAATAATTACCACGGTGTCCTATCCCCTGATGCAACTGTCCTTATTTACCATATACTTGTCCTAAATTGACTTGTACTATTAAGGACCCCATATATTACTGCAACTTCTCCAAGAAGAGAAGTCGCAGCCGATTCCCCTCGATATATCGCATGTGATTTCAGCATCTAGGAGCTCCGATCTGATGCACACGGGATGGCACATCGGAGCGGATCTAAAACACATGTGATTTGCCAGATTTCACCCGATTTCTCAGCCCGATGTATCGGAATCTGGGAAAAATTGCATAAGTGTTTGGCCAGCTTGAGTCTTGTAATTTGTTCATTTATGCAATAATAGGCTAGGAAGAACCCTGGTGGCGCCATATAAATAAATGATAATAATAATACTAATAGTAATAAAATACACTTTCAGCACATAGGCTCTCTTTTAGAGATGTGATAGAAAAATACATGGACTTACTGGCATAGCATTTACTTTAATGTTACTAACAAATGTACAAACTCCTCAAAATAAAAATCCATATTGAAACATCCAAAACACTTTTTTAATTGGAAGCAATCATATTAATGCATTTGTGAGGTCTACATCATCAGCTCGGCTGGACGCTGCCATGACTGTTCGGTATTATAAGTAATACCCTGCTGTACATACTGAAAGCAAAAAGATTATAATGCACACATTGCTGCAAGCATGTAAGCTTACTTAAGCTGTGAACACGCATGTCCAATCATCCGGGGATACAATTTAAGCTCGGACTGTTGACACAATATTACTGGAGACCTGGACACAGATTCAACATCCATGCTATGCATACACACCTGTCCAATTTTGCTGCAGATCTCTAATCTGCATCTGCTGTAACCATCTGGATTGTGTGACCATATACACACCTCTAACATAGGGGTTTATTCTAGTTCATTCTTTCTGACAAAATCCTTCTTAGATGGACAAAACCATGTGCACTGCGGGTGGGGCAGATGTAACTTGTGCAGAGAGAATTAGATTTGGGTGGGGTTTTTCTTCAAAGTGAGATCTCTATTGCAGTGTAAAATAAAGCAGTCAGTATTTTCCCTGCACAGAAACAAAATAACTCACCCAAATCTAATTCTCTCTGCACATGTTACATCTGCCCCCCTGCAGTGCACATGGTTTTGTCCATCTAAGAAGGATTTTGTCAGAAAGAATGAACTAGAATAAACCCCATAGTCTGGTGATTGGCGATCTAGTCTTTTGATTTAACGGCAGATTTAAAAAAAAAAAATTGACAAGATTAGATGATCAGGACTGAATGATACCAGAGGTTGTTTGAGGGAACATACTATATCAATGTCTGGCTAACTAGTAGGTCATGGTTGGTTTGGATGAGAATTGGACAAGTGTGTACCCAGCTTTAGTCATTCCAAGCCAGTGGCTTTAGATAAAAGAGACACTTTTTCAAAACTATGGAAGTAAGCATAATACAAGAAAACACAATGCACACTACAACATGACCAAGGGCTAACTATTTTTGGACATATATTTTTAGAAATGGGCTTTTTTCCATCCGGGAAGTACTATCAAAAAAAAAAAAATTCTTCAGCAATAACAAATAAAGTATCTGTTAATAACTTTTATGTGGTCGATTGAAATAGCTTATGGGCCTTATTCAAATCTGATCGCGGTACAAATTTGTTCTCAAAATGGGTAAAACCATGTGCACTGCAGGTGGGGCAGATGTAACATGTGCAGAGAGAGTTACATGTGGGTGGGGTGTGTTGAAACTGAAATCTAAATTGCAGTGTAAAAATAATGCAGCCAGTATTTATCCTGCACAGAAATAAAATAACTCACACAAATGTAACTCTCTCTATACATGTTACATCTGCCCCACCTGCAGTGCACATGGTTTTGCCCATTTTAAGAACAAATTTGTACTGCGATCAGATCTGAATAAGGCCCCTACATACCCTCCAACATGACCCATTCCATTCGGTACACAATGCTCTGTTCCTGGACGTCCCTGGTAATGTATGATTGCCAGCACCTGTGTGGAACTAGGTAATTGAGTTTCAACACAGGTGATGACAATCATACATTACCAGGGACGTCCAGGAACAGAGCATTGTGTACCGAATGGAATGGGTCATGTTGGAGGGTATGCCCCTACATCTGTAACAGACAACCATATCAAGACAGGGTTTCACATGTGAGGTACAGGGAATGGTGGCCTTCTGTATACTTCTTTATATCAGCATGAACCCTTTCACCACAGCATCAGCAAGCCTATACTTTCGTACATATCTCAATTATATGCTGATGTGTTATTTTCCAAAGGTTTGAGTATGGATATAAAGAGGTGTCTGAGTTAAAGCTGGTGCACACATACAGATATTTTCCGCTAACTATTGTATTACATTTATCCACATCATCATATAAGGAATTCCAAAGACAGCAGTTTGGTTTTAGTTGACCCAAAAGTGAAGTAAAACTGCCAGATAATTATAGAACAGCTGGATCCACAAATTGACCTTAGTATAGGGGATCATTGCTGTGTGTGTGCAATTTATTTCTTAGCAATAAGCAGACATTATTGGGAAGGAATTTGGTTCAGGGTGATGTGCCACCAGGGATCATCCCATTACCATGTAATATAGTTGGATGTTTTTGCAAATTTCCTTGCATGGGGGGAAATGTAAGCAAATAATGGTAACAGAGTGCCTTTGCCCAACCATGTTGCAGCACTCATTACTCAATTACCCCCCCCCCCCCCCCCATACAGTCATTCAGGGATGAAATAACCTTTTTCATAGTCCAAATACCCATTGATAATCTTTCCTAGCTCTTAATTCTTACTGAGTCTCCCCATACATAAAAGACAGCATGGAGGGGCTCAGTGAAAATGGCAGTGAATGTGTGCAAGTGTCTAATAGGCCCTCGTATTTCATAAAAGGACAACTGTCCAGCTTCATAATCCAGATATATTCTGAAACTTTGACAGGAAATATAGTGAGATAATTGGCCTACATCACTGGAATGTATCACTGAGTATTCATTGTTAAATTTACACAGACCCCATGACTTGTTATTATTTCCAATATAAGACTGAACTCCTTTTCTGTCTATACTGGCATAGCACATTCCTACCATCCAATCTCCTGACTCACTAGTCTCCACTTCCCAGTAATGTCTTCCTGAGGAAAAACTCCTGGTGCTTAAAACCTGACAATACTGAAATCTCTCTGGGGTTTCTGGGCGGTACTGGTTTAATTCCGACCAAGATATGGTTTTTAAGTCACCGGATACAGCTACATAATTACCAGCTGTGTTTAGATCGAGTAATATGTCCAGCGATTCTGACACATAGATCCCTCTCTTTACACCAGTCATTATATCAGATAAACCAGCATGTAACGTCACTGAGACAAGACCCTCATCCAGATCACCTACATTATGAACCTTTTTATCATCTCTCTCCCTGTCCTCATTATCTCCCTCCTCAATATCACGCAATTCACCTCTGTAGGATTCCTGGTCATGTAAAATAGTTACTGGATCAGTCAGGTGACACAACTCCTCAATGTGACGCATCTTCCTGAACAGCTCATCTTTTTTTATCTCCAGCTGCTGAATTAGATCAGAGACTGTAAATGAAACCTGCTCTTCCCAACTGTAGATCTCATTCAGGACTCTCTTCTCAAGGATGTATAGCTGTTCTCTAATGTCCTTAAAAACAACATTGACTTGCTTTGTCACACGAGCTGCTTTTTCTTGCACATCTGTCCTCCACTTATGCAAACTCCTGACTCTTTTCTCAGTCCTTTTTTTCTTGACGGTCAACTTCTCCAGTACATTTCTTAACTTATCTCTCTTTTTCTCAAAAGCTGTATTTAAAGGTTCCACAAAGTGTCCCATGTGCTCGCCAAAAGCAATACAAGACACACAAATGCACACACCATCCTTAGAGCAGTAATATTCCAGGATCTTCTTGTGGACGGAGCATTTCATGTTGCCCAGGGATGTGGTGGGATCGGATAAGACGTGTTCTGCTGACTTGCTGTGTACTCTCAAGTGATTCTCGCACAGAGAAGCCTCACACATCAGACAGGATTTAACGGCAGGTACAGGAGAATGAATACAGTAAGTACAGAAGATCCCTGCAGTGTCATATTCTGACTGGGAAGAGAATAAGCATTGTGCTGTGTTACAGAGATGTATGCTCTTCTGCAGTGTTGGTCTCTCCTGAAATCTTTTCTTGCAATCAGGACAGGAATAAACTCCAGACGCTCCCTGTGTGTCCAGCACATCATCAATACAGACCTGGCAGAAGTTGTGGCCACATGTCAGTGTGACGGGATCTGTATAATTATTCAGACAGATGGAGCAGTTCTGTCCCTCTTTGAAGTCAGCAGACGCCATAATTAAAATCAGGAAGTGTCTTTTAGCGTGGAAAATCCAGTTTGATCAGCAATATTTGTTCCAACCACTAAGGAGAATGTTAATTTATCATTTATCCTAACTTTTTGATTTTTAATTAGATATTCCAGAAAAACACAGCATGTTTTCCCTGCGGCTGTCGTCTGCAGAACTGAATGCACAAGCCGTACCTTTTTTTTTTTTCTGTCTCTCTCTCTCTGAGAACGGAACACCAGACTGTCAGCTGCGTTGAATATGGAGCTGTTGCCAGCAGAGTGCGCCATCTTGTGTAAACACAACAGATGACAGGGAGCTTCATTTATAAAAAATGAGTTTCTTTACCATCTGTTTTTGTACACCGTGGGCCTTATACTAGTTCACTCTTTCTGACAAAATTCTTCTTAGATGGACAAAATCATGTGCACTGCAGGGGGGCAGATGTAAAATGTGCAGAGAGAATTAGATTTGGGTGAGTTATTTTGTTTCTGTGCAGTGTAAATACGGGCTGCTTTAATTTTACACTGCAATATAGATCTCACTTTGAAGTAAAACCCCACCCAAATCTAATTCTCTCTGCACAAGTAACATCTGCCCCATCTGCAGTGCACATGGTTTTGTCCATCTAAGAAGGAATTTGTCAGAAAGAGTGAACCAAAATAATCCCCTGCTATACTAAATAGGAGAGGCATTGGAATGAAATGCTTCTTAGTGCATATACAACTTTTTTTTTTTTTCAACTCTGTGTATGAACTAAGCTGATATATTGAACCATAATTTATTTGACACATTTAAGAAGATTTCTCGTGATGATAATCTTCCTGTGATGGAAGACAAAGGGCTGAATTTATTTCATTTAAAATGAAAATGTAGCAACCAAAAAAGATATTGGGCCAGATAAAATGGAGAGTGATTAAACAGCCAGCCAATCAGCTCCTGTATGACATTTTTTAAATACAGTCTGTGACATGGCAGGTAGGAGCTGATTGGCTGGCTGTTTATCACTCTCCATTTTATCACTTTTGAAGCTTAGAGAATCTGGCCCTCTGTCTTTCATTTTCTATAATGTAATAGAGACATTATGGACAGAATGCGATTGGTCACTATGAGAAACATCACCATTTTTAAAAACTTTATAAGAGAAATTGTACTCTTGAAGATGGGTACACCTGGGTTAAGCGCCTCATCCACCATCATGTTGACAGAATGAGCTCTTAGGTAAGCATACACAGGGCCTTATTCTGGTTGAGTTGGATGGTTCCGAATGCGGACGGATGGCCGACGGTTGGTGTTTGCGCATGTGCAGAGGCTTATCTGCGCATGTGCGAACGCCGCGCACGTCCGAAAACGGCGTGAATTCTGTGCAGAAAACGATCGGTTGTAGCAATCCGAACAGGGGATGGAGAGGGGCATGACAGGCTATTTGGGCTCATTACCATATGTGTACGCCCCGCGTTTCATGGGCGTTCCCATGAAAACGCTGGGCGTACGTATGATAATGCGGCCGTGACGCACGTGTGGGGGGCGGACATATGGCATATCCGGATGCCTGCTGTCCGCCCATATCCCTGCTTTTGCACGGAGAAATGCCCAAGTGGTCTGGAGCACTTGGTGCTGCCTGACCACTCGGTCCAGAATTCGATGGTCGGCGACCATCGGAGGATGGGGGAGGTTCCCACAGATGGAGGAGGTGTGCACATGAAAAATCCGCTCGCGGTCCGTTCGGTCGGCATCTTACCGCATTAGGACGGTGTGAGTGATCCCTACGGAAGGCGGGGCTAAGAACACTCGGTTCCTGTCCGAAAACACGCATCCGACCAAACCAACCAGAATAAGGCCCACAGTTACAAATCAGCTGCTCGGGCCAAGCATCACAAGTGGGTGCCATTTGAATTTGCCCATCAAGCTGTGATGTCAGTCCCTGCACCCAGCACATACACACATCCAGATATGCTAATATATCTGCAAACTATATTGGCATCGGCTGTGCTGTAGGGCTGACACAATATGCAGGTCCTTTAACAAGGGGGTCAATGGGGACACCTTTACTGGGCCCTGAAGTTCAGTGGGCCCCAGGGATTAGGGGTAAATAAAAATCCAGTCCAGGTTTTAGAGCAGCAGCAGCAGCAGCAGCAGCAGCAAGAAAACCTGATTTGATCAAAGGGCAGAGGGTCATTGTTTTTGATGGTGGAATAGCTCCCCAAATGATAGGCTGGGGTGTGGGCTTCAGTAGGGACCTGAACAGTTTGAACTATCCTGTGACACCTGCATGCTGCAATGCTGTAACCAAATTTGCTTATGTTGATTACCTATTAAGCTGTTTTGCCTTCTACAAAATAAAGTCCAAGACTTCATCTTTATCCAGTGTATGTGATTCCCTGTCACATTTGGCGCCCATCGTAGGACGTTGCAAACCACAGGAGCCCTGGTAAGACAGTTACCTGTGTTTAAACCTGGCAAGTTTTGTTGTTTGGTTACACACTGTGCAGCTGCCCTGGGAGCCACGCAGTGGCGGAACTCCCGGAGGCAATGGAGTCATCTGCCGCCGGGCGCCAGCCTTAAAGGGGCCACTGGCTCCATTGCCTCCTGGGAGTCCAGCCAGAGATGCTACAGCCCCTGTAAGACAAAGTGCCCCAGCGCAGTGCCCCACTATTATTTGTATTACACTCGCTGCGCTGCTGTGCAGCAGCTGCAGCAGAAAGAGGCTGAGGAGCTCTGGCGGCTGGTGCTTCCCTCCTCCTCAGTCCCCGTGCGCCGTGTGGAGGCGGAAATGTTGGACGCGTCTGGTCCAGTCCCCGGCGCCACGGAGCAGGAGAGTAGTAGCAGCGCCGGCGGCCGGGCACAGTGAGCAGAGCAGCGGAGGCAGGGAGCAGGACTGAAGCAGCAGCTGAGTGGCCGGGAACGTAGGCGCTGGCGGGAGCAGGTGATTAGCGGCACTGCGGCAGCCAGGGACCATGATAAGGGCAGCGGCAGCCGGGACCACATGAGAAGGCCAGTATCAGGTGAGCAAAGGCCGGTATCAGGTGAGCAAAGGCCGGTATCAGCCAGCAGAGGCCGGCCCCTGTGAGCCACTCACTGCTAGTGGGAACAGATCTGCTTCCTCTTCCTACCTTCTCCTGTACCCCTCTCGACTCACCCTCTGCCACCTCGCCCCATTTCACCAAGTCACCGTGACCTCACCCCCTGTCAGCATGCCCCTCTTCCCCTTCTTGCCTCAGCCCATCTCCTCATCCCACCACCTCGCCCCTTATCACCTCAGCCCATCACCTCGCCCCTTCTCACCTCAGCCTGTCACCTTGACCTTTCTCTTCGCAGCCCGTCACCTCACCCCTTCTCACCGCAGCCCATCACCTTGTCCCTTCTCACCTCAGCCCGTCACCTCGACCCTTCTAACCTCAGCCTGTCGCCTTGACCCTTCTCTTCGCAGCCCATCACCTCACCCCTTCTCACTGTAGCCCGTCACCTCACCCCTTCTCACCGCAGCCCATCACCTTGTCCCTTCTCACCGCAGCCCGTCACCTTGTCCCTTCTCACCGCAGCCCATCACCTTGTCCCTTCTCACCTCAGCCCGTCACCTCGCCCCTTCTCACCTCAGCCTGTCACCTTGCCCCTTCTCACAGCAGCCCGTCACCTTGCCCCTTCTCACCGCAGCCCGTCACTTCGCCCCTTCTTACCACAGCATGTTATTTCGGCCCTTCTTGACACAGCCCGTCACCTCGCCCCTTCTTTTCGCAGCCCATCACCTCCCCCTTCTTACCGCAGCCCATCACCTCTCCCACTCTCACCATAGTACATCATCTCGCCCCTTCTCACCTCAGTCAGTCGTCTTGCCCTGTCCCCTCTCGTCTCAGCCCATCACCTCACTCCCTCTTGCCTAAGCCTATCGCCTCACCCCCTCTTGTCTAAGCCTGTCACATCGCCAGCTCTCACCTTCTCCACTTACCTCCCCCATCTCTTAGTCTCACCTCTCTCTCTCACCTGTCTCCCTCTCTTTATCCCCCCCCCATGCTATCTCTTTCCTCTCCATCACCTTTTCTCTCCCCTTTGCTCTCTCTACTACCCCATCTCTATCACGCTCTATCTGCCTGGCAGTTTCTTCTCTTTTTCTATCTCTCTCTGTCTCTCTCTCACCTACTCCCCTCCCTCTACCCCTTCTCTCACTGTCCCTCCATCTTACCTGTCTCTTTATCTCTCTCTGCCCTAGTCTCGCACTCCTCCCTCTCTTGTTCCTTCCCTTTTCTCTATCTGACATGTCTCTCACACCTCTAACTCCTCTTTTTTCATGAAAAAAAAGCTAAAAAGAATGTGTGGGATGCCAATTTATATAAGATGAGGGGTCTCTGGTACCCACACATGTTTTCACTGAGTGCTACCACTGCGCCATGGTGCCCAGAGAACAGTGCCACAATCTAACTCCCTCTGTAACCATATAATCCCTATTAATGGTGCCCCCCCTGCAGAGAGGTGCATGGAAGATGGCATTGAGAAGTTCAGGGGGACGGAAAAGTGCAGGAAAGGAGGGTGAATGGGGGGATGGAGAGGTGGAGGAAGAGAGAGGCGAAGAAGTGATAGGTCAATGAGAGGTGCAAGGAGTGAGAGGTGTAGGGTGAGAGGTCAAAGGAGATGTGGGGGTGACAGACGTAAGGAGAGGTGCAGGGGAGGAGGGAATGAGGTGACAGGGTGACAGAAAGGTGCAGGGAAGGAAGGAGTAAGAGGTGCAGTGGTAACTGGGATGAAGAGGTGGACGGAGTGAGAGGTGTAGGGTTGAACAGTCGATGGTGAGGCGGAGGGGTGACAGATGGAGGTAGAGGAGCAAGGAAGGAGGGAGTGAGAGTAAGTTAAACCATGAATATTTGCTGAAGTCCGTGGCACCGTAGCATATTGCATAATATATAATAAAGTGTGTGTATGGGGGGGGGGGGGCACCAACATTCATCTTGCCTCCGGGCACCTGGGACGAACTTACGCCACTGGAGCCACGAAAGGTTAATTGGAGTGTGTCTCCAATACTGGTAAGCCTGTGCAAACCTCCCCAGTGTGTGCCTGTAGTGCAGTGTTTTTCAACCACTTTGCTGTGGCACACTAGTGTGCCTTGAGCTGTTCTCAAGTGTGCCCCCAGATCTAGAGATGCCCAAACCAGTTTACAGCTACCACCAGTTCAAGTGTAATTTCTGTTCTCTTCTTTTCATTTAAAGGGTCAATGTATTTTATTTATGTTACCTGTGGGGACCAGTGTGATTGTTTTTTATTTGGAGACCAATAGGTTTTTTTTTTTTTCTGTGGGGGCCAATGTGTTTTGCCCTGTGGGGATCTCATGGTGTGCCTTGGCAATTTTTAAATCTTATTTAGTGTGCCGCAAGGTTGAAAATCACTGCTGTAGTGGAAGAACAGCCAGCCTTAAAGGGCCACCATACCACTATAAAAAAAATGTTTTACTGTTTTGTGTTAAGTAGCCAGCAAAGCAGGCAGGAGTTAGCTTAGTCTGTATTGCGAGTCTGGCCCATTATAATAAGACTCCTATGTTTTCCCTTAATGGGGAAAGGCAGGGTAATATGGAGGAATCATTAAAGCGGCTCCTGGCGATTCTATTGCCATTCGCGGTCCTCAGACAGAATGGGGCATGTGCGCACAAGATGCTCGTGTTCCCCATTCTCCCAGAAGCCCTGCTGCCTTCCGCCTGTCTCCCCACTACTGCCTGCTCTGCCCCCTGCCTGCCCCCGCTTTCTGCCCATCTTCCTGAAGCGGAGACGGGCAGGGAAGCCTGCTGTCCCCGTTCTCTGCCACCTTACTGATGGGGACGTGCAAACGAGTGACCTGCTCGCACGTCCCCATTCGCTGGCCCGCACATCGCTGCCCTCTGCCAGCTGGGGGAATCTGGAGAGCGCTCTGCAAGGCTGAGGGCAAGAACATCTGCAAGGAAAGGGACACAGGAGCAGGAGAGGCTTTCGAAGCTCACCCAGCTGACGTCATGGAGGCATTCCTTTGCAAGATTGAGCACATGGCCATCTGTTTGGGATGGCCTATGGAGGAATGTTCTGACAGGCTGGCTCTCTGTTTAACAGGGGAGGCATATAGAGCCTATATGGATATGACTATGGCTGAGTCATGTTCGTATCCTGGCCTTAAGAAGGTTATACTTAGGATTGGAGTGACAGGCCCCAGTAAAGCCCAAGAATGTCATGATTGGTGAGTGGAGGGCTCTGAGCCTTTCAGGATTCCGCTGGCCAAACTAGCCCAGCTGGCAAGGGCCTGGTTGCAGCCAGATAACAACTTTGCAGTGCAAATTGTGGACATAGTCGCACTGGTCAAGGCTATGCGGGTGTTAGACCACTTGGTGCAGCAGTGGGCCATTCAGACTGACCCCCAGACATTTGAGGAGCTAGCAGTGGTGATTGAGCTGCACCAGACCCTGGGAAAATTGAGTAAAGCCAGGTCAGGATTCGTGCCAGTCCAAAAGCACGGAACTTAGGCCCCTGTGATTAAGCCAAATGCTCCACCTCCCACGGTATGCTTTGAATGCGGCAAACCTGGTCATGTATGGCACAACTGACGAAAAACAGGGAGAGCCAATGGATTGCAGTGCGGGAAGAGCAACTCAGCCATTGGTTAGCATGGTGGCTGCACGTGTGCAGAGTCCACACTGTTCTGGATGCTGGTACAGTTGGAAGGCCGGAAGATCTGGGTACTGGTGGATACTGGCAGTGAGCTCACTATTGTCACTGCCAACATGGTTCCTCCAGGACCTGACAAGGTCCTGCCTCCTGTCAGTTTAATGTATATCCATGGCAATGTTGACCAATGCCCATTTGTATACTTACCTCATATTATCCAAGGCTGGCCATTAAATGTGGTAGCTGCTGAGACCTCCAGACCCTTTTATCCATTATTCCTGGGCTGTGACTTCCCAGTGCTACAGGTGCTTCTATAGGAGCTGGTTACATGGCATGACACCAGACAGTCAGCCACTGAGGCGTTTTAGGGGACATAGACTACAAAAGCTTGGCATCTGGGAGAGCTACTGCAGCTACTGAACCACCCCAGGAGACCAAGGCCCAACAGAACCCTGTTAGTGAGAGGATATTATTGCCGGACTTTGGCCAAGATCAACGTCATGATAGCAGTCTGTTACACGCCTTTGAGACAATAATAGTGGTTAATGGTAGGGTGATTGCTGCTTTACCATTAGAGGGTATGCCATATTTTGTAGTGAAAAATGATTTGCTATATCATGTTAGAATAGAATTCCTTTTATTACTACTTTACAGGGGAAAAGAGTAGATCAGTAGTTAGTTCATTGAAAACTTGAGTGGTAGGTATTGGAAGCTGCACATACGCATTTGTGGGGTGGCCATCTAGGGGTGGAAAAAAACACTCCAATGCATATACTGTAGTTAAGGTTCTCAGACAAGAGATTTTGGGGGTCATTCTCATTCCTTCGGTCCTCCGTGCATTCGCCGATGTTGCACGTCTGCGCATGTGCAGACGTAGGGTGCATGCACCCACGGTGAACTTTCAGTTCATCTGGTGCATGCACCCTAGACGGCTTGCTGGGGCGGAGAAGAGCAGGGGGCACCAGGCTGCCCCATTACCATTTGGGAACGACCCAGCGTTCCATGGGCGTTCCCATGAGAATGCTGGGCGTTCTCATGGTAATGAGGCAGTTACGCAGGTGTGGGGGGCGCCCATATCCGACCCAGCGTGCACGCATATGGAAGTGACGTGAAAGTCACTTTTATATGCGTGTTCCTTCCACAACTTTCGATGGTCCGCGATAATGGAAAGATGTGGGAGGTTACCCGCGGCATGCAAATGGATGTTTGTGGTAAACATCTATTTGCAGTCGGCGCGGGCGAACCCGCGCTGCAAAGGGGGGGGCGGGGGCGGACATTCGGCGGGTGGGGTTTGGTGGATTTGTAAGGCTGCAAGTTCGCAGCCTTGCAAATCAACCAGAATAACCCCCAGTGTGCCAGAAGACGGCCCTTTGAACAGAGTTTAGGGCTCCGCTGATACCCCTCCCTATCATTTCCGTACCTTTTGAGCGAATTGGTATGGAACTGATAGGGCCAGTGGAAAAATCTGCTTAAGGGTACCAATACATACTAGTGGTAGTAGATTATGCCACTAGATACCTTGAGGCTATACCCCTGTGTAATATGAAATCTGCCACTATTGTCAGAGAGCTACTAATCCAGTATACCCACTTAGGAATACCGAAGGAGATCCTAATGGACCAAGGTACCCCATTTGTTTCCAAGCTTTGTGCCAGTTGTTACAGTTAGACAGGTTTACAGTCAGTGTACCACCCACAAACATATGTCCTGGTAGAAAGTTTTAATCAAACCCTTAAATAAATGAAAAAATGGTTAAACCTCAGCCTAGTAAGGTAGAATCGGTTCTCACTTGGTCTAATCCTAATTGTAAGTCGCAACTTAGAACATTTCTCGGTCTGGTGGGTTATTACCGCAGGTTCATATGAAATTTCGACACTAGAGCGGCGCCACTAACAGAGTGTCTTAAAAAAAACAGTCTCCAGACAAAATAATGAGGTCTAGACCAGCAGAAACAACTTGGCAAGATTTAAGATGAGCTTTATGTACAGAGCTGGTTTTGCAAGCTCCTGATTTAAAAAAAAACTGTTTGTTTTGCAGACGGATGCCTCTGGGACAGGATTAAGGGTAGTCCTTTCCTAGGAGGAAGATGGAATGTAGAAGCCGATCCTCTACCTTAGCACTCTAAATTACTGCACAGAGAGCACAAGTATTCAACTGTAGAGCAGGAGTACTTAGCAATTAAGTGGGCAGTGGACTCCTTAAACTATTATTTGCTGGTACAAGAGTTTTGTTGGTCACAGATCATGCACCCTTGCAATAGATGCACACAAACAAAGAGATGAATGCTCATGTGACCTGTTGGTTTTTGACCTTAGAGCCAGTTTGAGGTGCGGCATTGTCTGAGGAAAAAGCACCTTAATGCAGATACCCTTTCAAGGTGGTTTGTAAGTCCTGATCCTCCAAGCAACCCTATGGTGAAGCTAGAGGAGGAGGGAGAGGGCGAGGTGGGCAACCTCTGGAAAGTGGTGGAGGGCTGTGCAGATGAAACAACTAAAGGTGGGCGAGGCAGAGAGCTCGCCTGAAAACGTGTTAGCTTCACCAGGGTGGTTAAAGCTAAGGGGGGAAGAGTGTGGCAGGGACATCATCTTCACACATATAAGTATGTATGTGGAGGAAGTATAGAAGTATAACATCTGATCCCTTTCCCCATTTCCCTTCCTTCATATTATTTTCCTTTTCTTTTGTTTCTTCCTCCCCTTTTTCCTTTCCATTAGTATTGTCTATAAATGTTATGATTTTTCAGACAAGATAAATGTTAAATGCTGTTTTGTATCAAATGTAAAACCTAATAAACAATTATGTCCCCCCAAAAAAGGGAGATAGCATTCTTTTTTTTTTTTTTTTATTATTATTTTCTTGTTCTTCTATTGTTAGTTTTCATATGTTGACTTTATTCTATACCTAAATTGAAATGTACACTAATATAATACACCTTGTTATACCAATTGTATATCTCGATGAAGGCTGAATTATACATCTCATTTATGCTATCGTATATATTAACATAATCAAGAGACAGAGAAGCTTTATGTCATTCTTTATTCCAAAATATCGATGTACATTATATTGTTACATATTTCTACAATATGTTATTTTCTTCTTGACACTCGAATATATCATTTAAAACAAATGTACATTTCCTGTATGTTTTTGTAAGTGCTTAATAAAAAATATTTTGGAAAAAAAATAAAATAAAAGTAATTCGGAAGAACCGTCCAGGTTTTAGAACAGCAGCAGGGAAATTGATGTGATCAGGGATGGGCTGATTAGCAGCACCTGTGCTCTGATATATACTTGTTTGTATTATGCATTTTATTTATTGACTGTAGTGCTCAATTATCCACTATCTTATCATATTCACTTTAATATTTGCTATTTTATTCATATGCATCCTCACTCAGTGTGCTATTATTTGTATTTTTGATTACTCTTCTTTCTTGGAGTGTTACCGTTTTTGCACTTCTTGTTTAATCTGTAATAAACCCAATAAAAACTTTTGAAACTAAAAAAAAATGTCGATGACGGCTTCTGCAATGTACTTTCACTCTGAGCTGTGACAGTTTGGAGCTGCTCTCCCTCCCCGCCACCGCGCCAGCTTCCAGTATCGCACCTCCATAGCCGATAATGGGGCGTGCGAGCGTCTGCCGGCTGGCAATGGCGCGGGATGCAGACAGCGGGATGGGAGCCGCCGAGATGAGAGAGGCTCCATCTGTATTTTTACTTTGAGCTTTGACAACTTTTAACACAGAAACGCTCCTACCACCAATATCTGTCTTCACAGCTCCCTCTCTCCATAGCCAGCAAGTTTGAAACAGATCAGTGTCCCTGCAAAATTGCTTTCACTTTCAGTTATAACATCTTTTAGCACACAGTAATTTGGTCTGTGGAGTGGCCTTTAGTCAGAGGTGGTATTTCATCTCATAGAGGTGAGGAGTAGTTAGCCTTTTATGTATATACTGTAGATTAATTGTATATATTATTACATAACATTTTATGGGCCTGATTCTGGATCACTTGCTAAGCAGCAGTATTTTGCTGCTTAGCGAGCCATGTCAAGCCGCCCACCGGGTGTGAGAATGGATGTTTTGCATAAACATCCATTCGCAGGATAATATGCTGGCCCGAAATCATTCAATGGTCACAGACCATCAAATGATTTCTACACTGCTCGCAAATCTAAGTCAGTCTGGGCTCACTTAGAGCCAGATGTATCAAGCTTCAAAAAGTGATAAAGTGGAGAGTGATAAACAGCCAGCCAATCAACTCATACCTGTTATTTTTCAAACCCAGCCTGTAACATGACAGGTAGGAGCTGATTGGTTGTTTGTTTATCACTCTCCATGTTATCACTTTTGAAGCTTGATACATCTGGTACTTAGACTTTCGGCGTCCTGGTCTGAGAACTGGGCAAGCAGCTGACGTCCTGTGACGTCAGACGTCAGCCGCCCGCCCCGGCAGTCAAGTGCCCACCAGTGTTTGCATGTGGATGCCCAGCTTTTCCTGGGCACACCCAGCATTTTATTGGGTACGCCTGGGCGTATCCTTTTGCCTCACCCAAAATGGCCACCTCCATATGGGAGACAGTTTTAATCTCTATACCCTTCACAAAGGACATCTTGAATGAGACATATTTTAGAAACTTACAGACTTTGTTTTTCTGCGATTCATGATATAATTAATCCCCCTGTCTGCAATTTAGTTAGTGTATTAGGGGTTAGTTTCAGGGTCTGGGTTGGGTATTACAGAAAGGGTAGATTTAGCAGTTTGGATTAAGGTTTAGGGTGATACAGAGCCGGCCCTAGCCTAAATGACGCCCTAGGCAAGATTTTGGCTGGTGCCCCCTAGCATCATCACTAGTTCCGCCTCTGACCCTGCTCCCCTTTCCCAGCACCATCAACCCTCATCATAGCAATCATAATTCTGGTGCTCCTACCAGCAATATTTTAAATAGAAACAGTGCACACATTCGGTGCACAGCCCAAACAGGGGTGTGTTCTTGCTGGGAAGGGGCATGGCTACCCAATAGTACCCCCAATTCAAATTATGCCACACAATAGTGCAACTTTATTCACATTATATCATGCGATGGTGTCCCTTATTCACGTTACATCACACAGTAGTACCACTTTACATTATGTACATTACTTCTCACATTATTCACATTATACCCTTAGAAAAAAATCCTGAGAAAATATTGTATTTGAAGCACCTCCATGGCCACAATGCAACCCAGCACAAAGCAGTATGTGCTGGGCAGAGGAGAAGAGCTGCAGCTGCTGCTGTCACTTAAGGGGAGGGGGCCCGGGGCCCCCACTGGGCCCTTCCATCAGACTTTGGCCTGGGTAATTTGTACCCCCTACCCCTTTCTCTAGGCACCCCTGATAATACCACACAGTAAAGCCCCTTACACATAACACACATTATTAATGTCTTTATAACCATAATGCCCCTTACACATTCTGCCAACCTTTATTAATGACCTTCATACACATAAAGACACACATAATGCTCCTTACACATATGTTGCACATTATTAATGCCCTTATACACATGACACACATAATGCCCATTACACATATGTTGCACATTATTAATGCCCTTATACACATGACACACATAATGCCTGTTACACGTCGCACATTATTAATGCATTTATACATGACACACATAATGCCCCTTACACATATGCAGAACACTATTGCACAAACCAACCCACCTGCAGACAGCACTCGCACAGCCGCTAACACTGACCTCTGCCTCTGCTTGGATACAGATGTTACCACATACATCTTGCCTCAATGGCCATGCAGATCCTGGCCAGTTCTGCTAACGTTGGGTGCCTTTTTTGCTGAAAATTCATCTTATTTGCATTGTTATGTGACAAGGACACACAAGAAGCTTCCGATGATTAAAATGATATGCGGCATGCCTATATTCTGTGTACGACTGTGGCTGTACCTGCATACGTTACAGTACTATGTTACAGTGATTTCCATGAATACACTATTTCATATGCAGATACAGCCTCACTCAAAAACAGAATATAGGCATGCTGCATATCATTTTAATCAGCAGAAGCTTTTGATGCCCCTAGGCATTCCAAATGCCCTATGCAATTGCCTAGTTTGCCTATGCCTAAGGCCGGCTCTTTGCCTATGCCTAAGGCCGGCTCTGCTAGCATTGGTTTAGTGGATTGAGTTTTGGGGTCTCCAAAGCATGATCTTGCCTAGGGCCCCATGAGGGCTAAATCCGTGTCTGCATGAATATATGCTTTAGGTTTGTAGTAATACTGATTTATGGTTGTCATCTATATTAGTCAAAGCAATCCAGTCTTTTCAGCCAGGGGTCAGCAGCTTGGGGCATGCAGAAAGTACCAGATGCTACTTTTGATAGAAATGCATATACTGTCTGAGGTAACTCTCAGAGGACCATTTCCAAAATGTCATAGGTGTACGACAAGATCATAGCTAACTGCAATAAACACCATTATGTAACAATTTCTTTCACGTCTAGATCATTTACAGATAAGATCATGCAAACAGGTGCATTTTGTCATATAAGGCTCATTGTTGCTTTCAAGTGTGTGGCAAAGTTGTTTTATCATCATCATTTTCAAATAATCATTAGTATTAAAGTATTTCAGTGTTTAGTCATATTTCATTGAAATACTGTATATAATTGGCAGAAAGGGCTACACTCTACGATAGTGTTCTTCGGATTCAGGGGTGGGGGGTCAGCTGTGGGGCAGTATCAGTTGCATTGGTAGACAGTTCCCATATTGACATGAGAACATCGACAAGTTTCAAACTGTCCATGGTTGTTAACCTGAAACTGTTGACAGGTTCACATTGTCATGATATGAAATGTAGACATTCTGAGGATGCTAAATGGGTTAAGCATTACTGGATGGGTTAGTTTGAAAGAAGGGGTTGGGGTGTTAGAGGTAAGCACCAGGGAGAGGGTAAGGAATAAGGGGAGAAATACTATACTGTTCCATAATCGCAAGTATGGAAGCACTGCTAATATATGAAAGAACTAAGACAAGTGAACCGCCACTGTGAGAAGGTAAAAAGTCACTAGGCCACCAGGGCTGGTTTGTTGAAAGTTCATCATGTTGACATGGCCACTGTTGACATGCTGCATGTTGACAGTTTACCCTGTCAACGTTCTCATGCTGACATGCTATCCCAGACCATGTGGGGCTTAACCCTTTCCCTGGTACTCCAAAGAATTTTCTGTGCTGTGTTCCAGTTCGCAGACTTGCAAACCTGGAAAATTTGCGGGAGTGCCTCTTGCCAAGCAGTGCCGCTGAGCTGAGCGCTGTGCTCAGCTTCAGCCACTGCTTACTTCTCCTGGCTAATGTACAAGAAAAGGTTTTAGATATCACCGCGCCAAACCTGGCTGCTGCAACTCGTACACCCCTGGGATACCAACCCCACTTCAAAGCACAACAGAAAAACAAAAGGGGGTGCACAACGATGCGCTGTCAGAGTACAAGGATGGACAATAATTCTCCTTCCTTCTTGGACCGGCGTACTTCCAAGCAGATGGGTTCACACCATAGGATATAAAGAAGATGAGTGTATTAGGACATCTAATCCGTCATATACTTTTAAACGTTGCTTTTTTCTGGTTCAACTGACCTGTGTCACAGGCCCTATGTGCCCATAAAGGTATCTTTGTTAAACACCCGACAACACCTTTCCCATGCAGTGTATGCTCACCTTCTGGCAATGCCCTATATGCATATAAGGGTTTCTTTTACTCCTTGGTCATCTGAAAAATCCACTCCAGGCAAATTCCACGAGTAGTAACAGTTTTTATTCCAGAATACATCCAAGGCAGTAAAAAATTAAAAGAAAAAACAGGTAGCAAATTTTCCTATGTGCCGATTCACCTCCTGACCTACAGCAGACATCCACTTGCCCGGGTACAAACGTGGATGAAAGTTTCCCAATGGTTGGTAAAAATAGGGAATGCAAGCAAAGAGGGATATCAGACACTGGAAAAAAGACTCCTCCACAGCACCGACGCGTTTCGGACCTTGCAGGTCCTTTTTCAAGGTGTGGAGGACATAGCAATGGACACGGTATTTATACCTGTCCAATACACAACATATCAATAAGATCACATAAAACAAGAACCGGATCACTCCGGAATACATGTCAAAAACCTAATTAATTTCACATACACATTCTCAATTTTGGACATGATTACACACAATGTTAATAATAAATGTACATAAACAGTAAATAAGTTTAAATAACAAATACATAGGTCCGCCGTTTGCATAAACATAATGAAATCCAGGTCCATATTTTCATTTAGTATCCAGCAGGGTTCGCGCCGTTTGTAATAGCGCTCTGTGTCCATTTAGCCGGAAGCGGAAGTAACGTGCGCTTCCTGTAGACACTCGTGGAACGCATGACGCTACGTTCTAAGACTCTGCTTCCTGGATCTGTGAACCGCACGTATGGAACGCAGCGGTGAATAGGAATATCGGAGCTTGTATTCTCCTCCTTTCAGTGCAAATATGTGGCGTTATTGATCTCAAAGGATATCCATATTGACATAGAAGAAAAAAATATATAATAGATGTTAAAAATAATCACATCCATATTAATACATCCTAGCGTTTACAACTATGTATATAGGTTGCATCTTTAAAGTGATAGTGACCAAAAAAAACATACAGACATCATATCGTTTTCCTGAACCCGTCTTTTTGTATCACTAATTAAAGTGACGAATGCATAGATGTAAATACATTATTTTATATCACTAATTAAAGTGACGAATGCATAAATGTAAACATATATAGAAGTGCCAGTGCAAATTTGGTTAAAATTAGTAAAAAAGTAAAAAATCTAAAAAATTATTTTATAAAAAGCATTTCAATTCAAAGTCCATATTTAAACCAGTAGGTGACAAAGTTTTTAAAGTATATATGGTCTGCAGAAATATTAAGAAAGGCCTTGAATCCAACAATGTGTCAGATCACTTCAAGAAAGTTCACCAATGCGATATTAAGCATTTGGTGTCTTTTTGTGGAATAAAATTGGTTAAGTCACATTGGCGAGTAAATGATAGCGACCAAAGGCTAGCCAGGACAGAAATGCAGATCATATATACTTTAAAAACGTTGTCACCTACTGGTTTAAATATGGACTTTGAATTGAAATGCTTTTTATAAAATAATTTTTTAGATTTTTTACTTTTTTACTAATTTTAACCAAATTTGCACTGGCACTTCTATATATGTTTACATTTATGCATTCGTCACTTTAATTAGTGATATAAAATAATGTATTTACATCTATGCATTCGTCACTTTAATTAGTGATACAAAAAGACGGGTTCAGGAAAACGATATGATGTCTGTATGTTTTTTTTGGTCACTATCACTTTAAAGATGCAACCTATATACATAGTTGTAAACGCTAGGATGTATTAATATGGATGTGATTATTTTTAACATCTATTATATATTTTTTTCTTCTATGTCAATATGGATATCCTTTGAGATCAATAACGCCACATATTTGCACTGAAAGGAGGAGAATACAAGCTCCGATATTCCTATTCACCGCTGCGTTCCATACGTGCGGGTCACAGATCCAGGAAGCAGAGTCTTAGAACGTAGCGTCATGCGTTCCACGAGTGTCTACAGGAAGCGCACGTTACTTCCGCTTCCGGCTAAATGGACACAGAGCGCTATTACAAACGGCGCGAACCCTGCTGGATACTAAATGAAAATATGGACCTGGATTTCATTATGTTTATGCAAACGGCGGACCTATGTATTTGTTATTTAAACTTATTTACTGTTTATGTACATTTATTATTAACATTGTGTGTAATCATGTCCAAAATTGAGAATGTGTATGTGAAATTAATTAGGTTTTTGACATGTATTCCGGAGTGATCCGGTTCTTGTTTTATGTGATCTTATTGATATGTTGTGTATTGGACAGGTATAAATACCGTGTCCATTGCTATGTCCTCCACACCTTGAAAAAGGACCTGCAAGGTCCGAAACGCGTCGGTGCTGTGGAGGAGTCTTTTTTCCAGTGTCTGATATCCCTCTTTGCTTGCATTCCCTATTTTTACCAACCATTGGGAAACTTTCATCCACGTTTGTACCCGGGCAAGTGGATGTCTGCTGTAGGTCAAATTTGCTGTAGGAAAATTTGCTACCTGTTTTTTCTTTTAATTTTTTACTGCCTTGGATGTATTCTGGAATAAAAACTGTTACTACTCGTGGAATTTGCCTGGAGTGGATTTTTTAGATGACCAAGGAGTAAAAGAAACCCTTATATGCATATAGGGCATTGCCAGAAGGTGAGCATACACTGCATGGGAAAGGTGTTGTCGGGTGTTTAACAAAGATACCTTTATGGGCACATAGGGCCTGTGACACAGGTCAGTTGAACCAGAAAAAAGCAACGTTTAAAAGTATATGACGGATTAGATGTCCTAATACACTCATCTTCTTTATATCCTATGGTGTGAACCCATCTGCTTGGAAGTACGCCGGTCCAAGAAGGAAGGAGAATTATTGTCCATCCTTGTACTCTGACAGCGCATCGTTGTGCACCCCCTTTTGTTTTTCTGTTGTACTTCTCCTGGCTGTTTGCAGTGTGACCTTGCTAACATCAGGCCACACACAGCCGCATTGCCGGGGGCAGGGGTGAGAAGCATCTGATGGAGTGCTCAGCAGCGCTGCCCGACCCCGGGAAACACAGTGCGTTTTTTTTTTTAGGGAGCTCTCACCCCAAAAAACTTGCCCAGTGGGCGAAAAAAACATCACTGAATGGGTTATGCTAGGTACACATTATTCAATTACCAGGCCAACGAGATGATAATTTGCTGAGCGGTTTAATAATTGGATGGTGTTTATGCAGGACCGATGGAGCTTTTTAATGGACAAACATGGTCTTATTGATCTTGTTAAATATACTGGATGAAATTTAATAGGATGAGAGATTCAGAAAGTGAGAGATTTGGTAAGAAATCTGTTTGTTTGTTTGTTTGTTTGTTTGTTTTTTTCAAGCGGCAATCATTTACACTTCAAAATCAAACTGGTTTTGCAATGTAAATGATTGCCGATTTAAAAAACTGGACCTTACCAAATCTCTCACTTTCTGAATCTCTCATCCTATTAAATTTCCCACACAGTGTGTGCTGCACAAACTATATCGTTCCCAATGTTCCAATCCCGTTTTAGAGGTCAAAATAAAATACAACTAAGCAAGAAATTGCTCAGTGTGTATGGGTTGCACACTATCGCCTTCTGTAGTATGGTTGGTGTAAATTCTCCCTGTGCTTGTGTAGGGTTTCCTCCCACAATCCTAAAAATATATTGGTAGATTAATTTGATGCCTTGTGTGTGCATATGAATTGCTCCAATGGGCGACAAGTTTGGGTGCCCAGGTGTTCACACAGGTAGGGGAGGGAGGGGGGCTTGCAGGGGGTGTCATTAGGGGAACGCCAATGGGCATCCCCATGAAAGCACTGGGTCGTTCCCTTGGAACATGGGTGGGCCGATGCCTGGTGGGGGCAGACAGCTAACATCACATGATGTCAGCACCCGCCCTGTCTTCGGCTGACACCGATGGAAATAAAATTCAGTGGACGACCATCAAATGATTTCTCTCCCCTTCGGCTGCATGCGAGAGGATGTGTTCATGTACATCCCCTCGCATTTTACCAAGGGGGTTGGGTGAGGGGGTCATTAAGCTGCTTATATGATGTGTTTACATCCTGCCGCTCCTCCCCCGAATAGCGATATTGGCCGCCTAGTGCCCAATCAGGAGTCACATCCTGTGGCTTTTTTCTCAGTCCGTGGGTTCACGTTGTTCATTTTTGTATTTTGCCAAGTCCCTGGATGCCTACTTGGAAAGAAGAGGACGCTATCTACAACCCCCATGAGTATGGTTTCCTTCCACAGGTACCCACATTGAATTTTCTGCTGGACCGTCGGACGAGGATACCTACCTACGTGTCAAGGTAGGTAAGTATCTTTATAAATGGTCTCAGTGTGTAATAAAGTTATACTTTTATTGTGTTTGTGTTTTATTTCACTATTTGTATTGTTGTGGAACTATAAGTCCCAGCAGTAGTAGTAGTAGTACGTTTATTTATAAGGCGCCGCAAAGTGTCCGAAGCGCCGTACATAGCAAACAAAAAAATTACGAGGTAACGTACAGGGTGTGTTGAAAAATACAGTATAAATAGGGGTATAGCTGGTAGAACTAAAATCAGCATCAGTTCAGAAGTAGGTGTCAAAATTGTCGAGGAGACTGAAGATGAAGTAGAGGAAGGGAAGAACAGGACAGGAGCACAGGTGAGGTAAAGAGGTAGGGTGAGTACGTGAGGAAGAAGGGCCCTACTCATAAGAGTTAACATACTAAAAATAGGTGGGTGGACGAACGAAAAACAATAGGATAAGTAGGAACGGAGGGGAACGGAGGCAGGATAAGAGGATCAAAAGAGGTTAGGAGGAGGGATAGGCTAGTCGAAAAAAGTGGGTTTTGAGGGAGCGCTTGAAGGAGGTAAGGGAATCAGAAAGCCTGATGGGTGGCGGGAGGTTGTTCCAGTGCAGGGGGGCAGCGCGAGAGAAGTCTTGGACACGGGAGTGGGAGGAGGTGATTAGGTGAGAGGTCAGTCGGCGGTCAGTGATGGAGCGAAGAGGACGGGATGGAGTGTGGATAGAGATCAGTGAAGAGAGGTAAGGAGCGGTGGAGGAGGAGAGAGCCTTGTAGGTGGTGGTGAGGAGTTTAAAGAGAACTCGGAAAGGAATGGGGAGCCAGTGAAGAGATAGACAGAGGGGGGAGGCGGAGGTAGAGCGGCGGGAGAGGAAGATGAGCCTAGCAGCAGCGTTGAGAATGGATTGGAGAGGTGCGAGGCGGGTGAGAGGTAGCCCAGAGAGAAGGATATTGCAGTAGTCAAGGCGGGAGATGACAAGAGAGTGAATGAGAATTTTGGTTGCGTCAGTGGAGAGGAATGGTCTGATGCGTGAGATGTTGCGTAGGTGAAAGCGGCAAGACTGTGAGAGAGCATGAATGTGGGGGGTGAAAGAGAGGGATGAGTCAATGATGACACCGAGGCAGCGCGTTTGGTCGGTGGAGGTGATCTCGGTTTCACCAATACTGATGGAGATAGTGGGAGAAGAGGAGATGTTCGAGGGATGGAAGATTAGAAGTTCAGTTTTAGCCATGTTTAGCTTCAGGAAGCGTTGGGTCATCCAGGCTGAGATGGCCGTGAGGCATTCAGAGACCTTGGACAGGAGTGATGGGGATAGGTCGGGGAAAGAGAGATAGATTAGGGTATCATCAGCATAAAGGTGGTAATGAAAACCATAGGAGCTGATGAGGGTGCCCAGAGAGGTGGTGTAGAGAGAGAAGAGGAGAGGGCCAAGGACAGACCCTTGGGGAACACCGACTGGCTGCGGGGTAGTAGGAGAGGAGGAGCTCGGAGTGGAGACGGAGAAGGAGCGATCGGAGAGGTATGAGGTGAACCAGGAGAAGACCGTGCCAGTGATGCCAAAGGAGCGGAGGGTGTTGAGCAGGAGAGGGTGGTCAACAGTGTCAAAGGCAGCCGACAGATCAAGCTGGATGAGGATAGAGAAGAGGCCTTTGGATTTAGCCGATATTAGATCGTTAGTGACTTTGGTCAGGGCAGTTTCAGTGGAATGTAAAGGGCGGAACCCGGATTGGAGGGGGTCGAGAATGGAGTTAGCAGTAAGGTGGCTTAGGAGACGATTATAGGTCAGGCGTTCTAGGAGCTTGGAGGCAAAAGGGAGGAGGGAGATGGGCCTGTAGTTGGATGGAGAGTTGGGGTCCAGATTTGTTTTTTTGAGAATTGGGGAGACAAGAGCGTGTTTGAAGGAGGAAGGGAAGATCCCAGAGGATAGGGAAAGATTAAAGAGGTGAGCCAGGTGAGAGCAGACTGACGGACTGAGACGATGGATAATATTGGAGGGGATAGGATCGAGCGGGCAGGTGGAGGGAGAAGCGGATTGAAGGATAGAGTGGACTTCAGCAGCAGTGGTGGGGTAAAATGAGGACAGGGGTTGGAAGGAGGGGAGTGGGGATGTAGGAGGGGAGGAGGGAGAGGGTGAGGTCATGGCAGCAGTGATGGCAGTCCTGAGAGAGGAGATTTTGGTTGAAAAGTAGGTAGCAAAATCAGCGGCTACGATGGAGGACGGAAGAGCTGGAGGAGGGGGGGAGAGCAAGGAGTTGAAGGTGGCGAAGAGCCTGCGGGGATTGGATGAGGGACTTAAAGTAGGATTCCTTGGCCAGAGCAAGGGCAGAGCTGAAGGAGGAAAGAATGAATTTGAAATGGAGATAATCCGCGAGGGAGCGTGATTTCTTCCAGAAGCACTCAGCAGTGCGAGAGCACTTTTTAAGGAATCGGGTGATAGGCGAGTGCCACGGTTGGGGGTTGGAGCATCGAAGGGGGATAGAGGATGGAGGGCAGGCAGAGTCCAATGCCGAAGATAGGGTGTCATTATAGAGGGAGGCGGCGAGGTTCGGGCAGGACATGGCGGTGATTGGGGCGAGAAGAGGACACAGCGTGTTTGAGAAGGCAGCAAGATCAAGTGTGTTGACGTTATGCCGTGAGACAATGCGCTTGGGAGGGGGAGTGGGAGAGGGGGAAGCAGTGAGGGAGAAGGAGATGAGGTGATGGTCAGAAAGACCCAGCAGGCCCTTTAATGCCCCGCATTACACAATAGTTTGTTCTATTTTTACACATTTAACAGCCTGATGCCCACCGCCCAGGGGCACCGGGGACAACCCCAGGCTTCAGCATGGGCAGGTAAATTCTGGAGGGGAGGACCCCATCATTGGAGGGGGGGGGTCCCCACTTCCCCAGGATCCCTGCCCATGCTGACCAGTCAGGGGTTAAATGCTTTGGCCGGGGGGACTTGTATAAAGTGTCTCCCCCACGGCTGAGGCATTACCCTGCTGGCTAGTTGGGCCCGGTGCTAGGTCTTGAAATATAGGGGACCCCTACTCGTTTTGTCCCCCGTACTTTGGTACCCAGGATCGGCCCTTGAGTGCTGGTTTTAAAAAATCCAGGGGACCCCTAGTCGTTTGCTCTGTGATTTTTTGAAACCAGGACCGTCTCTTTGAGCCCGGGGCTATTTATGCTTAGGAAGGTGGACCCCATGCCAGTTTTTTTTTTTTTACTTTTAAATGTTCTTTTGGACAGAACCATGCACAGCTCGCACTGATCTGTGCTTGGTTCTGTCAAAATTGCCCATCACAACCTGGTCTGTTTGTGTGGCGATTTTTAGTGATGTTTTCCCAAAATTGCATCCCATTAAATTATACTTTTTATTGGAAAAACATCTGGATGCGAATTGAAAAATCGCCACTTCAGAATGTGCGAATTTGTGGCAAAAAGTGCATTTTTACTGCAATCTACATCCCATTAACTTGGCTATTTTGGCAAAACATGCAAATTCAGACTTTTTTGACAAAAATTGTAAAAACCAAATTTACATCCCATTAAACCATCTAAAACAGTATCAATATTTAATTTGCGTGCACTGTTGGGAACCGGACATTGGATGAAGGGGTGGCCCTCAGACAGGTGGCCAGTCCAGCCCTGTACACGTACTCCCCTTAGCCATATCATAGTTGATTAGAATTTTTTTTTAAAGTGCTGGTAGTATATAAAAGGAACAGAGCACAGCACTCCAATATTATGCAAACTCTCTCTCTCTCTCTCTCTCTCTCTCTCTATAAATTATTAACATTGGTTCTGATCCTATGAGAAGACAATCAGAGGTTTTACAGACTAGACAGTAAAGATTGTAAGCAGAACAAAGGGTAGAGAATATTGGGAAAAGCAATCTCGTTAGTTTGAGAAATGCAATATCTTAAGCACACTAGGCGATATATAGTTAACGATACATCAGGAAAATCGGTCAGTGTGTGTGCCCAATATCATTAACGCCACACATCAAAGATTGTAATCTTGCTAGCAGGGCTCTCCTACCTTTTTAATGGTCTGTAAATGTCCAGATTGTTGTATCACTGCTTCCAATTGTAAAGCGCAATGGAATTTGCTGTGCTATATAAGAAACTGTTAATAAATTAAATAAATTAAGGATCCCCTGTCATCTGTACATGTAGCACAATCTGCCAATATCATCAGTGACTGCATATACAGAGCGAGTGACATCACTGATGATATTGTGAACAATATCGGTCAGTCTGTATGCACTATATGGTTCTCCCGTGGCCGATATATTTAACTATATAGGCAGACGCGGTAAATGATAAGTGTGTACCCAGCATTAGTGTCTCACAATTTGGCCACTGGTGGGTCATGTTAACCCTTTAAGTGCCAACATCTGTGAGAAATGTTCAAAATATAGGCTAAAAAGGCCAGCTTCGCTCACATTTGTTATATAAATGCAAATAAAAAAGTTGTGTAAATTTCTTTTATATTTCATATATAAGGTAAACATTACAGGTCATTATGATGCATAAAAATGTTTGCTTGGCAATTTTTACAAATATACTTGGATTAAGGATTAATAAGCAGAGACCTAGGGTGACATTCTATGCTATGCGCTAAATGCCCATGTTTAATTCGCACACCACATCGCCGCAAATCGCCTATTTTGAAATCGCATTTTTCAGCCTAAATGCGCATATTTAATGTGATGCGCATTGGAGGCTGAAAAGTGCGAATAGGGGCGATTTGCAGCGAAGTGGTGCGCTGTTTTTAGTCCTGAAAATGTGCGATTTTCATGTCTGAAAATCGCACATTTGCAGGACAGCGCAAGGTTGTAAAAAAAAAAAACGAGCGCGGGGTCCCCCGCCCGAGTGTAACCAGCCCCGGGCTCACTGAGCCGGTGCTGGTGACATAAAATCAGGGTCCCCGACAAATAGGGGTCCCCTTGATTTTATGAAACCAGCACCGGGCTCAAGGTCCGGCGCTGGTTCCCAAAATACGGGGGACAAAGTGACTAGGGGTCCCCCGTATTTTAAGAACCAGCACCGGACACAACCAGCCAGCAGGGTAATGCCACAGCCGGGGGGAGACTTTTTATACAAGTCCCCCCGGCCAAAGCATTAACCCCCTGGCTGGTCAGCATGGGCAGGGGTCCTGGGGAAGTGGGGACCCCCCCAATGAAGGGGTCCCCCCCCTCCAGGACTTACCAGCCCATGCTGATAGCCCGGGGCTGTCCTCCATGCCCCTGGGCTGTGGGCATGGAGCTGATGCTTTGTGTAAAAAAAAAGAATGATAACTATTGTTTTACACTGGCGAACTATGAGTCCCAGCAAGCCTACCCCGCATGCTGGGACTTGGGGAACCACAAGTCCCAGCATGCGGGGCATTAAAGGGCCCGCTGGCACTTGTAGTTCTGCAGTGTAAAAAATAGTGCACAAAATCACACTGACACCCTGTAAAATAAAACTTTAATACACACAAAACACACACACACTGATACTTACCTACCTTGAGCCCGTAGGTCGGTCCCTGGATCCTGGATTCTTCCTCCGGGGCTCCAGGGCAGAAGAGTCCGGTTCCGGGGCCTTGGTCCTGGTTCCGGGGCTGGTCCTGGGGTTCCGGGGCTCCTGGCGTGAAGAATCCGGGGTCCGGGATCCGTGGTAGTCCAGAGAGGTACCTAAGGAGGGAAATCCAACTCACCTGCTCCCCGGCGGCGACCTCCGGTGACAGCGCTGCTCCCGACTGGTACCCGGCTTAAAGGAGTTTGTCCGGCGCTGAGATGTTTCCTCCTCGCCGTCTCTGAACAGAATGATTTCTCGGCCAATCAGGAGCCGAGAAAGTCGGCTCCTGATTGGCCAGAAATCATTCTGAATATAGACGCCGAGGGAGTAACATCTCAGCTCTGGATGCGCTGAGATGTTACTCCCTCGGCGTCTATATTCAGAATGATTTCTGGCCAATCAGGAGCCGACTTTCTCGGCTCCTGATTGGCCGAGAAATCATTCTGTTCAGAGACGGCGAGGAGGAAACATCTCAGCGCCGGACAAACTCCTTTAAGCCGGGTACCAGTCGGGAGCAGCGCTGTCACCGGAGGTCGCCGCCGGGGAGCAGGTGAGTTGGATTTCCCTCCTTAGGTACCCCTCTGGACTACCACAGATCCCGGACCCCGGATTCTTCACGCCAGGAGCCCCGGAACCCCAGTACCAGCCCCGGAAACAGGACCAAGGCCCCGGAACCGGACTCTTCTGCCCTGGAGCCCCGGAGGAAGAATCCAGGATCCAGGGACCGACCTACGGGCTCAAGGTAGGTAAGTATCAGTGTGTGTGTGTGTGTTTTGTGTGTATTAAAGTTTTATTTTACAGGGTGTCAGTGTGATTTTGTGCACTATTTTTTACACTGCAGAACTACAAGTGCCAGCGGGCCCTTTAATGCCCCGCATGCTGGGACTTGTGGTTCCCCAAGTCCCAGCATGCGGGGTAGGCTTGCTGGGACTCATAGTTCGCCAGTGTAAATCAATAGTTATCATTCTTTTTTTTACACAAAGCATCAGCTCCATGCCCACAGCCCAGGGGCATGGAGGACAGCCCCGGACTATCAGCATGGGCTGGTAAGTCCTGGAGGGGGGGGACCCCTTCATTGGGGGGGTCCCCACTTCCCCAGGACCCCTGCCCATGCTGACCAGCCAGGGGGTTAATGCTTTGGCCGGGGGGACTTGTATAAAAAGTCTCCCCCCGGCTGTGGCATTACCCTGCTGGCTGGTTGTGTCCGGTGCTGGTTCTTAAAATACGGGGGACCCCTAGTCACTTTGTCCCCCGTATTTTGGGAACCAGCGCCGGACCTTGAGCCCGGTGCTGGTTTCATAATATCAAGGGGACCCCTATTTGTCGGGGACCCTGATTTTATGACACCAGCACCGGCTCAGTGAGCCCGGGGCTGGTTACACTCGGGCGGGGGACCCCGCGCTCGTTTTTTTTTTAATTTAACCATTTGTTTTATTTTTTACAGCAGAACCCTGCACGGAACATTGCGATCTGTGCAGGGTTCTGGCTAATTCGCCTAACAGACCCAGGTCTGAAATTAGTGCGAAAATTAGTCACTTAAAAAATGCGATGTGCAAATGCGCATAGCATTAAATAAGCGACTTGTATACTTTTCTGTGCGCAAACATCTGGATGCGATAAAAATGCGAATTAATCTCGCATTTTTATTCACCAGACCTTAACGCACAAAATATGCGATTTCAGCCCCTATGCGCATCCCATTAAATCAACGATTTAATGGGAAAATGCGATATCGCCATTTTGTGGTCTAATTACCGCAAAATAACGATACTCGCATAGCATAGAATGTCACCCCTAGTCCCTCCTGCAGTTAGTTCTACTGTGGATAGGTGGAGACTTTTAAGTCATTCATATACTTCAGGAGCACATATCTCAGACAGTTTGAAAGGCTAAACTGTTTCAGCTAATTTCACATAACGATGTAGGTGTGCTAAGTTAGACTTCTATACATTTTTCACATTGCTCCCTCCCACATTGCAGCATACATGTGAAATTTCTCAGGTGGATTCTAAAAAAATTCTAAACAAGATGAATGGAGATCAGACAGACTAGCATTAAGAGCTATAAATACCATTAATTTCCACAGTGTACACACCCACACATGGAATATTATGGGTGAGGTGAGATGGAAAATAAACGGTTGTCCTGCTGTTTTTACAAGCATAGGCTTGAGCTCCTTAGCCTATCCCTTTCACTTAGTGGCACAAATGTACAGGGTACACATACAGGGAGCTCCGTCAGTAGTTATGTGTTGATCGCTTAGATTGACAGTCATCACACCATGCCATATTTTTCCAGGAGAATGGACTCAGGGTTATTTCAGCCCCATTTCTAAGTAATCCGACTAGATCGCTTAGAAACGGAGCACGGATCGCTCTGTTTGAATGCCCCCCACACATTGCGATCGCCAGCTGGGAAAGACAGTGCCTTTTCTATTAACCCCTTCCCGACACATGACGTATATATACGTCATGAGTCGGTTGCGGGGGAATCAAGCCAGCTCACGGAGTGAGCTGGCTTGAAAGAGAGCAGGTAATGGCTGTATATTACAGCCAGGTACCTGCTCTCACGGCCACGAGCGGCGAGTTCGCCGCTCGTGGCCGTTTAACCCTTTAAGCACCGCGGGCAAAGCGCCCGCAGTGCTTAAATAGCACGCGACGAGATCGGAGGGTGCCGATCGGTTGCCATGGCAGCCAGGGGTCTAATGTAGACCCCTGTGCTGGCCATGTCAGCATACCTATTACATCCTGCCTGAGGCAGGATGTAATAGGAAGTGCTGAAAATCACTATGTTCAGCCATAGAGCTCTATGGCTGAACCTAGTACAGGCGATCGCGCCCCCTAGTGGTCAAGTACACTAGGGGGCCTTGTAGTAAAAGTAAAAAAAAAAAAAAAATATTAAAAGTTCAAATCACCCCCCTTTCCCCATTTCACAAATAAAAATAAAAAAAATAAACATATTTGGTATCGCCGCGTTCCTAAAAGTCCGATCTATTAAAATATAACATTAGTTATCCCACACGGTTAAAGGCGTAAACGGAAAAACATTCCCAACGCCAAAACTACGTTTTTTGGTCGCATCGCCTACCCAAAAAAATGTAACTAAAAGAGATCAGAAAGTCGCACATATCCCATAATGGTATTAATTAAAAAGTACACTTCAGCCCGCAAAAAATGAGCCCTCACCTAGGTCCGTAGGTGGAAAAATAAAAAAGTTATAAGCCGCAGAACATGGCGACGCGACGCAAATTAGAAAAAAACGTAACATTTTCTATTTTTTTTTTAGTGGTAAAACGTAACGAAAACTATATAAGTTTGGTATCACCGGAATCGTAACGACCCATAGAATAAAGATAACCCATCATTTTAAACGAACTATGAACTCCAAAAAAACCGTAACCAGCGCAAAATTGTGGAATTGCGTTTTTTTTTCCTTTTTACCCCACATTGAATTATTTCCTGATTCCCCAGAATATTATACGGTATAGTAAATGGTACCATTAAAAAGTACAACTTGTCCCGCAAAAAAAAAGCCCTCATGTGTCTATATAGCCGGAAAATTAAAAAAGTTACGCTTATTTGAACGCGAGGAGGGAAAAAAAAAAAAAAATTAACAAAAAACGCCCGGTCGGGAAAGGGTTAAGGAACAGAGACTAACAATGTTTTGAAAATGTTGAAAAAAATCTCAAAAAATGTTCATACTGATAAATAAATTTCCACAAAGTTCTATCGGTACTTCTTCATCTTTGCAGCCACTGCTTACACCACAGAACTTACGTAGCGTATGGCGCACCACCCTGGGTACACCCTCCTGTGTCCATGCCACCATCTATTACCTTTAATAAAGTTGTGGCATGCGAAGCGAGCCCATGAGGGGACGATGATGCTATTCTAAAAGCAGCTAATGTAACTGGAGTAAGCGGTGGCCGAAAAGATGAGGAAGTATCGTTTTATTTTGGGATCACGATTTGATCATCAGCTACAAGGAGTTTCACTTTGGACTGTAAAAACTTAGATTATATACAATGACACAGTTTGTTCATTATAAAATATTTTAAACTTTTGTGATCATTTGGGGGGTCATTTGGGTACAGTTGGATTTGCTAAGCAGCAGTTAGTTATAGCACTGTATGATAATGCACCAGGAGGCATCTATTACAAGCTGCAGTAGTAATCCAAGCCATATCCTAGGACGCAGCGTCGGATCTCTCATACCATCAGGTTGCCTAAATCACCTATGGTGCAGTACAAGTAACCCAGTACCAGAGGCCAGGAAATCTCTGTCCCTTAATGAGGATCACTGACCTCTTTCAACCCCCTCTTCCCAACACAGAGGCCATCGCTGCCACCCTCATAGCAGCAGGCTGTCAATTACGGACATGCACATGAGAGTGCTCAAAGCTAAGTGGGATTGTCTTTTAAAATATGAAAGATTTATTAATACAATAAGAACAATATTAACCCTTTGAGTGCCAAGAAAGAGTCCTAAGTATGTTGAAAATGAAAAGGGTTATAAGAATATTTATGGGACTACTTTGAAACATACTTTCCTACCCTCCAGGAATGGCCGTGAGGGTCCCGAATATTGGGTCCCCCTCCCGGCCCTCTGGAAGGGTGGGCAAGCCTCAAACATATAGCGGTGTCCCCCGCAACCCCCCTCCCTCTGCTAATCAAATACCAGCATTTGTGGCTCTTTGGGGAGGGGACAGGGCTAAAATGACACATCATTTATTACCACCCCCTCCCTGAAAAGCTGCAAATCATAGCATTTAAAGGAAAGGGAGCTGGGTATATGGAGGGCAAGTCCCGCCCCCACATCCTGGAAAAGCTGCAGAAAGTCTCCTCTCTGGGCTTTTACTGGAGTAGAGAACATTAAGGTAGGCAAGTATGCTTTGAAATACTAACCCAGCTCCCAGTTCACTGCACATAAACATCACATACTTGCAAACGTCAATGACAGTATTATATGTATTACAGTATATAGCTTCCCTTCTGGACTCACAACATGGTGGGACTGCTATGCTATTATGGTGCCTGTCCTTGTGTTTCCCTCCTAGATCCCTATAGATTGTAAGATTGCAGCAGGGCTCTCCTACCTCCAAGTCTGTCTGTTGTCACTGTATACAATTGTACAGCGCAACGGATTCTGCTGCGCTATAAAAGAAACTGTAAATAAATAAATGACAGCGAGAACTGGATCATAAACCACTTTGCAGGGCCGGTAACAAAAACTGGTACAGATATATCTGCCCCCAACCCAGATTTTGATTACATTAAATGTGTTTTTATGATTAGAAGAATGAATAAAAAATATTCACTATGCAGTATAATAGGGTGCAACATTATGCGTTGTATGGTTCGCTGTGCTGCGTGATGTTACTTCACACATTAGTACTGGTAGTCAGATAGATGACCAGACCAAGGAAGGATTGTGGTCTGTGTAAGGTTCCTTCCAGGAACCCAGGTGGGCAGCCAGCACCTTCATAAAACCATTGCTAGGGCTGACCATTTTGGGTCGAGTCTCTGATTGTCTCTCTGCCATCTCATCTTGGATGTCTTGTCGCCAACTCAAACTCAATATTTCCAAAACGGAATTACTTATATTCCCGCCAACTAAGAACAGTTACCATCCTGACATCTCCATCGCTGTTGACAACTCGATAATCTACCCTACCCCACAAGCTCGTTGCTTAGGGGTCTTCCTCGACTCTGAACTGTCCTTTCTTCCGCACATTCAATCGGTCTCCAAATCATGTTACATGCATCTAAAAAACATATCCAAAATACGACCCTATCTCACACAAGACACTACCAAATCTCTTATACATGCACTCATTATATCCCGCATTGATTATTGCAATAGTCTCCTAACTGGTCTGCCCAAGAACAGACTCTCACCACTGCAATCAATTTTAAATGCTGCTGCCAGGCTGATCTTCCTTGCAAGACGCTCATCGTCTGCCGATCCGCTCTGCCAGTCCCTCCATTGGTTGCCTGTATATTACCATATTCAATATAAAACACTTCTACTTGCATATAAAGCTATTAACCATACTGCACCAGCATATATCTCTGCACTTATCACAAAATATCTCCCATCTTGACCACTACGCGTAGAGTGTCTTCTGATCTTCGTCTCTTCTGCACGGATCACTAGCTCCCATTCACTATTACAGGACTTTCATTGGGCTGCTCCCATCCTATGAAATGCCCTTCCACGCACATTAAGACACTCCACTAGTCTCCAAACTTTCAAGCGTTCCCTGAAAACTCACCTCTTCAGGCAAGCCTATCATATTTAAGTTCTACATGCATAACCCTCCAAGGCACTTCTGTATTATATAGCTTCCCTTCTGGACTTGTAACTGCTATGCTATTACTGGTGCCTGTCCTTGTGTTTCCCCCCTATATCCCTATAGATTGTAAGCTTGCAGCAGGGCCCTCCTACCTCCAAGTCTGTCTGTTGTTGCCCAGTTTGTCTTATTACTGTCTACTATTGTAAAGCGCAACGGAATCTGCTGCGCTATATAAGAAACTGTAAATAAATAATGCTTACAGCCCCTGAGCCTTTCAGGGCCTTGTGGCCCCTCATAAGGTTGGGGCCTTATATGAGGATCCCCCTGGTCCTGCCCCCCTCCTCCCTGCCACTTTGACAAAAGATTTTGTAAAAGGATTGATTGCGGCATTTTCCCAATTAACTGTAAAGTTGTAGAAACATGAATATTCCAGTGATTATTCTTGAAAGAAATACAGCAGGTAACATATGCAGTGTTCTCCCCACACTTTGAATTAACGGGGGGTCACTGTAGCTGTCCTTCTCCTACACCCAGCAGGAATTCACGGTCATGCACCATTTCCCACTTCATATGATTTTCACCTTTTGCACTCTGGCTTCCCACCTTGCACATACTCCATTTATATATAAAATCACTCAGGTTGTTTTGGGACATTATACTAATTTTTGTAAGAAATCTGAAAAATCTGTAATCTCCTTAAAATGTAAGTGTCCTCTGATAAGGATATAGTCATTAAGTCGACACCACTAGGACAACATCAAAAGGTTGACATTGGACGGGTCATTGTTCAGGTGGTATTTCATGCCCCACCATCCACTAGGGTGTGGTGGGAGAATAAAATAGCATGCTGAGTGCAGCAAGCCATGCGTGGGGACGCAGCGCATTTTATCCTGTGTTCATGTCGACATTTCGGTAAAAAAAAAAGTCAACTTTGACTATCAACCTAGACCCATGTCCATATCCCTCTGATATAATCACAGGTGTTCTACAGCAAACATCTGCTTTGCTTTCCATGTTAACCATTGCAATAGTATGAGCCATTGTAGTTTAGGTGCTACACATTGCACAATTTACAGGGAGAGGTATTGCCAGATCCCCTCCCATGAATAAGTACTGTTGCATTTGCTCCCCAATGACCATAGATTAGTGGTTCCCAACCCTGGTCCTCAAGTACCCCCAACAGTGCATGTTTTTCAGGTCACCTGGGAGGTGCACTCATTTAGACACATTTTAAAAAGATCCACATGTGGAGCTAATTATTTTGCCTGTGATTCTGTGTGGAGACATGAAAAAGAAGATTTTGGTACTTACCGATAAATCCTTTTCTCTGAATCAGCAGGAGCCACTGGAGTTAATACACTGGGTTTAGACTTGGGAATGCTGGGAGCTAGGCACACTAAATTTGTTTAGGAGAAGACTAGCTCCTCCCCTCTAATACCCATCAGCCCCAGTTAGAAATTTGACCAACTAGAGGAGATGGAGAACAGTGTAACATACATGCAACATCATGCAACACAAACACTCATAAAACCAGAAACATTGCCTCTCAAATGTCTTACAACACTAACCATAACGGGCAGGCGACACGAGCTGGGAGGGCGTCCAGTGGCTCCTGCTGATTCAGAGAAAAGGATTTATCGGTAAGTACCAAAATCTTCTTTTCTCATTCATGCAGCAGGAGCCACTGGAGTTAATACACTGGGGAGGTTCCAAAGACAGATCCCCGGGCGGGAGAGCTCAGAGGCGTCTGCAGAACCAGCCGGCCAAATGCCGCCGAAGATGAGGCAAAAGTGTCGAACTTACAAAATCAGACAAAGGTGTTTACCGAAGACCAGGTGGCCGCTCTGCAGAGTTGAGTTGCAGAGGCACCACGTCGTGCTCACGGACCTAGTAGAATGTCTTGTTACTGAAGAAGGTGAGGCCTACCCGCCTGGATGTAGGCCTGCCAAATAGTCATCCGAATCCATCTGGCGAGCGTCTGTTTTAAAGCCGGCCAACCGCGGTGGAAGGCATCGTACAAAACAAACAGACAATCAGATTTTCGGATGGAGGCAGTTCTAGTGACCTAGCCTCAGGGCGCGAACCACATTCAATGTCTGACAATTGGGAAAGTCAGCCTGAAGAAGAGGAACCACTAAGGGTTAGTTTACGTGAAATGAGGACATCACCCTAGGTAAGAAGGATGGATGAGTCCTAAGTTCTGCCCTGTCGTCATGGAAAATAAGGTAAGGCGGCTTATAAAACTGCGCACCCTATCCGATGCTAAGGCCCGGACAAGAAGAATTTTCAAACACAAAATTTTGAAGTCTACCTCTTCAAGAGGTTCAAAGGTGTGAGACTGAAGAAATTCCAACACTAAGTTAAGATCGCAAGGTGAAGTAGGAGGTACAAAAAAATAAAAAAATAAAAAAAGGAGGTTGTACCCCAAGCACTCCCTGAAAGAAGGTATGGATATCAGGAATGTAAGGCAGCTTCTGCAGATATTTAAACCCTTTAGAGAGCCCAGACACAAGTCTGCGTCCAATCCTCTCTGAAGAAACAACGATAGGCGAGCCAATTTGAAAAAGCAAAACGGCCAATGCTTGGACGCACACCAGCGTACGACCTCCAGATTCGATGATAATAAGTCACGGAGGACGGCTTCCTGGCTCGCAACATGGTGGGGATCACAGATTGAGGAATCCCTTACTTCTTCAAGACATCGGTTTCGACATCCACGCCGACACATGTAGCTGTGGGAGGTTCTGATGAGTGAACTGGCCCTAGAGGAGAAGGTCTGGTTGCAGCGGAAGCAGATACGGTTTGTCCGCGAGCAAGAGCTGAATGTATGAGAACCAGCTTCTGCGAGGTCAATGAGGAGCGATGAGACCCACGTGAGTACGTTCTAGCTTCAGTCTATTAAGAACTTGTCCTAGAAGAGGAATTGTTGGAAAGAGATAAACGAACCGGAACCCCCCTGGGATTGATAGAGCGTCTACCGCGATGGCATACGGATCTCTGGTCCTTGACACGTACCGTTGTAGTTGGTGGTTGTGGCGAGAGGCCATTAGGTCCACTTTGGGGAGTCCCCCAGCGGTGTATGAATTGCTGAAACACCTCTGGATGCAGATCCTGACGACTGAGAAAGTCGGCTTCCCAGTTGTCGACCCCTGGGATGTGAACTGCCCACAGTATGACCTGCATGCATACGTACCACCTGAGGATCTTGGAGGCCTCAGTTCTGGCCCTCCGACTCTGTGCCTACCTGACGGTTCACGTATGAGACGGCCGTCGCATTGTCCGTCTGAACCTTGATGGACTTGCCCTGCAAGAGACCCTGAGCTGCCACTAGTGCATTGAAAATCGCTCTTAGTTCCAACGCATTTATGGACAACCGACTTTCCAACGGTGTCCAACTGTCCTGCAAATGAAAGACCAGGACCACTACTCCCATGCCTCTCTGGCTGGCCTGACAGGCGGACAATCTGTGAATGGATAGGCGAGATCCCGACCATTGTCTGACGAGGTCCAGGTGAAATTGGCCTAAGGTCAGTGCCGGAAAGGGCGCAACCATCTACCCCAAGAGTTTAGTACAAATGTGTATCTGTACCCTCTTGGGTTGAAGGGCTCGGCGAACCAGATCCTGGATGGCTAAGATCTCTTCGTTAGGTAAGAAGACACTCTGTACCCTTTTGCCCAACCAGAGCCCGAGAAAGAGGATCCTCTGGAATGAAGTGAGGGAGGATTCCCTGAAACTCAGAATTCATCCATGTGAAGTGAGAGTCTCTGCCGTTAACCGGGCAAGCCTTTGTAGGACTGAAGGAGACGGCGTCTTGATGAGCAGGTCGTCCAAGTAGGGAATGAAGGTGACTCCTTGCTGTCGAAGCGAGGCAATCATTACAGACAGGACCTTGGTAAATACCCTGGGAGCTGAAGATAATCCAAATGGCAGGGCCCAGAATTTATAATGATCCCTGCCTATGGCAAAGCGTAGAAAAGCCTGATGAGGTTTCTAGCCCGGCCCCCCCTCAGGTTGGCAGTGTGCAGCCACCATAGTAGAGATAGGAGCACGTAGGTCCTTGATGTCCACTCCCCTGGCTCTAGAGACGCTATCCCCGAATGGATGGACTCAATCTTGAATGAGAGATAGAAAACAAAAAGATTCGGTGGCCTGAGTTTTAGGATGAGCCGAAAGGATCTGTCCGGCTTCGGGACTACCAAGAGGCTGAAATTGAAGCCCCGACCTCTTTCGATTCTTGGGATCGGAATGATGACCTGCGCCTCCAGAAGAGAGCAGACTGCATGTAGTAAGGCTGTCCTGAGAGACCGGACGCCCCGTGGTTACAAACAGATTTGGAGGGGATTGAACAAACTGAATCTTGTAACCCTCTGATACTACTTGTCGAATCCAGCGATCCACGGATATGGTGAGCCACTGGGTTCGAAAATCCAGTAAACGCACCCCCACTTGCGGTCTGCCTACAAATGCCGGGAGACCGCCATGGCACAGGCTTCTGGGGCTTTAGGCTCCTGACGATGGGCTGTGGCCTAAGCTCGAGGAGTTGTTGAGGTCAAAAGGACTGGAACGATGTTCCAGAATATTGTCTGCGAGCTGGCAGAGGAGCCGACGGTAAAAAAAAAAACTGACTTGCCTCCCACGGCCTGAGAAATGCATTTGTCCAATTCTGGACCGAAAAGTATGTCCCCTGAAACTAGGAGACATTACACCTCCCCCTTAGATTCAGCTTGCCATGATCTCAGCCAAAGAGCTTGGCGTGCTAAGACCACATTACCGAAATGCTGGAGGAATTGAGAGCGATGTCCCTGGATGCATCTCTCCAGAACGGTCTGTTCAGCCCCCTTTAGCAGTGGTCTTGTTGACCCACGCTTAATCTATGGCTGGGCGCAGCAGCGTCCCCACTGCCGTATAGATGGTCTGAGAGTAGCTTCGAGCTTTCTGCCCGAGGGATCCTTGAGCGAAGAAGCCCCTGGAACTGGAAAAATAGTTTTCTTCGAAAACCTGGAAACCGACGCATCTACAGCCGGAGGAGTTTTCCATTTTTTCCATGTTCGTAGGAAGAAAAGGAAAAATAGCCCCACGGGGAGAATATACAAACTCAGCACAGTTAGGGCCATGGTGGGAATCGAACCCATGACCACAGTGCTGTGAGGCAGTAATGGGAACCATTACACCATCCGGGCTGTTATGGAACGCTTCACGAATTTGCGTGTCCTCCTTGCGCAGGGGCCATGCTAATCTTCTCTGTATCCTTCTGATTTTAGTATATGTGCTGCCGAAGCAGGCACCTATCCTTTGCGGACAGGTCATATTCCTGTGGCGCCGGTATAGGACCCTCAGGCAAATTGAGTACCTGTCTTTCCGCTACAACAAGAGCCCCACTCCAAAAGGGAGTGGGCTCTGTCTCCAAGGGCAACTACTGTACCTCTTCCCATTCCCCGTCCTCGGCCTCATACTGAGGCTCTTATAGTGGCCATAAAAGGCCTCTTTAGACGGACGGCTGGCAGCCTCTGAGCCGCTGTCAAGGAAAAGGGCTAAAGTCTCTACTAATTTAGAGAGATCAAATGCCCCCCCTTTTTCAGCCCTGCGACTTTCTGCTAAATCCTCAGAGAACTGAGGAAATAGCCCCCCCTGGGGGGGAGGGGAAGAAGTATCCTGCGTCGCAGGAGGGCCTACTATGCACATTTGACACATAGTGGCCTTGCCCCCTGGTGTGTACAGGGTCAATTTAACACCACAGTTAAAGCAGGAAAAAAAAAAAAACACTTTAAGATGGTTTAGTGTTTGACCTGCCCGTCATTTTTAGTGTCCCTGACCATTAACTAAAAGGACACACCAAATCACTCCCTCACAAACACACAACAGGACAGCTATAAGTGGACTGTAGGGCACCAGAGAGGAAGATGCTTAGAAAAGCAGTTACAAAAAAAATAACATACATATATATGTATATATATACCCTATATATCCCTAGAGCCTGCAATCAGCCAGGGAGTGAAGGGTTAACAGGTGCAGGTTAAACCTGACATGAAGCTGTGTGCCTATATAAAATAGGGGAACAGCAGTACTTCAGTCCACACTGACCTGCGTGTTAGGAGAGTGTTTAGCCATGTTGGGCCGCGCCATGCCCGCCTCCGCTGTTACATAGTGATTCCCCGCAACCCCACCAGTCCCCCACCGCTTAAGCGCTGTAATCCAACATGGCGCCGCCGCGAGGGGAGAGCGCGCGCAGACCACGCTTACCCCACACCACGGGTCACAGCCCGTCTGCTGACCAGGAGCAGTGCCCTGTTTAGTGTCAAAAAAGGGTCCAGCACTGCAGCGGCGCGGCTCTACCCTGCAAAACGGCGCACAGAACACACACGCAGGGAGGGAGAAGGAGCAGGGCGCAGGGATCGGATGAGAGTGTACTCACCCCCGGAGGCTGCTTGAGGGATGTATGACGGTCCCTTTGATAGAGGGACCGCAGGAACACCGAAGGTCTGGGCAGAGGCCTTTAGCAGAGGCCCTGACCGACTTGCCTGAATGAAATCCAGGGGCGCCTGTCAGCTCCCGGACCCAAGCTTTTGATATAAGCTGGGAAGGGAGAGAGCATTAAAAAAATAAAAATAAAAACCTATTTGTGCTAAGTGACCTGCAGGAGCAGGAAAACTGTGACTAGCTCCCTTGGGCACAAATTTCTAACTGGGGCTGATGGGTATTAGAGGGGAGGAGCTAGTCTTCTCCTAAACAAATTTAGTGTGCCTAGCTCCCAGCATTCCCAAGTCTAAACCCAGTGTATTAACTCCAGTGGCTCCTGCTGCATGAATGAGAAAATGTGCACTCTTGGGGGTACTTGAGGACCAGTGTTGGGAACCACTGCCATAAATGCACAGAAGGTCTACAGCAGAGGTAGCCAACTCCGGTCCGAGAGCTACCAACAGGTCAAATTTTCCAGGTCTCCTCACAGAATCAGAAGTGAAGTATTTAGCTCCACCTGTGGATCTTTTCAAATGTTTTGCACCTGTGCGGTGAGCTGGAAACCGTGAACTGTTGGACTGGAGTTGGCTACCCCTGGTCTACAGCATGAAGTAAAGTGTGCCCTGATACTGTTACTTTAGCTTACATGTTGATTGGATGGGATCTTATAGCACCTGACTGCATTGAGGCAATGACCAGTTTAGGGGGACCAAAAATATCTTACAGAACTTTGTAGTGCCCAACAGAATAATGCGTCCTTGAGAGAATACATTTCTTCTCCCAGCCTGTTGGAGGTTGCAAGAAGAAATGTGCAAATGTTCCCACAGATCAAGAAGCCACTGGCAAACCAGCCAAGGAACCTTTAGGGCTATTTCACACACTCCGGCTCCTGCTGGTAGGCGAAACCCTGCTCGGCAAAGAGCCGTGCCACACACCGTAGTTAATTGACACAAACGTGTCCATTCACATGGGACGGCCCAGCCGCCGGATCCCACCACTGGACGGGACGGCTGCCGGGCTGTGGCCATCCCCACCATTGTAAACGGCTGTGTGCGGCACGGCTTTCTGGGTGCGTGGGGTTTCGCCGCCCGGCAGGAGCGTGTGACATAGCATACATACATAGCATACAAGCATACATACATTTAAAAAAAAAAACAAAAAAAAAAAACCACACCCAACACTCTTAGCGTTTCGTAAAAGCCGAAACATCGCTATGGACACCTTCTCTACTCTAATGCATCAAATCCATAATTTGGGAAACCCTAAAATTTACAATAGATACTAGCCATTTGTTGACCATGAATGTTGCATTGAACATTCGTAAAAATATTTTGTGAGTCCCAAAGTGCTTCAGAAACTTCATACTAGGAAAATAAGGCAACCATTAAAGCATAGGCTCATATTATAACTGGTCGTTTCAGAGCAAGCATTGTAATGTATTGCTATACTCACATTTTACAACCATACAAATTGATAATGTCCCTTATTTTCAGATACGCTGAATTTTCTGGCCAGCCTACTGAGCCTTCTATAAACTTTCACTTTATAAAAAGTGAATCAGCAGTTTTATGTAGTCAGCTTTCTATGCTATTAATCCTGAATACAGGCAGAGTGCTGATGCATTGGTCTGTAGACTATGAATGGATGTAAAACCCATTCAGAACACTGGCAGCAGCAGCAAGTTCCATTGTGTTATCTGGACCCTTCCTGCATAAACAAGTACATGACCAAAACCTAGAAATCTACCATGAATAGATGTAGAACGGTCACTCACACAGATTATAAATACCACCACTCATTAACAAGAAGAAAACACTTAAGTTTATTTTAAAAAAATGTTTTTAATACAAACTAAATATAAACTATTTCAGCTCTTAACATGTAAGACACTGACTTTATACTTTAACATTTCTTTTATCAAGTATTGCACAATTTAGATACAAAAAAGTTACAATTACATATCTCCATCTTATATAGCAAAAATCTTATTTTGTAACAGAAAATACAACTCTGAAATTACAGTTATCCCTCTATATTATAAGGTACAGTGAGGAATAATCAGATAAACTTTTTGAACAACTGGTGTTTCAAGAACTTTACAGTTTAAGGAAAAAAAATAAAAAAAATAAAATAAAACTCTACATAAAGCTGCTGAAGGAATCACAGATCCGTAAAAATCTTGAAATGTATAATGTAAATATATTTATATATAAAACAAACAGAGTTGGAAAAGTTAATCCCCTTTTTTACATTTAACAATATAATTTCACATCCACCTTCCAGACATGTAGGTGAGTGGGGTATTCCAAGCTTTGTGTGCATACTTTATACATACCAATTTTTCCAATTTAGAAAAAATAATTAGCTTCTTAATACTGTAAGAGGCAATATTCCTTAAAAATGTAGTCAACACAAAGTAGGTTTGCACTTATTCTGGGGAAAAAAAGCTCTATGTGCTTATGCAACCAACCTTTAATGTATGAAGGCTACAAGCTGAGGAAATAAGGAATAAAATCATCACCTTGGGTTCATGCAGCTTGTACAATACTTTGGATATACAGGTCCTATTAGCTTTTAGTTAGCCATAACCGGCTGGAATTGCTGGTTAGTATACTGCACATTGTTCAGGCTGAAGCTTAATCCATCCACCAGCGATTTCTCGTTGAGACCACCGTAAGACGCAAACATGTCAAAGGCATTACTGTATGGTAGTGGGCCGAGGCTTAGAGAGTTGTCAGACCTTCCTTCATCTTGTATACCAGGGAAGATAAATTCCTTAGCATTTGGAGAGAGGGCAGAAGTCTTCTGCTGGAGATTAGTGAGGCCAAGGCCGTAGAGAGAGTGCATGGAGGATGACATACTGCTGCTCTGCTTTAACAAGTTATTGACATTGAAGTTGAACTGGGTTGGTGAGGACCGTGCTATCTTATTACGAGTGTTGCTCTTCATTTTGGTAGAGCCAAACTTGGTGGCAGCAAAAGTGGCAGTTGTAAAGGTTAAAGGCTGATTAGCTCTAGGCATAAATGTTGGACTTACTGTAGCAGAGTCACCAAAAGGAGGCGATGGGGAGCTGGATACAGGAGAAGATTGGTCAGTAATTGGCATGAATGCCTGGGCCTCTGGATTAAAACTGTTCTTAATTTCTTTATCCAGTTCTGAGCCATTCTCATTGGAGTCATCAACATAGAGTACTTTTACTTGTCCCTTCTCACCAATCTGGTAGGAGACTTCTGATGGATCAATCCATACATTAAGGTCCTGAGGAAGGTTCCTGCGGATATCATCGATGTCCAGCCCACTCTCATTGGCTGCTTGCTCAATGACAGGCTCAACCTTTTCTCCTACATGTATGCACCTAAACCCTGATCCTTTGTAAGGTCTATCAGGATACCAGTGGCCTTCATACTTTCTCTTCAGTAATCTTTCCAGTTCTTCTCCAAAAATGTTGACTCGTCTCCGTGGCAGTTTGTTATAGAGATATGAAATGATAAAATTTAATGCTACTTGAATTTCAAGCTGCATATCGGTCTTAAGTCTTGACAAATATAAAGACACTGTCAAAATGGTAGAGGGAATGTATGCGCAACTTTTTTCCTGCAAAAATATAGGAGAAAAAAAAAAGTTATACAAATAAATTGGGGAAAAAAAAAAAAAATAGAAGTAAAAGTTCTGTTTACAACTATAGTTCAACCTACAAGACACACAATGGTCTAGTACATACTGTAGAAAGTCACTGAGTGCATAAAGTCAATATTTGTCTGGCACACTAGTTCCAGGCAAATGTTTCTAGGTATGCATGCATGCAGTATAAACATTATAGATCACAAGACCACAGAGTTCACTGGGTTAACATCTGCCACCTGTAAGTATCAAGGCTCCACATGTTTAGATTCTAAACCTTTTTTTTTTTTTTTTACTGCAGTCATGAAGTACAATCCCTCCCCTCATAATGTAACAATCTTTCAAAGGTAGAAGGCGACCTTTACACATTTGCTAAGTCAGCAAGGGTGGAGTAAGTATCATAACAAAAACTACTTAATAGAACTTGCCAAATTATATATTGGGCTGGAACACACCCTTGCCAGTATTCTACTTAAAAAGGGGGGGGATCAGCTCCCACAAGCTGGAGAGTGGGTGTGTGGAAATATATATTTTCAGAAACACAAATAGGTTATGTCATTGCTTAGTCTAGGGTCACCAATTGGAGTAAGACAAGCCCCAACAAGCCCTGCCAGACACATGCTGAGTTTTCTAGTTCTACCTGGAGCAACTGGATCTCTACAGAGGAATTAGACATGCAGAAACCAATTGTAGGCCACAATGTCATGTTGAATAATAATAACTTTACAACTAAAAATCAATACCCAGGTACAACATAGGGAATGCCTGTGCATGCACTATACATACAGCACACTAGTGTAGCTGATGGAAACTGATCCGTCAATAGTAACACTAATGACACACTGGACGACCATACACACGCACACGCTACGTGACAGCTCCCCTGCTCCCCATACTCACCTACCCCAGCCACCTCCCAGATTTCTTATACACCCCACATTACGCGTCAGGCCTCCCGTAAGGCGAAGTACACCCACAGGCCCGACTGAGGATTCGCCTTAATCTAGCCGATGATACATGCATGACACGAAGGTATGTAGCGTTTTCCACACGTATGTCACTCACGTACTGTGCCCAGACGCCACTGAACACAGACAGCGACTTGCAGGACCGAGCTTACCGTGGAAAGCACCGCCGTCCGAGGGGATTCTGTATGTGACCCTGCCCCCTCTCCGACCGACGTACTTCAATTCCAGCCTGTCAGGTAGATTATTTATATGGAGTCTCCGCCATTCTGAGAACCAGGGGCGGGCAAGAGTGTGCTATTAGCCAATTGAAGAGCGACAGTCGTAAAGTAGAGCTTTGCTATTGGTTAATATAGGTGTCAGTTTAGAGGGAGGAGGAGTGACGTGGAATCATTGGATAAATGCCGCCTTGTGATTAGTGGCCACGTCCACCAATAATTTAAAGTGTTGTTAAATGTGGGTCAGGCAGTGGCAGCTCATTGGGTTTTTGGACAGTCACTCACCGAATACATGAAGGCTCTATTTATAGGAGTGCTGCCAACTGCAATGGGGCTGTCCGTGATCCGTGTGACGTCATGTGTGGCCATGTTACTTATAGATTTACGTACAGGGTATACCACCACCCCTCCCATCACATGTACACGTATTTACCACTACGGTATTCCTCCACATGTAGACGTCTATACCACTCAGTGGTATAGACGTCTACATATATATATATATATATATATATATATATATATATATCATACCTCCCAACATTATCCTCTCCAGGAGGGACACAATGCTCTGCTCCTGGGCTTCCCTGGTAATGTATGATTGCTATCATCTATGGTGATCTAGGTATGGTGTTTTGCTTCGCTCGCCACAATCACTTTACTTTACTAAAGGTAATGGATGGTGGTATGGACCCAGTGTAGTGCGGGTTATGCTACATAAGGTATGGAGCCGTATGCTGTGGCCACAATGATGAGGACATACTATATCGAGCTGTAACCCTGTACACGTATATACATCTACTAGGTGATAAATCGCTCCCTTTTCACACCGTCATAGGGGGCTACGCCCCATAAAATTTACAAATAAAGGTTTTTTTTAAATTATGTTCCTATTTTGGTGAATTGTGTGTGAGGGTGGGTGGTGTGGGTTAGGGGTATGTTGGGTTATGGATTTTGTTGGAGTGCTGTAAGTTTAGGTAGGTGTAAATTGCATGCGTTGGTGGTAGAGTGCAGGGTTGCCTACCCTCCTGGAATGGCGGGGAGGATCCCGAAAATCGGGTCCTCCTCCCGGCCCCCCGGAAAAGTGGGCAACCCTCCCAGATCTGGGGGACCCCCACGCCACCCCCCGATTGCAGTGTCTTCCCCCATACCTCTGGGTTTAAATGCGGCAATCCGCTGGTCTCAGAGGAGGAGGCGGAGCTAAAATGTCCACATCGCGTCATTTTAGCCCCGCCCTCTCCACATAGATACGTGAATTGGGGTTTTTAACATCCTGGGGGCGGGGCTTAATGATGTAACGCTCCAGCCCCACCCTCCAAAACTGCAGCTGGAAGTCTCCTCTCCGGGCTTCTCCCGGAGAGGAGACAGAAAAAGTCGGCAACCCTGGTATAGTGGTGGAAAGAGAGTGTATGTGTGGTATTAGTTTTGGGTGGGGGGTGGATTGTGGTAGCATTAAGGGTTGTTATTTGTTGTGCTGCAGGCTAGGTAGCATATGTACAGAGTGTAGGCGTTGTTACAATAGTGTCCAAAAGTTACCTGTGAGCCGTTGGTGGTATAGTGGGCAGTGTTGTCTCTTGTTGGGTGCCGGGCTGGCGTCGGTGGAGAGGCAGGTGTGAGGGGAGTGGGAGCTTAGTGTGCACGACAGGTGGTGGTGTCAGGCATCGGGCACAGTAGTATCGCGGCTGGAGGGGGTGTCAGTCATCGGGTGCAGGGTCAAGGCGCCTGTGGTGGTGTGAGCGGACAAGGATGGCGGCAGGAGGATGCAGCGGGCGCACAGGGCTGCACTGTGTGTGCGGAGCGTGCTGAGGTGGCACTGGGAGTTCCCGCGAGAGTGGGATAGTGCTGACTTAAACGTGTGGGGCGTGCGCGAGATCCCGCGAGACAGGGGTGAGTGCAGGTGCCGGGGCAGAGTGATAAAGTTATATATGTGCCTACATGTGTCTGTGGGTATTATAGGTGTGTGGTATTGCGGGGGGTGTAGTGCAGGCAGGCAGGGGCCAATATGTGTGTATTATCTCTTATATGTTTGGCTACATGTGTGTGTGTGTGTGTGTGTGTGTGTGTATTATGTGTGGTGTGCGTGTATAAGGCTGGGTGGGGGGGTGGAGTTTCATGTGTGACCGCGCCCAGCGTTATAGACACACTCTCAGGATGATTGAGACATGTAGCCTAAAATATAAGAGATTGGGTGTAACATCAAACAATTGATGGGTATATACCTGTACTAACTCAATATAACACCACAACATGTGTGTGTACATATATTATTGAATATACACCACTTGTACGCATATAAATAACTATGGAGTATAACAACATATACACATACCATATGCGTATAGAATTCCAGGGAATTGGGCAGGCAGCAGACATCCTGATATGCCAGCTGTCCGCCTCCCTCCCCCCCACAAACGCATCAGCATGTGTACGGCCAGCGTTTTCATGGGAACGCCCATGAAACACTGGGCGTTCACATATCCCAGGCTGGCACCCCACGTCCCTCTTCACCCCCTGCTCGAAAGGCTAGGAGTGTGCACTCCGCAAACATACTTTTCGCCAAGTTTGCACACTCCTAGTGTATACACGTGCAGAAATGCTGCTGCGCATACGCAAAAACAGCGGTCCCAGTGCAAATTCGTGCCCGAGCGAGTCAACCAGAATAAGGGTCCATATACAAACATATACCTCTACTGAGTATAACACCATAGCATGTATATAAATAATATACCATAGCACCTCCCAACTTTTCACAACCTTGTGGGACAAATTCTCCAGAGCACGCCCAAAATCATACTCTCCAACACAACCCATTTATTAGGTACAAAATACTCTGGTGAAACACCCTTCCCATCAATGAAGTAGTTCAACACAGGTGATGGCATTCATACATTAAGAGGGAAGTCTAGAAGCAGAGCATTTTGTATCTAATGGAACGGGTCATGTTTTAGGGCATGCAAAATCAGGGGGCATGGCCTATGATTGCGGCACCTCTGCAAGACAATGCCTCATTTTTGTCGCTGTGGGGCCATGGCCAGCTCTCTATAGGTTGCTGGCATGCCCACTGTCTCTATCTCCCAGTGAAAAGACTGCTAAGCAGAGCAGCGAGGGACGGAGGGTCTCCCAACTGTCCCTCTCCACAATGGGACACTGTTGGCAGCAGGACATTCACAAAAAAGTGTGAATGTCCCATGAAAATGGGGTTAGTTGGGAGGTACTGTATGAATATACCTCTTCCAAGTATAACACAATATATGCACACACATACTGTATACTTCAAGTGGGTATAACGCCACACCGTGTACATTTGCACTTCTTGGTCAAAAAGTTCATAACACATGAACACCGCACCTATATATGCATGCTGAGATATTGCAAAACTACGACTTTATTATATATAGTTGGTCCCCACCTTTCTACCTTAACGACTCTGCACTTCAAACTTCACAGTAACAGGAGTTGACCTGGACAGCAGTAGCAGGGCAGAAATTTGACAAGTGATAAGTTAAATGTCAAAGAGTTCATCAATATGACCCCATCTATTGGCTGCATGCTTTATTTTATGCACTTTTTAGCAATGGGTGTGGCAGAAATAGCAAAGTGTAGTCCACATATTTTTGGTCATGCAGTGAATATATCTTTCCTAACTATAATCACGATTCAAAAAAGAATATCCAAGAGGGATATCAAGAAGTCTCCCAGGTGGGGCACAGCCTTCTGGTTCAATGTGATATCTCAGTTAAAACTGAATTTTAATGTTTAAAAGAAGAGGTCTGTTTCAATCAGACCTAAATAACATTGGACAAAGACACAACAACATCAAACATATATCAAATTCCCACTCATTTTTGAAATATGGGAAATAAATAAGTCACTGTTTGTGAGAAAGCAGTGAAATATCAGCTTTTCTGTCTGTTAAAGAATCTGAGTATGAAGGGGAATATTTAGTAAAACCTGTGAGGGTTAATGAAACAACTTCATACTAATAAATCAGACAACTTGCCTCAAAGTTTCTATATGATAATGTCATGTAACAATGTAATTATTTACTAACATCTAGTCAATACAATGTAGCTGCTATGAGAGTTTCAGAGAAAGATAATAAAGAAGATAAGAAATTATACTTGAGATGAATATTACTCAAAAGAGTGGCTGCTACCTGCGCATGTGATGAAGTTCAGTGAATGCACAGTTGAGCGGAACCTATGAGTGTCACAAGTATAGGGATAGGGAAAAAGAGAGGTTTCTGCTGTTGCCAAGGGTAACCGATCAGACCCTCTTGTGTATACAACAGTGCAGAGTCAGAGTTGGCACCTCTGGAAATGAGAGAACCAAATTTAGTAAGAGTAGTAGATAGGTGAAATATCAATCACTATGTTTCCCTAGTGTATGCTGCTGCCCATTGTATACAGTAATAACTGTAGTGAACAATGGGTGAGCGATGACACTCTGGTAGTGAGATATATAGAAAAGTGTTAGGGGTGCGTTTTGGCATGCGGTCCTCAAATGTCCCCAGTTTAAACCCTGTTGTCCAAAATTGACATTGCAGGGAGAACAACACAGGTTCAAAGGTGCACCACTGGGATGCCATTTGCAGGAAAAAGGTAGAACAGAAGTGGGAATTTGATATATGTTTGATGTTGTTGTGTCTTTGTCCAATGTTATTTAGGTCTGATTGAAACAGACCTCTTCTTTTAAACATTAAAATTCAGTTTTAACTGAGATATCACATCGAACAAGAAGGCTGTGCCCCACCCGGGAGACTTCTTGATATCCCTCTTGGATATTCTTTTTTGAATCTACTTACCCTACTCCCAGGGAGCCCCTCCACAACCTTATAAAAAATTATTTAGCCATTTTGTTGTACGGAGCATGCCTTCATACCTTATGACAAATTAATCCTGTGCCCCAGGCCCATCTCCCTTTTTCCCCCCTTTCCCCAAACCATTATCTAACTATAATCACATCATATTTGCTGACAATCTGGCTGCCTATTCCAAGAGGAAGCAGTCAAGTTGGCACAGGGGGATGTGTAAAGGGATATATGATTGTGTTTTGGGATGGAGACGGGGGAGTGACAGTGAGATTGTGTAATCATGACCTCATCTCTGCTACATAGTGAAGCAAGAGATGGGGCCATGATAATGCGATTCAGCTCGACTAGTATCATCGGCACCACCCTGCTGCAAGGGATATGCATGCTACTCCTAGTGGGTGCAGGGGCTTGGCAACTGGCCAGTAAACTTGCAATCTTTTCCCGGGTGGCTGGGAGCTCCACCCAATTATATACATATATACAGTACCTCTAATCAGTCATACACACTTATTTCCATGTATACACAGGGCATTACCATTAGGCAGCTGCCTAGGGTGCTGGGATCTGAGAGGGGTGCCACAGAGTCTGCCTATCACAAAATTAAGGCTATCTATGAGGAAGACATTCTTGTAATTAATGCAGGTGGCAGCTGTAGAATTTGTAAGACTCCACTTCCACACTTTCACTTGAGGGGCTGGAAAGTGGGTATTGGTGGCAAAGTCAAGTTGGGGGTAGTCATTAAATTTACATTTTGCCTAAGGTGCCGAGAAAGCCTTAAGGTGCCCATACATGGTGCGATTATGGGCTGGATTGCATCGCATGCATTTTGCACGTGATGCGATCAGAAGGCAGTACAAAAAGTATGTGCAGCACATACTTTTTGTACTGTGCGATGCTATTGGCCCATGTATGGGCACTTTTACATCAGCCCTGTGTAAACATATCAATATGTATTCTTCTGCTGAGTATAACACCCTTTCAGTTTGCTGCTGTGTCTGCTTTGAGCTCCAGTATCCACAAGGAAATTTGGCCACACACACAAGGCTTAGCCACACACCCCTAGGACCAGCAGGGCCGCCACTAGTAATTTTGGGACCCGGGACTGACCTTCAGTCCGGGCCCTCCCCCCCCCCCCCCCGCACTCGCACCCCCGCCCCCCTTCCCCGGAACTGACCTTAATTCACACTTACTTACCTAGCTGCGGCATCCCACGTCTTTGTGTCCTAGGCTCGGTGCTCTGCAGACTGCACTGTGTATCGTGCATGCCTGGCTGGGGGGCTGCCGGGGGGGGAGGCGGGGGTCGAGGTGTCACTGTGGGCAGCTGCCCGGGCCCCTCCAGAGCTGGGGCCCAGGACAGCTGTACCCACAGCTCCCCCCTGTCGGTGGCCCTAAGGACCAGGAATATAAGCTCATGTAAGCAGTGGTGGCTCCTACCTTATGGTAGGAGAGGGGCTGCCGCTGGCTGCGATGCCAGCACCCCCCCTGCCATCGCCGCTCCTCTTGGTCCCTGCAGCAGCGATCCTGGTGCCTGTACAATGATGACAGGTGTTGGGACCTCTATACTGCGCATGCGGCCAGCTTCTAAGGGCTGCTTCGGCAACAGTCCATAGAAGTGAAATCACATCAGATTTTATGGGCTGCCGCGCAGCAGCCCATACTGGGATCTTGGAGAGAATGAAACACCTCACAATGGGACGGCCTTGGGTGACTGGCAGGTCAAACTTCCAATAGGATGTCCTGCCATGCACAGTGAAGCCAGTGCAGGCTTACAGACTTTGTCTGGCTTCACTACAATAGCGAATTTTACCTGGGGGGCTGCATGTAAGTAATATCTGTATAACCGGATTTGGTTTCTATCACTCTAATCATACCTCCCAACATTTGTGACTCGCTAATCAGGACACTCCGAAAAGGGGGAGTGACCTATGGAAAGGGATGTGGCCTTGCAGATGTCACTTTCTCAGGCCACACCCCCGTTTTTCGCCCCTCTGCATCGCTGAATAGATGCTGTTCCCTTCAGCCTGGGGGACTCCCAACTGCGCCCCTCCCAGCCACGGGACAATGGCGTCTCAGGGCGGAATGCTGGAACGCCCTTATAATTATATTATATCTGACAATATTTATACTTGCAAACTTTATAAAAAAAAAATATACATGACATTCCTTTTCTTTGTGGAAAACGTAGAAACAATTGAGTCCACTTTGTATGAAGCTGCACAACAGCATGAAAGCAGATGAGCAATTCCGTACAAAAATGCAAACGCAGCACGAGCAGAGGCGTAGCGAGGGCGGTGCCGGTGGAGCACCAGCTCCGGGCGCAGGGGACTATCATGGCGCCGGAGCTGTGCCGGCACCGCCAGCTCGCCCGCTCACCTGCGCTCTCTATGCCGCGCCACGCCGCCATCTGCCCCGCTAGCTCCCGGCTCCCCGCTGTGTCCAGGAGACGCGGTGCTATTTAAAATTCACGTCTCCCGCTGGATCGCGCTAGCCAATAGGCGCTTGCGGTCCAGCAGCCAATCAACTGGGGGCTGCTGGACCGCGAGCGCCCATTGGCCAGCGCGGTCCAGCGGGAGATGTGAATTTTAAATAGCAGTGCATGTCTCCGTCCCAGCGCATAGGCGTGCGCACGGGGGTTGCCGGGGTTGCACACCCCCCCCCCCACACGATTGCAGCCAGGGCACTGGCTTTTAACCTTATCTCCGGGGGGGGGGGGGAGGGGGAGGGGGAGAGGACGGGGACTGACTAGCCGCAGCCCAGAGCCTCACCATGAAGGGGGGAGAAAAGGGAGAGGACCCACTGCGTGCTGACGCCTTTGCTGGACAGAAATGCTCCGCACAGAGAGGAGGAGCCGCTGACATTGTGTGATGAAGGAGAGAAACTAATGGTGAGCATCCCAGCATCTGTTTGTCTTTGCCCCCCTCCCAACTCTTCCCTCTGTCTATGCTGCCCCTCCATCCATCTGTGCTCCCCCCTCCCCTCGTCCATCTTTCTATCTATGTTGTTCTATCTGTCCATCTTTGCGCCCCCCCCCCCCCCGTCTGTCCTGCGCCGTATAATATGTAATGGGCATTACAGTGTGTCAACTAATGTGTAATGTGCATCATGTGTGTCAAATAATGTGTAATGGGCACCACAGTGTGTGGCATATGTAATGGGCATCACCATGTGTTGTATAATGGGCATCATGGTCTGAGGCGTAATGTGTAAGTAAGTAAGTAAGTAAGTAAGTTTTATTTATATAGCGCACTTTCTCCAACAGGACTCAAGGCGCTTTACAGACAATAAAAATAACAATGCACATACTGCAATACAAAGGGTTATCAGTACAAGGAACAGGCAACAATGGCAGTACAAATGTACATCACACATACAGATATGCACAAGACGCATTCTAATAAGGGACACGGACATGGGGAACATATTTACCGAGCTGTGCAGTACCCAGGCAGCCATTCAGCGGCGCCACATGGTGATTGCACAGCCAGTAACAGTACTGATATATATAAACTAGATGTACTCTAATGAGGAGCACAGACATGGGGACCATATAATTACTGAGCTGTGCAGCACCCAGTCAGCCAATCAGCGGCGCCACATGGTGATTGCACAGCCAGCTAGGTAGCCAGTAACAGTACTGATATATATACTAGATGTACTCTAATGAGGGTCACAGACATGGGGAACATATCATTACTGAGCTGTGCAGCACCCAGGCAGCCAATCAGCGGCGCCACATGGTGATTGCACCAGCCAGTACTGTACATATAGAACACAAAAGAACAGTACAGGGTACACAGAACTAGTCATAACACAATTAAAGCACAATTCTTAGTACACAATACAGCTGAGATATAAGGAAGTGAATGAGAATAGATGCAGGTATAGATTGTAGATGAGTAAGAGAGCTGTAGTTGAGATATAAGGAAGTGAATGAGAATAGATGCAGGTATAGATTGTAGATGAGTAAGAGAGCTGTAGTTGAAATACAAAAAGAGTGCAGTGAGAACAGGAGGGAGGAGGGGCGCAACATCTAATGGGCATCACGGTGTGAGGCATAATGTGTAATGGGCATCAAGGTGTAAGGCGCAACGTGTAATTGGCATCACAGTGTGAGGCGCAGCGTGTAATACGCATTATGTGTGGCAAAATGTATAATGGGCATTATGGCATGTGGTATACTATGTAATGTCTGTGTGACGTTTAATAGGCATTACGGTTTGTTATATAGTATGTAATGGGCATCAAGTGTGACTTATGTGTAATTGGCAATACAGCATGTGGCTTTATGTGCAATGGGCATTACTGTGTGTGGTATAATGTTAGGCCGCGTCTCCTTTTTGCCACGCAAGAGCCCCGCCTACTACAAATCGGGGGGGGGGGGGGGCGCGAAACATGCCCTTGCTCCGGGCACCGTGGCACCTAGCTACACCGCTGAGCACGAGGTGTCTGTAGAGGTGCTGTGTCTGAGAATGCAGCCTTCTATCACTATCACAACCATCATGCCCAACGGTCTGACTCGTGATGGCAGCAGAATTCTGTCTAATAAGCTGAAAATTACTCAGACTGTCTGTAGGACCTGTGCAGCTGGGCCTGGGAAGTCTGTGCCAGACTTGCAGACCCTAGGCCCCCAAACACTGGAGCCGGCCAAGGGTAGACTGCAAGCAATGATTATGTCACACTTGGTCTTTTGCCTGTACAGACGATATAAAAATATCAGATTTGTAGGGAAACCATCAGGTTTCCCTACAAATCTAAATTGTGCCCTATGTATGCATAAGCAATATTTTATACTTGTCAGCATAATTTGCTTTTATGACATGTAATTAATAACAATTTTATCATAAAATATGTTACCTCAAATTTGGTCTATTGCAAATATAATATTAGAAAACTAGCTAAAAAAAATCAATCAGGTTTTTTTTTTTTTTTCAGATTTTCGTATGGGGTTATATTAACTTCTAGTAAATGTAAGCCTTTGTTTCCAGATATACACAGCTAGGCAGAGACATAGGTAGACATATGATAGCCTGACTAAAGACTTGTGACATTAATGTGTTCATGATACTCCCAGAATGCTAACGTAGGCAGTTGCCTCTTACTCCTATTCCTAGAGCCAGCACTGACTGCTATATCTATATTTGGACTGTGGGTCCATTGATATTTCAATTTGAAGATCAGCTGTAAGTACAGTTTAGATGAAGAATACACCAATACGTTGCTTACTAAATGATAGTTTTTCACTGAAATTTGGTTTATAATAATAACCAATATACAAATGTGCTTAAAAACAAAACAAAAAAAAACTAAACAGGAAAATTTCATGCATGGAATAGAATGGTTAAGGACATGGATAACAAACTGAAGTACCTTTACAAATTCCTCTGCCACTTCCTAGTCCATACCATTAGCATTATTGTATTAAGCCAACACATTGGCATACTTGCTTTCCAAATCTGGGTATATCCATGAGAATCCCACATCTTAGAGGGCTCCTGAAAAAATGGGCCTTGTTCTAGATCACTCTTTCTGACAAAATCCTTCTTAGATGGACAAAACATGTGCACTGCAGGGGGGCAGATGTAACATGTGCAGAGAGAATTAGATTTGGGTGGGGTTTTACTACAAAGTGAGATCTATATTGCAGTGTAAAAATAAAGCAGCCCGTATTTACCCTTCACAGAAACAAAATAACTCACCCAAATCTAATTCTCTCTGCACATTTTACATCTGCCCCCCCTGCAGTGCACATGGTTTTCTTCCATCTAAGAAGGATTTTGTCAGAAAGAGTGAACTAGAATAAGGCCCAATGGCCCAGCCTCCTGCATGCCACATACAGTACTTCTTGAAATGAAGTAGGCATCTGGGGGAATTCGATGATGGGGGTTGCATTGAATAATGGCTCTGCCCTCACTGTGAAATGCTGTGAATGCAGCTTTGAATAGCTGGAAGTGTAGCCACCATGAAGCTATTATTGTGTCACCCCTACATTTCCCAGAGTGGGTTTTTAAACACCGAAAAGCAAGAGCAAAAGCAGGATTTATGTAAGGGGGTCTCCAAATGTTTGATTTTAGGGTTTTTGTTACCAGCCTGTGAAGGATGCATACTTAGCATGTAACAAAGCTACGCTCTCCCCCCTCTCTGGTAAGTGGGAAACCACTTACAAGATGCTCTCTCTGGTGCGATGATTGGGCTAATGTGGCAGGTGCTTTTTTTGGACAAAGACACCCACTGTCAGCTTCTCAGATCCGCCACTTGCATAACAGAGATGCAGCATCGAACCTCCGGTACAGGGACTGCAACCAGCTCTGGGAGATTTGTGTAGCCGTCTGAAGGGTTGGGAGTGGTACCCGGTTTGGGGGAGCTTCCCGTAAATTCCAGGAGAGTAGCCAAGTATGTTGCAGCAGCAAAATCATTAGCTAACTGCACAAACATCAGCTTTAGTTTTATGTCCACCTCTGAATCAGGCCCAAAGTGTCTCAGTGGTATGTGCTCAGCTGGCATCCTGACTACCACCAAGAGACTGGCGGCAGAATCTTGGCAGCAATTAGAATGTCGGGATGCCGATGATAAGTGTACCGGTTAGCTCTACCATCAGGCTTGGGAAGGGGGGGGGGGGGTTAGCTTTAGGCATTATGGGGGGAACTTAATGTTAGGCTGCATGGGGGGGGGTAGTGAAGGTTAGGGTAAGGCTGCAGGGAGGAGGGGAAGGTTTAGGTGGTGAGGGGTAGGGTTAGGCTGCAGGGAGGTGGGGAAGGTTTAGGTGGTGAGAGTTAGGGTTAGGCACTAGTTGGGAGAGTTATGGTCAGGATGTAGGGGGAGGGTTAGGGGGGCAAGGGAAAGGTAAGTATACTTACTGTACCTGACCCCTTTTGGGATTCCCTCCTTCAGGATGTTGACATGGGTATTCTGAATGTTCATCCATATGTATTCCATCTGGGAGATATCATGTATGCAGTTTCCTTAGTGGTCAGATCAGGGGTTCCCAATCTTTATCTAATCACGGCACCCTAGAGTATCAGAATTTTTCCAAGGCACCCCTAGGCCCCCAAAAATATATATCAAATTAAGTAGATTGTGTTTATATGTGCTGCTTAGGTTCAGTTATGTGGTAAAGGGCAGGATTTGGTTCTGATTGTACACATTTTATGATTGGCAGCCACCAGCACTGGTTTTGTCCAGAAATAATTAATCATAAATAATTTAAATTGGTCCTGGATGACCAACTCGAGGCACCCCTGCAAATGTCCCGAGGCACCCCAGGGAGCCTAGGTGCAACCACTGGGCCAGATAATGGTGTTTATTCAATGCTGATCAGATGAGCTATGATGGCAAGTAGTGCCTATTGCTCGCCGTCATAGCCCACCCTATAACCCCTGCACTCGCCGTTTCCACCTCGTTATTTCTAAAAAGCGAGGTGGAAACGGCTTGTGTGGCCATCAAAACAGTGAGGCTCGCAGCTATATGCAGCGGGCTCTCTGCATTAGCCGAGAACCTCGCCGTTCAGAGGACGGTGAGGATTCCCCCAGAACAATCACTAAACATTTTATTATGACATACTTTCTAAACAGATTCATACACTATATTATATATAAAACAAATCCCTTCCTGGACTCCCATTCATTGTATATATGTATGTACAGATTTCAGTCAAGTTAAGACATGCCATCTTGGTTATATTAAGGTTATTCAGATCTTTATCACTAAGTTATATAAAACTGCACAGCTGTTAGAACTCTCCTTATCTCCTTACTATTATTTTATACCGATAGTAAATAATATGGTTTATAATTTCAGACTATTGCTGCAGGAAGACTGGGATCTGGCCAGCAATCCGTCGTTCAGGATGCCGGCAGTCGGAATATCGACACCGGAATCGCAACATAGCTTAGAGGGCCGGTGATGGAGCTCTGAAACCGATGCCAGGTGCTGGTGCCAGACTTCCTACTGTTGGCAAGATGAACGGGTTAGGCACTAATGTGATGCCATGGGGTGGTTCTGCTGGGCTGGCCTGGGGGGCCCTGTGCCCTGGACCTGTCCCAGAGTAGTGTTAGGGACTTGTCCTATTGAGGTAACCTGGATGCGGTGGACAAGCCCATACTAATGGCCATTACTATGCTAATAACCTCAAATGCAATATAGCAAGATATTAAAAGGTCTAGCATATATATTTAGTGTGCACCTGCAAACTCCTCCTCCTGCTTGCTGCACTACAAGTCTCAGCAGGTAGCACCTCATATGTCCAGGGTGTGCAGTTTAGGGCCCCTCCCCCTATGATTGAAGTCAGGCTGCGGGGGGGGGGGGGGGTTTAAGGTTAGGTGCTAGAATGAGAGAAGGTCAAGGTTAGGCTGGGGTGGTCTAGGGGGGGGGAGGGGTTGTGTCATAAGGGAGTGGAGGGTTAGCATACTCTACACCAAACAGATGTACAGTTTCTGTGCATCAGGATGCCACTGTTGGTCTTCTGACCCCTGCCATCCTGTACCCAACCTGGAAGACTATATCCTACATTTGAATAAACACTGCACTGGTGTATTTTACATGCACATTTAAGGTAACAGAGTCCCCAGATTGTGTTGCTGTGATCCATTAATTGATACCACAACAAGTTATGTAGAGCTCTATTTATTATTAATAGTTTAGTGTCTGCGTATCACAGCAATACATAATACAGTTGTGCCAGTCTATACTAAGCAGTGATTTTTCTCCCTCTTACCGGTATCCTAATGCTATCATTGAAGGGTTCTAATAATATACATATGCCCATAATGATTTGCATTATAGGAAATCCTCGTATTACTAATAACAACATCCTTAAAATGTATAGTATACAGGGGCTTATAGCATACAGCATGAGGAGATGCTCACCTGCACTTCGGGGAGTGGAGATGGCACCCCCTCAACACCTAATTTGCAGGTCTATGTTGAGGGTGTGGGTTCTAAAATGATGCAAAATGAAGCAATTTGAGTCATTCTAGACCTGCCCCCTCCCTGGAGAGATGCAATTGCTATTTTTTGATTGAAAGAGGAGGTGGATGGGGGTATCTGTGGGCATACAGCAGTATTGCCTACCTTTCCAGGTGGCCGGGAGGGCCACCCAATTTTAGGGTGCCTCCTGTACATTCTGGGAGGAGGGTTAGCAAGTATGCCTAATGGGCCCTACACACATTGCGATGTGTGCAGGGCTACCTAGCTATGCTAGGTCAGGCTGTGCTGCACCGCTATTGCCTAGCACACAGAGCTGACAGCCCACACACAGAGCGAGCTGTCAGCTCTGTGTGCTAAGCTAAGCGAGCAGACAGCGCCAGTGTTCTCCTGTGGGAGAACACTGCCGATGCCGAGATTGATGGACACTGTCCATCAATCTCGGCCAGCGATAAAGACGCGCGGGGACGCGCACGGATGCCGATACAGCCCCCACACATACACCGATGTGAGGGCATTTGCTAAGCGACTTTGCCAAACTAAGCAAAATCGCTTAGAAAATGCCTTAATATCGGCATGTGTGTAGGCCGTATTACAGTTTATTGAAACAGTGCTTCATTCCTTCAGAAAATGTAGTACATTAAAAGCTATTATCTCACTATATCTGCAGGTCTTTATTTTGCCATAGAATAAAGAAAAGTAAAAAAAATATTGTTGCTTATTCTAAAACTGTATTCCATTAAGCCCTGGTCGGATTTGTTTATAGTTACCCCTTATTATGGTGGATTATGGTGATATTTCAACTAATTGCAATGCAATACTCATCTTCAATCTTATAGTCAGTCATTCAGCCTCTGCTGTTTAGAGTAATCCTGTGCACCACACTGAACATGGACCACAGACAAAAAAGGAGAGAGTTGTCTGAAAAGATCAGAAAGAAAACTATGAGATTATTAAGTATGAAAAAGCTGAGGGCTATAAGACCAGTGGCTGAACTAGTGGCAGTGAATAGGCCTGCCACAGTGAAGGGGCCCACAGCCACCAGCATTACAATGAATAATTATAACTCATTGTATTCTGCTAGTAAGAAAAAAAATTGAAAAATTCCCATAGCAGCATGGAGGTTAGACAGAGCAGTCCTGCTCCGTCTAACCTCCATGCTGCTATTGGAATTTTTAAAAAATGTTCTTACTAGTCTCACATTTGGGTGTCCTGGAAAACACCCAGAACAATTCCAGGGCTGCATAGGGGGTGCGCAGGGAGACCTAGTTCATCTACCAAACCTCCATTGTATTCTGCTGCCTGCCGCAGGTGCCCAAAACTCAACACAGCTGCTACCTCACACGCCGACTGCCCTGTGTGGCTCCCTTCTGAGGACTTCATCTCAGCTGTGCAGGTGCTTTCTGTTAGCCCTAGAACAGGGGTGTCAAACTCAAATTCATCGGGGGCCGCATCAGCAGTTTGGTCACCCTCAAAGGGCCGGTTGTATAGGACTATGCGTCCACTCTTTATTATCGTAATAAATTATTGTCACTGCATTCAATTATTACTGTTTTGTAAGTAATAACTAGGTCTTAAAGCAGAAACATAGTCATAATAATGACAAGTAGATATTCAAAAGTGCAATTTATTGAAAAATGATTTTTGGTAACAAACAGCACAGAGTCTTGTCACATGGTGGCTTGGTGGGCTGTATTGCTGGTGGCATATTGAAATAAGCATATTTCAAATACTTATTTATTAAATAAGTACATTAAATATACTTATTTCAATATGCCACCAGCAGCCCACCAAGCCACCATGTGACAAGACTCTGTGCTGCAGCGTGCAGCAGGTGAGTCACACCATAGCCAGCATTCTTACATTTTTATTATATATATTTTTTTTTGAAGGAGAGCCACTTACTGCAATGATGTGTGTGGCAGCAGGCAAAAAGATCCCCCCTCCGTCGCGTGCCAAGGCAGGGCAGGACAGCCGTAACCGCAGCCGCACCCCACGCTCCTTTGCCTGAGGCTAAGCATACTGCGCGGGCATGACGGCATGACGGCATGACGCAATCGCGCACGTCGCCGGGCAGCGCACTGGACTCCTGGGAACGCTCAGCACCACAGCGTTCTCAGGAGGCAGCCGGCTTTATAGACTGGCAGCGCAGCGCAGGCCAATAGACTTGGTCTGGCGGCGCGGGCCAGTAGAGTTGGTCTGGCGGGCCGGATTCGGCCCGCGGGCCTTGAGTTTGACACCTATGCCCTAGAACCTTATACAGTTGTCACATTTAAGAGCATTACTGTGTGGCGTAATTTGTTTAAGGAGCTCTAGTGTGTGGGGTAACATGTATAAGGGGTTCTACTGTGTGGCATAAGGGGCTTTTCCAAGCAGTGTAAAAATCAACAGATGGACTACAGCAGAAAACATGTAATTACACTGGGAGTTTTAGCAGGACAGATGGTCAAAATAAAATAGTGAGCATAATATCTGGCACTAAATAGTGTCCAAAAGAGTTCCTTATATAGGGAGGGATTCAAATTTTGCACAGGCATGACATCACATTTTTGTTGTGTGTAGCAGGGTTGGGAAGAGTATAGCCACCTGGAGCAGCAGCAGCAGCCTGCGGGGAGAGGATATGCCAGCAGTGCCTGCAGCAGCTGTGAATAGGGAGCCATTTCTTATGGAGCTTGCATACCAATTGGGTTGCTGTAGACATCCAAGGACTTCACCCAACATTCCTTCTTTGGGCCAAAACCCTTCTAACAACCAAATATCCGGAGTTTCTTAAGTCCGTGATTTGCTGTACCTCATATACCACAGGGTGGTCTAAACAATGTGCAGACATCAAACATTTTACATTAACAATTTTAGGAGATCCATGCAGTCTCAAGACGTCTTTAATGAAACTATTGGCTAGTCTTAAAGCCGATATGATTCCTTTAATGGTACAAAAAGGTTCAGCCTTAAGGAGCCCATACACGTTCCATTGTGGATCGGCTCCATTCTGTACTATGCTATGGGCACTCCCACGCATTACATAGTACGGTACAAAAAGTATGTGCTGCACATACTTTTTGTACTAGCTACACATCGTATCGGATTGCAGTGCATGCACACTGTATGCGATCCGATGCGATGCGTGCTATTTAAGTCCCAAACGGATCCGTTAAACGGAACGTTTATGGGTAGCTTTAGAAAACTATCAACCTCATCCAGATCTTATTGAAACCTTTACAGGAGAGTTGTTCTGAAATAAAGTTCAAAGAAAATTAGTCCTTGGATAACCTGGAAACGTCAAAGGATGCAAGGGCTCTGTATGGTGATGGTTGGTTCATATACTGGGCGCAAGTAGTGCACACTGATGGCAACCGGAAATTCCTAATGATCAGGTCCAAAGTTTTCTTCACCCAGGCATGCCCTGTGAAACATGATACATGTACCCATTGGAGTAGTTTTGGGTGAAGAACAATTCTCCAAATTTTTACTTTACTAGCCACAGAAATGAGGCAAGTTGGATTCAAAATAGGTTTTGTTTTCACAAAAGAAAACCCTGCATATTGTACCAGTGGTACAATATGAATAAGACAATTCATCGTCCTTGACATTTTTGTTTCCTGGACAGTATGTGATTTCTAGATTAATGGATTTAATCGAAGAACAATGACCACATGGCTTGATGATAATTCAGACAATGGGCCTGATTCAGTTTTATAAAAGCCCAATAAAAACATGCTAATGGGCAAAACCATGTTGCACTTGTTTCGCTGAGACATGATTTATATATACATGTCAACTCAAATAGAGAAATGTAAACACTGTTATTATGTACCCTGTGTCAATCGTACATGCTGTGTATACCAGAGAAAAAAGAAATACCAACAGGATTTTCAAGCGCTCCTTCTATTTATATAGCCAGATGTCACTCCGTCCCAGATGTCTCTGATGATGACTCATGTGACATGAAAAGGAAAGAAAACCACATATAGTGTAATACCCTTAGGTAGATTTCTAACACTGATGGATTCTATATGTTGAGAACCGTACCCTGTGTGGTGGTCCACTAAATGAATGGTGGACAAATCACGCTCAGATTTGAGGGAGTAGTACAACTCCAACGGATACTCCAATATTCTCCAAGTTGTTCCACATAGAAGAACCAGAAAATATGTGTCCAAATGGTGAAATAATGTTTTAATAGATAAAAAACCATACAATAAAAATTGGGTGTAAACAATGGACTCTCACCAGATCGATGGGTCTACTATACAAAAGCAGACATACAGAGCATAAGATGGTAAACCACAGGCATTCCTGGATGCTTCCTGCAGGTGTTCAAGTCCTGGTGTGATGTCCAGAGTCCACAAGTCCCCTCCGCCAACGCGTTTCAGACTATATGTCCTTTATCAAGGACCAGTTACACAAATAATTGGAGGAGGGGAGTAGAATGTACTATTTATTTTATTATTTATTTACAGTTTCTTATATACAGTAGCGCAGCACATTTCATTGCGCTTTACAATTGTAAACAAAGATAAGACATACTGGCTAACAACAGACAGACTTGGAGGTAAGAGGGCCCTGCTGCAAGCTTACAATCTAATGGGATGTACTAGACTTGTGTTGAGTTTGCTATTCCACTTCTGCTTTTCTCATGTCTTGACACTCTGTATAGGATGCGGAATGAGAGTGGAAGGTGCCACCAACAGGTTGAAATGATAGAAAGTAGGGTAATCCTTGCATGTCATTTCTCTGACAAAGAGCCCTGTTACATAGTATTACAGGGTGTATCTAAGGCCAACACACACTAGAAGATTATCTTTCCAATGTGGCTGGTTGGAATGAAAATCTGGACAGATCTGGGAACAAATTACAATCAACCGTTTGCTCCTAAACACTGGAAAATGGACAAAAGCAGTCATCTGCATAAATTGATTTAACAAATTTGTCTATGTTTTCCATGTTTAGGAGCAAATGGTAATTTACTCCCCAAAATCTCCAGATTTTCATTCCACTCGGCCAGATTGGAAAGATAATCTTTTAGTGTGTATGGTCTAGTCAGTTACTGTGCGCAAGAAATCAACCCCTACAAAAGAAAAAAGTACAATATGCAGGTAATTGTACAGATGAAGAGGCCGATAGATTTATTAATAGCAGTACATTATGCATCCAAGATGACCTAAAGATGTCAGCTCCAGTAACAGCAAATACTTGTTTGGTATCGGAAAATCATCACAAAATTTGCTGATCCTTAGATGAATCTAGTGTAGAAAATACTGCTTCTTATCACAATTATTGCTAAATACTTGATCGATACACCAAACTGCCTCTTATAATAGGTACCAGAAAATACAGCAAAACATTTATGGAAAATACCATTAAATGATGGTAATATGGCATGCATATATAACCCAAAAAGCAATAGAATTCTGGCCAAGATGGTATGTAATACGATACCCACTCCAGTTTGTAGACACAGTAAGTGTCAATATTAAAAGCACAGTGACAAAGTTATGAGCCGTAATTTTTCAGATCGTCTCCACTAGTTAGATTCCTGAAAAGGTATCTCTATGTGGCGCACGCTAAATTTCTGTGCAGCAGGGAGCCCAAAAGTCAGAGAGGATTGCTGCTGAGACCTTTTGGAAGTTCGCCAAGCTCTGGAGTCTGTGCAACAGGGAGCCGGGGCTGGCTAGACGCTGATGACATGAACATGTCAGGTGACAGGAAGTGACCTGAACAGGGGACTACATGCAAAAGCAGCAAGTATTTACCCTGAGGAAAAAAACAAAATAGATGTATTGTCTCCTGGTGTGGTTCATTGGGTCGACCACATGAAGGTCGACAGGTCTTGGTCAACACACTTTAAATGTCGACATAGGATTAGGTCAACACAAGCATTAGGTAGACATGGGGAAGGTCGACAGTCAAAATGTTGGTAAAGATCATATGGAATGTTGTTGCTTCTAACAAATGCTGCCACTACTGTAGGGCAAGTGTAATTGCAAATAGCTCTTTGTTCCAGCATAGTTCTTTTCGGGATCTGAAAACTTACATGAAAAAAAAAAAACAACATATGAGGACCATTTGGTGGGAGAATAACCTCAACTCCAACTGTAAAGACATTCACTTCTACAAAGGGCAGATCGTGATTCAGTTGCCCTAGAATGGGGGCTGGAGTTAATAACTGTTTGAGATGAGAGAATGCATTCTCAGTTTGGTATTTTGTGGTATTTTGTGATTTCCTGGTAAGTACTGTGATAGGATAAACCAGCGATTTAGAATGGGGCTGAAAACCGGAGAGCGCATCCGGCGATTTATCGCCGGGGCACACTCCCATCACTGGCAATATGGTCGCCTGCGACCATATTTCCAGCGATTTCCGCCCCAATCCCCCCGTGTGTACACAGCTTTACTCAAGCCAAATGGCATGACCAAAAAATCATAATGATATAGTGGTTGTTAAATGCAATCTCTTACTCATCCACAGATCTAATTCATATCAAGTTGTAGTCTACTCAGTGCTGTGTGCTGAGATAAGAAGAGAGGCAGCTGTATCAGGAAGCCTGTCCTCTCTCTCCTTGAGTGGATGTGCATGCCAACCACTCTCCGCCGGCCACTGTTAAGTTTTATTTTAACAGGAGTGTGACCACATACCATATTTTACTGGGGCCCGGCAGAGCTGATGGCACCCCTGCCAGCGATATCAGTTTTCAGATATTGGGCAGTACAATGCTGTCACCAGTGATAGTCCTATTATCTCTTTTTGTTATCAGTAATGCTAAGTACACACCAAAACGATTTGGATTGGATGCAAATCGTACACAAATCGTATGCAAATGGTGCAATCTGATTTGCATATGATCTGATCCCATCTGTATTCAGATGAATGGATCTTATACAGATCCTACCTGCAGCAGGTAGGATCGGAATCGGATCCAACCAAACGATTTTGACCCAATCTGCATCCAATTGGTCTGAATTGGATCCAGATTGATGGGATTGTGCCCAAATCGTTTTGGTGTGTACCCAGCATAAGACTCTTCTCTCATTGATAAATAGCTTTATTTATATGACTTTATTCTGTAACCACAGAAGGCTGCAATAACACCATCTAGTGGCACAAATAAGGTTTGCTGGATTTTTCTTCCCTCCGCTCTAATAAACACTCATGAGCTTTATACTTCTCTACTTGTACTTTCACATACACATCCGTCCACCAATATAAAAAACCACAAACATCCACCTATAATTTATCTCTCTTTTCTAATCTTTTTAGCTGGTGACATATCACCAAACCCAGGCAATAACCACCTGTCCCACTCAGATTTAACTGGTTCCAAGCCTTATAGAAATTCAGCTAGCCTCATAAATATCACATGCCTCTCACCACCCACAAAGCCCTATTGAATGCATGCTCTGTTTGCAACAAATTAACATCCATCCATGACCTCTTCATCTCTCACAACTTCAACCTGCTGGCTATTACAGAAACCTGGCTCACACAATCAGACACTGCCTCACCTGCAGCACTTTCACATGGTGGTTTCCACTTCACTTACTCCTCCAGACCTGGTAATTGTAAAGGAGGTGGGGTTGGTATATTATTGTCACAATCCTTCACATACTTAGTTCTATCACCGGTACTTGTTTCCTAGCACGGCCACAACGATCTTGATCTGGGGCATCGCAGGTAAAAAAATCGCGTCGATCGCATGCGGGCTAAAAAATCGCATGCGATGCGACTGACACGATGCCCGTGATTTTCCATAGGGAACAATGTAAAATGCCTCAATTTAACCAAATCAACATAGGGAACAATGTTAAATGGGCCAGAGACCCCCCAAAAAAACCCTGACCAGTGAAATGGCCCCCCAAAAATAGTTAACGCCACCCCACGATCAACGTGAACCCGAAGCGTGGCGAGCGCAGCGAGCCCGCGAGGGGCGGCGGTACGCGTCCTCCGACCTTTTCATACCCCCACTATCCACGTCGGCGTGGAGTTGAGAATAGATTAGTGTGCCGAGCGCAGCGAGCCACCGAGCCCGAAGCGTGGCGAGCCCCGCGCGGGGACGCGGATACCTTCACAGGTAAACGCGTCCCTTCGCGGGCTTCACAGGTATCCGCGTGCGCTCGCCATGCTTCGGGCTCGCTGCGCTCGCCACACTAATCTATTCTCAACTCCACGCCGACGTGGATAGTCGGAGTATGAAAAGGTCGAAGGACGCGTACCACCGCCCCTCGCGGGCTTGCTGCGCTCGCCACGCTGCGGGTTCACCTTGATCGTGGGGTGGCGTTAACTATTTTTGGGGGGCCATTTCACTGGTCAGGGTTTTTTTTTGGAGTCTCTGGCCCATTTAACATTGTTCCCTATGTTGATTTGGGTAAATTGAGGCATTTTACATTGTTCCCTATGGGAAATCGCGGGCATCGCGTCGGTACCATCTTATGCTTATTTTGGCCGCATACGATGCGACCGACGCGATTTTGACTTTTTCAATGCATTTCAATGGGAAATCGCGGGCATCGCGTCGGTCGCATCGCAGACCATTAAAAATTACCCGCGATGCCCGCGATTGTGGCCGTGCTAGGAAACAAGTACCCTATCACCAGTTCCTTTACTCACATTCACATCATTTGAAGTTCACTCTATTAGGATTTTTTCCCCTTTCTCTCTGCGTGTTGCAGCTATCTATCGCCCACCTGGGCTTCCCAAACCTCACTTTCTGGAAGATTTCTCTGCCTGGCTCCCCCCACTTCTTATCCTCTGAAATCTCCACCATTATCCTGGATGACTTCAATACTGCTATTGACAGTCCACAATCTCTGCAGGCTTATAAACTCTGCTCTCTAACATTCTCTCTCAGCCTCTCCCAGTGGTCTGACTCCTCCACTCATGAGGAAGGCCACTGCCTTGACCTTGTTTTCACCAGGTTGTGCTTAGTTTCTGATCTTACTTAAGGTGGGTACACACGGAACGTTTTGAAGGACAATGTGGGCGTTCCTGATCGATGGGAACGACCAATCATTCAAATCGTTCTGTGCATTGTTAACGATGCACATACCCGCCGATCATTAACAATGGTCTTTGATCTTTCCTGCATGCAGGAAGATCATAGACAAATCTTTTGTGAAGTGTATCAAATCATTCCGTGTGTACGCAAGATGAACGATTTGATACACTCGTGAACGATGTCGGAACGCTACCGGCATCGTTCCGTGTGTACGCACCTTAACACTCCCTTCCCTCTCACTGATCACAATCTCATTACCCTTTCACTCTCCTCCATTACCCCAAGCTCACTGACACTGAAATCATACAAGCCTACTATAACCCGCAGAAATACTAATGCTATTAATTCTCCACAACTTTCCACCTCTGCAACAACAGCTCTCACCTATTTCTACATTTATCTCTCTTGACTCCACTGTTTCTCACCTGTACCCTTGATGAAGTGGCCATTACATCCCACACAGGCTTAGATGCCAGCCGTGGCACTCCAAAATAACAAAATCAGTCATGTAAAGTAGACTGCCAGTGGTGTAAATCTCGTAAGACTATCTACCACTCCTACTGCAATGCTTTGGACACTGCCAAAGAAACATACTTCCAATCTCTCATCTCTTCTAATGCCACTAACCGCAAGTTAATTTTTAACACATTTAAATCCCTTCTGTACCCTCCCCCTCCTCCCCTATGAGCTACCATTAGTGCACAAGAACTTGCTTCATACTTTAAGGACAAGATTGATATCTGAGATAAAATGGTATGCTCTTCTGCAGCCTCTAACCTACTTACTTTTACTTCCCCACCTGAACCCTCTGGCACTTTCTCTTCATTTGAGCCCACAACTAAAAAAGGAAGTATCCACACTCTTCTTATTTTCCTACTCCACTACATCTCCTCTTGATCCTATACCTGCACAAGTCATTAAAACTCTATCTCCTGTGCTTATCCCAACCTAAACTAAAATCTGCAATCTCTCCCTTGCTACTGGTACTTTTCCTTCTCTGTTTAAACATCCAGTGCACATATCCAAAATACGACCCCTATCTTACACAATCAGGATAGAGAGTGTGTTTTTTTTTTTTTTGGGGGGGGGGGGATTCCGCACATCCTATCTTACACAAGACACTAAATTTCTTATCCATGCACTCATTATATCCTGCATTGATTATTGCAATAGTCTCCTAACTGGTCTTCCCAAGAACAGACTCTCGCCACCACAATCCATTTTAAATTCTGCTGCTAGGCTGATCTTCCTAGCAAGATGCTCATCGTCTGCTGTTCCGCTATGCCAGTCCCTCCATTGGTTGCCTGTATTTTACCGTATTCAATATAAAATACTTATACTCACATATCAAGCTATTAACCATACTCTTAACTAGATTGATTAGTCATGGTACCTTATTGTAGAGGTTAAATATATACCCAGTCATGTCTTAACAGCACTACACCTTTGATAAAGCTGCTGTAGCAGAGAAATGCGTCAGCAGTGCTGTTGACCCTTATCCACCACCACTACTTTGGATTGCAGTCCAGACCAGCAGAGGACCCTATTGTCCCTTTCAACATCTTGGGACACCTAATCCAGGAACATCACCGCATACAATTTCAAAGTATACCACCCAGGTACCTGAGGTTATCCATCTTATTATCCGAGATCAATTCCAGTGGACTTCGGTGATTTGTGCCATCTTGCGCCGACCAAGTGGATACCAGGACATTTCATTACCCACATGTATGCTGTAACTATATCTTCCTATCGTTAAATCTGGGCCTACTAGGAACAGACTCTCCTATTGCTGCTACAGTGTGGAAGTGGGCGTTTTTTTATCAACTGTATGCTGAATATGCAAACTATATTTATGTGTTTACATGTTTGTTTTTTATCTAAGTAAAGTATATTTGTAAAGATCATCCAATTTCTTTATCAAATTATTTTCTAGCGCTGCTACTACCCCCCTTTTTTCTGTTTTTATCTATACAGAAGTAACTAACCTGTTTTACAGCAGCTGCTGGGAAGCTACTCTTACCAAGTGCCCCCTCAGATCCCTCCCCCATCTTGGGGCGGGCTCGCCACTTTTTCTTTAACTTTTATTTACCGGTTGAAATATAAGTAGAATATCATCATAGAAAGATTTAAAAAGGAATGTTTTGACTACTAGCTTTGATGTAGCCTTATGTCTCCTGTTCCCTTAAAGTTATTGAAAAACCAAATATACTCTCAGGGCCAAATGTAATGTTTTTTAAAGCAGCAATCAATTACATGGCAAAATCAACCTGGTTTTGCAGTGTAATTGATTGCTGCTTTAAAAAACATGGAAAAACTCCCAAAATCTCTCACTTTCTGAAACTCTCACCCTATTACATTTAGCCCTCAGTGTGAGAACTGTTATACGTCTTTCTGAAATGAAGGAAGAATGCGTGGATGTCAAGATCTTTATGTTTCTAAGATATCCGCCTAGACAACTTTTCAAAGGTCTTGAAGTTCTACCAATATAGAACTTCTTGCAAGGGCATTGGATTGCATAAACATTCTTTGAGTGACATCTAATGAAGTCCTTAAAATGGACATCTGTATTATTAATTATGACCTTATCAAACATTTGTATTTAATATTTTTGCAAGCCATGCAGCTCCCACTCTCTGAAAGTCATGAGATTTTACAGTCATGGAGGGGTGAATGCAGATGGAAGTGTACTTGAAACTAATTTATTTTGTAAGTTTGATGCCTTTTTATAGAAATAAACAGGTTTTCTAGAATTACCGTACCAATAGTAACATACTTTTTAAGTCATATGAGCATACGTATAACTGACCAGGAGTTTCCATAGATATGAGCAACATTTTTAATATGGTTATGTGAAATATTTGCCTGCATTTGGCAGTTATGCACGTTTCCGTGGCAGAATTGTTGAATGTGTGTTATACCCGGAATGCCCTTTATTATTCTTATGTGAACCAAATTTCTCCCTTATCACGCCATCATCACACGAACAGTGGAATGATTTGACACTGTTGTTATTTCATTTCTATTTATAGACTGTAATGTCCGTGGAAAACAGATGAACAAATACACTGCAGGATGGCATTATGTGAATGATGTTGCCAAAATGTCACACTGCCAAATGGTCTGTTCCACTGTAACATTGGATTTGTGTGAAAATATACTCATCTTTATCTTTCAGCATGATTTTTGCTGCAAAAAAAGTGGTAGCATTTGCTCTTTTCAAATGTATTTTTTTTTTACAATTTTTTTTAGATTAATTGACTAAAGAACTGTTTTGTTTTTTTTACTTAATTGAAAAATATTTGGTACTTGTGGAATATCACGGCTCCCATCGCATGCCATATATAGTGGCATGCGATGGGATGCGATTTTTGCCATTTTTAATTTTTTTTACAAAATCGCATCGCATTGCATGCGATCGCATGCGATTTTTAACGGAAAAGCATCCAAATGCATTGAAATTTGTATGAAACATGTTCAATGGCCCCCAAATGGCATTTTTGAGGCTGTACCACCCCCACTATCAACGCGAACCCGAAGCTGTGAAGGTATCCGCGTCCTCTCGCCTCGCTGCGCTCGCCACACTTTCTATTCTCAACTCCACGCCAACGTGGATAGTGGGGGTATGAAAAGGTCGTAGGACGCATACCGCCACCCCTCGCGGGCTCGCTGCGCTCGCCACGCTTCGGGTTTGCGTTGATAGTGGGGGTGGTACAGCCTCAAAAATGACATTTGGGGGCCATTGAACATGTTTCATACAAATTTCAATGCATTTGGATGCTTTTCTGTTAAAAATCGCATGCGATTCGATTTTTTCATGTGCAATGCCCATTGTGGGAGCCGTGATACTCCACAAGTACCAAATATTTTTTTTTTACCCAAGGGACACAGAGCATCCCGGCGCTTCCCAAGGGATCCTCATAGCAGCACCCCACAAAACTCCCACTCTCACCAACATCGCCACGTGTGCACCCACACACACCAGGCACCAACGGCAGCATCCACAAGGAAAGTAAGGTACAGGCCAGTGGGACGCCGCAGCTTTACCCACCGGTGGGTGTGTCTGACCAAACTGGTCACGCACCCAAAGGATCTCTGAACTTCATCGCCACCAGTCCCCTCCCCAGCGGATAACCCAGTCCGCACCCAAACGAAGAACAACACCCCCATTATTATCATGTTGTTATATATTTCTATACATTTATTAGGTACTTGTGTATTATCATGGCTCCCACGATTTCCATCTTATGTGATCTTATACAATTTAAAATAGTATACCATTGTATATGGCATACAATGGCATACGATGAGATGAGATGAGATTTTTAATTGTATAAGCACCCTAATGGGTGCTTACAATGTTAAATGCACCCCCACGCCACCCCCACTATCAACGCCAACCCGCAGCGTGGCGAGCGCAGCGAGCCTGCGAGGGGCGGCGGTACGCGTCCTCCGACCTTTTCATACCCCCACTATCCATGTCGGCGTGGAGTTGATTTTATATAGTGTGGCGAGCACAGCGAGCCCGAAGCGTGGCGAGCGGACACGTAATACTTTACATGTATCGCTCGCCACACTATATAAAATCAACTCCACGCCGACATGGATAGTGGGGGTATGAAAAGGTCGGAGGACGCGTACCGCCACCCCTCGAGTGCTCGCTGTGCTCGCCATGCTGCGGGTTGGCGTTGATAGTGAGGGTGGCGTGGGGGTGCATTTAACATTGTAAGCACCCATTAGGGTGCTTATACAATTAAAAATCTTATAGGGGGGCCAATTGACCTTGAAAGCGGTAGCGGTACATCTGTCAGAATGAACTTAGGTCTACAGTCATTAGGTCGACCCCACTAGGTCGATTGGCAGGAAGGTCGACCTGACTTAAGGTCGACATGGGCCAAGGTCGACATGACTTAAGGTCGAATTTGCATAAAGGTCGACATGAGGAAGGTCGACTGGTCATAAGGTCGACATGGGTTTTTCACTGTTTTTTGATCCGAATGTCGACACAGTCGACATGGACACAGTTGGCAATGAGAATCGGACCCTCGCTTCGCTCGCGATGCTTCGGGCACGGTGCCTCGCTGCGCTCGGCACACTATTTTATTCTCCCACCACGCCCTAGTGGATGGTAGGGCATGAAATACCGCCTGTTGGCACATGTCGGCTCAAAAAACAGTGAAAAACCCATGTCGACCTTATGACCAGTCGGCCTTCCTCATGTCGACCTTTATGCAAATTCGACCTTAAGTCATGTCGACCTTGGCCCATGTCGACCTTAAGTCAGGTCGACCTTCCTGCCAGTCGACCTAGTGGGGTCGACCTAATGACTGTAGACCTAAGTTCATTCTAATAGATGACCGCTTCCCTTGAAAGCACCCATTAGTGTGCTTATACAATTTTAAATCTCATCTCATCTCATCGTATGCCATATACAATGGTATACAAATTTAAATTGTATAAGATCGGGTCCCATCGCAGCACATCTCATCTCATTGCATACCATCTTAAGCCTTATGGTATGCAATGAGATGGGATGAGATGGGAGCCGTGATAGTACACAAGTACCATTTATTATTTATGTATTCATGCACTTATTGATATTCTGTATCACATAACTTGTAGGTTGACATTTGTTGTAAATGTAATTGCAACATGTGCACTTCTCATTGAGTAAAAGTTTATCACACATCATACAAGTCCATTCCCATCATTGCGATATAAGCACAGGAGCAGAGCGTAGCACTACCAATCGTCACAATCACTTGAAAAACCAGCCCAGGACGGTCTCCGGGCAAGTGCAGCAGCTAGCACCATACAAACAGTCAAATAGAACCCAGTGCGAAGGTCCCACCAAAAGTTTTACGTCATAGAACCCAGCATGCACAGAGATCATCATAAAAGTGGAATTGAAGTTCCCCGTCTCTCTCCAGCCTCATTCCATCTCTCCAGCCCTCACCACCTGTATCACTCCAGCCTCCTTGCCTGTGTCTCCAACCTCATTCCATATTTGTCTTTCCACCTACAGCCATCCACTCATCCTACCCTGTGACTCAGCCTCAAACTCCACCTGTGACCAGTGTTCCCTCTAAGCTGTGCGCACGTGCGCGCGCACACACCTTGACAAGCGTGCGCACAGACATTACAAATGAGCGCACAAAGCAGCAGTGGTCCCTTTTTGCAGTTGTGGACTCAATTAATGTGTGTTTCACCCATTAACTACATTGTGTATTGTATTTTGAATGTTTAAATGTTTAATATCATTTTGAAGTGAAGTTAACACAAATGCTGAACGTCATTTTCCACAGAGCCGGCCTTAGGCATAGGCCAACTAGGCAATTGCCTAGGGCATTTGGAATGCCTAGGGGCATCAGCAGCTTCTGCTGATTAAAATGATATGCAGCATGCCTATATTCTGTGTGTGAGTGAGGCTGTATCTGCATATGAAATAGTGTATTCATGGAAATCACTGTAACATAGCATTCCCTATGCAGGTACAGCCACAGTCGCTCACAGAATATAGGCATGCCGCATATTATTTTAATCATTGGAAACTCCTTGTGTGTGCTGGTCATAACAATGCAAATAAGATGAATTTTCAGCAAAAAAGGCACCCAACGTTAGCAGAACTGGCCAGGAGCTGCATGGCCTATTGAGTCAAGATGTATAAGGAAACATCTGTATCCAAGCAGAGGCAGAGGTCACAGTGTTAGCGGCTGTGCGAGTGCTGTCTGCGGGTGGGTTGGCTGTGCAATAGTGTTCGGCATATGTGTAAGGGGCATTATTTGTGTCATGTATAAACGCATTATTAATGTGCGACATATGTGTAACAGGCATTATGTGTGTCATGTGTATAAAGGCATTAATAATGTGCAACATATGTGTAAGGGTCATTATGTGTGTCATTATGTGTATGAAGGGCATTAATAAAGGTTGGCATAATGTGTAAGGGGCATTATGGTTATAAGGACATTAATAATGTGTGTCATGTGTAAGGGGCATTACTGTGTGGTATTATCAGGGATGCTGAGAGAAAGGGGTAGGGGGTACAAATTACCCAGGCCAAAGTCTGATGGAAGGGCCCAGTGGGGGCCCCGGGCCCCCTCCCCTTAAGTCAGCAGCAGCTGAAGCTCTTCTCCTCTGCCCAGCACACACTGCTTTGTGCTGGGTTGCAGTGTGGCCATGGAGGTGCTTAAAATACAATATTTTCTCAGGATTTTTTTCTAAGGGTATAATGTGAATAATGTGAGGAAAAATGTATATAAGGTAAAGTGCTACTACTGTGTGATGTAACGTGAATAAGGGACACCATCGCATGATATAATGTGAATAAAGTTGCACTACTGTGTGACATAATGTGAATTAGGGGTACTATTGTGTGGCCATGCCCCTTCCCAGCAAAAACACACCCCTGTTTGGGCTGCGCACCAAATGTGTGCACTGTTTCTATTTAAAATATTGCAGGTAGAAGCACCAAAATGATGACTGCTATGATGACTGTTGATGGTACTGGGAAAGGGGAGCAGGGTCAGAGGCGGAACTAGTGGCGGTGGTAGGGGGCACCAACCAAAATCTTGCCTAGGGCGTCATTTAGGCTAGGGCCGGCTCTGTTTCCAGTTATATATAAGTGACGCACAAAAATGTAAATTTTATTCCAAAGTTGCACAGCCAAAATCTTTAGCCGCACACAGCCTTCGTAAAATTAGAGGGAACATTGCCTGTGACTCATAAGGCCCCCATACACTAAGCTGATTTGGTCCAATTGAGACCAATCGGGCTGTTAAATCGGACCAAATCGGCTGTCCCTGGGCTGACATGCTGCCGGGTCCGATGTGCGGTCCTGTGCACATCGGACCTGTGTCGGGTGGTCGGACCTGTTGGTTGTCCGACCACCCGACCTCCCTCCTGGCGGCGAGAAGGGTGGGTAGCAGGGACGCATGCGGCCAATCACATCAATTTGTGATGGATCACATGCGTTCCTGTAGGCGGCTTGCAGGGTATCAGGTCTCCCTACACTGCTGCGGAACATAATTAGTCTGATTCCTTGTATGCTTGCAGCCAAGCAAAAGACCAGCGATTTTGGCTGAAAATAGCTAACAACTCTGTCTCAACCTTATTTGTACTAGAAATCGCTGGTGCACGGTGTATTGTGCACCATCGACCAGCAATTTTTAGCCATAATCACAGGTAGCGCCCATTAAGGGCTGGCTGCGGGAGCGTGCTACTAGCGATTTATCTCCCGCATAACAAAAAAGGTATTATGCCATTTGCAGAAAAGATTGTTGTTCACGTAAGTGAACACAAGAAGGCGCTAGGGATGGGGTGTTTTGCTAGCTGCTCACACCTGAGGGGAAGGTCAGTCCCCTAGTAACAATTGGGAAAAAAAGAGAAGGTGGTGGAGCACTTAACACTATAAAATATCACACATGGATCAACTGGGTATCACATAAATTTTAAAAAGATATTTAATAAGCAATAATACGCACAATAAAAAGCACTAATAAAAAACAAGTTAAATATCTGCGGACACTGGAAATAGGAAACTTCCACTTGTTCCTAGTTATGCTCCCTTTGAATGAATAAAGACATATTACCCCTTTGATATGTAATCCGTTTGGCTGGTAACAGGGTGTCCAATATTACTGCTGAAGTCCCTTGAAATTTGCCTGGAAGATGGTAATCAGGTGAACCTGAAGATTACCAGGTGGGTCTCCAAAAATTGAGCAGACGATGGTATCCCTTATAATAGAGTCCAGAATATTAGGATTTGAATGTGGGGAGTCCAATCAGATGGTATAAGGAGCTGGTTCAAGTGGAATAATGTACAGAGTCCAGAGTCCAACATTGGGTAAAGCCGACGCGTTTCGTTGTATTCAAACAACTTTTTCAAAGGTCTATCACCCTTGGTCTGGCCAGGGTTTAAATACCCTATAGACAGGAAGTGCTGTTTAGGTCACATGACAAAAATAATTAATTACCCAGTTGATCGATTTCACTTAAAAAGCATGATTTGCACAATGTTGTTATTACAAAAACAGGAGGCAGTCCTAAACGGGATGCGGTCATTTGGTCTACTGCATTATGGTCGACAGTCATTAGGTCGAATCCATTAGGTCGACATGCTAAAAGGTCGACATGACTCTAGGTCGACATGGGAAAAGGTCGACATGATTCTAGTTCGAAAGGTCATTAGTTCGACAGGTCATTAGTTCGACAAGGTCATTAGTTCGACATTGTCTATGTCGACATTCACAAGGTCGACATGGAGTTTTTCACTGTTTTTTGAGCCAACATGTGCCGACAGGCGGTATTTCATGCCCTACCATCCACTAGGGCGTGGTGGGAGAATAAAATAGTGTGCCGAGCGTAGCGAGGCACCGTGCCCGACGCATTGCGAGCGCAGCGAGCGATGCGAGGGGATGCAGTGCACTTTAAACTGTGTCCATGTCGACTGTGTTGACATTCAGGTAAAAAAACAGTGAAAAACCCCATGTCGACCTTGTGAATGTCGACATAGACAATGTCGAACTAATGACCTTGTCGAACTAATGACCTGTCGAACTAATGACCTTTTGACCTAGAATCATGTCGACCTTTTCCCATGTCGACCTAGAGTCATGTCGACCTTTTAGCATGTCGACCTAATGGATTCGACCTAATGACTTTCGACCATAATGCAATAGACCAAATGATCCCAACCCGTCCTAAACACAGTTTTAATACAAATACAGTGAAATAATGTTTTTTGCGCTCCATTTCCGGTTGTTGGAACGCACGCTGCGTCCAACTTCCGGTATTTGGAACGCATGTTTAATCCGCGATTGCGGAAAAAGTATTCTGTTTTCATTGGTACATTTGCATTAAGTAGTGAAGCCTAATGGCTTATCTAATGTAGTCTCATTTTAGTGCAGTCGCATAAAAATGCGCTGCACTGTGTGGAAAAATCATACATCTCCGTGACAAGGCCGGAGATACATCACTTCCGGCTTCCGACTTCCGGTTTGATGGAGTGAGACGCAAGCTAAGATACTGCGTCTCGTCCAATTGTGCTCCGTTGCCATGACGATGCAACGGAGCAGCGCAGCTTAATGCAGGCTTATTTTGTAGGTACACACAATTAGATGTTTATAGTGTGACCATCTGACACTGTCCATCTCATGAGAGTGTCAGATGGTCAGATGAATTGTCACATCATTATTCACAAAACCTACTGACCGCAACACATTGTTGCGGTACGATAGTCACCACCCACGGGCAGCAGTCCGAGGCCTACCCTTTTCACAGTTCATCCGAGTATGCCGCACCAACAGTGAACAGGCTACCCGAGATCTCCAATTACAGGAGATGCTCAACAAATTTAAAGAGAGGGGTTACCCAATACAGGCACTGGAACTAGCGTTAGCAAGAGCCAAACAAAAGAGCAGGGCGGAACTAGTAGCCCAGGGACAGAGGAAGAAAACAACTAACATATTCTCTTGGGTAAACTAGTATAACAGCAACAGCGCCAGGGCAACCAGCAGGGCCAAAGAATTATGGCCCATTGTAACTACTGATAATACAGAAAATCAACTAATCAATAAATCTATGCTTTTATTATATTCTGTTTTCCTGACTGCCGCTATTATTGCTGCAGATGACTTTAGCTTGTTGCACACTGTACTATTCACTGCGTATGAGGCCTTCCCTTTGCGCTAAACAGTTATAATATCTAACATATTATAAAGCAGCAGCCATTTTGTTAGGCATGACTTGCATAATAATATTATTAAAATGGCTGATCATTCAGAACAGAGCTGTAAAAGTGATTTCTTATAGAATATTGTTTTTGGTTTTAGAAGCTTAAGAATGTGATGTTGACAGTATAATGTAGCAAGGACAGGAAGCTAGTCTCCACAAACTGAATAAGATGGGAACAAGGCCACACATGCGTAGACCCACAAGGCCACTGAAGTTGGGTGTTGGGTTAATTATGATATCATGATTGAAAGCAGAGCTTGCCAATAAGACTCAATGCTTATGAGTAATTAATTAATTAATGTGATAAAGGTTTAAATATCAGAGTGATAGAGGGAGGAGAAAGGCAGTTGAGAAAGAACAAGGAAGCACAGGGGGCTGGAGGTAATTATGAAGGAGGTTTAATCATGGCTGATCACTGTCCTTGAAAGGTGTCCATTTTGATTTGATTTAGAATTACTGTTTAAGTATTAGCTAATCAATTTTATGTTTCTTGTGTTAGTCTGCATTTGCAAATATCTGTAATGAAGCTATTCTTTAAGTAAAGCATTGTCATACCTTTTATAACAAGGTTGTGTGGGTGTGCAATCATTTCAGCGTTGCCGTTATATTTAAAGGTAATAAAGTAAATAAATTTGGTTTGGGTTATTTATCATATCTAATCTTATCAGATAAATATCTGGTTTATCAGTTGGAGGCCCCAGCGAGATTCAATGATGGTTGGTGTCCATATTTTATCAGTTATTGAGAAGATCAAAGTTTGAAAAAAAAAAAAATTAGCTATTGGAAAAAAAAATGTGTAGAATTTTTTTTAAAATCGGTGCATTTGTGTACCCTAATCTTCTCAAACATCTGTTAAGGTATGGTAATCCACAATTACTTGAAGCAAATTCGCTCTTTAATTATAAAACAAATAGATCGTAATTTAAGGCATGGAAAGACAACGCTGCATTTTGCAGACTGTCAGCTTGCTAAACCCCCCCCGCATCGCCCATTTCTTCTCTGTGTCAGAGAATAGATAAGGAGAGCAGCGAGAAACTTGGCAAGAAGTTGTAAACAACATTGCTTGGGTCAGGAAGAGTATTTCTTTAGTTTGTTTGCAAAGCATGCAGACTATAGCAGGCATATTAATATAAAGGTTATGCTGGCAATAATTTTCTACTTTTAAAAAAATATATATTCTTTAAATGACAGTATTTTTTTGTTTGTTTTTATTTTTTGACCGCGGTTGGATTGTTTGGTGTATATTGTCTGCTGAGGATATTGCTGAAGAAACTAATCTGTAGCGGTTGTTTTGATAATTAGAGTTTCTTTGTTTGTCCAATCTATAAATTTTAAAGAAGTTGCATATATTTGTTGTAGGTTTTCCCGTGCTTATAATTTGGTGATTAGAGATAGGTAGAGGAGATTGTGCATTTACGTTTCTTTCTGGTTGTCTGGCCAGCAACATGTGGAAGAAATGGAATGCATGATTTATCCATAATCTGTATTGTTTGGAAACCCTCAGATTTTCTACTGTATATGGTTTATATAAGAAAATGTTAATAAATAATTAAGTATACGTTGCATTGTTAGAGCTAGCAAGCAGTCGGATTACAATAACAATTTGAGATAGTTTCTTTGTATCCATAGACAGAGGTCAGTTAAAATACAGAGTTTAAAGGACTAGACGCTAATATTGTAAGCCAAGTAACAGTTCATTTTTACCACCAGAATAAATAAAGTTAATTGGAATATTGTTTATAACAAAGAAAGTAAGATCGAGTTTATCTCATTGTAAAGTTTTTTCTCTTGTCTTGTGGAGATGAAGTACGTAATGTAGGACTGATGTTTTTCTGCTATGGGTTTTTGATTTAATTTTTTTGGTTTATTAAACAAAGCAGCTGTGAGTTGGAAACTCTAAAGTGATGGATTCAGTTGATGTAATGCGAGATAAGGAGTTGTCCATGTTAGGTGAAGAAACAGGAAATGATCATGTGAATTCAATGTTTTTTTCATTTAATGAGTATTACATTTTGAATAAGAAAAGTGATATATATATCGATGAGATATAAGTCCAATATACCATCTATTCTTAAAGGTTCATATTGATATATTAGACCGTGTTTTCTGTTGGCAATTTCTATTGCTTATTTGCTTAATCTGGATACATATATTGAATCAGATATACCTTGAGTAATGCGCAGATAAATCCTGGGTTTATTTTTATTCTTATGAATGGAAGGTAATCAGTGATAACTGACTCAAGGCTGTGGGGTTTTCTTTAAGCCAATTTTTGTTTGTTTTTTTGATTTGTATTAATTTCATTTTGTTTGTTTTAAAAGGGGGAGGGTACTAAATTGATAGAGTATCTTAAGGGGTTAATACTGTGGCCACAGTTAGCTAGATAACCATGGGAGATAGTGATCTAAGCGTGTAATGATCGCTTAGACAATGTGCAGATATGGTAACAAAGAATGACATATTGCATATAATTTTTTTCTGATTTGATGAGTTGATTTTTTCCAGTGAAGAGTGCTGACCGGTAGCGAGATTCACAGGGGGTATCTGCCACCTACGTACAAGGTAGAATATATGGGGAAAAATAATAAAAGAAGACAGGGTGGGGGTGGGACACGTGACTACTGGTAACAAAGAATGACAGTAGAGACCCACAAGACTGGTAACAAGGAATGACAGGATGTGGAAGGCGTAGGTGTGGTAACAGTGAATGACACATAACGCAAGGTTAGGTTTTTTGGGGACATTTTTCATTTATTTTATTTACATTTTTGTCTTTGAAAGAGGTAACACCTTTTTAAGCATTTGTATGGGATCACAGAAAGTTCTCTGACTATGTGACTAGTGTAAGCAAGTGAGAAGGAATAGAAAATACTATGCTGGTCATAGTTAGTTGGAATTGGCGATGATGATGCACCTGTGAGGTAATGATTATTTGATGAGAGTGAACGCGCAATGGTCTGGTGACAGGTGGTGAAAGCTTCAAGAATTGAGATAGTATATCCCACTAACCCACATATGTTTGGAAAGATTGTACTGTCCCACTGAGGGGTTAATTCTGTTCAGTGAGAAGTGAGGAGAGGTGATATGTCTTTTAGAGCCTTAGGGAGAAAAAGAAAAAAATGGGGAAAAAAGAATAATTTTGAAATTTTTTGTTTATTTTTGAAAAAGCAGAAGGGAAGAAGTTTTTTTCAGTGATGAGGTGAGAGTAACATCAGAAATAACTCTGTAGGAGATTAAAGGCAGGAAATGGTTAATGAGATTGATAAGAGAGTAAAGTTTTATTCCTAAATGATGTGAAATATCCAAGGAGTGTCACAGAACTGTTTTCCATAACAAGGACATGAAAGATTTTAGAATTGAAGATATTGTTTACCCTTTTGAAAAAGCACAATAAATAGATTAAAGTTATTGCAATGTTCTGTATGGGACAGTGATCAGCCATACCCAAGGATGACCTCCAGCCCCCTCCCCTCTGCTTCCCTCAAGTGATAATGTTGTTTTGTCAACATCTGTTTAAAAACTGCCATTTTTTTTTTCCAAATGACAAATGCTAATATGATGTCTGAGCTTAATAATGCTATTGCTTTTGCTTGTTTTATTTAAATTAAATCCCAGCCAATAGAGGTGTGACCATTCCAGAGAAAAGATTAATTTGCAAATTGATGCATTTCATTTTGCACAGAAAAAGCAAGTGTTTTTTTAAAATTATTATAATCATTATTATTACTGAGCCACTAGAAATTATTTAGAAAAATATTGAGTCTGCAGGTACCTCTGCAGAATCCTTATCAAAGCCCTTATTGAAAAATATAGATTTTATAGTGATTATTATAAGATGCATATTGAGTTGCATTTTAATGCTTACTGATTTATCTGATTGCATGTTGCCACTTTACTAGATCCATTGGTCATGCATATGAGCCCACAAATAAGGAATGGAGGTCACAATTAGGTGCAGCACTACTGGGTTCTGATACTAGTAAATCGCATTTGCTGCACAACTAATCATGATATTCTCTCAAATATTTGTAATGATTTAATGATTGTTTTTTCTCAGAGTGGTTTGGAAGAAATTGTGTATTATTAACAGGAATCCATGAGAGACTGCTGTCAGAAGGCACTAACCGATATGAGGACCCTCACGGGGTTAGAGGATTTTGATGAGTTTTTCATTACTAATCATGTCACAAGTTTCTAAACATCTATGGACCACAAGAAATAGTTTTTTTTTCCAGATTTTACAACAACGCATACTATTTAATACCCATAGTATTTGCAACACTCTGTTATTGCAGGTTATCTACCCAATGCGATTATTCTTATTATTTTTTTAGTGTAAATCAATTAATTTTACAGTTATGGAAGTATTACAGTCATCTAGTCATTGGTTTATGATCTGCATATCTTTTACTATCAAATAGCAGATAGTCAGTACTTACTACATTTATTTACAGCACAGTCCAATATACGTGGACTCAATTAAGCCAAAGTTTTATGGACAGTCCCACTATGTCCCACAATGAGTTGCATGATTGCTACCACAATGCTGATTCAATATGTTTATGATCTAATGATGTGTTTAAATTCTTTACAGGATTCTCTTACTGACACCTTTTCTATTACTACTACTAAATCTAACTGACACAGAGCTGACAAAGTACAATATACTGACATAATTGCTTCATTTGAGGCTCTGATACTCGCACTGACAGAAGCCACAGCACTGGATATATCAGATTTATCATATACCTGTCTTTACTGTAATGAACAACAGGCGGCTGCCTTGGGAGTTTGAACACATATACATGGGGGTTCACATAGACCCATCAGGTGCAACAGTTGCACACTTGACCGAGTGGCATCTGCTTTACCAACATGTTTAAGGACTGTGGCGGCTGCTGCAGCCTTTGTATAGAAATTACAGAACACCGCACACTATGTGTCTCTAATGCTACATCTTTTCTAATGAACTCTTCACGGACAAGACACATTTCCAGTGCATGGTTCTCTCGTTGGGAACTTTTCTCCCAGCGCCACATGACCTGACTATTGTCAGGTGTGGTACGCTAAATCCTGCTACTCTGCTACCTGGTGGACCAGTAGCTCCCCAAACCCCTCCTCCTGGCATATGCGGAAGCTACCCATGGGATGACCCATGTAAGGAGAGAGAGGGCATGTATGTTGATTTCATCTTATGCAGAGGCCCAAACGCATCTGCAGAAGAATGAACTCAGGAAAATTATTCCTATAGAACCATCTAACATTTCTCCTACCACTGGTCCATTCCTAAGGTTAAAAATAAATTTTTTGGGAATTTACATGCATTTAAAATTGTCATTATATTTAAATGGTATCTGATATGTTATCTTGATTATAAGGAACATCCCAGCTGTCCCATGTACAGCATCCTTTACAGCAAAGAAATTTATTGAGAAATTTGTGTTCAGATATGTTATCCCATAAGGTATATGGTATTAAAAAAATCATAGAGGTACATATTTTGACAGGAAAGGTATTCTAAGGAATAAGTCAATATATGGGTATTGAAGGTTGGTTGCACTCACCACTCACTAAAAGGTTTTAGTCAAAATTGAACATGTTAACAAATGCATATTGAGAACACATAATTTAGGGTGGGTGTGGAAATTACCATGAGTTGACTTGAAGTTTTGTCTTCGGTTTTGTATGACATTCACACTACTCCTCAGCAGCCACTGAACCTGTCCCCTTATAAGATCATTATTTTAATTTATATATACATTTTTTTTATTTTTGGGAGACCAGCAAACCCTATTCAACATCCAGCAGCAGACTTGTCACTCTAATTCTCACATCATCTAAATACTTTACCAGAAAAGCAAACAAACTTATGAAGGGATGTTGTTATAAGGTCCAGCCTGGAGACTATACAATGGTGAGAAAATTCTTACAATTAAATGTCTCATAGATCAAAGGCAAGACCCGTCCCTGTGAAACAAACCAATTGAATTAATGCGTCTCACTGCAAGAAGGTTTCCGACCTGGTGGTGATATCAGTTAAAAGAAATAGAAACTGATGCAGATAAATATTGTGACTGTGATTCTAACTTAATAAACTTATTTGATGATGGGCCTGTCCAGGGCCCCCACACAGACCAAGACAAGATCCACGGAATCGGGGGGCATCCTTAGTGGTGTCCCTGCGGGTTGTGGGCAAGAAGAGGTCCACGGAATCGGGGGATACCCTTAGTGGTGTCCCTGCGGGTTGTGGACAAAGTGTAAAACAATGATCCCCATGAGTGACTAAGTTTCCCATACACTCGCTAACTGAAGAAGTCATTTTTGTTTGTTTAAGTTTTCATATTTTTATAGTGAATGAGGGTTACCAGGGATTGGTTGCTGGCAAGGACAGTGTGTATAGTTATCAAAGAGGTATTACTAGAGTCATGGTGGTGTATTCTACTTCTGCTTTTAATTTTAATCCCACAAGTATAATCATAACAGACACACATATACATCATACTACTGATGCTCCCAGGTTTCGGTATGCATCAGAGGATGGTAATAAAATACTGATAGCCAATATGTTAAACTAATTAGAAGGTTTAAAATAAATATATTAGTAATAACATAAAAGTAACTGAGAACGCCCACACCAGAACCATTGATAGAATACATCTAGTAAGGTATCAGTAAAGAAGAGGCATTCTAAATAAGGATGGTAACAATGGTGCAAACATAATATCTATATGCAAACTGACATTTCTTCTTTAAGACGCTCATCATGAGCTGATAAAAAGAACAATAAGGTTACTGACTCTCCCTAGGTTTAAAATAGGTAAAGAGTGTAATAACAGGAGATATTTTGGAGTACAACAAAACATGTAGTTATGTGACAGAGTTGGGTGTGCTAGTATAACATCTAGATAAAAAGGGTACTCATTGAATTGTTTCTCAAACATACCGTCTCATAAGCCATGGACATTACCACAAGGATTATATTATATTTACACACTTAAGGTTTCTAAATGGTTACAAACAAGATCTATTGTAATAAATTGTACTTTTACTAATTAATACAGTGGTGATTCAACATAAAGATTTGAAAGTAACACATGGTATATTAAAGAAACACACTTATTTACATTATCCCAAGTTTATAAAATTGTATTTGAATTTGTGAATATAATTAAAATATGGTACAAGCATCACAAATACTAAACGGATGATGATGTTAAAAGGAAAGTTGAATTAAATTATTTGGGTTGAAAAAATTTTAGTTTATTGAAAAGGTGTGAGTGATGTGATTCCCTACAGTTGGTTTATTTGGTTGAACCCCAATAACTGGTTCGCATAAGTCAATGTTATATATGCTTTAAGAAGTTTAATGTTTTTGCCAAGATAATATTATTGATTTTTCTGTATACTAGTGAAATGCTTCAAGAAGGTTTTCCGATGTATTAAGAGAGAAACAAATGATGCACTGTACGAGAGATATGAACTTTTTTTCGGAGATATGAAAAAAGTTGAGGATGGACTGATAATACAGAAAATCAACTAATCAATAAATCTATGCTTTTATTATATTCTGTTTTCCTGACTGCCGCTATTATTGCTGCAGATGACTTTAGCTTGTTGCACACTGTACTATTCACTGCGTATGAGGCCTTCCCTTTGCGCTAAACAGTTATAATATCTAACATATTATAAAGCAGCAGCCATTTTGTTAGGCATGACTTGCATAATAATATTATTAAAATGGCTGATCATTCAGAACAGAGCTGTAAAAGTGATTTCTTATAGAATATTGTTTTTGGTTTTAGAAGCTTAAGAATGTGATGTTGACAGTATAATGTAGCAAGGACAGGAAGCTAGTCTCCACAAACTGAATAAGATGGGAACAAGGCCACACATGCGTAGACCCACAAGGCCACTGAAGTTGGGTGTTGGGTTAATTATGATATCATGATTGAAAGCAGAGCTTGCCAATAAGACTCAATGCTTATGAGTAATTAATTAATTAATGTGATAAAGGTTTAAATATCAGAGTGATAGAGGGAGGAGAAAGGCAGTTGAGAAAGAACAAGGAAGCACAGGGGGCTGGAGGTAATTATGAAGGAGGTTTAATCATGGCTGATCACTGTCCTTGAAAGGTGTCCATTTTGATTTGATTTAGAATTACTGTTTAAGTATTAGCTAATCAATTTTATGTTTCTTGTGTTAGTCTGCATTTGCAAATATCTGTAATGAAGCTATTCTTTAAGTAAAGCATTGTCATACCTTTTATAACAAGGTTGTGTGGGTGTGCAATCATTTCAGCGTTGCCGTTATATTTAAAGGTAATAAAGTAAATAAATTTGGTTTGGGTTATTTATCATATCTAATCTTATCAGATAAATATCTGGTTTATCACTACAGACCCAGAGTTGCAGTTCCTTAAAAACACCCGCCTTATGCCTTGTCACACCAGAGGTCGCAACATTAAAGACATAGTGGTAAAAACTGACATTTCACAATTCAAGAAAAACATCTCAAAGTCCAGTTTTTTAGGCAGACGCAATGGTTGTTTCAAGTGTCTGGGGTGCCGAACATGTGGTTACATGGCCACCGGAGACACCATCCTACACCCCCATTCTGGGAAAAGATTGAAAATAAATTGGCCCTTAACCTGCACCACTAAATTCGTTGTCTATGCCATAATGTGTCCATGCGGACTTTACTACATCGGCAAGACTGAATGCCAGTTTAAAGTCCGCATGGCGCAGCATCGTCAGGCCATTCGACAAGCCCTCAACACAGGGTCAAGTGATCAGCCGGTGGCCAGACATTTTGCAGCCCTAAAACATGGTATGGCCACCCTGAAGAACAAAATCATTGACCATGTGCCGGACAACCCCAGGGGTGGCAATCGGGGTAGGGCATTGTTACAACTTGAATCCAAATGGATCTTTAGATTGGAAACCCTGAAGCCCAAGGGTCTGAATGAGACCTTGGGCCTCATAAATTTTCTGTAACGGGTCTGGAGTACACAAAGGAGCTTATTCTGATCGGAGCGGCCAAACGTGCGTACGTTCACTATTAACGTACGATAGCCGTACGCGGCCGTTAGGGTTAGGTCCACCCACAAATCAGCCGCTTACTTACGGGCAGAAATACCGTAGAAGGGGAGTGGCGTACAAATGAGCGTACGGCAACGTACGCGGACGGCCCAGCCCCTGCACTCCGACAACAGGCGTACAACTGAGCGTACGGCGCCGTTTACGGACGTCTTTCGTCCGTCTCCCCACCGACTTCTTGCGGAGATCTGAGCGTACGCCAGTTTGCACGGACGGGTCCCTATTGTTTTCAATAGAAAAGTCAGCTTATGTCACCGCTCGTGAGAGTGAGCGTACGTCCGTGTACGCTGACATACCCTTCATATATATGGACCTGCAAATGTTGCCTTTCAACTATAATTATGAAAATTAATTAATTGATTGAATTAATTAATGTGCAAAATAGTGGCCATGGGCTTAAAACATTGCTGAAACATCCTTTGTAGGTGTTAGATGTGGTTTATGTTATTGTATCATAAATACAAAACCTATGTTTGTATTAGAGTGAACACGTTGACACATGTCGACTTGTGTAGATTGAGTGTGCTACTGTGTAAAGTCGATGAAAGCACGTAGTGAATGTGTCGACCTGTTTAACAAATACCTACCTTAGCATATATAAGCAGGTCTTACAAAGATTCTTACCTTAAATTAAACAAACCTTTAAATGTAGAGAAGTATAGAAAGATAACCTTCCAATGTGTTAGAGTGCTGTGTGTGGCTTGCAGGTAGTGAATTCATGGTTTTGACTTAATAGACTGCAGCATTGCTTATTACATTCAGGTGTATGTGTTTGAGTAGTAATCCGCGTAAATTAGCTAACCCAGGTGCACGCTGGCATGCGGTATCTGTAGGGGTGGTTTGAGATGTCGGTTGGCGGCCGCCTGTTTTGTGTCCGAAATGAGCGGTGCTTTAGTCGATCGTGCGGTAGTAGCACCGCTCATTTTTGGTGCACACCCCCGTGTACGCCCATATTTACGCCCATTTTCCCTCATTATTTCGGCCGCTCCCATCAACACGCCCCTATGCCGCCCCCATTACCTGTACACTCGCGTACAGGTTTTTTCGCACGTTGAGACCCGGCCGTAAGCGTTGTGGAGTGTTCGCGCCGGCGCATTAGCGTATCTGCACATGCGCAGATCATGAAAAACACCGGGACGTACGCGTACGGCCCAGCCGCTCCAACCAGAATAAGGCCCAAAATGCTTTTAATACTGACATCAGGGGTATGTGAAAGTTAAGTAAATATTCCTTCAGTATATAACATAGAAGGTTTCATGACTCAACTAGCTCCATGTTCTTTGGATAACTGGTTCATCAGGTGACTTCTGGTAAAATAGATTAAATCAAATATGCAGGGACACTGACCCAAAATACTCATAGATGTGATTACCTTCAATTGAGAGAAGAACACTTTTTTAATATTTCTTGTTTGCACCTATATATAGCGATAAATTTACTATAAAATGTTTTACATACACCACAGCATGCTTAAAACCACAATGTCCTATACAGGGCTCCTAAACATCACTTTTTGCACACAAATGGCACTATTTTTGCACTTTAGCAGTGGGGGTCCGTGAAGGGCTATGCCCGCAATGGACTCAGCACCAATGATATGATACATCACAATGTGGTTATACAGCATGAATCTGTGCTGCACGATTGTTCATATATTGCATATTTTTAATGTTTTTAATATGTTTCGTTGTAGATGTGCAAGCGATGTGTAGCTATCTGCACACACTAGGTCACTTTCACTGTATACAGACAATTCACCATTATCATTAGGCAAACCAACAAACAGTACAATGTTTTTTTTTCACATGTATGAGTCTATATAATTGTTTTCACTTCTATGTATTACAGGGGCTGGCGGGTTGCCATAGCTACCACCTGTATGGATACGGTAACTCCCGATCTGAGGCGGGGCGCATACTGACATGAGGCGTGAGAGTCCCTGCAGCTCCATAGCAACCGCCGGGGTCAACGATACACTTCCGCCTTCAGAATTCGGCGAGCACGGAGATGCAGGGAGGCGGCTGGGCAGACGCGGGAAAGCCAGCGGGCGGGGTAAGTTCAGCATGGGGTATTTATTTCACGATTGTAACACAGTGTGGTTGTCCTGAAGAAGGGGTGATATTCCCCGAAACATGTAGACGAGTGTTCAATAAATTTTCACCATTTTTTGCACCTTGTCCAAGCCTCAGAGTGCCGCTGCTTCCCCACGCTACACTATATATATATATATATATATATATATATATATATATATATATATAGTGTGCGTGGGTCACCAAAATACTGCCATCTGCTGGCAGAGAGTGAATCTACATCTCTTTCTCACACATGCAGAACATGCAGAAACACATAAGGTAGCAGACTAGCTTTCAAAGCTTTTGCTTCCAGCAGGCTTACTAGTATGTGTATATGTGCCTAGTGATCCCCCTCTGCTGCGTATAACCCTCTATATCAAGTAGTAAACAAAATTAGCAACAGAAAGTTCATTTAAATTTTATTTATCCTTGTAAAATTGGTAGTCCCGTTTCGGGTCTCATGAGACCCTTTGTCAAGATACAGAAGACCAAAATTAAGAGGAATAAAATAATCCTGCTAAATACAGACTTTAAATACCATTGAAGACATGTTGACTCCACCTGCTGTTCCACACTATTGGAAGTTACATTCTATATACACAATTAGCATATGATATTACATATAAACTCTAAACTAACCTCTGGGTGTATGGTCATTAGGTTAGTCTGACCTCTGCATCCATTTGATACAGCTCCAGACGGTCATACCCTATGTTTGAACAAGGGGCAAATAGATGTATCAATGAATGCCTACTTGTGTCCCATCCTTAAAGAACAACATATAAATTAAGCATTAAAATTATATACATAAACATACACCAGAGTAGAACAAAATACAGTCTTAAGCTGGCCATACATCAGAAAGATCGATCTTAAGATCGATTGCGCTCATGATTGTGTACAATTTCCCTTGAAATCCCCGGCAGTCCTTGGTGGTTTTTGGACACACAATCTACACACAATCCATCATACAATCCATCTGCTGCATGATTGTGTACACAAGATGTGCACACAATCTGCATACAAACCATCATACAATCAATCATACAATCCATCTGATGATGGATTGTATGATTGTGTACATAAGATGTGCACACAATCTGCATACAATCCATCTTACAATCAATTGAGATTGTATGATTGGGTACAATATCTTTCTGATGTATGGCCACCTTTACTCTAGTGCAGGCATTACCAACAATGCAGGTTTTAGTGATATCCAGGCTTCAGCACAGATGGCTTAATCAGAATCACTGAGGTACTAATTAAGTCACCTGTGCTGAAGCCTGGATATCACTAAAACCTGCACTGTTGGTGTGCCTGAGGATCGTGGTTGGGAATGCCTGCTCTAGTGCAATCAGTATCAGGCATATTTGACTTTAGTCACATTATTGAAAGCTAACATCTGATTTATTGCTATTGTTATAATTGTGGTATTTTATCATGCTCTTATATTGGGGACCTTATACAACAGCTATGCATAACGTGCATATAGCATTACACTATAAATCTCTTATCAAAATCTTGTTCTCATTGTTTACATTAGGCTGAAGCATTTCTGATTCTATAATTCTTTAACAAACTTCTAGTCCTGGTATCTGAAGAATTTGGGGTAGCACGAACAGTGGAATGATTAGCACTACTGCTTCACAGCACTGAGAACGTGGGTTCAATTTCCACTATGGCCCTAACTGTGTGGAGTTTGTATATTCTCCCCTGCTTGCATGGGTTTCCTCCCACAATCCAAAAATATAGTGGTAGGTTAATTGGCTCCCCCCCCCCCCCCAAAAAAAAAAGAACCCTAGAACATGTGTGCATATACATACGGTAGGGAATATAGATTGTAAGATCCACTGGGGCAGGGGATGATGTGAATGTTCAAATATCTGTAAAAGCGCTGGGGAATATGTGTGTGCTATGTAAATAACTGGTAATAATATTAATCACTAATTACTTAGCCCCAACCTAGTGAATTTGTCTTAATTTACACTTTTAAATTAATCACTCTATGATTGTTTTCAATACCATAAACAAAATTTGCATCCTTAATATCCTCAGAGTAGCCCAATCATTATCCACCATCTATTCCTTAATTAAAGTTATGTAAATTCTAAGCATGAATGGGCAATTATTTTAACTGTTCCCCATGCAATATGATATGCAATTTAGGGCCTTATTCTGGTTCACTCGCAAAAGCAAACTCCTTCTTTATTAGACAAAAACCATGTACACTGCAGATGGGGCTGATCGAACGTGCAGAGAGAGTTAGATTTGGGTGAGGTTTGTACTTTAAACTGATATCTATGTTGCAGTGTAAAAATAAAGAGTTTTACCCTGCACAGAAACAAAATAACTCACACAAATCGAATTCTCTTTGCACATGTTACATCTTCCCCACCTGCAGTGCACATGGTCTTGTCCATTATAGGAGTTTGCTTTTGCGACTGAACCAAAATCAGGCCCTAAATTACCTTATTAACCTCCCGAAGGACACATTTTTAATTTTAGAGATATATAAATGTTATGATTTTTTTTACATATACTGTCTTTTATTGGAAACAAGGTTCAAGGTAAGAATTTTTTTTTTTATAGAAATTGACCGGTTTAGGTTTTAAATTCAACCTTCAAAACAGTTTTGCAATTAAAAATGATCATTGAGTAAACTTACACATATGTACCTGTATCCCTGAAGTAATTAAATGGTACGTGTTTAAACCAGGAATGCTGTACACATGGTCTAATGTTCAAACAATGGTAGATTTAGGATCTCTTCCGCTTTTGCTTTCTTCCACAGCATTTTACCACTGCTCGGATAAATCTGTATGCTAAATAAACAGCAATGATGAGTATAATAAGCAGAACTGTGATAACATCAATCAGATAATACTGGCACCAATGAAGGGTATTTCCTGCTGCCTGCAGGTGTCCTGCTCCTCTGTGGCGCATGACATACTCAATCCAAAACAGAGCTAAATCACGTGGTGGAACAGGTGTATCTCGATGAAGCCGAGAAAGATGTTTCATGGCCTGACTGTAAGATGGATCATCAATAACTAAACGCACTCCATTGAAAATGTCCTTGGCAGTAATTTCTTGTGTGTTCTCCAGCAGAACAGCAGCCCCTCTGATTTTCAGCCGAAGTAGGTTTTCATACTGGTCACCGAAGAGGGGAAATCCTATTATGGGAACACCATGGTAAATGGCCTCATAGACACCATTCTCCCCTCCATGGGCTATAAATGCTTTAGTGTTAGGATGACTGAGAAGGTCATTCTGTGGAAGCCAATCTACAGTCTTAGTGTTATTTCCCAGTGTGTCCAGAGGCTCTCCAGAGTAACGCCAAATTACTCTTTCCTTAAGTTGTGCTAAACCTGCTGCAATCTCTCTTGCAATGTTGAGCGGTAGATACCTAACAATAGTCCCCAAAGAAAAGACTACCACACCTTGCTCAGAACTATCCATAAAATCCTGGATATCTTGAGGTAGCGGTTTGGCTGGTCTGCCCTGAAAGCCACCAATATACACAGCATTGGGCATGGTTGGCCGAGGAAACTCAAACACAAAGTCCACTTTCATCAAGTAGATGTCAGCCTTCTTGTACATGTCAAACACTCCAATATCTGTATTAAGATAGTGTTGAATCAATTTGTCATAAACTGGGTATATTAGGAGGTGGTTGGCAGCCTGGTATATATAATAGAGGACAACATTCTTAACCCTTTCTGAGAAGGCCATTCTATCTGTCACTCTAGAGTGTATCACTGGTACATATGAGAGTGGACATGGTGCGATAGCAAAGTGTATGTCTTCTGTAACCATCCACCTTCCAAAAAACACTATGGGAAGCTTTAATTGATGAGCAAGCATTACTCCTCCCGCATTGAAGGGATCAGCAAGAATCATCTCAAAACCAGCATTTGTCAGATGGCCTATAGCTTCCGGGTTCTCAAATAATGATTTAAGTGCAACAGTTGCCCTTTGAGTCCCAGTCTGAAGGCCTTGGATAAATTTCCATGCAATGGTGAAGGAAGAAGCATCCTTGGTGAAAGCTTGCTGAAAGATCCAATTCAATACATACTCTTCTAACTGGTTTTTGCTAAGCAGGTTTTCATCAGACACAGGAATATTCACCACCTTGAAGTGCTCAGACATCTCCTCAATGTACAAGCTGTTTGAATTTCTAATGACTGTTAAATCGTGTCCTTTCTGGGCCAGCTCCACTATTAAGATTTTTATATTAATCCAATGGCTTCCATCTACTGGTACAACGAGTATTTTCCCAGTGTGAGCACAGGTCAGGAACAGCATACAGGTCAAGAAGCAAACACCAAATACCTGGCCTCTGACTGCCATCTTACATGAGCCACAAATCTATAAGACGCGATTCTCAGGAGAGCACGTACTACTAAAGAATGTGCAACAGGGGAACAAGTCTGGGCTGCCACACAAGTGCACAGTCATTCTGATGTTGCATACAGGCTCTCTTCTATATAAGTAGTCTGTCACAGCAAAGCTCCTTTCCAAAGCAAAGAACACGTGTTTACATTTTTCTGATTGGCATTGCCTTCTTATCTCACAATACTAATGCTTTTCTGTAAGGTTATCTGTATTCTTTCATAGTAATTTGACTTGTACTTTAGACTTGGAAGGACACAAGAAGATTTTGAATGTAATAAAGACAAGTAGAGTATGTAGACTCTCTGGCAATCAGTCATAATAGTAATGAATAAATACTCAGGACTGGTGCAGACCCCAAGGATCTATCTCCCCCCTCTCCATAAATTGGACATTGTATTTAAATTAAGGCAGTCAGTATATTAATAATAAAGGTCACTATGGAGGAACAGCCAAATGCTAGCATGCTCAAGGGGACATATACTCGGACAGGATACCTACAGTAACTTTTTTTTTCTGCATGTCCTACATGTATAATCATGCGCTATTCTAAAATCCCTTGAGAGCTGCTGTACCCAACCCAACAACCACATACATACTAATATAGGGGCGTAGCTAAGGGTTCATGGGCCCTGGTGCGAAAGGTCACCTTGGGGCCCCCCTACATACAACAAAATTAAAATCTCGGTCTGTTTATATTTTAATACATCATTGCCAAGGGGGGTTAATGTCCGTTGCCATGGGTTCTTGCTCATTGCCAAGGGGTTAATATGTGTTGCCAGGGGTTATTGGATGTTGCCAAGTGGTTAAATTTTTTTTTATCAGGGGTTAATGCTCGTTGCCAAGGGGGGTTTATTCCCGTTGCCAGGGGTTCTAGCTCGTTGCCAAGGGGTTAATACGTATGTGCCCACCCCAGCCACCCGCCCGTACGCTGCTGTTGCTGCCCCTGCCTTACCCTGCGCAGAGAGAGACAGACGCTAGAGTCATTTTTCACTTCCAGCGTCTCTGACAGGGAGCACAGCTCTGCAGCCGCGTTACCAGGAAGTGCAGAGCTGCGCTTCCTGTCAGACGCTAGAGGTGAATTATGACTTCTAGCGTCTGTCTCTGTGTGCAGGGGAAGGCAGGGGCAGCCGTGGCTGACGGGCTGGTGGCCGGAAACATAGGCGCACCGGCAGCTATTGCAGTGCTGCCGGCAGCCTAGTGAGAGCTGAGATGAGGACTCAGAGCGGAGGTATGACCTCTGAGTAACCAGGCCGGACAGTGGCGGGGGCTGGGCCCCCCTGGCTCAGGGGCCCGGTCGCAGGTGCGACCCCTGTAGCTACACCACTGTACTAATACATACAAGTGTCCCAATTTCAGAGTGATAGTCCTTTCACTGCTGTCGTAAACAAGAAGAGAAGTATTCTAAATTGAGGCAAAACATCACCTTCCCGGTGACAGATTTGGCATGTTTTGGATTTGAAATAAATCCCGTCAGCAGTGCTTTATGTGATATTTCACACATGGCTCACAAAGAACACTTTAGTCTTGACAAAGCTTGAGTGAAACAATAGCCAGCTATGTAAACCAGTGTTCACAGTCTCAGTAGAATATAAGCAGGGTACACACTAAATGATCATTTCTAACCATGGGGCAGATGTATTCAGCTTTAACAAGAGATAAATGCAAGGGTGATAAGGAGAGATAAACGTCCTGCCAATCACCTGCTAACTGCCATGTTACAGGCTATGTTTGAAAAAAGTCGGTACTTATGTATTATCTGGGCTCCCATGTTAAATGCACCCCATTTTTTCATACCCCTACTATCCAACTATGCATGGAGTTGATTTTATATAGTGTGGCGAGCGCAGCGAGCCACCGTGCCCGAAGCGTGGCGAGCGCAGCGAGCCCGGCGAGGGGACGCGGTCTCATAAGAAAAACAGGAGCCCAGATATTACATAAGTACCAAAAAGTCAGTAAGGAGCTGATTGGCTGGATGTTTATCTCTCCTTATTTATCTCTTGTTAAGGCTTAATACATCTGCTAATTTTGAAATTATTGCATATCAAATTAGTGTGTAACTACTATAGGGATGCAGTTAAAATCCCGGCGGTCGGGATCCCGGCGTTCAGAATCCCGACACATTCTCCCTCCGTGGGTGTCCACGACACCCTCGGAGGGAGAATAAATTAGTGTGCCGAGCGTAGCGAGGCACCGGGCCCGCTGCGTGGCGAGCGCAGCATTTCGGCTGTCGGGATTTCGGCGTCGGGATTCTGAACGCCGGGATCCCGACCGCCGGGATTCAGTACTGAATCCCTACTCTACACCAGGTGGGCAACCCACCTGTCACCTGAACACACCTTAAAAATTTGCCTATGTTTGATAATGACTAGTTAAATATCATGCAGTGTGTAAGCGGCAATCATTTACACTGCAAAAATCAAACTGGTTTTGCAGTGTAAATGATTGCCGCTTTAAAAAAACTGGAGATTTCTTGCCAAATCTCTCACTTTCTGAATCTCTCGTCCTATTAAATTTTCCCCCATAATATTTTTTTTAATTAGAATTTGACGGCAGATAAGAACCACTTGGCTTATCTAGTCTACCCCTTTTTTAAACATGTTACCTCAAACCATATTTGATCCTTATTTTTTTTGTAAGGATATCAATATGCTTATCCCAAGCATGTTTAAATTGTACTACTGTATTTGCCTCTACCACCTCTGATGGGAGGCTATTCCACTTATCTACTACTCTTTCTGTGAAGTAATTCTTCCTCAAATTTCCCCTGAATCTTCCTCCCTCTAGTTTCAGTGCATGTCCTCTTGTTCTGCTGCTCCTCTTCCTGTGAATAATGTCTCCCACCTGTACCTTGTTAAAACCCTTGATATATTTGAAAGTTTCTATCATGTCCCCCCTTTCCCTTCTCTGCTCCAAAGTATACATATTAAGATCTTTGGTACTTCTGTAGTTTCACGGCGCCGGAAGTGCAGAGGCTCACGTGCCGCTCTAGCTATGAAACTTGGCAGCCTGCCAGAGGCTCTGTTTCACTGTGCGCGTGCCGCTCTAGCTCTGTCTGACTGAGCTCGTGCCACTCTAGCTGTACGTAAACAGTGTAGCGGCCGGCCAGCAGCAGTGCTGCCCAGGCGCTGACAGGTCAATGTCACTGTGGCACTTGTAGTTCCACAGTGAAATATGCAGCGACTGGGCACCACTGACAACGGGGGTATGTTAAAGTGGACACCCCGGCACAGCGATGCCGGGGCTTCTAAACTGTACGCGAGATTCAGACGCAACTGCGTCTGAATCTCGAGTCACATAGATAGCCGCTAAGAAGCATGAAACCCACCCTCAGTGCCACTAGTGGACGCCACAGCTGTGGACCGTGTAAATCCCACTATCCACGCCCACCCGAAGCGTGGCGAGCGCAGCGAGCCCCGCTAGGGGCGGCGGTACGCGTCCTACGAACTTTTCATACCCCCACTATCCACGTCGGCGTGGAGTTGAGAATAGATTAGTGTGGCGAGCGCAGCGAGCCCAAAGCGTGGCGAGGGGACGCGGATACCTTCACAGCTATCCGCGTCCCCTGGCGGGCTTCACAGGTGTCAGCGTCCGCTCGCCACGCACCGAGCCCGAAGCATGGCGAGCGGACGCTGACACCTGTGAAGCCCGCCAGGGGACGCGGATAGCTGTGAAGGTATCCGCGTCCGCTCGCCACGCTTCGGGCTCGCCACACTAATCTATTCTCAACTCCACGCCGACGTGGATAGTGGGGGTATGAAAAGGTCGTAGGACGCGTACCGCCGCCCCTAGCGGGGCTCGCTGCGCTTCGGGTGGGCGTGGATAGTGGGATTTACACGGTCCACAGCTGTGGCGTCCACTAGTGGCACTGAGGGTGGGTTTCAATAGTGTTCCCCTAGGGCCACGTCTGAATCCAGGCTTTCCGGCTTCTTAGCGGCTATCTATGTGACTCGAGATTCAGACGCAGTTGCGTCTGAATCTCGCGTACAGTTTAGAAGCCCCGGCATCGCTGTGCCGGGGTGTCCACTTTAACATACCCCCGTTGTCAGCGGTGCCCAGGCGCTGCCTAATTCACTGTGGAACTACAAGTGCCACAGTGACATTGACCTGTCAGCGCCTGGGCAGCGCTGCTGCTGGCCGGCCGCTACGCTGATTACGTACAGCTAGAGCGGCACGAGCTCAGTCAGACAGAGCTAGAGCGGCACGCGCACAGTGAAACAGAGCCTCTGGCAGGCTGCCAAGTTTCATAGCTAGAGCGGCACGCGAGCCTCTGCACTTCCGGCGCCGTGAAACTACAGAAGTACCAGATCTTTTAGTCTTTCCTGGTACGTTTTGTGATGTAGGCCATGCACCATTTTAATTGCCCTTCTTTGTACAGTCTCTAATGTATTTATATCCTTCTGGAGATATGGCCTCCAGAACTGAACACAGTACTCTAGATGAGGTCGTACCAATGATCTATACAGTGGCATTATTACTTCTTTCTTTCTTTCTTTCTTTCTTTCTACTGCTGATACATCTCCCTATGCAACCAAGCATCTGACTTGCCTTCTTCATTGCTTTGTTACATTGCCTACCTGCCTTTAAGTCCCCTGAAATAGTGACACCTAGATCCCTCTCTTCCTCCGTAGTTTCCAATATAGTGCCATTTATACTATATATAGTCTTTGGATTTTGAGACCCAAGTGCATGATTTTGCATTTTTTTGGGCATTAAACTGTAGTTGCCATGCTCTTGACCATTCCTCTAATCTACCTAGATCATCAATCATTTGTTTTACCCCTCCTGGTGTGTCTACCCTGTTGCATACCTTTGTGTAATCTGCAAAAAAGGCACATTTTACCCTCAATTCCATTTGCAATATCACCAATAAAGATATTAAAAAGCACTGGTCCAAGTACAGATCCCTGGGGTACACCACTTGTAACCTTTCCCTCCTTTGACTGTACTCCGTTTACTACAACTCTCTGTTTTCTGTCCTGCAACCATGCTCTTATCCATTCAACTATCTTAAAATCCAATCCGAAGCATTCAAGTTTATTTAACAGTCTGCGATGTGGGACAGTGCCAAAAGCCTTACTAAAATCTAGATAAGCTACCGCTACAGCCCCACCTTGATCTATTACTTTATTCACCCAGTCAAAAAAAGTCAATAAGATTTGTTTGACATGATCTTCCCCCAGTAAACCCAAGCTGTTTCGGATGCTGTAAATTGCTGTTTTTTAGATATTCTACAACTCTTTGTTTTAAGAGCGTTTCTATCAATTTCCCTACTACTGATGTAAGGCTCACTGGTCGATAGTTGCTTACCTCTTCCTTTCTTCCACTTTTGTGCAGTGGGACTACATTCGCTGTTTTCCAGTCCTCTGGGATTACTCCAGTAGCTACTGACTAGCTAGTAGTTATTGTTAGTTAAATCCTTCACAATTTGAACAATAGTGTGCATGTACTATGTCGTTGATTCTGGAGCTCCAGGGAGTTCAGGGAAAATCACCAATGATAACTTTGACTGAGCATATTGCAAAGTGTGTACCCAGTATTTTGATTCCTGCATTATGTCTGTATATCTGTCTCACTGAATGAGGGAACGGTCACTTGACTCTATAACTGAAATGCAAATATAATTTAGATGGTTAGAGGAAGGAGAGTCAAACTAGCTACTTACTGTTTCTGTAGTGACAGAGTTGAAAATGGTCAATGGTTCCCACACAATGTAATAAGCACTGTCACAACACTGACTGAGTACACTAACTGCATAATGCTGACTGACTTACACACAGTCATACACACAAAGTGACTATGCTTTCTGTGGGAACATGACGCTGATGCTGACTGCGCTAACTACGCTGGCCGCGGGAACACTATGCTGATGCCGACAGAGACACTATGCTGACTACGTAAGTGGCGCCGTGAAACTATACAAGTACCTAGGGAAATAATAACGTTCTATTAGGGCACACTGGTGCTGTAACTGCCATTATAAGTTTTCGGTGTGCATCAATTTCCAAAGATGCAGTGTGCCACCATTACTATAAGCAGTGAGACACAGCAGTGGGCGCCTGGGCGAGGCAATAGCCAACAAAGAGGTTACCTTCCGAGCAGTGTTCCCTCTAAGCTGTGCGCACGTGCGCGCGCACACAACTCGGCGAGCGTGCGCACAGACATTACAACAGAGCGCACAAAGCAGCAGTGGTCCCTTTTTGCAGTTGTGGACTCAATTAATGTGTGTTTCACCCATTAACTACATTGTGTGCTTTGTTTTGAATATTTAAATGTTTAATATCATTTTGAAGTAAAGTTAACACAAATGCTGAACGTCATTTTCCAGTTATATATAAGCGACGCACAAAAATTTAAATTTCCTTCCAAAGTTGCACAGCCAAAATCTTTTGCCGCACACAGCCTTTGTAAAATTAGAGGGAACATTGCTTCCGAGAGAGAAACTTAAGATCAGCCGACCTTAACAGCTCAAAAGGAGGTTTCTGTAACACCGACAAAACCAACGAAAGATCCCAAGGCGCCACCGGCTGCCTATATGTAGGTTTGAGCCTCATGACTCCCTGTAGAAAGGTCTAATCTTCAGGTAATAGGGCTACCCTTTTCTGAAAGAAAATGGATAATGCCTACAGCTGTACTTTTAAGGACTGAAGACTAAGCCCTGCAGAGAATCCGTCCTGGAGAAATTCTAATAGTCTAGATCATTTGAATCTAGAGGTGTGTACCCTCTGACGCTCACACCACCTGACATAGATCTCCCAGACACAATGGTAATTTGCAGCTGAAACAGGCTTGCGAGCACTGAGCATGGTCTGGATAACCACTTCCGAAAACCCCTTCTTCCTTAGTAGGGAGGTTTCAAAAGCTAGACCATCAAATTTAGACGAGCTAGGTCCAGGTGTAGAAACGGTCCTTGTTTGAGCAAGTCTGGCCGAAGAGGTAGATGCCAAGAGTCCGTCGACAACCTCAGTATGTCTCAATACCACGAAATCCTGGGCCAGTCCAGTGCAATCAGTATGACTTGTACCTCCTGCGTCCTCACTCTCTTCAGGACCCGCAGAATCATAGGGATCGGAGGGAACACGTACACTAGGTTGAAAAGCCACCAAACTGTCATGGCATCCACTGCCCACACCTTCGGGTCCCTGATCCGAAAGCAGAACCTTGGAACCTGACAGTTGTTCCTGTCAGAGTGTCACTATCTCCTGAAATACTTCCTGAGTAAGCATTCCTGGATCCCCGGAATGAATACAGCCGACAGATCAGGAATGTTCACCTCTGCCCACTGGAATATCTGTGAGACTTCCTGCATTGCCATACTGCTGCGAGTCCCGCCCTGATGATTCAGGTAAGCCACAGCCATGACATTGTCTAACTGTATGCGGACAGGTGATCCCTTCAGGAGATCCTCTGCCTGCAGTAGGGTGTTCCGAACTGCCCAAGATATTGATGGTCAGTCTGGCTTCCTCCATGGACCACAGACCCTGCAACCTTAGATGCAGAACTACCGCCCCCCAGCCCGGCATTATTTGTGACAACCAACCTATTCCACGAGCGGAGGGAAAGCCCCAGTTGTAGTGACTCCATAGCTGTCCACCAGATTAGAGACTCCCTCGTCTCTCGGGACAGACACAGCCTTTCCTGTTTCATGGTCTTTGGATTTCCTGACCAACATGAGAGAATGTTCCTCTGGAAAGTTCTGGAGTGGAACCTTGCAAATTGCAGCATCTCGAAGGTCACCACCATCTTGCCCAGCAGTTTTACTCCCTGCCAAGCCATAGGGTTCGGGGACTGTAAGATCAAGAAAACCAATTGACAAATGTCCACTGCTTTGAATTCTGGGAGAAACACACGGTGTAGGTGTGTGTCCAAAATCACCCCCAGAAACTGAAGTCTCTGTGTGGGTGTTAGATGTGACTTTTGGAGATTTAACAACCACCCATGTTCTTGGAAGAAACGTGTCGCAATGTCCAGATGTTCTTTTAATTTCCCCACCGACTCCGCTTTGAACAGGAGGTCATCCAGATACGGGATGATTACTATGTCTTGTAGTCTGAGGGCCGCTGCCATGACAGCCATCACTTTTGTGAAAACTCTCGGTGCTGTTGCCAGGCCAAAAGGAAGAGCCCGAAACTGGAGAGGAGTCTACCCTATCGCGAACCTCAGTAAGGACTAATTTTCCTTTAAGATAGGTACATGTAGCTAAGCTTCCTGGATGTCCACTGATGCTAGAAATTCCCCGTCTCTATGCTTAACAGCACAGAACGAAGAGACTCCATACGAAAGTGGTTCACCCAAAGATGCAGATTTAAAGATTTCAAATTTAGAATGAGTCTGAAAGACCAGTCTGGTTTGGGGACCAAAAAGAGAATTGAACAAAAACCTCTTTCTTTCTTCCTGAGGCACCGGGACCACCAGTCCCTTCTTGAGAAGGGACGTTGCCGCCCCCAACAGAGCTTTCCGCATGCGATCTTCCCGCGGTAAGGGTGTTGGAAGAAACCTCTTTGGCGGGGGTTCCCTGAGATTTATCCTGTAACCCTGTGAAATGACAGAAAGAACCCAAGGGTCCGTGAAGGAGTTGATCCACTGGTCCCAAAACTTCAGGAGATAACCCCCCACTCTGACTCCAGAATGGAGAGTCTCTGCTCCATCATGCGGAGGACTTATCCTCACTTTTGGATGGGTGCTTCTTGGCAAAGGCCCCGAAACAGCATCTGGGTGCCCTCCCATTACTGGCTGGAAATATTCTTCTACCTGCTTGTCCTATGTTAGACGCTCCCCCTCAAAAGGAAGATTGAAAGGACGGCTTAAAGGCCCCAACCTTGGACACTGAGTGTTTTGACATGTGGGAAGAAAGGTGCTCTTCCCCCGCATCGCTTGTTTTATAATGAACTCCAGTTCTGACCCAAAAAGCAGTTCACCCTTAAAGGCCAATGCCTCAAGAGACTTTTTGATTCGCTGTCTGCTTCCCAAGCTTTTAGCCAGAGAGCTCTCCTTGCCGACACAGCTGTGGCTGACACTTTTGACGCCATCTTTGCGCCTTCTTCCCCAGCCTCACATACATACTCTGCCGCACACCTAAGCTTTTCAGCCAATGCGAAAGCCTCCGAATCAGGTTGTAGATGAATTCCTAAGGCTTCAGCCCATTTAATCATAGCCTTGGAAACCCATGCTGAGGCAATAATAGAATGCAGGGTAAAGCCTACCCCTTCAAAAACCACCTTAAGGCATCCTTCAATCTTTTTGTCTACTGGGTCTTTAAATGCCGCACCCCCTTGAACGGCTAAGACCATGGCTTTAGACAACCTGGCCACAGGTTCATCCACTAAAGGGATTTTCTCCCACAACTTGACATGTTCCTCTGGCATTGGGTACATGTTTGTAAACCTTTTGGGCATAAGAAGCTTCTTGTCAGGAGTCTTCCATGCTTCTCCTAGTAAAGAAATCATGCGTTACCCGTAAGCACAAGAACACACAAAATCCCAAGCTCTACAGCAGGCATGTCCAACGTTGGCCCTCCAGATGTTGTGAAACTACACATCCCAGCATGCTTTGCCACAGTTTTGCTATTAGAGAATGTTAAAACTAATGCAAAGCATGCTGGGATGTGTAGTTTCAAAACATCTGGAGGGCCAACGTTGGACATGCCTGCTCTACAGGAACACAGGACTCACTTACCAGCAGTACATGAAAGTACACAAACACACAGAAACCAACAACACTAAAACAGCAGGCGACACAGATACAAACACAAACACTGTACCCATCACTGATAATCTCCAAGTCGGTGATTGCAACATGAGTATAGAGACCACATACTCTGAATCCGACAGTGATTCTTCATTTTCGGTACATGAGATAGACGACGATACAGAATACGAACATCTGGCAAGGTTGTCCTTTGACCAGGGGTGGGTCACTACACTACGAGACAACCAAAACACCACAGTGGAAGCAGTTCCAGCCTCTACATCCACAGCTAAATGGGGGGAACATTTTTTAGATACGGAGACAGGCCGACTGGCCTGTCTACAAAACCCAAGTCTAGGACAGAACACCAAGAAAAGACAAAAACCAGAAGAGGATGTACAGGAGGCTCCACCAAAAAACCCCAAAAAACAGAGACAACAAACACCAGACCCCATATAGCCAACTCCACACAAACCACTGACACTACGGCCATTTTCAACTTGAGTAACACACCACTGACACAAGTACAAGAACAAGTCCTTTCAAAAGGACTCAAATTCGCACCCACAAATAAACCCAGCAAGTTCGACATATATTGTGATTTACAGACATTTACCAGAAAACTGACCCTCAAAAAATACTTCAACTCCAACCCCATCATCAGAAACCATGCAGACACAACTGATAAATACAAACACTCACATCTTAGACCCAAATCCACGTTCTATCCAACACACATGAAATCACATCACATCAAAACTTTTGAGACCCTGGTTGCCAGGGATCTTGATAACATGAAAGACAAACAAACCAAATATAACACAAACAACATGACGCAGCTGCAAGCACTTAAAACCTTAGAAAAGAATGACCATCATCAAACCTGCAGACAAGGGTGGGGGCATAGTAATACTCAACCAACAAGATTAGAAATCAGAAGTTCAACGTCCACTGGATGACACCACCACTTACATTCCACTAAAGGGTGACCCCACACAAAAATTCAAAACAGAATTAGACGCACTCTTAACCCCTTCCTGACACAGCATGTTTTTGCCTTCCTGACAGAGCCCTTTTTTTCAAATCTGACATGTATCACTTAAGTGGGGATAACTTTTTTTTGCTTTTACTTATCCCAGTGATTTTGAGATTGTTTTCTCGTGACACATTGTACTTCAAATTAGTGGTAAATTTGGGTCGATACAGTCTGTGTTTTTTTGTGAAAAATACCAAAATGTCGTAAAAAAATGGAAAATTTAGCAATTTGCAAAATGTTAAATTTTCTGCTTGTGAGACAAATAATCATTCCACTCAAAATAGTTAATAACTAACATAGACCATATGTCTACTTTATGTTTCCATCATTATTTCAACTTCCTTTTAATTTTTTTGGACACTAGGAGGCTTACAATATGAATAGCAAATTTTCAAATTTTCAAGAAAATTTCAAACACTGATTTTTTTAGGGACCAGTTCAGTTCTGATGTGACTTTGAGGGACTTGTATGTGAGACACCCCCATAAATGATGCCATTTCAAAAACTGCACCCCTCACAGTATTCAAAACAGCATTTTGGAAGTTTGTTAACCCTTTAGGTGTTTCACAGGAATTAAAACAATGTGTAGGTGAAATTTCAAAATTTCATTTTTTTTGCAGATTTGCAATTGTAATACATTTTTCTAAGGAACACAGTAGATTTTACTAGAGAAATGTGACTAAAAATTGATTCCCCCAATTCTTTTGTTTTCATAAATATCCTATATGTGGCCCTAGTGTGCACGTTGACCAAACCACAGGCTTCATAATAGAAGGAGCACCTACTTGATTTTGGAGCCTCCTTTTTATGAGATTATTTTTTAGGCACCATGTAGGTTTCTAGGCACCATAAGATGCTAAAAGTTAGGAACCCCCCACAAGTGACCCCATTTTGCAAACTACACCCCTCAGGGAATTCATCTAGAGGTATAGTGTACATTTCAAACCCCCAGGGGTTTCACCAATTGTGGTACAACTGGGCAGTGAAAATGAAAAATTAATTTTTTTTACACAAAAATGCAGTTCTGGCTCAAAATTTTTCATTTTCACAAGGAATGAAGGAGACAAAGCACCCCAAAATCTGTGCCCCAATTTCTCCCGAGTACGGCAATGCCTCACATGTGACCAAAAAATACCCTTTGGGTGCATGGCAGGACTCAGAAGGGAAGGAGTGATTTTTGGATTTTGCAGCTCAGATTCTGGTGGAATGTTGGTGGGTGCTATGTTGCATTAGCAAGACCCCCGAAGCACCAATACAGTGGAACCCCCCCACAAGTGACCCCATTTTGCAAACTACACCCCTCAGGGAATTCATCTAGGGGTATAGTGTACATTTCAAACCCCCAGGAGTTTCACCAATTTTGATACAACTGGGCTGTGCAAATGAAAAATTACATTTTTTACACAAAAATGCAGTTCTGGCTCAAAATTTTTCATTTTCACAAGGAATGAAGGAGACAAAGCACCCCAAAATCTGTGCCCCAATTTCTCCCGAGTATGGCAATGCCTCACATGTGACCAAAAAATACCAGTTGGGTGCATGGCAGGACTAAGAAGGGAAGGAGTGATTTTTGGATTTTGCAGCTCAGATTCTGGTGGAATTTTGGTGGGTGCTATGTCGCATTAGCAAGACCCCCGAAGCACCAATACAGTGGAAGCCCCCCACAAGTGACCCCATTTTGCAAACTACACCCCTCTGGGAATTCATCTAGGGGTATAATGTACATTTCAAACCCCCAGGGGTTTCACCAATTGTGGTACAACTGGGCAGTGAAAATGAAAAATTAAATTTTTTACACAAAAATGCAGTTCTGGCTCAAAATTTTTCATTTTCATAAGGTATGAAGGAGAAAAAGCACCATAACCACCAGCACTAGTCAGAAGTGGTTTTTTATGCTGGTTAAATTCAATGAGTCTTATTAATACGTACTGAGCACTGAGCATGGTCTGGATAACCACTTCCGAAAACCCCTTCTTCCTTAGTAGGGAGGTTTCAAAAGCTAGACCATCAAATTTAGACGAGCTAGGTCCAGGTGTAGAAACGGTCCTTGTTTGAGCAAGTCTGGCCGAAGAGGTAGATGCCAAGAGTCCGTCGACAACCTCAGTATGTCTCAATACCACGAAATCCTGGGCCAGTCCAGTGCAATCAGTATGACTTGTACCTCCTGCGTCCTCACTCTCTTCAGGACCCGCAGAATCATAGGGATCGGAGGGAACACGTACACTAGGTTGAAAAGCCACCAAACTGTCATGGCATCCACTGCCCACACCTTCGGGTCCCTGATCCGAAAGCAGAACCTTGGAACCTGACAGTTGTTCCTGTCAGAGTGTCACTATCTCCTGAAATACTTCCTGAGTAAGCATTCCTGGATCCCCGGAATGAATACAGCCGACAGATCAGGAATGTTCACCTCTGCCCACTGGAATATCTGTGAGACTTCCTGCATTGCCATACTGCTGCGAGTCCCGCCCTGATGATTCAGGTAAGCCACAGCCATGACATTGTCTAACTGTATGCGGACAGGTGATCCCTTCAGGAGATCCTCTGCCTGCAGTAGGGTGTTCCGAACTGCCCAAGATATTGATGGTCAGTCTGGCTTCCTCCATGGACCACAGACCCTGCAACCTTAGATGCAGAACTACCGCCCCCCAGCCCGGCATTATTTGTGACAACCAACCTATTCCACGAGCGGAGGGAAAGCCCCAGTTGTAGTGACTCCATAGCTGTCCACCAGATTAGAGACTCCCTCGTCTCTCGGGACAGACACAGCCTTTCCTGTTTCATGGTCTTTGGATTTCCTGACCAACATGAGAGAATGTTCCTCTGGAAAGTTCTGGAGTGGAACCTTGCAAATTGCAGCATCTCGAAGGTCACCACCATCTTGCCCAGCAGTTTTACTCCCTGCCAAGCCATAGGGTTCGGGGACTGTAAGATCAAGAAAACCAATTGACAAATGTCCACTGCTTTGAATTCTGGGAGAAACACACGGTGTAGGTGTGTGTCCAAAATCACCCCCAGAAACTGAAGTCTCTGTGTGGGTGTTAGATGTGACTTTTGGAGATTTAACAACCACCCATGTTCTTGGAAGAAACGTGTCGCAATGTCCAGATGTTCTTTTAATTTCCCCACCGACTCCGCTTTGAACAGGAGGTCGTCCAGATACGGGATGATTACTATGTCTTGTAGTCTGAGGGCCGCTGCCATGACAGCCATCACTTTTGTGAAAACTCTCGGTGCTGTTGCCAGGCCAAAAGGAAGAGCCCGAAACTGGAGAGGAGTCTACCCTATCGCGAACCTCAGTAAGGACTAATTTTCCTTTAAGATAGGTACATGTAGCTAAGCTTCCTGGATGTTCACTGATGCTAGAAATTCCCCGTCTCTATGCTTAACAGCACAGAACGAAGAGACTCCATACGAAAGTGGTTCACCCAAAGATGCAGATTTAAAGATTTCAAATTTAGAATGAGTCTGAAAGACCAGTCTGGTTTGGGGACCAAAAAGAGAATTGAACAAAAACCTCTTTCTTTCTTCCTGAGGCACCGGGACCACCAGTCCCTTCTTGAGAAGGGACGTTGCCGCCCCCAACAGAGCTTTCCGCATGCGATCTTCCCGCGGTAAGGGTGTTGGAAGAAACCTCTTTGGCGGGGGTTCCCTGAGATTTATCCTGTAACCCTGTGAAATGACAGAAAGAACCCAAGGGTCCGTGAAGGAGTTGATCCACTGGTCCCAAAACTTCAGGAGATAACCCCCCACTCTGACTCCAGAATGGAGAGTCTCTGCTCCATCATGCGGAGGACTTATCCTCACTTTTGGATGGGTGCTTCTTGGCAAAGGCCCCGAAACAGCATCTGGGTGCCCTCCCATTACTGGCTGGAAATATTCTTCTACCTGCTTGTCCTATGTTAGACGCTCCCCCTCAAAAGGAAGATCGAAAGGACGGCTTAAAGGCCCCAACCTTGGACACTGAGTGTTTTGACATGTGGGAAGAAAGGTGCTCTTCCCCCGCATCGCTTGTTTTATAATGAACTCCAGTTCTGACCCAAAAAGCAGTTCACCCTTAAAGGCCAATGCCTCAAGAGACTTTTTGATTCGCTGTCTGCTTCCCAAGCTTTTAGCCAGAGAGCTCTCCTTGCCGACACAGCTGTGGCTGACACTTTTGACGCCATCTTTGCGCCTTCTTCCCCAGCCTCACATACATACTCTGCCGCACACCTAAGCTTTTCAGCCAATGCGAAAGCCTCCGAATCAGGTTGTAGATGAATTCCTAAGGCTTCAGCCCATTTAATCATAGCCTTGGAAACCCATGCTGAGGCAATAATAGAATGCAGGGTAAAGCCTACCCCTTCAAAAACCACCTTAAGGCATCCTTCAATCTTTTTGTCTACTGGGTCTTTAAATGCCGCACCCCATTGAATGGCTAAGACCATGGCTTTAGACAACCTGGCCACAGGTGCATCCACTAAAGGGATTTTCTCCCACAACTTGACATGTTCCTCTGGTATTGGGTACATGTTTGTAAACCTTTTGGGCATAAGAAGCTTCTTGTCAGGAGTCTTCCATGCTTCTCCTAGTAAAGAAATCATGCGTTACCCGTAAGCACAAGAACACACAAAATCCCAAGCTCTACAGGAACACAGGACTCACTTACCAGCAGTACTTGAAAGTACACAAAAACACAGAAACCAACAACACTAAAACAGCAGGCGACACAGATACAAACACAAACACTGTACCCATCACCGATAATCTCCAAGTCGGTGATTGCAACATGAGTATAGAGACCACATACTCTGAATCCGACAGTGATTCTTCATTTTCGGTACATGAGATAGACGACGATACAGAATACGAACATCTGGCAAGGTTGTCCTTTGACCAGGGGTGGGTCACTACACTACGAGACAACCAAAACACCACAGTGGAAGCAGTTCCAGCCTCTACATCCACAGCTAAATGGGGGGAACATTTTTTAGATACAGAGACAGGCCGACTGGCCTGTCTACAAAACCCAAGTCTAGGACAGAACACCAAGAAAAGACAAAAACCAGAAGAGGATGTAGAGGAGGCTCCACCAAAACCCCCCAATAAACAGAGACAATAAACACCAGACCCCATATAGCCAACTCCACACAAACCACTGACACTACGGCCATTTTCAACTTGAGTAACACACCACTGACACAAGTACAAGAACAAGTCCTTTCAAAAGGACTCAAATTCGCACCCACAAATAAACCCAGCAAGTTCGACATATATTGTGATTTACAGACATTTACCAGAAAACTGACCCTCAAAAAATACTTCAACTCCAACCCCATCATCAGAAACCATGCAGACACAACTGATAAATACAAACACTCACATTTTAGACCCAAATCCACGTTCTATCCAACACACATGAAATCACATCACATCAAAACTTTTGAGACCCTGGTTGTCAGGGTCTCAAAACATGAAAGACAAACAAACCAAATATAACACAAACAACATGACGCAGCAAGAGCTGCAAGCACTTAAAACCTTAGAAAAAAATTACCATCATCAAACCTGCAGACAAGGGTGGGGGCATAGTAATACTCAACCAACAAGATTAGAAATCAGAAGCTCAACGTCTACTGGACGACACCACCACTTACATTCCACTAAAGGGTGACCCCTCACAAAAATTCAAAACAGAATTAGACGCACTCTTAAAATCAGGAAAGCATAATGGGATCATCAACAAACATGAGTATCTATTCCTACAACATGATCACCCCATTATACCCGTTTTCTACTACCTCCCTAAGATACATAAAAACCAAACACACCCACCAGGCATCAACTCTCTCACATTAAATCTAGCACAATTCGCAGACAACTTCCTACAAGCTCATGTAAAAACGTTACCCTCCTACATCAGAGACACCACTGACATCATTAACAACCTCCAGACCATTAAGTGGGAAATAGATTACTGGCTCGCTACTAGCGATGTCACATCACTGTACATGGTCATAAATCATAACCGGGGCCTGGAGAGCACTAAACATTTCTTGGACAGAGACACAGAACTCCCACCAGAACAGGCAGACTTCATTATCGACACGATTAAATACATTCTACATCACAACTACACATGGTTTGACAACACCTATTACCTGCAGACCACCGGGACCGCCATGGGATCGAAAGTGGCGCCCAGTTATGCCAAACTGTTTATGGGCAAGTGGGAGGAGGACTATATACAGGTTGGACATGACTGGAGTGACAATTTGATCCTATGGCGGAGGGGGATGCAGTTAAAATCCCGGCGGTCGGGATCCCGGCATTCAGAATCCAGACGCCGGAATCCCGACCGCCGAAATCCCGACACATTCTCCCTCCAGGGGTGTCCACGACACCCCTGGAGGGAGAATAAATTAGTGTGCCGAGCGTAGCAAAGCACCGGGTCCGCTGCGTGGCGAGCGCAGCGAGCCCGCAAGGGGGGGCGATCCACGTCCCCCCCTTGTCGGGATTTTGGCTGTCGGGATTCCGGCGTCGGGATTCTGAACGCCGGGATTCAGTACTGAATCCGGCGGAGGTTCATTGATGACATTATCTTCATATGGAAGGGTTCACTTGACTCACTGACTGAATTCACACAATACCTAAACGCCAATAACAGGAACCTCACCTTCACGACTAACATCAGTAAAACTTCAGTTCAATTTTTGGACCTAGACATCTACATAGAAAACAACACCCTACAAACCAGGACATATAGAAAGAACGTAGATTTCAACAGCTATATATTATACACCAGTGCTCACCACAAACCCTGGCTACAGAACATCCCCAAGGGGCAGTTCCGATGCATCAGGCGAAACTGCTCCAAATTAGAGGAATTTATAACACAAGGTACAGAACTCATGGGACAGTTTCAGAACAAAATGTATGATCCTCACATAGTCAAAACCGCTCTGAATGAAGTCACAGCACTCGATAGGTCAACAATATTACAAATCAAACCCAAACCCAACCCTATCGAGAACAATAAAGTGACATTCATCACCACATACAACAGATCAGCTAAACAGTTCCACAACATATTAAAGAAACACTGGCATATTTTACAACAGGATCCCGACCTCATACAAGCACTACCGGACAGACCCAAACTTACCTATCGCAAAGCACCTGACATCAGACAAAGACTAGTCCGCAAACACATCAAACCCAAGACCATGACTCAAACCACCATCAATCACACCACAGGCTTCCACTACTGTGGCAGGTGCACAGGGTGTAATACCATGACCACCAAAAAAATTAAATCCTGGACATCCACCACCACAGGCCAAACATTCAAAATAACACAGCAAACATCATGTGAACACACAGGGGTGATTAGAATACATAGGTAGAACCACACGCACACTGAAAAAACACATTTACGAACACATCAGGAATATCCGCATAGGATATGAAAATCACAGCGTGTCTTTACATTATAAAAACAAACATAACAGTGACCCTAAGGACCTATTCTTCATGGGAATAGAACGCCCCCCCCCCCCCCCCCCCCCCAAAAAAAAAAAAAAACTGGAGAGGAGGGAATCATGTGGATACTCTCAATAAAAGAGAGTTATTCTGGATTTACACAATCAAAACACTAACCCCAAGAGGGCTTAACATCGATTTTCACAACAGCCACCTAGGCTAAGCCCAATAATAACAGCCACTTAGGTTAAGCCCATAAATAACACCATTATGAGTGTTCACTAATAATGAAAAGAAGCGCTGTGATCTCACCACCAGAGAGCACCTAGGTAATAACGCTGCATGTACACATTCAATACTCTAAGTCACGTCCCATTTAATTTCTTCACCTCCTTTTATCAATTTACACGTTCTTTACAATAACCATGACAACCATTAACATTAGTGCATACACCGAGGCATATCCAGCTCATACACTTAAAAGCATATTCTCTCTGACATGACAAATCACACACTCCGATGATTCCACAGAACTGCAGCTTCTCCCCATGACTGACACCCCCAGCATCCAATCACTGTCAGGACTCTAGACCAATGAGATATTCACGGACACGCCCCACAAGCATAAAGAGACTCCCACTACAGAGACCTTCATCCTTGACAAAGGCCCTGAGTGGCTGAAACGCGTTGGACATTGTACTCCCAGTACTCCCACACCATCACACAAAGCTAAGGCACAGTCTCCTCCACATACGAGTGAGCGCACAGACCTACGGTGACGTCACCCTGGAAGCAGTGTTCTTGCGAGCGCTACTACCGGGAAGTACCGTCCCGTACGCAAAAGGTCTGTGGAGCCGGGACAAGAGGACATCACCGGCTACATACTACACGGCAGCTCACACCGTGCTGCCGGCTACATCGCATCAACTCCGCGGCAGCGTGCACCATGCCGCCGGCTACAGGAGAACAGACTTCCGGGACGGAAGGCTGAGCATCTCCATCCTGCAACCTCAGCAGACCGCACGGACAGGGTAAGAAGCGAGTGGGACGCCGCTTCTTACTCCACCAATACCCGCGCCCCCAACCACCACTCCCCTGCTGGACACAAGGTTGCCGCTCAGCTGGACTCATCACCACCCCTCCGTACACAGGCAGAACTTTACCTACGAACTACCCTGCACCTGTTTGAGACATAAACCCCAGAGGGCTTATGGCCAAAAAGAGGCCTGCTGGCATTTTTACACCCCGCAGGACTCATCCAGGTCGCAGCAAAGAGACTTACCCACCTGTAATGAGACATAAATCCGCACAAGATTTATGGTAAAAAGGAACCTGCTGGCTTCCTCATTCCCTCGAGGCTCATTACGAGGTCATTGACTTTACAGACAATCACCCACGCATAAGTGTGTTTTTTCACCTCTCTTTGTACATTATTCCAATAAACATCTCTTATTTGACATTACGTTTTTCTCACTAGCATTTCTTTGCCTCCACAACATCAGCAAACACATTACTAATCACAAGGTGAGCACTTAACAATTACCTATTATTTAAACAAATCATGCGCTCATCCGAGGAAAATGTCACAGAATCTCTGCGTACTTTCTTAAAAATACAATGCCCAGACACTTTATCTTCCTCTGACAGATCTAACGTCTGCTTAACTGCCAGGATCAAATCCTCAATGCCCGGTACAGGAGATGCAACCTCCTCCTTCTGGTCCCAAAAAACATCCTCCGCACACACACTCTCCTCATCCAAATCTAAATTTAACAGGGGAGGTGTGGATAAGGGGTGTGTAGTAGAAGTAACCTCAGGGGTTTTAACCATTTGCTCCATGAAAACATTCATCTTATGAACATTCTGTGCTGTGTCCTGCATGATCTGTAACAGAGCTGGGTCCCCCTGAGATGGGGTAATAGAGCCCAGAGACAGTTGAGAGGGGAACAGGGGGCCAGGAGATTTCACCAGATCATCTCTCTGCCTATTTAGAGCCTTAACCAAGGCCTCCATAGACCTCCCCAATGTAGCCGCCCACGCAGGCCTCTGGGCTTGAGCCACACTGGGCACAGACTCACAGGTACTTGTGTATTAAAAAGAAAGAAAAGACCAGCGCTAAGCAATCTGGACGTAATTAAAACCCTAAATATATTACCAGTGTTTCCACTAATGCTGCTGTTTATTGGGACTGCTCAATATAATCCCAGTAGGAACAAACAAAGACAAAGAAAAAACTGTGCAATGGGAAACACTAATATTCAGTAGAATTTATTCTATACAATAATCAATGTACATAAGGTATGTGGCCACAACCGATATAAAATTAGGACATAAAATACATCCACATAAAAATAAAAAATGAATATATAAAATATATATATAAAATATATATAAAAAAAGTCTAAATAGCACCAATAACGCACAGTAACAGAAATTAGTAAGTGCCTCTGCTAATTAGTAATGCAGGTTAGTGGATTAGTTGTTTGTGAACTTATAAGGTTAGATCCAGAGAGTCCATATAATCAAACTGATGTAGTTTTACTTAGATGTAATTAGTAAAATTGCAACATGCAGAAGTTGTTATCAGCATACCATCAGAATGGGTTGTATAAGTTGCCTGGCCAGACAAAAAAAGATTTTGTTAAAAAAATTGGGTATATACCTTTGGAGACCTGTGGTAGATTACAGTCTCTGATGCCTCCCAGTTGCTAGAACTGAATTTCCATATTGGGTGCAACTATATCCGGAGTTTGTGACACCAGTGGCTGTAGAAATGAAAAGCAGGTCTCCTCAGTGCAGAGTGTCAAAATCTTCAGTGATCAGGAGAGATGGAGATAAGTCTCTAACGCATTTCCCCGCCTGCTGTAAGCGTCGGCGGCTTCCTCAGAGAGAGAGAGAGAGAGAGTATATCGTGCATAAAGTACAGGCTGCTCCTTTGAGTGTATTTATACCCCAGTGTCTCGGCGTGTATGCGGCGTGTGTCACCGCCGCGCACTTCCGCCTACGTCATGCGTTTCATTCAGATTTCAGTGGTTATCATTGGATCTGCTTAGCGGTCGCGCACTTCCGCATAGCGTCATGCGGGTCACTCTTGTTGTTATCGCGTTCCACCTATTGCGGACACGTTTCCGGGTATCATGTTTCTTATTTATTTATTCGGTCTGGACTGTTCACCGCTTTATCCCAGTATTAGGACGGAGTTCTTAGTCGCCATTTTAGGTAGGGGCAATGGTGTATGTATGCCCTTATTACTCTATTTGTTTTTACAGAGCGCATAAATTTTATGTGCATGATTTATATTAGATACAATAGCCGATGACCTGCATTACATATTTTAACTTTCGATCTCTTATTAGATTTTCTCAGAGATCATTCATAATTTACAGCAGCTTATTTTTTGGATAATCCGTACTAACATTAAAAAATACATATATATAACTTCATATACACAGAAATACATATATCTATCTCATCGTTTAGAAGGAGTCTGTATTATTAGGAGTGCATATACAGAATAAGTATAAAAATTAAATAAATTTAGAAGTTAATTTTAATTTTAAATTTAAATCCTTTATTGGATTCATATATATCTATTTAATCAAATATAGATATCTTTTGGGGTGGATTTTTATTTTTTATCATTATTTTTTTTTTGTTTTTTTGTTATTTTTGGTTTTTTATTTTTAGTTATTAAATATAATCTGACATGCATAGGGTAGAGCATTAAAAAACACACATTGCAAGAGGTATGGAGGTCTCAATTTAATCTGACCGCCATAGTTTAATATTTAATCCGATATAATAATCATTAAACTTTTTACTAAGGGTACAGGCTATATAGTGATACATTCACTTGAACATTTATAGGGTGTTTATTCTGTATCAATTTCTAGGCCATTTTGATTTGTCGAAAGACATAACACACCCTATTTGATGTGTCATGAAGGGTTGTGTAGAGCCAAGAACAACAAAATTCATATACATGTAGCCACGTAATCGGGTACAGAAACATATATATACAAGTACTCAGGAGCACCTAGCTCGGTGGTCCAGATAAACCTCTGGTCCCACCGGGCCATATAGTGCCCCCCATTCCAATTCAATGTGTACATATACGTAGCTACATCATTAGACAAAGGTATAACCAGGATCATTCTATTCAGTGGACCAGATGGACCTCTGGTTCCACTGAATCATGCGTGTCCCCAATACTGGTATAACCCTATAATGGCCATTCGTTCACTGATACGCACATATATAAGTATACAGGTTCATATCTAAATTACCAACATTAAGCTGCATGTGCTTGTATATCGTTCTTATTTTAGACAGTGATGATAGTGGGGCATAGCTCAGGTCAACGGTCTTGATGGCCCCTTGTTCCCATCCATCGGAGCGCCCCATCATCAATGCCCAAAAGATAACTCTCCTCCTATTTTTTTGTATACAGCATGATGCATACATATATGTATAGAGAAGAGATTATATATTTTCAACTTTATACGGGTTTTATTAGGCAGCGGGCATCATTCTTAGAAGTTATAATTATATGAGTGTGTGTAGACTGGATCAGACTCACTCAGAGGTATATTGTACTAGTTTGATGGTTATTATTGCTTCATATAGAGTTGTATCAAGGATAATTAGGTAATAGACCCCCTTATAAACAGTTTAGCTCAATGGTGTCGACTCTCTGGATCTAACCTTACAAGTTCTCAAACAACTAACCCACTAACCTGCATTACTAATTAGCAGAGGCACTTACTAATTTCTGTTACTGTGCGTGATTGGTGCTATTTAGACTTTTTTAATATATATTTTATATATATATTTTATATATTCATTTTTTATTTTTATGTGGATGTATTTTATGTCCTAATTTTATATCGGTTGTGGCCACATACCTTATGTACATTGATTATTGTATAGAATAAATTCTACTGAATATTAGTGTTTCCCATTGCGCAGTTTTTTCTTTGTACTTGTGTATTAACACAGTGCCCGATTTTACTACGTAAATGTAATGTACTATAGCATTAAATGACATATAATGTCATTTATTAAGGCCCCCCCCCCCCCAGTATCGACGTGATCCCAAAGCATGGCGAGCTGCGGCGGTACGCGTCCGACCGACCTTTTCATACCCCCACTATCCACGTCGGCGTGGAGTTGATTTTATATAGTGTGGCGAGTGCAGCAAGCCACCGAGTCCGAAGCATGACGAGCGGACGTGTATTATATGTACTTGTGTATTAGCAATGAAACGTTGTCTGTATAGGTCCGCCTAAGAGTCTTTTTTACAAGTCTTCTGATGAAGCCGCTGATACCTGCTAGGAGGCGGAGAAATGCGTCATACAGCCACAGGCTCCTCTCACCCTTCTTTCTTGGAGCTCCAAACGTGATCCCACACCTGCCTGCCTAAAAGCAAGTACCGGTACAAAAACTTTGTTTACTCGCCACTACATCCAGTTGCAGGTGGAAATCGAGCCTACTTGGGATCCTCATCTTGTGTACTATTTTATACATATGTTTTCTTTTTCATTTTTTTGTCTTTTAAATTGTCTGGCCAGACAGTGGACACTCAGAATTTACTTCCATCTGTCCTAAGTGTCATAAAAGCTGCCGACACAACACACCAACAAAAACTTTGACACAAACTACCTCATTAGGAGATTTACCAAGGAACCCATAGCCATGTTTTTATAATTGTTATTTTAAACATTAGGTGTCACTGGCCAGTGGAAATCTGTGTATAATAAATTTATATATTTCTTTTTCATATACATGGTTTCTAGTGCGTGTATATTTCTCTCTTTTTTCTGTGTCTTACATTGGGAATTGGCAAACTTTCCCCTACACGCTGCCTGAACCACATACACACGTGAGACATATTGTGTGGATAATTGATTTTTTATTCTGTCTCCGTGTGTAACCTGGTATATAATAAATTGTACAATTAAGCATAACAATAGAGCATTTTGGGCATACAGTACGAAGCGCCAGTCCTCATCATATAGTTTTTTTACAAGTCGCTTCGAGTGCTGCCTCTCCCCCTCTATTGTTGTATGCTACAAACCGACGCGGGCACCCAGCGCAGTACTCTGAACCTTACAGGGAGAGCCGGATCCCCCCCATTTGTTATATATATATATATATATATATATATATATATATATATATATGTAGGGAAAAAGAAAGAGTTTCAGAGGGCGCTTCAGATGATAAAACAATTTAGAATTGCTGATTAATAAAATATACAGACATATAAAAAAACGGTACTCTTTACCTAGCACGGCGCCCACGATCTCCATCGCGGGCGTCGCGGGTAAAGAAATCGCGGGGATCGCGGGCATCGCGGTCAGTACATTAACGGCCGCGACGCGATGCCCACGATCCCCGCGATTTCCCATAGGGTTCAATGTTAAATTTAGTGCTGCCCGCGATTTCACATTCAATGCTTCAATGGCCGCGATTTGGCCATAGGAATCAATGTTAAATGGGCCACAGAGCCCAAATAGGCACAATTAACACTTAAATGTCCCCCAAAATTTGTAACGCCACCCCACGATCCACGCCCAAATAGGCACAATTAACACTTAAATGTCCCCCAAAATTTGTAACGCCACCCCACGATCCACGCCAACCCGAAGCGTGGCGAGCGCAGCGAGCCCGCGAGGGGCGGCGGTACGCGTCCTCCGACCTTTTCATACCCCCACTATCCACGTCGGCGTGGAGTTGAGAATAGAATAGTGTGGCGAGCGCAGCGAGCCACCGAGCCCGAAGCGTGGTGAGCGCAGCGCGCCCCGCGAGGGGACGCGGATACCTTCACAGGTAAACATGGCCCTACGCGGGCTTCACAGGTATCCGCGTCCGCTCGCCACGCTTCGGGCTCGGTGGCTCGCTGCGCTCGCCACACTATTCTATTCTCAACTCCACGCCGACGTGGATAGTGGGGGTATGAAAAGGTCGGAGGACGCGTACCGCCGCCCCTCGCGGGCTCGCTGTGCTCGCCACGCTTCGGGTTGGCGTGGATCGTGGGGTGGCGTTACAAATTTGGGGGGACATTTAAGTGTTAATTGTGCCTATTTGGGCACAATTTAACTATTTGGGCATTTAACATTGATTCCTATGGCCAAATCGCGGCCATTGAAGCATTGAATGTAAAATCGCGGGCAGCACTAAATTTAACATTGAACCCTATGGGAAATCGCGGGGATCGCGGGCATCGCGTCGCGGCCGTTAATGTACTGGCCGCGATGCCCGCGATCCCCATGATGGGCGCCCAACTAAGTAAAGAGTACCAAAAAAAACCTGTAATTAGGTATCATACAAATACATGTGGTGAACAATCTTAACAATGAATACAGCTCTGATTAGTTATTCAGTTTGAAGGATGACAGGGGTCCAACGCGTTTCGTCATGGTCATGACTTCATCAGGGGCGAGAGAGCAATCGAATAATAACTATGAGTGTCCTATACCGTGGTATCCACAGATGAATAATTCTAGACAACAGTCTGGAAAGATCCCAATCACTCGAGACAGAAAAAAGTTTTTTTCCAAAATCAGTGGAGTTATTTAGAGAGTTTGTTGGAAAAGATTTCCACAATAATGGACTCAAGGAGCCCATACACGCTCCGTTGTGTACGGCTCCGTTCTGTACTATGCGATGCGCGCTCCCGCGCATCACATAGTACGGTACAAAAAGTATGTGCTGCACATACTTTTTGTACTTTTTGTATCGGATTGCAGTGCATGCACACTGCATGCACTAGGGATGCGATCCGACACGATGTGTGCTGTTTAAGTCCCAAACGGATCCGTTAAACGGACCGTGTATGGGCTGCTTCGGGAGTACTAGCATAAATAAATAAATACAAAAATACTCACCACAGAAAATATTAATGTTATAACCTGTTTATTTGTAAACAATGAGTAACTAAATGACATAAAATCTGTACAGAATTAGACAAAGCAGCTGATCTGTACGCACCCCACAAGGTAATTGTATTAGGATTTATTAGAAGAAACAATTGGTCTGGGTCAGTAATGCTCAATAGTGGTCAGTTGTTAAATATGTTCTGGAATCTATACAGATGCTAAATGTAAAGTGAAACTAATTATAAGAATTATATTCAAGGTTATTACCAAGACCCTTAAATACTAATTTAGGACACAAATACTTCTTCTGGGTTAGCTACTGTTTCACCGACAACCCACCAACAAGGATAGGGGTAGTCAAGCTATCCAACACTAATGAAACGAGTCCCATTGTAAACAGTGTCAGACTAGTTGAAGACCTGATAAAAGTGACATATAGGGGGTAATTCTGATTCACTCAAAAAGGCACAATCACTTTCTAATGGACAAAACCATATGCACTCGGGTGGGGCTGATGTGACATGTGCAGAGAGAGTTAGATTTGGGTGTTTTATTGTTTCTGTGCAGGGTAAATACTGGCTGCTTTATTTTTACACTTCAATATAAATATCAGTTTGAAGCACACCCCCCATGTAAATCTAACTCTCTGCACATGTTATATCAGCCCCACCTGGAGTGCATATGGTTTTGTCCATCAGATAGTGATTGTGCCTTTCCGAGTGAGGAAGAATAACTCCCATAGTTTTTACCCTACACCCCTGAGAAATAACAGTTAACCATGAACCCAGAAATATTAATAGGTTTAATTAGTGTATATTTTTTCATCAAACAATACTGTTATATAGCCAAAACTCTTTCTATTGAGGGTAATACAGAATTTGTTAATACTGATCTATGTTGCTACTGATAAATAGATCATTTTTTATAATCGTGCTTTTATGGAAGAAGTATGTTGTGAAATTAAAATGAGGATGTTTTTATTGCAAGTCTACATAGGTAACGGTCATGTACCAGAGGCCGTAAGGTCTATTAGGAAAAAAAAAATATGCCATACACATTAACAGTCAGAGAAACCAGTCCTCAGACACCTGGTTTAACAAATAAATGTAGGCTGAAGAGGAAGGAACAGTATTTAAGCAAGAAAATATCTGTCTGCCAATTTTGGGTGAAAAACATTTAGAAAAATTATCTAGTTAAAAAAGACAACTTATTCGAGCTCAAGCTCAATGATACTTCCCCTATATTAACATTTTGGGGGGTATTCAATCTCCCGCAGCCATCTCGCGACGGGGGAGATGGCTGCGGGGCTCTATTCAATGCCGTCTTCCCCAACTGCATTGAACAGGGGATCAAGGCAGAACAAACCCGACTTCACAAGTAGTCAGACTCGTTCTGATGAGCTCCCGGCTGCAGCTCCCGCTGCAGGTGGGACATTGAATCCCACCTGCGATTTCTTGGTCGCGCAGACTGAGAACGGGACAGGGTCACGGCTGTTTGAGTGCCAAGTGCATTTGTCAAAAAAAGTATAAAAATGTTTCCAAGCAGACATTTTTATGCATCATAATGACCTGTAATGTTTACCTTATATAGGAAATATAATCTTTAATCTATAAACACAAAAAAATGTATTTGAATTTATATAACAAATGTGAGTGAAGCTGGCATTTTTAGTGGATATCTTGCACATCTCTCAGAGATGTTGGCACGCAAAGGGTTAAATAAAAATATGACCGAAATGACTAAATGGACCATATAATACGGAGCCTCTCAACTGCTGCCTAGCATGCCCTGCCAAGCTGCCACAAAGGAAGCACAACCATACAAGATGCTTTATGGATTTTAAATTAAAACTATATATCTCTCTCTCTCTTGCAGTCAAATTGAAAATAATTAATTTAACAAAAAATAAACTTTGTTATCCTGTTTATTCTGTGCTTCTTTAAACTCTACTGAGCAATGCAGGTTGCTTAAGTATTGTTAAATAACGGATCTGCATGTCACAAAAACACCCCTTGTTCAGTACATCTGAACTAAGGCTGCACTGCGTAATGTATTTTTCTGCTAGTCGGTTAGGTACAGCACACTCGTATTGTATATACACTGTCAGTAGGTAAGCTTTGATGCCTTATTGTTAAAACAGGGCCTTTCCGTTAGTGTTGTTGATGTCCTGAATGGGCTGTGGTCATGTTTCAGAACCAGTTCCAGCTCTTGGAAATACTGCAGTCTTGCAACATCTTTGTCCTGAAACAGAAAATAGTGACAAGTTAAATCAAATGTCATCCTTACATCAAGTGCTAAACATTACCTGTAAAGAAGTGTGTCATTCTTCATGGAAATACTGTGCATGAATATGCAAGAAAAACGATTTATTTATAACAAAGACATATGTCTAGTTCCCAGTATATAAAGGCCCTTATTCAGGTTCATTCGCAAAGGCAAATTCCTTCTCAAATGAACAAAACCATGTGCACTGCAGGGGAGGGCAGATGTAACATGTGCAGAGAGATTTAGATTTGGGCGATTTTTTTTTTTTCTGTGCAGGGTAAATACAGACTGCTATATTTTTACACTGCAATATAGATCTCACCTTGAAGTAAAACCCCACCCGAATTCTCTCTGTTACATCTGCAGTGCACATGGTTTTGTCCATTTATGAAGGAATTTGCCTTTGCGGGTGAACCAGAATAAGGGCCAAAGTATCAAATGGGTTTGCTCGAAATGTTACTAATATTTCAGCAAAACATTATTTACTACAATTGCTGAATTAACAAAAACTTACAGTGTGAAAATGTCAAGGAACAGACCCGTGATTCCCCTGGATATGCCACCTAGTGGTGACTTCAGCCACTAACATGACGCAGGAAATGACACGCAAAGGGACAAATGAAGAGCACTTGTAAGACAAAGCAAGATTTGCAGAAGGAATTTTTACATACACTTGCCGAGAACAGCAGGGATAATTCTCACCTATTATCATTAATAAGGTTGAAAAGACATTATATTGCTAGTACGATTACTTGCAATAGCATTAAAAATCAATTAACCATAGGTGAATGTCATACTAAACCAAATCGAAATTATGCATGTACACTGCATGAACTATGGAGGCTTTGCCGAGTTGCAAAAGTCCATTTTTCAGATGGATTTTGTGATATGTTTAACCATTTGCAGGTGACTTATTCATATGCAGCTTCATATCCATTTGCAGGCTAGATCTAGTCACACATTATGTGATTTCTTAGGTCGAACCAACACTGGAAGGTGACAACACATATTAGGCTATTTTCTTTTTTTTAGGTTTCAGACTTTTTTGCAGCCCCACAATGAATGTGCATATATATCCCACAAGGAGGAAGAGGTAATCATTATAAACCATAGTAAATATATATGGATGAATGATAATGCAAACAAGCTTCATGATATCGGAATCTTGCGGTCAGTTTCGCCACTATTAAAGACATTGTTTTACCATGTATTTTTACTTTTTGGGGAGGCAAAAAAAGTCTCAAAAAGTAGTGAAAATGACCTGAATTTTTTGGCCTAGGCAAAAAAAAAAAAAAAAGAATTTGAATAGGGCCCATATGGCTTATAAAACAGAGAAAGGGGCAATTTTTTGCACTAACTGAATACCCCGCTACATGGTAAAACAGTCTGAACACCAAATAATCGGGTGTTCAAACAGTTCTACCATGTATAGGGGTATTAAATTAGTGTGAAAAGTTGACACTTTCCTCCATCATTGTACATAGCCTAATGTGGATCTAGCTTAAGTTTACCAAGATTGTATCGAATGTGCGGAGACGGAATTGTGAACTATGATGAGTGTTGATTACAGAGAGATCTGTTTGATTTCAGGAGTAAACAACTGCTGCAGCAGTGTGCTGATAATAACAATGGCTACTGTATGAAACCAACATGTGGATGTGGGTAGTGTGGTCACATAGAGGAGTACAAGTCTAACACGGCATATGGATAAATATCTGGATGTAGTTACAAGAGTCTTTCAGCGACAAAGTGGTTACAGTACAGGCAGTAAATAGAATCAGTTATTTGCCATTTCCATTCCACCATTTAGCTCACAGATTGACTCATGACTGGTTCGTGAGAGTGAGATGGAGAAAACTTGAAGATGATGTTTCTTGAATGTACAACAGATGAGGAGAGAGAGAGAGAGAGTATGTCACTGGGTGGTGCACCTCCCAGTGACATTCTCTCTCTCTCTCTCTCTCTCATCTGTTGTACATTTAAATTGTGTCCTGTGGTAGATCACCCCCTAATCTGTCACTCTGTCAAACTGACTATAGATCATACATATAGGGGGTTTTCATTGTACTGATATTGTATTGATATTTTCTGTGCGACCAGTCAAACCAACCCCCATTTGTGTTTCTTTAATGTGCCTACCAGTGTCAAATACTTATTCTTTTTTGCAAAATGTAACACCTATTGAAAACTCTAACAGTTTGATATATTATAGGTAGTGTATCTCCATGGCTGTCTTCCTAAAAAGTGTATAAGTATTTGGGATATGGTCACTAGGTCGACCTTATTTAGGTTGACAGCTGAAATACTGTAGGTTGATACGGCTAAGGGTTGGAAGGTTGACACAATCATTAGGTCGACAGTCAAAAAGTCAACATGAGTTTTGTTTTAGCCGACATGTGCCGACAGGTGGTACTTCATACCCTACCATCCACTATGGCTTGGTTGGAGAATATAATAGTGTGTGGAGCGCAGCGAGGCACCGTGCCCAAAGCATGGCGAGCGCAGCAAGGGGACGTTGTACACTTAGATGGGTCCATGTCGACTATGTTGACATTTGGGGGTGGGTGGGTTAAAATTTTAGGTCAACCTTTTAACTGTTGACCTTCCCATTGTTGACCTAATGCATGTGTTGACCTTCCAACCCTGTCTGCCTCAGCCATGTTGACCTATTTCAGGTGTCGACCTTCAGTGGTCAACCCAATGCATGTCAACCTAAATAGGGCTGATCCAATGACCCATACCTAAGTATTCAAGGGGCCGGGAATATGCATTCTTCTTCCGAACACTTGGCACCCAGCACATGTCATCTGCCTTGCAACAACCAGCACAAAACTACAAAGGCACTCCCATGGAATTGGGAAAAGATACCAGTACTTTATATTCCAGAAAAAGTGCACGAAACCAACAAACACATATACAGTAGTATGTGGATGTATTTGTGAAATAAAATGTTTGGAGTTAATTATGCAAATTGCCCCCTTTTCCTACCCCCATGAAAAATATGGATTTTTTTATATTCAAAATTGCTTATTAGAGCTGTTGTACTGTATTAGAAGTATGTGTCTTCTGTCATCTCTCTCCCCTTTCTGGGCTTGGTTTTGAAGAACAACACTGGCGAAATCACACAACAGAATCCCATGCAAACGACAATCGAGGATGCATGCACCAGTAGCGAAAGGGCAAGGAGTGGAGCTTAGTTCCTCCTCCGAGCACTGTTTAGCTGATCACTGCAGGATATTAGAAAGGTAAGTTCCCTGGGGGTGGGTTGGGAGTAGTGTTAAGACCTATAATGGTAGAACGTACCTTCCTGAGCATAGTGTTTGGTAGTTTCCTTATTTTCTCCACATTCTCTGGATTTACCCCAAGCTCATAACAGCAAACTCGGAGCAGTTCCCGGTAAGTCAGCTCCTCTCTATCCATTTCCACCTCAATGAAGTCATTATCCACAGGTGCATTACTTTGAATTCTCACTTTCAGGACTAATTCTGTCCAAGAACAAGACAAACAAAATACACCATAATGTTACAGGCACATTGTCAATAAAATATAGTTACTATACACAGACAGAACCTAAAATAGACCTTTCACCTTCTCCTTCATCTTTGCAGTAGTCATGTCAAACAGACTATTTTAGCTTGCCAGGTCGCATGAAAATCTTATAGGGGGTATTGAAATGTTTGTTCTCTTTTTCACGCCTATTCTCCCTTTTTTTCACAACATTTATATGTTGTAATATTAGATTGATACTCAATTCTTTAAAAGTTTTTTGAACATCTTTTATTTAACAGTCATTTTCAATGGACTTCCTGAAATGTTTGGTGATAAATTTCATGCCTTCTAAGTCTTAATAGTCGTCTAAACTTGATAATTTTCTCGTCATTTTATTCACCTGGGTGTTGGGTGGTGATAAAAGTGTTGTTATTTTTATTCTTTAAAAGTAAAGGTGATGGGATTGTGTGGCACGATTCCTTTGCTAGATACGATACGCTTCTGGGCAGTGCAGGAGGTGCAGCACGGGAATTATTAGTTGTGGTCTGCAGTGTGCAAGGTTCCAGTGGTGTCGGCATTGCGGGTGTGCCGACAGGGGCCTGTGATCTCTGTGACTGCAGTCTTAAACAGGTTGCCAGAGGGTGAGTGTGGGGGGAGTTTGCGGGCGCGGTGCTATATATATATATATATATATATATATATATATATATATATATATATATATATATATATATATATATATTATATACTTGGCTGTGCGGCCTGGCACTCTCCCAAAACAATAGCGCCCCGGTGCCCTCCGGAAGATATTTAGGGTAATCAGACAAAAACAAACTGCGGCACTCCAGGGTCTTGTAAAAATTCAAAGTGGCATTTATTCCATAAATGCAGAAAGATCCGACGTTTCGAGGATCAAGTCCCCGTTTTCAAGGTGTGGTGATACCACACCTTGAAAACGGGGACTTGATCCTCAAAACGTCGGATCTTTCTGCATTTATGGAATAAATGCCACTTTGAATTTTTACAAGACCCTGGAGTGCCGCAGTTTGTTTTTGTCTGATTACCCTATATATATATATATATATATATATATATATATATATATATATATATATATATATAGCTGTATGCACCTAGTTCTGTGCCAGGGCTTTTTCGAGCCTATTTAGCATCCATTGTGAACACGTAAAAATGCGCCCTGCCCTATACATGGGGGAAAGTATGCACATGCTCCAGGAAAGGTGTGTGGCCTAACAGTGAGGGGAGGCAAGAGTGCAGGCGATGGGCCCTGCCCACAGGACGAGTACAGAGCTGACACAGCCAGTACAGTAATATCCTTCCCCAGCCATACCCCGCGAACATGGAAGCACATACTCTTGCCGTTGCCCGCAAAAGGTATGCAGCAAAAATGTACACTGAAATGCCAATTACACATTATACCGCACACCGTAATGCCCCTTACATAATTATGCCACAACGCCCATTACATATACCACAGGCCGTAATGCCCATAACGCATTATACCACACACCATAATGCATATTGCCTATTATGCCACAAGTGGTATATGCTTGTTGCCAGGAGATTACATGCTCCTTTCCATGGGATGTTTCATGCTTGTTGCCATGTGGGCTTTGTATATTTTATATACATCCATACCCCTATATTATGCCCATTACCCCCACCAGTTATATACTTTTGGCACGTCAGACCCACCAACCTCCCCTTATATAATGTTTGACCATCTACCCCTTATGTACCTTTTAGTTGGGGCAGGTTCTGCAAGGAAGGCAGCAGAGTGCAGCATCAACCAAAAAAAGTGAGGTGCAGGGAGCCGGGGACAGTGGGGTGCAGAGAGCCATGGTTAGAGCAGCAGTGCACCCTTACTGCTAGTTTATTGATATAATTATTAGAGCGGGCGCCCGACAAGGCTGCTTGCTTAGGCAGCAGCATAGCATGGTGGGTCAGCTGAAGCAATGAACCGGGCCCCACTACCCACCCTTTGCTCCTCCATCCTTTTCCGCAGTGATGCGGCAGCTGGGGCTAATTACAAAAATTAAGAAATCAGTCCCAAGGCGCAACCTCTCTCCTTCTACTGAGTCCTGGAAATGGTGATCACCACACAATCACTGCAGTGTTGAAATATGGAAAGAAAAAAAAGGACCCTGGGCGATGGAGAGCTGAATACACAGTCGTTCTTAGGTTCACTTCGGATCTGTCACATACGGAACGATCTCATTGGATGGTATACATATATATATATATATATATATATAAAAAGAGTAACAATGTGTAGATTGTCTGAAACTCTATGGAAATGAAAAGTACATGCATACCCTCACTCATGCTAGTGTGTAGGAAAACATGCGTTTCTTTACAGTCATCTGGGGTTCACCAGGCGTAGAACCAGAACATTTTGTAAAAAAGGTGCGCACCATAATGATGTTCCAGAATGATGTTCATAGCATATCAAATGGTCATAAAAACAATCCCACTCAGGAGAGGAGAATCTGTCTTCTATTTGAGTGGGTTTGTGACATTTGCCAGTACCTATAGTGCGGTATACGGCCATTATCCGCACTTTAAGGTACTGTGATTCAATCTTCCATCCCAGCTGTATGTTGATATTCACTGTTTATTAAATATTGGGTTCTTGTTTCCTAGCACGGCGCCCATCGCATACCAAACTTAGTGGTGTGTGATGCCATGCGATATTCCTGTTAAATTAACAGGAGTGCTTGTACAATGAAATATCGCATAGCATTGCATGCCAGCAAATGGCATGCGATGCGATGTGATGCAATTTTTAATTGTACAAGCACCCTGGTGGGTGCTTACAATGTTAAATGCACCCCCATTGTCAACGCCACCCCCACTATCAACGCCAACCCGAAGCGTGGCGAGTGCAGCGAGCCCCGCGATTACTTTACATGTATTCCCCGTCCGCTCGCCACGCTTTGGGCTCGTATTCCGCATCCGCTTGCCACACTATCTAAAATCAACTCCACGCCGATATGGATAGTGGGGGTTGATAGTGGGGTGGCGTTGACAATGGGGGTGCCTTTAACATTGTAAGCACCCATCAAGGTGCTTGTACAATTAAAAATCCAATCGCATCGCATGCCGCTATATTGCATGCGATGCGATTGTATAAGATGTACTACGATCAAAATCGTGGGCGCCGTGCTAGGAAACAGGTACCAAATATTGTTTAAATTTTACTGAAAGAGGATTCTCTCTTCCGTTATTATGACCATTTGATATGAACATCATTCTGGAGGATTTACACCAGGCATGTCCAAAGTCCGGTCCGGGGGCCAATTGAGGCCCATGATGTCACTTCAAGCGGAGCGGCTGGAGGCTGAAGTGGGACGCACAGCACAGAACTCTAGAGGTGGGACCCCGGTGAGCGTGCCTTTACCTTGCTGTCTTCATTGGTGAGGGGGTGCCGGCTGCCACTGTGGGACGTGTTTGCCGTCTTTCAGATGAGTATGTGTCCACCTCTTGCTTCTGCAATTATTTATCACCCTCCATCGTGATCACAGTGACAGCAGTGTGTGGGGCGGGGGGAGCAGCTCCCGTAATATGCGGAGCGGAGAAGGGCGGCGGCAGGAGCCCAAGCATCTGTCTCCTGCAGTGGGGGGCATACAGTGAATGGGGCAGAGTGGGGGGCATACAGTGAATGGGGCAGAGTGGGGGGCATACAGTGAATGGGACAGAGTGAGGGGCATACAGTGAATGGGGCAGAGTGGGGGCATACAGTGAATGGGGGCAGAGTGGGGGCATACAGTGAATGGGGCAGAGTGGGGGCATACAGTGAATGGGGGCAGAGTGGGGGCATACAGTGAATGGGGGCTGAGTGGGGGCATACAGTAAATGGGACAGGCTGGGGGAAATATGAAGAAGGGGGGGGTCAGATGGGGAATATACAGTGAAGGGGCACGCTGGGGGACATACAGTGAGTGTGGGCACGCTGGGGGACATACAGTGAATGGGGGAAGAGTGGGAAACCATTCTGATGTGATTGTTTAAAGAATGTCAGGCTGAATGGTAGGCCCCGACACATTTTCACGTCACCATATCTGGCCCTCTTTGCAAAAAGTTTGGACACCCCTGGTTTACACCATTAACCAAAGATACCTTTTTATATGCATGTCTCAGGTAACTTCTACAAATGGTGAACCCCGGATGACTTTAAAGAAACAACAACAAGGGAAGAGAAGAAAGACTGTTATGTACGTGACGCACTGTTAGGACAAGAAAAATTAATAAAATGTAACCTTTAATTGTTTATTTTAAGACTTGCGACATATAAAAACAATTGCCAAAGAGGCAAAGAGGAAGAAACAAAGTGTTTTTAAAAAAGGGGATATAGATCCTCTCAAATTGAACCCCAATGTCCTGTTCCCAGTGTAATTGCTAGATTAGGTGCGTGTTGCTGTATATCTTACAGTGTGTACCCACTCATGAAATGAACAAATCTGTTACAATTTTCACTTAATTAAGTTACTTTTGTTTAATATTAGTTTATAACACAGATTGCTCCCAAGGACTGTGCAGATAAATTAGGACAGCAAAGTAAATATGTCTGTTTGGTCCTTTGAAACATCAAAAAAAGGGGTTGCCGCCTAGTATCTGCACATATATTGCGCAGTGTGTAGCACAGTCTTAAATAATAACAGACTACGGGGCCGGCTGGTAGTATACGTGCCGTATTTCACATCTAAAGTGTACCCGTTAGATCTGATATTGGGAACACAAATCGGCTGTTAGTGTTCTCTGCCGTTTGTTTGGTTCCTCTCCGCAGGGAAAGTGGCTTGTACGTATGCCACTGTTCCCGGCTGTGCTGGTAGTGCGTCGGTGTCTGTGGGGAGATCACTGTCAGTGGTAAGGCTGTGATTCTCCAACTCGCAGACCCGCGTCGCGCTCCGTCACTTGACACTGCGCCTAACAGAGGGACGCACCGGCCGGGTGCTGTATCTGCACTGGCGTGCTGTAATCACATCTGAGTCTTGGAGGCCGTGGTCAGGTTCTGACCCCACAGCTCCTATCAGATGCGCCCTCTGTGAGTGGATACTGTAACGCCCTATACATCAATCAAAATACATTTCATGGGGGAAGGGGACATGGGGATATTTCACACACTAAGTGTGTCTGGTCAACGCGCGTGTCGCCACCAGCTTCATCAGGACCTGAAGGGAGGAAGGCAGGTTGTTTTAGCGGGGCGCTGCCAGAGAGGCAGGGCGCATTTTGGCCTTTAAAAATGGGGCAGGGCGCAGCACCCCGCTAAAACAGCCTAGTTACTCTTCATTTATTTATTTTTTATATACTATCCAATGAGATTGTTCCGGATGTGACAGATCCGAAGGGCAGTTAAGAAGTCCTGAATAGCGGAGACGACATCAAGGCCGTCGAACTGAAGGCGGTGAAAAAAATAGATGCCCAAAGCTTTTTTGCTTATTTTTTTGCCAAGTCAGCACAAGGAGCCAGTGCTATATATATTAAATATGGAGTTGTCAATTACCTACAGTAGCTCCCAAATAAAGGTTTAATTAGCCACCGACAAATACCTTTATGTAAAGGTAAAGTGGAGTAGGGACAGGGTTAAACAGGGATGCATAATTTAACTGTTGCTTAGTAAACTCTATACTCTTCCACATCAGTGGCTGAGTATAGAACAAACATTACATACGCACCTTCAGAAGTAAATATAGATATTCTGTTAAGAAAGGATACAATTTATTAAAATCTATCCTGTGTAACAAAGTGTTAAAGTTTCTAAGGCAATTTTTTTTTAAATATATACATATTTTATCCACCCCCCCCCCCCCCCCCATCAGGGGCGTCCCATAAATGAAAGGCTCCTCACATATTCATAGAACATAAGAGCACTCACCAGACTTCATACAAATGATACCTTGTGTATGTATTCAAACATCATCACAAGCTGCTGTTTTGGTTCTCAGCTGGATCTTTGTCAAGACCACCGCAGACAAAGGCAGTGTACAGAATACCCATCTCTAACCCTCTGGTCTATAAATACCTGACACACACCTGGCCTCGATCAGTGCATCCACACCACCAGAAATACCCAAAACCGCGATGTCACTTCTGATTTTAGGTATTTTATACATTCTCTCCACAACACAACTGCAGATATCAGATGTGAAGTTGCCACCAATAGTCACGCAATAGCCATGTTTCTCTGCATACATAATCCGAGTGGACGTCAGCTACATGCCCCAAAAATGGTCATGGCACTCCTGCGTTTTTATAACCATTCCCTGATATCTCCTGTAAACTGTCCATACCTGTCAATCGCTCTGTGATTATATTCTCACTGCAAGTGCGATCAAAAAGGAACCTTGTGAAGAGTGCAGTGCAATCAGAGCATCAATGCGGACATTATTTCATCTCTCTGACCCTGTAACAAATCTCTATCATGCTCTGTGCAAAAATACACATATCTATACAGAGCATTTCTCTTACCAAACAGGCCAGTAACCGGACTTAAGTGCCGGCTTCTGTGCAGTGCCACTCCTTTAATAGAAGAAGTTTTGCATCCTGCAGAACACTGAAACATTCACTTAGAAATAGGACAGTTTGCAGTACATTTTTGGGTACTTGTTTCCTAGCACGGCCACAAAGATTTCTATCGTGGTGGTCGTGTCGGAAAAAATCGTGTCGGTCGCATACCAAAACGCACACGACGCGACCGTTGCGATGTACCCGATTTCTCCATAGGCTTCAATGTTAAAATAATTTAACATTGAAGCCTATGGAGAAATCGGGTCCATCGTGTCCTTAGGCTTCAATGTTAAATTATTTTAACATTGAAACTGAGTCCATTTAACATATAAAAAAATGGGTAAAGGGCCAATATGGGCCATTTCTCATTGGGTATGGCCCCGTCAAGTGTGTAAAAAATAATGTCCCCCCATTGTGGCCGCCACCCCCACGATTGACGCGAACCCGAAGCGTGGCAAGCGCAGCGAGCCCGCGAGGGGCGGCGGTGCGCGTCCTCCGACCGTTTCATTCCCCTACTATCCACGTCGGCGTGGATTTGAGAATAGATTCGTGTGGCGAGCACAGCGAGCCCGAAGCGTGGCGAGCGCAGCGAGCCCCGCGAGGGGACGCGGACAGCTGTGAAGCCCGCGAGGGGACGCGGATACCTGTGAAGGTATCCGCGTCCCCTCACGGGGCTCGCCACGCTTCGGGCTCGCCACACTAATCTATTCTCAACTCCACGCCGACGTGGATAGTAGGGGAATGAAAAGGTCGGAGGACGCGCACCGCCGCCCCTCGCGGGCTCGCTGCGCTCGCCACGCTTCGGGTTCGCGTCAATCGTGACGGGGCCATACCCAATGAGAAATGGCCCATATTGGGCCTTTTCCCATTTTTTCCTATGTTAAATTCAATGTTAAAATATTTTAACATTGAAGCCTATGGAGAAATCGGGGGCATTGCGTCGGGCGCGCATAGGCTTCAATGTTAAAATATTTTAACATTGAAGCCTATGGGGAAATCGTGGGCATCGCGTCGGTCGCGTCGTGTGCCTTCTTAAGGTTAAAGTTAAGGCACACGATGCCCGCGATTGTGGCCGTGCTAGGAAACAAGTACCCATTTTTGTAATAAGGACATTTACCTTTCATATTTGGTGGGAAGGCTCCAGTAAAAAAGAATGGCTGAAACACTTGCATGGGTCCGCCGTGAGCACTGCTGTGTGGAAGATTGGACTGGATGGGTGAGAACATACTGCAGTTCTGGGAGATAGCCGGCTGGCATACAGGGCCACTCTGTACAGAGGAGAGAGTACATTCTGATGTGGCCTGCACTTCTCCATTATAAAACAAGGCTGGAAATGTGTCCTCTTTCTTCACTGAGGTAGCTATATTTTCCACACTGCTGTTCAGTAATGGGAAACTTGTTGTAGGAGGGGGTGTGGTGCACGAATTACCATTCTCAGCATATGATGCTGCAGAACTTTCTTGTTTGATGGCAGGTTCTCGACTGTAAGTGTACGGAAATGGAGGGTTTGCTAGGTAACTTGGAACAAAAGCAAATTCAGGTTCAGATTTAACATCTTCAACTTCTAGTTCTTCAACTGCAAGACAAAATAGATTTCATGTTATAAGTAAGAGAAATGACATGGTGCATCTTCCGGCATTAGTTTGGAAGAAGCCTCACATACTTATCCATGCTGCAGAGAACCATGGGGGAGTGCATGAAAAGTGCATTATATTAGTGGTATCTGCACATGCTATGTGCCGCTGATACCACTTCTCTTCATGTATCAATCAGATGACGTGTGGTAAATGACAGAGGATAGTGCGCTTGTGGCTGGCCAGGATATAAGACACATTGCATCAGCACTCGGCTGATGTGCTGTGGGCTCTGGCAGGGATTTGACACTCCTCCACTCCACTGGTGAACGAGATGTTAATACATCGCATGTGCATGGCTTCTTGCTTACAGTTTCACACTCTCCCACTGACTCCCTCTTTGGCCAGTATTCAATGAGAAAAATTCGCCTTGTTTTATGGCGAGTTTGTGCTGTTTTCGCGTTGGAAGGAGCATTTTGCTCTCCAAAAGTGAACCACCCTATTCAATGTGATATTTTTACCCTCTTTTTAAGTGATTTTCGCCGTGTCTCTCCGTGTAGCAATTCTCCATCTTTTCATGGAGAACTGGAATGTGAACTTTTAAACTAAAAGGTTTTTTTTTTTTATTTTGGTGTCAAAAAATCAGGATTTTTTTTCTGTGAAGGGGCATGTTATTTTTATTCATGTGCTTATAGCACATGAATATATATTTAATTTAAAAAAATATATTTTTTTCATTTTTTTTTTTTTTTACACAGAGCAGCCAGCAGGGGGCCGGAGCTCTCGAGCCGCTCATTAGATATTCATATATTCACTGCATCTGATCATTACATATGCACGATCGGGTGCAGTGAATACTGGGTCCCCTGCTGGCTATAGGGGGGGGGGGGGGGGGGCAGCTTGTGCTGCCTGGGTCCCGGGGAGCCCACCTCCCATCCACATATGTTCTGGGGCAGCCAGGGAGACTTTAATCTCCCTGGCTGCCACCGTCCTCCCTGCCAGCTCCCTGCCGCGGACGCTCGTCCGCTGCAGGGGTTAAGACTCGCCACGAGTGGCGGCGAGTCTAAACCACATTGAATAGTGGGAGCAGGAGTGGCAGCGAGCCCTCCTGAACAGGGCGAGTGCATGGCGAGAGAAAAAAAATCTCTCGCCATGCACGGAGAATTTTTCACATTGAATACTGCCCTTTGTCTCTCTCACACTTTTAGTGACAGCTGAGTGGGGGACTTGTAGACCTCATACATTTTGCTCGGGGGGCCCACAAAGTTCTAGTTATGTCCCTGCCTGCTACACCTTTATAAAGATGTGAAGCAGGGAATGCTATAGTGGCACCATAAATGCCGTTATAATACACCTCCCCCAATGTTCCTTCCACTAGCTCCAAGCGGTATATTTATTAACAAGCAGTTTGTCAAGGCCACCAAACATCAGCAATTTTGACCAATAGTTTTAAAAAGGCAACAGAAATAAATGGTGCACCAGCCTTGCCTAGCATTTATGTTGCCGTTTTAAAATCACCAGTCAAAACTAAACTTTGGGGTTCCAAAATAAAGCTTTCCACTTGTAACAACAACCCCCCCAATATGTAGAGTCAAGTTAATGGTATTTAGGGGCTGATTCAACAACACTCGAAACAGGGGCGAATTCGGCCTGTTCCGATGTTTGGGGGTCTGCACATGCTCATATTTGTTCGGGGTTCGGCGTTAAGCCACTTGCTAAGCAGCAAGCAACCGCTGCTTAGCAAACGGTGATGAATCACCCCCTTCGTCTCCTTGTCATTGTTTCCCAAACCCTAGTGCTGCTGTAGGAACTTTGCAAACCTACCCCCTAATACTCTCTTGATTTCTTTCTTGGATGTTAGTTCAGCTGCCTTTTCTCCTTTGCTTGTGAAAATATCTTTATCTGCCCCAGACTCTAGCAGATAAGTCACAATATGAAGGTGATTCCTCTTGCAAGCCCAGTGAAGACAGGTCCTATGTAAAATATAAAACATGCGTTAGAGAGTATACATGTAAGAGAGGAAATATTCTGTATGTGTGTGTGTATGTGTGTGTGTTGTGTTTAACTGTCCTTGGGTTCTATGCTTGAGTATTATGACTGCTGATGCAGTAACGTTTATAAACCTGGTCAATGTCCTGCACTGTTTTGTAGCGACTGTCACTTTCTTGTAGTTTTCAAACTATTTATGTACTTTGTAAGGCACTGCAGGATCCTTGGGTTACAACATAAATAAAAAAGAATAAAAATAATAACTTGTGCCAACCTTTAATTCTGAATTAAATAACATTTAGGGCCATATACAAATGTTTTTGCAGCCACTAGTGGGTGTCTGATGAGCTATTCAATTGAAGCACTGTTCAAGTGTGCCTTGCTTCCTATGCTGAAATTTAGCTTGCATCCCCTGGGGATGACAAGCTAAAATGTGCATTAAAAAAAAAAGTTTGAGGGCACAAATGGGACTTTTACTGGCCTATCGTTTGTTTTATCAGGTTGAGACCCTACGCTATGCATTGCTAAACCTTACCTTAACCCCTTCAGTGGCCATCCCAAGAATTTTCCGGGCTGTGCCTCAGTGCCCAGTCTGGCAAACCCAGAAAATTCTCGGAATTGCCACTGTTTACAGCCGGGCAGTGCTGCTGAGTTCAATCACTGAACTCAGGCAGCTTCAGCGCTGCCCGGCTCCCTCCCCTCTGTGGTGCCTCCTCCTCCTCCCTCCTCTGGGTTTTGTATTGAAGTCCCTGGCGCCGGCTTATGACAAGCTGGCTGCCAGGTACAGGGACGCGGAGGTCCGGGCAGCCGGATTGACAGTGCAGCGGCGCTGCCCGGATCCAGGAAAGCAGTGGTGGGGTTTTTTTTAAGGGAGCACTCCCCATAAAAAACTCACCCAGTGGGGAGCGCTCCCCCCCAAAAAAAACACCACTGAAGGGGTTAATGAGTGCAAAAAAAATAAAATCATAAAATCTATTGAGTATTACCTGCAATCTCCCATCGCTTTAGACAGTAGCATGATATATCATTGAATACAGCCCTCAAAATTTATATATGTCCTATTCATATGTAATGGTTCCAAATATTTCATTAAAGCCAAAGACAATTTTTGATTGAACTTAAACAGCAACCTACAGCTTCTCTATGTAAAAATAGAAATACTATGAACATAGTAATTTGAAGCCAGCAAATGCACAGGGACCACGGGTTCTTTCTTTACGGAGAGTAAATGTCACACTCAGCCGCGGCGGTGCGCGGCGGGCATATTACTCACCCGTCCGCGCCCGCCGTCGGCTAGCGTGTAGTGGTCTCCGGGTCAGCGGCAGCGGGCAGCGGCAGTCTGGTGGGCAGCAGGCAGCGTGGGACGTCGACAGGTGTAGCAGTGTGTGCTGTAATGGTGCCGGGAGGCCGGCGCCGCCATCTTGGTTAAGGGCAAAATAGCAGATTGGCCCAGGTCTGAGGTTTCCTCCCATACTGACCTGACAGCCAATGGCAGCCGCCCTCTTGGGATATAGGGGATCTGCCTAGGGCTGTTCAGTGTCAGTGCAAAGAGTCTCCAGAGGCGTTCACAGCTCCCAGCTGACTCCGGCTCTCTGACTCACCTCTCCTGACCTTGGTGCCTTGCTCGTGCTCTGTGTTGGTCTAGGTTGCTGCTTAACCCCATCGCTGCCAGTTCTCTCCACAGTCTGGTCTCTGCCTGTATCCCTGAGCTTCCTGGCCTAGCCCTTCAAGTCTCCTGCTTCCAAGCAATTCTTCAATCTTCATTCATCATTCATCTTCTTCCAGTCTTCAAGGATCCTTCATTTACCATCAAGTACATTCTCTTTCCGGATCCTCTTATTCTTCAAGACCCCAGCCTGCCGTCCTATGCTATTTGAACTGTCATTATTCAAATGAACTTTCTTCTTCTAAAGTGCCTTACTGGCTCAAGTATTGTTTATCACTAACTGCCACTTTAAGAAAGTATTCAAGTGTGTATTGTTTCCATTTATGAATTCTATTATTAAACCTGCACGATTTAATCCTTCATCCTCTGGTCCGTCTCCAGTCGCTACACACCACACGACTTCATCCAGCCCTTCAGTCGTGACAGTTTGCACTGACCCGATGGAGTCGTGTGAAGTACAGGCTTCCATGGCGGACGTCTTTCAAGGTATCGTGACTCGTCTTGAACAAGTGGAAACTACCCAACGCCAAGTGGCTCAATTTCTTCAGGCCTTGTCCCCGCCCCAGGCGGCTCCCTCAGTGTCGGTTGCTCCAGCACCAGAGATTCCAGTTCCTGTTTCCACACCAGGATCCGTAGTTCCTCATCACATGCAACTCCCTACTCCCAGCAAGTATGATGGTTCGCCAAGGGCATGCCGTGGGTTCCTGAACCAATGTGATGTCCACTTCACCTTGCAGTCATCTCACTTCCCAACCTCCAAGGCAAAGGTGGCCTATATTGTGTCTCTCCTGGCAGGGTCAGCTCTGGACTGGGTGTCCCCTCTCTGGGAACGCTCTGACCCCCTGCTCAATGACTATGAAGCTTTTATTACCTCTTTTCGTCGCATCTTCGATGACCCTGGCAGAGTGTCCTCTGCCGCCACTGAAATCCTGAGGATTCGCCAGGGTAGCCGATCGGTGGGACAGTATGTTGTGCAGTTCCAGACCCTGGCCTCAGAATTAAAATGGAACGAAGAGGCTCTCCTCTCCGCCTTCTGGAATGGGCTGGCAGGTCGTATCAAGGATGAATTAGCTACTCGTGACTTCCCGGCTACCTTGATCGAGCTCATCTCTCTGTGCAACAAAGTAGATCTACGGATGCAGGAACGCCAACTAGAGAGAAATCGCTCTGATCGTCTTCGCCCTCGCTTCACCCCAAATGCTGTTCCCGTTCCTAGACCAAGTCCTTCCACAACTACACCACCTGATGAACCTATGCAGATCAATCGTTCTCGGCTCTCACAGGAAGAAAAGTCCCGTAGACGACGGGAGAATCTCTGCATGTACTGCGGGTGTGCTGCCCATTTGCTGTCCTCCTGTCCATTGCGTCCGGGAAACGGACGCTCCTAACCTCCCCGAGGGAGGCCCGGTTAGGAGTCTTGCTTTCATCTCCCTCCTCAACTGTTTCCACCATTCCAATTACCATTGTGTGCCCTCAAGGGGAAAATAAAGTCCAGGCCCTATTGGATTCCGGAGCGGCAGGAAACTTTCTTTCTTCATCTTTCGTCTTTCAACACTCCCTGGCAGTACAACCCTTGACCCATCCCCTGGTTCTCACTGCAGTGGATGGGAGTCGTATCTGTAGTGGGCAAATCACCCTTCAAACCAATCCAGTGACAGTGCTAGTGGGTGCTCTACATCAAGAGACTCTAGAGTTCTTAGTTCTTCCTCAGTCATCACACCAGGTGGTCCTGGGTCTACCATGGCTCGCTAAACACAATCCTCATATTGATTGGACCAGCATGGAGATCAAGGCCTGGGGTACGAACTGTTTAACCACTTGCATGACTCGTATCATTCCACTCAATCAAATGAATCCTCAAGAAGAGGGAGGTTCCAGTCTTCCGTCTTCACCAGCTTCACCCTTGTCTATACCCACACCATACCATTCTTTTTCTGATGTCTTCAGCAAGGGAGGTGCCGATTCTCTGCCCCCTCATCGTCCTTGGGACTGTCCGATAGAGTTGGTACCCGGGAAATTTCCACCGCGGGGTCGTATCTACCCCTTATCTCTACCCGAGACCAAGGCTATGTCTGACTACATTCGTGAAAACTTGAATAAAGGCTTCATTCGTCCATCCACCTCGCCAGCCGGAGCGGGGTTTTTCTTCGTTAAAAAAAAAGATGGGACTCTCCGGCCATGTATCGACTATAGGGGTCTCAACGATATCACAATCAAGAACCGCTACCCATTACCCCTCATCACCGAACTCTTCGATAAGATCAGGGGGGCGTCTATTTTTACCAAACTGGATCTGAGAGGGGCGTACAACTTGATCCGAATCCGTTCCGGTGACGAGTGGAAGACGGCTTTCAACACCCGGGATGGCCACTACGAATACCTGGTGATGCCATTTGGCCTTTGCAATGCCCCGGCCGTCTTCCAACAGTTTGTAAACGACATATTTCGGGACTTACTGTATCATTCTGTCGTGGTGTATCTCGATGATATCCTCATATTCTCTCCTAACCTTCATCTCCATCGTCAAACTGTATCTGAAGTCCTGCGCCGTCTACGCCAAAATCAATTGTTCTGCAAGCTAGACAAATGCGTCTTCGAGGTCACTTCCATTCCATTTCTTGGCCACATCCTCACCAGCACTGGGATAGAGATGGACCCAGAGAAAGTAAGAGCCATCCAAGACTGGACAGCGCCTACCACGCTCAAAGGTATCCAGAGGTTCCTGGGTTTTTCAAATTATTATCGTCGCTTCATCCGGGACTTCTCCACCCTTGCTGCACCCCTTACAGCTCTAACCCGCAAGGGAGTAGATCCTAGTCAGTGGCCACCCGAAGCCTCGCTAGCTTTCCAACAACTAAAGAATGCATTCGTCTCTGCTCCAATTCTTCTTCAGCCGAACCTCGACAAACCCTTCATTATCGAGGTGGACGCATCCTCAGAGGGAGTCGGGGCAATCTTGTCACAGAAAGGAGAGGACCAGGAACTTCACCCCTGTGCTTTCTACTCTAAGAAGTTTCTTCCAGCAGAGAAAAATTACCCCATTGGGGAGCAAGAGTTACTAGCAGTCAAGTTAGCGTTGGAGGAGTGGCGGTACCTCCTGGAGGGGGCACGACATAAGATCACGGTATACTCTGACCATAAGAATCTCTCATTTCTCAAGCATGCCCAATGTCTTACTGCTCGTCAAGCCCGCTGGGCCATGTTCTTCGAACGATTTGATTTCCAGATCAGATTCAGACCCGGGTCGATGAATGCCAAGGCCGATGCCCTTTCACGCTCCTTCGAGACTCCGGCCGACCTAGAGACTCCTCCTCGACCAATCCTCGACCCTCTGGTTTTTGCTCAAGTTACGGTCCAACCTTCACCTCCTCCGGGCAAAACCTTTGTTCCCCTCAATCTTCGCAAAAGAGTGCTGTCCTGGGCACACGCTTCCCGTTTTGCAGGACATACTGGTGCACAGAAGACCCTAATGTTCCTGTTACGTTCATATTGGTGGCCCACCATTCGTCAAGATGTAACCAGCTTTGTCGCTTCCTGTGTAAAGTGCGCCCAGCATAAGTCCCCCAGAACATCTCCTGCCGGTCCTCTTCTACCTCTAGCCATTCCTACAGAACCATGGTCCCACTTGTCTATGGACTTTATCTGTGAACTTCCTCCCTCCAAAGGGCATACGGTAATCTGGGTGGTGGTTGACCGGTTCTCAAAAATGGCGCACTTCTTCCCATTGAAAGGTCTTCCATCCGCTCCAGTTCTGGCTCAGCTCTTCATCTCCACAATCTTCAAACTTCATGGGTTGCCCAAAGAGATTATATCTGACCGTGGAGTGCAATTCGTTGCAAAGTTTTGGAGGGCTCTCTGTTCCGCTGTACAAGTCAAACTCAAGTTCTCCACTGCATTCCACCCACAAACCAACGGGCAGACGGAACGGGTCAACCAAGACTTGGAAGCCTTCATTCGTTTATTCATCTCTTCTTCTCAAGACGACTGGGTCGATCTTCTGCCTTGGGCGGAATATGCGCACAATAATTCTTATCATTCATCCTCCGGCACCACTCCCTTTTTTACAGTTTTTGGCAAACATCCCCGATCTCCAGATTTCTCAGACTTATCTTCATCCGATGTTCCTGCAGCTGCTGCTTCTTTACAACGGTTTGCGAAAATCTGGTCAGATGTTCATACCGCTCTCCTCAAAGCATCCGCTCGATACAAAAGGATGGCGGACAGGAAAAGAAGAGCGGCTCCCAAATTGAAGGTTGGAGATCGAGTGTGGCTGTCTACCCGCCACATACGCCTTCGGTTACCATCCATGAAGCTGGCTCCCCGATTCATCGGACCGTTCCCAATCACGCAAGTTATTAATCCTGTTGCATACAGACTACAGCTTCCTTCTTCCCTGAAGATCTCAAATTCTTTTCATGTGTCTCTTCTAAAGCCCTTGAGATTGAACTTATATCAAAAGAAGGTGCCCAAACCGCCCAAGATTGGTTCTGAAAGAGAGATTGAGTTCGAAGTGAGACGCATCATCGACTCACGTTGTCGCAATGCCCATCTGCAGTATCTGGTGGAGTGGCTTGGATTCGGTCCTGAGGAGAACTCCTGGGTTGATGCTGCAGATCTCCATGCTCCCCGTCTGGTGAGGCAATTCTTTCAAAGGAACCCACATAAGGTGCGTAGGTGCCCTGGGGTCACCCAGAAAAGGGGGGGTACTGTCACACTCAGCCGCGGCGGTGCGCGGCGGGCATATTACTCACCCGTCCGCGCCCGCCGTCGGCCAGCGTGTAGTGGTCTCCGGGTCAGCGGCAGCGGGCAGCGGCAGTCTGGTGGGCAGCAGGCAGCGTGGGACGTCGACAGGTGTAGCAGTGTGTGCTGTAATGGTGCCGGGAGGCCGGCGCCGCCATCTTGGTTAAGGGCAAAATAGCAGATTGGCCCAGGTCTGAGGTTTCCTCCCATACTGACCTGACAGCCAATGGCAGCCGCCCTCTTGGGATATAGGGGATCTGCCTAGGGCTGTTCAGTGTCAGTGCAAAGAGTCTCCAGAGGCGTTCACAGCTCCCAGCTGACTCCGGCTCTCTGACTCACCTCTCCTGACCTTGGTGCCTTGCTCGTGCTCTGTGTTGGTCTAGGTTGCTGCTTAACCCCATCGCTGCCAGTTCTCTCCACAGTCTGGTCTCTGCCTGTATCCCTGAGCTTCCTGGCCTAGCCCTTCAAGTCTCCTGCTTCCAAGCAATTCTTCAATCTTCATTCATCATTCATCTTCTTCCAGTCTTCAAGGATCCTTCATTTACCATCAAGTACATTCTCTTTCCGGATCCTCTTATTCTTCAAGACCCCAGCCTGCCGTCCTATGCTATTTGAACTGTCATTATTCAAATGAACTTTCTTCTTCTAAAGTGCCTTACTGGCTCAAGTATTGTTTATCACTAACTGCCACTTTAAGAAAGTATTCAAGTGTGTATTGTTTCCATTTATGAATTCTATTATTAAACCTGCACGATTTAATCCTTCATCCTCTGGTCCGTCTCCAGTCGCTACACACCACACGACTTCATCCAGCCCTTCAGTCGTGACAGTAAATTATGGCACAGAGATATACAGTAATTACTTATATAATGCATTATATACATAAACATTGTTTTACTAATTATTTACATCAATTTGCTGGCCCTTACGTTATGGTGACCTTAGGGCAGGATAAGGGGATTTTTGTAAGAACTTACCATTCAAATCACTTTCTCTGAGTCTACCCTGGCGACATAGCTCTACCATGGGATGTTCAAGAGCCGGTGCTTTAGGAGGGTACGCTCAGGCTTGCAGTTCGCATCACTGCTCGCCCAAATGAAGCGTCCTCTGACGCAAACTCATGGAACCTGTAGAATTTAGTAAAGGTATGAACAGAGGACCAGGTGGCAGCCCTGCATAACAGCTCCGTGTAGCCCCATGACGCAAAGCCCAAGAGGAAGCAACTGACCTGGTGGTATGGGCATTAATCCTGTAGGGAATCGGTCTGCCTACCTTTGTGTAAGCAAAGGCGATTACTGACCTTAACCATCTAGCAATGGTCTGCTTAGAAGCCGGCCACCTTCTTTTATTTGGGGAAATCCTTTACTCTGTCTACATAGATGCACAGAGCGCAAACCACGTCCAATTTCTGCAGCTTGTCCCTATTTCTCGCCTCCTCTGGAGAGCAAAACACAGGGAGCACAATCTCCTGGTTTAAATGGAACTTTGACACTATGGGGGAAATTTACTAATGGAAATTTGTAAAAAAATAGGTGTATTTGTATCCAGAAATACACTTATTTTTGACATTTACTATCCCGAAAATACGGCAATTCGTGATAGCACATCAATACGACTACGAATTGCTCTATTTTCGGGATAGTATATGTCAAAAATAAGTGTATTTCCGGATACAAATACACCTATTTTTTTTTTCAAAATTTCCTTTAGTAAATTTCCCCCTACATTAGGTAGAAACTTAGGCACTGTTCTATGCACAGCCCTGTCATCATGAAAAACAAGAAATGGAGACTTGCAAGACAAGGCCCCCAATTCTGAAACTCACCTAGCCGAGGATATGGCTAACCAAAAAGTACGTTTCCAAGAAAGATATTTAAGATCAGCTGACCTTAAAGGCTCAAATGGAGAACCGACTATACCAGAGACAGGTCCCAAGGTGCCACCGGCTGCCTATATGGGGGTTTAAGTCTCATAACTCATTGTAAAAATGTCTGTACTTCTGGCAACAGAGCCACTCTTTTCTGAAAGAATATGGATAAAGCGGACAGCTGTACCTTTAAAGACTGCAGACTAAGCCCCGCTGAAAGCTCATCTTGGAGAAACTCCAAAAGTCTAGTGACCTTGAACCTAGAGGTGTGTACCTTCTGACGTTGACACCACCTGATATAAATTTTCCAAACGCTATGGTAAATAGCTGCCGACACAGGCTTGTGGGTCCTAAGCATGGTTTGGATAACAGCATCTGAGAAACCTTTCTTCCTTAATAAGGAGGTTTCAAAAGCCAGGCCGTCAAATTGAGACGAGCTAGGTCCAGGTGTAGAAACGGTCCTTGTTTGAGTAAGTCTGGCCGAAGAGGAAGACGCCAGGAGGCTGTTGACAACCTCAGTATGTCTGAATACCAAGACCTCCTGGGCCAATTTGGAGCAATCAATATGATTTGCACCGCCTGTGTCCTCACTCTCTTCTCAATCATAGGAAACAGAGGGAACACATAGGCGAGGGTGAAACACCACAGAACTGTCATGGCATCCACTGCCCACGCGGTCGGATGCCTGGTACGAGAACGGAACCTGGGGACCTGACAGTTGTGTCTGGACGCCATCAAGTCTACCTCTGGGAGTCCCAAAGAGCTACTATTTCCTGAAAGACTTCTTTGTGGAACGCCCACTCTCCTTCCAGCAGATCTTCCCTGCTGAGAAAATCCGCTTCCACATTCCTGATCCCTGGAATGAATACAGCGGACAGAGTTGGAACGTTTACTTCTGCCCACTGAAAGGTCTGAGAGACTTCCTCATAGCCATCCTGCTGCGAGTACCGCCCTGATGGTTTAAGTAAGCCACAGCCGTGGCACTGTCTGATTGTATGCGGATGGGTGACCCCTTCAGGAGATCCTCCGCCTGTAGCAGCATCTTCCAAACTGCTCGGAGTTCCAGAATGTTGATCAGCAGTTTTAATTCCTCTTTGGACCACAGACCTTGCAACTGAGGTGCAGGACCACCACCCCCCAGCCCCTGAGACTGGCGTCAGTTGTGATGACCAGCCAATCCCTCGAGCGAAGGGAACACCCCATTTGCAGAGACTCCAGATCCGTCCACCAGATCAACAAGTTCCTTGCCTCCTGAGACCGTAACAGCGTTTCCTGTTTCATGGATTTTGGGTTCCCTGACCAACAGGCCATAATGTTCCACTGAAAGGGCCTTGAGTGAAAGCTTGCATACTGGAGGGTCTCGAAAATTGCTATCATCTTGCCCAACAGCTTCAAGCTCTGCCAAATTGTTGGATTTGGTGATTGGAGCATCAACAGCACAAACCGGCGAATGTATTTTGCCTTGGACTCTGGGAGGAACACACGATGTAGATGTGTATCCAAGATCACACCCAAAAACTGAAGTTTCTGAGAGGGCGTTAGATGAGATTTCGGGAGATTCAACATCCACCTGTGATCTCAGAGAAATTGCGTTACTATGGTCAGATGTTCCTGTAACTTCTCTGCCAATTCGGCTTTGAACAAGAGGTCATCCAAGTATGGAGTAATTACAATCCCTTTTAACCTGAGAACCGTTGCCATAACAGCCATCACTTTTGTGAAAACTTTCGGGGCTGTGGCTAGCCCGAAAGGCAAAGCCTGAAAATGCAGATGAGTTTCTCCTATTGCGAAACGGAGTAAAGATTGATGTTCTCTGCATATAGGCACATGTAGATAAGCGTCCTGGATGTCCACTGACGCTAGAAATTCTCCACTGACCTCAGAAATTCCATCCTGAAGTGGTCTACCCACAGATGTAGGTTTAAAGACTTCAGATTTAGAATGGGTCTGGAGGAACCAGCCGGTTTGGGGACTAAGAAAAGAATGGAATAGAATCCCTTCTTTCTTTCCTCCTGAGGCACCACTCCCTTCTCAAGAAGCGACGTTGCCACCCCCAAGAGGGCTTTTCGCAAGCGAGCTTCCCACGGTAGGGGTGTAGGAAGAAATCTCTTTGGAGGAACACCCCTGAGATTGATCCTGTAACCCTGAGAAATGATTGAAAGAACCCAAGGGTCCGAAGTGGAGTGATTCCACATATCCCAAAACTGCAGTAGGCGATCCCCCACTCTGATTCCAGAATGGGGAGTCTCCGCCCCATCATGCTGAGGACTTATCCTCACTTTTGGAAGGGTGCTTCTTGGTAAAGGCCCCGAAGCGAGATCTGGGCGCCCTTCCTTTGCCAGATGGAAACGTTCCTCTGCCTGCTTTTCCTCTATTGGGCGCACCCCACATGAAAGGAGGAGCGAAAGGATGGCCTAAACGTGCCAAACCTAGACACTGATTGTTTAGAGGTGGTAGGAAGGAATGCACTCTTTCCCTCCGTGGCTTGCTTGATAATGGAATCCAGTTCTGCCCCAAAAAGTTCTCCTTTGAAAGCTAATGCTTCTAGGAACTTTTTGGATTCACTGTCAGCTTCCCAAGCTTTAAGCCAAAGAGCTCTCCTAGCTGTCACAGATGTGGCAGACAATTTTGATGCCATCTTAGCGCCTTCCTCACAAACGTACTCCGCAGCACACCTTAGCTTTTCCACCAAAATAAATAATAAAATAACAAACACCTAGCTACTCTACAAAAAATGGCTGTGGTCCGCAGCATAGTACCCACTCCAGCGACACCTAAAACGAACTGGGGAATGCTGGGATGCAGAAGGGAGGAGCCTGCCTCTCAAACAAGTTAGCATAGGTGCCTTGCTCCTGCGGACCCTCCTTCATCCCATGGTTAACTGTGTTACCAGGATGGATGACAGAGAAACTCACTATTGCCGTACCATGTTGCTGAAAATATCATCATATGCATACTCAACCCAGGGCTGGTGGCTTCTCAGTACCCTAGGCAAAACTTCAACAGCCCCTGATCCCACACTGCCACCATGACACAATTTCCAGTGAAAATGTGGTGTTGTGCTAGTAGTTCCACAGCCGCCACCTGCATTAACTGCAACAAGGAAGTCTCACACCCCCATAACCTGGCATCCTAGGCAGCTGCCTAGTAGTAGAGCCAGCCCTGACTCGACCACATTTAAAAAAATATTTACATGAGGAACTTATCAAAAAGCTTAGGCACCCAAACACAGTGTTATTTTAAATGAAGTACAAAAATCACCATCATGAATTGTTCACAGAATTTAATAGGTTAGACCAACGGTTTCCAAACTGTAGCCTAGGTACCCATGGGGAGCCTGAGGACACTTGCTGGGGTGCTTTGTGCTGGTGGACTAGGATCAATTCATATTATTTATGGACAATGTAACAGGCAACACCAGTGCTGGTGGCTGCCAATCATAATATATGTGTACAAACTGAAGCAAATCCTGTCCCCCTCCACATAAATGTGATATATAAAACACAATTTAATATTTTTTTCTGAATTTCTCAGTCAGAAACATTTGGATGCTCTAGGGTGCTGTGATTCTAAAAAGTTTGGGAATCGCTGGGTTAGGCCCATCTTTTTAAGGGACAATTCAATTGTTTCAGCTTCTTTAGCACCCAGAAGCACCAGGTTTAGCAGTGTAAAAGTACTGGGTGTGACAAGTAAAATGTTGATTGGGAACCAAAAAGATGGCATTTTTCTACAATTTCTGCTTGTCACCTCAAGATGGTGCAAGGAGATATAATGGGCCTCATTCAGATGTGGGTACTATCTTTTGCTGTTCAAATTGCATTTATATGCTAATATGGCCAGAAGGAGCATAAGGACGCCCACTGATGTTCCTTAATTTCCATCCGACATTGTACATTTGGATATACATCTGTACCACTGTCACAAATCGAGACAAATAGTAGATTATGAGTGCCTCTGTAGACACCTAAGATGAGCTGCTCTCCACCAGCAAAAAAGATCGTCTGTCCTTGTGAAACCACTATCACGTGAATAGATGCTGTGCACACGACATCTATTGAAATCAAGTTTGGTTGTAGCCGGGCACGCCCCCAATAGTGATGTTGGCAGTTCCACCCTGCCCCTAACAGTGAAGCTGGCCATGCCCCCTTGTCAAGTGCTGCCCACACATACTTCCCCACACAACTGTACCCCCATACTAGCAGGATCAGTACAATTTATGCATACCCCACAAAAAAGGTCACCTGACCGTCCATGGCACACCTGCGTTTGTCCAATCACTCCCCTGTAACCCCCATAAATGCTGTCTTCCTGTCACTGTGCGACTAATCGCTCACTGTGGCCACCATCACAATTCACTTGCTGCACATGTGTTCTGCGGCTCATAAGTATGAAAAGTAAGAAATCAGTGATCACTTAGCGCAGAATAGCCAGTTTGTGTCGGCATCTGTATTTGATCCAATGGGCATCCACAGGACCTGAGCCCCAACAGAGCAACAAACAACAAGATTGAAGAATATCTAATACTATCTAAAAATAAGAATATTGAAAGGATGACATATAAAATGTAGATAGATAAATTTGATTGCGTTTTGGTCAATACTGAAAAAGAAACGCAAATTTATAAAACCTTTGTACCATCCCTGAAAATGTCCAGGTTCTGAATTACAACATCAGTATTAGAGATACAGCATAAAGAATTAACTTTTTTGTACACTTACCATCCATTGATTTCATTCTGAGAGTTTATATCCACCCCAGAATTCAGCAGCTCCTGCACTTCTTCCAGGTCCCCCAAAGCAGCTGCTTCCCTTAGTCTTTCTTCCATGTATAGATGGGTAAAACGATCATATATTAGCTAATATCCAAAACTGGTCATCCAGTAAAAATGTTTATGAAGTACTTAAAATCTCTCCAAAAATAAAGCATTCATCTCAGTTGCAAATAATTCTATTTAATTAAGATCAAAAACATCAATATATAAATCTGCTCTGGATAGCTATATTATTATGAAAAATAATAGTATTTGATCAGAAAAGGAAGTATTGTGTGGTAGATCTCAGCCTAGTAAAGGATCATCGTCACATGAAGATGGCTCGGGCTGGTGATTTAAAAATATTAGAACATGGAAATAGTACAAAAAAATATATATAGCAGTCCCGATCATCCCCCCGAGGAAGCAATCCGGTCTATTGTTTGTATAAAACACTAATGTGACATTTTGTTTCTTCTCTGCATGTCTCAGAACACTTTGCTGGGGGGCGATGTTTAGTGTAACACCCGCATGTAGCACTTTGGTTCCGGGGTAAATTGATACAGTCACTAAGCCTTTCCGGGATGTACTGTAGGGATGGGACATTGAAAGAAAACATCGGTCAAATGATGTTTTTCAACATTGGTTGCAAAACATCATTTAGACTTAAACATTGGTACTGTGAACCCGATGTTAACCGATGTTAACCGATGTTTCAATATTTTTTAAAATAAACTGGTTACCAAAGCATATAATACACTAATAAGCTTCTGAAATGATAAATAATCCCTCTATTAAGTTTATCTTGTTGGAGGCTTACAGTTTATACACACACACAATGGATATATGATTCATGTTTTGTGGTAAATCAAATTTGTTACGGAAGGAAAAAAACATGAAGTATTAACTATTAAAACTTTATTGCAACAACTCACAATCTGCTATTTTTACCTAGATTTTTAACTGTAGCAGCAGGCTAATAACTTATGTTGATCATAGAAAATAGCAAAAAAAACTGTACACACAGTGCAACATATAACATACTACATTGTTGCTTAGAATAACCATCAGAACAAAGACGCTGGAGCCAGTGCAACTGCAAATTAAGGTTTGAAACACGTCTGCATTTGACAAACCAGCCCCCATCCCCTCTCTCAAATAGAAACTACTGTACCTGTCACTCTGTATCTGCATCCGCTGTTACTAATAAATCACTGCACATGTGCAGTGTGACTGACATTGCATGTCAAAGAAATAAACTGTGCAAATGTCTGCATCCACAACTGAATCAGGCCCTTTGTAAGGTGCTGTGATATGCTTTCTGCATAATAATAAATCAATTGATAGATTGTAAGCTTGCGAGCAAGGCCCTCATACCTTTGACTGACAGTAAATACCCAGTTTGTTGTATCACTGTCTCCTATTGTAAAGCGCAAGTGAATATTCTGCGCTATATAAGAAACTATTAATAAATAAATAAATATGAAGGGAGTTCACCACAATGTCACTACTAGTGACTATCGTATTATACTGTTCATTCTATCACCCACTATCTTTGAAAACCCATGCAGTTCCTCTTTCCTGCCTGGAGTGTCACTGTCTGCTGTAGTGCTTCTAGCACAGTGTGGTCTGTATATCAGCACTGATATGCCTGTGCTAGAAACACCACAGCAGACAGCGACAGTGACTCACTAACAGCACCAGTTGCATTGTGGCAGTCCTGTGTGCTGCTGAATGGCTGGCCAGACTGTCTTTCACTGTCAGCTACCACCCACAGCAGCAGCACACAGCCACACACACATATGAAAGCCCAGCCAGCAGTGATACTGTCAGTTTTGTTAATGTTTTTTTTTTTTTATCAGTCTCTTAAGTTTTTAATGAATATAAATCAAGGAGAGAGTGAGCTGGCTGCAAAGTATTGAAAGCAGCACACATTGACACACAAAAGAAAAAACATTGGAAGATTGAGAAAAACATCGGGGGAGAAATCTAGCGATGTTGATGAAACATTGGATCCTCAACATTGCAGGGTTGAACATCGAACATTGGAACCATAAATCCGATGTTACCGATGAAACATCATATGATTACCCATCCCTAATGTACTGTAAGTTTTTTTTTTTTTTCACGGACTGGACGGTGACATGCTTCCGAGTGAATTTGCCAGTTTGTTTGTGGTGTTTTAGAGTACATCATTTTGTAAATAATTAGAATAAACTTTATAGTGGACTAGAATTACATTTAGGGAGTCAAAAATCGTCCTACTAGGTTTACATGGTGAAATGTTCATTAATTTATAACTTGTTGATTCTTATGCAGCATCATTTATTTTGTGCGCCATAAAATAATCGTGCACACTTATAAAAATATAATTTTTTGCTAGGAATATTTGTTGTCCCCCTGTTTCATGCTGAGACAGGTTTTAATAATATTTCTTTAGATACATCACTAGTTCTATCTCAGTTTCTCAGTGCTATCAAGAAGTACAATAAAATGTCTTCTTTTTCATGTTACATATACGTATTATACTTCTTGTTTACTCTTTATTTCTAGCAGCGATACCAGGAAAACATAAATCAGTGTTATGGCCTATAAGATAAACATTTGTATTTACAATTCCATACCCTCCAACATTTGAAGGGCAGAAATCGGTACACTTTTAGGAAGGGGCGTGGCCATGGGTAAAGTGGGCGTGGTCATGTCCCCAGACACCCTGCCCCCCGGGCCCAGCACCTGATGCAGCTCATGTCAAATAGGGGTTTATAATTATTTATTAACCAAGTATATTAAATATTTTTTGGTACTTGTTTCCTATCTGGGCGCCCAGGTTTTCTACGTACGGCACCGTAGTGAAATCGGATCGCATCGCATCGTACACATACACGATATTGAACGATGCGATGCGATCCGATTCGATTTACCATAGGAAACAATGTGAAATGGCTCAATTTAGCCAAATTATCATAGGAACAATAGTAAATGGGCCAAAAACACCCCTGAACATTGAAATGTCCCCCCAAAAGTAGTTGACGCCACCCCGCCATCAACGTGAACCCGAAGCGTGGCGAGCGCAGCGAGCCCGCGAGGGGCGGCGGTACGCGTCCTCCGACCTTTTCATGCCCTACTATCCACTAGGGCGTGGAGTGAGAATAGAATAGTGTGGCGAGCGCAGCGAGCCACCGAGCCCGAAGCGTGGCGAGCGCAGTGAGCCCCGCGAGGGGACGCGGATACCTTCACAGTTATACGCGTCCCCTCGCGGGCTTCCCAGGTGTCCATGGCGACGCGGACACCTGGGAAGCCCGCAAAGGGACGCGTTTACCTGTAATTAGTTAATAAATAAGTATACTTATTTATTATGCCAGCAGCCCACCAAACCACATGTGACATGAGCTGCAGGCCTTGCAAACAGGTGCGTCACATGCTGGATAGTGTTCACTCTAGAAATTTTTTAGGGCAGGCTGCTGACCACGGAAAGGGCACATTTTTCAATCGCGAGGGCACATTTTAATTTAAAAGGTCAAAATGGTGACACCTGATGGTTATATAGCACATTTATGCTATATAACCATCTTGTGACACCTGAGCGTCACACCATCAGCACATTTATGCTATATAATCCATCTTGTGACACCTGAGCGTCACACCATAAGCACATTTATGCTATATAACCATCTTGTGACACCTGCGCGTCACACCATCGGCACATTTATGCTATATAACCATCTTGTGACACCTGAGCGTCACACCATCAGCACATTTATGCTATATAACCATCTTGTGACACCTGAGCGTCACACCATCGGCACATTTATGCTATATAACCATCTTGTGACACCTGAGCGTCACACCATCGGCACATTTATGCTATATAACCATCTTGTGACACCGGAGCGTCACACCATAAGCACATTTATGCTATATAACCATCTTGTGACACCTGAGCATCACACCATCAGCACATTTATGCTATATAACCCATCTTGTGACACCTGAGCGTCACACCATCGGCACATTTATGCTATATGACCATCTCGTGACACCTGAGCGTCACACCATCGGCACATTTATGCTATATAACCATCTTGTGACACCTGAGCGTCACACCATCAGCACATTTATGCTATATAACCATCTTGTGACACCGGATTGTCACACCATAAGCACATTTATGCTATATAACCATCTTGTGACACCTGAGCGTCACACCATCGGCACATTTATGCTATATAACCCATCTTGTGACACCTGAGCGTCACACCATCGGCACATTTATGCTATATAACCATCTTGTGACACCTGAGCGTCACACCATCGGCACATTTATGCTATATAACCATCTTGTGACACCTGAGCGTCACACCATCGGCACATTTATGCTGTATAACCATCTTGTGACACCTGAGCGTCACACCATCGGCACATTTATGCTATATAACCATCTTGTGACACCGGAGCGTCACACCATCAGCACATTTATGCTATATAACCATCTTGTGACACCGGAGCGTCACACCATCAGCACATTTATGCTATATAACCCATCTTGTGACACCGGAGTGTCATACCATCAGTTTGCATGTGTGCTGCACTCGTACTGCGAATGAATAGTATGGGTCTGTGACATCGTTCATACATTGACATCATAATATCAGTGATTCAGAGTCTGATGCCGTATGAGGAGGGGGTGGTGATGGCCTCCATTTCTCCAAATGGAGAATGGGCATAGTGTTGTTGGCACCCATTAAGTATTGGCTATTTCAAGCACAAATTCCTTGAGTTTAGCCATGTAAACCTGATATATTTATGAAGGATCCAGTATTGAATCCCGGCGGTCGGGATCCCGGCGTTCAGAATCCCGATGCCGGAATCCCGACAGCCGAAATGCCGACAAGGGGGGAGACGTGGATCGCCCCCCCTTGCGGGCTCGCTGCGCTCGCCACGCAGCGGGCCCGGTGCCTCGCTACGCTCGGCACGCTAATTTATTCTCCCTCCAGGGGTGTCGAGGACACCCCAGGAGGGAGAATGTGTCGGTATTTCGGCGGTCGGTATTTCGGCGGTCGGGATTCCGGCGTCGGGATTCTGAACGCCGGGATTTTAACTGCATCCCATTTATGAAGACTGCTGGGCTTTGAGTACATTACTTCTGACCTCCTGAGACGGGTGTGTACTGTAATGAGCGCTCATCGGTACATCGTAGGCGCGCGCCAAAAAATTGGTGTAGCCAATGAAAATGGGGGTGTGATACACATATGCCCCAATTATGCCATATACACATATGCCCCCAATAGTGCCAGATACACATATACTCCCACGGTGCCAGGTATGCCCCCACAGAGCCAGAAACAGGAATACCCCCACGGTGCCAGGTACTGTATGCCCCCATGGTGCCAGGTATGCCCCCACAGTGCCAGGTATGCCCCCACAGTGCCGGGTATGCCCCCGCAATGCCCCCACAGTGACCACAATGCCCCCACAGTGCCCGCAATGTGCTGATGGTGTGACACTCAGGTGTCACAAGATGGTTATATAGCATAAATGTGCTGATGGTTTGACGCTCAGGTGTCACAAGATGACACAAGGTGACCGCAATGCTCCCACAGTGCCCGCAATGCCCCACAGTGCCTGCAATGCCCCCACAGTGACCGCAATGCCCCCACAGTGCCCACAATGCCCCCACAGTGACCTCAATGCCCCCACACATAAAATGCAGATAAATATGAGCGCTATTAAGGAGGAGCAAGAAGTAAAATTAGAATAAAAATAAAAATTGGAAAAGAGTAAATAAAATAAAAAATAGCGCTCATGTGAAAGGATATGGAGCAAAGCTGCACTGTTCCTACCTCTAGGTTGCTAGACACTATTGGTGGAAGGCTCTGCGCGGTGAAGTGCTGGCATTGGGGCAGCTTCATGTAGAATCATACTCGCGGGTCTCCTGCACGTGGTGCCCAGGGTGTGATGCTGAGCTGCAGGGTGACTGGGGGCCTCTGTTGGTGGTTCAAAAAGTGGTTGGCTTCTGCGGGACTCCAGGCTCCAGGGGATCGACGCTTTTGTGCGCTGAGCGCACTTTTCAAGATAAAAAATTTCTTTGAAAGTGGTGGGTGGGCGAAGTCTCCGGGCGCACAGTAATCCCTGCAATGCCTGCGGTCCTCAACCCTTTCCTGCTACACTGAGCTTTCACTAACACTGGCTTAAGTGCAGTGTGCGTACAGCAGCCATGAGTCAATAGCGGCGACCGTGGCACTGCAGTGAGCACTCCCGTGCCCTGAGGGAGTGCACCCTTGAGCTGAGCTGGCCCGGCCCTACGAATAGAATTTATGCCCCCTAGGCATTCCAATAGGCTAGTCCACACGCTGCCATAGGCTAGTCCACACGCTGCCGCGCTAGCAGCTTACACTGTCAGCAGGAGGAGACTTCTAGCGCGGCAGCGGCTATTAACTATGCAGGGCGGGCAGAAACGGGCAGTGCGGAAATCAGCAGCTATTAAAGGGGCAGGGCACAGCACCCCGTGAAATAAGCCTAGCGGGAACATTACTGGATAGACAAGAAGACTGGAGGGATTTTCAAAGTGCAGCCTGCTGAGCAGAGCCACCTACTTGTTCTGCGCTGTGATGTGTGGCACAGGCTGAGGCTCCGGATGGTCCGCTGCGAAATCGGAATCTGTGGAATGGATCCACCCCCTCATGCCTGCACCCCTCTCCCCCACAGAGACTGGCGTCCATACAGTAAGGGCAGAGACAGCCTTCCCCTGAGTGCGCGGTACCGGTGTGTGACGTCATGACGCACGGGCCGGCCCGCAATGCACTCAAGGGAAATGGAGGGGGAGAGGGGAGAGCCGGCGGACCAGGCAGCACACGCCGCGGGGCCCGGGAGATTCTGGAGGACTTGGAGGGATGTTTTTGTGGCGTACCCGCTGTACTGATTGAAAAATCGGTACATTCGGTACAAACTGGATTTGCCGGTACAGACTGTTAAAAAACGGTACTGTACCGGCAAATTCGGTACAGTTGGAGGGTATGCAATTCTTTTATTTTAGGCTACCATTAACTGAACCCATTTTACACCTGAATCCCAGGTTTGACCCAGGATTTGGGACACAGTTCCAAATCGAGTCAGATCTGGAGCACACCCTTCACACCACAGCTCGGATCTGCATTATTCCTAGGTTAAAGCGGTTTACATTGCATATGGGTGCAGTAGCGCTGAGAGACCTCTCAGCAACAGCATTAGCCTAAACCAGTGGTTCCCAAACTGTGTGCCGTGGCACCCTGGGTTGCCTTGGAGGACTTGCAGGGGTGCCCTGGGTTGGTGGTACAGGACCAATTCAGGTTATTTAAGTTCAATATAATAGTCATATTGTGCACAAACAGAAGTGAATCCTGTCCATTACCACATAACTGATCCTAAAGCTGGGTACACATCTATACAATCCCTGTTTTCTTGCGACCGTTCGACCGACCGTAGACGCGTTGGACCGTCCACAAACAACAGCCGATACACGCGTACACACCTGTACAATTTTACTTGGGACGTCCGATGTACTCACCCTACCTCTTTACCTCACCAGAGCTCCTGCCCTGTTCTTCCTTTCCTCTACTTCATCTTCAGTCTCCTCGACAATTTCTACACCTACTTCAGAACTGATGCTGATCTTAGTTCTACCAGCTATACCCCTATTTATGATGAATTTTATCATCACACCCTGTACGTTACCTTGTAATTTGTTTTTTATGTTTGCTATGTACGGCGCTGCGGACACTTTGTGGCACCTTATAAATAAACGAACTACTACTACTGCAGCTTCAACAACTCCAGCCTTGGACTAGGTTTGTGACTTGTGCCACAGACTACACACGCCTGCCGGAGCCCGCATTCACTGCCGGACGCAGATGTGCAGGGAGTGTATATAGTGTTGGCTCTTAGGTCCCCACTCCACACACTAGACCACAAGGGCACTTAAGATCAGGATACCTCTAGCACATAGTTGCAGACTTTCTGGCTGCTCTCTCCGGGAGAGAGCAGCCAGCTCAGTATGGCAGGGGGGTGGGCCCAAAGCCGGGAGGGGAAAGGGGCGGAGCCACGGCTGTGATGAGCCGTTTAGGGGCGTAGCTAGAGCGATCGCATCATTTTAGCCACCCCCCCGTGCAATGCCGGTATTTTATGCATTGCACTGCAGGGAGCGGGGTTTAAGTGACGCGATCGTGTCATTTGACCCACGAACCCCCCACCGACCCCCTCTCCGCCAGAGAGGTAGGACAATGCGGGAGGGTTGCTGTCCTTTCCGGGGGGCCGGGAGGGGGACCCAATTTTCGGGACCCTCCCGGACATTCCGGGAGGGTAGGCAACCCTGCTCTAGCAGTGGTCGCAGCATAGCCCTGGAGTCCACACCAGAGGGGGAGGCAGGCTCTTCCTGTTAGCCCCTCCCCCACCCCTGTTCACACTCACTCACTGCAGACAGCTAGCCACAGGATGTTTCCTTCTCTCTCTTTCCTTCTGCAGAGAAGCGCAGGGCAGCATTTTACAGAATGCCTGCATCAGCACATCTCTGGAGTGTAGCTTGGGCTCCTGTCTCCTTGTATACCTCACTGTAGCTGGTCAGGATATATATTTACCTACTTCCTGTTTTAGGGGCCCATTTATTAAGGATCTGGGTGGAATATTACCGCCCAGGATCGCATTGTAAAAAGCAATCCTATCACAGGGAAAAATAAGTACTGTAAAAACTTTTTTGAACAATTAACCTGATTACTCCGGGTACTCAGGTTTCCTTCCACAATCCAAAATATAATGGTAGGTCAATTGGCTTCCAACAAAATTAACCCTAGAATGTCTGTGTGTGTTCGTGTACATGTGGTAGGGAATATAGATTGTAAACTCCACTGGGGCAGGGACTGATGTGAATGTTCAACTATACTCTGTAAAGCGCTGCGGAATATGTGTGCGCTATATAAGAAACTGTTAAAAAATAATTAGGTAGCTTAATTTATTTTGTTCCCCACCTCAGGCTCTATAGAGTCTGGTAAATCAGGATGTCTGTCTTAATCAGGCCTATAGTCTATTTTAGCAACACATGCGTGCTGTCCTCATGATGGTGATGGCGAGAGGCTGTGGGTGATATGACGAGGTTGACGGTTGTGGTATAGCTCCTAGACAATGTCTAGGTCGACCTTCAAATGATCAACACTGACAAATGGTCAACAGACACTAGGTCGACAGTGAAAATAATATTACAGGTCGAGTATCCCGTATCCGAATATCCGTTATCCGAATTATTCCGAAATACGGACATTCCAGAAAGTGAAAAAAAAATATTTTTTTTGCTAAAAACTCACTGGGGACATATGTAACAGCATCACTGGGGACATGATATGTAACTGGCACTATATATGTGCAAGACAATGATTGCTTGGCATTCAAATTCAGTGCTGAGATAGTACACACATTTTGTTTCACGTTTTGAAACCTTGTTTTTTGAACAATTAAAATATGTTTGTGTGTATTTTATGTGGTAATAAAATATATTTGTGTGTATATTATGTGTTTATACAGCATAAATGCAAGATACTTCAAAATACATCATTGAAATATTAAAATATTCCGAAATACGGAATAATCCGTTATCCAAAATTCTCCTGGTCCCGAGCATTTTGGATACGGGATACTTAACCTGTATCAGCAACTAAGGAAAGGACTTTTTTTTACTTTAAATCTTTATTTGATTTTTTTTCAAGAAAATTACAAAACATTTACGTACAGACATACAACATGCAATGGTACAAATCGTAATATAAATTTACACGAATATAGCGATACAATTCGTAATAAAACTTACTAAAAGTGGACTGCACTGCTCAACTGCGCCGGGATAGGCACGATTTTAGGTAGCAGGGACTAGAGCCGGGCCTAAGACCATGAATTGCGGGGATTAAATCAGGGAATGGAGAATGGGCTCTGTCCAGAGCGGGGGTTGCCGTTATCCATAGTTGGAGTAGCCCATAGTCGTCGATATAACCCTATGCCTGCTTAAGGGGGGGGGGTCCACAGTTAACGTTGTTTTTACTTCCCATATAAGGCCAGAGTCCAATGCCATTATGGGGGCAATTAATTAATTTATTAAAGGGCTGCTATCCCTGGGTATAAGTATATCCTAGGCATTAAGAAATTTCCCGATCTATCCCTGGCTATTGCTGATCGCCTACTGGAGTTTATCCGTCAATGCAATATAGACAGTGTCCATGTGGTGGCGACGTGTATAGTGCAAGTGAGGTGACAAATTGTTACCTATAGCTAAGTATGTCTATCTCGTCCGCAGCGTATTGCCGATTCTAAAGTATTTTATCTGGTTTGTGATTCTCAGTGTTTATCTATATTATGTGACCAAAGAAAGAAAACTATAGATATAAACAATAATAGTGCTTAAATATCGATGTATTTGGGATCATAAAGTTGCCAATTCTACCTTTCGCCCTTTCTATTTTGTAAGTGAGATTTATATATCTATCACAACATGCATATCCGTGCACGGCATCTGAATAAAAAAAAAAAGTATCTAACTATAATACGACAAATTCGTGTAAGGCCGTTTCCTTATTTATCGTGATTTGTGTCCTGAAAAAAGATGGATTTTACCCAATAGTGCCAAATCGAATCAAATTTAGTCATAGTATTCCGTCTCATGTATATACATTTTTCTTGTCTATATGTGTAATTGACGAGTGATGTCCAGCTATTAAAGTCAGGGCCTTTGTTGGACATCCATGTCCTACCAATTATAACTTTCGCCAGGGCACAAAGGTTATTTATATATAATCTATCCTTTCCCTTAATTCTATCCCCGGTTATGCCAAGTATACGACACTTAACTGTGAAGGCTTCTGTCGCGAAGCCAGTATCGACAATAGTTTGAATGACTCTACCCCAAAAATCTGCAACTACCCCACATTCCCAAAGTAAGTGTATAAGGGTACCCGTGAAGAGACCACACTTTGGGCAGGTAGTAGAGGCTCTACCGGCAAACTTGGAGAGTGTTGTGGCAGACATATATGCTCTGTGGAGTATGTACAATTGTATCTGTTGGGTACAAGGGGTATTTGTGGCCTTTGCCACCGATGACTTTGCCACTATCCATTCTTCCTCACTCATGGTCCCAACATCAGCCTCCCATTTCTCCCTCAACGTACTCAGTCCATCTTCATATTTCTTTTTACCCAGGGTGTGATATAATCTGGAAACAAGTTTCTTTTTATTTTCCGATCTCAGTATTAATTTAATCGGAGATTCGCCGAATGATGGAAATTGACCGGGAAAGTGCACAGCTAAAACGCTTCTCCGCTGTAAAAAGCGGAAGAAGTGTGTTTGTGGTAGCCCAAACTCCTCCTTCAGCTGAGCGAAGGATTTAAGGCCCATTGAATTATAAAGGTGGAGTAGGGTGGTCACCATATAGGGGTGCCATACTTCTTTAATCTGAAGTTCTTTAAATTCCCTATTTAACAATATGGCTTCTACTGGATATTCCCGGTCTATAAAGTCAATTTCCATCATTTGGTTCGCCTCACACCATATTTTAATGGACTGAACCAGCAGTGGAGGGTCTGAGGCCAATTTATTGCCCTGTAAAATCCTATTTAACGGGGTTTTACCGGGCGACGAGGAGGTTACTAAAGCAAAGGCCATGTCACTTCCATATACCTCCTGGTCCAGCCAAGAGCTTAACTGTGTTAACTGGGCAGCGATGTAATACCTTCTTATATCGGGTAGGCCCAAGCCACCCTCCCCCCTTGGCCGCATTAGATTATTTAGCTGAATTTTAGGTCGGGCTCCGTTCCAAAGGTTTAATTTCCTGAATATTGATTTCGGGAGGTAAATTGGTGAGTGTTGGATCACATATAGAAATTTCGGAAGGACCGCCATCTTAACCAGATTTATCCTGCCTGATACTATCAATGGAAGTTTCTTCCAAGGTTTTATTTTTTTCCCCAGCCAGTCAAACAGAGGGTGAATATTCAGGCGTATATAGTCCTTTGGGACCCAGGACACTACAACCCCTAGATATTTAAAGGATGTCGCCCACTGTAGTGGAAGGGATGTAGATGTTGGATAGTTCGCTGGGGGACCTGCCGGGAAGATAATAGATTTTGCCCAGTTGATTCGAAATCCGGAAAAGTCTCAGAATTTCTCGATCAGATTTAGAACCATCGGTAATGTGGCGTTATAATCCGACAAGTATATTAGGAGATCATCGGCGTACAATGAGACCGTGTCCCTCAGTTCGCCGTGCACGAATCCAATGGTCTCAGGGTGTTGCCGTAGTAGGCAGGCAAGAGGCTCAATTGCAAGAGCGAACAAGGCAGGGGATAGTGGGCACCCCTGCCTTGTCCCCCTGGCGAGTTGGAACGATGGGGATATCCAGCCGTTTACTGCCACCCGAGCTGACGGGTTGAAGTATAACATTTGGATCCACTTTATGAAATTGGGTCCCAGCCCAAAGGCATGTAATACTGCCCATAGGTAGGGCCACTCAACAGCGTCAAACGCTTTTATGGCATCTAAGGAGGCAATGGCTGGTTCAACCTCGTCCCCCTTTAACAGCTGGAGATGGCTGTACAGCCTGTGGAGATTTATGGCCGTGGACTTTCCGGGCATAAAGCCCGACTGGTCCGGGTGGACTAATTTCATTATATGTCTATTCAATCTCTTTGCGAGAATTTTTGCTAAAATCTTGGCTTCCGAAGAGATCAACGAGATAGGTCTATATGAATCCAACTCTTTTAGGTTTTTATCCTGTTTTAAGATTACGACAATTTTTGCCTCGGTCATAACATCTGGAACACCGCCCTCCTCAAAACAGTTACCCAGGGTCTCATGTAGGAGGGGGGCTAAGATTTCTATGTATTTTTATAGACTTCTGCCGGGATCCCATCTAGTCCGGGAGCTTTACCACTAGGCAGCTCTTTAATGGCATTTTTTACCTCTTCAATATTTATGGGGGCCTCTAGCTCTATAATGGCATCCTGGTTTAAACTAGGCAGATCAATGTTTTTAATATAGGCCGAGATTTCCAGGGGATTATGTTTTAACCGAGTTGCATAGAGCTGGGTAAAATAGTTTTTAAATGCGTCCCCAATCAATGGGGTGGTGCTTACTAATATCCCTGACACATCCCTGATCATACTAATCGTGTTGGGAGGCTGTTCCGCACAGGCTAAAACGGCTAAGTATTTTCCTGATTTGTCCGCGTTTTCATAGTTGACTTGCGACCTATGGGTCATGATCTTAATGTTCTCTGTTTTAACAGCGTCCAGCCAGCTGTTCTGCGCCTGCTGCCACGCTTGATAAGAGGCATCAGTTTTGTTTGTGATATATTCCTCTTCCCTGGCTAGTGCCTGAGTCTCTTTCACCTGTATTTCTTGCCTACTTGCTCTTTTTAGTTCTGCTATGCCTTTTCTAAATGTGCCCCGCAAATATGCTTTGAAGGCATCCCATAGTACGGGCGCGCTAGTTGAGCCCTGATTCAACATCCAGAACTCCCGCCATTGAGCACCAAAGTCGGTTTTGTTTCCTAGACTTTGTATCCAATTAGGGTTGAGTCTCCAGAAGCTACATCCCCGATCATTCTCTACCGATATTTCCAGGTATACAGGCGAGTGATCTGATATGCCCCTCGGTTTATGTTCAATCTTCTGAACTTGGGGGCTGAGGCTCCTGGAGACCAACATTAGATCCAGTCTCGAAAATGTATGATAGGAGGTGGAAAAGCATGTGTATTGAAGGGCCGTTGGATTGTGTTCCCTCCATGGGTCCACCCAACCAATATCCCGTATAAAATTGGCAAAGCCTGTGTTGTTGCCTGTTGTGATGGGGAGGCTACTCTTCCACCTATCCAAGTGTGGGTCTAAGATATTATTGAAGTCCCCCATACATATTATCGGGGTATTTGGGGACAGAGCAGTGAATTTATAGCTTTTAACAGAACCTTGTAGGAGAAAGGGGGCGGAATGTAGACCGACAGTACCATGAACTGTCTACCTTCAATAGTGCAGTCTAGGAATACATAGCGCCCTCCCACATCTATGCTAACTCTGTTACAGGTAAATAACAACGTTTTTTAATTAATACAGAAACCCCCCGAGACGAGGATGTGAAGGGTGCATGAAAAACGTGGCCAATCCATGGTTTCTTAAGAGCCATCTGCTTGCCCCCAATCAAGTGGGTTTCTGTCAGCGAGATGATATCTGCCCCATACTTTCTCAGCTGGTTCATGACCAGCGAGCGTTTTATTTTTTCATTTAAACCCCGGACATTCCAGGTGAGTATTTTAATCATCCCATCCTGTCTGGTAGTCTCTGCCATGCCACCTTCACATCCCTGCCAGGCCAACTACGGCACACATTCTGTTTCCAGTTAAGTGAGAACCAACAAATGCGACTCCCTTGCCAGTTAACCCGGCGCGGGGCAGTACCACATATCACCATCTCTAAATTTGCCTGTACCATATACACACATACATTACATACAACATGAATTCCCACCCCCCAACCTGTATACCCCCTAGACCCTGGCATACTTAGAACCCTATCCCGCCCGTCCCCAAAAAAAAACAAAAAACACAGAAAACTTCACCCAGCAACCTGGGGGCTGAAAATTTAGTAAGCCACCAATTTACGGGGGGAGCTCCCTGGTGGAATAGTCAAGATTTCTAGTAGGCCTATCCCTCTGCCAGTTGTCGTGCCCCTGGGGCATGATTGTCCAGCCACTTGGCTGCATCTTGCGGAGTTTGGAAGAAGACAGTCTCATTGTTGTGCATCACCCTTAATTTAGAGGGGAATACCATTGAATATTTTAAGTTTTCCCCCTGGAGTCGTTTTTTAACTTCGGCAAACTTTGCCCTCTCTTTTTGAACCTCAAGGGCGAAATCGGGAAAGACGGAGATCCTGGCCCCATTATACTCCAGTGGCCCATTAGCCCGTATCAGGCGTAATATATAGGGTCTCTGTCCTGAAAGTTCAGAATTTTTACTATTAACGTCCGTGGAGGAGACCCGGGCGGCAATGGTCGGGAGGGTACTCTATGCGCCCGTTCTACTGCAAATTGCTTGGAGAATGCGGCTTGTCCAAACTTTGCAGTCATCCATTCCAAAATAAATTTAGCTGCATCGGCCCCCTCCTCTTTTTCCGGAATGCCCACGAACCGCAGTTTATTCCTTCTTAGCCTGCCCTCTACGTCTAACATTTTAGACTTCATCTCAGATACTTGCAACGACATCTTATTTACTTTACTGAACCACTGGTTGTTAACATCCTCGAGTGCAGAAATTTGGGACTCGACTTGGGTGATTAGTTCTGTTGTTGCTTTAAGATCTGATTTAATGGAGGAAATTTCTGCCTGTACCCCCTGTATTTGATCAGACAGGCGCTGCTCGGAGGTGTTTATTGCCTCTAATACTTGCTGAAGTGTAATTTCAGGAACAGGTGGTGGGCTTTTACTTTTTGAGGGGGTGGACTGTGGGGTTGTAGTAGGGGTTTGTAGGGTGTTTCCCCCTTGGGCCCTAGCATACCTCTCTAATCGAGTGGCCGCTGAGGTATTACCTGTTTTGCCCATATTCACAGGGAGGGGTGACGTGGGCCGTCAGAGGTAAGTCGTATATATAATTTCTGACCACGCTACCATAGAACACGATTGTGTACAGTTCTGCACGAGTCAACCTGCGAAGATAGATGGACAAATCCAACAACGCACGGGTATATTCTGATCAGATGTTGTGTAACAATCACAATGTCCCACGCTAATACGGCATACGTTATGCAGGGCAATAGAGGGGGCAACAGATCTATGAGGGTCAGTTTGGATACTTTGCAGAGTGCTACCCTTCTGGGAGTGATTGCAGGCGAGTGTGTTTCAGTGGGGATTACCCCATTCACCAAACCTCTCCGATTCCAAACCCTGCCGGGCCCCTATACTCGGCGTCACTTGAAACTATACAGGTTTATGGGCACGGTGCCAGTTTTACTCTCCCCCAGCAGCAGCTGTTTTAATATAACATTAGCTGAGTTAATATCTGAGAAAGTCATGAAAAAGTCATACTACACCGGTTTGTTGGTCAGGTGCTTGGTGAATCTGAGCCTTGTTGTCCTGAGGATCTGTGCATAGGATGGAGCGAATGCCACCTTTCCTTACAGTCGCAAGGGAGCGTGGCGTGGACTATGACCTTTACTTGCAGTATGACGTTCTGTGTATGCCGATGTTGATGTTGGGGGGGACCCTCTCACAGTCCCTTACCCCCCTATCAGCAGCAGTTTCTCTGGCTTGCTTTATCCGGCACTGTCTGCCCACAGGGAGTCAGTAGATTGTTCTCCTCAATGCTGTCTGCCGACAGGGAGTGAGTATCTCACTGTGGACAGTGCTGTCAGATTGACGGGGGATCAGTGGCGTGTGGTGAGTGTAGTTTCTACACTGGAGAGGAGACCATCTCACTCTCCTAGGGCTCCTGGCGCCACTCGATGCTGGGAATTTGCGCGCTTCCATGGCTGCACGCTGTGCTCCAGTCTCTCGTGGCCGGCACCTCACAGGAAGCTGTCAGCCGGGCTCCCGTGGTCTATGACCCACCGGAAGAGGAAGGAGGAGAGACGCTCCTGCTGCGCCCGTACTGCTCCATACGAGACTTCCGGGTCTCCTTCCTGCAGATGCCCGTCTCAGTGCACGGTAATCCCGCAGCTATTTTTTCTTCTTCCCCGAAGTGTAGGCAGTATCGCACTCCCAGCTAAGGCACGCTGGTCTGGGTATAGGCTATTTACGGATGTTCAGGAGCCAGGGAGCTCGCACCTCTCACCTGCTCACTCCCGCACCGCCGTGGCCACGCCCCTAACTAAGGAAAGGACTTACACCTTAATCTTGCTGGAAAGGACTTTCTTTATTACTACTCATACCACCACTGAGTGTGATTTGTTGGAAATATTTGCCAAACCTCAACGCCCCACTTGTTCAAAAAAGGAACTGGTAACTATAGTTACAACCTTATGCACTTGCATCTAAATGGCTTTTTAAAATAATCGTGGTTTTGTGCATGCATGCATTATTGTTTCTTATTTATTCATATGTTTTTATGTTTTTTTGTGGTACTTGTTAATAAATTGTTTTAAGTGTACAGAAGGTGCCTACTGGTTCTTTTCCTCTGTGCACCTTGTATTGAGGGCGGCATCCCTCTATCAGAGGGCAGCTATCTGTACACATCACAACACACCTGTCCCTAGCGCTCAAAAATCCTGCTGCGATAGTGAAAAAAGGTTGACACAAGCAAAAAGGTTGACATGGAAATGTCAACACTTAAAAAAAAGTTGACATGTTTTTCGTGTTGTTTTGGGTGTCAATGTCGACACCAGAGCATGTGGACCCCCAATTAGTGCAGTGTGTACCTTTGCATCGCTTGTTTTGCTCACTATGTTTCAGGCCAGGTGACGCTCCGCTCAGCACTATTTACTATTACCAATCACAGTCAAAGGTAAAGCATGAAGAGAAGTCCCCAAAAATTGGAAAAAAAATTGCGAAAAACTCACGTCAACCTATTTTTTGCAATGTTAACATTTTTGCTTGTCAACATTTTGTCAAAGTAGATCTTTTGGTGTCGACCTATTGACTGTCTACCTATACATTGTCTGTGAGCCATCCGCAAGCCACCTAAATCAGATCCACAGCAAGGAGCCATTGAAGCTACAACAGTGGTTCTTAACCTTGTTGGAGGTACTAAACCACAAAAGTTTCATACGTGCATTCACCAAATCCTTCATAGTTGGAAAAATAAAGTGTTTTTTTTTTTTCAAATTCAAAACATATATATATATTTTATTAGTGCGCAAAATTAACCATGCATCAGTTGCACATAAAATCACTGTGTTCAAAGAACAAAACCAACAAAACATAAATGTCACACAAAAACAAAAACGAGTATCATAGTTTGTTACAAATCTGACTCTCTTTACCTTGAATTCAGCAAGCGTTGTGTTCTTGTATTTCCCATCTCCAGGCAGCTTTAGGAAGTCACAAGTCGACCACTGTGCGCACTAAGGACCTTAGTTCTTTGCGGCCGTTCGTTCGCACGGGGACCAATGTCAATGCGCATGTGCAGGGTGCATGCACCCACTGTGAATAGTCGGATCGCTGGGTTCATGCACCCAGGACAGCAGGCGGGGGGGGGGGGGGGGGGCGGGCGGAAAGGGGCATCGGGAGGCCCTATTAACATATGTGAATGCCCAGCATTTCATGGGTGTTCTCATGCTAATGAGGCCGTGACGCCATTTCCTTCCGAAGGTGTACGCATATGTAAGGGTGCCTCAGAGCACGTTCCACCTCATTCGATGATCAAATGATGTGGGTGTTCCCCTGCATGCTGTGAATGGATGTTTATGTAAAACATCCATTCGCAGCCAATGAGAAGGAACGAGCCTTGCGAATGGTGAGCTGGCGTATCACCATTCGCAAGTCGGGGTTGGGGTTGACTTGCAAGGATGCGCATTCCCATCCGAGCGAATCAACCAGAATAACATTTCCCTGCAGCACAGATATCAAAGCCAAGGGAGCAGCCAATGATGGCCATGGTGAATGGCAGAGCTGCCTGGTTCTGCCATGTATGGCATTTTTTGCCATAAATTACACAATGAATTTTAGAATTAATATTGTGTGAATGCCAAAAGTATATTAATGCACCTGGCAACCCTGGCAAATGGAATGTACACACACCTCTGCTGAACCCCTGAGACTGACTTACCGAACCCCTGGGGTTTAAGCGAACTCAGGTTAAGAAGCAATGAGCTACAGGGTCAGGCAGGAAGTACAGTAGGTTCAGGAAATAAACTCAGCTATCAGCTGGCCAAAAGCTATTAATGTCTGCAGAGACAGTAGAGCAATAAGCATCAGTAACTGAGGCAGCATGTCAGGCTGAGGAGGTCCAGATCAGTTGTGGCGGTCCCTCAGGAAGGAAGCTGGAGGAGCATCCATTGGCAAGGAGAGAGAGGAACTGGGTTGCAGAGGCCAAAGGGGAGGAGCTGATTCCTGCCTGTACCAGGACAACCAGCGGGGAAAATACCGGCACCACAGTAACTGAATACTGCAGCTGCGGGATGGTCAAAGCAGCAGGTGGTACCAGGCAGCCAGAAGAATCTTACAGAACAGGTCACAGGGTCACACCTCATTCACCAGTACTGTAAAACCTGAAGGTCCGGAGCCACTAACCACCCATGCATCTCCCTCCCCTCCCCCCCCCCCTTCCCAAGGCACACTGGGCCTTATTCTGATTCACTCTTAGAGGCAAATTCCTTCTTAGCGGGACAAAACCATGTGCACTGCAGGGGGGCAGATGTAACATGTACAGAGAGATTTAGCTTTGGGTGAGTTATTTTGTTTCTTTGCAGGGAAAATACTCACTGCTTTATTGTACTGCTTTATTGTACACTGCAATATAGATCTCACTTTGAAGAAACCCCCCACCCAAATCTAATTCTCTCTGCACATGTTACATCTGCCCTGAAGGGTTAAAATGAGGAATCCATGAAGCATACAAGAAATGTCACGTAGACTGGTTTTGCCTGTGTTACTTTGCAAGGTCATGCATTGTGTGCCTACCGTGCCTTATCTCTCGATACTGTGTATTTACTGCATCCCCCCTTTGGTTTCGGCATGCAGTGTACTCGTGCATAGACGCCCTTATAATGGAAACCCCCCCCTGCTACTCATTCTCCCTGTGTATGATATCCTGTATGCCCCCTGTTGAATCTGCCCAGCAACTGTTAACAAACCAATAAGAACGTAACACATACTTGTACACTCCCATGTATTCTGCCTTTTTAACTAGCTGCTTATTCCATAATAAACAGAGTGATTCTTAACTTACCACTGTGTGTTTGGTGTGGAGTGTTAAGTTCCATTCTCCGGATACCCAGGGGCCATCACATTGAGGAGGTATAAGAAAGATTCCTTACAATTTGAGGGCTTCGTCCGGGATTCAGCTGACCGTCCCCTACCCGGTAAGATAGAGAATTCTGTTGTCTGTCTTATCCGCCACGGGATTGCGGTCACCTGCTGAATCTGAACTCACTCCGTGTTCCGGGAACACGTGACAAGGTAATATTTAAGTCCGGGACTTAATATTACGTAATTGTATGTAAGGAAAATTAAGGCGCCAAAAAGGTATCAGGGATACCAAAAGAAGGACCAGGGGTCCGCGCCATAAAACAGGTATCCGGGATACCACGATTGGACCAGGGGTCCGCATAGAGAAAGCCTCCTCGATTTGATCGCCTAAATATATGTATGTACATGTTTGTCTGTTAATGTTGCAACTGTGTATTTGTTTAAACACTCAGTAGACAGGTGGTAAGTGCACGTACGCTGAAGTGTTCTGTCTGTCAGTAATTTACAGTATAAGTTTATTCTGTCTGTAATAGAAATTGTATTTACTGTAATTGGAGATTTAATATGGGTTCACAACACAGTAAAGAGACAGAATATCCCCCGCCTTTACCAGGAGAGACATGTAAAGAATATGTTGCCCGTATCTCCCCCACAAACAGCTGTAGGTTACCCACTTAGCACACAAGACGGCATAGATGCTATGTGGGATCAACTTGCTGCACATATGAATGAAGTGTTTAAAGCACGCTCATCTCTCCCCATAGCTGTAAGTTGTAAACAGAAAGTGTCAGAAACAGTGACAGATTTCTGGAAGAGATTCAAGAAGTGCTGGACCGAGGAAGCAGGTCTGCCGCTTCTGCATAATGATAATTTACTTGTTTCCACTTTCATTAACCCCTTCCCGCCGCAGCCTGTTTTTGCCTTCCTGACAGAGCCCTTTTTTTCAAATCTGACAGGTATCACTTAAGTGGGGATAACTTTTTTTTGCTTTTACTTATCCCAGTGATTTTGAGATTGTTTTCTCGTGACACATTGTACTTCAAGTTAGTGGTAAATTTGGGTCGATACAGTCTGTGTTTTTTTGTGAAAAATACCAAAATGTCGTAAAAAAATGGAAAATTTAGCAATTTTCAAAATGTTAAATTTTCTGCTTGTGAGACAAATAATCATACCACTCAAAATAGTTAATAACTAACATAGACCATATGTCTACTTTATGTTTCCATCATTATTTCAACATCCTTTTAATTTTTTTGGACACTAGGAGGCTTAAAATATGAATAGCAAATTCTCAAATTTTCAAGAAAATTTCAAACACTGATTTTTTTAGGGACCAGTTCAGTTCTGATGTGACTTTAAGGGACTTGTATGTGAGACACCCCCATAAATGATGCCATTTCAAAAACTGCACCCCTCACAGTATTCAAAACAGCATTTTGGAAGTTTGTTAACCCTTTAGGTGTTTCACAGGAATTAAAACAAAGTGTAGGTGAAATTTCAAAATTTCATTTTTTTTGCAGATTTGCAATTTTAATACATTTTTCTAAGGAACACAGTAGATTTTACTAGAGAAATGTGAATAAAAATTGATTCCCCCAATTCTTTTGTTTTCATAAATATCCTATATGTGGCCCTAGTGTGCACGTTGACCAAACCACAGGCTTCATAATAGAAGGAGCACCTACTTGATTTTGGAGCCTCCTTTTTATGAGATTATTTTTTAGGCACCATGTAGGTTTCTAGGCACCATAAGATGCTAAAAGTTAGGAACCCCCCCACAAGTGACCCCATTTTGCAAACTAAACCCCTCAGGGAATTCATCTAGGGGTATAGTGTACATTTCAAACCCCCAGGGGTTTCACCAATTGTGGTACAACTGGGCAGTGAAAATGAAAAATTATTTTTTTTACACAAAAATGCAGTTCTGGCTCCAAATTTTTCATTTTCACAAGGAATGAAGGAGACAAAGCACCCCAAAATCTGTGCCCCAATTTCTCCCGAGTACGGCAATGCCTCACATGTGACCAAAAAATACCATTTGGGTGCATGGCAGGACTCAGAAGGGAAGGAGTGATTTTTGGATTTTGCAGCTCAGATTCTGGTGGAATGTTGGTGGGTGCTATGTCGCATTAGCAAGACCCCCGAAGCACCAATACAGTGGAACCCCCCCACAAGTGACCCCATTTTGCAAACTACACCCCTCAGGGAATTCATCTAGGGGTATAGTGTACATTTCAAACCCCCAGAGGTTTCACCAATTTTGATACAACTGGGCTGTGCAAATGAAAAATTACATTTTTTACACAAAAATGCAGTTCTGGCTCAAAAATTTTCATTTTCACAAGGAATGAAGGAGACAAAGCACCCCAAAATCTGTGCCCCAATTTCTCCCGAGTACGGCAATGCCTCACATGTGACCAAAAAATACCATTTGGGTGCATGGCAGGACTCAGAAGGGAAGGAGTGATTTTTGGATTTTGCAGCTCAGATTCTGGTGGAATGTTGGTGGGTGCTATGTCGCATTATCAAGACCCCCGAAGCACCAATACAGTGGAACCCCCCCACAAGTGACCCCATTTTGCAAACTACACCCCTCAGGGAATTCATCTAGGGGTATAGTGTACATTTCAAACCCCCAGAGGTTTCACCAATTTTGATACAACTGGGCTGTGCAAATGAAAAATTACATTTCTTACACAAAAATGCAGTTCTGGCTCAAAAATTTTCATTTTCACAAGGAATGAAGGAGACAAAGCACCCCAAAATCTGTGCCCCAATTTCTCCCGAGTACGGCAATGCCTCACATGTGACCAAAAAATACCATTTGGGTGCATGGCAGGACTCAGAAGTGAAGGAGTGATTTTTGGATTTTGCAGCTCAGATTCTGGTGGAATGTTGGTGGGTGCTATGTCGCATTAGCAAGACCCCCGAAGCACCAATACAGTGGAACCCCCCCACAAGTGACCCCATTTTGCAAACTACACCCCTCAGGGAATTCATCTAGGGGTATAGTGTACATTTCAAACCCCCAGGGGTTTCACCAATTTTGATACAACTGGGCTGTGCAAATGAAAAATTACATTTTTTACACAAAAATGCAGTTCTGGCTCAAAAATTTTCATTTTCACAAGGAATGAAGGAGACAAAGCACCCCAAAATCTGTGCCCCAATTTCTCCCGAGTACGGCAATGCCTCACATGTGACCAAAAAATACCATTTGGGTGCATGGCAGGACTCAGAAGGGAAGGAGTGATTTTTGGATTTTGCAGCTCAGATTCTGGTGGAATGTTGGTGGGTGCTATGTCGCATTAGCAAGACCCCCGAAGCACCAATACAGTGGAACCCCCCCAGAAGTGACCCCATTTTGCAAACTACACCCCTCAGGGAATTCATCTAGGGGTATAGTGTACATTTCAAACCCCCAGGGGTTTCACCAATTTTGATACAACTGGGCTGTGCAAATGAAAAATTACATTTTTTACACAAAAATGCAATTCTGGCTCAAAAATTTCCATTTTCACAAGGAATGAAGGAGACAAAGCACCCCAAAATCTGTGCCCCAATTTCTCCCGAGTACGGCAATGCCTCACATGTGACCAAAAAATACCATTTGGGTGCATGGCAGGACTCAGAAGGGAAGGAGTGATTTTTGGATTTTGCAGCTCAGATTCTGGTGGAATGTTGGTGGGTGCTATGTCGCATTAGCAAGACCCCCGAAGCACCAATACAGTGGAACCCCCCAACAAGTGACCCCATTTTGCAAACTACACCCCTCAGGGAATTCATCTAGGGGTATAGTGTACATTTCAAACCCCCAGGGGTTTCACCAATTTTGATACAACTGGGCTGTGCAAATGAAAAATTACATTTTTTACACAAAAATGCAGTTCTGGCTCCAAATTTTTCATTTTCACAAGAAATGAAGGAGACAAAGCACCCCAAAATCTGTGCCCCAAATTCTCCCGAGTACGGCAATGCCTCACATGTGACCAAAAAATACCATTTGGGTGCATGGCAGGACTCAGAAGGGAAGGAGTGATTTTTGGATTTTGCAGCTCAGATTCTGGTGGAACGTTGGTGGGTGCTATGTCGCATTAGCAAGACCCCCGAAGCACCAATACAGTGGAACCCCCCCACAAGTGACCCCATTTTGCAAACTACACCCCTCAGGGAATTCATCTAGGGGTATAGTGTACATTTCAAACCCCCAGGGGTTTCACCAATTTTGATACAACTGGGCTGTGCAAATGAAAAATTACATTTTTTACACAAAAATGCAGTTCTGGCTCAAAAATTTTCATTTTCACAAGGAATGAAGGAGACAATGCACCCCAAAATCTGTGCCCCAATTTCTCCCGAGTATGGCAATGCCTCATATGTGACCAAAAAATACCAGTTGGGTGCATGGCAGGACTCAGAAGGGAAGGAGTGATTTTTGGATTTTGCAGCTCAGATTCTGGTGGAATGTTGGTGGGTGCTATGTCGCATTAGCAAGACCCCCGAAGCACCAATACAGTGGAACCCCCCCACAAGTGACCCCATTTTGCAAACTACACCCCTCAGGGAATTCATCTAGGGGTATAGTGTACATTTCAAACCCCCAGGGGTTTCACCAATTTTGATACAACTGGGCTGTGCAAATGAAAAATTACATTTTTTACACAAAAATGCAGTTCTGGCTCAAAATTTTTCATTTTCACAAGGAATGAAGGAGACAAAGCACCCCAAAATCTGTGCCCCAATTTCTCCCGAGTACGACAATGCCTCATGTGTGACCAAAAAATGGCAGGACTCAGAAGGGAAGGAGTGATTTTTGGATTTTGCAGCTCAGATTCTGGTTGAATGTTTGTGGGTGCTATGTCGCATTAGCAAGACCCCCGAAGCACCAATACAGTGGAACCCCCCCACAAGTGACCCCATTTTGCAAACTACACCCCTCAGGGAATTCATCTAGGGGTATAGTGTACATTTCAAACCCCCAGGGGTTTCACCAATTTTGATACAACTGGGCTGTGCAAATGAAAAATTACATTTTTTACACAAAAATGCAGTTCTGGCTCCAAATTTTTCATTTTCACAAGGAATGAAGGAGACAAAGCACCCCAAAATCTGTGCCCCAATTTCTCCCGAGTACGGCAATGCCTCACATGTGACCAAAAAATACCATTTGGGTGCATGGCAGGACTCAGAAGGGAAGGAGTGATTTTTGGATTTTGCAGCTCAGATTCTGGTGGAATGTTGGTGGGTGCTATGTCGCATTAGCAAGACCCCCGAAGCACCAATACAGTGGAACCCCCCCACAAGTGACCCCATTTTGCAAACTACACCCCTCAGGGAATTCATCTAGGGGTATAGTGTACATTTCAAACCCCCAGGGGTTTCACCAATTTTGATACAACTGGGCTGTGCAAATGAAAAATTACATTTTTTACACAAAAATGCAGTTCTGGCTCCAAATTTTTCATTTTCACAAGGAATGAAGGAGACAAAGCACCCCAAAATCTGTGCCCCAATTTCTCCCGAGTACGGCAATGCCTCACATGTGACCAAAAAATACCATTTGGGTGCATGGCAGGACTCAGAAGGGAAGGAGTGATTTTTGGATTTTGCAGCTCAGATTCTGGTGGAATGTTGGTGGGTGCTATGTCGCATTAGCAAGACCCCCGAAGCACCAATACAGTGGAACCCCCCCACAAGTGACCCCATTTTGCAAACTACACCCCTCAGGGAATTCATCTAGGGGTATAGTGTACATTTCAAACCCCCAGGGGTTTCACCAATTTTGATACAACTGGGCTGTGCAAATGAAAAATTACATTTTTTACACAAAAATGCAGTTCTGGCTCAAAATTTTTCATTTTCACAAGGAATGAAGGAGACAAAGCACCCCAAAATCTGTGCCCCAATTTCTCCCGAGTACGACAATGCCTCATGTGTGACCAAAAAATGGCAGGACTCAGAAGGGAAGGAGTGATATTTGGATTTTGCAGCACAGATTCTGGTGGAATGTTGGTGGGTGCTATGTCGCATTAGCAAGACCCCCGAAGCACCAATACAGTGGAACCCCCCCACAAGTGACCCCATTTTGCAAACTACACCCCTCAGGGAATTCATCTAGGGGTATAGTGTACATTTCAAACCCCCAGGGGTTTCACCAATTTTGATACAACTGGGCTGTGCAAATGAAAAATTACATTTTTTACACAAAAATGCAGTTCTGGCTCCAAATTTTTCATTTTCACAAGGAATGAAGGAGACAAAGCACCCCAAAATCTGTGCCCCAATTTCTCCCGAGTACGGCAATGCCTCACATGTGACCAAAAAATACCATTTGGGTGCATGGCAGGACTCAGAAGGGAAGGAGTGATTTTTGGATTTTGCAGCTCAGATTCTGGTGGAATGTTGGTGGGTGCTATGTCGCATTAGCAAGACCCCCGAAGCACCAATACAGTGGAACCCCCCCACAAGTGACCCCATTTTGCAAACTACACCCCTCAGGGAATTCATCTAGGGGTATAGTGTACATTTCAAACCCCCAGGGGTTTCACCAATTTTGATACAACTGGGCTGTGCAAATGAAAAATTACATTTTTTACACAAAAATGCAGTTCTGGCTCAAAAATTTTCATTTTCACAAGGAATGAAGGAGACAATGCACCCCAAAATCTGTGCCCCAATTTCTCCCGAGTATGGCAATGCCTCATATGTGACCAAAAAATACCAGTTGGGTGCATGGCAGGACTCAGAAGGGAAGGAGTGATTTTTGGATTTTGCAGCTCAGATTCTGGTGGAATGTTGGTGGGTGCTATGTCATAGAAACATAGAAACATAGAATTTGACGGCAGATAAGAACCACTTGGCCCATCTAGTCTGCCCCTTTTTTTAAACATGTTACCTCAAACCATATTTGATCCTTATTTTTTTGTAAGGATATCAATATGCTTATCCCAAGCATGTTTAAATTGTACTACTGTATTTGCGTCTACCACCTCTGTTGGGAGGCTATTCCACTTATCTACTACTCTTTCTGTGAAAAAATTCTTCCTCGCATTTCCCCTGAATCTTCCTCCCTCTAGTTTCAGTGCATGTCCTCGTGTTCTGTTGCTCCTCTTCCTGTGAAGAATGTCTCCCACCTGTACCTTGTTAAAGCCCTTGATATATTTGAAAGTTTCTATCATGTCCCCCCTTTCCCTTCTCTGCTCTAAAGTATACATATTAAGATCTTTTAGTCTTTCCTGGTACGTTTTGTGATGTAGGCCATGCACCATTTTAGTTGCTCTTCTTTGTACAGTCTCTAATGTATTTATATCCTTCTGGAGATATGGCCTCCAGAACTGAACACAATACTCTAGGTGAGGTCGTACCAATGACCTATACAGTGGCATTATTACTTCTTTCTTTCTACTGCTAATACCTCTCCCTATGCAACCAAGCATCTGACTTGCCTTCTTCATTGCTTTGTTACATTGCCTACCTGCTTTTAAGTCCCCTGAAATAGTGACACCTAGATCCCTCTCTTCCTCAGTAGTTTCCATTATAGTGCCATTTATACTATATTGAGTCTTTGGATTTCTGAGACCCAAGTGCATGATTTTGCATTTTTTGGCATTAAACTGTACTTGCCATTCTCTTGACCATTTCTCTAATCTGCCTAGATCCTCAATCATTTGTTTTACCCCTCCTGGTGTGTCTACCCTGTTGCATACCTTTGTGTCATCTGCAACAGGGTAGACACACCAGGAGGGGTAAAACAAATGATTGAGGATCTAGGCAGATTAGAGAAATGGTCAAGAGAATGGCAACTACAGTTTAATGCCAAAAAATGCAAAATCATGCACTTGGGTCGCATTAGCAAGACCCCCAAAGCACCAATACAGTGGAACCCCCCCACAAGTGACCCCATTTTGCAAACTACACCCCTCAGGGAATTCATCTAGGGGTATAGTGTACATTTCAAACCCCCAGGGGTTTCACCAATTTTGATACAACTGGGCTGTGCAAATGAAAAATTACATTTTTTACACAAAAATGCAGTTCTGGCTCAAAATTTTTCATTTTCACAAGGAATGAAGGAGACAAAGCACCCCAAAATCTGTGCCCCAATTTCTCCCGAGTACGACAATGCCTCATGTGTGACCAAAAAATGGCAGGACTCAGAAGGGAAGGAGTGATTTTTGGATTTTGCAGCTCAGATTCTGGTGGAATGTTGGTGGGTGCTATGTCGCATTAGCAAGACCCCCGAAGCACCAATACAGTGGAACCCCCCCACAAGTGACCCCATTTTGCAAACTACACCCCTCAGGGAATTCATCTAGGGGTATAGTGTACATTTCAAACCCCCAGGGGTTTCACCAATTTTGATACAACTGGGCTGTGCAAATGAAAAATTACATTTTTTACACAAAAATGCAGTTCTGGCTCAAAAATTTTCATTTTCACAAGGAATGAAGGAGACAAAGCACCCCAAAATCTGTGCCCCAATTTCTCCCGAGTATGGCAATGCCTCATATGTGACCAAAAAATACCAGTTGGGTGCATGGCAGGACTCAGAAGGGAAGGAGTGATTTTTGGATTTTGCAGCTCAGATTCTGGTGGAATGTTGGTGGGTGCTATGTCGCATTAGCAAGACCCCCGAAGCACCAATACAGTGGAAAGCCCCCACAAGTGACCCCATTTTGCAAACTACACCCCTCAGGGAATTCATCTAGGGGTATAGTGTACATTTCAAACCCCCAGGGGTTTCACCAATTTTGATACAACTGGGCTGTGCAAATGAAAAATTACATTTTTTACACAAAAATGCAGTTCTGGCTCCAAATTTTTAATTTTCACAAGGAATGAAGGAGACAAAGCACCCCAAAATCTGTGCCCCAATTTCTCCCGAGTACGGCAATGCCTCACATGTGACCAAAAAATACCATTTGGGTGCATGGCAGGACTCAGAAGGGAAGGAGTGATTTTTGGATTTTGCAGCTCAGATTCTGGTGGAATGTTGGTGGGTGCTATGTCGCATTAGCAAGACCCCCGAAGCACCAATACAGTGGAACCCCCCCACAAGTGACCCCATTTTGCAAACTACACCCCTCAGGGAATTCATCTAGGGGTATAGTGTACATTTCAAACCCCCAGGGGTTTCACCAATTTTGATACAACTGGGCTGTGCAAATGAAAAATTACATTTTTTACACAAAAATGCAGTTCTGGCTCCAAATTTTTCATTTTCACAAGGAATGAAGGAGACAAAGCACCCCAAAATCTGTGCCCCAATTTCTCCCGAGTATGGCAATGCCTCATATGTGACCAAAAAATACCAGTTGGGTGCATGGCAGGACTCAGAAGGGAAGGAGTGATTTTTGGATTTTGCAGCTCAGATTCTGGTGGAATGTTGGTGGGTGCTATGTCGCATTAGCAAGACCCCCGAAGCACCAATACAGTGGAAAGCCCCCACAAGTGACCCCATTTTGCAAACTACACCCCTCAGGGAATTCATCTAGGGGTATAGTGTACATTTCAAACCCCCAGGGGTTTCACCAATTTTGATACAACTGGGCTGTGCAAATGAAAAATTACATTTTTTACACAAAAATGCAGTTCTGGCTCCAAATTTTTCATTTTCACAAGGAATGAAGGAGACAAAGCACCCCAAAATCTGTGCCCCAATTTCTCCCGAGTACGGCAATGCCTCACATGTGACCAAAAAATACCATTTGGGTGCATGGCAGGACTCAGAAGGGAAGGAGTGATTTTTGGATTTTGCAGCTCAGATTCTGGTGGAATGTTGGTGGGTGCTATGTCGCATTAGCAAGACCCCCGAAGCACCAATACAGTGGAACCCCCCCACAAGTGACCCCATTTTGCAAACTACACCCCTCAGGGAATTCATCTAGGGGTATAGTGTACATTTCAAACCCCCAGGGGTTTCACCAATTTTGATACAACTGGGCTGTGCAAATGAAAAATTACATTTTTTACACAAAAATGCAGTTCTGGCTCCAAATTTTTCATTTTCACAAGGAATGAAGGAGACAAAGCACCCCAAAATCTGTGCCCCAATTTCTCCCGAGTACGGCAATGCCTCACATGTGACCAAAAAATACCATTTGGGTGCATGGCAGGACTCAGAAGGGAAGGAGTGATTTTTGGATTTTGCAGCTCAGATTCTGGTGGAATGTTGGTGGGTGCTATGTCGCATTAGCAAGACCCCCGAAGCACCAATACAGTGGAACCCCCCCACAAGTGACCCCATTTTGCAAACTACACCCCTCAGGGAATTCATCTAGGGGTATAGTGTACATTTCAAACCCCCAGGGGTTTCACCAATTTTGATACAACTGGGCTGTGCAAATGAAAAATTACATTTTTTACACAAAAATGCAGTTCTGGCTCCAAATTTTTCATTTTCACAAGGAATGAAGGAGACAAAGCACCCCAAAATCTGTGCCCCAATTTCTCCCGAGTACGACAATGCCTCATGTGTGACCAAAAAATGGCAGGACTCAGAAGGGAAGGAGTGATATTTGGATTTTGCAGCACAGATTCTGGTGGAATGTTGGTGGGTGCTATGTCGCATTAGCAAGACCCCCGAAGCACCAATACAGTGGAACCCCCCCACAAGTGACCCCATTTTGCAAACTACACCCCTCAGGGAATTCATCTAGGGGTATAGTGTACATTTCAAACCCCCAGGGGTTTCACCAATTTTGATACAACTGGGCTGTGCAAATGAAAAATTACATTTTTTACACAAAAATGCAGTTCTGGCTCCAAATTTTTTATTTTCACAAGGAATGAAGGAGACAAAGCACCCCAAAATCTGTGCCCCAATTTCTCCCGAGTACGGCAATGCCTCACATGTGACCAAAAAATACCATTTGGGTGCATGGCAGGACTCAGAAGGGAAGGAGTGATTTTTGGATTTTGCAGCTCAGATTCTGGTGGAATGTTGGTGGGTGCTATGTCGCATTAGCAAGACCCCCGAAGCACCAATACAGTGGAACCCCCCCACAAGTGACCCCATTTTGCAAACTACACCCCTCAGGGAATTCATCTAGGGGTATAGTGTACATTTCAAACCCCCAGGGGTTTCACCAATTTTGATACAACTGGGCTGTGCAAATGAAAAATTACATTTTTTACACAAAAATGCAGTTCTGGCTCCAAATTTTTCATTTTCACAAGGAATGAAGGAGACAAAGCACCCCAAAATCTGTGCCCCAATTTCTCCCGAGTACGACAATGCCTCATGTGTGACCAAAAAATGGCAGGACTCAGAAGGGAAGGAGTGATATTTGGATTTTGCAGCACAGATTCTGGTGGAATGTTGGTGGGTGCTATGTCGCATTAGCAAGACCCCCGAAGCACCAATACAGTGGAACCCCCCCCACAAGTGACCCCATTTTGCAAACTACACCCCTCAGGGAATTCATCTAGGGGTATAGTGTACATTTCAAACCCCCAGGGGTTTCACCAATTTTGATACAACTGGGCTGTGCAAATGAAAAATTACATTTTTTACACAAAAATGCAGTTCTGGCTCCAAATTTTTCATTTTCACAAGGAATGAAGGAGACAAAGCACCCCAAAATCTGTGCCCCAATTTCTCTCGAGTATGGCAATGCCTCATATGTGACCAAAAAATACCAGTTGGGTGCATGGCAGGACTCAGAAGGGAAGGAGTGATTTTTGGATTTTGCAGCTCAGATTCTGGTGGAATGTTGGTGGGTGCTATGTCGCATTAGCAAGACCCCCGAAGCACCAATACAGTGGAACCCCCCCACAAGTGACCCCATTTTGCAAACTACACCCCTCAGGGAATTCATCTAGGGGTATAGTGTACATTTCAAACCCCCAGGGGTTTCACCAATTTTGATGCAACTGGGCTGTGCAAATGAAAAATTACATTTTTTACACAAAAATGCAGTTCTGGCTCCAAATTTTTCATTTTCACAAGGAATGAAGGAGACAAAGCACCCCAAAATCTGTGCCCCAATTTCTCCTGAGTACGGCAATGCCTCACATGTGACCAAATAATACCATTTGGGTGCATGGCAGGACTCAGAAGGGAAGGAGTGATTTTTGGATTTTGCAGCTCAGATTCTGGTGGAATGTTGGTGGGTGCTATGTCGCATTAGCAAGACCCCCGAAGCACCAATACAGTGGAACCCCCCCACAAGTGACCCCATTTTGCAAACTACACCCCTCAGGGAATTCATCTAGGGGTATAGTGTACATTTCAAACCCCCAGGGGTTTCACCAATTTTGATACAACTGGGCTGTGCAAATGAAAAATTACATTTTTTACACAAAAATGCAGTTCTGGCTCCAAATTTTTCATTTTCACAAGGAATGAAGGAGACAAAGCACCCCAAAATCTGTGCCCAAATTTCTCCCGAGTACGGCAATGCCTCACATGTGACCAAAAAATACCATTTGGGTGCATGGCAGGACTCAGAAGGGAAGGAGTGATTTTTGGATTTTGCAGCTCAGATTCTGGTGGAATGTTGGTGGGTGCTATGTCGCATTAGCAAGACCCCCGAAGCACCAATACAGTGGAACCCCCCCACAAGTGACCCCATTTTGCAAACTACACCCCTCAGGGAATTCATCTAGGGGTATAGTGTACATTTCAAACCCCCAGGGGTTTCACCAATTTTGATACAACTGGGCTGTGCAAATGAAAAATTACATTTTTTACACAAAAATGCAGTTCTGGCTCAAAATTTTTCATTTTCACAAGGAATGAAGGAGACAAAGCACCCCAAAATCTGTGCCCCAATTTCTCCCGAGTACGACAATGCCTCATGTGTGACCAAAAAATGGCAGGACTCAGAAGGGAAGGAGTGATTTTTGGATTTTGCAGCTCAGATTCTGGTGGAATGTTGGTGGGTGCTATGTCGCATTAGCAAGACCCCCGAAGCACCAATACAGTGGAACCCCCCCACAAGTGACCCCATTTTGCAAACTACACCCCTCAGGGAATTCATCTAGGGGTATAGTGTACATTTCAAACCCCCAGGGGTTTCACCAATTTTGATATAACTGGGCTGTGCAAATGAAAAATTACATTTTTTACACAAAAATGCAGTTCTGGCTCAAAATTTTTCATTTTCACAAGGAATGAAGGAGACAAAGCACCCCAAAATCTGTGCCCCAATTTCTCCCAAGTACGACAATGCCTCATGTGTGACCAAAAAATGGCAGGACTCAGAAGGGAAGGAGTGATATTTGGATTTTGCAGCACAGATTCTGGTGGAATGTTGGTGGGTGCTATGTCGCATTAGCAAGACCCCCGAAGCACCAATACAGTGGAACCCCCCCACAAGTGACCCCATTTTGCAAACTACACCCCTCAGGGAATTCATCTAGGGGTATAGTGTACATTTCAAACCCCCAGGGGTTTCACCAATTTCGATACAACTGGGCTGTGCAAATGAAAAATTACATTTTTTACACAAAAATGCAGTTCTGGCTCCAAATTTTTCATTTTCACAAGGAATGAAGGAGACAAAGCACCCCAAAATCTGTGCCCCAATTTCTCCCGAGTATGGCAATGCCTCATATGTGACCAAAAAATACCAGTTGGGTGCATGGCAGGACTCAGAAGGGAAGGAGTGATTTTTGGATTTTGCAGCTCAGATTCTGGTGGAATGAATGGTGGGTGCTATGTGGCATTAGCAAGACCCCGAAGCACGGTGAAATGATGAACCTAATAATCCATAGATGTGTGGTATATTTTAAAACACTCCTTTATACATAGGCCGGGTTTGTCGGGGCAAGTTTCACAGTGGAAAATAGTATCCTTTCTTATTCCCTTTTTATAGCAAACTTTGCACCTTTTTTGTGTCCTGCCCTTTCTTGCAGTGGAGGGGATTTCGTTAGGAAAATGCTGCCCTGGTACAATACGGGGGCCAGTACTAGAAGTACTGGGGCCCTCTGCCTGCTGGTTCCCAAATATTAGGCCATTTATGACTTCCTCTTGAAAGTGCATAAATGTCCCCCTCTGGCTGGTAGAACGGAATAGCACGTAAGCGTTATACAGTGCCATCTGGATGATATACACGGCCAGCTTCTTGTACCAGATTTTTGTTTTCCGCAGGGGACTGTACGGCTTCAGTACCTGATCTGAAAGATCCACTCCGCCCATGTACTTATTGTAATCTAGGATACAATTAGGTTTTGAGGTGTGGGTACTGGTACCTCGTTGTCAGTATAAGGACATCCCTCTTGTCCTTATATTTGACCAACAACATATTTTCGGTGGATTGTGCCCTGCTTTCACCCCTTCTCAGTACTTGGGCAATGTGCGTTTTTGGGAGGCCTCTTTGGTTCTTGCGCACAGTACCGCAAGCTGCTGTACCTCTTGAACCAAGGGCCTTAAACAGGGGGATGCTAGTGTAAAAGTTATCCACATAGAGGTGATAACCTTTATCCAGGAAGGGGTGCACTAAATCCCAGACAATTTTTCCACTAACACCTACGAGGGAGGGGGGGCATTCTGGCGGTTCAATTCTTGAATCCTTCCCTTCATATACCCTAAACCTGTGGGTGTACCCTGAGGTGCTTTCACACAGTTTATACATTTTTATGCCATACCTTGCCCTCTTACTGGGAAGGTACTGGCGGAATTTAACCCTTCCTTTAAAATGTATAAGGGACTCGTCGATACAAATAAATTTTTCAGGGATGTACATCTCTGCAAATTTGGCACTGAAATGATCAATGACCGGCCTGACTTTGAATAGCCGGTCAAAGGTGGGATCATCTCTGGGTGGGCACTGTGCATTATCGGTGTAATGTAAAAATTTAAGGATTATCTCAAAACGAGTCCGAGTCATGGCCATACGGTAAAGTGGGGTGCTGTACAGAACATCTGTACTCCAATATTGCCTAATTTCTGGCTTTTTTACTATGCCCATATGTAACACCAGACCCCAAAACGTCATCATCTCTACTGCATCTACAGGGGTCCACCTAGCAAATGATGACGTGGGGTTTTGAGCAATAAACTGCTGGGCATATAAATTACTTTGGTCCACCATTAAATTTATAAAATCATCAGAGAAAAATAATTTGAAAAAGTCAATTTCTCTGAGACCTGTTGAATCAAATTGGATTCCTGGGATGGCCAAAAACTCAGGAACCTGGGGCTCAAAATTGTCTGGTGGTGGGGTCCATACGGGATCAATCATTTGGGGGGGGGTCTCAGCTGCTCTACGGGGGCGTCTTTGAGGGGGTCCCTCATCACTAGAGGAGGAAGAGGAATCCTTCAAATTCCCCGCTTGCATCACTGGCTGTGTCAGAGTCAGAGGCAAGCATGGCATATGCCTCCTCTGCTGAATACATTCTTCTGGATGACTGGGATGACATTTGGGATGCCATTTTTATTTTTGTGTTTCTGTAAGTGTAATGTTTCAACACGTGTATAGTGTAGGGGGGGTACAAACTTTATTTCAACACGGGGGTATGTAGTGTGTAGTGTGTATGTAGTGCAGAAACAAAAATACTTTATACAGGAATTTGATCCCAAGAAAAAAAAAAAAATTGAAGGGGTTAAAAAAAAAAAAAAAAGGTCCTGCGCCAAAATTTGAGCACAGATGTTGGTCAGTAACGTCCGTCACTGAACAGCGCTCAAAGGCAACAGGTGTAAAAACAATAAAAAAAAAAAAATACCACAGCACTCTCCAAAAAACTGCAGAAAAAAAATGATATCAACCCTGTGCCAAAAATGCTGTTCAGTGATGTACGTCACTGATCAGCGGCCACAGGACACCCACAAAAGCAACGTGGGTGTAATAAACCACAGCACTCTCCAAAAAAAAAAAACAATTTAAAAAAACTGCAGAAGAAAAATGATATCAACCCTGTGCCAAAAATGATGTTCAGTGATGTACGTCACTGATCAGCGGCCACAGGACACCCACAAAAGCACCCACAAAAGCAACGTGGGTGTAAAAACAAAACCCCACTGCAATCCCCCCCCCCCAAAAAAAACCTGCAGATCAGTGATGAAGTGATGCGACACTGATTAGCAGTGAGGGGCAGCAGGCAGACAACTGTGGGTGCAACCTGACAGGGTATATATAAAAAAAAAAAGCCCTGGACCCCCAAAAAGTTGCTGATCAGTTAATTAATTTAAACTGATCAGCACAAAAGGGGGGGCAGCAGTCAGTTGCACAGGCAGCACAACCTTTGGTGCAACTGACAGGTATATATATATATATAAAAAACAAAAACAAAAAAGTTGCTGATCAGCACAGATATACTGATCAGCACAAAAGGGGTGCAGCAGACACAAAATATAGCACTCTCTATCACTCTCTATCACTCTCTGTCACTCTCTGTCACTATCTGTCACTATCTCTCACGATCTGTGACTCTATGACACTGCAGCAGCAGGACACAGGAAGTCACAAGATCCACTAAGCATCCAACTGCTGGCAGCACGCTACCAGCGGTGATCAGCGGTGATCAGGTAAGTATCAGGCAAGGTTCAGGTATGTATATCACGACAGAGTGGCCGGTGACCGCTCTGCACGCAATTCCAGACCGGAATGGCGTCTGCAGCGCAGTCACCGTTAGTTTAAATGACGCGCCTTGGCTGTGATTGGTCCGTCGGTCCGACGGACCAATCACAGCCTTGGGGGCAGGTGGGGTGAGGTGTGGTCATCACTGGTGACCCCCTCATGCCCCCTCACACCCGGCGGTGATTGACACCTGTGTTACCGAGCGTCTGATTCGCCGGTAACACAGGAAAACGCTGCGACTGGCTGTTCACATTGAACAGCCAATCACAGCGATCGCCGACGGGGGGGAGGCATCGCCACCCCCCCTGGGCATGCAGGGACATGTCTGCTGTCAGGGACAGCAGACATGTTTAAACTGTCACCGCGTCTATAGACGCGGGGACAGTTTAAAGTCATGACGTATATATACGTCATGTGTCGGGAAGTACATCCCGGCCATGACGTATATATACGTCAAATGTCGGGAAGGGGTTAATAATCTGCTGCCGACACATATCCTCGCTGTGAAGCAGAGTGTTTCAACTTGGACCTCTGATACAGTGAAGGATTTAAAAAAAAACATTTGTATGAAAAGGAAGCAGCAGGTTGTTTTGAAGTTAAAAGAAACACTGTCACACCATCACATACCCCGTTCATACGCTTCCAAAATCAAAACAATCCAAGGAGACAGAATAAATCATTCCGTCCTCCTAGAGACAGACTACCTCAGAGGGTTCCTACGGAACCCCCAGCCAACAGGCAGACAAGCTGCTATAACTGTGGAAGGGATAGCCATTGGGCCAAAGACTGTCCGTTCCCTTCAAACAAACCCCGACAGGTCAGTAACCCCATGCAACCCAGCCAATCTTAGACCTAGAGACAGCCCCCGATTTCAAGTTGACTGGCAGGGACAGACCCGTTGACGGTGCCCGGAGGAGGGTATCCCAGCCTTCACCCAGGTCACAATGCATTGGAAGGAACCACCACTTGTCACCCTGATTATCGATGGAAGACCCATCCCTTTCTTGGTGGACAGTGGTGCTACTACCAGTGTTCTGTGTAGAGACCTATACAATGGTCCCCTGGAGAGGACTGCTCCTTCAATGGGAATTAACGGGATACCAACAAGAGCCTATCTGACAACAGCCATGACTGTACAGACCCTAAAGGGCCATGATATAGGAAGACACATATTTACCATCATACCAGGCTGTCTAGTAAATTTACTGGGAAGAGATCTTCTCAATGCATTAGAAATCACTATCAGCCCAGGAGAGGCAGGTAGCGGCATAGACATTTCATCACCACATTTTCCCATGATAAGTACTCCTGATGTGCACCTTGGATTAGACACAGTAAACCCAAAGATATGGTCTGATGGGCCATATGACACAGGTCTAATATCTTGCACACCATACAAAGCCACCCTTAAGCCCGATGCACAGCCAATTTACCACAAACAATACCCTCTGTCCAAGGAGAAGATAGAGGGCCTTAGACCAATGGTGCAACAATTCCTAGGACAGGGCATTCTCAGGCCCGTTGTGTCCCCATACTGCACACCAGTTAACCCGGTAGCCAAAGCTGATGGCTCAGTGAGATTTGAACAGGACCTCAGAGCAATAAACCAAATGATTGTTCCCATTGCACCCATTGTGCCTGATGTAAACTCACTCATCTCAGCCATCCCTGTAGATGCCGCCCACTTCTCAGTAATCGATTTGAAAAATGCGTTTTTTAGCATACCTGTGGACCCCCAGACACAACTGTTATTTGCATTTTCTTTTGAGGGCCAGCAATTAACATGGTGCAGACTGCCACAGGGGTATATTGATTCCCCTGTTGTGTACAGCATCGTGCTCCAAGCCACATTAACTCCCTGGCACCCCCCCTATGGTTCAGTCCTGCTACAGTATGCAGATGATCTGCTTATCTGTAGTTCAACAAAGGAGGCATGCCGAGAGGATGGTATATCACTGTTAAACTGGCTCTGTGAATGTGGGCACAAAGTGTCAAAAAACAAAAATGCAATGGTGCAAAAAGGATGTTGATTATTTAGGTTTTGTCTTGACAAAGGGGGAAAGGAAAGTCAGTCCACAACGCATCCAGTCTGTACTGGGTCTGGTCCGCCCAGCCACTCAGAAAGAAATGCTATCTTTTCTGGGAATGATAAACTACTGCAGACAGTGGATTTCTGACTGTTCCTACTATGATAACATTTTGAGACAAGCCACACTCAATGACAAACCTAAACAGATACAATGGTCACAAGAAATGTTAAATGCATATGAAAGCCTTAAATGTATGTTGATGAAAAGTCCGGTATTGGGCCTCCCAAACTATGTACAACCATTTCATTTATATGCAAGGGACAACTGTAAAACCATGGCGGGGGTACTAACCCAAGAACATGGAGGTAAGCTGCGCCCCGTGGCATTCTTTTCTAAAGTAATGCCGGTGTCGGTCCAAGGTATGCCTGCCTGTCTTCGGGCACTGGCGGCCTGTGCAATGGTAGCTGAGATGGCAACCACACTCACCCTAGGCCACCCAACTGTCCTTCACACAACCCATGATGTCATGACAATTCTTAAAGGGCTACACACACAACATATGTCAGCCCAGCGTCTTAGTGGATATGAGGTCCTGTTGCTAGGAAGCTCCTCACTCACCGTTAAGTATGCAAACGCATCCTCAGGCCCCGCACCCATTCTAAATGTACTTTTAGGACTAAAGGGCCCCCAGGATGACATTCCTGACGATCATGACTGTTCTGCATCAATAGAGTCAGAGACCTCCCCTAGACTGGACATGTCCCCTGTACCAATACCAGGTTTTGACCATGTTTTTGTGGACGGCTCATGCAGCAGACCCAATGACTCTACATATCAGGCGGGCTACGCTGTTGTACGCCCCCCAAATGACATCCTAGAGGCTAAACCCATACCATACCAGTCAGCGCAAGCAGCAGAGCTCATAGCCCTTACAAGAGCTTGCCAAATGTACCAGGACAAGCCTGTAACAATTTACACAGACTCCAAATATGCTTATGGCGTGGTTCATGATCATGGCATGATCTGGGCCCGCCGAGGATTTGTTGGGGCTGACGGAAAAGGTATTTCCCACGCCCAGCTTATCACAGACCTGCTCCATGCTATCACACTGCCCTCTGATGTCGCAATTTTACATTGCAGGGCACACACTGGTGGCAAGGATGACATTTCTATAAGTAACGCCCTTGCAGACAAAGCTGCCAAAGAAGCAGCATTGCAACCTGTTACCCAATCACATCTGATAGTCCTGACACCCCCTGTGATTGATGATCAATACCTGATCACTGAATTACAGACCTCAGCATCACCAAAAGATTTGGATGACTGGTTGTTCCCGATATTGCAGAAAAATCCTAAAACAGGATTGATCTGCAAAGAGGGGAGACCATGCATACCACAATCAAGCGCTCCATTGTTCATTGCCCACTACCACGGGGTAGGACACCATAGCAAAAACACCACAGCTATGCTTTTAAACAAAGACTTTTACATCACAGATGTTAAAACATTGGTAGATCAGTATGTCAGCAGATGCATTATTTGTCTACGCAACAATCCCAATAATCCAATGAAAGCAAAGCATCAGCACTTGGAGTATCCTACCACTCCTTTCACACATTTGCAAATTGATTTTACACACATACCTAACAAAGGTACAAAACAGGAGTATGCTTTGGTTATAGTGGATATGTTTTCACGATGGCCAGAGGCATTCCCAACAAAAGCAGAAGATGCTAAAACTGTAGCAAGAATTCTAACACAAGAAATTATCCCTAGATGGGGATGCCCGCTGCAGATAGATAGCGACAAAGGCGCTGCCTTTACAGCAAAAATCACACAAGCTTTAGTGAAAGCACTTCAAATAGAGTGGAAATTTCACATTCCCTATCATCCTCAAAGTTCAGGGATAGTTGAGAGGATGAATAGGACTTTAAAGGATAAACTCAGGAAAGCAACAGGAGGTACATTTAATAAGTGGAAACAGGTCCTCCCCATTATCTTAGCAGAAATTAGAATAACCCCCCAAAAGACTCTGGGTTATTCACCCTTTGAAATACTCATGGGAAGACCTTTTCCCACGCCCTGGGCTAAGAAACCATTAGTAATCCAGGAAGGGGATCTAGAACAGATTAGAGAAGAATACGTCAGATCCCTCATAAACAGACTGAGTGAAATTGAAAATGATGTTGTGCGTAAAAATCCTTCTAATCCACAGGAACCAACACACCCTTTCCAGATCGGAGACAAGGTCGTTGTGAAGGTACTCCCTAAGAACAAAGGCCCAGGAGATTTCACCTACGGTCCAGAGACAGAGATCGTAGCAGTAACCAGGACGGCTGTCCTAACTGAAGAAGGCCCGACGTGGATACACGCATCCGGAGTGAAGAAAGTCCTGAGTAACGACCCGGATAGAGAACAGATCAAGGAAGGGGTACTAACGGGAGTAGACAACTCTGACCCCCAACAAGGAGAGGTACTAACGGGGGCAGACAGCCCTGACCTCCTACATGATGTAGAAGACGACTCACCAGCAGATGAAGTCATTCCAGAATTCTGGACGATGGTGGATAACGTATATTATCCTATTGATTCTTGTCTGCCAGATACCTTTGCACAAAACTGAAGTGGACATGACTGAAAAGGCAGGCGTATACACTTTCTGGTACAATTCCTCCAACACCGAGGTAGCCACCTACCAGATAGGCTTTTGTACCATCAACCCCTGTGTCTCCAAACGATGGACATGGGGATGTGATAAGAATGGTCACCCAAATGGTATAGAACAGGCCCTTGTTCAGTTAGGAATCTATATATTGATTATTCTTGCTATTATTTGTGTTGTTGTTTTTTGTATTATACCATGTTGCAGAAAGCTTGCTACCAAAGGTATTGAGAACACCCTTATGTATGAATCCATTACCCCTGCACACGCAAATTCCCCTGAAGGCTACAAGCAGTACCTTGCTAAACACAGAGATAAGGAGTTTAGGGATTGAAGGGTTAAAATGAGGAATCCATGAAGCATACAAGAAATGTCACGTAGACTGGTTTTGCCTGTGTTACTTTGCAAGGTCATGCATTGTGTGCCTACCGTGCCTTATCTCTCGATACTGTGTATTTACTGCATCCCCCCTTTGGTTTCGGCATGCAGTGTGCTCGTGCATAGACGCCCTTATAATGGAAACCCCCCCCTGCTACTCATTCTCCCTGTGTATGATATCCTGTATGCCCCCTGTTGAATCTGCCCAGCAACTGTTAACAAACCAATAAGAACGTAACACATACTTGTACACTCCCATGTATTCTGCCTTTTTAACTAGCTGCTTATTCCATAATAAACAGAGTGATTCTTAACTTACCACTGTGTGTTTGGTGTGGAGTGTTAAGTTCCATTCTCCGGGTACCCAGGGGCCATCACATTGAGGAGGTATAAGAAAGATTCCTTACATGCCCCAACAGCAGTACACATGGTTTTGTCCAGCTAAGAAGGAATTTGCCTCTGAGAGTGAACTAGAATAAGGCACACTCTCTGAGAAGATCCCCTGAGCTTTCACTGGATGAACTTCTATCACACTGACATAAACAGACTAGCGGGATGCCCCATTGCATTCACCTCTATATTGGAGGAGTGCATTAGTGCCCAAATACCATCATCATGCATGCAACGTTTCAGTCTGAATTTTATTTATTATTATCGTTAAATTGAACGTATGTTTTCATGTGTATGTAATTCAGGCAGTGAACAATGTATTCATGTATATGTTGTTCAAGCAGTAAAGAGTATGATATGTATCCCTTGGAAGTACTTATCATCATCTCATCACATATATCCCAGTATTCTGGGAAAGTACAAATAAACCACAGTTAACGATCGGTCACAAATTTGCTGACATTTACAACCCCAGATTCAGGCTTATAGTGATAGGAGTGGAGCTGCACGTCCAATAACCATCCTGCTTTACAGAGAATATTTGGCCAATCACATCAGTTACTGCCAATTCACATCATTAAGTGGAGCTTACAATCTATGGGGGTGATTCTGGTACACTCACAAAGCATATTTGGGCCTTGACTATGTTTAACGAACTCACCTGTACATTTGCGAGGGAAGTATGATGGTGAAGCTCTGCGCTTGCACATATTTGCTTATGTGCATGTGCAGGGTTTCTATGTGGGCGCCTTCAGAGACTTGCATAGTCTCCGAGGCCTTGGCAAAGGGGGGCCGTATAGGAGGTGGGCAGGGGGCATTTGTATGCGAAACCCACCCACGAAAATGCTGGGTGCAACCAGAAAAACACTGGGTGAAACACCAAATTTGCAGCCTTGCGAGCCAACCAGAATAAGGACCATAGTTAGATTTGGGTGAGACATGCAAGAATAGCTGCAGCCTCTGTACTACTTACACACTGGGACAGGAATCAGAGTTTAGGTGCCCATACACGGTGCGATTATCGCATGCGTTTTGTACTTTTAAAGGACAAAACGCATTGCATGTGCGATAGTCACACCGTGTACCTGCGGGGATGCGATGCGCCTCCTCCCAGGTACAATATTGTAAAGCACAAAAAGTATCTGCAGGCAGTACTTTTTGTGCTTCATTGCATCGCATCACATCAGTACAGGAGTACATGTGATGCGATGTCCATTAGTACCTATTAACTTAAAAAAAAAAAAGTGGCTAAAATCGCATCTCATCGCATCGCACCCGCAAAGTACAGTACATCGCATCGCATCCACTTCAAGTGCCAAAATCGCATGGCAGCTTGAAGTACAAAAAGCACAGCACACAAAATCTGTGCGTGTATGGGCACCTTTAGTGATGTCACTGTGCTCGGGGGAGGAATTAAGGTCTTAATAAAATAAAAAAATACTCCCCTATGGCCATTGGCCTAGCGGTTATGGTATTTTAGATCTACAGTGTCTAGATCTACAGTCATTAGGTTGACAGGGTCAAAACGTCAACAGGGTCAAAATGCTGCAAGTCAAAAGGTTGACCGTTTAAAAAGGTCGACATTCAAAAGCTTAACATGAAAAAAATTGCCATGTGTTTTTTATGTTTTTTTGGGTGTCTATGACATAGGTCAGTATCGCGTCCACTCGCATGGCTCGCCATGTTTTGGGCACGGTGCCTCGTTGTGCTTGGCACACTATTATATTCTCCCTCCACGCCGTAGTAGATGGTAGGGCATGAAATACCGCCTGTCGACTCATCTCGGCTCAAATATTTTTTGGGGGACAAAAGGTCTACCTTTTGACTGTCGACCAATGGTGGTCGACCTTAAGATTGTTGAGCTAAAGTCAATCTATCATGAGTCTGGATACCGGCCTAGCAGGGCTCTCATGCAAGTGAGCATGCTGTGTCACCCCTAGGCATATGCCGCACTGATTGCCAGCAAAATAGCAATACACATTCTGCCCAAACCCCCAACTATTGTTTTTCTAAACCATCGTGTTTGCATATATATATATATATATGAGTTAGGCCCACATTGCAAAAATATGCAAGATCTATTCAACTCCGTTCCCTTTTTTTTCAGAGCCCAGAGACATGTGCCCCCAGCATATCCTCTGTAACATGTAAGGGGATGTGTACGAGAACACATACCCTCACATGCGGTCGAAGGGAAGAGAAATCATTTGATGGTCGCCATGGAATGATTTCTCTCCTCTTTGGAAATAAGGTAATTGAAAACTTTTTATTTCCGCCACTGCTTGCCAAATAGGGAGCGGGCACTGACATCATCAGACGCCCACCCCAAGCAGCCATCGGTCCCCAGTATTTCCATGGGGACTCCCATAAAATGATGAGCGTTCCCCTACTCTGGGCTGGTGTCCGCCCCCGCCCGCCTCCTCTGGAGAAAAATGGCTTGGCGAGTGTAAAAGTCGCCAAAGCTGTTTGCACCCGGGGTCTGCACTTGCGCAAATACACACGTGTGCAGACCCGCCACCATCGGAACGGGGCTGAATATAAAACTGAATTACCCCCTTGGCTGATGCAGTTCTTGCCTCCCTGAACTCAGTGCTTAAAAGGGTGTAGCAAGAGGCATGGAGAGCTACTCTGTCAGTCACTTCACTGGTTACCTGTAGTCTACCGTATTCAATACAAAATTCTTTTACTTACACACAAAGCCATAAACCAAACTACACCAACATACATATCTTCTCTTATCTCAAAATATCATCCAACACGACCTCTACGCTCCTCCCAAGATCTGCGTCTCTCATCCATACTAATTACTCGCTCCCATTCCCGACTGCAGGACTTCGGGCTGCACCCACTCTGTGGAATGCCCTCCCAAGCACAATAACACTCTCCTCCAGTCTCCAAACCTAAAAGCGTTCCCTAAAAACTCATCTCTTCAGGCAAGCTTATCAAATTCCAGTACCAGTCATAGAACCCTGCATTCTGGTGGAATCGATGCAATAAAGAATACAGTAGCTATCCTTATGTATCAATGTCTATTTCCCTATAGATTGGGCCCTCCTACATTTTGACTGTCTGTAAATACCCTGTTTTTTGTATCACTGTCTCCTTTGTAAAGCGCAATGGAATATGCTGCGCTATATAAGAAACTGTTAATAAATAAATAAATGGAGTAAACATTAACCTCTAATCTATCGGACTGATAAAAGGTAGACAATGGCTAAGGTCAACAGGATGAAAAGGTTGCCATGTCAATGGTCAGCACAAAAAGTTGTTGTTTTTTTGCCACATCTTGTATATGCCATGTTATCTGACCACCATCAGTACTATCATCTGGATACCCTCTTCTTAAGGCCCCCATACACTATGCGATTTTGGGACGATTTCATCCGATTTCGGCACTTTGTGCCGATAATCGGATGAAATCGGCCCAAAATCGTAGGTATGTGACATTTGATCCGATCCGATGCGCGGTCCCGTGCGCATCGGACCGGATCAGGGAGGTCGGACGGTCTGTACATACGATCACGTCCGACCTCCCTGTATGCATATGCCTGCCACCTGACAGGCATATGCATACAGACACCGGGGGAGTAGTGGGGGCGGCCAGCGGCAGCGGTGGTGGGGGCGGGCAGCGGCGGTGGGGACGGGCGGCGTGTGCGGTGAGCGCAGTGTACTTACACATAGCAGCAGCGGCGGGGACGGGACGCGCAGTGGCGGCTATTATATTTTTAAAATACTTGTCAAATGACCGGCCGCTCAGAGAGCGTCCGAAAAGGGGGCGGGGTATATGCAAATGAGGGTGCGGCTTATGCTAATTAGCCGCTACCTCATTTTCATACGAGAATAGACGCTGTGCGCATGCGTCTATTCTACTAGATTGGGGGTCTCCCAACTGTCACCCCCCCGCAGCGGGACAATGCCTGCCGCGGGTGGGACAGCGGGACAGGACCCGAAAATCGGGACTGTCCTTTCAAAATCGTGACAGTTGGGAGCTATGTATTACTCAAGTTGCAATACAGGCATCTTACATACAATTCTAATCATATTTTTAATATACAAACGTTCACAAATTAAGGGGGCACAGCCCCTTACGATGGTGTGAAGAGCGCCCGTAGGGCGCGATGAATCACCTAGTTGCTATAGAATATATTTTGTGGCTTGAGGAGACCTGGTCACTGGTGTTTTTTTTATATAAATCAGTGCAAAAGTTGCACTGCGAATGCTCTTTTTGACATGCAGAATTGCTTTTACTCCACAAGTCATAACCACGAAAGCCTCTGACCTGCGTTAGCAAAGGAAGCAGAGAGATTGTGATCACTGAATGCGCACATTGTCTAGACGCAGGCATGTCCAAACTATGGCCCTCCAGCTGTTGTGAAACTACAAGTCCCATCATGCCTTGTCCAAGTTTTGCTATTAGGGAATACTAAAACTATGGCAAGGCATGCTGGGATGTGTAGTTTCACAACAGCTGGATGGCCACAGTTTGGACATGCCTGGTCTAGAGGGAATGAGGGGATGGCCAGCAGCTCCTGGGTAAGGATGGCCAATGACTATCAATGATTAGATATCATCAGTGGTTTATGGTCTATGTCAAATAGTTTTGACATTGATGGGGGAGAACCTGATTGTTTCCCACCATCGATGTAAAGCTTCAACAAATAGGTTTATTTAGCTTTTTCCCCCTAAGGGGGTGGGACATGGAGAATAGCCCTCCCCTGGCACCCGTTAAGCCCTGCCATGTATTTTGATTGGTTCACAGGCCAATCAATCAAAAAACGGATGACCATCGATATGTAAACATAATTGGTCATCCATTGGATAGTTAAACACTATCGATGGCCAGTTGCACTTTTGCAATTGATGGCAAAGGCAACAATGGCCATCCCTACTCCCGGGACACTGTGCATGCTCCCACGGTGATGAAAACTGGGTGGGGTTTGGGATCTTTACATTTTGAGTGAAGCCACACCTCTAACAAGAGGTTACTCCTAGGGATGGACATCAGAAGCCCACTAATTGACCATCACATCAAAAGAATTTAAAACAAAAATGTTTTATATGATTTGTGCATGAGCAAAGAAAGAGCCCTATTTGCACATGTGCAAACATCTTTAGCATGGCCATGCATACACAGAATAACTGCAACATAGTTAGCTGAGGATGGGACTGGGACCATCTGGACATTATCTACTGCTTACCATTCAATGGTGGCAAACATCGGGAATGCCACCATTGAATGGTAAAACTACAATTGAAATGGAAAAACATTAATGTTTGAGAAACATCGCGATGCGACGTCCATCCCTACTTACTCCCCTTTTCAATCAAGTTAGAAGGTCAGCATTAGGGATTTATTGGAGGCTCTATGTGAATTTATCACTAATCACATTCTCAACACGATCTGGGCTTGATCTAATGTGGGGTACACACCACTATGCACATCGTGCATAGTGAGCGGGTCGTCAGTGTTTCTTCCGACCCGCTGAGGATGACGCGGGGGGCACGACCCACTTACGATGTGCACCGTGGGCGCGTCCGATCCACTGGCGACCCACACCAGGGAGTATGGTCGTTTCCAGATCCTACCTGCTGCAGGTAGGATCTGAATAACGACCGACCGTCCCGCGGGACCTCACATCGGATCGGTATCGGTACACACCAGGACAGAAAAGGGCCCAATCATCACACAATCTACATCCAATCGGTTGGAATTGGATCTAGATTGATGGGACCGGACCCTTGTCGTCCTGGTGTGTACTCAGCATAAGCATCCAAAATCATATTGCTTTATTCAAAAAGAGCCCGTCCCAGCGATGTGTTCCGGTGAAGAGACCACATCATTACAGTGGTCTCTTCATTTCTCTAGCATGGGGTGATGCTTAATATTTGAGTGTATCCCCCAAAATGGGTGTTTTGGGACACTATGCCTAAAATGTTATAAAGTTTTCTCACACACTGGGGGAAATTTACTGAGATGTGTATCTACTTCACATGTGATGTTGCTATCGGCAACCAATCAGATCCTGTCTACTATCTTTAGGGTGCTAAATAAATAAGTAGATTCTGATTGGTTGCCCATAAAAACATCACATGTGAAGTAGAATACACATCTTAGTAAAATTTCCCAGTGTGCGTCCCGTCCCGTGCCATCACACACTGACCCTGGAGCTGCGCAGTTTATTAACAACAACTGATCCAGTCTCGAGATTCCAATCCAAACCATCCATCCTCGGCACAGTGCGCACGCGGCCTTGAAGGTAGTGGGTGTGGCTATGAGGTGACTGGGCGTGTTTTTACATGACGTTTCAGGCTGCGAGGGCGGCCTCTGCTTGCGAGCGTTGCCGTGCGGTGCACGCTGGGAGGTAACGCTTGAAGCAGCCGCCATCTTGTTGGTGTGGGCAACGCGGAGAGACCCCGGGAGCGGCGGACTCGGTACACGTTGGAGCCATGTTATCAGCTGCGCAGCTACTAGATGAGCTGATGGGCCGGGACCGGAACCTGGCCCCGGATGAGAAGAGATGTAACGTGCGCTGGGATGATGAGAGTGTGAGTATTACCCGGGATACCATGTGACCGGGCCCCAGGAGAGAGCGGGCCTGCTACTATTAGAGATAAGGCTCCCGGTAGTTATATTGAGGTGGGAGCCTGATATGGCGCCTATATAATGGTATGAAATGCTGCGGTAGCCCTGATGCGTGCCCGTGAGGCGCCCCTGCCCTTTGTGTGCCCTGGTGTTATAGGGTCTAGTTGTTAGCTGCTGTCATACTTCTAGTATGATCTTTGTGTGGGGCCTGAGTTACCTAAGATATCTGTGATGATACTCGGCCTGGGTAATGGTCGTATACTATGGCCTGGAATGGATTCCTTAAAGAAGTATGTTTTTGTAGTTGTTGTGGTGAGGGTCAGGTGCAGTCAATGCTGATCTGATAGTGGAGTATCTCCTGTGTTCTATAGCATGGTTATGCACAGCCTGTGTACAAACATGTATTCTACTATATATTAGTATAGGGGCTATTGATTGTTTGAGCTATGTGACGGAAAAACTAATCACAACCTATGTGTTCTGGAAGCATTATAGATTTTAAGTTATCCATGTCAGGTTAAATGCATCCTATGTATTGTAGATCTTCCTAGCAAGTAAAAGTGGCTTAGTAGTTATAACACAGAAACATGCACCATACAACCATTCGTATTTTAATATAATATCAAGTTTTTGGCATAGTATTAACTGGGGATCAGGGCACCCCCAAACCACCCCAGGGTACTTCACAAATAAAAAAATAAAGTGAAGTATTACAGTTAAAAGGAAAAAAAATAGAATCAGTGAGGTATTAGTTTAACTTAAAAAAATAAGTATCATAGTGCTAGGTAAGTGAAGTGGCTGATTAGTGTTATGCTGGCCATACATTAGGATGACCAGCGTCCCATCCGAATGGTCTCATAATTTCCATTGAACTCCCCCATAACTTCTAGACTCACTATTTGGTGCATTTTATCTCACGATGTACTTTTGATATAACCGGTCTTGATAGCTCATGGGATGTTCAAAAACACACAATTCATCGCATGAGCCATTGAAATCTTGCATTCGGCTCTGATGTACGGCCAGCATTAGAAATGTTCAAAAATGTGAAAAGGTGGTGCATAAATTAGAGTGAGAAAATGTTAAATGGTACTTGTTTTCTAGCAAGGCGCCCATCGCATAGCATACTTAGTGGTATGCGATGCGATATTCATGCTAAATTAACAGGAGTGCTTGTACAATGAAATATCGCATTGCATGCCAAGCACCCTGATGGGTGCTTACAATGGTAAATGCACCCCCACTATCAACGCCAACCTGACGAGCATGCAAGGGGATGCGGTACGCGTCCTCCGACCTTTTCATACACCCACTATACACGTCGGTGTGGAGTTGATTTTAGATAGTGTGGCGAGCCACCGAGCCCGAAGCGTGGCGAGCGGGCGCTGAATACGAGCCCGAAGCGTGGGGAGCGAACGCGCAATACATGTAAAGTAATCCGTGTCCCCTCGCGGGGCTCTCCACACTTCGGGCTCGCTGGCTGCGCTTGCCACACTTCAGGTTGGCGGTGATAGTGAGGGTGGCATTGCCAATGGGGTGCTTGTACATTTAAAAATCGCATGCCGCTATATTGCATGCAATTGCATAAGATGTAATACAATCAAATCCGGGGCGCCGTGGTAGGAAACAAGTACCTGTTAAATGGTGCTGCCTCAAAGCAGCCCAGACAGAGCAATCCGGGGCTCCCCATACCACATCTGACTACATTGCTTTAAAGTGCATACACAATAGACAATAATAGTTATGTGCGATAACAATAATCATGCATATTGTCACTGCAATCCATTTTAAATGCTGCTGCTAGGCTGATCTTCCTTGCAAGACTCATCGTCTACTGATCCGCTCTGCCAGTCCCTCCATTGGTTGCCTGTATCTTACCGTTATAGCATATAAAGCTATTAACCATACTGCACCAGCATATATCTCTTTACTTATCACAAAATATCTCCCATCTCGACCACTCCGCTCTTCTTAAGATCTGCGTCTCTTCTGCACGGATCACTAGCTCCCAATCACTATTACAGGACTTTCATCGGGCTGCTCCCATCCTATGGAATGCCCTTCCACGCACAATAAGACTCTCCACTAGCCTCCAAACTTTCAAGTGTTCCCTGAAAACTCACCTCTTCAGGCAAGCCTATCATATTTAAGTTCTACATGCATAACCCGCTGAGGCACTTATGTATTATATAGCTTCCCTTCTGGACTTGTAACTTGGTGGGACTGCTATGCTATTACTGGTGCCTGTCCTTGTGTTTCCCACCTATATCCCTATAGATTGTAAGCTTGCAGCAGGGCTTTCCTACCTCCAAGTCTGTCTGTTGTTACCCAGTTTGTTTTATCACTGTCTACTATTGTAAAGCGCAAAGCAATCTGCTGCGCTATATAAGAAACTGTAAACAAATAAATAGTGCAGCATTTTACAACCTCATTGCCATGGCACACTAACTGTTCCTTGAACTAGAGATGCCCACACCAGTTTAAGCCACTGCCAGTTCAATTGTTCACTGTTCTCTTTCTGCTCCAGTCCTGTCTCTGTATCCTGGGCATATGAGACCATCTCTATCACTGTCCCTCATGCTGGGTGTTCACTAATCCCCAGAGTGTATTTTGGAAAACCTAATGTGTAAAACGGACTATTTACTAGAGCAGTTTTTCCCAACCCTGGTCCTCAAGTTCACATTTTCCAGGTCTCCACACAGAATCACAGGCAAAATAATTAGCTCCACCTGTGGATCTTTTAAAATGTGACTGAATAATGAGTTCACCTGCTGGGTGACCTGGAAAACGGGCACTGTTGGGGGTACTTGAGGACCAGGGTTGGGAACCACTGCACTAGTGCAGTATATTTTGGAATTCTTATCTTTTAGTTTATGCTTTAAGTATAATAAGTACCTTGCTCTGAAACTGCAGAAGTTCTAAAAAGAATGGTTATTACAGTTAGCTGAAGAAGACAAAGGCATTTTCCTAACTAAATGGACAGTTTTCATTTCAGTATAGGGGAAGTTGCAGTGCCATCTGAAACTTGTAGTTTGCACTGCTAGAACATGGTAATAAACCGTTAATATATTTTAATTCAGTTACCTTACAGCCTAGTGATGGGTATGGGTTATAGGGTCCACAGTCAATAGGTTGCTCGCTATTGGCTGACATGCAAAATGTCAACATGCATTAGGTGGGCATGGTCAAAGGGTCAACATGGAAAAGGTTGACATGAGTTTTATTGTGTCTTATTTCAACATGGACACCGTATAAGTGTACTGCTTCTCTTGTCATGTTTCGGGCACATTGCCTCGATACGCTTGGTACACTTTTCTTTTCTCCCTCTATCTCCCCTTGGATAGTAAAGTATGAAAATCCGCCTTTTAATACAAATAAAACATTAAAAACTCATGTGGACCTATTGCTTGTGTTGACCTTTTGACCACGTGGACCTAATGCATGTCAACCTTTTTCATGTGTTGATATTTTGCCTATTGGCCGTCACTTTGGCAGCGGTTCTTATTCTTGGCGGGAAGCAGATGAAAGGGCTGCAGTGTCTACATGGACAGTCAAGGGTCAACATTGACAATGTTGACACAAGCAAAATATTGATATGGCAATGGTCGATGCATGAAAAGGTCAACATTGCTTTTTCACAATTTTTTTTTTATTTTTTTTCATACTTAATCCACAGGGACTGCGATTTGGGACAATATAATATGCCGAGCAACCGCGAGGCACCAGGCCCGACACATGGCAAACAAAGCTACAGTGATTGGGGGCCCGTGTTGACACACACAAATTGTGAAAAACCCATATAGACCCTTTGTCAACCTATACAGAGTAGAACTTTCAATCCACACCATTCTTGGCCTCAATGCTCTTCTGTCTCTTACACCGTTTATACTTTCATCCAGAAATGGAATATGCTGCCATGACCTTTTGATACAGTTCCTCACGATATCCCAATTAAGCTGGCTACTGCAGACTCCTCTACTAGAACGTGATTGACATGATTTACTATTGCCTGCAAAGAACAATGTCGATAGTGCTGTTGGGTGTCTCAGTTGCTTGAACAGGCTAGCTTGAGAAATACAAACTACTGTGGCACAACATCTGGTTTGATGTTAAAAACTCATTAAATTTATATCAAAGACTTTAGGTCTTATTCAGTTACCAGCAGTACTTTACCATGGGTCATGTTATTGCGCGGTGTATTCTATTGAACCTTAGATGGCCTAATCCTTGGTTTATCTGGGATTTTGTTTGACCTGCCTCAGGTCAAATAAGAATCCAGAGGCAGCGTAAGAAAATACCAGACAATTGCTGTCTTTTTTTTTTTTTTTTTTTAAATATGAAAAATCACACCTCGCTTTTTTGAATTCCATAAAATAGACCTAATGCTTGACCCTTTCGTTTGCGTTGCCCTTATGTTGTATGGTGAAAATTGCACTTGAGCAGCTTATTTAGAACAAGTTTTATTCTCCCTTGCAATTCTAATTGACACTACGCTCTCTTCCAACAGGTATGCAAGCATTATCTGTGTGAGTTTTGTCCGGCAGAGCTGTTTACAAACACGCGATCGGATTTGGGTATGTAACTTGAGAACTTTGTGTTCTTGTTGTTCATCGGCACTTTAGTGCAGGCAACTCAACTCTTTACAGTCTAAGATATACTGTATGTTCTGGGATATTTTGGCTATTTGAAGTAGGAATACAATGTCTTGGTACCTATTCGATTAATAAAACAAGTAGTTGAGTTGAGCTTTGGATTGTTTTCTTAAGGGTTGTCAATGATGACTGACTCTAAACTGCGCTATAGTTTACAAAAGTGGTACTCAACCTCTGTCCTCAAGGACCCCCAACAGTGCATGTTTTCCAGGTCACCTGGCAGGTGAACAGGTGCACTCATTAGTCACTGACACATTTTAAAAGATCACAGGTGGAGCTAATTACTTCACCTTTGATTGTGTTTGGAGACCTGGAAAATGTGCCCCGTTGGGGGTCCTTGAGGACTGATGTTGATAACCACTGGTTTACAAGATGGTGTGATGAACTTTTTGAAGCATTTGTTCATGCCATTTGGGGGGGGGGGGAGGGGGCGACGGACTATTCAAATTGCTTGTTCCTCTAATTGTGCTCACATCATTTTAAATGGTTTTTAACTGCCTATAGCGGCTAAATCCTTCTGAAGTCCTTGTTATAGTCCACTCAAATAGCCTTTTTTGTAATTTGTCTCCCACAGAGATAGATGGCATGTTAATTCACCTAAGCAGTATTCTGTTCTGAAAAAGCTTTTCAATAACATAATTTACATTCAAAACCATGTTATAAGATAGAAAACATTTGATGTTCCGGATAGAAAGAGAACTTCAAACGTTATGATATTCCTAGTGGGAGACATACTTTTACCTCTAGACACAAACATTATTTGCTTATTAAGCTTAACTATGGCTCAGCACTTTATAGTACTAATATCTGATAATCTTTTGTTTCTAAACTTAAAGGTCCGTGTGAAAAAATCCATGACGAGAACCTCCGAAAGCAGTGAGTTTTTTGGTTTATACACTATGCCAAGCACAGTTGTGCCAGCATTGTTACTTCACGTGTGTTGTTTTAGTGGTTATTGTGTAAAGTCACATTTACACTGTCTTTTCAGGTATGAGAAGAGTTCTCGTTATATGAAAGTTGGCTATGAACGGGAGTTCTTGAGGTACTTGCAGAGCTTGCTTGCTGAGGTGGAACGGAGGATTCGGAGGGGCCATGCTCGCTTGGCATTATCTCAGAGTCAGCAAGCATCAGGGGTAAGTTGTGGCATGTCTTTTAGGTGTAGAGGAAGGAAGAAAGATGACTAAAGCCCCATACACACGGGGGGGTATATCGCTCAGTGTCCCTTTTGCTTTAACGACCAGTGATGGTCGCTGATGAAAAATAAACTGCCGTGGGGAGCCCGTCAGTGGAAATCAGCTGGTCGCAGGAGCATGTTCCTGCGACCAGTGATCACAAGGGGGGAGTAAATGAGAGCGCGCACCCGGCGATACATCGCCGGTGCACACTCCCATCACGGGCAATATGGTCGCTCAGATATTAGACAAAATCGCCCCGTGTGTACACAGCCTAAGATGTTTCTAGGATGGTCAGTGCATGCCATAAGGATTTTTTTACACCCGTTGCCATATTCTTTAGTTTTTAACCATCATTGGAAATAAGTAGTGAATAATGCATAGGAGAGAGCGAGAATTAATTCTCTATCTCTATATGTGTTATGTATAATTAGGGTCACTCCTGTTCCTTTGCAATTCTTTACTTTAACATAGTAAGGCATTCTCATGTTTATTTTATAGTGTGTAGTCTACCGATTACAATCATGTTATGCAGGGAATGATTAGGTTTATAATGATTCATGTTAAGTCTATGTCCAAATGAATTTCCATCTCCATTTATAAACACATACTGATCAGAAGCCGATTAATCTGCTATTGTTTTATAGTATGGGAGCACCTGAAGGAAACCCACATGGGGAGGATACTTTATTTTATGTAGTTCTTTGGTCACTTAGGACATGGTTTAATGTGTGTTGCTGGATTGTGATCCGATTCCTTTAAATCGTTTCTTAACAATTAAATGAGTAATGATTGTTCTTTTTCATAGTCTGTTGGACCAGCTGGAAAGAATGAGGAGAAAATCCAAGTGTTGACAGATAAAGTTGAAGTACTGTTGCAGCAGGTAAGATGAACAGTCATTATTGGCTAAAAAAAACAACCCTCCACAACTTGTAGCTACATTCATGTTATACTGTGAAGAGATTTTTAATACCTGTTGTATGAGCAGATAGAAGAGCTGGGTTCAGAAGGAAAAGTGGAGGAGGCACAAGGGATGATGAAACTTGTTGAACAGTTAAAAGAAGAGCGAGAACTTCTCAAATCTTCAACATCGGTGAGTTAAGAAAGCGTCCCTCAGGGGCTCTTGGGCATTGTCTGTTTACATATGAACTGCTGAGAATGTTCTGGAATACAGAAGAGAACAGGATTTTTAAATGTATTTTGTATTTAGTTTCTTATATAGCGCAGCAGATTCCGTTGCGCTTTACAATAGTAATAGATCTGTAAACTAAAAAAACAGTTGCTCTATATATGGTTTACATCTATATATTTTCATGAGAAGTAAATGTAGTGTTTTAGCTTAAAAATCTGTATAAATCTTTTGTCATCAATGGGGCTCTGGGGAGTCATTTACGAGTAGAACAGACGCAAAATCTTAGTCTAGTCCTCAGTCCATTAGTCTTCTGAATGTTTGTGCTTCATTGATTTGTGCTTTGCATTACAGACCATTGAAAGCTTTGCAGCTCAGGAGAAGCAGATGGAAGTGTGTGAAGTTTGTGGTGCCTTTTTAATTGTTGGAGATGCTCAGTCCCGAGTAGATGATCATCTTATGGGTAAACAACACATGGGCTATGCCAAAATAAAGAATACGGTGGAAGAATTAAAGGTATGTCTATGGAATAAAAGTAAGACATTGCAAATATATCTGCATCTGTTTTGTTTAAAAAAAAAAATAAAAAAAAATTTCACCTGTATCCGTGCCAGCTATAGAGTGACTGGCAGATCTTATTTTTGGTAGGTAATGCAGATATGTTGTGACCATTTTCAGGTCATGCCTCTAAGTGTAACTGCAATCTCCTATGTGTAAAACGTAGTGCCAGTGTCACATCTCCCGCTGTAATTTTGCAAAACCCTGGAGGTACGGTTGCGTTGGAGAATGCAGTTGCTAAACATGTTGAAATTGAGTAGGTGCGCAGCTGCTACACTTACGATGCCTCGAGTGCAGTCAGTAAAAATTTATACTGCTCCGTCTTAGACAAACCATATATTTTCTTTAAAACTTTCACTCAGGAGCCTAATCCACACAGCAAAAAAGGACAAATATACTGCACAGCTAAACATTACTCATATCCCTGTCCTCCTGTTGTCCTTATTTTGTTGCCCTGTTTTGCATACTGTTTTTTTTATTTTTTTATTAATTAATGTTTTTTAAAAAAGTTTTTCCCTAGTGCTTTGCTTTTTTTTAAAATGTAAAAAATCCTCCATTTTCTACTCCCAATGTTTTATTCAGAGCAATTGGATAACCCCTTAGAATACCGATGTAACAACATTCTCAGTTGGAGGTTACGAATAAATACATAAACTGTATAGCGCAACATATATAGCTGCGCTATATAAGAAATGAATATTGTCCAGGCAAATGGCCATCGTCGATGGTCATAAAAAGCGCTGATTTAGGAAGGAAAAAAAATTGTGCTTTCTGGTCTTTATTTAGGTAATACTTCCTGCACATTTTATTTAGGTGCCATTGATTTGATCTTGAAATGTTTTTTTTTTTATTATTATTTTTTAAACAGGAAAAAATGAGGAAAAAAACTGACGAACCTGAGCGCGATGATAGGTTAAAAAAAGAGAAAGAGGAAAAAGAACGTGAGAAAGAGAAGGAACGTGAGAAAGAAGAAAAAGAGAAAAAACGGCGCAAAGAGGAGGAAGAGCAGCAGCAACAACAGCAGCTGCAGCGGGAGAAAGAAAGGAACAGAGAAAAGGAGAAGCGTAAAAGAAGTCGTTCACGTAGCCAAAACTCCACTAGACCATCAGACAGGCGTGGCAGCCGGTCACGGGACCACAAGAGATCACGGAGCCGAGACAAGAGAAGAAGCAGGTGTGTTATTGGTTATCAGTATTTTTGAGTAGGTTGCAACACTTACAACAGTGAAACTTAACAGCTGATTACTTATAAGCTTGAGTCAGCTTTAATGCTGCCATTTTGTGGGTAGTACTGGTTGCATATCATGTGTATTACTGAGTTCGGGACCTCTCATCATAGTAGCTGGAACATATCCAAAACCGTTAACACTTCACTTATATGGTAAATAAAGCTGGAACTTTCTAGGTTTCTTTGCTGCTTCCTATAAATAGCGTAGAAGATATTTTTCATAGATGTGGTGACATTAGGCGGTAAATTTACTAACACAGGTGTTCTATTTCACATGATATGTCTCTATGGACAACCAATTAGATACTTTATCCATCTAGAACAGGCATTCTCAACCACGGTCCTCAAGGCACACCAACAGTGCAGGTTTTAGTGATATCCAGGCTTTAGCACAGGTGGTTTAAGCAGAATCCCTCAGATACTAATTAAGTCACCTGTGCTTAAGCCTGCATATCACTAAAACCTGCTCCGTTATGGTGTGTACACACGGGTACAATCAGCATGAGATTTTGACTATATAGTCAAAAGCTCATGCAGATCGTATGCAGTTTGTACAGGGTTTTTACCTTGCTATCCCGATGCGTGCTCCCGTGACAGCACAAATCGAAACTCAGACAGGGCTGCGGTGACTATATAGTGCAGATTGTATGAATTGTATGTAATAAGTACATAGTTAGCAAAGATTGCATAGCACTCGACTCTTATGTCAAATAGCAAGGGAATCTCACCGTGTGTACACAGCATTAAGGTCCATACACACTGGCGACTATGCCCAGCGTGTATGGACAGATGGACAGCGATGATGTCAATCACAGCTGCTGGGAAAGCCGCTCAGTACATACACACTGAGCGGCTTTCCCACTGCCGGGCAGGGTGAAGGATGGTGTTGCATAGCACAGAGCTATGCAAAGCCGTCCTCAACGCCGCTCATCTGCTGGTAATACCAGCAGATGAGTGGCTTTCCCGGCAATGATGTGGGAGCACGCAGCAGTGCTCATCGCTGGGCATACACACTGGGCGGCTTTGAGCTGAAAGCCGCTCAAACAGGCTGTTTTGAGCGTCTTTCAGCTCAGTCGCCCAGTCTGTATGGGCCTTTAGTGTGCTTTGAGGACAGTGGTTGGGAATGCCTGATCTAGAAGATGCTAAATAAGTAGTCTGATTTGGTTGCCCATAGCAACCTGCCATATAAAATAGGACTCCCATCATAGTAAATTTATCCCTTGATAGCCTCAGTTAGAGGTTCCTGAGAGCATTTTTTAGATTTGTGTAAGTAAAGGGACCCATGCGAATTGTATTGTGCAGTGATATTTGAACATGTTGGAGGCATCAAAGCCTCTTGTGTTCTTATAAATCTATGTTATGTGTATCAGGCATAATATGTTGAAGTGTTACTTCTAATTTATAGTCTCCAGTGATACATTGTGTTTAATGTTATGTATCATTAAAACAGAATAAACCCTAGTGCAAACTTTAGACTTCAACATATAATGTACAAGTGTTAAGGGGTGTTCACACGGGGTGATTCTAATAAAGGATATTGACTACATTGTCGGAATTGCTAAGCAGTTCTGCCCGAATCACCCAGCGGGTTATAGCGATACAGTGGGCCCGCACATTGCTATCGCCCATCTTTAGTCAGTGCAGGAAAGCATATTATTGCTACACTGACATTTGGCCGCAGCTCCCGGGGCTGGCAGGATGTAGTTAGTTAGCCATCTCCCTGATTTTTTTGATACACCTGATGCTCAGCCAAATCCAGTGTGTACATGGCTTTAGCTCAAGCAGTCACAAGCTTCAACCCCATGGTGCAGTGTCCACCAGCCTGATTCAGAGAACCGCATTCAATGGGAAGTAACCCAAAATACATTTAAACCTCGCTCAGTAGATAAATATGCAATGTAGCTATATTGAGTACAGTTACACTGTGGGGATCTGCACAACTTCCTTAGCTTGGCGCTAGTTTATGATGTAGATTTGGTATCCAAAACTATACTTTGAATAAATAATGTTAAAGGTTCATAAGTGGAAATGAAGCCGGACATGCGAAATGCTTCTCGCACACAGGACACATTAAAGTGGTCCTGATTTGTGCTATAGAATTGATGCCCATATAGACAACTCATTCCACAGCTTCCTTAGCTCTTAGAGACAATAAAACACCATTTCAGCAATATTATTATAAGTATTAGTAGTATTATTATTATTTTGTAGCATTGAAAGGTGAGTAGAAGGACCTCTTCTCCACTAAACTGATTTAAATTCAGCTCAGTTGTTGGTGTTGTTGGTTTTGGTGTCCCTTCAGTCCAGCAGCTGATTCAATTCTCAGTATACGGCTGCATCTATAGAGTTAGCAATCTGTGGCTACCTGCAGAAACTTGTGAATATAGTAGCTGTCTGCAATACTTTCCAACTGACTGCCAATACACAGACATGCGAAAAACAGTATCTGTTAAAGTACATAGTACAAAGTTTTACATAGGTTCTCAAACTCTGTCCCCTGGAACCACACATTTCATGTTTTCCAGGTCTCCAATTCACAAGTGAAATCTGCTCCACCTGTCATTTATTTATTTTTAACGTGTCAGTGCGGAATAACTAAGCCTGTGCACCTGCTGGGTGACCTAGAAAATATGCACTGTAATAAGTACTCAATGAAACTACAAAAAAAACTGTATTTTACTACTTAATCATAGGTGTGTGTGTACATAGAATATATTTATATCAAGGGGCATTTTTGGTCTATATCCAATATAAAGTAAGCTGTGTAGAGTTGGCCAGTTGTCTGTCTTCCTCCTAGAAATCATTAGAAGCACAACAAATGTTCTCTGGGGTAATTGTAAATTACCTACTTGTCCCCAAATCTATTTAAATCACATTTCATTATTTCTATCCATATCTCAAATTACAGATTTAATTTAATTACATTTAATGCAGATTGTTGTGAAGTGGTGGGATCCCCATTAGGACACCCTTATCTGCTGTATAAGCTTCAAGGGAGTTTGGTCTGTATGATGGACACTTTGTCACTCTTTCTTAGAAAGACCTGGATTTAATGATTCTATTTTTGGATAGTTACACTACAAACGCTTTTTTTTTTTCACACCAAATCTACAAGATCTACAAATGTGCCCCTAACTTTCTGTCCCTAATGAAACAAAAATGTGCAGTCATGGTATTTAGTGTTAATTCTAGCACCCGCTATCTTTGAAAACCCATGCAGTTTCTCTTCCCTGCCTGGGGTGTCGCTGTCTGCTGTGGTGTTTCTAGCACAGGTCTGGTTTGCATATCAGTGCTGGTATACAGACCACACTGTGCTAGAAGCACTACAGCAGACAATGACACCCCAGGCAGGGAAGAGGAACTGCATGGGTTTTCAAGGATAGCGGGTGCTAGAATGAACACTAGTATTCATTTTAATCAACCTTGGTTATTACAATTCTTACTAATCCACCTGCAGGAGCAGAGACAGACAACGAAGCCGCAGTCACAATCGCACAGATCGGAAGCATCGATCACGCAGCAGAGACAAGCGAAGGTCTAAGAGCAGAGAACGAAAATCCTACAAACACAGAAGCCGAAGCCGAGAGCGAGACCGTGAGAGGAGATCAAAGGAAAAAGGTTTGTTTTGTGTGATGCGCCCTTCTTCTTTTTTTTTTTTTTTTTTTTTTGGTACTTTAAAATTGCATTTTTGACATTTAGTGGACAATTTTAGTTCAAGCTGAAGCTAATGGCACTGGTAATCTTGTCTTTGAGCTAATCATTGCTGAAATAGAAACTAATTTTGGATAGAATTTACAGATTATCATGAAATGATAACCATTTCTGAAATGTTTTACTGTGGAAGGTAGATGTGTATAAACTAGTAAGCCCACTCAAAGAAAATGCTTTGACAGCTAGTCTGCTACCTTGTGATTGTCAGAGTTTGTTTATGTGTGTGAGATGCAGTTTCACTCGCTGCTAACAGGTGGCAGTGTTTCGGAGACACACGGGCACTAGACACTACTCTCCAAACCTGTTTCTTCATAGAGACTTCATCAGTGGGTGACTGGACTGCACCCGCTACATTACGTGCTGAAAGAGGAGGTTCCTAGCTTCCTTGTCCATTGCGCACTTGACAGTGTTATTGCTTGTGGTGCTGTGGGTTCTGGCAGAACGTCCTTTATTATGGTTAGCCAGATCTCTGGAAATTGTCTTGTTGCTTACACTTCTTTCAGATCGCAAAATGCAGGGTTGCACCGGGACTTTGAGATGGTTCAGCCGTGCGAACCTGCATGTTGCGCACTCTGTCCCTCTCAGGGACCCGGCAATATTGGATGGGGCTGAGCGTCATCGGGGCGGGGGAGGAGGCAGCGCTTGGAGCTGGCGCTGCTCCAAGCATTGCCTCTTTCATCAGTGTGAATGGGAACAGTCGCTTCACACTGCACAGCAACCCAGCAACAAACCAGTAAGAACCCTTTTTTCACCAGTTCGTAATGCTAGGTTGCTGGACCTGGTAAGCCCTGTCAGATCGCACCTATTACCAGGTGGAACCAGCATGGACACTAGAAGTGGGATCTCAAAGGTGTATTGGTTGTTACGGATTCAAGGGAAATTCCACCATTCTGTCCTGTTTCTTAACTTTGAAAGTAATGTACCTCATACCATGCACATTCCTGGATTGATATGTAATGTGTTTGCATTTATTCGCTCACTGCTAACAAAATGGCTTGCTAGATGGAGTTAAGAGTTTGAGAAGAGGATCAGTGTAGGCTGCTTGATTAGAGGTATGAGTGTGAAAAGCATTGCACATTTTAGAAAGGTTCCCAAAACCATGGTCTCTTATCACTTATGTGTGGAAGATCGCTCATTGTTTGAATGCCCTGCCCTGAAAGACCTCTGGAAATGCACTATTGCACATCAGCTCCACTAATGTGCTGGTTTTTACACTTCCTAGGGATGCCCATACATGTGGATACTATGGATGAGCAGCTGCTCCTTAACATTTAATCTCAAAGAAGAATGCAGTCACAGGGGTTACAGTGGTGTAAAAAGCGCCAAAACTGCACAGTGGAACAATAACGAGTGTTACGCAGTGACGAATTGCAATTTTCAGATCATATGCTAGTGTACAGTAAAGCATGGTGGCGTTATGCTGTGCACCTGTTCCAACTGGTTTGGCATAAGTACACTAGTTGTAATTCGTGCTCACAAAAAATAAAAAAAAGTATAGATTCTCTTTAGCTCTGTGTTCCTTACCCTTTTGCAGTCTGGCTTAAATGTTTAAATTGTAATTTATTTTTTAAATGGTCTGCATTGAACGATGTTAATATTCTTTCTTTCTTTTTTTTTTTTTAAGTGGCTCACCATTGGATCTGCTGCTAGCACTAGGGCGGTTGAGCCGGCACCATCCTCCCTGCTACAATCCGACTTTATTTTAAGTCCGATTGAGATGGTCAGAAACGGGGCCAAAACCTGTTTGATTTGGCCCCATTTCAGACAAAAGTCGGCAGAGCTTATTTAATAGATCAAACCCCTTACAATCTATTCTAGTCGGAAACTGCTTTCTTTCCGACAGCAATTGAATATACCCATTTAATGAGAATAAAAATGTAATCCTTTTTGTTATAATAGAACAATGCTATAATGTAATGTTTCTTTTTAACATTAACAATACAAAGTTATTGGGCTTTGATATGATTTATTTGGGTACTCTTTACCTAGAACGGCGCCCACGATTGAAATCGCGGGTAAAATCGCGGGCATCGCGGGTAAATCGCGGGTAAATCGCGGGTACATGAAAATCGGGTACCCGCGATTACCGCGATTTTCCCATAGAGAACAATGTTAAAAAGCCTGATTGACCGCGATTTTAGCGTTAAATGCCTCAATGCCCGCGATTTTCCCATAGGAATCAATGTTAAATGGGCTACAGAGCCCAAATTGCCCCAATTAACCCTTAAATGTCCCCCCAAATTTTTAACGCCACCCCACGATCCACGCCAACCCGAAGCGTGGCGAGCGCAGCGAGCCCGCGAGGGGCGGCGGTACGCGTCCTACGACCTTTTCATGCCCTACTATCCACGTCGGCGTGGAGTTGAGAATAGAATAGTGTGGCGAGCGCAGCGAGCCACCGAGCCCGAAGCGTGGCGAGCGCAGCGAGCCCCGCGAGGGGACGCGGATACCTTCACAGTTATACGCGTCCCCTCGCGGGCTTCACAGGTGTCCGCGTGGCCACGGACACCTGTGAAGCCCGCGAGGGGACGCGCTTACCTGTGAAGGTATCCGCGTCCCCTCGCGGGGCTCGCTGCGCTCGCCACGCTTCGGGCTCGGTGGCTCGCTGCGCTCGCCACACTATTCTATTCTCAACTCCACGCCGACGTGGATAGTAGGGCATGAAAAGGTCGTAGGACGCGTACCGCCGCCCCTCGCGGGCTCGCTGCGCTCGCCACGCTTCGGGTTGGCGTGGATCGTGGGGTGGCGTTAAAAATTTGGGGGGACATTTAAGGGTTAATGGGCTCTGTGGCCCATTTAACATTGATTTCTATGGCCAAATCGGGTGGATTGAGGCATTTAACACTAAAATCGGGTCCATCGCGGCTTTTAACATTGCTTCCTATGGGAAATCGGGAGCATCGCGTCGCGGGCATCGCGGGTACATTTATGGCCGGCCGCGACGCGACCGACGCGATTTTTCAGGTTTAACATGGTTTTCAATGGGAAAATCGCGGGCATCGCGTCGGTCGCGTCGCGGGCAGGCATAAATGTACCCGCGATGCCCGCGACGGGCGCCGTTCTAGGTAAAGAGTACCTTTATTTGAAATCTTTCAATAAAACTAATTTTAGACTAAACTTAATACCTTCCTTATTGATCAGTTATTGGCTGTATAAAACAAAATGTTGTCAACTTGACTTTGAATAAATCTGTGTGATAGGTCTAATAAGTAATAACGGTTACAATTCTCTTTCCTCATAGAAAAGAGGAGTTCTGATGACAGAAAAAGTAGCAAGTCCAGCAGTCGCGATGTACAGAGTGAATCTCGCAAATCTGATCCCAAGGAACTTTCTTCTCCGACCTCAGTGAATGGGGCCAATGAAGGCATAAAATCTGAAGGTGACACTCAGTCCAATTAAAACTGATCTGATTCTGATCAGTCAGAGGTAAGTGTTTAGTGCCTCACTTTCTATAGCTCTTATGTTTTGCTAGAATGTAACGGTGCAGCGTAAGTATGCACAGATGAAGAGTGCTTTAGAAGACAGGAAACCGCTTGCCATGAAAGGAAAGCTGTAGCCCTGCAAAATATGTGGAGGTATATTTTCTCTATTCGTAGTGACCCACGCCCATCCAACCTTCTCTTACCTTTCTGTCACCAAAACGCGCTCTCTTCAAACATAAGCCATTGCAACGTCTCTTTCTTACTTGTTTTATTACAAAATGTTGTATTTTAATATGCTTAATGATTTTGTTTTAACATACACAACACATGTATTAGCTTTTAGGTTCGTTGGCAGCACCGTTCATTATAAGAGGCGCGTTCATCATTTTTGTTTTTGTTTTTTAAAGGGACTTTGCAACCCAGACTTAAAATTAATTTATTAAACACAAAAATAAACAAAACTACAGCTGTTTCTTTGTGAAAGATGTTTGGAGTCGTATGCCTTATTGCCTTGCATTCTAATGCAGTTTGTTCTGTAACTCGAGAACCTATAGCATTGGATTGATGGAAGTGTAGGGTTTATGAATAATTGCACCTGTCTGCATACCTCACTCAGCGTTGGTGTTGTAAGCGGGCCCCTGAAAATGCCAAATTAAAAATCAAGGATCAGTCATACTAATCAGGTACTCTTGCCAGGTACTCCTTTCTATACCAAAATCCATGTTTGAATAATGTTACCTGTACTAGCATAAGCTTACTTTTTGTGTATTTGTTTTATTGTCTTTGTCTATCAAGCAAAAGCACAAGCTGTCTTTTATTCTTTATTTTTTTATATTGTAGTTTTTTTTTTTTTATATATATACTTTTTATGTTAGGCTTGTTACCACTATTAACAGTTTGGAAAATTTATTTTAACTGTGTCTAGGGATGCAGTGATGCACAATCATTAAAACCTTTATTTTTTATATGCAAATCTATGCTTGATATAAATGGCCAGGTTACATTCAGTGCAAGCTTTTACAGAGGTTATGGGTTTCCATTTTTCCTACCTAGTAGGAGAATTTTTAATGGCCGTATTATTGTAGTCCAATATACTGGCAGTAACGGAAAAAGCAGAGATTCGAGAGCAGCACCTTTTTCACGAATCCCCTTTTTCTGTTTGAGTGAAAGTAACTTTGGTTCCTCTTGCATGAAGGCACTACAGAATGGGGTCAAATCTTAGGCAGGTTATGAGTTTGCTTTGATTTTAGATTTTAAACATTGGCAAGTAATTTATTTTTTTGAAAGATTTGCAAGTAATTTTGTGTTTCTTTTGTTTTATTTTTCTTCAAATTTTATCCGATAGAACTGCGGAAAGAAGATCAAGAGCTCCACAAGATGTCTTAATTGAAGATCTACTTTATATGAGGTGACAGAAACCTGTAATGAGAATTAAAAACTCAGTAAGAGTTGGTTCCTAACTATTAAGTTGAGAACTGATGTAATTCTCTAGAAATTCTTTAGTCCAGTTACTCTAATGAAATGTTAGCCCTGGTTATTAAGCCAGGAGACACAGAAATATATTTAAAACATGCAAGCGAATACTAGACATGTGGCTTGCATATTTAAGTTAAAGAAAATACTAAAAAATAAAAAAAAAAAAGTTCGGACTCAAAAACACAAAATAATTACCTTTTGTGAACCACGTTATTTTTTTTACTTTTAATTTTTTTTTTTATAAGTAAAATTTAGAATATCTATAAATAAACGCATCTTCTAATTTCTGTTGTATATGTGCTTTGTTGTTATTTGGCTTGGTATTACTTGCTTTTTCAAATAAACTTGTTACTGTTTACTGTTGGCTTTGTCATTTCTTTAAAATAAGTTTTAATATTTTCTTGGTCCTATATTGGACAACTACTTTTTTGAATAGAATGTACTGTGTACAATATTTTTGAGCTTCCATGAAGCACAACATAGACAGTCTGTATTTGAGTCAAGTGTAGACTGGTGTGTGTAAAGGCCCCCATACACTATGCGATTTTGGGACGATTTCATCCGATTTCGTCACTTTGTGCCGATAATCGGGTGAAATCGGCCCAAAATCGTAGGTGTGTGATATCTGATCCGATGCGCGGTCTCGTGCGCATCGGACCGGATCAGGGAGGTCGGACGGTCTGTACATACGATCACGTCCGACCTCCCTGTATGCATATGCCTGCCACCTGACAGGCATATGCATGCAGACACCGGGGCAGCGGGTCCCTGAGCACCGGCGAGTGCTGCTGACTGACCTGGCCGGGCGGCGGCGGGTGCGGTGAGCGCTGCTGACCTGGCCGGGCAGTGTACTTACACAAAGCAGCAGCAGGGACGGGCAGCGCAGTGGCGGCTATTATATTTTTAAAATACTTGTCAAATGACCGGCCGCTCTCTGATTGGCCGGAGAGCTCAGTATTTTAAAAATATAATAGCCGCCACTGCGCTGCCCGTCCCCGCTGCTGCTATGTGTAAGTACACTGCCCGGCCAGGTCAGCAGCGCTCACCGCCGCTGCCCACCACCACCACCGCCGCTGCCCGCCCCCACTACTCCTCACCGCCCTGCAGCTCCCCGGGTTTTTTTTTACATGGGATAAATCGCATGCGATTTATCCCATGTAAAAAAATGGCACATCAAGTGCCAAATTGTATGTGAGCCTCCCGGGGAGCTGCCGGGCGGCTCGCAGGTAAATTGGGTCCGACTTGTCCCTAGGACAAGTCGGCCTAATGTATGGGGGCCTTTACTGTTTCAGCACCTGAATGAAGTGGCTCTGCAGCTAATCCATTTGTGGTGGGGAATTTGGAATTTTATTTGGATACCTTCTGTCCACAACCCTTACATTGTTAAAATGTTTTAATAGTTACATGACTATTCTGTTCAATAGAGCTTTCCCGGTACTGTTTACCTAGCACGGCGCCCATCACGTTGATCGCATGTACATCGCTTGCCATTATAATGGCATGCGATGCCTGCGATTTTACATAGGGAACAATGTTAAATTCCCTTCCAATCAACCAGATCAACCCAATGGACACTATTTTACATAGGGAACAATGTCAAATAGCCCCCAGACCACAAATTGAATTGCATAACCACCCTGAAGTATGAAATCCCCCCCCCCCCCCCCCCCCCCATTGTTAACGTCATCCCGAAGTGCTGCGAGCCCGCGAGGGGCGGTGGTACCCGTCCTCCGACCTTTTCATACCCCCACTATCCACGTCGGCGTGGAGTTAAGAATAGAAAGTGTGGTGAGCGCAGCGAGCCACCGAGCCCGAAGCGTGGCGAGCGGACGCGGATACTTTCACAGGTATCCGCGTCCCCTCGCGGGCTTCACAGGTATCCGCGGGGCTCGCCACGCTTCGGGCTCGGTGGCTCGCTGCACTCACCACACTTTCTATTCTCAACTCCACGCCGACGTGGATAGTGGGGATATGGAAAGGTCGGAGGACGCGTACCGCCGCCGCTCGCAGCGCTCGCCACGCTTTGGGATGACGTTGACCGCGGGGTGACGTTAACAATGGGGGGGGGGGGGGCATTCCACTCTTCAGGGTGGTTATTCAATTTGTGGTCTGGGGGCTATTTAAAATTGATCCCTATGTAAAATCGGGTCCATTGGGTTGATCTGGTTGATTGGAAGGGAATTTAACATTACAAACACATAAGATGCCTGCGATTTGCGGCAAGATACCCGCGATATAGATCGTGGGCGCCGTTCTAGGTAAACAGTACCGCTTTCCCTTAACCATTACTAAACATATTGCCCCTTTTGCCTCCCAATACCTTCCTAATTACCCATGACCTGATTTATGTTTATCTGCACTTGGATGTATAAAACCTATTTCTCTGATTGCAGTGAGTAGGTACATTTGTGTTTTAGCTGTCCAGGCTAATTTTGATTATTGAAGAAATACTGAAATTCTAAACCTAGCTCATTTTCTAAGCTCTTTCTCCTAAGGACAAGTCGGACCAGTTTGCCCTTGAAAAACCCCCGGCAGCCAAATTATTCGCAATATGCTCGGTGTATGGGCACCTTTTGCACCATAATCCTGCAGTCCTTTCATTCCCCCTATCCAAAATTGCTGTTTCTATGGACAATTTTCTAAGAAGTCGCGTGATAGTTAAAGGGTTTTTGTTAATCCAGTTAACCTATAGAAAGTATGTGGTACTGCTTACAAAATAGGGTTGGCTTTTTAGTCTCTATGATCTGCTTATTCTGCATGTACTGTTTAAACTATACTTTTTGTCCACTTGGGGGCTCAGGATAACCCTTAGTGCAGTGGTTCTCCCCCCCCCCCCCCCCCCCCCCCCCATTGTTAACGTCATCCCGAAGTGCTGCGAGCCCGCGAGGGGCGGTGGTACCCGTCCTCCGACCTTTTCATACCCCCACTATCCACGTCGGCGTGGAGTTAAGAATAGAAAGTGTGGTGAGCGCAGCGAGCCACCGAGCCCGAAGCGTGGCGAGCGGACGCGGATACTTTCACAGGTATCCGCGTCCCCTCGCGGGCTTCACAGGTATCCGCGGGGCTCGCCACGCTTCGGGCTCGGTGGCTCGCTGCACTCACCACACTTTCTATTCTCAACTCCACGCCGACGTGGATAGTGGGGATATGGAAAGGTCGGAGGACGCGTACCGCCGCCGCTCGCAGCGCTCGCCACGCTTTGGGATGACGTTGACCGCGGGGTGACGTTAACAATGGGGGGGGGGGGGGGGGCATTCCACTCTTCAGGGTGGTTATTCAATTTGTGGTCCTGGGGCTATTTAAAATTGATCCCTATGTAAAATCGGGTCCATTGGGTTGATCTGGTTGATTGGAAGGGAATTTAACATTACAAACACATAAGATGCCTGCGATTTGCGGCAAGATACCCGCGATATAGATCGTGGGCGCCGTTCTAGGTAAACAGTACCGCTTTCCCTTAACCATTACTAAACATATTGCCCCTTTTGCCTCCCAATACCTTCCTAATTACCCATGACCTGATTTATGTTTATCTGCACTTGGATGTATAAAACCTATTTCTCTGATTGCAGTGAGTAGGTACATTTGTATTTTAGCTGTCCAGGCTAATTTTGATTATTGAAGAAATACTGAAATTCTAAACCTAGCTCATTTTCTAAGCTCTTTCTCCTAAGGACAAGTCGGACCAGTTTGCCCTTGAAAAACCCCCGGCAGCCAAATTATTCGCAATATGCTCGGTGTATGGGCACCTTTTGCACCATAATCCTGCAGTCCTTTCATTCCCCCTATCCAAAATTGCTGTTTCTATGGACAATTTTCTAAGAAGTCGCGTGATAGTTAAAGGGTTTTTGTTAATCCAGTTAACCTATAGAAAGTATGTGGTACTGCTTACAAAATAGGGTTGGCTTTTTAGTCTCTATGATCTGCTTATTCTGCATGTACTGTTTAAACTATACTTTTTGTCCACTTGGGGGCTCAGGATAACCCTTAGTGCAGTGGTTCCAAAACTTTTTTTTTTTGGAGTTACGGCACCCTAGAGCAGTGATGGCTAACCTTGACACTCCCAGCTGTTGTTGAACTACACCTCACAGCAGGCCCTGCTACAGGTTTACTATTTGGCCATGATAAAACTGATGCAGGGTATGCTGGGATATGTAGTTCAACAACAGCTGGAGTATCAAGGTTAGCCATCACTGCCCGAGTATCACGATTTTTATTTTATTTTTTCATGGCACCCCTAGGCCAAAAATTTATAGGAAAAAAATCTAAAATGAACTCGATTGTGTGTTTGTCATCCTTGGAATCAGCTATGTGGTTGCTTCTGGTTGTACACATATACTAAGATTGGCAGCCACCAGTACTGATTTATTGTTTCGGCACTAGGCACACAGTCTGGGAACCACTTCCTTAGTGGGTATAGGCTTAGCTGGCAGGCACCAAAAAAGTTAAATAAAAACTCCCACATTGCCTGGGGAGCCAGGGCAGTATAGGGGACTGAGAGGACAGTTTTTTTCTTTTTGTGCCAAGGCAGAGTTTTTCAGGGTTTTTTTTTATTTATTTTTTATTTATTTATTTTATTGGTATGGGCAGAGGACAGGTCGTCCGGTGTGACCGAGCCAGCAACTCTAGTCTGGACGGCAGCACTAGCTCCTGCCTAGTGACTTCTGTTGCAGATCTTAGCCACAGAACACTAACTGTTTGGCCACCCGGAAGGTGCAGCCGTTGCAAAGGGGTGGTAGGCGTATGCCTGGATTCTCTAAAATGGCTCTCTGGTTAGCGTCGCTTCCCAGTGGGAGGCCTTATCTTCCTCAGAGGTAGATGCACTAGTTAGCAATGTGCGAGCTGTGTTCAGTATTAAGGAGGAAGTCAAGCCCGCGCTTTAAAGGCCATTTTTTAAAAAGTAGAAATGGGAATCCACAATTTCCTTCATCTTCTTAATTAGAGAACATGTTGGAACAGGAGTGGGCTAAACCTGCTAAAAGGTTTCAACTGTCCAAAAAGCTGTCTGTGGGAAAACCTCCACCACTAGTTGCACGCGTCTGGTACTCTTCAGTGTTGCCTATACCAGATACATCTTCATTGAGGGACCCCACAGATTCTCAAGGAGATACAGTTGCTTAGACCAGCACTGACATTAGCATGGGTTAATAAGGACTCTATCCCTGGCTGTAGCAACTTCAGAACGGCCTCTCCATCCACTAGTAGGTAAGATTTGTTTCTTATTGTTAATATTATGCAGAGAGCCAGTACCTATCTAGGGCAAGCGGCCATCGATACGGCAGGCTTCTAGTGCCTTTGGTTGCGGTCTTAGAGGGTGGAGGCCACTTCAAAGAAAGCGTTACAGGCCCTTCCGTATCAGAATCCGCTTTATTGGCCAGGTATACTAGTGTATACTAGGATTTTGATTTGGATTGCTGTGCAACAGGTAAACAATGACCGAACAGTATGCAGCGATTATACTTTTTGCTCAGGAATTCGACAAACTTTATTACAGGTCGAGTATTCCTTATCCAAATAGTTATCCACATCATTTCCAAAATGTATATTTTTTTTTTTTGCTAAAAACCTACATGTGTAACTGACACTACTGGGGAAATAATATGTAACTGGCACTAAAGATGTGCAAAAAATTATCTCTTGGTATTCAAAGTCAGTGTCTGAGATTGTACACAAACTTTGTTTCATGTTTTAAAACCTTGTTTCATGCACAAATATATTTGTGTGTTTGTACTTATACAACATAAATGCAAGATACCTCATTAAAATATAAGCATTTTCCTAAATAAGGAATAATCTATTATCCAAAATTCTTCTGGTCCCGAGTGTTTTGGTTAAAAGATACTCAACCTATACTTCCGTGGCTACCTCTAAAACTGGCTTTCTTCCTTCTGCAGCTGCTCCTAGGATAAAGTGGTCCTTTTTTCCCCTCAAGGCAGAGCCAAGGGCCAGGCTTCATCAAGGTTCCAGGCCCCTGCCAAAGGAACCAAGCCCTGTGCTAAACAGCCATGGGCTACTAGGTGTCCACCTACAAAGCCAGCTGACAAACCTGAGCATGAAGGGTTGGGGCCCCGGTTAGAACAGTTGTCTCGGAAGGCTATACTCTGCCTTTTTGGCGGCGGCTTCCACAAATGTGTGTTTCCCATGGAGTTTCCGGTTGATCCAGGGAATGCAACTGCTCTGCTTCACTACTAGAATCCAATGTCCTCATCCCAGTTCCACAGGGTCAATTGGGTCAGGGATTCTACACTTCCTTTTTTTCTGATGAAACCAGATGGTTGTTATCAGATGATAATGAACCTCCGTGTGTATCTGCAAATTCCCAAGTTTGGCGCATCTGCGCTCAATATTTTATTTTTCTCTTTCGTTCATCCTGGTGACACAGCTTGACATTGGGATGTAGGAGGGTCTGCAGGAGCCAAGGCACCTAAGCAGACTTTGAGAGCAGGCTCCTCCCTTCTGCAGTGGGATTTGTGCCTCATGTGCATAGTGGGGCTCAAGGCCAGAGGTCTGAGTAGACTGTACCTATGTAGACAACTGCCCTGTGGAAGGATAGGATTGCTATTGCATCCCCGTACACAAACAGGCTTGGAATAGGCAGAGAGAACTTAGAAAAATCTCCTGCCTTTTTTCCTCCCAATCCTTCGGTGACCTCTATTTCATGGAGTTCCTGCTTATTGCAGGATATACAGAACTTGACTCGGTGTGTCCATAAAATGGCTGCATTCAAGGAGCAGTATTCAAGGCTCCTGATATAATGTCCCCACGGCACCCCTTATTTACACCTCCCCTGCAGAATTTAAATTCTCATAATGAGGTGTGTGTCCTGGGGACACCTTAAGGGAAGTGATCTTTTCTGATATTTGATTTTAGCAGCCAAGCAGGCTTTGAATCTCTCAGAGGAGAAAAATAAGTGCCAGTGCAGAGTAATGTAGAGACTGCGCAGGGATATACAGTTACCTTTACCCTCACATGAGGGTATGGTAGCGTCACTTTGGGAAGCCTGATATCTGGTTTCTCATGTCCAAAAGGTGGCCATCCTATACCATAGTGCTACAGAGCACAAAACTTGGGAGAAAAGTCCCCTCTGGTGGAGGAGCCTGTGGCCCGATAGTTTATTCAACTGCCTCATCTGTACAAGGGGGTGCTGTTTTTAAGGACCCCATAGAGAAAAAAGCTTGGAGGCTGTCATACAGCTGGGAAAAGGGGTAGGTTTTTACCTTGCGTCCTATCAAGACATCTGCTTGGATGTTCAAAAGCCATGATACAGTGGGCTTATGCCTGGTGTACTCGACTTCAGCCTCACATAGTAGCTTTTGTGTTGACTGAACTGTTAAAGTGAGCTGCAGAGTACTTTTGTATAGCTGCGAAAAACGCCAATATGGCGTAAGGGCTGCCAGCTCTTTGTTTGATGCTTGGAAAGCTGACACTGAAGCCAAAAAGTCTCTGGAGGTTTTGGCCTTTCAGGGAGCAAGAGCTCTTGCCTTCCTGCCATGTCTAAGCATTCAGTGTTTAGGGGTGCGTCCAATAAGGACACACAGGTAAAGGAAAAATGCCTTCTAATATAGGAAAGGCTCCTAGATCACGTTTTGGGACCTGGACAATGGACCACCCATCCATTGGGAGGTTAATTCCTCAGCAGTATGGGATGGAGACTCCCTGTTTTGGAATCGGGAGGAGAGGTCACCTCCTGCATTATCAGAGTTACGGAATCTATCTCAGGGTACCTTTCTAAAGAGATGTCTCCCAACTCCCCTGCCGTGAGAAGCTCACTTGGGAAAAGCCCTCTAGGGGGCGGCAACGTCTCTTTTCGAGACTGGTTGATGATCCCGGTGCATCAAGGGGAAAGAAAAAGGATTTTATTCTGTTCTTTCTTTAGTACCCAGTCCGGATGGTTCCATCAGACCCATTCTAAGCCTGAAGTCTTTAAACTCACTTCTGTGGATGACCCTTCAGGATGGAATCTCTGAGGCTGGTGCTTGTAAGCACAAAGCCTCGAGGGCTTCTAGCATCAGTGGATGTCCAGGACTCTTATTTACTTGGGCCTGTAGACAGTGGTCATCAACTTTTTTTCTGAGTTTCGAAATAGGAGAAACTCATCTGCAGTGTTAGGCCCTACCTTTGGGGTTAGCCACAGTTACGAGAGTTCTCACAAAAGTGATGGCTGTCATTACAGCAGCTCACAGGCAAAATAAATTGTGATTATTCCTTTATGGGACGACCTCTGGGTCAAGGCCAAATCTGCAGAAATAGTTGCAGGATCATCTGACAATGGTGGCACAGTTTCTCAGAGATAAGGGGTGGAGGTTGATTCTTCATCTCTCTCCCCTCCTGGCTGCCGGGTGCAGATTCTCATTTAACACCCTCTCAGAAATTTCTGTTTGGTGTGCCCTTGGACACACATATTCATTGTGTGTTCATTACGGTGTCCAAGACCATAAAAACTTCACCGGTTCGGGCAGTCGATTCTCCATTCGCCGAATCTAAAAATTTGGCAGGGTTTGAAACTGTTAGGAGGTAGCGTCCTTGGAAACTTGCCTGTAGGTGAGTTTTTTTGTTCTCAAGCCCTTTACGTGGGACATTCTGACCTGTTGGTCAGGGAACCCGAAAACTGTGAAACGGGGAACTCTGTTGCTGTTTCAGGAGACAAGGAGCTCATTGATTTGAGGGACAGATCTGGAGTCTCAGAAAATGGGGCGGTTTCTCCGCTCATGAACAATGCCAGTCTCAAAAAGGAAGGCAATGATTCTGCACCTCAGTCTTCAGGGTCTGTGGTCCAGAGAAAAGAATCCAGATCTATCAAATACATTCAGACAAAGACATGGCTTTGGCTTATTTAAGTCATGAAGGCGGTTTTCGCGGCAGGATGACTATGTGGATAGTCTCGCAAATTTTTCAGGGAAAAGAGGTGAACATGCCAGATTTATCAGGGGTGTTCGTTCCGTGGATCCAGAATGTGGAAGCGGGTGTCCTCATCAGGGCAGTTCTACTGTGAGGAGAGTGAATGTTACACAGAAAGCTTTCAGTAACTAGTGTCTCTTTGGGGGTCTCCCAGACTGAATTGCATACTAACAAAATTGTCAGGTCTCCAGGTTCTACTCTTGGATCACGAATCCGACTGAGGAGACAGAGGTTGCCATGATAGTTCCAGGGTGTTTCACTCTTGCCTAGGCATTTCCCCCATTTTTCTATTATTACTCAGATTCTTAAGTCAAGTGAGGACACAGGCGGTGCAAGTCATACTGGTTTGCTCCAGACTGGCCTTAGAGGTCGGGGTATCTTATACTGAGGTTGAAGATGACCTAAGGGTGTCTTCTTCTTCGCCCAGTCTTAAGTCAAGGATTTTTTCTACTCCTGGTCCTAGATCGTCAAATTTTGACGACCTGACTCTTTAAGACATCTCCTTTTTAAGGAAGAACGGTTTCTCTGTTGCTGTTCAACTCCTACTTTGGGCTCGCAAGCTGTATTGGTAGTTTATTCACCTTTGTGTTTGAATGATTTCTGTCAGGTGGTGTGTACGTCAAAAAGTACACATTTCCAGGTACTAGGTCGCTTGCCATTGGGAGTTTTTCTCGAGTATGGGTTGCAGCAGAGTTTAGTCTGCAGTCCTTAGCGGTATAGCTACCTGCATTATCCTTATGCTTTCAGAATGGAGTGGCTCATGGCCAGAAGTACAGACCTTTTTACAGGGAGTTATAAGAACTCCAGACCCCGTATAGGCAGCCGGGGGTGCCTTGGGACATGTTCTGGTATGGTCGGTTTTTCTAAAACCACAGTGGGAGCCTTTTAAGTTTGGCTGGTCGTAATATTTATTTTTTTTTTTTGAGGAAAATTACCTTTTTGTTAGCCAGGACTTCGCCTAGGCGAGTTTCAGAATTAGGGGCCTTGCCTTGCAAGTCTTAATTTCTGTTTTTTTCATACTAGTAAGACGGTTCTCAGAACCGTATCGAAGTTTTCTACTTAGGTAGTATCAAATTTTCCATTTACACCAGGAGTTTGGTTTCCGGTGTTTGCTCCTCTTGAGGAGGTAGAAAAAGAAATAAATATATTAAAATGGGACATACTTCGTGCTTTGCGCATTTATGTGGACAGGGTGAAGGATGTTTGCAAAAAATGAATGTTTTGCTAGTTCTATATAACGTACATAAGAGAGAGTGGTCTGTTTCCAAGCAGACTTTTCCTTTACGGTTAAGGTCGGTGTTTACCTTTGCTTACACTACGGTGGGCAGACAGTTTTCCATAAGTTTAAGGTCTGTTTCACTTGGATAGTGGCTTTTTTCTTGGGCTGTGCGTCATGGGACCACAGTGGGGAAGTTATGCAGGGCTGCTCCCTGGTCATATGGGTTTGTTTTTTTTGCCTTTACCAAAAAGTCTATAGGTTCATTAGTTTGCGTCGGAGGACGCTTAATGGGCAAGGCAGTGATGAGAACTCTAAGCCTGAGCGTACCCTCCCAAAGAACTGGCTTGTGAACGTCCCAATGTCAAGCTGTGTCACCAGGATGGACAAAAGAGAAAAGGGGATTTTTGTAAGAACTTGTAATCCCTTTCTGAGTCCATCCTGGTGACACAGGGATCCCTCCCTTTATTCTCAGTAAGTATACCGTTCATGCGTTGTCATGTTATGTGCATTGTGCATAATAAAATGTTAAGGCGTTGTACTGAGTTATGGATCCTAGTGTGCTTTAAAAGTTGAACTGAAGCATCATGGGGTGCAGAAGGGAGGAGCCTGCTCTCAAAGAAGTCAGCATAGGTGCCTTGGCGCCTGCGGACCCTCCTGCATCCCAATGTCAAGCTGTGTCACCAGGATGGACTCAGAAAGGGATTTGACCGGTAAATTCTTACAAAAATCCCCTTATTTGAAACTAGGAGATTACATGGCATCGCTGGATATCCACGATGCCTATGTGCATGTCCCAAATGGATCCTACTTCAGTTTGCCTTCAGGGACCAACGTTATCAGTTACGGGCATTACCATTTGGGCTGGCTGTGCAGGTCTTTACCGAGTTCTTGTCGATGGTGGCAGCAGAGTTATGGTGCAAAGATATGAGGCTCGGGATTTTCTGCCAGCCTCTTTTTGTAGTCCGGAAGCCCAAGAGGTCATACCATCCCATTCACAACAAGTTTGTTCGAGTTCCAAATGGAGACATTGCCACAGTCCTGGCCTTGCAGCTGAGGGGGTCTACATGGCGTTCCTGGACATCCAGGTGCGTACCTATATATCCCGATCAGGCCAAAACAACGGTTTCTTGCGGTTTGCACTACAAGACCTTCAATTTCTAGCTCTGCCTTTCAGCATGTCAACCATCCTCGGGTGTTTTACAAAGCTTATGGCCGGGAATGGTTTTGCACCCAGGGTATCCGGATGCTGCCATATCTGGACGATCTGTTGATTCTGGCACAATTTGCAGAAGTTCTCCAGGACCATCTGACCACAGCAATGTCAATCCTGTAAAATCACAGCTAGATCATCAATGGCCCATCAACCACCTGTCTGGTGCACTCAGGCTGCCATGGCAGAGATGACCCGCATTTTCCAGTGAGTGGAGAAGATCCCTGCGCTACACTTTTATTGGGGGCCCACACCCCAGACCCATACCCAGTGTTAGGGACCCCCAGTGACAGAGACGCCTTGACGTACGGCCTGGGGGCTTAACCCTATATCTGCAGATATATGCAACCAAGATCTCTGTATTATCTGTTTATTATATGTATATTTCTCATTCAGTGTGCAATAGGGATACAAACTGTTTTTTTCCTAACCAGATTTACCCCTCCCTGTTGGCACCTGAATGACAGACCTCTGATTGAGCAGCTTACCAATAAAAGTGTTGTGCAGTTGAGAGGCATAGATGGGTCAGCAATAGGAGGGATTGCTGACACCTGAGTGCCATTGGAGAAGCCAGGGGTATCTCCAGGTAAGCTGGCTCTCAGATGTTGTAAGCCATTATCATGTGGCCTTACACTGGGCTATTAGGCCCATAAATTTGTCATTGTGCATGGGATGGGTTTGGGAGTGTGATTCCCCCTTTGTTGGTATGGCTGGTCTGCTCCAGGGTAGCACACCCTAACACTTTATTAACATTTATGTTTTTTCCCTATTGTATGTATTATTTTAATCACACCTTCACCTCCCTACATAGCACTTATGTGCTTCTTATTTAACACCTACTAACTTTCATTTGTGTGCTGCCCTGGAGTAGTCAGCCTGTGTCGGCATGTTGGGGGCCCACACCCCAGACCCATACCCAGTGTTAGGGACCCCCAGTGACAGAGACGCCTTGACGTACGGCCTGGGGGCTTAACCCTATATCTGCAGATATATGCAACCAAGATCTCTGTATTATCTGTTTATTATATGTATATTTCTCATTCAGTGTGCAATAGGGATACAAACTGTTTTTTTCCTAACAAGATCCCTGCGCTCTCAGCTATCTTTATCCCTGGAGTCATCAATTGGAAGGGGACTTCCTGAGTCCACTCTGGATGCTGGCAAATGGGCCCTTCATCCATTTTCCAGATGCTTGTAAGACATAGGGGCAGACCCGAGGTGGACTTGATGGCATCACGCTACAACCAAAAGGTCACCCTATAAGGGTCCAGGTCTAGTGACCCATATAGGAGACCACCCCCCCCTCCCCCCCATGAGTGATCAGCAAGTCGAAGGCGAAATGGGGCACATTGATCCTGGGGGCTCCCAATTGGCCCAGATGGATCTGGTTCTCGGATCTGCGGGCCCTGTCAGTGGCCTCTCCGATCAGTCTACCTCTACATCCAGATATGCTCTCTCAAGGGCCGTGTCTACATCCGGACTTGCAGTATCTGGCATTGACGGAGTGTCTGTTGAGACCTCCCTTTTAGGAGCGAGGGGCTTTTACTCGAGGACTTACCGCTTGGTCAGGATTCTGTCGTTACAGAAGGGCCTGGAGGCCGGATTGTGCTGATCTTCCCTGAAGGTACAGGTTCCAGCTTTGTTCTGTAAGAAGTTGGCATTGTTAACGGATGTCTGCACTTTCATGCAGGGTGTCCTACATATCCAACCTCCCTTTGTTGCCCCGTGGGATCTTTCTCTGGTACTCACGGCTCTTCAAGCCCCACCGTTTGAGGCCTGAAGATTGGTGGACTTTTTGGCTCACCTGTAAGACCATTTTCTTGGTGGCAATTATTTCGACCACGAGGGTGTCTGACCTGTTGGCTCTGTCCTGTAGGTCCCTATTTTTGATCTTCCATTCTGACAGGGCAGTTCTTTTGAACTGTTCCTTCTCACCTCCCCAAGGTGGAGCCCAGGTTTCATGTCAACCAGGTGATTGCGTTCCCTGCTTTTCAGGGGCCGAATGCTTCTCCTGAACAGTCTTCCTTGGATGTGGTCCATGCATTACGCATCTATGTGCTCCGCACTAAGACTCTCCGGACATCGGAGACTCTTTGTGCGCTACTTGTATCAAAAGAGAGGTTGGCCTGCTACTAAGCAGATGATTGCCCGCTGGATTCGCTCTGGCGTCAAGCAGGCATACTTGGACGCCTGCCTCCCAGTTCCTGCGGTGGTCCGGGCTCATTCCACACTGTCGGTGGGTGTGTCTTGGGCTGTGCAACAGCTGGGAAAATTTGCGAAGCGGTGACTTGGTCGTCCACCAATACCTTCTGCGCTTTTACACATTTGATATGTTTGCCTTCCAGGACTTGGCATGAAGTGCCTAATCACCTGTGACCCCTCCCGAGGAACTGCCTGGACAATCAGGTCCGACTTGTCCTTGGGACAAGTTAGACTAATGTATGGGGGCCTTAAGGGTCTGAAGAGATCCACTGTGATATAATGGCCTTCTTGGTGGCCGCAGCAAGTTTATTAAGCAACATGCGGTTACCTCTGGATCAACTGTAATAATTTTAACAATCCCAGGAAAAGATGAACTGTTTTGCATATAGAATATATTGGCACTTAATTAAATAAGGTACTTGTGTATTATCAAGGCGCCCTACTTGCATACGTGCGGCACCGTAGAAAAATCGCATCGCATGCGAGTTTTTGCGTACAATGCGGTTTTCCTATGTAATTCATTGACTGCTCTCTGGCCGTGGGCGGTGCATGCGATTTTATAGGGTGCGATAGGTGGCGAGAATGCTTCCTACCGACCTTTTCATCCCCCACTATCCACGTCGGTGTGGAGTTGATTTTATATAGTGTGGCGAGCGCAGAGTTCTACTGGCACTGCTTGCTGTCTGTTTTGATGTGCGCAGCCCCAGGTGGAGTGCTGATCGCCGCTCAAGTCTCTCCCACCAAAAGACATTGCTTTACTTACCTGCCTTGACTTGTCCTCTGTTCATACCTCGGGTGCTTCTGAAACAATCCATGATCCTCTACAACAGTGGTTCTCAAAGTCAGCCCTCAGAACCCCACACAGTTCACCTAGAGGGTGCACTCATTACTGACTGACATTTTAAAAGATCTACAGGTGGAGAAAATTATTTCACATGATTCTGTGAGGAGACCTGCAAAACATGCACTGTGTGGGGTCCTGAGGATCGACTTTGAGAACCTGTGCTCACCTACAAGTGGTATGCAACAGCAGAACAGTTATTCCACAAAAGAAGGTGCCTGAAAGAGAAGCACTGCAACTGACCTGTGTCCACCCTCCACCAGGACTACATTGGTGCCATGAAGGCCACAGGTTGACATTGGGCCAGATAAATAAAATTTCAATAAAAAAATAGATTTTTTTTTCTAAGGTACTTGTGTATTATCAGGGTGCCCACTAAGCAAATTGCAGGGGTGGATGTGGTTTTGGGGGTGGGCTAAGGAAGGGGTTTGGGCATGTTGTGGTTGTGCGCCGGTGTAGCGTTGGTGGGGGAGGGGTGGTGTGGAAGGGGTGGTTGTCATGTTTGCGCAAGTGGTTCTGTGGGTGGTTATGGAGGAGCGGGTGTGGTGGTGTTGTGTGTTGTAGTATGGTGTGTGTCAGAGATGTGTAAGTGTGGCGGGGGGGTGCTTGTGGGTAGGCTAGTGTATGGTGCAAGAGAGTGTGGGTGGTGTGGTGCGTTGGTGCACCTGTTGCGAAACATGCATTTGCGGGATTGCTATGAGAAGTGTGTGGGTAATGCGGGAGGGGGATGGGCGGGTGCAGTGTTGGTGCTGCTTGTTGCGGGGTTACTGTGGGATGGAGAGGGGCAGGTGCTGTATCTTTGCAGGTGGATGTGGGAGGGCTGCGGGTGTTGGTGTGGCTGGTTGCAGGGGTAATGCGGAATGGAGGGGGTAGGTGCAGTGTTTTGGCAGGTGGATGTGGGGGTGCTGCGTGTAGTGAAATGGGGGGGGGGGCTTGGTGTTTTTTTTTCTGCGAGTGGTGGAGTTGGAGGTGCATGTGGGTGTGTGAGTGAGGGTGCTGTAGTTGGAGTGGGGGGTGGTTGACTCCAGTGTTGGAGGGGTGGGTTAGGGAAGGGGTTTGGGCATGTTGTGGATGTGTGAAAGGCGGTGTAGTGTTGGTGGGGGAGGGGCGGTTGTCATGTTTGCGCAAGTGGATGGCGGTGTTCTGTGGGTGGTGGTGGTGGTGTTGTGTGTGTTGTAGTATGGTGTGTGGCGGGAGGCTGCTTGTGGGTGGGCTAGTGTGAGGTGCGAGAGAGTGTGGGTGGTGGAGTTACATGTGTGGTGATGGTGGTGTGTGCAGGTGTGGTGCGTATGTGCAGCAGTTCCGAAACATGCGTTTATGGGGGTGCTGTGAGAAGTTTGTGGTGTGACAGATGGGTGTGTGGTGAGACAGATGGGTGTGTGGGTAATGTGGGAGGGGGATGGGCGGGTGCAGTGTTGGTGCTGCTTGTGCCCCCTCTCCATCCTGCTGGTGCTGCAGGATGAAGAGGGGCAGGTGGATGTCGGGGGGCTGCAGGTGTTGGGCGGTGATGTTGTAGGTAGGGGTGTGGTGTGTGTGTGAGTGAGTGAAAGTAGGGTGCTATGTGTGTGAAAAGGCATATGGGGGTGGTGTGTTGTGAAGTGGCGGATGGGGGGGATATTGTGTATGGTGGTGCACCGTTTTAGTGCAGTGCATTTGCGGTAGTGCTGTGGATGTAGTAGCAAGGGTAGTGTCAATGGTGCATCGGCAGTGTAGGTGGGGGTTGGGCGGGTATGGTGTTGCCATGGGTGGGTGCATGGATACTTTGAGTTAAAGAATTTGGGGGGGGAGGTGTGGTGTGTGTTGGTGTATTCGTGCCACCAGGGGCAGTGTTTTGGCAGGTAGATGGGGGGAGTGTAGTGTAGGTGTGGGAGGGGCGGTTGTTGTAGTTGTGTAAGTTGATGAGTGGGTGCTGGAGGGGCGGGTGCGGTGGTGTTGTGTGCGTGTTGTAGTGGTGGGTGGGGGAGGGTGCTTATTGGTGTGGGGGCGGTGGTGGTGTGGGACGGATGGGCACGTGGGTAATGCGGTAGGGTTATGGGCAGGTGGAGTGTTGGGGCGGCTGGTTGTGGGGGTCTGGGTGGTGAGGGTGAGTGCATTAGTAGTGCAGTTGGGGAAGTGGGGAACGTGGAGTGACTGCAGGTGGGTGTTCTGCAAGATAGGCTGCGGGGTGGGGGATGTGTACACACTGTAGTTAGGCTGCAGGGGTGTACTGTATAAATAATGAGGCTTGCGGGGGAGGGGGTGTATGTGGTTACTAACCTGGGCTTGAAAGGAGGCGGCTTTTGGGGGACACACGCCGGACCAATGAACTATTGCATCCTATGGGGACCTCAGCTTCCAGGTTCACTGCAGGCTGCTTCTCCCTTCTGTTCACCCTTCTGCCACTGGGACCCGCATTTCTTCTGGTCCAGTGGCAGGCACCCTGCTTGTGTCCTCTTCTGCTCCCTTTCATCAAGCCGGCCCGACTCCTGTCATACATTCAAGGGCCGGTGCAGCAGAGAGCAGACACATGTGCGGGGAGGAAGAGACACTCTCTGAATCCCTCTGCCAGCCTGCGCACACATACTAGCGCTGTGCCAGTTAAGTTAAAGATTGAAGGGGGGTGAGACTGTGAGCAGCGTGCACGGGGAGGGGGGGCAATTTGGAGTCCCCCCAGCATGAAGGAATAGACTCTGTGTGCATGCGCACAGCATCTATTACATAGTAGATAAGGCTGAATAAAGACTTGCGTCCATCTAGTTCAACCTACGTTTTAATAGCTTATTCCTTGTAAAAGACAGAATATGGTTCTTATTAGTACTCCTGGATATTTTTATCCAATAAATGCTTGTCCAACCTTATTTTGAACGTATTTATTGTATCTGCCAACACCACCTCTCCAGGAAGAGAGTTCCAAAGTTTGACTGCTCTGACCGTAAAGAAATTTTTTCTTTTGAGGGAACGAAATTTTCTTTCCTCTAATCTAAATTCGTGCCCTCGTGTCCTAGATTCCTTTCTTGCAGTAAAAAGCGTGCTTGAGAGTTCCTTATATTTGCCCTTGATATATTTGTACATGTTGAGCATGTCCCCCCTTAAACGTCTCTTCTCTAGTGTAAATAGTCCTAGCTTGCTTAATCTCTCCTCATAGCTTAAATTCTCCATTCCCCTAATAAACTTTGTTGCTCTTCTTTGGGTTTTTTCCAATTCCATGATGTCCTTTTTATAGTGTGGGGCCCAGAACTGTACTCCATATTCAAGGTGTGGTCTAACCAATGCCTTGTACAGTGGCATAATTACTTTTGAGTCCCTAGTTTCCATGCCCCTTTTAATACATGCTAGAATTATGCTGGCCTTTTTTGTTGCAATGTGACATTGAACACTGCTCCCCAGCTTATTATCTATATGGACTCCTAGATCCTTTTCAAGTGCTGAAGTACCTAATGCCTCCCCGCTTAGGTTGTAACTTGCACACTGGTTACGTCTCCCGAGATGCATAACCTTGCATTTATCCTCATTGAACCTCATCTTCCACTTTTTAGCCCACTCATCTAGTTTGTTAAGATCATTTTAAAGTATGTTCACATCCTCTGTTGATTCAATAACTCTACTCAGTTTTGTGTCATCAGCAAAGATGGATACATCGCTGAGAATCCCCATCCCGATATCGTTAATATAAATGTTAAACAAGATGGGCCCCAGTACCGAACCCTGTGGCACTCCACTTAGTACTGGTATCATAGTTTATACTGCACTGTTCACAACCACTCTTTGTTCTCTGTTACACAGCCAGTTCCCTACCCATCTACAGATATTTGCACCTAGTCCCAGGTCCACCATTTTATTTATCAACCTCTTGTGTGGTACTGTATCAAAAGCTTTTGCAAAATCAAGGAAGACCACATCTACTGCGTTTCCATTATCAAGGTTTTTGCTGACATCCTCATAGAAGCCCAGTAAATTTGTCTGGCAGGAACGATTTTTCACAAACCCATGTTGGTTAATACTAAGTAAACTATGAAGGTCTAAGTATTCCAGGATACCATCAGTGTTCCCTCTAAGCTGTGCGCGCGTGCGCGCGCACACAACTCGACGAGCATGCGCACAGACATTACAACGGAGCGCACAAAGCAGCAGTGGTCCCTTTTTGCAGTTGTGGACTCAATTATTGTGTATTTCACCCATTAACTACATTGTGTGCTGTGTTTTGAATGTTTAAATGTTTAATATCATTTTGAAGTAAAGTTAACACAAATGCTGAACGTCATTTTCCAGTTATATATAAGTGACGCACAAAAATTTTAATTTCCTTCCAAAGTTGCACAGCCAAAATATTTTGCCGCACACAGCCTTCGTAAAATTAGAGGGAACATTGGATACCATCCCTTAAAATTCCTTCAAATATTTTACCCACTATTGATGTTAAACTCACAGGCCTGTAATTTGCAGGGTCATCCCATTTACCTTTTATAAATATTGGCACTACCTCTGCTATTCTCCAGTCTTTTGGTACCATACCTGTTGATAGTGAATTTTCAAAAATGCAATATAGAGGGGTCGATAGTTCCTCCCTTAATTCCATTATTACCCTAGGATGTATCCCATCTGGCCCTGGTGATTTCTTAGTTTTTATTTTGCTGAGCCTCAAAATTATATCCTCGGTCGAGAGATCCATATTGAGATCCGGTTTGTTTGTCCCAGTTGTGGTATCTGTGCTTTCCACTATCTGCTCTCCCCTAGTAAACACTGATGAGAAGAACTTATTTAACAGTTCCGCTTTTTCATTATCGTCTGCAAAAATTTTACCGTTGATATCTGTTAGTGGGCCTATGTTCTCTTTAATTATTCGCTTGCTGTTTATGTACTTGAAAAACTTCTTGGGGTTAGTTTTGCTTTCTGTGGCTTCATTTTCCCTTTTAGCTACTTTGATTACTTCTTTACAAGTTTTGTTTGTTTCTTTATACTTGATGAACGTCTCCTCATTTACGTTATTTTTATAGAATTTAAATGCTTTTGTTTTATTGTTGATCACTGTCCTTACTTTTTTGTCCAACCATGGTGGCTTTTTTTTGTTAAATTTACCCTTGTTGACTTTTGGAATGTATTTAGTAGTTAGTGATTCTAGCACATTTTTAAATGTATCCCACATTTCCTCTGCATTCTTACCTTCGAATAACTTTCCCCAATTAATTTCTTTTAGAGCTTCCCGGAATAAAATGAAATTAGCTTTTCTGAAGTTTAGTACTTTACCCGGTCCTGTATTATATTGAGGTTTTCGGAAGTTGATTTCCAGTGAGACCATGTTGTGGTCACTGTTCCCTAGGTGTTCAATTACTCTGGTGTTTGAAACTAAATCTATGTTGTTTTTTAATACTACGTCCAATAGTGCCCCATTACGAGTTGGAGCATCTACCGTTTGAGTGATAAACTGATCCTTGAGCAAGCTTAGGGACCCACTGCTTTTAGATGATTTACATGTCTCATTTTTCCAGTCAATATCTGGTAAATTAAAATCCCCCATTATTAGTACCTGCCCCTGATCTGATGATTTTTTGATTTGGTTTAGGAGTAATGACTCGTCCCTATCGTTCACGTTTGGCGGTCTGTAGCATACCCCTATTAAAATTTTATTATTGGGTTTTTTATTTTTATCAGTTATCTCTGCCCACACGGCCTCCGAGTTATGTTCTTCTGTATCTGAGATCATAATTTGCCCACAAGATGTTAAGTCCTTTTTTACATAAAGGCACACCCCCCCCGCCCCTTCTATTTTCCCTGTCTTTCCTGTAGAGTGTATATCCCTCCATGCTTAGCGCCCAATCGTGTGACTCATTACACCATGTTTCTGTTATACCAATAATGTCATAGTCGTCCCTAGTGGCCATAGCTTCTAGTTCCCCAATTTTTCCTGCTAAGCTTCTTCAGCGACGCAGAGGATGAAAAAAGGGTGTGGCCCTATGGGGGACATAATTTGCATATGTCCCGGCTTAATTTGCATAGACCACGCCCCCTTTCCTCAGCGAGTGTCCTGCTTCATACACTGAAGAAGTTGGAAGGTATGTGGCTGTGCCGGTGCCTCCCCATCACTGCATAATGTGTGGGCTGTGGGGATGTGTGCACATGATGAGGAACTTTTTCGGTTCCCTGCAGCAGCTGAGCTGTAGTGTTTGTGAGAACTGTCAGTCTGTGACTGTGTATAACTCCGCCCATGACTCCGCCCAGCATTACACACAGTCACAGATTGACAGTTCTGGCTAAAAATATAAGAATATTTCTGTGCCTTGACATTTCACAAGAACTTTGTGTTTTCAGCCCCATTCAATCCCAGTTTGCGGCATTGAAATCGAATAGAAAAATAGACTCTGCAGGTCTGTATAGTACAGATCTACACTATATAGTCTAAATCCATGTACACTGCACCATGCGATTCGATCCTGATTAAATAGAAAATGAATTGCACCGTGTGTATGGGACTTTAACTGGAAACAAACTCCTATTTGTAGTATTATCACGGAGTAAAAATTAATATTAGTGGATATTATTAATACAGTGGATAATATATTTGGAACTGCTAAGCCTTGTGACTCTGATTATGTCAGGAGACAGATTAGACGTGGGATAAGACTGTGTAATGCTAAAAGCTCAGCAATGACCAATAATAGTTTGTACTGTTTAAAGTGAAGATGTGTAAATGTGTTAACGCTGGTTAACTGGGAGCAATTACTGTATGAACAGCGCACCTAACATGCGCTAGGGACAGCCCACCGAGTCTGCGGGGCTGTCCCCTGCAATACTCCCAGTATTTAGCGGCCGAGGCGATGTATTAACAGCCGCCTAGGCCACTTCACCAGCTCAGGGCTAGAGTTGTCCTATCCCCACTACAGGGGCAGCGCTAGCCCTGCTGCTGGCTCCGGGCTGCGCTCGAGATCTTGTGGCAATAGCGAGATCTCGCGCATGCTCATTACAGCCAGCTGGGGGAAAAGGGAGATCGCACATGCACAGGGATGCCGATAAGGAGAGATGTAGACACAGGACATAGCGGCTCTCCTTATCGGCAGGGGGGGGGGGGGGGGTTGTTGTATCAGCATCGTATGTGGCTAAATACTATAAGATTCTGACTAGCTATAGACTATATACAAACTAGGATGTGTGTCGGCCAAGGCAAGGCAGTCATTTAGCTCCACTCAAGGTGCCCACACACTAGAAAGATCTGCGATCGTAAGATGTGCGCATAAATTAGCCTTGAAATCTTTTTTCCATCCTGGACAAAAGATTTTAGGCAAGCGCACATCTTTACCAAAGATTTTTCTTAAGATCCCGTGTGCGTTCCTATGGATCTTTTGTTAAATCTTCTGATCTTTCGTGCAGCACGTAAAAGATCAGGAGATTCAGCTAAAGATCCACGGGAGCGCGCATCGGACCGATATCGGACGATTTTCGACCGATTATCTGTAAATATCGGACGATATATCGGACGATTTATCGGAAATCGGCCCAAAAATCGTTATAGTGTATGGGCACCTTTAGAGGTTGTATTGCACAGCCTTAAGGCCCACAATTTGACACTTGATGTGCCATTTTTTACATCCAATTTGCGTCAGATAAATCACATGTGATTAATCACGCGATTTATCTGATGCAAATTGGATGTGCCATGAGATTTATCTGATGGGATGGCTCTAGGGAGTGGCCTGAACAGTGCTATACCTTGCAGGTATTACTGTTCTGAGAAAATGAGAATGGTGGTATATGTATACATAGTTCGGAGGGTGTTGGCACTCGTACAAAAATACACCAGGCATGGTACTGCAGCAGGAGACCCAAACAAACCACTGAGGTATTTATATCAGAGAGGTTCGATTCTCTCTGCACCTTGATAAAGGGGCCACTTGGCTCTTAAATGTTGGCTTATACTCCATGCCTGGTGTCTTCTTGTACATTGATGCCCACTCTACATAGCGACAACGCTGCTGTCTGGAGGGAACTGTTTTGTCTGTTAACATTTTTTTCCCAGGTCGTCAGCTCCCCGCAGCGTGTCCAAGTCCAATGACGTCACCGTCCATCGATGCATACCGGCCATTGGACTTGGACACGCAGCGGGTAGTTGACGACCTGGGCGTGGTGTTGGTGGAAATTATTATTTAGGTATGTACCATTTACTGTTTGTATGAGCTTGAAAATGGTCATTAAATAAACCGAAACTACCGTATGTGTATATATATATATATATGTATATATATATATATATATATATATATAATCCTCGTCACACTGTGTATGCAGTGAAGGCAGCACTCGGTCAGAAATATAAGCGAATCAGCAGGAAACTTCAGGCAACGTTTCGATTTTATTTACAAAATCGTCATCAGGCATAACACAACAATAAAAGTGCTCACATTATATCCCCCACTCCATCCTGCACGTTCCGACACGTTTCCCGCTGTCAGACTCACGCATCACAAGTGCGCGCCAGCGTCACGTCCGTTGTCATGGTCACGTATACAAACGTGATTCCCACACCATGGCAACTGACGCTTGACAGCTGACGTCACACCTCGTCAGCGGAGAACCGGCATACGAGTGTTTACATGTCGGACGTACATTTAAAAACAACATACATAGCGGAGGCAGTGGTGTATATTATACAGTGAGGATACAGAATCCAGTAAATCATAATAGAAACAGTTTATGCGTAGTAATCGAAAGTAATCCACTTGACATGGACACGCATTATAACAGTGGAATGCACACAAAATACATAATGAAATATACATACAAAAGAGCTCAAGACAACCCAATCGACACTCCCAAGATTACATATATATTAATTTAAAGGAAGGCATGTAGACCTAAATGATCATTAAGGCCGTGGGGGACCATGGTTCTCAAACGGTGTATCCACCTAGATTCACACCGGAGGAGAGCCAATGATCTATTTCCACCCCTCAGGCGCGCAGGGACATGATCTATTATAATATAATGCAGATTAGCCATACTGTGTCCAGCCAGTGCGAAATGTCTCGCAACTGGCTGGTCACTAGTACCGGCAAGGATGGCAGCCCGTATAGCAGCCCGGTGGCCGGCCATCCTGTCACGCAAGTTTCTATCAGTTTTTCCCACATAATGCAGGCCACACGGGCAGGAAATAAGATACACAATGAAGGCAGTAGTGCAGGTAACTTTATGTCTGATGGAATATCGTTTCCCTGAAAAAGGGTGACAGAAACTGTCCCCCACAGTCAAACTTCTGCACGTAATACAATTTAAGCAGCGAAAACATCCGTTGCGTCTACCCAGGAAAGTAGTGACCGAAGGCATGGTAGCAGATGGTGTGATGTCTGTCCGCACCAGCCAATCACGGATATTCTTGCCTCGGGTATAGCAAGGCATAAGAGACACGTCCGCTAGTCCCAGGTTTTCATCAGTGCTGAGTAGCAGCCAATGTCGCCTGGAAATCTGGCGGATAGTGTCACTTGCCGTGCTAAAATGATTAACCCAGGGCATCCTTTTCTTCACCCGTCTAGTTTGGTTCTTGGGTGCAAGCAATGCTTCCCGTGGCTGGGAGAGAGCTTTATTTTTAGCACTCATAAGCAGATCCAAATCATATCCTCGTATAACAAAATTTTTAATCATGTTGTCAATCTGGATTGTGGCCTCCTTTTTATCTGTACAAATTCTACAAGCCCGGATAAACTGGGAGTAGGGCAACCCAAATTTAAGTGGTCTGGGATGGTGACTGGCTGCATGTTCCAAGATCGTGTTACGATCGGTAGCCTTCTTAAAAAGAGATGTGCTGAGAGTCCCATTATCCAAATGGACTGCTACGTCAAGGAAATTGACAATTTCAGAATGGATCTCAAAGGTGAATTTCAGTGGTGAAGTCGAATGATTGTGTCGCTCTATCATGTCGACAAGCTCTTTTTCACCTCCAGTCCACATTAGAAAAATATCGTCGATGTATCTGACATAGAAAAAAATCATGTCAGATACATCACGATTATCGAAAAAAATCTGTTGTTCTGCCACAAACATGTACGCATTGGCGTACGATGGGGCCACATTGGACCCCATCGCACAGCCAGAGCGTTGAAGGAAAAACTTCCCGTCATGTACAAAAAAATTATGAGTCAGAAGAAGCTCCAAAAGATTGCACACAAAATCGATGGAGGGTCCCACATATAAATCATTGCCATTCAACAATGTCCGCACTGCCTGTATACCGTCATCATTAGGAATGACCGTATACAGGCTAGATACATCAATAGTACATAGCAGACAATTAGATGGAATATTGACCAGGGATGACAATTTGTTAATGAATGACGTAGTGTCAAGAAGAAATCTCTCATGTTGTACGATACAAGGTTGCATTAAGGTATCTAAGTACACAGCACTATTTTGAAACAGAGAATCATAGGCGGCTATAATGGGCCTACCCGGTGGTATGCTGGGATGTTTATGTATTTTAGGGAGGGTGTACATGACCGGTACCACCGGCCATGCGGGGATAAGCGCATCACCAAGGGCCCTCCCAATGACACCGTCACTAACAGCCTGATCAATCAAATTTTTAAGCAAAAGCTTATAGGGACCAGAGGGATCTTTCTGTAATAACAAGTATACATGTGAATCCGAGAGTTGGCGTTCAATCTCAGCCTTATAGGCTGCCAGGTCCTGGATCACTATTGCCCCGCCTTTATCAGCGGGGCGAATAGTGATCTCACGGTTATCAGACAATTTCTTTAAAGCCCGAAATTCACGTGCAGAAAAATTGCTGTTAACATATTTATTAGTGGCAGAATTCACATAAGAATCGACATCATGGTTCAACATCCTAGAGAACACCTTGATAGAAACATTATTGGTAAGGGGATCAAACTTAGAACGGGGCTGCAAATTTTTCAGTTGTGTCGGGATTCCATCAGCCCGAGACACACCACCGTCCGTAACACCAATGTCAGATTTAGCAAAATGTTCATGTAGACGCAACTGTCTGTTTAACCGGTATTTTTCTATCTGCCATGCAAAGTCATTGAAACCTGTTGTAGGCACATATGACAGACCTTTACTCAAAACTTTGGTCTCATCAGATGATAATTTATAGGCTGAAAGATTAAAGATTACCGTGGCCTCCTGTTCAGTGGAGGCCTGCCGGGTCTTCTTCTTTCTCGCCCTCTTACCGCCCCTTCTGGTCTTAGCTCGGAGTCGCTGAGAAGTTGGTGTCGGGTGCGAACCCCTAAAGGGGCCAAAGGTCTAGATGAAGGTCCCCCCCGTTGTTGGTCATAGTCCGAATCGCTAGTGGTGTAATTGTCCTGTGAGCGATCGGAACGGGAAAAAGGACGGCGATATGCTCTTCTATGACCAGGAAAGCGTCCTCTGTTATTACTGTCGGATTTAGTCCATGCATAGACCGTATTGTTTTCATAGTCGCTGGCCGCTCGCTCCAGTTTCTTTCTTTTAAACTGTAGGAGATCATTCTTATAAGAAGCCAATTGTCCTTTAAGCTTCTCACATTGGTCAGCCGCTGTCTCTAATAGCTGTTTGTGCTCGGTCTCAAATGTGGCAATCTTACTGCGGACCTCCTTCAGTTCACGACCTGCCTCCTCAATGACGAGCAGCATAAGGTCGAAACTACATTTGTACCCCTATCCACCTTTTGCAAAAGGCCAGGTTCTGTCGGCCAATGGTGGGGCAGTTTTTGACTCTAAAGCCGCGGGGTATCTGTTTATCCTTATAGTAATTGGTCAGGGTAACGCCATGATAAAAATAATCAAGTTCTCTTTGCTTGAGTTTAAGCAGATCACGGTAGATGGACTCAGGGGTCTTAGCAGTCATCTCATCACCAACCTCTTTAAAGAGCATGTCCTCTGCTTCTGATTCCGAGAAGGTGATCAGGATGCCTTGTGTGAGCTTAGCCAAATTGATGCATCCTCCAGCTGCATCCTCACTGAATCCTCCCTCCGCCATGGTGATTAAAAACAAAGTCCAATGGCATTCAACAGAATGAAGTCCTGGAATAAATACAAAATTGCTGGGGTGCTATCGGCCAAATGGTCTCCTCTCCTGCATAGGAGAACACCAACATGCAATGTCCTGCGGCCAAGCAGCTCCACTAAAAAAAGTACAAAGTCCCGGTGCAAACCATTAGCCTGGTCACAGGCAAATATAATCCTCGTCACACTGTGTATGCAGTGAAGGCAGCACTCGGTCAGAAATATAAGCGAATCAGCAGGAAACTTCAGGCAACGTTTCGATTTTATTTACAAAATCGTCATCAGGCATAATACAACAATAAAAGTGCTCACCTTATATCCCCCACTCCATCCTGCACGTTCCGACACGTTTCCCGCTGTCAGACTCACGCATCACAAGTGCGCGCCAGCGTCACGTCCGTTGTCATGGTCACGTATACAAACGTGATTCCCACACCATGGCAACTGACGCTTGACAGCTGACGTCACACCTCGTCAGCGGAGAACCGGCATACAAGTGTTTACATGTCAGACGTACATTTAAAAACAACATACATAGCGGAGGCAGTGGTGTATATTATACAGTGAGGATACAGAATCCAGTAAATCATAATAGAAACAGTTTATGCGTAGTAATCGAAAGTAATCCACTTGACATGGACACGCATCATAACAGTGGAATGCACACAAAATACATAATGAAATATACATACAAAAGAGCTCAAGACAACCCAATCGACACTCCCAAGATTACATATATATTAATTTAAAGGAAGGCATGTAGACCTAAATGATCATTAAGGCCGTGGGGGACCATGGTTCTCAAACGGTGTATCCACCTAGATTCACACCGGAGGAGAGCCATGTTGAACCATGATGTCGATTCTTATGTGAATTCTGCCACTAATAAATATGTTAACAGCAATTTTTCTGCACGTGAATTTCGGGCTTTAAAGAAATTGTCTGATAACCGTGAGATCACTATTCGCCCCGCTGATAAAGGCGGGGCACTAGTGATCCAGGACCTGGCAGCCTATAAGGCTGAGATTGAACGCCAACTCTCGGATTCACATGTATACTTGTTATTACAGAAAGATCCCTCTGGTCCCTATAAGCTTTTGCTTAAAAATTTGATTGATCAGGCTGTTAGTGACGGTGTCATTGGGAGGGCCCTTGGTGATGCGCTTATCCCCGCATGGCCGGTGGTACCGGTCATGTACACCCTCCCTAAAATACATAAACATCCCAGCATACCACCGGGTAGGCCCATTATAGCCGCCTATGATTCTCGGTTTCAAAATAGTGCTGTGTACTTAGATACCTTAATGCAACCTTGTATCGTACAACATGAGAGATTTCTTCTTGACACTACGTCATTCATTAACAAATTGTCATCCCTGGTCAATATTCCATCTAATTGTCTGCTATGTACTATTGACGTATCTAGCCTGTATACGGTCATTCCTAATGATGACGGTATACAGGCAGTGCGGACATTGTTGAATGGCAATGATTTATATGTGGGACCCTCCATCGATTTTGTGTGCAATCTTTTGGAGCTTCTTCTGACATAATTTTTTTGTACATGACGGGAAGTTTTTCCTTCAACGCTCTGGCTGTGCCATGGGGTCCAGTGTGGCCCCATCGTATGCCAATGCGTACATGTTTGTGGCAGAACAACAGATTTTTTTTCGATAATCGTGATGTATCTGACATGATTTTTTTCTATGTCAGATACATCGACGATATTTTTCTAATGTGGACTGGAGGTGAAAAAGAGCTTGTCGACATGATCGAGCGACACAATCAGTCGACTTCACCACTGAAATTCACCTTTGAGATCCATTCTGAAATTGTCAATTTCCTTGACGTAGCAGTCCATTTGGATAATGGGACTCTCAGCACATCTCTTTTTAAGAAGGCTACCGATCGTAACACGATCTTACATGCAGCCAGTCACCATCCCAGACCACTTAAATTTGGGTTGCCCTACTCCCAGTTTATCCGGGCTTGTAGAATTTGTACAGATAAAAAGGAGGCCACAATCCAGATTGACAACATGATTAAAAATTTTGTTATACGAGGATATGATTTGGATCTGCTTATGAGTGCTAAAAATAAAGCTCTCTCCCAGCCACGGGAAGCATTGCTTGCACCCAAGAACCAAACCAGACAGGTGAAGAAAAGGATGCCCTGGGTTAATCATTTTAGCACGGCAAGTGACACTATCCGCCAGATTTCCAGGCGACATTGGCCGCTACTCAGCACTGATGAAAACCTGGGACTGGCGGACGTGTCTCTTATGCCTTGCTATACCCGAGGCAAGAATATCCGTGATTGGCTGGTGCGGACAGACATCACACCATCTGCTACCATGCCTTCGGTCACTACTTTCCTGGGTAGACGCAACGGATGTTTTCGCTGCTTAAATTGTATTACGTGCAGAAGTTTGACTGTGGGGGACAGTTTCTGTCACCCTTTTTCAGGGAAACGATATTCCATCAGACATAAAGTTACCTGCACTACTGCCTTCATTGTGTATCTTATTTCCTGCCCGTGTGGCCTGCATTATGTGGGAAAAACTGATAGAAACTTGCGTGACAGGATGGCCGGCCACCGGGCTGCTATACGGGCTGCCATCCTTGCCGGTACTAGTGACCAGCCAGTTGCGAGACATTTCGCACTGGCTGGACACAGTATGGCTAATCTGCATTATATTATAATAGATCATGTCCCTGCGCGCCTGAGGGGTGGAAATAGATCATTGGCTCTCCTCCGGTGTGAATCTAGGTGGATACACCGTTTGAGAACCATGGTCCCCCACGGCCTTAATGATCATTTAGGTCTACATGCCTTCCTTTAAATTAATATATATGTAATCTTGGGAGTGTCGATTGGGTTGTCTTGAGCTCTTTTGTATGTATATTTCATTATGTATTTTGTGTGCATTCCACTGTTATAATGCGTGTCCATGTCAAGTGGATTACTTTCGATTACTACGCATAAACTGTTTCTATTATGATTTACTGGATTCTGTATCCTCACTGTATAATATACACCACTGCCTCCGCTATGTATGTTGTTTTTAAATGTACGTCCGACATGTAAACACTCGTATGCCGGTTCTCCGCTGACGAGGTGTGATGTCAGCTGTCAAGCGTCAGTTGCCATGGTGTGGGAATCACGTTTGTATACGTGACCATGACAACGGACATGACGCTGGCGCGCACTTGTGATGCGTGAGTCTGACAGCGGGAAACGTGTCGGAACGTGCAGGATGGAGTGGGGGATATAAGGTGAGCACTTTTATTGTTGTATTATGCCTGATGACGATTTTGTAAATAAAATCGAAACGTTGCCTGAAGTTTCCTGCTGATTCGCTTATATTTCTGACCGAGTGCTGCCTTCACTGCATACACAGTGTGACGAGGATTATATTTGCCTGTGACCAGGCTAATGGTTTGCACCGGGACTTTGTACTTTTTTTAGTGGAGCTGCTTGGCCGCAGGACATTGTGTGTATATATATATATATATATGTAGGGTCCGGCACTCCAAACGATGGTAGCAGTTCGTGGTCGGTGCCTCCACAGCTCAGCAGGAGCAAATATAGGCAGTGGTGGTGTGGCACTCACGACACTCACTCAGGAACACAAATGGTATGCCAGTCAGATATGAATCAACGTTTCAAATTTAATTTGTCATCAGGATCAAATAAAATACAAACAGTAGACAAGATATAGACTTACACCATGTGCAGGTAGAGCCGGGTCGGGCGGGAGTGGGAGGTTCCACCCCCTTCGGACCAGGAAGATGACGTCATCCAACAAGGACGCGTCAATCGTGAACAAGCCATCACCATAGTAACAATACACGAAGAACGGAACCATGGTAACATGTACATGAACATAAATGCAAGCAACACAATAATACATTAATGTATATAAGGTACATGCATGTAATAATGGGGCAGATGTATTAAGCCTGGCGAAGAGATAAACTGGAGATAAAGTGGAGAAAAAGTGGAAGGAGTTAACATACCAGCCAATCAGCAGTGTTTGAAATATGACAGTTGGAAGTTGATTGGCTGGTGCTTTATCTCCTACCACTTTTTCTCCACTTTTTCTCCACTTTATCTGCAGTTTATCTCTTCGCCAGGTTTAATACATCTGCCCCAATGGGATGTAACAAAAAAATAATTATTAGACATGTTTAGCGCCTGAAAATGCCCAAAGAAAAATGTTCATTTAAACCCCGTGGAGCCAAACAGTCAAGCTGATGGATCCACCGCTGTACCTGTGTTACCTGCCAATTTCTTCTAGTTGGAGATTCCTTCAACCACCCATACACCGGCAAATGTTTTAACATTAGGCACCATTTTACCTGTAACTCATCTTTTGTTGTTTACACCATTGTCTGTCCCTGCAGTTTGCTATATGTGGGTAGAACTGAGAGGAAGTTTAAGGAGCGTATGGCCATGCATAGGAGCTCCATACGCCATGCATTAGAGAGTGGCAAAAGCGATCAGCCGGTCGCACGGCATTTTTTAGAACTTAAACACCCCCTCTCTAGCCTCAGATATCGAATGATAGATTGTGTTCCATTATCCAAAGTAGGTGGCGACAGAGGCAGACTTCTATTACAAAAAGAAACCAGGTGGATCCATCAGCTTGACTGTTTGGCTCCACGGGGTTTAAATGAACATTTTTCTTTGGGCATTTTCAGGCGCTAAACAGGTCTAATAATTTTTTTTTTTTGTTACATCCCATTATTACATGCATATACCTTATATACATTAATGTATTATTGTGTTGCTTGCATTTTTGTTCATGTACATGTTACCATGGTTCCGTTCTTCGTGTATTGTTACTATGGTGATGGCTTGTTCACGATAAACGCGTCCTTGTTGGATGACGTCATCTTCCTGGTCCGAAGGGGGTGGAACCTCCCCCTCCCGCCCGACCCGGCTCTACCTGCACATGGTGTAAGTCTATATCTTGTCTACTGTTTGTATTTTATTTTATTCTGATGACAAATTAAATTTGAAACGTTGATTCATATCTGACTGGCATACCATTTGTGTTCCTGAGTGAGTGTCGTGAGTGCCACACCACCACTGCCTATATATATATATATATATATCAGGGTTGGATATTCCAATAAGGGCACTCACCAGTAAATCATGAAAAGTTTATTCAGGGTACATTACCAATCAGGCATAGTAGTCTACGTTTCGGCCACCAGGTGGCCTTTCTCAAGACAGGTCAGCTTAGACGTCCACACAGTGCAAGAGTATCCTGACTCTTGCACTGTGTGGACGTCTAAGCTGACCTGTCTTGAGAAAGGCCACCTGGTGGCCGAAACGTAGACTACTATGCCTGATTGGTAATGTACCCTGAATAAACTTTTCATGATTTACTGGTGAGTGCCCTTATTGGAATATCCAACCCTGTTATACATTGGGACACATTGTGTCGCCTTAAAGGAGCACCGCGACTTGTTACATTGTTAGCTGGGAGTGCGGAACTACAGAATTTATATATATATATATTAGGGCGGAGTGAAAAAACTGAAATTGAGAAATTCAAAATCGGCTAGTGTGGAAAAGTTGTGACTTGACTTGAATAAGAAACGTGCAAAAGCTTTTTGATCTGAGTCAACATCTTCTGTTCTGGCAAGAGGCCTAAAGTTTCACTTTTTTGGTGAAAATGGCGAAAACTATGAAGATGCTCCGATCTAGTTAAAATTAGGTCAGGATGTCTTAGAGTGGTTCATTAATATACTTTAGCATAGTAAAAGAGAGTATGAGATTGTCCTAGTGCAAAGTGAATGACTTTGGTGGGAGAAAAAATCCCTAATAATTGAACCATTTTCATGGTCACAATTGTGAATATTGTGTGTTTTCTCCTGAACGTGTTTATAATAGAAGAAGCACAAATACTCTAAATGGAATTTCGGTGACACTGTGTGAAATATAACACTGCATAATAGCCCTTAATCAGAGCTGATCCCAGTACAAATTTGTTCTCAAAATGGGCAAAACAAATGCTGCGTTGCAGGTAGGGCAGATGTAACGTGCTGAGAGAGTTAAATTTGGGTGGGGTGTGTTGAAACTGAAATCTAAGTTACAGTGTAAGAATAATGCAGCCGGTATTTACCTTGCACAGAAACAAAATAACTCACACAAATCTAAAGGTGGCCATACATCTACAGATCAATTGTCAGATTGGGCTGGTTGGAACAAACAGCTGGTAATATCTGAATGACAGTTTTCAGCATTTCAAAGCAAATGGTCAACTGTCATTTGCTCTCATCTTTTACCAGGATTTTGTTCCAACCAGACAGATCGGACAATAAATCTGTAGATGTATGGCCACCTTAAATCTCTCTGCACATGTTACATCTGCCCCACCTGCAGTCCAGCATTTTTTTGCCCATTTTGAGAACAAATTTGTGCTGCGATCAGGTCTGATTAAGGGCCACTATGCAGTGTTATATTTCACACAGTGTCACTGAACTACATGAAATTGGATTTATGCTGCTCTCTTTGCAGTGCATTTACAAATATAGACAATCCTGTGTATATAAATAAGAAATAACTGTTGCAGTCTGTTATTGAAAAACAGTAACTGTTACAATAAGTATTACAAGTAACAGTGTAAACTGTCTAATGTATCATTTTACATATCACTTCTGTTTATTGACAGAAAAACAGTGTTGCATCCTCTATACTGGGAACATGATTGGGCTGCATTACAGCATATAATTATGCCAAAGATAAGCCAATAACTGTTAAATACGTTGAAGTGTATTATGATGTAATAAATTGTAAGCTTTCAGCAGGGCCCTCTAACCCCCAAGTCTGTCTGTCATTACCCAGTTTGTTTTATCACTGTCTACTATTGTAAAGCGCAACGGAATCTGCTGAGCTATATAAGAAACTGTAAATAAGTAAATAAACAAATACATCTAATGTTTAGGGGGAAAAAAACAAGAACATTGATTCAAAAAATAACAGGTTAATCATTCTATGAGTGGTGTCCAGCAGTACATATATGCCAATCACTGTGTTCATTTCTAGGCAGCAGGGCCGTCTTAACAGCAGTGTGGGCACCTGGGCAAAGCAATGCACTGGGGCCCTTACCCATTCTCCCCTCCTAGGGGTGGGGGTTGGTATCAGCAGCAGCTTTGATGTCCCATGGGTGGCAGGGGGTGCTCTATCTTCCATTCAACATGTAGGACCTGGAGCAGTAACTTCTGCTAATTGCTCCTTTACTGCACAGGTGGTGGGAGGGTGAACACTAACGTGTGGAAGGGGGCACTGAGCTGTATGAAGGGTCCCTTGTTAATGACTTCCAGGGAGGTAGGGGGTGTTTTATACACAGGGGACGGTTGGATAGAGCCCTTATACGCCTGGAGCCCCAGGGCAAGTGCCCATTAAGCCCATACAAAAAGACGGCCCTGCTAGGCAGGATTGATCAGCAATACTTATTACAGCATAATGCACTTTAATGTATTTAACTGTTAATATATTGGCTTATCTTTGGCATAATTATATGCTGTAATGCAGCTGCAGGTGGGGCAGATGTAACATGTGCAGAGGGAGTTAATGTGGCCATACATCTACAGATTTATTGTCCGATCTGTCTGTTTGGAACAAAATACTGGTAATGGATGCTTTGAAATGCTGATACTTTGCTTTGAAATGCTGGAAAACTGCCAAAAACTGTCATTCAGATATTACCAGGTATTTGTTCCAACCAGCCAGATCTGACAATCGATCTGTAGATGTATGGCCACCTTTAGATTTGTGTTGAGTTATTTTGTTTCTGTGCAGGGTAAATACCTGCTGCATTATTTTTACACTGCAATTTAGATTTCAGTTTCAACACACCCCACCCAAATTTAACTCTCTCCGCACGTTACATCTGCCCCACCTGCAATGCAGCATTGGTTTTGCCCATTTTGAAAACAAATTTGTGCTGCGATCAGGTCTGATTAAGGGCCATTATGCAGTGTTATATTTCACCCAGTGTCACTGAAATTCCATTTAGAGTATTTGTGCTTCTTCTCTTATAAACACGTTCAGGAGAAAACACACAATATTCACAATTGTGACCATGAAAATGGGTCAATTATTAGGGTTTTTTCTCCCGCCAGTCAGTCACTTTGCACTAGGACAAGCTCGTACTGTTTTTTACTATGCTAAAGTATATTAATGAACCACTCTAAGACATCCTGACATAATTATAACTAGATTGGAGCATCTTCATAGGTTTCGTTATTTTCACCTAAAAAGTGAAACTTTAGGCCTCTTGCCAGAACAGAAGATGTTGACTCAGATCAAAATGCTTTTGCACGTTTCTTATTCAGGTCAAGTCACAACTTTCCCACACTAGCCGATTTTGAATTTCTCAATTTCAGTTTTTTCACTCCGCCCTAATATATATATATATATATATATATATAACAATAAAGAAGTCCCGAAACGTCGCTTTAAAGGCATAGTCGTGGTGATCTTTATTCATATATAAAAAGACTGACGGGTGCGATATTGATTGGACATGCATACACACATATATCTCTTATATATTTGGCTACATCTGTCACTCAAAGTGGGTGTCTGTGTCTATAACGCTCTGTTCCTGGACTTTCCTCTTAATGTGTGATTGCCTTCATCTGTGCTGAACACCTTTCTGAGAAATTAACCTGTTTAAAACAGGTGATGGCAATCATACATTAAGGGGAAGTCTAGAAACAGAGCATTGTGTCCCTCCTGGAGAGGGTCATGTTGGGAGGTATGTGACAGAGAACCAGCCCAGTGAGCCCACAGACAGTGCCAGACACCCACTGCCTTCCCATGTTGCCCAGCACTGCTACTCCACAGCCACCAGGTGAGCGCCCCCCTCCCGCGATTTGCGGCAAAACCTCCCCAGCCGCGTGCCCCCCCCCCTCCCGCGATTCGCGCCAAAAACACCCGCTCCCCCGCGACCCCCCCTACCGCGGTTCGCAGCAAAAACACCCCCCGCGACCCCCCCTCCCGCGATTCGCTGCAAAAAGAACCCCCCCACGACCCCTCCCGCAATTCGGGTCGGCACCCCCCCTGCGACCCCCCTCCCGCGATTCGCGGCACCCCCCCCCCCCCCCGCAATTCGCAGCAGCCCCAGGATTAAATGGCACATGCAAAACACTGACATGGCTATGGTCGACAATGAAAAAGGTTGACATGAGTTTTTGAAGATTTATTTTTAATTTTTTTAATTTTTTCATATTCATTGTCATGTGTCGACATGGACACCAATGAAGTGGCACACTTATGTCAACATTTACATGTGTTGACCTTTCTGTGTTGATTTTTTCTTGTGGCGATTCGCGTCACACCCCCCGCAACCCCCCTTCCCGCGATTCGCGGCAACCCCCGTGACCCCACACCTCCCGCAATTCGCGGCAACCCCCCACCGGAACCCCTCTGAACCCCGCCCTCCCGTGATTCGCGGCACCCACCCCCGCGACCCCCCCTCCCGCAATTCGCGGCACCCCCCCGTGATTCGCGGCAGCTCCAGAATTAAATTGCACATGGAAAACACTGACATGGCTATGGTCGACAATGAAAAAGGTTGACATGAGTTTTTGAAGTTTTTTTTTTTTCATTTTTTGAATATTTTCATATTCATTCTCATGTGTCGACATGGATACCAATGAAGTGCCACACTTATGTCAACATTTACATGTGTTGACCTTTCTGTGTTGATTTTTTCTTGTGGCGATTTGCGTCACACCCTCCCCACCCCCCCCCCACAAACCCCACTCCCGCGATTCACGGCACACACACACACACCTCCCCCGCGATTCTCGGCACCCCACCCCGTGACCCCCCCTCCCGTGATTCACGGCACACCCCCGCGACCCCCCCTCCCATGATTCGCCGCAACCCCCGCCCCGTAACCCCCCCTCCCGCAATTCGCGGCACCCACCCCCGCGACCCCCCCTCCCGCAATTCGCGGCACCCCCCCCCGCGATTCGCGGCAGCTCCAGAATTAAATTGCACATGGAAAACACTGACATGGCTATGGTCGACAATGAAAAAGGTTGACATGAGTTTTTGAAGTTTTTTTTTTCATTTTTTGAATGTTTTCATATTCATTCTCATGTGTCGACATGGACACCAATGAAGTGCCACACTTTGTCAACATTTACATGTGTTGACCTTTCTGTGTTGATTTTTTCTTGTGGCGATTCGCGTCACACCCCCCCGGAACCCCCACTCCCGCGATTCACGGCACACCCACCCCCCCGCGATTCTCGGCACCCCACCCCGTGACCCCCCCTCCCGTGATTCACGGCACACCCCCCCGCGACCCCCCCTACCATGATTCGCCGCAACCCCCGCCCCCATAACCCCCCTCCCGCGATTCTCTGCAATCCCTCCCCTCCCGCGATTCGCAGCATCCACCCCCCCCACAACCCCCCCTCCTGCAATTCGCGGCACCCCCCGCGACCCCCCCTCCTGCAATTCGCTGCACCCTCCGCGACCCCCCCTCCCGCGATTCGCGGACACCTAAGTTGCAATACAGGGCATCTTTCATACAATTCTAACCATATTTCTCATATACAAACGTTCACAAATTAAGGGGGCGCAGCCCCTTACGACGGTGTGAAGAGCGCCCGTAGGCCGCGATGAATCACCTAGTATATATATATATGCCTCCCTCAAACACCCCCCCCCCCCCAAGATCACGCTCACCGCTCTGCTCTGCACACATGCTGGCACCATTTCCCGCAGCCAGACGCAAAGCAAACCCCCCCCCCCCCCTCCTCCATCATAAGACTTTTCCACTAACCCCCTCGCCTGTTCCCCTGTAACCAGACGCAGACCAACCAAAGCCAGACACTGCACGGCGGGTTGGAGAGCCCTGACACGCTACCTGTAGGGAACAACCAGAGACTGGATAACTGTTGTTCACACAAAATTAGAAATATAAGCCCTGCTTTGATCATCACCACTAGTTGCATACTAAGTGGTCTGATCCAATATATGCATTTTGTATTTATTATTTGATTGGCCTTTAACTAATAAAGCTGATTACCAACACAACCCTCTCTGTCATCCATTAGCTGACCATTCTGTGTGCTCTACCCCTATTATGTGTGACTGCATGTGGATTACACCTGTGTTGTTACATCCAGTCACACATAATAGGGGTAGAGCACACACAGAATTCCCACTGTAATATATATATATAAATATGTGTGTCTGGGCTCTGCTGACCAAGCTGAAAATCAGCAGCAGGGGAGAGGGCTCTGCTGCCCGTGCTATCATCTTGGAGCAGAGGAGAGGGGGGAGGGTCCGGGCTCTGCTGCCCGTACTGTTTTAGCAGGGGGGGGTCCGGGCTTTTCTACCTGTGCTTTCATCTGCTGCCCGTGCTGTCTTCTAGCAGCGCATGCTGAGCTGTCATCTAGCAGCAGCCAGCAGAGAAGACTCTCGTGGAGCCTGTCACTTTCTGTGACATAAGTTCCGGCTGCTGCTGCTTCTACACTGGGGGTTGGAGGAGGTCCACAGCGCCGGAAGGAGGTATCCGGAGATATATCGGATCTGAAACATCGTGGGTGCTATAAAGCACCCATGATGGGTCAGATTCCGATATATCTTATGTCCAGCAGGTCCGACGCCCTGGTCCGATCCGATGCGCACGGGACCGCGCATCAGATGTCAAACACATGCGATTTTGGGCCGATTTCACCCGATTTATCGGCAAAAAGTGCAGACATCGGGTGAAATCGGCCGAAAATCGCATAGTGTATGGGGGCCTTTTATCTGAAGCTGGAAATCTGTTCAGATTTCCCATGAACTCTCCCAATAATCTGGTCTGAACCTGGGCTAGATTTTCACTCTATTCACCTCAAATAGATCTACTCAGATCTATTTGATGCAGACAGATTGCATCAGATTGATTTGATGCACACATGCTACAGCAGATGAATCTGATGCAATATTTAAATATAATAGGCTGGTTGGCTTGGCTACTATAGGGATATATGAAGCAGGAGCCAGTGCTGGTTCAACAAATACAGGGGAAATATTTTTAAAATTCCCCTGCATTTTAAAGAACCAGGGCCCTGGATCGGTCTTGATTAAAAAATATGGGTGACAAAATATTTAGGGTTCCACTGTATTTTTGCAACCAGCATTGGGCTCTAGCCAGGGGGTAATGCAACAGCCCGGTAATCCAAAAATAATAATATTGTCTTTGGAACAAGTCGCAGCAAGCCTCCCCCACATGCTGGCACTTGATGAACCACAAGTGCCAGCATGTGGGGTACTTGTAGATCCACAGCCAAAAAATTAACAGAAATATAAATAAATGTATTAGTGGCCAGAGGGAATCTGTTAATGCAGCACACCAGCCACACCTTCTCAAGCTGCACACACCCACACACCCACACCCACACACACCCACACCCACACCGGCCTCTTCTATTTCAGTTTTGCATGAGGAGTCCTGCTGCTTTCTGGTACTGAGGCATCTTATCGCCAGCCCTGGCTGCTGGGTCTTTACATGATGCCAGCCGCCTTTTCACTGAAGCGTCTCTTGACGATACTGCAGTGGGACCCGGCTGGAAGACTGTTAAAGGCTGGACACCCCGAAACCTCTACCACAGGTGGACACGGTGGGCTCTTCACTGGCAGTCGGGGAACTTCACCGATCCTGCAGAGGCTGCACCCACAACTCCCCTCCTGTGAATGGTGTAGACCTGGGGTAGCCAACCCTAGTCCTCGAGAGATACCAACAGTGCATGTTTTGCAAGTCTCCTCACAGAATCACAAGTGAGCTAATTAGCTCCATCTGTGGATCTTTTAAAATGTGTCAGTGATTAATGAGTGCAGCTGTGCAGCAGCTAGGTTGTCTGGAAAATGTGAACTGTTGGTAGCTCTCGAGGGCTAGGGTTGGCTACCACTGGTGTAGACAGTGGTTGGGCCAACTACAGCTGCATAGACATCATGCAGCTCTGGCCCACCGGAGGTCCCCATATGCCACTCGCTCACTTTACTGCCTGAAGTTAGTATATCACCGACACCTGCCCCCGATACACATGGGAACAGAAGACAGGCCTTAGGTGCAGGGCTTGATTACGCCATGGGGTGGCCCGAGTCACTTTAGATATGGAGGCTCTCTCCCTCTTGTCATTACTGGCCACAAACTGCATGGGAGAATATTACACTGTGTAAAGGCAGTGTAAACTTACAGTCCATAGAGTTGCTAAAATAGCAGATAAAAGCAAGTGACAATATTAGCAGCAAAGCCTTGCATGTAGATCATACATATGTATAATGTCACTGACTAGTTCAAATAAACTAGGAGGCAAGTTCAAATGTTATAACATGTTATCAAACAAAGGTAGGAACACTGCTTTACAATACATGTAAACTCCAAAGTTGCTGGGAGTGTACATGTAAACTCCACGGGTGAGCTAGTCGGAGCATCTGGGTTATCAGAGAGTTGTACCCATAATAATTGTGGTCTACAACTGGAGGTGGTCAGAAAGAATAGGGAAAAATGACATGGGAGAGTACGTACAAACTTGCTGGTATTAATTGTCTTGTAGGATCTAAAATGTACAACAGGCTGATAATCTGAAAGCTCTAATGGGGAAGTGCCCATAAGGGGCTTAGGTTAAAGCAGGGATGGAGAACCTTCGACCCTCCAGCTGTTGTTGAACTACATATCCCAACGTTCCCTGCAACAGTTGTAGAATGGCCACATAGCACAACTGTAACAAGGCATTCCGGGATGTGTAGTTCCACAACAACTGGAGTGCCAAAGGTTCCTAATCCCTGGGTTAAAGGGTCAATGGGCAACTGCAAGTACCTTGCTCTGTAGGAGACATCACAGGCTCAGCACAGCACACAAAGACTGAGTAGGATAATATCAATTACTGGGGACACAGGAGTGAGAAAGGGGGACTTGGTAAACAACAGGCCAAAAATCAAGAATAACACATGTACCTCAACAGAAAAGGCTGTAGTTTCAGTATTGTAGCTGGGCTCAGAGGACCAGAGTCTCAGCCTGTTTGACTAGCTGAAAATGGTGGCATATATGCCATTGTTTTCTGGGAGTATTGGGACCACTTCCTGGTCTTTGCTATGCAGCTGCAAGGGCCAATCAGTAACGTTGCAGGACTCATATGGCTGATGGTCTCGCAGATGATCCGAAGCAGTGTCTTAGGACGCGTTACTCAGATCTGTGACACTGGTGTAATACATCTTTCTCCCTCAGAAGCCGCATTCTGCATTAGCATATTTTCACATCGCTACTGCTTTAATCTCTGAATCAAGCCCTATTTCCATAAACAGCAAATATTTTAATGAGTATTTCCCTGACTAGAGGTCCTTTATATACCAGCAAATATTTTATGAATATTTATCTTGAGTACACTATTAATGTAGAGAAGTATTTTCATATGATAATTATGCATGATCCCAGTCATAACATAGCCTTTGCATTAAGATAGGGGGCTAGATTCTCTAAACTTCAAAAGTGATCAACTGGAGAGTGGTAAACAGCCATCCAATCGGCTCCTACCTGCCATGTAACAGACTGTGTTTGAAAAACATCAGACATGAGCTGATTGGTTGGCTGTTTATCACTCTCCATTTTATCACTTTTGAAGTTTAGAGAATCTGGCCCTAAGGGTGGTATTCAATCTTGGACGCTATTTCTGACGGGAAATTGTCCAATTCAAAGCTCACTTTTCAACATTCAACATTGAATACCGTCTGTCGAGTATCTTGAGCAGTGCAAAAACAGTCTGGGATACTAACTGGACGTTCCAACAGTCAGAATTCCGGATTGAATAGAGTATTTACAATGTTGTTTTCAGAAAATAAATTGATGAAATACTATTTACATTTGTGTGTGACTACTGTTAAAAGGAGCTTTACTATCTATCTATCTATCTATCTATCTATCTATCTATCTATCTATCTATCTATCTATCTATCTACAAAACACCACAGTTCCTGGCGATTAGCATAGACTTTTTATGCCCTCAGTGCTGCACAGTGACAGAAAGTAGTCTGTGTTTTGGATTTTACAAATCGGCTCAGACAGAGAAATTAATAGTATAAAAATAGTGTTTCCGAAGGCAGCTCATTCATTAGGATTTCCGTCCTTTAATGTTCCACCAAGATCGAACAAAGAACAACAGTCTTACGTTCTTTAATGCCCCAAAGGAATTTATTAAGCTCTTAGTTTGATATATAAAGTTTCTGTGTAACACCAAATAATGAACAAAAATATGTAAATATGTCTGTTCAAATTAATCTGAAATGTTTTAGACAATTATTTGCCAGCCATTCTCCCCCCCCCCCCCCCCATTATATTACATAAATTAAAAACCATTCACCCGTGAACAGAACAATGGATAAAGTGGGTTGAGGGGACTACTCTAGCACATTGAATCCTTTAAAGTATTTCCAACATTTTTTTTCCCAAAATTCACAGGCTAAACCTAGCACAAAAAAGTATTGTTAAAGAAATCAAGATTTCCTGAATTAATTAATGGAGCAATAGAAGAAATTGTACAGCAAGTACAGTCTTAAATTAAAGGGTTATTTTTATTAAACCATTAATCCAGTGCAGTTTGGACCAGACTGTATAACTGACAAGCTTTATAGTGGATAGAAAAGATAGTTTGCTTTTAAATAGATATATTTATATATATTTGAAAAGATTATAGTTAGAATTTATCTAAAATGTGGCGGGATTTTATTTATACCTGGATGGGGATATTGTCTGTGAATATCATGCTGCGAGGGGAAGCTTCGCCTCACATGAGGTATTCTCATGCTGGCATTTGCCCTAACGATATGAATCCAAACTTATGGGTAGATGCACAGAGTACCTGCCAAAGAGAATGTGGTGCTGATCAGGTGAGTTAATTTTAACCATTTTCCTAAAAAAATGATGCCAAATGAAATAGATTTTCAGCCTGAAATACAATAGAATATATATGTAGAGATACATCATTCTTTTTTAGATATTTATGTTTCACTAAACTAAAGACGAATTTTTAGATTTTCTGTTTCTGCGGGGTGTTCTGTCCTTGCTATGTAATGAAGTGCAAGCTGTTGCTCTCTGTTATCTATCCCTAATATGTCATTAAGTGCAAGCTGCTGCTCTCTGGTATCTGTCAATGCTATCCTGCTAGGAACACAATGTTCACATCTGGTATTTTATCACTATATATTTTAAAACTATGTTTCTAAATATCTTTGTGAACAATGATTTGCTGTAAATAGCATCTGTAAATGTGGCCAATGGCATATTTACAATGACTGAATTCATTTATGTTATAGACACCACTGCAATCTATAGTTTGCTGGATAGAAGACACATGCATTGGTATTGAGGGGGAACATGTACTGTATAGAGATAACTAATGCTCTGTTTTTTTTTTTTTACTGTTCTTTCTGTATTAGGAGTGTGAAACATATGAAAAGTGTTGTCCTAATGTTTGTGGAGCTAAGAGCTGTGTGGCAGCCCGGTACATGGATATGAAGGGGAAGAAAGGACCCATTGGCATGCCCAAGGCAGCAATGTGTGAACTATTTATGTGTACACAGCAGGGCTCACAGTGCGACATATGGGACGGGCAACCCATTTGTAAATGCAGAGACAGATGTGAGAAAGAACCAAGTTTTACCTGTGCTTCTGATGGATTAACTTACTATAATAAATGTTTTATGGATGCTGAAGCTTGTGCTAAAGGAATCTCACTGGCTGTGGTCACCTGCAAATATCATCTGACTTGGCCACATACTAGTCCAATACCATCTGAGACAACGACTAACCCAACCATCCCATCCATTGAGACTGCCATCATAAATGTGATTCCACCCACGTTGGTGAATAACCCCACTCACAAGTCGGTCAATGTTGGTGACACTGTGAGCTTTCATTGTGATGTAACTGGAAAACCCAAACCCGAAATAACGTGGGAGAAGCAGATTGAAGGAAAGGAACGTATTGTGATGCGCCCCAATCATGTGGTCGCAAATATAGTGGTCACTAACATTGCCCAGCTAGTCATTTATAACACTCAATTTCAAGATGCTGGCATCTACACATGTACCGCCAGAAACGCAGGAGGCCTTATCAAGATTAACTTTCCCTTGTCTGTCAAAGAACAACCTCCCAAGGAAAAATCAGAAAACAAAACTTTTTTTCCCACGGATGAGTGCCTAAAGCCCCCAGATAGCGAGGACTGTGGGGAGGAACAGACAAGGTGGTATTTTGATGCTAAGAAAAATAATTGTTTCATATTTGTGTATGGTAATTGCAACAGTAATTTGAACCACTTTGAAACATATGAGTCTTGTATGCTAACCTGCATGAATGGACCAGTCAATGTCTGTAATTATCCCCCTCTTCAAGGTCTTTGTAAGGCATATGAGCCAAGGTGGGCATATAACAAGATATTGAGTCAGTGCCAATCTTTTATTTATGGTGGGTGTGGTGGCAATGAAAACAACTTTGAGAGTAAAGAACTGTGTGAAGAGATGTGCCCATTCCCCAAAAACCAAAAGTGCAAAGTGTGCAAGCCTCGGCAGAAGCTGGTAACAAGCTTTTGTAAAAGTGACTTTGCTATACTTGGGCGTATACTAGAGTTGACAGAAGACCTAGAAACGGGGCACGCTCTGGTCTCTGTAGAAGATATCCTGAAAGATGAAAAAATGGGGCTTAAATTTCTGGGGAAGCAACCACTTGAAATCACACTCCTTAACATAGATTGGAGTTGTCCGTGTCCCAATGTGACGTCAGTCACGGGTCAGCTGATCATCATGGGTGATGTGCACAATGGTATGGCCGTCCTGCAACCTCACAGTTTTGTTGGTATGTCCAGTGCTCGTCGGGTGCGAAAATTAAGGGAAGTCATTCACAATAAAACTTGTGATCTTCTCAAAGAAATTTTAGGTCAGCCATAGAAATTTAGTTGACAATAGCATAAATGCATTACTAAAAAGAATGTATTTCTTCTTAAATCACTTATATGTCAACTTTGGTTATATGTTAGGAAATAAAACCTTTAAAATGTTGTGTTATTTGGGGGTGATTGTAAGGAGAGCTTTTTGAATATATATAAAGCTCTTGTGTAATGTAATTTTGGGTTTCAGTGCTAGGTAAAGGGCATACATGTCTGAATGCAATGTTTTTTCTATTTTGCTTCCTTCATGTTGTTCTGATGTGTTTATACAACCAGAGAGACTTGTTTAGTCTCTTCGCCAGGACATAAAGCTGCATTCTAGATGCAAGTGTCTGAGAGTGCAGAAGAGCTCAGGACAAAGGAAGATAAACCATACTGATTGATCATACAACTATGTATAAACTAATTCGACATATAAAACCATGTATTTATTACGGTATACTTGTGTTTCATGCTAGTGTAGAGAAGACTCAGAGAGATGTCCTAACAGTGCTGGTAGTAAATGCTATAGTCGCTTTACCCTATTTGTCCCATTATAATAATGTATTGAAGGGTCCTATACACAAAAGTAATGTCTTAATAGTGTTATGAATAAGTCACATATTCAATGCAATTAAATATAAACACCTGTTTTCACTTATAAAAATTAGGAATCTTCTTTGCTGCAGCACTCCAAATGAAAAGGTAAATTCAGTGATGCAAATGAATGGCCACATATCATATCTGCAGATGCATCCCCAATAACTGTGTCATGTCCTGTTACGCAGAAGCATATAATGTGATGGCAGATGAGAACCACTTGGCCCATCTAGTCTGCCCATGTATACACACACTAAAGCCCCCATACACTACTGCGACTTCTCCCCTTGAGCCACCTGGGAGCTTCCCAGCGGTGTCAGGATCACATACAATACATATTTCACATGTGATACATGGCATGCGATCCTATTTCCCACTACCGGGAGGCTGTCCGAGTCAGAGGTCGGACATGCAAGCAGGTCCGATCTCTGACTCCATTTCAGTGCACACGGGACAGCACCTCGGATCGGATCAAAGGTCAAACGCGTGGGATTTGTCCACTTTTCACTCGATTTCTCAGCCAGATGCATTCCATTCGAATTCCAGCAAAAAAGCGGCCAAATCCCACAAGTGTATGGCCAGCTTTACACATTGGGGATAATTTTTGTTGGGTGCCAATGAACCTAGCAGTATATTTTTAGGAGTGTGGGAGGAAACCCACGCAAGTACAGGGTGGATATACAAACTCCACACAGGCAGTGGTGGGATTTTAATCCACATCTTCAGCACTGTGAGGCAGTAATGCTAACTATTACATTCATTTGTTTTGTAGATGCAGATCAACATATGTAGAAATGTATATATTTGCATGTAATTTAGCATTTTGTGGTGTGGGCACTCAATATGAAAATTGTTACATTGTGCATCTAAAACAAACCCCTGTATGTTGAACCTACATAGTCGTTCAGCAATAAATCTACGGAATAGTCATAATCATGATAGTCTTTATCAGGGGTAATACTGTACTGGCATATTATTATCAGAGAAGAAATGCATTGTGCTGATATCCTAATCTAGGTTACGGTGATTAAGATGCATTTGGATTCTCCTGTATATCTGCTCAGATAAGCTAACAATTGTATGTGTGCATTTCATCTAGTAATAAATTGTTATACTTGGTACAATATATTTACCTGGTTTCTATTTATTTGAGATCATCCATTGGATATCAAAATATTTCATCTAATATCTCAAGATTTATAGTCAGTTCGATAAGAGCATTTTTGGGGACATCGAGCCATCCATATTATCTTCCTTTTGCACTTTAAACATTTGGGGTCAACTTATTGACTGTCTTATATTTTTACTACAGATCTATCAACTGGATAACAAGTTTAAAGATACTGTGTTACATCATCATCTATTATAATTGTGCATAAAATGGTAACTGATTATGTTGATAAGGCAGAAATGGTAAGAAATAGTCCCTTCTGTTTATTATGGATGATATCGGGATGACGGCCTTGAGAAGACTGACAGCAGCATCCTGATTTGCAGATTCCGGACACCTGGGAGGTAAGTTTTCTATCCCTAACCCCTTATCCCAATGAGCCCAACCTTCTCTTCCTGCCGCCCAACTTTAACCCTCCCTTCTTACTCCCTACTTCACCCTCCTGCCTCCACAGCCTAACCCTAACCTCCCCTATACTGCCTAAACATAATCGTTTCCTCCCATGGCCTAACCCTAACCAGCCCTGGTCTATGTACATTTGAGATTCTGGTACTAGCACTGCAAGTGGTGTTGGAGATTTGGAACTGGTTTTCTCACCAGTGTCAGTATTCCGGAGTCATTCTGACTTCTGGCATCCCAAATGCCGGTATGCTGACCAAATCTCCTTTAAGGCAATAAACACTTTTGGGAATCAATATTTTTTCTATTTAAAAAATAGAGTTTTGTCAAGTAGAAAACTATATACACTTATAAAACTACTAGTAAGCCCGCTTGAAGCAAATGCTTTGAACGCTAGTAGAAGTAATTTCACTTGCTGACAAAAAATGGCAGTGTTTAGGAGCCACACGGACACTAGACATGTATATGGATGATTATGGAGGATGGCCATCTAGTGGTCAATTAAAATATTGCTAGAGAGAAACTTATTATTTACAGTTTCTTATATAGCGCAGCATATTCCGTTGCGCTTTAAAATTGGAAACAACAGTGATAAAATAAACTGGATATAAACAAACTGACGTAGAGTTAGGAGGGCCCTGCTCGCAAGCTTACAATCTATAGAAACTTTATTTTAAACATCAACACTACTTAAAATCTACTCATTTAAGTTATTTTCATAATCTGGACATTATGCAGTGCTTTAGTGTGAATAGTTATTTACATCAGTGCCTTCCTCGATGGAGCAACAATCTATATTCCCATACACAGTAGAGTTATTTATTGTGATTGTATCAGGATTAGAGAGAGTGAGGGATGAAGGAGAGAGGAGGGGGTGATAGAGATGGTGTCAGGAAAAGAAAGAGGTAAGAGAGAGAAGGGGTTGCGAGAGATCGTGTCAGGTATAGAGAGTGGTTAATAAAAATGGCGGTGTAAGAGATAAAGAGTAAGAGGGTGTCAGGGATAGAGAAGGGAGGTAGGGGGAGAAAGATCTGGTGTAAGAGATACATAGTAAGAGGGTGTCAGGGATAGAGAGGGGAGGTAGGGGGAAGAAAGAGACGGTGTAAGAGATAAAGAGTAAGAGGGTGTCAGGGATAGAAAGAGTATGTAAGAGAAATGGGCTAAGAGAGAGTATGAGATAGGGGTTGTCAGGAAAAGAGGGGAGTGAGGGGGTGTCGGGAATAAAGAGAGATGGGGGCAAGAGATGGTGTCAGGGAGAGAGACAATGAACAAGGTGTCTCCAGTAGTTCTGCCCCTGGACCACACCCACACACACTGGCCCCTACAGCAGCCTTTCCCATGTGAGCTCCTCATACCCCAGTCTAAAACTGCTTATATTTGTATTTTTTATTATTCTTTTTGCTTAAACAACTATGAATTACATTAATTGGGAGGGATTATTAACATGGCTTTAAGGCTTAAAATATACAAAAATATACAGCCAATGAAATGCATAAATGAAATAAATCAGCATGCGTTATATGGAAAGTTTTTTTATTTTCATATTGTATTATATGGACACAGCTATAAACTGCAAAATTGTTTTGCTGTGCAGTCTTATGAGATCCAAATACAGTCCATGGAGGTAAGTCAATTTCACATCTGGCTGCAGACATTATGAAAAATTGAATATTTAACAGGCAGATTTACTAAAGTGGTGGTGTTTATAATGCTAGTCGACTCTTTGAGCAGGTCCTGTTTGCAGAAATACAGGGAGAAAAATAAATAGGGTTCCCGTGGTGGGGGACCCATGCCATTTTTTTTCAACTGACGAAAAAACAGCACATTCATGTTACTAAAAAAATCATCAGAAATCGCAAATGATTTCTGACTTGTTTTTTTTTTTTAATAACACCCATTTAAAAATGGCCCCATATCTTAGTTTTTTGTCCTTAGATTGTGAACCTTGTGATAGTACACTTTGCACCACAGTTTTCCAAAAGGCAAATAACCCGATGCGTTTCATCCAATAGGAATTCCTCAGGGGTGTCTATACACAACAGAATTTTTTTTTATTTTTTTAAGTCACTAATCCATGGTGGGAATCCTGAAAAAGATGCCAATATGAGAGCATTGTACAATAACCTATTATCAAGAGAAGCGCAATGTTTATGCCAGAAAAAAAGCTAAGTAAAACATTAAACGGAACTAATGGTTAATTATTCAGTAAAACAGTGATGTAATATTCCTGGAAGGTTTGAAAAGGTTCCCCTGCAATAAATCAGCACTTTCTTCAGACTGGAGACACCACCATGAATTTTTGAGTGAGTAAAGAAAATTTTTTTTATTTTTTTTTTCAAATATATTTATTGGGTTTTTTAGCAAGTATTACAAAAATTTACTAAGCAAAATATGTATTTTTGGCGTACATGACAATAACAACTCCGGAATAAGCATCGTCCTTAAAGACAATAAAGATGGAGTATAGTCCATGGTCCCCACGAAAATGGGAGGGTATCTTCGGGATTGTCCATGCCCAACGCCGTCTTGCCCGTACTCCAATATTCTTGTAAATGGGAACTTGCTTTTTTACATAACTTAATACAATAAAAGACATGGCATACAGATATATATATATATATTTGGGAAGGTGGAGGTGGGGGGGAGTAAAGAAAATTATATTAATTAAATATTGATGCACCATCGGCCAGTGTGTACGAATGATATATCTGTAAAAAGCATCGTTCACAGATATATTGTGTCGGCTCTGCAGCACAGTCTCTGTCCGAGAAGTCCCAGCATGTGGATCTTGTAGTTTCACAACATGACAAATAGTGAAATAAAACACACACACGTACAGTATAACTTTATTACATGCTACATTCAATCACACATATATTACCTATGGATTCCACCAAAGGTCTGTCCTCTTGTCCATTAAGAATCCAAACGAGTACCTGTTGAGGGAAATTCTACTCACCACACGCCTCCCAGATCGATGGATGCTCTCTCCACGTGGCAGTACCCTTTGGCTGGTGGGCGGAACTAACCCCCGGCATGTGGGAGGAGCCATGAATTTAAACAATCATTCAGGCTTCTCTCACAGGGGTACTGCCAGGCTGAGAAGGCATCTATCGATCAGGTTGTGTGGTGAGTACAATAATTCCCTCAACAGATACTCGTTTGGATTCTACATGGACAAGAGGACAGGCCTTTGGTGGAATCCATAGGTAATGTATGTGTGATTGAGTGTAGTATGTAATAAAGTTATACTGTACGTGTGTGTGTTTTATTTTACTATTTGTCATGTTGTCAACTACAAGACTTAGCGGGCCCTTAATGCCCCACATGCTGGGACTTGTGATTCCTCAAGTCCCTGTATGCGGTGCAGGCTTGCTGGGACTTGTAGTTCCACAACATTACATACATTTTTTAATCTAATCTTAACCATTTATCAGCCTGGTGCCAGCCGCCCAAGGGGCACCTGGGACAGCCCAGGGCTTAAGCCTGGGCAGGGGTAACTGTGGAGGGGGGGGTCTCCGCTCCTTCAGGGTCCCTACCTGGGCTGACCAGCCACTGGGATGAATGCTTTGGCCAAGGAACTTGCATAAAAAGTTTTCCCCAGCTGTGGCATTACCCTGTTGGCTGTGGACCCGGTGCTGGTGCCAAAATACGGGGGACCCCTACTCATTTTGGCCTCCATATTTTTGGACAGAACCATGCACAGATCGCAATGGTCTGTGCATGTTTCTGGCAAACTCCACATACTTGTACTTGGTCTATTTGTTTTGCGAATGTTGGTAACGTTTTCCAAAAATCGCATCTTGTTAAATTTGCGAGTTGTATTCTTTTAATGGGAAACATCTGGATTCGAACTGAAGCTTGACACAAAATCGACAGGCCAGAATGTGCAATTTTCACATCAAAAAGTGTGATTTTTACCGCAAATCGGACCCTATTAAATTGTTGATTTTGGAAATCGGGCAAATTCGACATTTTTTTTTTTCCTAAAATACGCAACCATCTCTAAATATCTCATCCTATTAAATAAATGTCGCCCATTATGTCTTACCCTGCCCAGAGCCTTCTTTCTGATTCACTTATGCCATAGGTTGAATGTGAGCATAGGATTGGTCATGAAGGGATGGGGTGGGAACTGCGTGTGAAAAAAAGGTAACAAGAACTTTTTTACTAATACTTTTGTCTTTTATTTATAATGCGTCACAAAGGTCTTGCAGTGTTTTACAAGGAGATAAAAGTGACATCAAGAAATATTAGTACAGAGTAATACAGTCAGCATATAAATTCACATATTTATATCCTGGCAGCACTGATACTTTTACCAGTCTTGCAGCCCCCAGGTGAAACCCAACCCACCCAATCGGGGTAATCAGTGTCATTGAAACCAGAAACAGCTAGTGACTGCACTGGCTTTACTGTGACTGGCAGTGATTTCCTACTGGAAGGCCTAGCTGTCAGTCGCAGGCTCTACCGGTGTATCCTTCCCATGAGACTGCCAAACCAAACATAAAGTGTGTATCCTAAAGGAAACCACTCCCTGCCTTTGGCGCAGTCCAATCTGGCTTCTATGGGCTGCAGCCGCTATAGTTCACAGAAGGCAGAGGTTCGGGCATTCACAGTCAAACTATGGTGTCTGTGCTGGTCTTAGCATCTGCCAGCTCCATTGGGCAGGTGTCAGGAACTGGGGCTGGCAGCTGTCTCCGCTATAGGCACAGGGGTAGCGGCAGCCTCCCCACTAAAGCTAAATAGAAGCCGCCACTGCTAATGTCACAGGACTCTTTCTGAACTACCTATTTATTTGTGTTACATGACTTTTCCTGAAATCCCTGCTCATTTGTGTGCTTATAATAGAATACAGCTAATGAAGGCAGAAATCACTGTGATACTGGTTAAAGAAAACAATTCAGTAATTGTATTCAATAATTGTTACATTTCCAAACAATTGTAATGCAAAATACCAATACAATGTCATTATTTTTTTAATTAGTATGTGAATATAGAAATACTTGGAAACCTGGTTATAAGTTATTTAGAACTGGGTTACCATAGAAATACGCTCCATAGTAATATTGTCTTGTTAAAGAGAACTATTACATTATATATATAAAATTGCTATTGTTATTTATTTGAATATACAGTATTGCTGTAATTGATTATCCAGCACTGAACATTACATTGGGAAATAAGACAAGTGGTTATAGGGTCCACAGGGTGAGGTTTACGAATGAGATTATAAGACCTGCAGATGTCCGTAGTAACAATAACATATATATCACTGAACAGAGCCTGGAATTAAATGCTATCCAGTGTAACTGTGGCTCAGTAGAGCTTAGTTATACCATTTTGGGATTTAATAAAGCCCTCATCACAAAGTGAATTTGTTCACTATGTTCAGCGGGGTATATGCGCTATCCGCCTGCGCTAAAGCAGGGGATAGCGCTTCCCCTGATGTATGTAAGCCGCGATGCGGGTGGTTATCGTGTGGCGGTATGGGGGTGGAGGGCTAACGTCTGTGCATGAGCTCCAGGCTCATACCTTATTTATGAAGCTGGCCGCACGCTTCTTCTTTGTGCTTTGTTTACATCGACAGAATTTTCTGGCGCTGTGTGTAAGAAGAATTTAAGAAGTTAGGTGCCGCTTGTTGGTCTCCGGCGGCTTCAAATTAAAACTGCGCATGCGCCGGGTATACACAGCATCCCAGCATCCCCATGGAACATTACCCGGCGCATGCGCAGTTTTAATGTGAAGCCGCCGGAGACCAACAAGCGGCACCTAACATGGAAAACTGCGCATTTTGTGAGAAAAAGTATCCTGCGCATGCGCAGATAACTTAGGCGGATGGCAGCGCATGGAACGTTATGGGAGGCAGCGTATCCCCGGCAGCAGGGGATAACGCACTTCCATAACGAAGTTCACTCTAATGATAAATTTGGGTGAATTGCAGGGGAGCTTCACCACGATAAAGTGGTGAAGCGAACTTGCGCCCATAAGGAACGTTAGGGCACAATTGATAAATCTACCCCTTAGTGGCTAGAGCTAATACACAGGCATCACATACCAGGGCAGCCGAGAGGTATGCCAGGCCCCGGTAAAATTTTGAGGGTCTAATTGTGGGCAGCATGTCCACCTACCGCGATTAAGCCACACCCCAAAATGTTTTAGGGTGTGAAAAAAACAGTCTCAGCAGCAGCACACACCTACAGCCTGTCCTGTGCTGACAGTAGGCTCAGCATGAGCTCTCACGCTGTGAGTGAGATGCTCATGCTGAACCTACTGTCAGCACAGTACATGCTGTAGGTGTGTGCTGAGGCTGCTGCTTGGGAGGGACAGAGGGGGAAGCGGGGGGTCAGACCAGGGCCCCACCGGTCCCCTCCAGCAAGCCTGGACCCAGGTAATTAGTACCTGCTTCCCCCACCCCCCTGCACCTAACTGTATATTGTTCAGCATATTTCCTCATTTAGATGCTCTCTGTCCGTAGGTGCTTCCACTGAAATGTGGTGTCTATGTCAAAATCCTCCTTCTCCTGCTCCTTCACCAGATCCAGGAACACCTGTGGGGAGGGGAAGATAGTTACTTGTGGGGGATTTGGGTTATCTGGGTACATGCTGCCTGCAGGGGCAAACGCAGGATTACCAGAAGGGGGTTTCCAGAGAGGGGCCGAGCAAATCACGGAGATGGACACTTAGGTGACCCAGTATATGCCGGGTCAGTTAAAGTATTATAGATAGACCAAAAGTATATGAATAATAATAATTATATATATATATATATATATATATATATATATATATATATATATACACATAACAGCAGTGTAGACCCCTGGGCATAGCAATGTATTGGGGCCCCTACCTATCCTCCAGCGGTAGGGTTGGGGGGTGCTATGAGCGGAAGCTTTGATGTCCCGCGGCTGGTAGCGGGTATTATATCAACCGCTCAGCATGTAGGGCCTGGATCAGTAATTTCCACTAATTACCCCTTTACTGCACAGATGGTGGGAGAAGGGGGTATTGGGCTGAATGAAGAGGTCCTGATACATGTGTGTGGAGCTGGAGCAATAACTAGCTGCTGGAAGGCTGATATCTCTGGTTTTAGGAACAGTAGAGACAGGCTTCTAGTGTTCATCAAAGGGGGAGAGCCCCAGCTTTTGAAATATACCCTCAGAAAAACTCTGTCAGACAGAACCTGAAATATCTGACTGGCAAAGGCAATTAACAGCCTTGGATGGGGACCATTGCTTTGAAGTCAGATATCTCCGGTTCCCTAGGGATGATTTTTAAAATTCTTGTACCAATGGAAAGAGGGGACCCTCAGCTTTCAGGACCCTTAGATTCCAGGGGGGGGGGGTTCTGGGTACTCAGAAACCCCCCCTGTGTGCGCCACTGGCCTGGGTGAATACAGAGATGAGGGAAAGCAACAAGGAGAACAAAGGCAAAGAAAAGTATTGTGCATGTGTTTCCATTTCCACCTTCAAATATCCTGGGAAGGCCAATCTCACATGTAGAATAGCAATAAAAGGCCAAGAAGAGTCCAGTTATTCCATCCCTCTCACATAGGTTACCTTTTACATGTAATGGCGAATTTTTGTATTTTTTTTACTGTTTTCTGACAGACACAACTCCCTACCCCCGCACTGACACTATGGTGAAAGAGAATACTTTAATGGACTCCCACTTCTGACACTATGCCTTGATATTGGCTTCCTTTGGACTTGCTCTATAAGCAGAAGGAGCAAAAAATTACCTGTTCAAGGGTGGACTGGGAAAAACTGTATTCCTCAATGTTATAGACCCGTTTTGCTGCAGAGAGACAGGAACAGAATTTAACATTTATAGATAGGCAACTTAAGACCCATGCTAGGTGCTATTGATTACTTTGATTATAGCTACCTAAATGTCTAGGCTACCCATTCACATATATATATATGTAAGTCACATGATACTCATCTAGATGCATATGGATTTCACATGGCCAAATACCCTCCTACATATATATCTGTAAGTCACATCTCCCAATGCAATACTACCGTACATCTTTAAGTAAGTCTTGTGGACCTTAATACATAAAGCCGAGAACATGCTGATCTAGACAAAATAGGGGTTATTATTAGTGAAGTGTATTTCAGTTTTGATGACTCTGATATTATAAATATACCCAGCACCTATGCAGGGCTACAAATTCTCCTCACTTTGAATATACTCATGGTAGGTGGAATGATTTTACTGCACTACTCCGGCACTTACAAGTCACCCCAGCTCATGCATATGGACGTGCGGTGAGGTAAATAGCTCAAGAGTCCCTGGCAAGTACCAGAGCCAGATATGGACACAATATATGAGCCATGGGGTACATGCCAGCATTATACACATGTGCAGCAGTGTGTACTGCTGGAGATTCACTGAGTTTTAATAAGAGATGTGCAGAAAAGGTAGCCAGGTGAGGCACTGCCTCGTCTGCCATAGACTTTTTACTCCAGCGTTTTGACTATAAAAATTATTAGAATAAAAAAAAAAAAAATGTATTTATAAATTATTTGTATTTTTGACATACTTTATCAATTCAAAATGCCGGCATATGCGCTAGTATGACAGGAAAGGCTGTGCCTCACCTGCCTCACCCCACCGCACGCCACTCTCGCAGCCATGCAGTCAGGCTTACCATTTCTCTGCATGTTATCAGTGTCTGTCTCACTCATAACCCCCATTATCTCCTTCACCATTCTGAATCTGCTGAGCCTGAATGTTGGAGCTTACCTTCCTCGAGCTGCAAGAAAGCCTGTGATAGTGACTGCACATTATCCATAGGGATCTTATAGACCAATAATGAAGAGAACCTGAGGAACAATCAAAGAAAGATTGGTGGTCAATAGTTGAAACAGGTTACGCCCATTTACAGGGCCATAACTAGTGTGGGGTGGTGCTCAGCACACAGTGCATTTCCCCTGTGGGTGCACTGACTGCATCCACCCACCTATGTATGCAGTAACACCTCTCTGCAGGACACACAGAAGGCAGAGCAATAGCTGCCTGCCCCATCCCCTCCCTCATCTCCTGCAGCTAGGAGAGATGTCATGATGTTTCGCCAGACAGACTTCCACCGGGCAGAGGCGCATGACATGACTACCATGTTATGTCATGACATCATGCTGACCCGCTCACACTTTTAGATGTCCACTGTGTGCACTGTGCATCAGTAGCATCTACCATTGCCAGGACCCATCAGTGATGTAGGATTTTATATTTTTATTACCAGTTGTACAACTTGATGGTTCATATACCAATTTTGATGTTAGGTACTTGTAATATAATTATATAAGGCAGTCTGTCCACTCCCCACCAACCGTAAAAGGGTAAGGAGGGGGCTGTCGGCCTGTATGCTTATACCAGTTGTTTATATAGTGCACACATAGGCAGGTATTCAATGGGCAGAATTGTGGACAGCAGCGAATCCTGTGTAGGATTCACTGCACTTTTCGCCGCAATTCTCTCTTTGGGGAGATTCGCCCGGCATCCACCCCTCCACCCTATTCAACGCCTCAGGGGCTGTCTGCCCCTGGCGGCGAATTTTAACACCCCCCCCCCCCCCCCGGCGAATGCCGCCAGGGAGCTGGGGGACGGCTGCAGGCAGGGAGATGGAAGCCTCCCTGCCTGCGCCGGACACTGTGGGGGTGAAGGAGGGCTGTCGGGGACACAGGGAGAGCCCCCCAGAGCTGACAGGGGGCTGTGTTAGGGAGCCACTACACTCACTGGTCCCGTGCATATGTAATGATCGGGACCAGTGTGCAGTGAATAAATGAATATTAATGACCGGCTCCCGCCCCCTGCTGGCGAATGTGTAAAAAAAAAAAAATTGTTAAAAAAAAAAAATAATAGTTAAAAATATATTCATGTGCTGCAAGCACATGAATAAAAATAGCATGCCCCTTCACAGAAAAAAAAATCTGATTTTTTTACACCAAAATAAAAAAAAAAGAAACGCTTTATTTTAAAAGATCACATTCCAATTCACCTAAAAAAGATGACGAATGTAAAATGGAGAATCATGGCAAAAATCAATGGAGAAAGCAGTTCTCCATTTGAGCATTGAATCCCAGTGAAAACCCCATTGAAATACACCAGCGGATTGCAGCGAGCATGAAATGGAGAACTGGCCGGCATTCACTGTTTGCTTTCGGCGAACAGTGAACATTGAATAGGGTGAATCATATTTTCAGTGAAAAAAATTCACCGCAAGGAGTGAAAACAGCCCGATTCGCCGAAAAAACGGTGAATCGGGAGCATTGAATACTGGCCATGTTCTGCAGCGCTGAACAGAGCATATTTGATCATTCACATCAGGCCCTGCCCCAGTGGAGCTTACAATCTATAGTCCCTATCACATTTTTGGGAGCCAACTGACCTACCAGTATATTTTTGGATTGTGGGAGGAAACCGGAGTACCCGGAGAAAACCCACGCAAGCATGGGGAGAATATACAAACTCATGACCTCGGTGCTGTGAAGCCTTAATTGCTAACCATTACACCTTCTGTGCTGCCCCAAAATCTATCAATTGCAGGATAATTGGGTTATCATCTAGCTTGGGAAATGACCCTGTCATCCTAGTAATGTCACTGTTCTATTAGCCAGTGTAAACATGAAAGCCCTGCGCCAGGCAGCCCAGGAGAGATAAACCCTCATTGTCTGTGGTGTGACTCATTAACATTGTTACATGTCAATTGCCACTAAGCTGGGCACAGTCATACACATTACTTTGTATGTACCCTACCCCACCACACCATCAGCTATTTGTGTCCACACCACAGCCCCCACTGCAGATGCCACCTCGTAGCCCACTAATCTCTAGCATTCTTTCACATCAGGCTTGTGTGTTGTATGAATGGAGTACCAAGGAGAGTACCCCCACCTTTTTAATACTAAGAGGGAAAAAAGTATTGAATTATGGTTAGATTAGAGATTTGGGATTGGGTATTAGGGTTAGTGAAGTTAATTGGTTTAGGATATTATGATTAGATTTGGGGTGACGGTATTAAGGATAGGGTGTTAGGGTTGGTATAGGGGTTTAGCGGTTAGGGTGAGGTTTGGGGTTGAGTTAGGGTCAGGATTAGGGTAAGGATACTTGGCATCCTGGATTTTCTGATCTAAATATCTTTGCGTAGATCTAGCCCCAGAGAATACACTTCACAACTGCTTTGTAAGGTAGAATTGCAGTCTCCTTACACACTCATTCATATACCTAGATCCTGTCCAACCAAGAAATTCAAGGTCTTTAAGCAATAATCCTAAGAATGCAGACTTCCAACTTACTAGGGACTAGTCACAATGCTGTTAAGTGATGTTCTTTGATAGGATGACAAATGTTTGGATACACAAAATTGTATCACCCTCTGTATGTCGGAATTCAGTTTACTTTAAATGTGACACAGGTATTAACTGAAGTCTACTTAGAAACCAGTATCTTGCCTAGGCCCCCATGAGGTCCACATCAGGCTCTAACACATGGGTCTTCAAACTGTGGCCCTCCAGATGTTGTGAAACTACAAATCCCAGCATGCCTTGCCACAGTTTTAACACTCCCTTATAACAAAACTGTGGCAAGGCATGCTGGGATTTGTAGTTTCACAACATCTGGAGGGCCGCAGTTTGAAGACCCATGCTCTAACAGGAGCTACTGTTGGGCACATCAAAGGTAAGCAGCATAGCTCTACCTGATATAATGTGTATAAGGTGCTCCACCATGCTTAATGTATATAAGGTGCTCTAACTGGCATAATGTGTAAATGGGACCCTGCTGCATTGTAACATATATAAGAGGCTTAACTGTGGTGTAATATGTGTAAGCAGTGGTGTAGCTAGGTGCCACGGCGCCCGGAGCAAGGGCATGTTTCGCGCCCCACCAATTTGTAGTAGGTGAGGCTCCTGCTCAGTGAAAAGTGGGCACGGCCCAACATTATACACACCGTAATGCCCATTGCACATTTTAGCAAACTTTGTAATACCAATTACACATAAAGCCACAGCCATAATGCCAATTACACATAAGGCCACACATGATGCCAATTGCATACTATAGAACACACCGTAATGCCCGTCGCATACTATAGAACACACCGTAATGCCCGTCGCATACTAACACACCGTAATGCCCATCGCATACTAACACACCGCAATGCCCATTGCATACTAACACACCGCAATCCCCATCGCACACTATTTAACAAACCGTAATGCCCATTACACATTTAACACATAATTGCCACTTACCTACATGCTCAATGCCAGGGGCTTCATGCTCGATGCCAGGGGCTTCATGCTCGATGCCAAGGGGGACTGAAATTGCTCGTTGCCAAGGGGGACTGAAATTTGCTCGCAGGGAGGGAAGGTGTGAATAAATGATAGTGCAGAGCAGGGAGGGAGGGAAGGTGGGAGTGATAGTGCACAGCAGGGTGGGTGGGTGAGGATAGTGCACAGCAGGGTGGGTGGGTGAGGATAGTGCACAGCAGGGTGGGTGGGTGAGGATAGTGCACAGCATTGGGTGAGGATAGTGCACAGCAGGGTGGGTGGGTGAGGATAGTGCACAGCAGGGTGGGTGGGTGAGGATAGTGCATAGCAGGGTGGGTGGGTGAGGATAGTGCACAGCATTGGGTGAGGATAGTGCACAGCATTGGGTGAGGATAGTGCACAGCAGGGTGGGTGGGTGAGGATAGTGCATAGCAGGGTGGGTGGGTGGGTGAGGATAGTGCACAGCAGGGTGGGTGGGTGAGGATAGTGCACAGCAGGGTGGGTGGGTGAGGATAGTGCACAGGTGGGTGGGTGGGTGAGGATAGTGCACAGCAGGGTGGGTGGGTGAGGATAGTGCACAGGTGGGTGGGTGTTAGAGGATAGTGCACAGCAGGGTGGGTGTTAGAGGATAGTGCACAGCAGGGTGGGTGGGTGGTTGGGAGAGGATAGTGCAGAGATTAGTGCACCCCACCCCACCCACAGCGGGCAAAGCAGCAGCGGTGCTTTCCACGCACCCCCTACCACCTCCCCGCTGTGTACGGTGCTGCTATTTAAAAGTCACTCACATCTCCCGCTGGACCGCGCTAGCCAATAGGTGCTCGCGGTCCAGCAGCCAATCAACTGGTGGCTGCTGGACCGCGAGCGCCTATTGGCTAGCGCGGTCCAGCGGGAGACGTGAGTGACTTTTAAATATACCACGCCTCCTGGACGCAGCGGGGAGCCGCACTGAGTTGGGCACCTGAGCGGGCGAGATGGTGGTGCCGGCATGGCGCCATGATAGCTTCCTGCGCCTGGAGCTGGTGCTCCACCGACACCACCCTCGCTACGCCTCTGTGTGTAAGAGGCTCTACCATGGCAATATATATATAAAAAGGGCTCTACTGTGGAGTAATATGTATAAGGGGTTGTACTGTGTAGCATCACGTGTAAAAGTGGTACTACTGTTTGGTGTAATATGTATAAATAATGTAAAGGTACTTATGTATTATCTGGGCTCCCATGTTAAATGCACCCCATTTTTTCATACCCCTACTATCCAACTACGCATGGAGTTGACTTTATATAGTGTGGCGAGCTCCGCGAGGGGATGCAGTCTCATAAGAAAAACGGGAGCCCAGATATTACATAAGTACCAATGTAAATAACAGACACTACGGTACAGCTAAATGTGAATTGGTACTATTCTGTACTCACACCCCTTCTCCATGAATCCATGCCCATTCCTCATGAAGGCACACCCCTAAATTTTTCATGTGCTTAGGATAGGGGTGGGCAATAAGCGGCCCTCCAGCTGTTGATGAACTACACATCCCAGAAAGCCTTGCTTGAGTTTTACTGGCTTAGGAGCATGATGGGCACCTATAATTCAGTGCTGCTATATCACCTGTCCTGTCTGGCTGCTTGTGGGAACAACCGCATTATTTCCTCATGAATCACTTCCAGTTGGTGAGAGTCCTTCACTTTAATCTCCAGGAGGTAGCCTTTACCAAACTTACTCTTTAGCTGCTGAATGGACCCAATGCACCTGCATGTGAATGAGAGAAGAGAAGAGTAGAGAATAATTGCCTAGTGCAGTGGTTCCCAAACTTTCTTGACCAGGGCGCCCTAGAAAATCAGCATTTGTTCAAGACACCCCTAGACAAAAAGTTTCTTATGGATAAATAAAAAAAGTAAAGCAATTTTGCTTAACTTTCACCCTCAGGTTCAGTTACATGAGGAACATAGCTGTAGTTCTTATTGTCCATACATTTTATGATGGGCAGCCACCAGCACTGGTTTTGCATTTCACTTAAATAATTTGTTTTGGTTGGGGAGCCCCAACCTGAGGCACCCCAGGGTGTCTAGGCACACAGTTTGGTAACCACTGGCCTAGTGTACAACAGGCCCGTTATTATAAACTGCCCTATAACTCTAAGCCTTGGGAAATCTTTTTTTTTTTTCAGATTATGGGTGAGATGTACTAAGCCTTGAAAAGTGATCAAATAGAGAGTGATAAACCTCCAACCAATCAGCTCCTACCTGTCATTTTTCAAACACAGACTGTGACATGGCAGTTAGCAGCTGATTGGTTGGTTATCACTCTCCATTTTATCACTTTTCAAGCTTAGTACATCTGGCCCTCTTTGTGATGAAAGGACCAGTAAAACAGACACCTTTTTTTCTGCAGTCTAACAGTAATAGTCAATCTCTTTACCTGAGTTTTCCAGAAACCATAATAGCAACACGGTCACACACAGCTTCTGCCTCCTCCATGTAATGTGTGGTCAGAATAGCTCCTCTCTCCTTGTTTTTGAAAGCAGCACGAATTGCTCTCCTTTAATAGAGCACATTCTGATGTAACTCATTACATATATTATAATATTTGTTCCTATTTATTTTACACTTCCTAGTTTCAATAACAACATAGTAAATTAGTGCATATATTGTGCGAAAGCCTGGACATCTGATAAGGATCTCCTATCTATGATACAGAGTGGTAAATAGGCTGTTGCCCATAACACCTTCTATCTTAAATAAAACTGTTGGGTGCTTCCTTTTTTGGGAGCTTCCTTGGCTTGTATAGCTGGGAAATCTGCTCCTGTATTTACCAATGCCTCACTGTCCCCTTGCCCCTTGGAGGCACTGGGTCTTCAATAGTTGCAGAGTAGAGAGCCTGCTTCTCCATGGGCTGCGCACTGCTCCTTTCTAGGGGAGCTGCGTCACATCACTCCCATCTCTGTCATCTCACTTAAGATGGCCGCTAGTAGCCAGCATGAGCCAACCTATCTCTCGAGCATCATGTGACCACCTACTGACACATTAGCCTGCAAAGGCTATATTAGTTCTACCCAAGGCGGCATATTATTGTAGTACAAGAGTCCATGTGGGCACAGTGGAACTGTACATAGCTGGGGTATTACACATGCGCCATGCTGAGGGGGAGAGTGTATCTTTCTGTAACACACTGAGCTGCTGATCTAAAGCAATGAGTGAAACAGCAGCACCCTACGTGTGCTTTTCTATCTCCTACATAGTTTCCTCAGAAGGATAAGATTCTTCAATCCATGTCATTATTTAATAGCAGGTAATCCAATCATATTGTTTCATTCTTTAACATTCACCTGGTTCACCGCACAGTGGACTAGTTAAACATGTCATAGACCATATAATCCAATACAAATTACAAGGAAGCATAACTAATCAATATGGCAGAATTATAGATATCTCACTAAATGTAAGACTCACCAAAGTCGTTGCTGACCTTTGGGGTCCAAACCAGTTGACGGCTCATCCAAGAGAACAATGGTTGGGTTACCTAGCATGCTGAGAGCAAAACACACCTGAGAAAGAAGAAAAACATTTTATAAATCTTCCTGCTAATCGCAGGTGCGGGAACTGTGATGTGTGGTGTATGATACTGCACACGTACAGAAAAAATGTGTGTCAGATCCACAGGCATTTTATCTGGCAGCCTCAGACCCTGCAGATAATGTGATCATACTTTGGGGCAGATGTATTAAGTCTTGAGAAGAGATAAACTGGAGATAAAGTGAAAGGAGAGAAAGCACCAGCCAATCAGCTGTGTTTGAAAATGACATTTGGGTGTTTTATCTCCTTTCACTTTATTTCCACTTAATTTTTTCTCCAGGCTTAATACATCTGCCCCATTGTTAGATCTCCCATAATGTATTGGCCACAATATCTGTGCTCCTCCTCTTGGGAGACATTTCCCCCTTCATGTGTGTTAGGGGTCATTTCTGTCCGTCAGCTGAAGGTGGGCATACACTGCATAATGCCACCAATTTGACAGAATATATTACATCAGGCAGACATGCTGGATGATTCGGCATGCCCTGCCAATGAATATTTTCAGATCGTGGCCCACATACAATTATCTGGATGATTAGCTGATATCAGGTGGATTGGCCAGATAATTGTAGTGTGTATGCCCAACATTAAACTTGTATTATGCTGAATACACACTAAGCGATGTTTACCTGGCACAAACCTTTTTAGCGATGGGGACCCGATGGGGATGATGTACAGATAAAGGAGGACATCACTGACATCGTGCAGGAGTGCTCATCATCAGGGTCATAGAGGATACACACTACATGATATTAACACTTTGAGTGCCAAGATCTCTGTGAGAGTTTCAAAATATCCATTAAAAATGCCATCGTCGCTCACATTTGTTATATATATTCAAATAAAAAATGTTGTGTGCAAAAAGATTATATTTCCTATATAAAGGTAACATTACAGGTCATTATGATAAATAAAAATGTTTGCTTGGCAATTTTGGACACCTATTTTGACAAATTCACTTGGCACTCAAAGGGTTATGCTATTGTTGAATTATTATTATTAAAAATATTGTCTAGTGTGTACCCAGCATAACTGTTGAAACTACTAAATATAAATATTACAACACACAAGCTCAGTTACTTCTGCTTTTTTTCTTGCTTGATTGTCTTGTACGTGTAGATTATTTGATCAACACAGCTGTTCCTGTCATCACAAAGCAATATTTCAGCCTCTTTCTTGAAGGCGTACTGTTTACAATACAGACTTGCATTGTCTAATTAATGAGAGGACCAACACTTTGGGTACTGCCTCAAGCAGCAGAAATGTCCATCAATACCTTCCAAGCAGAGTGATTACAATGTGTCAGTATGTATGACATACTCTGCCACAGTTAGCAATTCCCGCACTTTTGTAGATTATACTGAATTTATCATATTAGTTCCATGTAGCTACAAAATAAATAGCTTATAGTGCCTTTTAGGCAATTAGGATTTGTATTTTGTTCACAAAGACATTGGCAGAAATTTACTAAGATGGAAATAAGACTTCACATGTGATGTTGCTATGGACAACCAATCAGAATCTACTTCTTATTTATTAAGTACATTCTAGAAGATAGTAGCATAAATTTCCCCATTGTATAAAGTCACAGATTAAGCACAACAAGGAATGGCTCACTCATACCCTTCGGCTATGTCTATTGCCTTTTACATTTTAACCAATCAGATTCTATGGCCAGTATTCAATGGCCGGGGGTCGTGGGCGGCAGCGAATCCTGTGTAGGATTCGCTGCCCTTTCGCCTTGGAATCTCCCTGCTGCGAGATTCGCCGGCAGCCGCCCGTCCCCTCTATTCAATGCGTCAGGGGTTCTCAGCCCCTGACAGCGAAAATTACCCCCCATAGCGAATTGCTCTCCCCTGCTTCCGTGAGCGGAGTCACGGCGGGGGATCACACTAATGCCGCTGGGAGCCTGAGCACGCGTCCAGCAGCAGCATCAGTAGCAGACCTCCGGCTCCAGCGCTGACATCTGCTATCATCGCAATGGGGCTGCTGGAGGTCTGCTACTGCTGCTGGAGCCGTCTCTCCCTAGCTGCTGAGGCAGAGGCAGGTCAGTGTCCCGCCTGTTGCCCTTTTGGATCGTGGAGCAGAGCGGCGCTGTGTCGGGGGTGTCCCAGGCTGCTGAGCGTCATTTTCCTCCAGGCGCCCCCCCTTTCCCCTCCACAGAGGTCTGCACTGTAATGAACAGGCTGCCGGAGAACTATTGCAGGGGGGTGGTATTGTACCCCAGCCCCGCTGCATGGGCTCCCGATACCTGTGCGCACAGGACCAGGCAGACTCCAGTCCCCGGCTGCACAAATTATTTTATCTCATTCCGCCCGGCTGCCTGGCTGTCTGTGTCCGGGCTCTCTCCCCTCCTACTCTCGCTGCTGCTGCTGGGGCTGTACGTGTACGAGGCAGGGGAAGGAGAGAGGCAGGGGAGGGAGAGCGGCAGCTGTGGTAGAACTAAAAGTAGCAGCATGCCTTTACCAGTGGGACGTCTGCTGGGGCTGCAGGAGCTAGGCTTTCTGCCTGCATTACACGGCCCCCTCACTGCAGTGTCAGGAGTGCATATGTTGCCTTCCATTGTCAGCTGATGGCACCTGCATCCCTACCTAATAAAATAAAGAGGTGCTTGTTATGTGCAAAAAAAGCAAGACCCTTCAAATAAAATGAAAACTTTTTTTTTTTTACATTAAAAAAAGAAAAGAAAACATTTATTTTCCAAGTACACATAACAATTCTCCATAAAAAGCTGCCGAATGCTAAATGGAGAATCATGGCGAATTTCAATGGAGAATGCAGCACTCGAATTGAGCATTGAATACACTGTCGGCGAATTCCACTAAAAACCCCATTGAAAATCACAGGCGAATTGCGGAGAATCATTTTCGGCGAATCGGCAGACATTCGTTGTTCATTTATGGCGAATTGCCTCCATAGAATATGGCGAATTGTTTTTTCTGACAGAAAATTCGCCGTTCACCCAGCGAATTGGCAGATTCACTGAAAAAAACGGCGAATCTGAGGCATTGAATACTGGCCTATATATTATCTTCTAGAGGAGCTAAATAAATAAGTAGAACTGATCCAAAATGGCTGCATCAACACTGCATTATGCTTATTGTTTTTTTATTTCCTGCAAATGTAAACCACTGCATTAAGTTTATGATTTCTGTAAAGCTCATTGAGTCCTTTCAGAGAAAACTGCTATAAATTAGTATTAAAGGTTGAGTATCCCTTATCTAAAATACTCGGGACCAGAAGCATTTTGGATAACTGATTATTACATATTTCAAAATATTTTTATATTTGAATGATGTATCTTGCATTTATGTTGTATAAGCACATCAACCACATGAAATACACACAAATATGTATTATTTGTGCATGAAACAAGGTTTCCAAGCATTAAACAAAGATACTATATGTGTACTATCTCAGGCACTGAATTTGAATGCTAAGCAATCATTTTCCTGCACATGTTTAGTGCCAGTTACATACTGTAGCATGTCCCCAGTAGTACCAGTTACAGATGTCCCCAGTAGTGCCAGTTACAGTACTAAGGTCTTCATGGTTTTTGGAATAATTTGGATAACAAATATCTAGATAAGAGATACTCAACCTGTATTAGTATTATTATTAATAATAAACTGTACAGCACTGATTTACAATATGGATACATTATTCATATCTGAGCTCAGTACAAATTTGTTTGGAAAATGGGCAAAACCATGTGCACTGCAGGTGGGGCAGATGTAGCATGTATAGAGAGAGTTAGATTTGGGTGAGTTATTTTGTTTCTGTGCAGGGTAAATACTGGCTGCTTTATTTTTACACTGCAATTTAGATTTCAGTTTCAGCACACCCCACCCACATGTAACTCTCTCTAACACGTTACATCTGCACCACCTGGTTGCACATGGTTTTGCCCATTTTCCAAACAAATTTGTACTGAGCTCAGATCTGAATAAGGGCCTAAGATACAGTGATTTAACTGTAAAATAACTCAATACAACCAATTGATTTGTGCTACAGAATAAGAAGATAAGAAAAAGCTAAAGACTGTAAAATAATAAAAGAGGGTATCCTATTGATGGCAGTGAAATTAGTGACTCATCTGTGCAGAGAGAGTTAAGGGGTCTACACACGGAACGATTTTTGCTAGTGAGCGACTTTAACTAAGCGATTTTGACTAAGCGATTTGACTGGATAAAACAGTGATTTTGACTAAATGCACCAGCGATTCTGACTAAGCAATTTTGTCTATGGGCGATTTTGACTATACTAGAATTAACATGCTTGGTTGGCATTCATTGCAGATCGCCTAGTGAATATCTTCCTCAGCAGTGAATAGCAGCGATTTTGACTAGACAGCCAGCGATCTTGTCAAAATATTCTATCCTGGTAACTCTTTTTTACTAAGCGATATTATAGGGAGATTTGTCTAACCTTGACAGAGATCTTTACTAACCTTCTATGCAATTTTGTCTATGTAGTCAAAATCGCTTAGAAGGATCGCTCCGTGTGTACACCCCTTTAGATTTGGGTGAGTTATATTGTTTCTGTGCAGGGTAAATACCGCCTGCTTTATTCTACATTGCAATTTAGATTTCAGTTTGAACACACCCCACCCAAATCTAATGCTGTGGACACACAGTTCGACTCTGGCTATCGATTTTTTACTATATAGTCAAAATCAAATAGAAAGTTAGTCTGAATCACAGTTTTCAACCGCATACAATGACAATTCGATGCCAATGTGTGCCCCCATTTAGTCAGTATCGCATAGAAAAATTGATTGTGCAGTCAAGTCTATCTTGACTATCTCGCCTGTAGAATGTATTTGGCCTAGCGCCAAAGTGCAAGATACTCTAAAAGTGCCCACACATGGTTCGATTCCCGCATGCGATTTGAACTTTTTAGTTCAAATCACATTGGGTCTAGTATAAATTGCACTGTGGTTTTTATTTTTGCATTGCAATATGATGTGCGCTCCTGCAAAATAGTATGTGCAGGTAGGTATTTTTGTACTACATCTCTTTGTGTCTGGAAGCTATTTTTGTACTACATCATACCTCCCAACATTTGAAAATGAGAAAGAGGGACACTTGTCCACGGCGAAAGGGGCGTGGCTTAATCCATCCATGGGCGTGGCTTGTAACACCCACTGGGCGTGTCTTGACACAACCTAGTGGGCGGTCTAATGTAGTGTGCAACATGCTGACATCAGCATTGAATATACACACCTATATATAACTAAATATAACTATATGGTGATTATACAGGGCACATTGTGTATGATATATGTATATATATATATAGATAGATAGATAGATAGATAGATATAGATATATAAATAAATGTATTTATTTATATATCTATATATAGATATATCTAAAATATTCAGCTGACATAAATACATGATTTATTTATCTTACTTGTAGCAGAGTCACAGTCAGTGCAGCCAGCCAGCCCACAATCCTCGTGCCAGAGGCGTGGCTGGGCGGCACGCCAGCGTCACGCGTCATAGGGGGCGGGGCCAAGTCAAACTATTGGCTGCCTTGATGTACTGTTTGCCCCTAGTAGCAGCTACAATAGCTGCTAGGGGGCAAAGAGTGTAAAACTCTGCAGCCCAGGGGTGTCTTCAATACATAGTGCGCACATGCGCACAGATCTCTCCTCTGTGCCCCTGCCCCAGGGAGCGCCGCGGCGATCAGCGAGCGGGGCGGCTATGCGATACAGCGTACACAGTGCCAAAGGCAGGCACCGGCATGCAGTGATACAGCCCGCAGTGTCCTGCGGGCGGGGGAGGTTGCTGCGGGAGGTATACAGTGATTATCTCCCGTGGCAACCTCCGCCGCCCGCGGGACACTGCCGGGCGCGGGTGGGACAGCAGGACAGTCCCCGATAATCTGGACTGTCCCGCTAAAATCGGGAATGTTGGGAGGTATGCTACATTGCATCGTGTCTGGAGTGTAGGGAATTGCATGCAATATGTACTTCACATGTTTAAATTACATACTAGATGGCCTGTGTGAAAATTGCACATACGAATGGGCCAAAAGTACATTTTTAACTTTGATTTTTAAACAAATTTAAATGAACAATTTCGTCAGAAGCGGAGAACTTAATTTTTAAAATGGTACCTCATTAATCGATTTGGGTTAAGTATGAAGGGAGAAAAAGGGATCATCACCAAAAATCTTATGTAGTTCAAATAGCACAGTGTATAAAGTTCAAATTGTATAGCACTGAAGTCCAAATTGTATAGTTAAAATCGCACCTAAAATAGAATTTGAATTTGACGGCAGATAAGAACCACTTGGCCCATCTAGTCTGCCCCTTTTTTAAACATGTTACCTCAAACCATATTTGATCCTTATTTTTTTGTAAGGATATCAATATGCCTATCCCAAGCATGTTTAAATTGTACTACTGTATTTGCCTCTACCCCCTCTGATGGAAGGCTATTCCACTTATCTACTACTCTTTCTGTGAAGTAATTCTTCCTCAAATTTCCCCTGAATCTTCCTCCCTCTAGTTTCAGTGCATGTCCTCGTGTTCTGCTGCTCCTCTTCCTGTGAAGAATGTCTCCCACCTGTACCTTGTTAAAACCCTTGATATATTTGAAAGTTTCTATCATGTCCCCCCTTTCCCTTCTCTGCTCTAAAGTATACATATTAAGATCTTTTAGTCTTTCCTGGTACTTTTGTGATGTAGGCCATGCACCATTTTAGTTGCCCTTCTTTGTACAGTCTCTAATGTATTTATATCCTTCTGGAGATATGGCCTCCAGAACTGAACACAATACTCTAGATGAGGTCGTACCAATGACCTATACAGTGGCATTATTACTTCTTTCTTTCTACTGCTGATACCTCTCCCTATGCAACCAAGCATCTGACTTGCCTTCTTCATTGCTTTGTTACATTGCCTACCTGCCTTTAAGTCCCCTGAAATAGTGACACCTAGATCCCTCTCTTCCTCAGTAGTTTCCATTATAGTGCCATTTATACTATATTTAGTCTTTGGATTTTTGCAACCCAAGTGCATGATTTTGCATTTTTTGGCATTAAACTGTAGTTGCCATGCTCTTGACCATTCCTCTAATCTACCTAGATCATCAATCATTTGTTTTACCCCTCCTGGTGTGTCTACCCTGTTGCATACCTTTGTGTCATCTGCAAACAGGCACATTTTACCCTCAATTCCATTTGCAATATCACCAATAAAAATATTAAAAAGCACTGGTCCAAGTACAGATCCCTGGGGTACTCCACTTGTAACCTTTCCCTCCTTTGACTGTACTCCGTTTACTACAACTCTCTGTTTTCTGTCCTGCAACCACGCTCTTATCCATTCAACTATCTTAAAATCCAATCCCAAGCTTTCAAGTTTATTTAACAGTCTGCGATGTGGGACAGTGTCAAAAGCTTTACTAAAGTCTAGATAAGCTACATCTACAGCCCCACCTAGCACACATCTCACCGTCTGTGGGTACCTTTAATCTAAAGTACATCTAAAGTGCAGTTAGCCAAAATCAGATCAAAATCGGCCATGAGCCAGATTCGCCCCGTGTGTTCACAGCATTACTCTCTGCACATGTTACATTTGTTCCGCCTGCAGTGCACATGAATTTGTCCTTTTGCTAAAACAATGTGATCAGGTCTGAATAACCCCCTATGAAAGATAGTATGGGAAAGATTGAGCTATCCAGGGCACTGCATGGTAGCAGTTAAGCAGTTGTATATGTGTAATGGGTGTAGTGTGTGCCGGGCACATGGGCCCCTGTATAACACACTAGCCCTGCTCTCATCGGAAACCAGGGAGTACTTAAGTATATAGCCTACATTATGTATTGAACGGGCACAGAATAAAGATAATCTATAAGCACCTTTCTGGAGACCCCAGAAGACAATTTCCTCGTCAGTTTATCTAAATGTTCCTTTAGCTCCAAAGCTTCGGATACTCTGCAAACAAAATATAACAGGATGGACCAGATTAATAATCACTGTGAAAACTCTCCATAGACAGGGCCGTCTTTTCATATGGGTTTAATGGGCACTTGCCCAGGGGCCCCGGGTGTATAAGGGCCCTATGCTGATAGCCGAGGATCCCCTTTTTCCAGGGATACCAGAATTTTGAAAATCAGCCCTGGAGAACTGGAGATATCCAACTTCAAAGCAGCAGTCCACATCTGACCTGTTAATTGCAATTCCCAGTCATATTTCTCAGATTATCTCTGACTGAGAGTATATTCCAAAAGCTGGGACTCTCCCCTTTCTGTCCACACTAGCGGTTTGTCTCTATCATGCCCAAAACCAGAGATATCAGCCTTCCAGCAGACGGTCCCTGCTCCAGCTCCAGCTCCAAACATCTGGTGTACAGTTTTATATTTTTGTCAATGGATCTCTCTGGCTCCTGATCTCTGATCCCCAAGTCCACAGCACCCACTGAAAGTTGGGACTCTAGGTTTTTATACTATTGAAGGCTAAGAAATCTATTTCCAGATAATGGCGATATCTGCAGTCAAACAAGCTGCCATTCCACCGGAAAATGATGAATATTAAGCCCACTCCATTATCCAACCCTCCCCTATGTATAAAACACCCCCAACCTCCCTGGAAGTCATTTACAAGGGACCCTTAATTCAGCTCAATGCCCCCTTCCACACGTTAGTGTTCTCCCTCCCACCACCTGTGCAGTAAAGGAGTTATTAGCAGAAGTTACTGCTTCAGGTCCTACATGTTGATTGGAAGAGCACCCCCTGCCACCCGTGGGACATCAAAGCTGCTGCTGACAGCACCCCCCCACCCCTAGGATGGGAGAATGGGTAAGGGCCCCAGTGCATTGCTTTGCCCAGGGGCCCACACTGCTGTTAAGACGGCCCTGTCCATAGACCTCTTACCACCAACCCCAGCCCGCACAGCAATAAAGGATGTAGAATCAGCAGTAACTTTATGTCATGTAAAGGTATGGACTTTCTTTTCTCCTTTTAGTTTCATACCCTCTCAGGTATAGAATTTAGTGTTAAATAATGCAGCAACTTATGTTCAATATTGGGATTAAAAGTTAAAAATTATTCAAAAGAAGTTTTATCAAGTTTTCTTCAGCCCTAAAGCACTACTGGTTTGCTACTGCAAGTGACGTAGAGGAGACTTTGTACCTCCTTATGACCAGATCTCCATCTTCCTTCTTCATACCCTTTATAGCTGCATAAATCTCCAGATGTTGTTTCACTGTCATTTCTGGCCACAGGGGATTGTTCTGACAACAGTAACCCAGAAACGCGGTGGATTCATCAGAGACTTGAGTCTTGGCCAAATCGAGTTCACATAGCACTACCTATAGTGTGTAGCAAAGAGGATGAAATTAATAGACAGGCCTCTGCATAAAATTTGAATGCAGAAATGCTAATTATGGAAAGACATCTTAATGATACATTTCTAGCAGTTATGACAACTGGGCTAAGGAAGGGGTGGCAGTGGCATTCATCCACAGAAAATGGGCCCCCAAAACGGGTAATCTGAGCCAGCAACTGGGACAGAGGCTTCTGGTATTCTGCATATACTGTAGTGCAGAGTGGAGCGACTCCTGAGTCCCCTCATCAGCGGCACATGACACATCACGTATGTGCCACTGATAAAGGAACTCGGGAGCTATTTTGCGCCATTCTGTATGCAGCCTGAGCAGCGATAGCAACTGTCCTAATAGCAGGGTCAGAAAGCACAGGAGGTGAAGATCTTGGAATCTGCTTAGTCCTGCACTATTTGCAGTCTAAGCGTTGACAGACCCTGTCTCAATTACAGGGTAAAAAAAAGCATGGCAGGTGAGTACCCTGTTGGCACAGAGGGGCAGAATGGAGCTGTGAGGCAATGTGACCAGATTAAATGTAGGATGGGGGGATTTAGACAGGGCAAGGGGTCATTTTATTGGAGGTAGGCCCCCCAATTTCATCCCTGGGCCCACACAAGCCTTAATCTGGTCCTGTTTATAACAGAGTCAGAGTATTAGAGAGCTATTAATATAAAAACTATAATCATGTACATTTACAATGCAAGAATCGAAAGCGGTTAACTATTAACAGAATGGGTTTTCTGCAGGCAGTGTACAGCTGAGACAGCAGTGTTATACTAACCTCCCCGGCTGTTGGCTTGATATCTCCGGCCAACATGAATATAGAGGTGGTTTTTCCAGCACCGTTTGGGCCCAATAATCCCAGGACCTCACCTAGGTATACAAAGATTGTTTTATAGAGAGTAGACTCTGAGAGAGGTATTGTAAGTCACTGATAATGCATTTCACATTCAATATATTTTATGTAGATTTCCCTAATCCTCACAAAAACATACTAAAGCCTCTGTGGGGTGTTTTAAACTATCTGGGATACCTGGCATTGCCCAGGTTCAAGACTGGACATTGTTCTCACACCAACACGTACCAGGTGATAATCTGCCCCATGTTGTAGCACTGCAATGCATGCATTACCTGGGCATCAGTGTTCCCTCTAAACTGTGCGCACGTGCGCGAGCACACTGCAGTTGTGGGCTCAATATAATGTGTGTTTCACCCATTAACTACATTGTATGCTGTGTTTTGAATGATTAAATGTTTAATATCATTTTGAAGTAAAGTTAACACAAATGCTGAACGTCATTTTCCAGTTATATATAAGTGACGCACAAAAATGTAAATTTCCTTCCAGAGTTGCACAGCCAAAATCTTTTGCTGCACACAGCCTTCGTAAAATTAGAGGGAACATTGCTGGGCATGTTCCCAATATTTACCTTAGGGTGCATGTCATACTTGCATATTTGCAACATAGTGAAATGCAGCATGTGTAAAGACTTGCCATGGTTTTAATCTGATAACTGCAGTTTTTTTTCAGAATTAGCAGATTGTCAAATTTGAGTTGCAGCTGGCAGGGCAGTCACCAGGGTGAGACTGCGGGGACTCCAGTCCCGGGCCGACAGAAAGGGGGCCAAGGACTGGAGTTTATAAAGCATAATTTGTTATAAACAAAGTTCACATTTCCCTTGAAGCATTGCACAGGTTGAGTAGTGCGGACAGAGCTGCAGACACAGGTCTCATTAGGCATTCCAAGTGTCTGAGAAAGGTAAGGGGGGTCCTGCCTATTTTGTCAGTCCCAGGCCCCACAAGTTCTGATGACAGCCCTGGCTGCTGGAGACTCCATGGCTCTTGTGGCTACAGTTTGTACAGCATTTGTCCTGCAGGTGGATACCCTAATGCCCTGAATGTAGCTGTTTGTGCAGCATTGACAGCCGCCATTTGAGGGTGGTAACCAGATGTTTTCTGGGAGTGTGAGGGAAAAACAGGTTTGCCTAGGTGTCATATGACGTCAGCTCTAGACCCAATCCGACTGCTTCTATCGCAGCCACCAAGCAAATCCTGGGCTTCACACAGACTGCACACAGTGCAGTGGGCACCCTGCTCTCTATGGGTCTATAGATCCTGGCATTGTGCCTGAATCTACTGCGCATGTGCAGGTCTCCTTAGACATGGTGCCTGCCCGTCGTGTTCCGGAGACAAATTTTACTACTGCGCGGCAGACAATTTGGCAGTGATTTTTGCTGTGGATGCAGCACCAGATGCGGGACCCCGGAAAGGTGTTTATTAAAACATCGATGCACAGTGTGCGGTGTGTTTCCCTCAGTGCACCTATGCCTCCACGGCCCTGACAAAGTTCAAACATAGCAAAAAACCTAATCCTGGTCAAACAACATTACCATGCCAAATTTGGTTGTGCTAGACACAAAACTCTGGCCGTGAATAAAGGACACACATACTTTGTAGCTTATCATATAGAATCTTTTATGAACAATACTTGTAATGGGTTATATAACTGAGGTTTTCATCATGTATTCATCACTGTAATTTATTTAGTTTATTTACATACAACAAGTCTTTAGCACAGCAGCAAAGAAAAATGGTTTAAACCTGCAACAAAATATTGTGAATTTTTTATGACAAACAACATTGTAGGTCAGTAACAGGAGCTGTGCTCCTACAGTGCAATGCAGATAAATGAGTGGAGACTAGAACTGCTATTACTGTATTTTTACCTTTCTTTACACAAAAAGAAATATTTTTGGTGGCAACTCTCCTTTTCTTCTTAAAACTAAAAGTTCCTGTTTTAACTTTGAACTCTTTGCGCAGACTGTCAACAATGATGACTGGCTTCTGAAACAAGATAATACGTTTTACTGGGAAGTAAGATAAGCCATTTCCCCCCCCCCTTCATTTAAAATATTTATACAGTAGTAGCACATACTGGGGCTGCGTCAGAGGTGGGCACTCGATAATGTCAGATGCAAATAGCACCAAGCGAGCATCCTGAATCAGGAGGTTATTAAGACCTGATAGCACAGCTGTGAGTTTGCAGTGCAAGCGATTATGAAACATCTGCGTATGCTTACAGATTGTAGTGCGCATGCGCAAGACCATCCTGCAATAAAATCAGGTACTTGTTTAATATCTGGGCGCCCGATTCTTTCATTATATTGCATCGCATTGCATGCAATGCAATGCGATGCGATTTTTCATTGTAAAGACCTGATTTTTAATTGTATAGTCACCCATGGGTGATTTCATACTCCCACTATCCAACTACGCATGGAGTTGATTTTATATAGCGTGGCGAGCGCAGCGCGCTACCGAGCCCGAAGCGTGGCGAGCGGATGCAGAATACATGTAAAGTAATCTGTGTCCCCTCGTGGGGCTCGCTGCGCTCGCCGCGCTTCGGGCTCAGTGGCTCGCTGCGCTCGCCACACTATATAAAATCAACTCCATGCATAGTTGGATAGGGGGGGTATGAAATCACCCATGGTTGACTATACAATTAAAAATCAGGTCTTTACAATGAAAAATCGCATCGCATTGCATGCCTTAAGTATGCAATGAAAAAATCGGGAGCCCAGATAATACACAAGTACCTAAAATCCTACCCCTTTTTTATAGAGATGTGCAGGTTCGGATTTACCTGGATCTCAAAACGGGATCTTGTCACATGTTTTTTCTCCAAAACATGTGATAGCTGGATAGCCAATAAGATCCCTTTTTGAGATCCGAGTAAATCCGAACCTGCATATCTCTACATTTTTAATCAGTGACTGTTTGCAAGGTGATTGACAGGAAGCGTTTAGAAGTGTCCTTCAGCTGTTTTCTGGGAGTGTCAGGAAAAACAGAGGTGTGCCCAGGTGTTTTTAGGGAGGATGTGTGACGCCAGCTCTGGCCTTGATCCTCATGTTTCTATTGCACCGTCTGAGTAGGTCCTGGGCTATGCACAGACTGCACACAGTGGGAAAGTCATTAGAACATACTTGCCTACCCTCCCAGAGGGTCCAAGAAATCGGGTCCTCCTCCCGGTCCCATGGGAAGGTGGGCACAGGTTTCGTTTGGTTTCCCACATTTCCGCCACAGCCCCTGATCCCCCCTTCCCCACGGTATAAAACACTGAGATAATAAACCTCAGTGTTTTACATCTGACCTTGCTACAGGCAATTGGCTAAAGGCCAAGTGAATGAGGGTTATATCATTTTACCTCCTCCTCATTTCTAGTTGCTTTGGCCTGTTTAACTGTTTCCTTTTCAGCCAGAATTGACTCATCAGCATCTTCTAGCTCCTCTGGATTTAGTTTGATATTAGGTTTCCGTTTTGAAGTTCTGGAAGGAAAGAAATATCTTTCTTATAAGAAAATAAGTGCTACTTTATTTACGAGTATCTACATTGAGTGCCAGGTGAGCAGTGCAGATGAGCCCTGCCCCGAGTCCCACATTGAACACCCTGCGCAAGCCACAGCACTCTGCCTCCACAATGCATAGAAAAAGGTCTGTGTAAGGTGGCCATATTGTCATGTAGCCACTCCCCTGGTGTTATATGACCACAGCCCCTCATGACACACACCCATTTTTGGCAAGTGGCTGTGGCACAAGCCACAATTTCTACTTGCACCACTGCTTACATCTACAGTAATGTTCTTTTCAACAGTTTGAGTGGTCTATTTAACAAAGAAGGCAGTGGGATAGCAGCAACAATCAGTAGGTTGCTGCTAACATTAACACATAGGCCCTTATTCTAGTTGATTCTGACAGATGCGTATTTCGGACAGGAACTGAGTGTTCATAGCCCCGCCTACCGTACGGATCACTGTCCCAACGCTGTAAGACGCCAAGCGAATGCACCGCGAGTGGATGTTTCATGTGAACACCTCCTCCATCTGCGGGAACCTCCCCCATCCTCCACTGGTCGCTGACCATCGAATGATGGACCGAGCAGTCAGGCATCCGGCTATGTCAGCTGTCCGCCCCCCACACATGTGTCACGGCCGCATTACCATACGTACGCCCAGCATTTTCATGGCAACGCCCTTCACGCCCAAACAGCCCTTCACACCCCTCTCCACCCCCCTGCTCAGACGGTTCAGACCGATCATTTTCTGCACGGAAGTCACCGCGTGTTCGGACATGCGAGATACGCTTCTGCGCATGCGCAAGCATCAAACATCGGCCGTCCGACCGCACACGCAGCGGTCCGAATCAATCACAATATGGGCCATAATTATTTATAACTGCAATCTATCATGAACAGTATGTACGATGACACTAGGAACAGTACAAACAATGCAAAACTGGTGATATAAGGAGCAGAGTGATAGCTACTGTACTTGTAACCAAGAAAGTGTCTTATACTAAACCTGAATACTGGATCTCTTTTCAAGCTTCTTGTCCCATATCTCCATTCCAACAACCACAGGATGCCTAAGAATATGATGATATGTATGTAGGACTAGAATAAAGAAGACATTCAGTTTGGAGAAATTCACTCTACTAGAGGAAAGATCTGAGTTTATATAAAACAGCAACAAATATATTTCACAGGGAAAAAAATGTTCTACAGATGTGTCCACATACATCTATCCTCGGTGCTACACAAAGTGTTACATAGTGTTGCATATAATGTGGCATGTCCATATTCTGTATACTACTCCAGCTGTATCTGCATTCTAAATACTATGCTACAGTGGTTTACTGGAAAACACTGTAATGTAGGAAGGCAGATATAGGTGCAGCCACATTCAGATATATAGGCGTGTCAAATATCATTTTAATCAGCAGAAGCTGCTTGTATGACCTGCAATGTAAGTGATGTTATGTGACATCAATTGACTACTTTCATATACAGTAATTAGACAACTGTAATGTACTTTTACCATCATTGCATTTTGCAAATAATTTATTGTATTGTGAAATAAGAACACTTGTGCTTAAGTTGGCTGAATGCGGATAAAATCAAATAAATTGCAAAACAGGCGGTTTATGTGACAATACACAAAAACTAATACATGCACACTGAACCACCCCACCGCAACTGGCATCATTTTCCTCTGCATTTCCTCCTGCTCCATGCTACAGCAGGAGATCCCGGTAAATGTTGCATCCTGCAGACATATTTAATACTAATGTCTACTTCTGGCTACAAGCCTATGACACTCCCCAATACATACACTCAACTGCTGTGTGTTCCCATTGTTGAAGCCTAGATAGATATAGATTACATAAATAATATATATATGTGTATATATATATATATATATATATACATTCCTATATAAATGTTATACTAATCACATTGCACACACAAGTTACGTGGTCCAATTTCTCAGAGTGCTTTCTAACTGCAAACTACACCTACAGTATAATAAGCTATAATATACAAAACTACTGTATATATAAGGTAGGAGTCAAAACATCTAAGAGAAAATAAACATTTAAGTGGAGGGCAATACAGATGTTGACGATAAAAGGGTAATAGAAAGACATGTTCAGAATAATATGGCAAGATAAGCAGTAAAAAAAGGCTAATTACTGTTGCTGGACAATTCAATGAGCTGGTTTGCCCAGCGTCTTAATTCCAGAGATGGTATTTTCCATTTCAGGAGCAGTGAGGAAAGGTCCATGAGAAAAGGCAGTATAACTACGGTATACTCAGGTCAGCTATCTTGCTGGTGATTTTCCTAAATTATTTATTACTTTAATCTTGTCTATGTGTTATGGTGTCAACAAATTGGATAACATCTGTGGTGCAAAGTACTAGAAAAACCAATATACTTACAATTAATGGCATGATATAACTTGATGAAAGTGTATAATATCCAGCTTTATAAAAATCATCATACACAAATAGAGCCTGTGAAAAAGCCATTTATGTTAGGTGAATATAAACAAAAGAAACATCCACTGCTAAGATCCTAAAGTTACACCTTCAGCTAGGTGATCATAGGTTCTCTGTATGCTAGGCATTTAACTTGCAGCTATGTGTACAATAGCCGTTCATTCCATTCATTTAGCAAATACAAATAATGGTCATTATACTTTGGTGCAATCATTTTATTTATATCTTTGTGTCCAAAAACTCCAAAAACAGGTCTGTCTATATTGTACCTTTGCCTAAAGCTGGTCCATAGAAATTACAGACCACTTTTTACTTTTATCTACAGCTAAGTGCAGGATAAAACCCAGGAAAGTTGGGCAGCTATGAGCCAGGTCTATTCCTTCACCATTCAAGCGAACGGCTTTGGGGACTTGTATAGTCGCTGAGCCTCTAGAAAGGATCAGGGGTGGCCGGAGGTGGGGGCGGGGGTCGCCCAGTGTTTTATGGGCATCTCCATGAAAACGCTGGGTGTTCCCATGGATATGCGGGTGGGTCGATGTGTGCCAGAGGCGGGCGGCTGATGTCACAGGACCGGCCCTCGCAAATAAAGGTTAGTACCCAATGACTTTTATTTGCAAAAAGCAGGAGAAATCATTCGATGGTCGCTGACCATCGAATGATTTTTTTCCTGCAGCGGAGACATGTGAGGGGATGTGTCTTTGCTGCATATTCCCTTGCATGTTAACACGGGGATTCGGTGGCACGTGCGCGTGGGGGGGGGGGGGGGGTGCAGCATCACGGGCGCTAATCAGAATCACCCCCTAAATTCCATTTGATATTCTGCTGATGCCTATTGTTAACCATCATTGTTAAAGTTATCCGCGGGGCACGCTGCGCTCGCCATGCTTCAGGCTCATTTTCGGCGGCTCCACGCAGGGCTCGCTTCGCTCCCCACGCTTCGGGCTCGGTGGCTCGCTGCGCTCGACACACTTTATAAAATCATCTCCACGCCGACGTGGATAGTGGGGGTATTAAAAGGTCAGAGGACGCGTACCGCCGCCCCTCGCGGACTCGCTGCGCTCGCCACGCTTTGGGTTGCCATTGATGGTGGGGTGTCGTTAACAATGAGGGGGCATACACCAAAATGGGGGGGCCTGGGGGGCATTTAACATTGACCCTAATGGGAAATCGGGTCTCAGGGACCATTTGGGAACATTTAACATTGATTCCTATGGAAAAATCGCGTCCATCGCATTGCATGCGATTTGGTTGCATGCGATGCGATGAACGCGATTTTTCCGACCCCATGAAAAAATCGGGCGCCCAGATAATACACAAGTACCCAAAATAGTTATAACTAGAGACAGTATTATATCCATGTGCATATGTATTTACATATTTTGCTCATTCTCACTGGTTATTGCATATTTTACCTAAAACCTAGTGATAGTGCATATTTTTCTAAAGGGGGGCACTTCACGTATTAGGTCCCGCCCCCTTTCCACCCACAAATCACGTCACTGCTTTGCCCTGCTGCTGCTGGCCAGGTAATGGTAGAGTGTGCAGGCCGGGCCAATATGTGCGCAGTGTGGGGGACCTCTGATGTACGTTACGTCTGACACTGCTCTAGGCTGCCAATCCATTTTAATAAAAGTCAGTCTGGGAGGATGCCGTCACAAAGCTCCTGAACCTTTGCTTGCCTCTGGCATGGAAATTTGCACCAAGAGAGACTTCTGCATGAGCGGAGGCAGGTGGAAGGATTGTGACATCATGCGACGTGTAGGAAACGCTGGCTCATGGTGAGTATGTGGTGCAGGGAGGAAGCCTTCTACTGCACCGTCCTCACATGCTATTCTGACATTTGATCCATCGGCGCTGGAGATGAGGGTTGGTGTAATTGATACCAAAAGAGACTAGGACGCTGCAGTCTGCTGTAGCAGCCAGGAAGAAAAAAACAATAAGTGCTAACATAGCACCCAAATTCAAATATTGCCCAGTTACCTCAGTGGATGTTGAATGGTCCTTTTCCATTTGTGCGTTATGGGCTAGATTGCATCGCAAAGCATGCGTTTTGCATGCAATGTCAATGTGCGTTCGATGCGATCCGCAAGCAGTACAAAAAATGCAGCACATACTTTTTGTACTGTGCGATGTGATCCCGCAGGAGCACGCATCGCATCGCATTGCGCGCCGCTATCGCAGCGTGTATGGCCACCTTTACAAAATGTTAAATAATTGTTTATTATCAATATGTTATTCTACTGCTTACTTATGTGTTATTCTACCGTAAGACTGTTATTCTACCGTGTGCTGATTTTTAAATAAATAAGTTAACATTAACTTTTTTTATTATTTAATGTAGCATATTAAATAACCTTTCATGCATTTCAAGTGTTTTTATGTATATTTGCATGCATATTTCAAGTTTTTATGTTGCATATAATCAGGACCGGTGTAAGGCTTCACAGCACCCTAGGCAAAACTTCAACCTACTGCCCCCCCCCCCCCCCCCGCCATACTGCCACCAATACCCACATACCAAACCCTTAAGGCAGTGGTTCCCAAACTTTTTTGAATCACGGCGCACTAGAGCATCAAAATATTTTCAAGGCACCTCTAGGCCAAATGCTTCTTATCGAGAGATTCAGAAAAAAAATATTAAATTAAGTGCATTGTGTTTATATGCCACAGTTATGTGGTGAGGGACAGGATTTGCATCTGTTTGTCCACATATATTATGATTGGCAGCCACAAGTACTGGTTTTGCCTGGTACATTGACCATAAATAATATGAATTGATCCTGGTCCACCAACCCAAGGCACCCCTGCAAGTGTCCTGAGGCACCCCAGGGTGCCTAGGCACACAGTATGGGAACCACTGCCTTAAGGCATACTTGCCTAGCATTCCGGAATGGCAGGGAGGCTCCTAAATATCAGGTGCTCATCCCAGCACCCCAGGATGGTGGGCGAGTCCCCTGCTTGCTGGAATTATGCATCAAGGGAAAGTATGGAGGTGAGGTCATAGAAGTTCCACAGCAGCCACCTGCATTAAGTACAAAAAGGATCCTCATAGACATCCTTGATTTTCTGATAGGCACCCCCATGATCCCGGCGCCCTAGCCAGCTGCCTAATGGTAAAGCCGGCCCTGCTTATAATCCTGTCTCTAGTTAGAACTGTATTTCTGTACTTAAATTGCTGTACTGTACTGTAACTGAATTGTAACAAGAACTGTGAGTCTGGACATATGAACAGTGTAACATATACTTACAATTGTACTTATCAATTCCACTAAAGCACTGGGTGGCAAAAAGAACAAGTAGGAAATTTTCAGTTTTGGGATTTGGGAGGGATCTTCTAAATCTGAAAAAATCAAGGGTACTAAAGATATCTGTCAGAAGAGAAAAGCAGAGACATTTGTAAAGAAACTGCATGTAAATGTGATGCATCACAAAACAATCCATTACAGGAATAGAATGTAAACAACATTATCTTTACAAATATATATCAATACTTGTGTCTGGAGACTATGAACTCAATTACTTTTTATTCTGACAATATGGGGAATCCTTTCTACCCATTATTTTACTGATCTTTCATACAATGGGCCAGATGTAATACAGTGCGAATCCGGCGGGCGTGTTGGATGCCGGCCAAACTCAGAGGTTTTTTTTAAAGGGGCAGTCATTTTCAAGGCATGGTTATGCCTTATAAATAACTGTCCCTTTTAAAAAGACCACTGAGTTCAGCTGGCATCCCGCATGGCTGCTGTACTCACACTGCATCACATCAACCCCAATCTCTTTTGTTCTTTTGACTTTACCTTTTAGTTGTTCAGTCTTAGCTTCCCAATTACTTTTGTACTTGCTTGCCCACATAGGAGAAAGGAACAGTACAGTGTCAGAAAAACTAAAACAAGTCATTTCTACTGTACTATCACTTTAGGGGTGCTAGATCTACTTTTAATCTGTGGGCCAAATGTAGTAGGGTGCGAGTTTAAAATAGTGATGTAGTTCCTGTACGTTTCATGTTACTGTATGTAATGGAAAGGAACTACAGCCAAACTTCCCAGAATCGGGTCTCGATCAAGCTTGCCACATGCATTCGCCCTACAGATGCTTCTCATGTCAAACATACAACTCCAGTGGCGCAAGCGGGGAAGTTTCTGGCTGCTCAGAACAGAGCTGGCCCTAGCCTAAATGATGCCCTAGGCAAGATTTTGGCTGGTGCCCCCTAGCACCGTCACTAGTTCTGCCTCTGACCCTGCTCCCCTTTCCCAGCACCATCAACCCTCATCATAGCAGTCATCATTTTGGTGCTCCTACCCGCAATATTTTAAATAGTAACAGTGCACACATTCGGTGCGCAGCCCAAACAGGGGTGTGTTCTTGCTGAGAAGGGGCATGGCCACACAATAGTGCCCCCAATTCAAATTATGCCATACAGTAGTGCAACTTGTGTGATGTAACTTTAGTTCTGCTAACGTTGGGTGCCTTTTTTGCTGAAAATTCGTCTTATTTGCATTGTTATGACCAGCACACACAAGGAGCTTCCGATGATTAAAATGATAATGCGGCATGCCTATATTTTGTGTGCGACTGTGGCTGTACCTGCATACGGAATGCTATGTTACAGTGATTTCCATATACACTATTTCATATGCAGATACAGCCTCACTCACACACAGAATATAGGCATGCTGCATATCATTTTAATCAGCAGAAGCTGCTGATGCCCCTAAGCATTCCAAATGCCCTAGGCAATTGCCTAGTTTGCCTATGCCTAAGGCCGGCCCTGGCTCAGAACCCCCCTGATGGGCAACGTTTTTTTTTTTTTTAAGAGGCTGCCGACCTCCTGCCGCTGCTGCGGAGTCCTTTTAAAAATATTGTCGGGCGGGTAGTAACAGCTGTGCTGCCCTCCCGTGAGCCCCGCGACTGCTGTGCGGTGTGCGCTCCTTCTCTTTCCTACTCACCTGATGATGCGTGACAGTGGGAGACCCAGCTGGTGCCAGAGATCAAAAGTGCAGCTGCCAGCGCTGGTCAGCGGGGGCATGGCACTAGTGATTGCTGCAGCTGGAGATGACAGTGGTAGGTCCGGATCTGCAGCGCTGATGAGACCCGACGGTATGAAGCGCCGCTATTACTGAAGGGGGACTGGGTACTTACCCAGGAAGGAGGGCTAAGAAGGTACTTTACATAGTCATTGCTGTCGCTACCCCCAACTCTCTATCTCCTCCTACATTATGCAGTGCAGCCAGCTGAGCCCGATGAAGGGGGGGGGGGGGGGCATGGGGTAAGTACATGCGCATGCAGGTGTATGTATGCTGTGCATACTGTATGTATGCATTGTATGTGTGAGAATATGTATGTAAGCTGTGTATGTGTGCATGTATGTACAGTATGTATGTGCAGCGAATATGTATGTAAAAATATTGGAATAGTCCCCAGTGTGTAATCCCCTAGATAGTCAAATCCTTTTATGGTGTGTATATCTATCTATCTTTCTATCTATCTAATCTATATATCTATTGTTACAACTCTGGGGTGTCACGATCCGGGTGAAACAAACATTATTTTTCCTTCCATCATCATCCGATGTTCCGCCATCATCTCTAATCCTGATGTTCCATCCTCATCCGATGTTCTGTCATCATCCGATGTTCCGCCATCATCTGTGAGTTCCGATGTTTCATTCCTCATCCAAGTTTCCGATATTCTTCCTGGTTCCGATGTTCCTTCATCATCCGATGTTCCACCATCGATCCTAGTTCCGTTATTCCGGATTCCTCTTCTTCATTCGTCATCCTGTACCATATCTTTCAAGTCATCTCAAGTCCGATGTTCCACCATCGAATCATCTCACATCTACAGTAACGTATTGCATTACCTGTTCCTGTGTTATATTATTCAGAGACTTCCACCGTGCAAATGTTACTGCCTGTTATTACAACCTATCTGCATTTCAATAAACCGGTTGTATTTTACCACTGACTCTTTCCTGCCTCTGGGTGCACTGTCGCGCAAGTGAATGCGCAGGGGTCTCCTGCAGCCTCCCCGATTCCGGTATCGGTCCAGGTCTTCACCAGAGGTCTTAGTCTCTGCGACTCAGACCCCTGGTGTGACAGTAAGCACTAGCCAGATGGATCCAGCCTCAGGCCAAGCGTCACCACCCAGCACGGTGCAACAACTGGCTGCCCGCTTGGACCAGCAAGAAGCGGCGCAGGGTCAAGTGATCCATTGCCTTCAAGACCTGTCTTCTCGGCTGGATAAAATTCAGACCACTCTCAGTGGCCCAGAGACTCTCAGTGACCGCTTGGATCAGCAAGAAGCGGTGCAAGGTCAGATGATCCAATGTTTCCAAGGTCTGTCTGCCAGACTGGATAAAATTCAGACCACTCTTAGTGGTTCAGAGACTCTCAGTGCCCGCTTGGATCAGCAAGAAGCAGCGCAAGGTCAGATGATCCAGTGTTTCCAAGGTCTGTCCACCAGGCTGGATAAAATTCAGACCACTTTAAGTGGCCCAGAGACTATCCGTGATTCCAAAGTAGAAGTTCTTCCTCCAGTGACTCCTGCTGCTCCTTGTCTTCACCTGTCCACTCCTACCAAGTTTCATGGTAACCCAAAAGCTTGCAGAGGTTTCCTGAACCAGTGTGAAATCCAATTCGAGTTACAGCCCAGCAACTTTCCCACAGTGAGAACCAAAGTCACTTAGATTATCTCTCTCCTGTCTGGCTCCGCCCTGGATTGGGCATCATCGCTATGGGAAAGGTCTGATGCCCTCCTGTCTTCATACAGAGACTTTGTCAATAAATTTCGGCACATCTTCGATGAGCCTGGGCGTGTAACCTCTGCTTCCACTGAGATTATCCGCCTCCGGCAAGGATCCCGTTCTGTTGGACAGTACCTAGTTCAGTTCCAGATATTAGCTTCTGAACTTTCCTGGAGTAATGAGGTCCTGTATGCAGCATTCTGGCACGACTTAAAGATGAACTTGCTACCCGTGATCTACCGTCTAAATTTGACGATCTCATTTCTTTATGTATCAAAGTGGACTTACGTTTCAGAGAGTGGGCAGTTGAACGAGGTTAAAAATTATCATGTCAAGACGCCATCTTCTACCTTCCTTACACCTCCTTCTCCGATGCCTCAGAGTAAGAACCCATGGAGATTAATCGCTTTTGCCTGACTCCAGAAGAGCGTCGACTTCGCCGTGAGTCACAGTTATGCTTTTATTGTGGGGTTCCTTCCCACATGATATCTGCCTGCCCTAAGCGTAAGGAAACACTCCCAGTTCGTAAAATTGCCATGAAAGCAGTAGATCTCCTGTCCCCTCAGTATAAAGGGTATGCAGAAGTCTTACCCCCTGTTTCGATTGAGGGATTTCTACCCAAGTTGTGTTGCATGCTCTCCAAGGAGGAACAAGAGCTTCGCAGAAGGCATCATCTCTGTCTCCATTGCGGAAGTCCAGAGCATCTTATTGAAGGTTGCCCTATTCCCAAACCCCGAAAAGGGTCTATTCCGCAAAGACATTCCTCATCTCCTAGGTCTCGCCCTCGGGACAAGGAGAGCTCTAAGGTTCAGATGCGAGAAGTGACATTAGAGTCATCGAGTTTGTTAACCGCAAATGGGTTACTGGAGTTCAGTGCCGAATTTCCCATTAGGCACGTGAGGCACGTGCCTAGGGGCGGCACATGTTTGGGGGCGGTACTTGGATGCTTGTGATAGTACTGTCACCCTGAAATATACCAGTAAGTGCAAAATATCCACTGTACTGTACCATATTCCATCTTAAATAAAGTGTAAATGGATAGGACATGCAGATACTGCCCCTGTAAAATGTCCTATATAGTAAATATGTATTCATAATAGAAGAACATGTCACAGTTAGTGGCTTTTTTAAACTTAATCCATTAAATTGGCTATTATCAAATGAGGGCTTATAAGTAATCAATAAAAATAATACAATTAGGCAGTGTGGGGGGGGGGGTGTTCAGCCGTTATTGGTGTGCCTAGGGGTGCCATCACCCCTAAATCCGCCCCTGCTGGAGTTACAAACTTCTAAGGGAATCTTCACCAATAGTCCTCCAAAAGGGGTACGGGACTCACTAACCCCTAAAAGGACTTACAGAAAGTGTTCCCCAGGAATATCCAGGACCAAGTTCCCAAGTGGAAAATTCAGTGTCACAAACAAAGATATGAACTCTTGCTTGTCAACGACTCAAAGGGGGTTATTCTGTTTGGTACGGTGAAACATGCGTACGGTCCGTCACACCGTGCGTTTTCCATATGCTCGCGGTGAGCGTAAGTCCACCCACAGAACAGCCGCACACGGACGGTCACAGACACCGACAATGGGGAGTGGCGTTCACTTGAGCGTACGCCACCGTGCACGGACAGATCTCCCTCTTAGCCACCGATACCTGGCGTACATCTGAGCGTACGCCACATGCAAACATGTTCTAATATTGTTCAAAATAAGACTTTAGAGCAGTGATTTTCAACCTTTTTACTTTGCGGCACACTAAATAGGACTTTAAAATTGCCAAGGCACACCATGAGATCCCCACGGGGCAAAACACATTGGCCATCACAGGAAAAAAACAAACCTATTGGCCCCCACATTAAAAACAATCACACTGATCCCCACAGGTAACAAAAATAAAATACATTGGCCCTTTACATGAAAAGGAGAGACCAGTAAATAACATTTGAACTGGTGGTGGCTGTAAATGGGTTTGGGCATCTCTAGATCTGGGGGCACACTTGAGAACAGCTCAAGGCACACTAGTGTGCCACGGCACACTGGTTGAAAAACACTGCTTTAGAGTGTGATAGGCAGATGTTGGGATCCTTTGTTAGAGATATGTGATTGCAATAATTTGCTTGGTGGCATCTTACATACAGAGTGTGCTACATAAAGATCATAGCAGATATGAAAGTGCATAATGTATGTTCTTGGGGAAAAAAAACAGATCGTGTGCAAAATAGTGGCCATGGCCTTAGGACATTGCTCCACCATTGCAAGTAGAAATTGAGTCCAAAAACATCATTGTTGGTCTTAGACGTGGTTTATGTGTATTTTTCATAATAAAAAACTGGTATGTTTTACAGTGAAAAAGTTGACACATGTCAACTCCTGTGAATTGAGTGTCCTGCTTTTTAAAGTAGAAAAAAACACTTTCTGAATGGGTGTAGATGGTTATAAAATAACTACCTGGACATATATAACCAGGTATTAGAATGAATATTACCTAAAATTAAACCAACCTTTACATGTTGAGAAGTGTAGAAAGATAAGGTGCATACACACGGGGCAATATGATCGCTGGCAATATATTGCTAGCAATATATTGCTCAGCAATCATATTGCCCCGTGTCCCGTTTTCATCTGCGACCAGAGATGGTCGCAGATGAAAATTTAAACACTGCTGGGTGAAGAGGCAGGGGATGTCGCTGGTCGGAGGAGCATGTTCCTCCGACCAGCGACCATTCAGGGGCTGAAAACGGGAGCGCGCACCCGGCGATTTATCGCTGGTGCACACTCCAATCACTGGCAATATGGTCGCTCAGCGACCATATTCCCAGCGATATCAGCCCCTATCTCCCCCTTGTGTACACAGCTATAAGCTTCCAATGTGTTTGAGGGCTGTGTGTGTGGCTTGCAGGTAGTGAAATAATGGTTTTCACTCAATAGCCTGCAGCATTGCTTATTACATTCAGGTGTATGTGTTTGACTAGTAATCAGCGTTAATTAGCAGACCCAGGCATACTAACTAGACCCTAGGAGATATAGGTGGGGAATTTACCCCCAATGACATTCATTAAAATTGTGTCTTTAAAATCTAGACATTATATAAACGCAGTGTATTAAGCCTAAGTGAGGCATAAATTGATAAATATTAGCGGTGGACAAATAAAAGTCTTCTGATTGGTACTGATCTAATTTTGTGTACAAGGACTCTAGCGGGGAATTTACCCCTATTAATACTCTAGCACCAACACTGACAGTCGTATCTGCCTACACTTTTAAAATTCTTTAAATCACCATTTTCCTCTCTTTAAAATACACTATATGTATGTTGAGTAATGTGAAAAAATCCTTTTAACTTCTTATTTCGCTACCGACGGCGGTCTCCTTATCCACTCTGGTCCCAATAAAGATAAAAGGAGCCCCCACGTTTTTTAAGAAAATTGAAAGGAATACCCTCCATAAAAAATGTTTTGATTGTCCACAAGGAGTGCATCCATACAAACCCTTCTCTTTCTCTTGTCGCCACCCCCTAAGTATCAAACAAAGCAACAATAATAATCTGCAAATCCTGGGTAAAATAAAAACTGAATGGAATATACTTTACTCTTTACATAATTAGACATATTTTCAAAATTCACATAATTTGTGTCTCTGCCAGGAACCATTTAGGCAGTTCTTATATTACTAATTAGCAGTGGCGGTTTTTACCTATGGGCTGCAGCCCCCCCAGGTAAAATCCGCCACTGCAGTGAAGCCAGATGCAGTCTTTGAGATTGCTTTGGCTTCACTGTGACTGGCAGTGACTTCTAATTGGAAGTCTGACTTGCAAGTCACAAAGGCAGTCCCATTGGGAGGTGCTCCCTCCCTCCGGGACGCAAAAATGGCAGATGCGCATGCGCAGTACCTATATAGGTACTGCGCACATGCTGGTCCCAGGGCCTGTAACTTACATTGTACAGGCGCCGGGACCAAGATTGCTTCTATGGGCTGTTTCCCAAGCAACCCATAGAAGTTGGTTGCATGCACGGTACACGTGTGTACTGCGCATGCGCCAGTCCCGGCGCCTGTCACTCATCGCAGCAAAGGCGTCGGGACCGGGTCAGAAGAGAAGGCAGCGGTGGCGACAGGGGGGGGCCTTAATCACAGCACCCCCGCTGCGGCCAGGGGCAGCCCCCCTCCCCCAATAAGGTACGAGCCGCCGCTGCTAATTAGTGTATGGGAAATTAAAAATTTTGGCTACAGCATTCATACCAATTGTACAACAGATTACCTGTATCTTGTTTAAAATGATCAACAACTTACATTCTCCCACATGTTAAGCAACATGTGTGAATCTAGAAAAGTATGATTAGTTACTTTATACTGTAGGTCTTATGATACAATTACCATGACAGAAAAATTGGAGGAAATGACTGTATGATACTTGGTAAGCTACTCTATGGTGGAAGTTTCAGCCTCAGTAGAGACAGGTAACCATAGCTCTACAGATGTGATGCTATCTTGCTTTGTTAAATGCTCAGAGGTAGAGCTACCTCACCTGATCCCGAGATGTCTGTTAATGAATCTATGGAATTCTGATAATCATGCTTTATTATATAATAGACCTATTGGGGGATAAATAGCACAGTCTGAAAAGAAGGCTACTGAAGATCTGGTTGGCAAGAATAACAATGGGCATAATATAACTTACCAAAACAAAGAAGAAAGACCACCGATCATGATGACTCTTTCCATTTCTAAATATAAAGGCGAAGATATAGACATATAGGACAATGGCTGCTCCATACCCAAGGATATGAAAGATCTATGACGAAACCTTTGTTATTACATTTTACATATCTATTATTTATAAAAAACAATAATACTTATATTAGGAACCCAATTTAAGTTGTAATTGGTATCATAAGCAATTAAACTATATAGACGGGACAGTCTCTGCAATACTGTACAGGTTAACTACATGGTAGGTGTTACATTTACTTACTTTTAACCATATAATAAACAAAGGATAAGGTGCGGCTTTGACCAATGTACTGACAGTTTGATGGCTTATTATTGCTTTGCAGTAACATATATAATTATGATTGAAAATAATTCATGAAAAATAGCCAAATAAGATCAAAATGGCAATTTGCCACTATAATATTTCTATTTTAATTGGTGAATTGGTAAAGCCCAGCTGCTGAATATATACATTTAAATAAAAGGTGACAAATCTAGCAGACACTCTACTAATGTTTTTCAAAGACTTTGGGGGAAATGTATTAAGATGGGAATTCTATTTCACAACTATGGGCAACCAATCAGAATCTACTTATTTATTTTTTACCTTCTAAAAGTTAAAAGAAAGTATCCGATTGGTTACCCATAGCAACATCCTAGAAAATTGAGCACTATGTTCAAGTGTGTATGTCTTTTTCTTCTCTGTTTAATTGTAACTTCTACAGTATATTTCACCGTAATACCTCCTTCTTTTTCCAACACAAAAAGGAACATTTTTTTTAAATAAAAGTTTTAATGATATTAATATAGTGCGCCCACAAAATATAGACCACTTTTCTGTTTGTCTATATACGTCTAAGTATATTTAACATAGATGAATAGGTGGAGTTGACCCCCATCTTTAGAACGACCAATGGTCACACCATCAAAATTTGCACCAATCCTATTCCATGTGCAATTTATCCGTATGATAGCTGTGGTGGTCCTTCCATTTCCAAGAGCTGCTTGGAGATATACCATGTTTCAAAATGTGGGCCATTGCACATGCACAATCAGCAGATCACGCACGCACTTGGGGGCCCCAGATAGCGGATTTGCAAAAATATTGTAGCGCCCGATTTGTATAATCTGCTGCATTTAAAAGCACCGTTGGCAAAATTGGTCGCACTTCTGAGCAATTCTAAGACACCAGAGCCCTTATAACTACATATGCAGATACAGTTGTAGTCTGAGAAATGCCCCAGAAATGGCAGCGACACACCTGCACTTGATTCGCCACCCTTTTACCCCCCCACGAATGCTCACTGACTGTCACTTTGAAAAAAAATCCTCGTAGCGACTGCCATCGCTAATCACTGCGTATGCACATTGCAACTGTGATGACTGTGATGAATGCACAGTCCTCTGAATCAGGCCCTGTATCTACTATATATTATCTATTAGGTATGATGCCATTTGTGAAACCTAATAATGAGTCATTACTCAAGCATAGTGACAGAGAGATTTTCATCGTCTGCATTTGTGCCATATTCTAAGAACAATGGTACAAAGAAGAAATATATGCCACATCTATGTCAGTATGAAATGAGACTGGAATAATTAACACAATAAACACTTTACCTGCAGTGACCAAGTCCTATCAGCATCCCCTCACTTACCAGTAGTAAAATTACCCAGAAGTCCATGATGATTTTATAATTAAATATAAACAGTATGGAAATCATTACAAAGATCAGAAGCCAGTAGAATGGTATGTCCACCATGGCCTGTCCAAACCAGTATGCGGATGGGAAGAGCCCGGAAATCCGTAGTTGGGAACGAGCTTTGATCTAAGAATGCAAAGTCCAGAAAAAAACGATTTAAGGTCTAGTGGTTATTAGACACCACCCTTAAGTTGTACAGTACATTACTATTACTATATAGCATACAGATATCCTAGAGATTTAAAAATACAAAAAAAAAGTGAAACGAAAAGTTAAAAAAGTGATATTAATTAAAAAATAAGCACACTTGCACACATATTACAGTTCAAAATGTGAGGGAAAAAGTAGAAAAAAAACAGCAAAATGTAACAAAAAGGGAATAGTATGGGACAGGTGTCCCGTGCCATATGCTACAAAAATGATAGGTGTTTTAGGACCAGTGGCAGCGGACGTGCGGTGAGGCAAATGGCTCAAGAGTCCATGGCAAGTACCAGAGCCAGATTTGCACACAATATATGAGCCATGGGGTACATGCCAGCATTATACACATGTGCAGCAGTGTGTACTGCTGGAGATTCAATGTGTTTTGATAAGAGATATGCAGAAAAGGTAGCCAGGTGAGGCACTGCCTCACCTGCCATAGACTTTTTACTTCTGAGTTTTGACTCTAAAAATGATTAGAATAAGAAAAATAAGTTTTTTTTTAACATATTCTTTGTATTTTTGACATACTTTATAAATTCAAAACGCCGGCATATATGCTAGTATGACAGGAAAGGCTGTGCCTCACCTGCCTCACCCCACCGCACACCAGAGGCAGGGCTGCAGCACAGCCAAAAATTCAACTGCCAGTAATTCAGGTTGTTATGTCAGTTGGTGGCCGTTGTTGTGCCTCCCCTATTTGAATTTCAAACTGTGAAGTGAAAGTTAGAGTAGTTATATAGAGGGTGGGGGTGTTACAGGAAATGTTAGGGGGGAATTTCTTGCAGGCAGATACTGTAACTGGATATCAGCATATATAAATACTGCTGTGTTAATGTGTGATTAATGGCTAATTCTGAAGTTATACTCACCCTGGTGTCATCGATGCTGCTCATTGCGAAGTGTGGCGCCATGCCACTTGCAAATACCATGAAAATCATGCTCGATAGAAAAAAGTATACATGGTACTCTTCTTTATAAAACTAATTAAAAAAAGAAAATACAATTTTCCAAATAATATTTCTGGTGGGTCACACAGGGTCACTAATCTATAAATGAGTTACTGTTTAAACTGCAATGCAACACCTGTAGTGTGATTTTATTGTTTCAGTATATGTGTATTAGTATAGAACAGGCATATTTTACCATATTCTGTCATTTATTATACAGTTTAACACTTTTCAGAATTCTTTAACAAGAAAGAGAAAAGGAAAGATTTGCACATGTATTTTAGTAAAGATTTATTCAGATCATGATTACATTAGGGGTGAAATGTAATAGGGTGAGAGATTCCGCAAGTGAGAGATTTGGTAAGAAATCTCCAGGTTTTAAATCGGCAATCATTTACACTGCACAACCAGTTTGATTTTGAAGTGTAAATGATTGCCGCTTTAACCCCTTCCTGACAGAGACAGTTTTTGCGTTCCTGACAAAGCCCTTTTTTTCAAATCTGACATGTATCACTTAAGTGGGGATAACTTTTTTTTGCTTTTACTTATCCCAGTGATTTTGAGATTGTTTTTTCGTGACACATTGTACTTCAAATTAGTGGTAAATTTGGGTCGATACAGTCTGTGTTTTTTTGTGAAAAATACCAAAATGTCGTAAAAAAATGGAAAATTTAGCAATTTGCAAAATGTTAAATTTTCTGCTTGTGAGACAAATAATCATACCACTCAAAATAGTTAATAACTAACATAGACCATATGTCTACTTTATGTTTCCATCATTATTTCAACTTCCCTTACAATATGAATAGCAAATTCTCAAATTTTCAAGAAAATTTCAAACACTGATTTTTTTAGGGACCAGTTCAGTTCTGATGTGACTTTGAGGGACTTGTATGTGAGACACCCCCATAAATGATACCATTTCAAAAACTGCACCCATCACAGTATTCAAAACAGCATTTTGGAAGTTTGTTAACCCTTTAGGTGTTTCACAGGAATTAAAACAAAGTGTAGGTGAAATTTCAAAATTTCATTTTTTTTGCAGATTTGCAATTTTAATACATTTTTCTAAGGAACACAGTACATTTTACTAGAGAAATGTGACTAAAAATTGATTCCCCCAATTCTTTTGTTTTCATAAATATCCTATATGTGGCCCTAGTGTGCACGTTGACCAAACCACAGGCTTCATAATAGAAGGAGCACCTACTTGATTTTGGAGCCTCCTTTTTATGAGATTATTTTTTAGGCACCATGTAGGTTTCTAGGCACCATAAGATGCTAAAATTTAGGAACCCCCCCACAAGTGACCCCATTTTGCAAACTACACCCCTCAGGGAATTCATCTAGGGGTATAGTGTACATTTCAAACCCCCAGGGGTTTCACCAATTGTGGTACAACTGGGCAGTGAAAATTAAAAATTAAATTTTTTACACAAAAATGCAGTTCTGGCTCAAAATTTTTCATTTTCAGAAGGTATGAAGGAGAAAAAGCACCCCAAAATCTGTGCCCCAATTTCTCCCGAGTACGGCAATGCCTCACATGTGACCAAAAAATACCATTTGGGTGCATGGCAGGACTCAGAAAGGAAGGAGTGATTTTTGGATTTTGCAGCTCAGATTCTGGTGGAATGTTGGTGGGTGCTATGTTGCATTAGCAAGACCCCCCAAGCACCAATACAGTGGAACCCCCCCACAAATGACCCCATTTTGCAAACTACACCCCTCAGGGAATTCATCTAGGGGTATAGTGTACATTTCAAACCCCCAGGGGTTTCACCAATTTTGATACAACTGGGCAGTGAAAATGAAAAATTACATTTTTTTACACAAAAATGCAGTTCTGGCTCAAAATTTTTCATTTTCATAAGGTATGAAGGAGAAAAAGCACCCCAAAATCTGTGCCCCAATTTCTCCCGAGTATGGCAATGCCTCATATGTGACCAAAAAATACCAGTTGGGTGCATGGCAGGACTCAGAAGGGAAGGAGTGATTTTTGGTGGTGGAATGTTGGTGGGTGCTATGTCGCATTAGCAAGACCCCCAAAGCACCAATACAGTGGAACCCCCCCACAAGTGACCCCATTTTGCAAACTACACCCCTCAGGGAATTCATCTAGGGGTATAGTGTACATTTCAAACCCCCAGGGGTTTCACCAATTTTGATACAACTGGGCAGTGAAAATGAAAAATTACATTTTTTTACACAAAAATGCAGTTCTGGCTCAAAATTTTTCATTTTCAGAAGGTATGAAGGAGAAAAAGCACCCCAAAATCTGTGCCCCAATTTCTCCCGAGTACGGCAATGCCTCACATGTGACCAAAAAATACCATTTGGGCGCATGGCAGGACTCAGAAGGGAAGGAGTGATTTTTGGATTTTGCAGCTCAGATTCTGGTGGAATTTTGGTGGGTGCTATGTCGCATTAGCAAGACCCCCCCAAGCACCAATACAGTGGAACCCCCCCCACAAGTGACCCCATTTTGCAAACTACACCCCTCAGGGAATTCATCTAGGGGTATAGTGTACATTTCAAACCCCCAGGGGTTTCACCAATTTTGATACAACTGGGCAGTGAAAATGAAAAATTACATTTTTTTACACAAAAATGCAGTTCTGGCTCAAAATTTTTCATTTTCCTAAGGTATGAAGGAGAAAAAGCACCCCAAAATCTGTGCCCCAATTTCTCCCGAGTACGGCAATGCCTCACATGTGACCAAAAAATACCATTTGGGTGCATGGCAGGACTCAGAAAGGAAGGAGTGATTTTTGGATTTTGCAGCTCAGATTCTGGTGGAATGTTGGTGGGTGCTATGTTGCATTAGCAAGACCCCCCAAGCACCAATACAGTAGAACCCCCCCACAAGTGACCCCATTTTGCAAACTACACCCCTCAGGGAATTCATCTAGGGGTATAGTGTATATTTCAAACCCCCAGGGGTTTCACCAATTTTGATACAACTGGGCAGTGAAAATGAAAAATTACATTTTTTTACACAAAAATGCAGTTCTGGCTCAAAATTTTTCATTTTCATAAGGTATGAAGGAGAAAAAGCACCCCAAAATCTGTGCCCCAATTTCTCCCGAGTATGGCAATGCCTCATATGTGACCAAAAAATACCAGTTGGGTGCATGGCAGGACTCAGAAGGGAAGGAGTGATTTTTGGTGGTGGAATGTTGGTGGGTGCTATGTCGCATTAGCAAGACCCCCAAAGCACCAATACAGTGGAACCCCCCCACAAGTGACCCCATTTTGCAAACTACACCCCTCAGGGAATTCATCTAGGGGTATAGTGTACATTTCAAACCCCCAGGGGTTTCACCAATTTTGATACAACTGGGCAGTGAAAATGAAAAATTAAATTTTTTTACACAAAAATGCAGTTCTGGCTCAAAATTTTTCATTTTCAGAAGGTATGAAGGAGAAAAAGCACCCCAAAATCTGTGCCCCAATTTCTCCCGAGTACGGCAATGCCTCACATGTGACCAAAAAATACCATTTGGGCGCATGGCAGGACTCAGAAGGGAAGGAGTGATTTTTGGATTTTGCAGCTCAGATTCTGGTGGAATTTTGGTGGGTGCTATGTCGCATTAGCAAGACCCCCCAAGCACCAATACAGTGGAACCCCCCCACAAGTGACCCCATTTTGCAAACTACACCCCTCAGGGAATTCATCTAGGGGTATAGTGTACATTTCAAACCCCCAGGGGTTTCACCAATTTTGATACAACTGGGCTGTGCAAATGCAAAATTACATTTTTTACACAAAAATGCAGTTCTGGCTCAAAATTTTTCATTTTCACAAGGAATGAAGGAGACAAAGCACCCCAAAATCTGTGCCCCAGTTTCTCCCGAGTACGGCAATGCCTCACATGTGACCAAAAAATACCATTTGGGTGCATGGCAGGACTCAGAAAGGAAGGAGTGATTTTTGGATTTTGCAGCTCAGATTCTGGTGGAATGTTGGTGGGTGCTATGTTGCATTAGCAAGACCCCCCAAGCACCAATACAGTGGAACCCCCCCACAAGTGACCCCATTTTGCAAACTACACCCCTCAGGGAATTCATCTAGGGGTATAGTGTACATTTCAAACCCCCAGGGGTTTCACCAATTTTGATACAACTGGGCAGTGAAAATGAAAAATTACATTTTTTTACACAAAAATGCAGTTCTGGCTCAAAATATTTCATTTTCATAAGGTATGAAGGAGAAAAAGCACCCCAAAATCTGTGCCCCAATTTCTCCCGAGTATGGAAATGCCTCATATGTGACCAAAAAATACCAGTTGGGTGCATGGCAGGACTCAGAAGGGAAGGAGTGCTTTTTAGTGGTGGAATGTTGGTGGGTGCTATGTCGCATTAGCAAGACCCCCAAAGCACCAATACAGTGGAACCCCCCCACAAGTGACCCCATTTTGCAAACTACACCCCTCAGGGAATTCATCTAGGGGTATAGTGTACATTTCAAACCCCCAGGGGTTTCACCAATTTTGATACAACTGGGCAGTGAAAATTAAAAATTACATTTTTTTACACAAAAATGCAGTTCTGGCTCAAAATTTTTCATTTTCAGAAGGTATGAAGGAGAAAAAGCACCCCAAAATCTGTGCCCCAATTTCTCCCGAGTACGGCAATGCCTCATGTGTGACCAAAAAGTGGCAGGACTCAGAAGGGAAGGAGTGATATTTGGATTTTGCAGCACAAATTCTGGTGGAATGTTGGTGGGTGCTATGTCGCATTAGCAAGATCCCCAAAGCACCAATACAGTGGAACCCCCCCACAAGTGACCCCATTTGGCAAACTACACCCCTCAGGGAATTCATCTAGGGGTATAGTGTACATTTCAAACCCCCAGGGGTTTCACCAATTTTGATACAACTGGGCAGTGAAAATGAAAAATTACATTTTTTTACACAAAAATGCAGTTCTGGCTCAAAATTTTTCATTTTCATAAGGTATGAAGGAGAAAAAGCACCCCAAAATCTGTGCCCCAATTTCTCCCGAGTACGGCAATGCCTCACATGTGACCAAAAAATACCAGTTGGGTGCATGGCAGGACTCAGAAGGGAAGGAGTGATTTTTGGATTTTGCGGCTCAGATTCTGGTGGAATGAATGGTGGGTGCTATGTGGCATTAGCAAGACCCCCGAAGCATGGTGAAATGATGAACCTAAAAATCCATAGATGTGTGGTATATTTTAAAACACTCCTTTATACATAGGCCGGGTTTGTCGGGGCAAGTGTCACACTGGAAAATAGTTTGCTTTCTTATTCCCTTTTTATAGCAAACTTTGCACCTTTTTTGTGTCCTGCCCTTTTTTCCAGTGGAGGGGATTTCATCAGGAAAATGCTGCCCTGGTACAATACGGGGGCCAGTACTAGAAGTACTGGGGCCCTCTGCCTGCTGGTTCCCAAATACTAGGCCCTTTATGACTTCCTCTTGAAAGTGCATAAATGTCCCCCTCTGGCCGGTAGAACGGAATAGCACGTAAGCGTTATACAGTGCCATCTGGATGATATACACGGCCAGCTTCTTGTACCAGATTTTTGTTTTCCGCAGGGCACTGTACGGCTTCAGTACCTGATCTGAAAGATCCACTCCACCCATGTACCTATTGTAATCCAGGATACAATTAGGTTTTGAGGTGTGGGTACTGGTACCTCGTACAGGGACGGAGGTGGTACTGTCTCCGTGAATTGTTGTCAGTATAAGGACATCCCTCTTGTCCTTATATTTGACCAACAACATATTTTCGGTGCATATTCCCCTGCTTTCACCCCTTCTCATTACTTGGGCAATGTGCGTTTTTGGGAGGCCTCTTTGGTTCTTGCGCACAGTACCGCAAGCTGCTGTACCTTTTGAACCAAGGGCCTTAAACAGGGGGATGCTGGTGTAAAAGTTATCCACATAGAGGTGATAACCTTTATCCAGGAAGGGGTGCACTAAATCCCAGACAATTTTTCCACTAACACCTACGAGGGAGGGGGGGCATTCTGGCGGTTCAATTCTTGAATCCTTCCCTTCATATACCCTAAACCTGTGGGTGTACCCTGAGGTGCTTTCACACAGCTTATACATTTTTATGCCATACCTTGCCCTCTTACTGGGAAGGTACTGGCGGAATTTAACCCTTCCTTTAAAATGTATAAGGGACTCGTCTATGCAAATGAATTTATCTGGGATGTACATCTCTTCAAATTTGGCACTGAAATGATCAATGACCGGCCTGACTTTGAATAGCCGGTCAAAGGTGGGATCATCTCTGGGTGGGCACTGTGCATTATCGTTGTAATGCAAAAATTTAAGGATCGTCTCAAATCGAGCCCGGGGCATGGCCATACGGTAAAATGGGGTGCTGTACAGAACATCTGTACTCCAATATTGCCTAATTTCTGGCTTTTTTACTATGCCCATATGAAACACCAGACCCCAAAACGTCATCATCTCTACTGCATCTACAGGGGTCCACCTAGCAAATGATGACGTGGGGTTTTGAGCAATAAACTGCTGGGCATATAAATTAGTTTGGTCCACCATTAAATTTATAAAATCATCAGAGAAAAATAATTTGAAAAAGTCAATTTCTCTGAGACCTGTGGAATCAAATTGGATTCCTGGCATGGCCAAAAACTCAGGAACCTGGGGCTCAAAATTGTCTGGTGGTGGGGTCCATACGAGATCAATTATTGGGGGGGGGGGTCTCAGCTGCTCTACGGGGGCGTCTTTGAGGGGGTCCCTCATCACTAGAGGAGGAAGAGGAGCTTAAGACGAAGCCTTCAAATTCCCCGCTTGCATCACTGGCTGTGTCAGAGTCAGAGGCAAGCATGGCATATGCCTCCTCCGTTGAATACATTCTTCTGGATGACTGGGATGACATTTGGGATGACATTTGGGATGCCATTTTTATTTTTGTGTTACTGGTAGTGAAATGTTTCAACACGTGTATAGTGTAGGGGGGGGTACAAACTTTATTTCAACCCGGGGGGTATGTAGTGTGTAGTGTGTATGTAGTGCAGAAAAAAAAAATACTTTATACAAAAAAAAAAAAATTGAAGGGGTTAAAAAAAAAAAAAAAATTGAAGGGGTTAAAAAAAAAAAAAAAAAGGTCCTGCGCCAAAAATTGAGCACAGATGTTGGTCAGTAACGTCCGTCACTGAACAGCGCTCAAAGGCAACAGGAATTTGATCAAAAAAAAAAAAAAAAAAGATCAACCCTGTGCCGAAAAAGCTGATCAGTGATGTACGTCACTGATCAGCGCACAGTGGCCACAGGACACCCACAAATTCACAGTGTGTGTAAAAATAAAATAAAAAAAAGACCCCACAGCAGCCTCAAAAAAAAAAAAAGGTGATCAGTGATGCGACACTGATTACCAGTGAGGGGCAGCAGGTGCACAACCTTTGGTGCAACTGACAGTGCAACTGGCAGCAACTGACAGGTATATATAAAAAAAAAAAAAAACCTCTGCACCCCCAAAAAGTTGCTGATCACCTCAGATATAGTGATCAGCACAAAAGGCGGGGGCAGCAGACACAAAATTTAGCACTCTCTATCACTCTCTGTCACTATCTCTCTCTATCTCTCTATCTCTCACTATCTATCACTCTATGACACTGCAGCAGCAGCACTGACAGTTATATATATGAAAAATAACCCCTGCACCCCCAAAAAGTTGCTGGGGGTGCACAAAAGGGGGGCAGCAGACACAAAATATAGCAGTCTCTATCACTCTCTGTCACTATCTCTCTCTATCTCTCTATCTCTCACTATCTATCACTCTATGACACTGCAGCAGCAGCACTGACAGGTATATATATATATAAAAAAAAACCTGCGCCCCCAAAAAGTTGCTGATCAGTTAATTTATACTGATCAGCACAAAAGGGGGGGCAGCAGTCAGTTATATAAAAAATATATAGCACAATCTGTCACTATCTCTCTATCTCTCTCTCTCTATCTCTCTATCTATAACTATATCACACTGCAGCAGCACAAAATATAGCACTCTCTGACACTATCTCTCTCTATCTCTCTATCTCTCTCTATCTATCTCTCTCTATCTAACGCTATTACACTGCAGCAGCACAAGTTCACAACACAGGAAGTCACAAGTAGTAACAGGATCCAGGAAGCATCCAGCACACTACAAGCAGTGATGAAGCAGTGATCAGGTAAGTATTTTGCTCGGTTCAGGTCAGTATACTGCGGCAGCTAGGCACGGTGACCGCACTGCACGCAATTCCAGACCGGAATGGCGTCTGCAGTGCAGTCACCGTTAGTTTAAATCCCCCTCCTTGGCTGTGATTGGTCCGTCGGTCCGACGAACCAATCACGGCCTTTGGGGGCGGGCGGGGTGAGGTGGGGTGACACCAGTGTCACCCTTACACCCCGCGGTGATTGGTGCTGTACTTTACAGCACCAATCACCTCCGATCGCGTGTCACCGGCGAACGTTATTCGACGGTGACACAGAAAACGCTGTGAATGGCTGTTCACACTGAACAGCCAATCACAGCGATCGCCGACGGGGGGGCGGCATCGCAGCCCCCCCTGGGCATGCAGGGACATGTCTGCTGTCAGGGACAGCAGACATGTTGAAACTGTCACCGCGTCTATAGACGCGGTGACAGTTACAAGCCATGACGTACATTTACGCCATGTGTCGGGAAGTACTTCCCGACCATGACGTAAATGTACGTCAAATGTCGGGAAGGGGTTAAAAACCTGGAGATTTCTTACCAAATCTCTCACTTTCTGAATCTCTCATCCTATTACATTTCACCCATGGGGCCTTATTCTGGTTCACTCTTAGGGGCAAATTCCTTCTCAAATGGACAAAACCATGTGCACTGCAGGTGGGGCAGATGTAACATGTGCAGAGAGAATTAGATTTGGGTGAGTTATTTTGTTTCTGTACAGGGAAAATACTGACTGATTTATTTCTACACTGCAATATAGATCTCACTTTGTAGAAAAACCCCACCTAAATCTAATTCTCTCTGCACATGTTATATCTGACCCACCTGCAGTGCATATGGCTTTGTCCATTTGAGAAGGAATTTGCCTCTAAGAGAGAACCAAAATAAGGCCCATGGTCATAGGCATGCGCAGTACATTTTATTAGGGGTGCACCATCAAAGGAGTGTGCATAGCTCCACCTATTGGGCGTGTCTAACACCGCAAATCAGGCGTGTCTTCCATCATCTATTGGCACTCGCTACAATCTAAAAAGTCTCTCAGCCACACCATTATCTCCTGCCTATTTCAGTTTTACTCTTCTAATTACTCTGTGTAACAGTACATGCAAATACAGTCATACACATATATGGATGATGCAGGTATTTAGTGATATGACAATGGTCTAGTACAATTAACAATGCAAACACAGGGTATTGCAGGTATTGTTAGAGGCAGAGGTGTTCATAAGGGTGGGGCACAGCAGTAGGGGGTGCACTCAATGTGCGCGCACATATGCCCATGGTGTACTTTTAAATATGCACTAACACAATTTATATAATTTTATTATTTGCTATTTTAATCTCTACAGATTTATTTTTTACCTGATAGAAACTTTAATGCAATTAACTAATACTTACAGACAGCACAGGGTTATTCCATACGTGGATGTGTTCAGTTGAGTTAAAGGTCTTCAAGAAGGCATTACTAATGATGTTTACAAGCACTGGTAGTGCATTCTGTACTCGGGGGTTTCCTACTATGGTGTAAGAGTAACCCTGCGGGTGTAAAACATAATTATATATCAATATATATATATATATATATATATACAGTATATGTATATATGTATATATATATATATATATATATATATATATATAGCTGATGTATTACAAGAACATTTGGAGATGTTGGATAGGCTGGAGGAAAGTCTAGCGGGGTGCACTGGAAACGGTAAAGATAGTGTTAGATAGGTTGTAGTTGGTGTTGGACATTTTACAGGTAAAAGGGGCAGATTAGATTGGCCAGGTGGTTCATTGTAAATGGTGATAATGGCAAAGAGTGGAAAGAGTGAAGATGGAGTTGGAAGTCCTGTACAATATAAAACTGTATATTTGCACTATATCTGCACCTGGTGTCATAATTTTTATATGCGAAAATATTGTAATTCCTTAACTAAAATGTACACAATGTACATGATTTACTATTTATGAGGAACATATATTCCAGATATAGAGAAGAGAACAGTGTTTGACAAATTAACATAACTTGAGACAAGGAGAATATGAAATAGAATAGAAGCAAAACAGTCCGGTGTCCAGTATCCCATGGACTAAAAAAAAAAAACCCCCAAAAAACAGCATTTTTATACAAGAATGAATATCGTATTTTCTCTAATCCAGTGGTAGACACGAGAACACTTAGCATATCCCAACGAATGTGTGGACCAGAGAACAGGTAGTCATATGGCACAGCTGCCCAGTCGAGGTCTCAGGCAATGCTGTCCACGATGAGTTAATCACTCTGGAAGAGAGTGCAATGCTATATAAATGCAAACAAGTGTTCCTAACAGGATTGAGGAATGACTGCAATCTGTGTTACAGCCCTGATAGATTCCAAGAAAGATAAAACCTTGCTCAGATTCTTTAACTACTTCAATAAGTAATGTGTCTAAGCCAACTCATCTAGTGCTATGAAAAAAAATGTGCCCAACTCTTGATGGACACTTTAAAAAACGACCCCCCCCCCAAAAAAAATAAATAAATAAATACTGTAAATTAATAAATAAATAAATAAATAAATAAAAGCCAGCATACTATAGGGGTATAGATCTGGAACAGTTTAGATTTTTAGAGTCAAATTTAAAGTCTCCAATCCCCATCCATAAGCTTATGTAACCATGTTCTATTGCCTGACATTGGCCCTTATTCTAATTGAGTTGGACGGTTGCGTATTTCGGACATGCAGCGAGTGTTCTTAATTCCGCCTATGGTACGGCTCGCTCACGCTGTCCGAATGAGGTCAGATGCCAAGCGAATGGACCGTGAGTGGACCTTCCCCTGTCCTCCGATGGTCGCCAACAATCGAATGATGAATTGTGCGGTCAGCCAGCCACGAGTGCTCCAGACAGTTTTCCGTGTGAAGGCAGGGATATGGGTGGGCAGCTGACATCCGGCTATGTCAGCTTTCCACCCCCCACACGTGCGTCACGGCCGCATTTCCATACTGCCGCCCAGCGTTTTCATGGGAACGCCCATGAAACGTGAGGCGTACGCATATGGTAATGAGCCCAAACAGCCCTTCACGCCCCTCTCCACCCTCTGCTCGGATGGTCCCGTACGATCGCTTTCCGCACGGAATTCACGCCGTGTTAGGTCGTGCACGGTGTACGCACATGCGCAGAAGCGCCTCTGCGCATGCACACACAGAAAAGATCAGCCGGCCGCCCGCACACGCAGCCGTCTGACTCATTAAGAATAAGGGCCATAGTGTGAAATATCAATTTTACTATAGTACCATATACTGGATTGACTGTTAGACCTTGAAAGTCTATTGAATTATAACCCTGATCTACCCATAGATGATCACTCACCTGATTGTCTCGGGTGACTTCTATTGCTCCTTTGTATGTTGTAGTGTTTATGTTGTATGGACCATTAATGACATCAATCAATATGTCCTGAGCTTTCACCGCATTAATGAAATTCTCTATAGACGCACCTGTCTCAGAAACAACAGGGAATATTTGTCCAGAGATATGAAATAAAAAATGCTGCAAAAGGTAATTTACACAGTATTTGTTTTAAAGTGTTTGTGGGAAAGGGAAAAGCCTGTAAGATGTAAGCATTGGTGCAAGTCAGTGTCGGTTGTCTTTTTTTAATAATCACCACAGGGTAAGTAACGATGCTGGAGACATTGAGGCGAGTGTGAGATTGAGTGGCACAGGAAAGATGAGACTAATGCTGGGTACACACCAGGACGACTAGGGCCCGGTTCTGTCAATTTAGATCCAATTCCGACCGGTTGTATGCAGATTGTATGTACTTTTGTGCGTTTTTGTCATTTATTTGATCCGATTCCGATCCGATGCGCGTACACGCCACTCGTTTGGTCGCATCTTTGGTCCTACGTGCTGCAGGTAGGATCCGTCAATCCCAGGCCGACCGACCGTCAATCGCATGCAGATCGTGAGTGTTTTTTGCGCCTCCGTCGACCGTCCGTCGTTTGATCCAGCCTATTTGAGTGGCATTTCCTAAACACTCCCCCCGGCGCCATGTTTTTCCACATAGCAAACAGTGCTGGCGCAGCAGTTGAACTCTCCTTCTTGTCTCATCTCCCAGAACAACAACCTGGTATGTTTGCACTCCCAATGCTCTCCTATGCATGCCCACTGTTGCCACCAATGTATATAGTGTGTTAGAGCACTGTTTTGGCAACCGTGCACCCGACCATGTCACTGTTTGCTCGGGTGGGCCCCATGTGTGTGTGTATAGATATAACCATTGTCCACCATTGCAGTATTCCATGCACTCCTCTCTGCTAGGCCCCATTCACCTGTGTGTGTGTTTGTGTATATATAGATATATACATATAACCATTGTCCACCATTGCAGTATTCCATGCACTCCTCTCTGCTAGGCCCCATTCACCTGTGTGTGTGTGTGTTTGTGTATATATAGATATATACATATAACCATTGTCCACCATTGCAGTATTCCATGCACTCCTCTCTGCTAGGCCCCATTCACCTGTGTGTGTGTTTGTGTATATATAGATATATACATATAACCATTGTCCACCATTGCAGTATTCCATGCACTCCTCTCTGCTAGGCCCCATTCACCTGTGTGTGTGAATAGCAATCTGCACAATAAAATGTATAGTGGTTTTCATAAAAGTTTATTAACATTTTAAATACTTAAAACATAAGAACTAGGTAAACTGGTAACTATAACTATAAAAATTTAAATATGAAACAAAACATGGATATAACTATATAACAACTAAAATGGTTTTATCTTTTTACAGTCCCAATGTCCAACGCAAAAGAACAAGAATTTTTAGAAGGGTTTATCGAGAAGTATCGTTCCCATGAATGCCTGTGGCGAACAAAGTCCAAAGAGTATTCAAACAAAATGAAAAGAAACAAGCCTTGGAGGACTTGTCTCGCTACAGTCTCCCATTTCATCCAGAGGCCAATGTAGAATGGGTGCGGAAACGCATCCAGAATCTGCGCACGGTTTTCTTAAAGGAACACAAGAAGGTGGAGGCTGCAAAGAAGTCTGGTGCTGGAGTCGACGAGATGTATCAAACATCGCTCTGGTACTACGACAGGTTGACGTTCACCCTCAGCCAGGAGTCGATGAGGACAGGAGTAGTCCTGATGGTCGAACACGAAAACCAAGAAGTCACGGCGCAGGAGGAGGATAATTCGCAGTCTGCATCGGTGAGTCTATTTTTTTGGCTATCTAATTGATTCCTCCTGCCAATCCACAGCCCCCTCCCCATTAAAGTAGGCCATATACTCTTCCCTCACCTTTTTGGCTCGTGCACTCCCTGTGAAGTGTTGTGTTGGGGTTTGCAAGGAGGATATCTGCACTACCTCCTCTGGCAGATCTTGGTCTTCTTGGAGTGCTGTGCCTGTAGCCCTTTGCTGTGTGGCTTTTCTGCGGAGCAAATTGTGCAGGACACAGCACGCCGTGACAACCCAGTCAATTTTGTCCACCCTCAGGTTAATGGCAGTGTGAAAAATGCGAAACCGGCTAGCCAGGATGCCAAAAGCATTTTCCACAACACGCCGTGCCCTGGATATCCTGTAGTTAAAGATCCTTTTGTCATGGTTCAGGCCCCTTTGCGCATATGGCTTCATGACATGCTCGTGCAGGCCAAAAGCCTCGTCTGCCACAAACACAAAGTTAAGCCCCTGTTTAGTTTCCTGGACAGACGGCAAGTGAAGGGTGTTCGCTATGAGCCTTTCGTAGAACTTTGTGTCCTTGAAAGTGCCACCATCCGATGCACAGCCATTCCTTCCTACATCCAGGAAGATAAACTCATAGTTCGCATTAACCACAGCCATTAGTACAATGCTAAAATAGCCCTTGTAATTAAAGTAGTAGGAACCACTATTGATAGGCTGGGCTATGCGGACATGTTTGCCATCAATGGTTCCACCGCAATTTGGAAAGTTCCATCGCTGTTCAAACTCCTCTGCGATGACTTTCCATTCATTCACGCTGGTAGGGAACTGAAATTAGAAGTAAATAGAATTGATTAGTAAACATGTTCAATTTTTTTACAGCTTGGTGACTACCCACCTGCAACCCCAGACCTGTCTGTCCTATCAGATAATGCATGCACATCGAGCGAAGCTCCTACTCCGGCACGCACTCCGCCACCCACCCTGGAACCCACTCCACCACTCCCCCGTGCCCAAAAAATGCGTGGCAAAGGAAAAAAAGGAGAAGCAGCAGCACATGAAGAATTTATGATGCGGGCACAGCAAGTCCTGCAAAGAAACCCAGACAAACATGACAACTACTTCACTTATGTGGCAGAGTGTGTTCGCAACATGGCTCCGGACCAGCAACTTACTTTTGAAAAGTTATGCATGGAGTTGGTGTATAATGGCAGTTTAGGGTATCTCAACAGTGGCACTAAAATAGTTGGCATGGGTAGTGTACCAGACACACCACTGTCATTAGAATCACCAGTGCCTACTCCGCCTGCCACATACCACCTACCACCGTACCAGGCCAGTCGAGCACACTTCCAACACATACCCAGTCAACACCTACACAGCCTTCTCAACCCTCACAGTACCGTCATTTCTACAGTTCTTTACTGATAGAAGATCCGGAGTCTCCTGTTTTTGAGGATCTGTCTTAAAAAATAGGCTATTTTATCATTTACCATCGACATGGTCTCAGCTGCAGGTATGTGATGGCCACTGCTCACATGGCGTATGGCGCACATCAATGGGGCCGGGACCATTGCATCTGCGCCATGCGCCATGTGGGCCTACATATCTGCAGCAGACATCCTCTGCCACACAAGGGCCTGTTTCATAAGTTACCAGAGTGTCTTTTTTTTTCTACGTATATGCTGCTACCTGTACCTGCATTACCAGAGGGAGAACAGGATTCTCCTCAATCTGGAGAGCAAACTCCATTTATTGCCCTTTTGTCTTTGCCAATAGTATGGGGTACTGTGCAACAGACATGGTCTCAGCTGCAGGTATGTGATGGCCACTGCTCACATGGCGTATGGCGCACATCAATGGGGCCGGGACCATTGCATCTGCGCCATGCGCCATGTGGGCCGCAGCCTTTACATATCTGCAGCAGACATCCTCTGCCACACAAGGGCCTGTTTCATAAGTTACCAGAGTGTCTTTTTTTTTTCTACGTATATGCTGCTACCTGTACCTGCATTACCAGAGGGAGAACAGGATTCTCCTCAATCTGGAGAGCAAACTCCATTTATTGCCCTTTTGTCTTTGCCAATAGTATGGGGTACTGTGCAACAGACATAGTCTCAGCTGCAGGTATGTGATGGCCACTGCTCACATGGCTTATGGCGCACATCAATGGGGACGGGACCATTGCATCTGCGCCATGCGCCATGTGGGCCGCAGCCTTTACATATCTGCGGCAGACATCCTCTGCCACACAGTAGCCCGTACTTATTGGGAAAGTTTAAACTGGGTCATACATACTTAAATGTTTATATATAGTGTGTGTTTTTGTACAATATCTTTTATATATGGTATTATAATATATTTGTGTTGACACAATAAATCTATTTACTATTTTACATGTTTTACATATGAAAGGCCTAAAAAACCTGTTTCTGTCCTAGGCCTAAATTATAAATCACATTTTTTTGTTTGCACAATAAAGTATACGGTGTATTTTTCATCCTTACCTTGCAATACTGGTACTGCAGCACCTTCACAATGGCTTTGCAGGTCTCCGGGATGATGAGGCCCAAAGCTTGTGGGGAGATGAGGGATCCAAACTTCAGGTCAGCAAGAGACCGTCCTGTCGCCAGAAACCTCAGGGTCACCACCAGCCGTTCCTCAGCAGGGATAGCCACGCGATACTTGGTATCCTGCTTCTCGATGTGGGGAGTCACCAGACGCAGCAATTCCTGGAATGTGGCATCATCCATCCTCAAGAAGTTCCGGAAATCGTCTGGGTTATTTTCCCTGATGTCCCTGAGCAGTGGCATGTGCGAACGAGTCTGACGCTGAAGTAGCCACTGCTTTGTCCAGCATGATCTTGCTCTCCTGCGCTGGGCCCTCTGACGCCTGAGCTTCAGCACTGCATAATAGAGCAGGTAATGTTGCTGGTGACTACCCATCACTGCATTCTCCATAGTGCAGGGTTAAAAGACACTTTGTAATGGCAGGCAAAACAAAGTAATGTGTAAATAGCTATGTCCAGCGTTCAGCAGGTATAAACCAAGCCTCACTAGTAACAAAGCAGAAATACACTGGTTTAAAATGGCTGCTGCTATTCCTATCCCCCTCTGCTAGTCCAGCCCCTTCATTCAAATTTCAAAGGCCAATCTGACGACGGTCGCATGTGTTCTTGCAAAAAAACAAAAACCAGCGATCCGACCGTCTTAACGACCATCACGGGCGCATCGGGATTGGATCGAGATCGTTCCGCAAAAATAACACAATTTTTGCTAATCGTTTGCTGGGGACTGTCTGGGAGCTCCCGGGAAGTCCAAGGGAAATCGTTCCATGGTCGTCTATCGGTCGTGGACGACGGTGGTCGTCCTGGTGTGTACCCTACATAAAGGTGGCCGTACACACGCAGATTTATCTGGCTGGTTGTGGATGAGAGCAAATTACAGTTGTCCATTTGCTTGGAAATGCTGGAAAACTGACAAACTGTCACTCATCCATAACCATGTTTTTGTTCCAACCAGCCAGATCTGAAGATAAATCTTACTAGTATATGGGCACCTTAAGAGACATGGGAGATGAGCCATTAGGTGGAGATGGAGAAACACAGGTGAGTATGAGGCTGGAGGGACATGGAGAATAAGGCCTATAGACACAGGAGTCATGCGCATATGTGAAGAAAGTGGCATACAGTATGCAGGAAGGGAGAAACAGGCAGTTGTAAATGACTGTTATAGAATCGGACTGGCTCACTAGGGTATTTGTGGGATTTGCCACCAGACTTTGTATCCTAGCACCCTCACAATTGGCACTGCTTACAGATTTCTATTGTATACACAGCCAGGGCTGCCGAGAGGGGGAGGGGCACGGGTACTAAATTACCCGGGCCCACGCTTGCTAGAGGGGCCCGGCGGGGGCCCTGATCTGACCCCCCCTTCCCCCTCTATCCCTCCCAAGCAGCAGCAACGGTACTCTTTACTTAGAAGGGCGCCCATCTCGGCCATCTCGGGCATTGAATGCACTAAAAAATCAGGTGCGATGCGACAGACGAGATGCCCGAGATTTCCCATAGGGAACAATGTTAAATGTCTCAATTGACCCGATTTTCCTGTTCAATGCCTCAATTGACCCAATTTTTCCATAGGAAACAATGTTAAATGGGCCACAGAGGCCAAATAGGCACCCTGAAGTGAATAATGGCCACCCGAATTGTTAACGCCACCCCACGATCAACGTCAACCCGAAGCGTGGCGAGCGCAGCGAACCCGCGAGGGTCGGCGGTACGCGTCCTACGACCTTTTCATACCCCCACTATCCAAGTCGGCGTGGAGTTGAGAATAGAAAGTGTGGCGAGCGCAGCGAGCCACCGAGTCCGAAGCGTGGCGAGCGCAGCGAGCCCCGCGAGGGGACGCGGATACCTTCACAGGTATCCGCGTCCCCTCGCGGGCTTCACAGCTGTCCGCGTACCCTCGCGGGGCTCGCTGCGCTCGCCACGCTTCGGGCTCGGTGGCTCGCTGCGCTCGCCACACTTTCTATTCTCAACTCCACGCCGACGTGGATAGTGGGGGTATGAAAAGGTCGTAGGACGCGTACCGCCGCCCCTCGCGGGCTCGCTGCGCTCGCCATGCATCGGGTTGACGTTGATCGTGGGGTGGCGTTAACAATTCGGGTGGCCATTATACACTTCAGGGTGCCTATTTGGCCTCTGTGGCCCATTTAACATTGTTTCCTATGGAAAAATCGGGTCAATTGAGGCATTGAACAGGAAAATTGGGTCAATTGAGACATTTAACATTGTTCCCTATGGGAAATCTCGGGCATCTCGTCGGTTGATCGCACCCGATTTTTTAGTGCATTCAATGCCTGAGATGCCCGAGATTTTTTACTAACGATGCCCACGATCAAAATCGTGGGCGCCCTTCTAAGTAAAGAGTACCGCAGCAACAGCACACACATCTACAGCATGTGCTGAGCTGACAGCAGGCTCAGCATGAGAATCTCACTGACAGCGTAAGAGCTCATGCTGAGCCTGCTGTCAGCACAGCACATGCTGTAGTTGTGTGCTGCTGCTGCTGAGGGTGTGGGGCAATTACACCCCTCCCCTCGACTTTAGAGTGTTTTTTCACTCCCCTCTAAACATTTTGGGGGCATGGGCTAATCGCGGGAGGTGGCCACGTCTACCGCAAATCAGCCACGCCCTTTAGATTTTACCAGAGCCTGGCATTTCTCTCGGCTGTTCTGTACACAGCAGCAGGTGCTAGCTCAGTGCCTCTAAATGTTGTTTTGAATACATGGTCTGGCAAAAGATCTCACCGTTATTCGCTCATGATTGCAGGACCTTCATCAGGCTGCACTCACACTGTGGAATGCCCTTTTATGTGCAATAAATAGTAAATTTACTTAAGGTTCTAAAAATAAAAAGAGCTGGGGCGAAATGTAATAGGGTGGGATTTTTAGACTTTTGCGATTTTTGGTCAAAAACGGCCAAAATCGCAATTTTTCTAAAAATCGCACATGTAATAGGGTGCGATTCGCGGGAAAAAGCGCATTTTTCCCGTAAATTCGCACATTTAAAAGATGCGATTTTCAGTCACACTGAAAATCGCATCCAGATGTTTTCCCATAGGAAACTATAGAACTCGCATATGTAATAGGATGCGATTCCTAAAGTCGCATATGGGAACTTACCAAAACCCACAAAAAAAATAGACCAGCTTCTTGCTGGCGATTTTTACAGAAACATGCACAGATCATTGAGATCTGTGCATGCTTCTGTTGTAAAAAAAATAGTTAAAACAAAAAATAAAAAGAAAAAACGGCGTGCGGTCCCCCCATAAGCATAACCAGCCCCGGGCTCAAAAAGCTGGTGCTGGTATAATAAAATCAAAGGAACAATCAAGTTGGGGTTCCCTGGATTTTATAAAACCAGCACCAGGCTCAAGGTCCGGCGCTGGTTCCCAAAATACGGGGGACAAAATGACTAGGGGTCCCCCGTATTTTAAGAACCAGCACCAGACCCAACCAGCCAGCAGGGTAATGCCACAGCCGGGGGACACTTATTATATAAGGTCCCGCGGCCAAAGCATTAACCCCCTGGCTGGTCAGCATGGGCAGGGGTCCTGGGGAAGTGGGGACCCCCCCAAAGAAGGGGTCCCCCCCCTCCAGGACTTACCAGCCCATGCTGAAAGTCTGGGGCTGTCCCCGATGCCCCTGGGCGGTGGGCATCGGGCTGATGTAAAGTGTAAAAAATAGAAGCCGACTTTCTCGGCTCCTGATTGGCCGCTAGGCGGCCAATAGAATCATCCGGAGGAAAGGCGCGGAAGATGAAAATCTCTGCGCCTCTCCAGTCCGAGAGCGGGTACCACAGCAGCCGGGAGCAGCACGTCTGCCGGAGAGGATGCCGATGTCGTCGCCGGGGACCAGGTGAGTAGGATTTCCTTCCTCAGGTACCCCTGTGGACTACTTCGGATCCTGGACCCCGGATTCTTCAGCCCAGGAGCAGCGGAACCCCAGGACCAGCCCCGGAACCAGGACCAAGGCCCCGGAACCGGACTCTTCTGCCCTGGAGCCCCGGAGCCCGGACCCAGGATCCAGGGACCAACCTACGGGCTCAAGGTAGGTAAGTATCAGTGTGTGTGGGCAGTGTATGTATTAAACTTTTTTTTTCAGGGTGTCAGTGTGTTTTATTTAACTATTTCTTGTACTATGGAACTACAAGTACCAGCGGGCCCTTTAATGCCCCTTGCTGGGACTCATAGTTCTTCAGCATAAGACAATAGTTTTACTTCTATTTTTTACACTTTACATCAGCCCGATGCCCACCGCCCAGGGGCATCGGGGACAGCCCCGGACTTTCAGCATGGGCTGGTAAGTCCTGGAGGGGGGGGACCCCTTCTTTGGGGGGGTCCCCACTTCCCCAGGACCCCTGCCCATGCTGACCAGCCAGGGGGTTAATGCTTTGGCCGCGGGACCTTATATAATAAGTGTCCCCCGGCTGTGGCATTACCCTGCTGGCTGGTTGGGTCTGGTGCTGGTTCTTAAAATACGGGGGACCCCTAGTCATTTTGTCCCCTGTATTTTGGGAACCAACGCAGGACCTTGAGCCTGGTGCTGGTTTTATAAAATCCAGGGAACCCCAACTTGATTGTTCCTTTGATTTTATTATACCAGCACCAGCTTTTTGAGCCCGGGGCTGGTTATGCTTAGGGGGGGGACCGCACGCCGTTTTTTTTATTTTTTATTTTTTTTAACCAAAATCGCATATATGAAAATGCGCACATTTTCAGGACTGAAAATGCGCACATTTTCATGACTTTAAAACGCCAGAAATCGCGGCAAATCGCATTTTTTGCCGCTAATTCGCATCTCATTACATATGCGATTTAGCGTAAAAAAACGCGATTTTTAAAGGTGCGATTTCTGGCGAGTTTGGAACTCGTCCAAAAATCGCACCCTATTACATTTCGCCCCTGATGTTGCCAATAGCAACCAATCAGCTTGTCTATAATTTTCTAGGATGCAGTAGACAAATTTCACAGAATCTGTTTGGTTCACTTTTAGAACCTTAAGTAAATTAACTCCTAAGAGTCTCATCTAATCTCCAAACCTGCAATCATTCCCTTAAAATCACCTCTTCAGAGAAGCTTATCAAATTCCAGAACTGCCCACGTAACCTTCATACACCTTTCCTATCTAATTACATCCCCACTGTACAGTCCAAATATATCCTAACTTATTTTCTCTCTCACACATTCCCATCCTCCTGAATAGAGACAGATTTAGACCTCATGGGGCCCTAGGTAAGATCAGGGACGAATTTAGGGGTCAGGCCGCCCCTAGGCACAACATTTCTGTCCCCCCTCCCCCCTATTTTAATGTAATCATATATGTATATACATTGTTATTTATATATTTCATTAAAATGTAACTGTAGCCCACCTTAATATTTTCTTAAGCACTCTGGACTGCTCACTGTACCCGGAGGGAGGGAGGCACTTATTAGTACAGTGATTAGCACAGTGTCTCTGTCAGTCTCTCTCCGGCTCACACACTGTGACTGACTGAGCGCAGGGAGGATCTGCGCGCCGCTCAGCTCAGCTGCTGGATACACAGCAGCCAATAGACTGTGTGTGTGTAGAGTAGCCAATGGGCGGGAGCCGGCAGCAGTGAGCCTGAGCCATTTCCGGACGCGCAGGGGGACCGTCGGACCCAGCCACTAAGCAGTGATGTAATGTGCATGGCAGAGTGGGTGGGCAGTGGCGGGTGATGAGCGGCGCTGCCGCCGACATATGATAATTCATGTCTGGGGTGGCGGCGCTCATCACTCGCCGCTGCCCACCCGCTCTGCCATGCTGCTATTTAGCAGAATGTCAGCCTGCCTGCCGCCCTTAATTGGTGCCGCCCTGAGGCCGCATTATGCCACACACCGTAGTGTCCAGTACACATTATGTCATACACACAAGAGATAAATGCAAGGGTGATAAAGAGAGATAAACGTCCAGCCAATCACCTGCTAACTGTCATGTTACAGGCTGTGTTTGAAACAAGTCAGTAAGGAGCTGATTGGCTGGTGGTTTATCTCTCTTTATCACCCTTGCATTTATCTCTTGTTAAGGCTTAATACATCTGCCCCATTATTCTATGCACCATATTGCTCATTACATATTATGCAACACACTGTAATGCCTATTACATATAATACCACACATTTTATGCCACATTGTTCCGCTTACCTAAATGCTCATTGCTATGGGTTTCATGCTTGATGCCAGGGGTTAACATGCTCTGCCAAGGGTTAACATGATTGTTGCCATGGGTTTACATGCTCTGCCCAGAGTTACATGCTCTGCCATGGGTTACATGTTTTGCCAGGGGTTAACATGGTCGTTGCCATGGAGTTACAGTACATGCACTCTCAGGGGTTACATGCTGACTTCCAGAGTTGGATCTCAGCCCCAGCAGCATGCAGGGAGGCAGCAGGCACAGAGCACCCAGTGACCCACCTTCCACCTTGGAACACAGTGACCTGGACATGAGTGGGGAACCATGTCTGGGACTGCTGGGCTGGAGACATGGCACCTGGCGGCAGCTGTGATGGAAATGTGGGGAGTGGGGCAGGCAGGATACTATGGAGTGGACTATACTCCCATGGGAGGTGGCCTGTCTCTGTCCCAGCTCCTCCCGACACCCAGGAACTACATACTACACACCCGAAGTGTTCAAGTATCCTCCTGTCGCCGAGCCACGGTAAATCCTCCTGCATACCCTCCAACATTTGAAGGGCAAAAATCGGTACAAATTCAGAAAGGGGGCATGGCCTAATGGAAAGGGGGCGTGACATCGCAAAAAGGGGCGTGGTATTAAACACTGTAACACACATTGTAATGCCCATTACACATTTTAGTAAACACTGTAATGCCAATTACACATAAGGCCATACACCGTAAACCATTAAACAATGTGCCACACATCATGATGCCCATTACATACTATATAACAAACCATAATGCCCATTACATACTTGACAACTACATGCTGCTTACCTACATGCTCATGTTATGCAAAGAATAGACACTGAGTGGAATACACAAAAATCATACAAACACAGCCATAATGCTGACAAGCACAGCTAGCAGCATCTCATTTGCAGGTAATTCCATTGTCTTACATGACAACACTTGTATACAGTACAAAGTCTGGGGACATATATTGTTGCAGGACTGATGCATTTATATAGAGTGTACTATTGCAGGGCTGATGCATTTCTATAGGGTATACTGTATACATAATATGCTGTCTTTCATTCCAACCCCCCTTTAAAGTGATTATTCTAAAGCATGGCATTTGTGTACTCTGTACACAAACAAAATCTGTTCTGTAATGCACTCACAAAAGGTGCGTTTGTCCTCCTTGCAGCAGGTCCTAGCAGCAGGAGCAGCAGTCTAGTCCGTCTGTATTTTCAACTCTCCTGCCGCTGGATAGCCACAAACCAATAGGAGCTTGTGATTGGCTGTCAGACCGCGAGCTCCTATTGGCTCGCGGCCGTCCAGACAAGGGGAATTGATAATATTACTGACGGAGGGGAGCAGGGCAGGGACCAGGTCACCACCAGGCTGCTGCTACTGTTTTCACTTAAAGGTAGAGACTAGATCCAGCCGGGCAGCGCGCACAGACAGTGCTCTCTGCCCGGCTGTCAATTATTTAAGAAAACCGGTACATTCGGTACAGGTTGAATTTGCCGGTACAGACCGTTAAAAAACGGTACTGCAGTAGCGCACGCAGGGGGGGTTTCTGAGTACCCAGAAACCCCCCAGGAGTCTAAGGGCCCTAGTCTGAAAGCTGAGGGTCCCCTCTTTCCATGGGTACAAGAATTTTAAAAATCGGCCCTTGGGAACCGGAGATATCTGACTTCAAAGCAGTGGTCCCCATCCAAGCCTGTTAATTGCTCTTCCCAGTCAGATATTTCAGGTTCTGTCTGATTAAAAGCTTTTCTGAGGGTATATTCCAAAAGCTGGGATTCTCCCCATTTGATGGACACTAGTAGCTTGTCTCTACTGTTCCCTAAACCAGAGATATCAGCCTTCCAGCAGCTGGTTACTGCTCCAGCTCCACACACCTGGTATGTAGTTTTATATACTCGTTGGCAGATTGCTCTGCCTCCTGAACTCTGATCCCCGAGTCACCAATATCATTTGGTAGGTGTGATTCTCTAGTTTTTAATTCCTGGAAACTGGAGATATCTGCAGTCAAGCAAGCTGTCCTCCCACCAGAAAATTATGAATAATAAGCCCACTCCACTATACACCCCTCCTCTGCATATTAAACATCCTCTACCACCCTGGAAGTTATGTATCAGGGCCCCTTTATTCAGCCCAATGCCCCCTTCTCCCACTCCATCTCCCACCATCTGTGCAGTAAAGGTGTAATTAGTGGAAATTACTGATCCAGGCCCTACATGCTGAGCGGTTGATATAATACCCCCTACCACCTGGGGGACATCAAAGCTTCCCCCACCCCTACCGCTGGAGGTTTGGTAGGTGCCCCAATACATTGCTATGCCCAGGGGTCTACACTGCTGTTGACGCCCCTGTATATATATGTATACATATATATATATGTGTGTGTGTGTGTGTGTATATATATATATATATTATTATTATTTATATACATTTGGTCTATCTATAATACTTTAACTGACCCGGCATATACTGGGTCACCTAAGTGTCCATCTCCGTGCTTTGCTCCGCCCCTCTGGAAACCCCCTTCAGAAAATCCTGCGTTTGCCACTGTACTGTACCGGCAAATTCGGTACTGTTGGAGGGTATGCTCCTGTCGCCGAGCCACGGTAAATTCCTGAGTCACGTGGCGGGCTCTCAACAGGCCCTGGAGCCAGAGAGCAGAATGGTGCTCAGAAGGACCTCTGTGATGCTGCCGCCTCCACGCCAGCCCACATCCGTGCTTCCTCTGCCGCCGCTACACAGCTCTGGTGTCCTCAGACCAAGCGCACTTGCCACCAATTTTTTGTTTAAACTGTGTGTGTGTGTCTGGACCCAGGCCCCCCTGACAGGCCTGGGCCTGGGTAAACTGTACCTGCGCACCCCCCCCCCCCCTCTCTCGGCAGCCCTGTCTGTAACTACCGAGTTTGTTTTATTACTATTTCCGAGTTTCTGCACTATACTGTATAATAAACTGTAGATAATAGTAATACTAAATAAGAATAATTTTCTAGGAAACTAGTCCAGTTCAGTCTGCATGGCTTGCAGTAACGTGATGTAAAGTAGACAGTTTACCTGTGTTGTTATTGATGAGGAGTCTGGAGTAGTATTTGTTGGCTTTATCTCCTGATCTCAGAAAATAAAGGTCTGGCTTCAGTTCCCACGTATGGATTGCTTTAACATTATATGATATTACAAGAACAATTATCATTGGGATAATGAACAGGAAGAGCAAGAGCAATCTGAAAAAGACAATACAGTACATCTTTCACTAAAATGGTATAAACACAACCAGTGCAAAAAGTGTAATTTGAACAAAAAAATAATATCTATCTATCTATCTATCTATCTATCTATCTATCCTCACCAATAGTCTTATATAACACATACAAATTGGATACCCATTAATTCCAGTATTATCATTGCTATGGATCTCATATTTGTGGACTGCTAGCCAACAAGGTAGCATAATAGGAACAAGCAGTACTGTATTATTTATTTATTTATTTATTTATTTACAGTTTCTTATATAGCGCAGCAGATACCGTTGCGCTTTACAATGGTAGACAGTGATAAAACAAACTGGGTAACAACAGACAGACTTGGAGGTAGGAGGACCCTGCTGCAAGCTTACAATCTATTAAGTATATTATTATATGCTGTTTTTCCCACCGCCACCCATTGTTCTTAAAAATCAATAGAATTTTAATTGATGTCATTTTATGTATTGCATCACCTAAATGTACTGATTTTTAATTGTTTCTTTAATTCTTATTCGATCATAATAAATATTGATATTTTACTGTAAACCCAACTGATCACTCTACATCATTTTATGTAAATTTATAGAATAGTAATCTACCTGGTTAACAATGTATTAGCGCTCCATCTATTTATTTTTTATTTTCTTTCTTTTACAATTGATTGGGACTTGACCCTCCCTTTGTGTGAGCAGCAGGCTCAGCACCCCATTTGTAGGCGCCCACCTTCCTCTATCTTTAGGGGAAGACTTGCTCTCTTTTTCATTTACAGTATATTGGGATATTGCTGTAGATCAGATCAAAGCCACTCACAGAGCTCGTAAACCTTTCATGTCATGTCTTAATTTCAGAAAGCGAATCCTGGCTACAGCCAACACCTGCTGTCTCCATAGCGCCATCCCGCTGACAGTGGCATTACCAGAATCAGACATCAGCTGGATGGACTCCTCTGTCTGTGAGTTCAGAAATTCCCTGTCTTCCTCACTGGTCATCTCCTTATTGAAAACAGCATAATCTGCACCAGAAAATATTGTAAAAACCTATAAATACAGTGGTCACACATGTGAACAATGTCAAGCACAATAAAGTTTATATTTTTATGTTTACATTCATTTACATTGCATGCTTGTGAAAAAAAAGGGTCTACTGTAGTCATGAAAATAAATAACTGTTATATACACTAGTGGCATGTATTAATTGTTGATAGTCAGAATATTGGCAGTTTCTGGTGTCAATTCGACAGTCGGTATTCAATCTTCTGACTCTCTGAAAACTTTTCGACAATCGAAATGGCCATGGATTTGACAACCCAGGTGTTATATTCAACAATGCAGGTTCGACTTTTTTAAAAAGTTGAATCTGCATGCCTTCAATGCAGTCGGAAACGGTTCACTAAATAAATGTGTGGCGATATACCCGACTCTTGGAAATATCTGCACACATTGAATACCCCCTATATAAAAAAGGTAAATAGATTTTCATCCAGAGATACAGAAGACAAAAGGATGAATATAGCTGTAGAAAAGAGAATAGTGTGTGACATAGTAATCGGCGCATGCTTCGCAGAACAGCTTCATTGGGGCCAACCCTCAAATCTCCCTTGATTTTTTATTTTAGTATTTCGTAGTCTTCCTATTATTTAACTAAAAGTTATATTTTAATACTTGGAGGTGCACCACGATAGTGACATTCATTCTATTCTTGTATTTGTCATGATATTGTTGTCCAGTGGTAGCTCCCCCCCATTTAGTCTGCCTCATCTGGATTTAGGGCATATGACATTATAAGGGGGTCTGCTATAGCAGTTATCGTGTGCAATTCTTACCATATTACCTATTGAATATAGCTCTACCCTGCAGTGGTAGCCAACTCCAGTCCTCGAGAGCTACCAACAGTTCACATTTTCCAGACAACCTAGCTGCTGCAACGGTGTACTAATTACGCACTAACACATTTTAAAAGATCCACAGGTGTGATTCTGTGAGGAAATCTGGAAAACATTAACTGTTGGTAGCTCTCGAAGACTGGAGTTGGCTTTAATGCATAGGGAACATACTTACTTCTGGTGAAAATTCCCATTTCAGTAAAATAGAACTTTTAGTTATTTAACAAAAAGAGCTATGATAAAATTAGAAAAACAAGACCTTTATTTTTCAAAGCGTTTCATTGTTTTTAAACAGAATAACAACATTTTCTCATACTTTATAGAATAAAATAGTAAACAATATGACAATTGTTTTATGCTTCTTAATATAGTTCCCTGGACTTAAAAACAATATATAACATTTAAAAATAAAGGGTAAAAATCCATCTGACATTTACAGCAAAGATAAAAGTGCATTAATTTCACCACTTTTGAGCATATGTCTAATTTCTCTACATATTGGCCCTTATACTGGTTCACTCGCAAAGGCAAATTCCTCAAATGGATAAAACAATGTGCACTGCAGGCTGGGCAGATGTAAATTGTGCAGAGAGAATTAGATTTGGGTGGGGTTTTACTTCAAAGTAAGATCTTTATTGCAGTGTAAAAATAAAGCACTCAGTATTTTCCCTGCACAGAAACAAAATAACTCACCCAAATCTAAATATCTCTGCACATGTTACATCTGCCCTCCTGCAGTGCACATGGTTTTGTCCATTTGAGAAGGAATTTGCCTTTGCGAGTGAACCAGAATAATGGCCCTCAAAATCTCTCCCATATGGTGTCTGCTTATGACACCCCACAGTCAGTCTTTCCAGATGTTAATTTATAGTTTACCTCCTTTTTCAATCTCTGCTTCTCCTTCTAGCTTCAGGAAGACATCATTCAGTGTTGTCATTGACACTCCATAACTTGCAATGTTTTGTCCCACATGTCCGTCCAGATGGGAAAACAGATCTGCACAGAAATATTTAATGGACAGTTTTGCAAACCCTTAAATATCTTTTGAAAGGAGTCCTGTGACAAGTGGATAAGGCTGATCACATGCTAATTATAGGGGTGGTGACCAGGGTTTCTAGTTTCACCCCAGTGCTCTAAGTGGGCCGGTATACACTGGTATGGTACCGGCACTTCTTCGAGCACTGATTTTCTTTCCTATTGCTGCACTGCCATCCGTGACCTCCCCCACCTCCAGGGACACATACAGGGGCTAGGACCCTCTATTTAGCTGCCCCACTGTGCCGGAACTGATTGATGCACAGCATGGGAGCCCAGTGACAGCCTGCTGGGGTCTAAGCTGGAGGTGAGGCGAGTCAGCATCCGCTGCTGCAGAGCACACCGCCTTCCGAGCTGCCCCCATCGGGCACCGAGCCCTGGGGCTGCCCTGCGCTGTGTCGGCGCCAGAGACTGGTAGTAGTGTCACCACAGCACCGCCATGGATTTCCGACGGGCTAGTGAGTAGGTGATGGGGCTGTGTGTGCTTTGCTGAGGTGGCGGTGGCAGCATTTATTCCTGATGACAGCATGTTCCTGGGTCCCGCACATAGCGGTGGGGGAGGGGTATTCTGGAGGTAGCAGCCAGCCGCTGTGCTATATTCAGGTGTATGCAGTGTGGTGGCTGCACTGTGTCCTGTAATTGTTGTCATATATATGAGAGAGCGAGACATCAGTGTTGCCCTAGCATGCTGCATGTTGGTGGTTATTATCACACAGATGCAGGTGTGTCAGTGCACATGTAGGGGGGCATTAGTGTCTCTGCCCCATTGTGTAGGGATGGATGTGGCTGTCACTTGGTCCCTGTCACTTTTTGAGGGGTGGTGTCAGTCGCTACCTGTCAGTCTCCTCTTATCCTTGACCCTTCGGCTCCTCGCCACCTCTCCACCTCTCCCCCTCTTCCTCCTCACTCCTCTTCTGCCCCTCTTTCCCCCCTACTCCTCCTTTCCCCATTCTTACCCTCTTCCTACGCTTCCTCTCCCCTCACCCTCTTCCCACACCTCCTCTCCCTGTCACCCTATTCCCCCTCCTCCTCTCATCAGCGCTACAGGGGGCATTATATGTGCAATGGCCACACCCCTTTGGTGTGGCCACGCCCCTTTTTCCATAGCACACGCGCCTTTGGCGCACGCAGAACAACATTGCTGACTTTCCATACCCCCACTTCAAAATTTCCACTTCGACCACTGTTTCACCCTATATGTATATGTAAGTTACGCTGTTGGTTTCAGAATTACCTCTCTAGCAGACAAAGGCTTATCTATTTATTGTGGTGGTACTGTTTTGTTAAACCATCTCTTAATGGTGTTAAGAAGAGATAACTAATAAAAATGGATTAATGATGCTCTGACCTTCAGACATGGTCATCCCATTTTATTTCATGGATTGGACATGTCAACTCTGTAAAGATGAATATTCTTCCTAGGATCTTAGATCTTTTTTGAACCCCCCCACGTCTTTAAATTCTTGCAGCATCAAAGCTCCTGTTTTTATGGGCCAACAAACACCCTAGAATTAAACTCTCATTATCACAATGGCCAGCCATGTGTGGTGCATTAGGTATACCCAATTTTAAACACTATTACTATGCAGCTCAGATGGCTTCCTGTGTTCATTGGTGGTGTTCTGGGGTGGAAAGGGGATGGACAGCTTTTAAGGCTGGTGAGCTGGGACTCTCCACACTTTCATCTCTCTTGTGGCTTCTGAGATCCTCCTGCCCTTGTGCCATATCATATTATCACCCAGTGTTAGCGCCCGCTTCTTATATGTTTGGGATCTTGTAGTTGGGAGTATGCGGTTGGCATCTAGCCCATCCCCTGTCATACCACTGTTCCTTACAGCTGCCTTTTCTCCAAGTACTGCTTTTTAATCTGTGTAAACTGGGGAATATTTTACTTTGTTAATGGCATCACTTCTAATATCACTTTTCCATTGTTTGCACAGATATAGTCTCCTCTCCCTCATAGTGATATTTTTTTTATTTCTTCAACTTACACATTTTCATTTCATAAAGTATGGGCACCCTGGCTAGCTTATCAACATGCCCCTCCCCATTCTATAGTTGGATAGACTAGGCATCCCTTTTTTTTTCCGTATAAGCTGTCTGAACATCACCACTTGGACCCCTTCCCTTTTCCCTATATCTCATTTTGCCCTCACTCTTGTTCTCTTTTTTTCCTCTGTTTCGCTTTTTTTTTGTTTCTTAATCCTCTTTGCTGGCTTGCCACACCGTAGACCTAGAGGATTCTTTTTTTCTTTGCACTATTCCTGTCACTTAAAAACTGTATTTTCTGGGTTCTCAAACTTTTTAAATTCACAGCACCCTGCAATATCAGAATTTTTTACGGCACCCCTACAATACAAGTTCTGGTACTTGTGTATTTTGGCGGCGCCCATCGCATCGCATACCATAAGGCATATGATGGTATGCGATGCGACGCGATATCGCGCGATATTGTACAATGCCATACAATTTTAAAATTGTATGACATTGTATATGGCATACAATGCCATACAATGCGATGCGATGCGATTAAACATTGTATAAGCACCTAATGGGTGCTTACAATGTTAAATGCACCCCCCCGCCACCCCCCCCACTATAAACGTCAACCCGAAGCGTGGCGAGCGCAGCGAGCCCGCGAGGGGCGGCGGTACGCGTCCTCCGACCTTTTCATACCCCGACTATACACGTTGGCGTGGAGTTGAGAATAGAAAGTGTGGCGAGCGCAGCGAGCCACCGAGCCCCACGGATACCTGTGAAGGCCGCGAGGGGACTCCGATACCTGTGAAGGAATCCGCGTCCCCTCGCGGGGCTCGCTGCGTTCGCCACGCTTCGGGCTCGGTGGCTCGCCACACTTTTTATTCTAGACTCCACGCCGACGTGGATAGTGGGGGTATGAAAAGGTCGGAGGACGCGTATCGCCGCCCCTTGCGGGCTCGCTGCGCTCGCCACGCTTCGGGTTCACGTTTATAGTGGGGGGGTGGCGTGGGAGTGCATTTAACATTGTAAGCACCCATTACGGTGATTAAAAGCACCCTTTAAGGTGCTTATACAATCTTTCATCGTATAGGGGGCAAACATCGCGTCGCATGCCATCGGGTGCATGGCATGCGATGCGACGTGATTAAAACATTGCGCGATGGGAATTGGGGGCGCCGCTATAATACACAAGTACCCAAGTTCTTATTGAGAAATTTAGGAAAAAAATATTAAATTAAGTAAAATGTATTTATATGTAATTCTTAATTATGTGGGAGGGACCGGATTAACTTCTGTTCCTCCAGATTGGCAGCTACCAGAACTGGCTTTGGCTATTACAAATAAATGAACATTAATAATTTGCATTGGTCCTGGACAACCAATCTAAGGCAACGGCCTCGAGGCACCCCAGGGTGCCACAGCCAGGGCAGGCAACAGGGGGGGTCAAGGGGGACACCTGTACTGGGCCCCAAGCTTGTGAGGGGCCCCAAAGTTCTGACGGGCTGTAAGCATAGCTGCGGCAGTGCAGTGCCTAGAAATGGTTTATAAGGCACCTACCTGCAATCCTGTAAGGCTACTTACCCAGACACCCCTCCAGTATTAGTGAATTTTAATTGTGTCTTTTGTAATAATAAAAAACACATTCAATAAGCGGTATACAAAAAATGTTCTGCTCAAGGGGTGGCGTTGTTAGGGGGCCCCAGAGATATCAGTGTACCGGGCCCCAAGATTTCTGTTGCCAGCCCTGGCCACGGCACACAGTTTGAGAGCCACTGATTTATGAATATTGCATCCACAGCTGTGAATCGACCAATAAATTCTTTAAAAGAACTGATTAATTTATCGACTAATTAATTACATTTTCTAAGCATATGACCATTTGAAATAAATGGGGTTATTGCCAAACCCCCCCCCACCTCAAAATTATTATTATTTGGGGGGGGGGGGGTAGAAACACATTTATTAGTGTAGTTGTCATGGCAATGGTACATGAAGTTCATAATAGAACACACTGGGCAACCAAAGTGAGTAATTCTTACCCTCTGGATATTTTTTACTGTGGTGGGTATATATAAATAAAAAAATAAAAGCAACAAAAATGCCTATGGTTGATCTCATACTCATATATCCAAAGACTTCCATTGTCAATCGGCTTCCTACCCCAGGGTCTATAGACCCCCTTGTATCAACAGATCTCTAGTGGCAATATTCCCCAACAATATGAGTGCACGATCCCTGTTGGCACATCTGCCTCATTCATAGGTGTTTATAGGCCCCCACTGTTTTAGTACACTTCTCACCCATCCTCATATCAGCAAATTATTCCCCCCCAGTTGTATGTTGTTGCTTTTCCTCAATACAGAGTGCAGCGGAGTGTGTTTCAGTGTTTCAGTGAAAGGTTAGTCTTCCCTGCTATAGCTGAACTATATGGCATTCTGAGGCGTGAATACTGGTGACAACGTTTAATCATTGAAACACATCTCCCTGCACAGTGCTTTTTTACAGTTGTCAGATGACTCTCTCTCTCTCTCTCTCTCTCTCTCTATATATATATATAGTGTTATTTTAACTTTTTTTTTTTATTTACTTTAGCAATAGGTGTATGTTCTTATGTGTGAATTACCAGGAAAAACGTCCATGTTCTCGAAGGGAAGGGTGAATATCAGCTCCTGGTCAGTCTTGGTGGAGAGTTTAGCAGTGGAGATATGTTGCTGTACTAGAGATGTAATGACTTCTGGGTCACAGGATGGAGAAACCTGCATCCTGGTGAGAGAGACATGAAATATCAGCAGATTGTCGTATTTCTGTCCTTACAAGAATAATTCATCTGTGTATTGTACTCTGATCTACACACAGAATTTTGCATTTAATGTACTTAATGTACATTTAATGTGCATATTTCATAGATTTCTTCAAATGGAATAAATACGGATGACTGGCAGACAGGATACCAGCAGTCAAATACAGACACCGACATTTCGATGGAGGGAATCCCGTCAGGGGTCCGGTACAAGTATTTACCTGCCTTCCCCCAATCCTCCCTCCCTGCAGCCTAACTCTCTCCCCCCACAAATTCTAGTGCAAGGAAAATGTAAATCATAAAAACAATCAATAGGCATAAGTGTACACTCAATAAGTGTACAATGGAATATTTGGGTCCATACTATAAATTTTGTCCATGTCATCTCTCACTCCCTCCTTATCTCCACCTCTCTGTCCCCCTGTCACCCCAGCATCTCTCACTTCTCTGTATCTCTCCATCCCCCCTGCACCGATCACTTCCACCGTCTGTGTACCTCTCAGTCCCCCCTGTGTCCCCTGCACTTATCCATTCCTTTTGCAACTCTCCATCTACCTGTCCCCCCTGCACCTCTCCTCCCCATCCCCCTGTCCATCCTGCAATTCTATCCCCCTTGCACCTCTCCATCCCCCTGTCCCTCCTGCACCTCTCCATACCCCTGTACCACAGTATCATACTCAAATAAAAAAATACATATAGATCATAAAATACACCATCAAAATTTGCTGCCTCATAGTCTTTCTAACCTGTAACAGCAGGCAGCAGGTGGGAGATTCATCGGGCGGCAGGTAGCAGGCAAAGGCAAGCAGAGGGGGGGGGGAGGCAGACAGGGTAGGGGAAGTCCCGTGCTAGCAGCCGTTGCCGTGCTGGGACCCTGTCTCGGCAGCTGCAGCTTCACACACAGTGAGAATCAGTGCCGCCGTCGCAGCCAAGCAGAGCACTGAGCGCCGGCAGCTGTGACGGATGCCACGGCTACTAGCACGGAACTTTACCTGGTAGGGAGGCCCTTTCAGTGCGCTTTGTGGGCCCGCCATAGACCCTGCTGGTGCTGGCTCCCCAAGCCGCAGTGGAGTCTACGGCCCTATAGTTATGCCATTGGGTCCATATTGAAGCAGAGGATCTGGGTCTCTCCAGTACTTCTTCTCTGTTATGGATACTCAAAGAGAATCATCCCTGATCTGTAAAAGTACACCCAGTCGTCTCTTGTTCCCTATTTGGGACATTGCCAATAAGAAATATAAATTGGCGATCTCCTATAATTCCTTTGTTTCATAATCATGACTTCCCTCCTGGCATGATTAGGACATAATTTCCTTCCTGGAAACAAAATTATATTCTGTTTCTTAATGATATTTCTAGAGACCTCAACTTTCCTCAGTTTACCCAAATACAAGAAAGCTCTGATGTCCCTTCCAAAGATTTTTTTCCCACTTTTTACAGATTCAAAATTTTAATTCCAGGAAAGGTAATTTATTGAGTAATAGACCTCTTACCAACTTTGAGTCCCTATGTCTGAGACATTCATCCACCAAAGGGCTGATTTCTGATATATACATATAGGTGAGGTGAGGTGGGCTATCTTTTAGGCTATGTACCGGACATGGGCGCCAACTTAAATCTAAGTCAGTTTTCCCATTTCCTGCACAATTGTTGAAACAAAAGGGTGTACTGCAACTTTTGAATAACTTTATATATCTTTTTAAGGATGAGCTATATACAGAAAACTGGTACCGCAATGGGCACTAGGTTTACTCTGAGTTATACACTGGGGTTTTTTGTCAGGAAAAGACTGACAAAGAAAGAAAAAACGCTTTTTAAATTTGAATAGATTCAATGATTGTTTTAAAACATAACTTTTATTAAAGACTTTTTTTTAAATAGATGGCACACTGTGGTGGAAAAATTGATTTAAAATGTAGTGTGATCCTTAAACTATAATTGTTAAGGAATAGAAAATTATTGTATCACACTTTAATTTATCATTTAAGCACTGTATTTTCAGGTACGATTACCAGTGATCATAGGCAGAAAAATGATTCAGTTCCCCTTAAGAATCTATACAATCTTGTGCTGATATTGCACCATAGGTATACCTGAAGTGGTTTACCAAGAAAAAAAGCCTCAGACGTAAATGGTCTCTAATGAAAAATCACTCTGGCAGTCATGTGTACAGAAATTGACTTGAAGTGGCGGTTCACCTCCCTTGTGCTTATATTGCCACACCTGGTCTTCCCCAGGGGTCTCCCACCTAGGTACTATCCCGGCCCTCCACTGCTTGGCTTCCAAGTTCGGGGAGGGTTTGGGCAATCCAGCGGGGTATGGTGGCAATATATCAGGGTTATTTCGGTGTACTTCAATCAATTAATTCAAGCTTGACCCATGGGGTTAAAAGAGGCAGACTATATATGGAAAAAACACAAAATGTATATATATGTAAATATTATGGCAGACTGTAAATAGAAAAGCCGATATATACACACAGTATGAATTCGATATACTTCTGCCATTGGCACTGCAGGAAGAAGCCTCATAGGCGAAACACGTGTCCAGCCCAGCCAGCCAGTTCCCTTCCAGCCTCACTCCTCTGGCACGCATTGGCAGCAAGCAGGCTCCAGCCGCTGTCTCACCAACCCCCGGCCAGCAAGTCTGCGCCCGGGTAGCAGCAACCAGTGGGTCCGGCTCCCCGCTTCTCCGTTTCCCCGCATCTCGTCAGCTATCCGCAGCTCAGGCAAACGGCATTCACCGGTCCGGCTCTCCATTTCTCCGGCTCCCACAGCACCTAACTGATACGCTGAATCTCGCCGTCAGCCGCTAACACAGGCAGCGGCAACAGGTACACGGGCACATCTCTTACTGCAACGTGCAGTTGGGAAGTGCTCCCACTTTGCGACACTCCCAATAATTTGTTAATATGTGGCATTTGTCTACACCATCCACCCAGGGTCTCAATTGATATCCAGTAGGTTGCAATTCCAATACCAGTTTGATATCTTTATTACCTAAGGAACATTGTGTCCACACACACTGTGTCAACAATTATAACACAGTGCTCGCTATTCTGATCCATTTACAGCACGCAAGTAACTTTGTATCCACAGTGTTTTCTATTTTGATTCATTTGCAGCAAGCAAGTAACTTTGTGTCCACATACACTGTGGTAAAAATCAAACACAGGGGGAAATTTACTAAAGGAAATTTGAAAAAAAAAGGTGTATTTATATCCAGAAATTCACTTATTTTTGACATTTACTATCCCGAAAATACGGCAATTCGTATTCGTATTGATAGCACATCAATACGAATATGAATTGCTGTATTTTCGGCATAGTAAATGTCCAAAATAAGTGTATTTCTGGATACAAATACACCTATTTTTTTACAAATTTCCTTTACTTAATTTCCCCGACAGTGTTTATTATTTGATCTATTCGCAGCAAGCAAGTAACTTTGAGTCCACACACACAGTGTTAACAATCAAACTCAATGCATTATTTGCTACTTTTTTTGATTCCATCTGCAGCAAGTAAGTCAGTTTAAAAGTTACAGGATATCAACCGAAGAACAATCTTCTAAATACCCAGGAGCAATTAATCCAAAAATACTTATAAAACACCACCTATACAGGAGGGTCTCACTGTGTCAACGGTTGTAGCCCGTGTAGACTTCACCACTCCAGGCACACAATCTAACAACCACAACTGCTCTGCCTTGACAGGATACAGCTACAGCACTTAAATCGCCCTTTTTTTCCCGTAGTACAAATTCCTTGTCTAACTAATTGTGCCTTATGAGTTTTCATTAGAGACCATTTACGTCTGAGGCTTTTTTTCATGGTAAACCATTTCAGGTATACCTATGGTACAATATCAGCACAAGATTGTATAGATTCTTAAGGGGAACTGAATCATTTTTCTGCCTATGATCACTGGTAATCGTACCTTTGACAATACAGTGCATAAATGATAAATTAAAGTGTGATACAATAATTACTATTCCTTAACAATTATAGTTTAAGGATCACACTACATTTTAAATCAATTTTTCCACCACAGTGTGCCATCTATTTTAAAAAAGTCTTTAATAAAAGTTATGTTTTAAAACAATCATTGAATCTATTCAAATTTAAAAAGGAGTGCGCCCAAAAAACGTTTTTTCTTTCTTTGTCAGTCTTTTCCTGACAAAAAACCCCAGTGTATAATCATTGATCTTAAATGCTGGGCGCACCGCCAACCTCACAACTACTAGAAATTATCTCTCAAAGTAGTTTTCACTAGTTGGTTTCAAAAATAAACAAACAATTTCCCAGTCTGTGCGGATCTACACCTTCTTGTCTATACATTACTCTGAGTTATGACAATTTATTTATGGGAACACTATACCATCTGGTATGATAACCCATTAAGAGCAAACCTAGTGTCCTATAAATGGTACACAGATCACATTTTCTTTATTTGGCAGGAGGATTTGTAGAAACTACACATTGGCAGTTCTTCCACAGACTCTCAGGAATTTACAACACATTATTGTTATATACATCCCCCCCCCCACAGCCTAATCCTAACCTTCCTATCACACATCCTAAACCTAACCCAAAATCTAGTGCCTGACTTAACGCTAACCTGCCCTGTACGAGATGGCAGAGATGGCATCAGACAGGATTCTGGCGATGGGATCTTCATTACAAGTCAGGATGCCAGTGTCAGTATTCTTACTCCTGGGATACTATCTACTGGAATGTTAGCCGCAACCCCCTCAAATGTATTTTTTAAAATGTACAGTAAACCAAATATAAAAGAAATACATAAAACAGAAAGAGCACTAAAATCATACAAAATTCTAGTACAGCAAAAAGGTCAAGACACTTTAGTGATATACTATTCTACTAAGTGTTTAATACATATACGGTTTTTCAAGTTAATACATTTGCACAGTTGTAACAATTGTCATAAAAAAACGGATTAAAACATAAATTACACCAAAAATTATCTACATTGTCATAAAAAGTTCAGCTTCATATCTACAATTTGAATACAACCACAATACATGGTAGAACTAAAAGTTACAAGCCACCACCACCCATTACCTTTGCACTCTAGGCCAGTGGTTCCCAAACTGTGTGCCGTGGCTCCCTGGGGTGCCTCGGGACACTTGCAGGGGTGCCTCGGGTTGGTCGCCCAGGACCAATTCAAATTATTTATGGTCAATTATTTATGGACAAAACCAGTGCTGGTGGCTGCCAATCATAAAATATGTGTACAATCAGAAGCAAATCCTGCCCTTTACCACATAACTGAACTTAAGAACAGTGTTGCAAGTAAGGGGGTACGGCGTGGTACGGAGTACCTGTAAGAAATATGTTGCAGGTACGCAGTACCACTTACCCCTGATCCACTGTCATTTCTATTTTCATTTTAAGTCTAAATATAATGCATCCGCAGCCCGCCCACCCAGCATTATGATTGGTGCTGTATGCAGCTACCGGCTACTGCTGATTTAGCCTGTCACACTGACAGGCATCAGCAGCGCCGACAGCATGAAGAGCAGGCTCCACTATTGTAAGCACAAGCTGCCTGGCTCTCCCCCAAGCAAGAGCCAACCCACCCCCAGTCATTCCCTGTTTCTAATTCCCTGTCTCCTGTGTCCACACCTCTATTGTCATTTAGTCACTCCTCTAGCTTTGTGTGACCACGCCCCCTGATGACACATGACCATGCCCATTTTTGGTGGAGGCTATCAGTACCACCAAGAAAAAAATTCTACTTGCACCACTGCCTAAGAAACACATATAAACACAAGCTACTTAATTTTCTATATTTTTGGGGGGGCCTAGGGGTGCCGTAGAAAAATTCGGATACTCTAGGGTGCCATGATCCGAAAAAGATTGGGAACCTCTGCTCTAGGCAGTTCCCCTCTTGCACAACCCAAGTATGTAGGTCCTGGCACCTGAAAGCCTTTGTATGGTATTCCAGTTGCTTACCGTAAATGATATCCTATTCCCCATTTTCTCTTTAGAAACAAAGATGTGCCCACACATTTTAGCTTTCCGCTGGAGATCACAGCTTTCCGATCTAGGAATAAGGAAAGGTTTGTATATTACTATATGTACGGTACCTTATTCAGTTTGAAATAATGTGTATGTTGGGATCTATACCTTTAAAACTGCTAAATCATTAAAGGTAGTTTATCGCTTCTCACACACACACACAAAATAAACACAGACAACCACAACTGCCAGACTAGTTTGACTGAACCAGTGGGAGACAGTGATTACCTTTGAAAATAGTCTGAGAGATGTAGGGGTATATTTACTGAATATGTGGAGATGGTACCCCTAGCAACCAATTCTACTTTTTATTCATCTACAACAGTGATGGCTAACCTTGACACTTCAGCTGTTGATGAACTACACATCCCAGCATCCCCTGCATCAGTTTTGGCATGGCCAAATAGCAAAACTGTAGCATGGCATGCTGGTGCATGTAGTTCAACAACAGCTGGAGAGTCAAGGTTAGCCATCACTGATCTAGAACATGGTTGGCTGGACTTTTGTGACTTGTAATCTACCGGCATCAATGCAATGAAACCTAATGCAGAATATATGAGATGGCTTGCACTACATGGCCTCAGCAAGCTTTGAATAATCAGGGCAGAAGGTACTCATTCCTTACCATAAGCAGATGTCAGTGTGGTCCACAATAGCATTAATAATAATGGCCACATGAAATAGTAGCTCAAATAATAATGCAAACATTAAAAAAGCATCAATAGTCCTGCACACATCAAACCATACATATTTCCTGAGCAATGATGTTCTATGAACCCGACTCTACAAAATGCCAATCAGGGCCTGATGCAGAGATGAACACCCCATGAAGGCAGAACAGGTTGAAAATAGATATTTACTTTGTCTAGAAGATCCCTTAAATGTTGCTTATGAGACTGAACAAAACAACTAGGTTCTCACCTGAAAGAATGTCCGCCTCATCCATGAACTGAGTGCTGAGAAGAATAGCCCGATCCACTTTCCTCTCTTTTAGAATGGCCCATACATGATGTCTAGAATATGGGTCAAGACCTGCAGTTGGCTCATCAAGGAGCAGAACCTGGAAGATGGATTGCCACTAACTAAGAGTATGCTCTGAGTGTAATTCATAAAAGTATCATTTCACACATTGTACACAGAAATCAGTCACCCTCCTTACAATTGTAGGCTCAAATTTTAACTAAAATATATTACCCCAAAAGTCCCACAGCACCATATTTGACAGACATTAGATGAACATTTGTATTACTTTGCTTTGTAAATATAGTTTCCGCTATCTCTCTGTGTGCTACTACAGCATGGAAGACTTATAAAATCTATAAAAATAATAATATAGATGGCATGCCTGCGAGCACGGCCTTCCTACCGCTATAACTGTCAGGAACTACCAAATTTGTTTTATCACTGTTTCCGATTGTAAAGTGCAACAGAATTTGCTGCGTTATAAAATAAACTGTTGTTATTATTATTATTATTATTATAACAATTTCTGAGATTATGTTATTATTAAGAGTAGAGATGAGTGGGTTCGGATCTCCGGGATCCGACAGATCCGAATATGGTGATCCGAGTCAGGATCTGAGCCGGCTCGGGAGTTCCTGCCTGAATTCCAGACCGAAAACGAGGCAAAACTTCATCATCTCCCGGGATCTGGATTCTATATAAGACGCACGCGTGCCCCGCCATCTTCACTCCATTATAGGAGAGGGAAGAGGGTGGTTGGGATCTGTGCTCCGTGCCCTGTGCTGTGATTTATTTAGTGACTGATTTTTTATTTTGTTGTAAACTAGGTGCTGCAGTGCTCACACACAGGGGCTGCAGTGCTGCTGACTGTACACTCAGTGTACAGGGGCTGCAGTGTCCATAATAAAAGGGTCTGTGTCCAGTGTGTCAGGGGCTGTGTCCAGTGTACAGGGGCTGTGTCCAGTGTACAGGGGCTGTGTCCAGTGTACAGGGGCTGTGTCCAGGGGCTGTGTCCAGTGTCCAGGGGCTGTGTCCATTGTCCAGGGGCTGTGTCCATTGTCCAGTGCTGCGTCCATTGTCCAGGGGCTGTGTCCCTGGACAGTCCATTGTCCAGGGACTGTGTCCAGTGTAACGGACTATATCCAGTGTCCAGTGTGACCGACTATATGAAGTGATCAAAATTGACTAGAAATGAGTGGAAATTAATGTTGTTGAGCTTAATAATACTTTAGGGGCAAAAACAGGCCCAAAATCTGTTATTTTAGCAATTTTTAGCATTTTTCCAAAATAAATCCAGATCCAAAACCAAAACCCGCAAGGGTGGTTTTGCCAATACCAATCCAGATCCAAAACAGGAAGGGAGATCCAGATCCAAAACCAAAACCCGAAAAAGTGCCCGCCGCTCATCTCTAATTAAGAGGCACACATCTGTGGAAAGATGAGGCCAATTATGATAACCAATACAAAATCAGTGGCTGTAATGGTCAATAATGTTCACAAGTCAATAACCAAGACACGAAAAGTAAGGTAGCAGCAGTGGCGGAACTACTGAGGGTACAGGAGGTGCAGCTGCTATGGGGCCCGGAGGCTAGGGGGGCCCCATGGACAGCAAGCAATCCCATGCACCCTCGGTAGTTTTATTATTTTATTGTAGAGCCGCTGTGGCCACCTGCTTTACCACGCCACCACAGGGCAGGTGGGGGTGGCAGCGTGCAGGAGGATCGGGGCAGGTCGGTTGCGCCATGCAGATAAAGGATACGGGCGTGGGGGGTAGCGCTATGCAGCAGGGGCTGCCGCCATGCAGAAGCAGTCGGGCAGGGGGTGGGAGGTGGCACTATGCGGGAGCAGCCAGGCAGGGGGTGGCAGTGCCTTGCAGAAGTAGCCGGGCAGGGATGGTGCCAAGCAGAAGCAGCCAGGCAGGGGGTTCATAGGTTACACCATGCAGAAAGAGACAGGCCGGGGGGTTTGCGCTATGCAGTAGGGGGTAGCGCCGTGTGGAAGGAGTCGGACAGGGATGGGAGAAGCCGGGCAGAGGGTGGTAGTGCCATGCAGAAGTAGCCTGGCTGGGGGTTGGTGGTGGTGCCGTGCGGTAGAAGCGGGGGGGGGGGGGTAGAAGAAGCAGGAGTGACACACACGGAGCCTGCTGTTGCCCGCTCCACATCCTGCCTGCCAAGCCAAGACAGAAAGCAAGGGAGAAGACGGCCCTGCTCAGGGGCGGGCTGGGCCGGGGGGCAGGGTGCCATGTGCCCCCCGGGCCGCTTAGCCAGTCACTGGCTGCGGGCCACGCTGGTCACCATCCACCTCCTCCAGGCACAGGCAGCCCTTCTGCGCTGGCCGTGGCTTCCAGAACATGTCCTCAGTGCAGGAGGCCGGCGGCCATCTTCCTGTACCCGCGGCCATGCTCTTCCTGTAGCCGCAGCCAGCGCAGGAGGGCGGCCTGGAGGAGGTGGATGGTGATCCAGCGCGGCCAGCAGCCAGTGACTGGCTAAGCGGCCCGGGGGAGCAGGAGGGCTGTCTGTCCCGGACCCCCCAGCCCAGCAACAATGGTGAGTTGCTGGTGGGGGCATGTGTGTCTCCTCTGGCACTGTGGGGGCATGTGTGTCTCCTCTGGCACTGTGGGGGCATGTGTGTCTCCTCTGGCACTGTGGGGGCATGTGTGTCTCCTCTGGCACTGTGGGGGCATGTGTGTCGTCTCTGGCACTGTGGGGGCATGTGTGTCGTCTCTGGCACTGTGGGGGCATGTGTGTCGTCTCTGGCACTGTGGGGGCATGTGTGTCGTCTCTGGCACTGTGGGGGCATGTGTGTCGTCTCTGGCACTGTGGGGGCATGTGTGTCATCTCTGGCACTGTGGGGGCATGTGTGTCTCCTCTGGCACTGTGGGGGCATGTGTGTCTCTGGCACTGTGGGGGCATATGTGTCTTTGGCACTGTGGGGGCATATGTGTCTCTGGCACTGTGGGGGCATATGTGTCTCTGGCACTGTGGGGGCATCTCTGGCACTGTGGGGGCATCTCTGGCACTGTGGGGGCATATGTGTATCTGGCACTGTGTGGGAATATCTGGCACTGTGGGGGCATATCTGGCACTGTGGGGCATATGTGTCTCTGGCACTGTGGGGGCATATCTGGCACTGTGGGGGCATACAGATGGGTCAGGTCCCATCTTTGCAGGGGATGGCGCTGGCGTCGCCAGCCGCCATCCCCCGCCAGCGCCATGGCGATGGTGAGAAGGGGACGCGCGCGCGTCCCCTTCCGACGGCGCTTCCATCCGTTCCCCCGGGTCCCCGCCGGCTTGCCGGCGGTAACCCGGGGTCCCCGCCGCCTGCCCGCACCCCCCCTACCCCCCCCTAACCCTGTCCATCTCCCTGAGGCGGAGACGGACAGGGTTTCCGTCGCGCTAGCGACGGAGACTGAGACGCGCGTGCGCGTAAGACGCACGCGCGTCTCAGTCTCCTCGCTGGCGAGGCTGCTGGCGGGTCGCCAGCGCGTACGTTCTGGCGACCCGCCAGCAAGGATGTAAAACATCACATACTGTATGTGTATCTGGCACTGTGGGGGCATATTATGTTTCTCTGGCACTGTGGGGGCATATGTGTCTCTGGCACTGTGGGGGCATATCTGGCACTGTGGGGGCATATGTGTATCTGGCACTGTGGGGGGAATATCTGGCACTGTGAGGGCATATGTGTCTGGCACTGTGGGGGCATATGTGTCTCTGGCACTGTGGGGGCATATGTGTCTCTGGCACTGTGGGGGCATATGTGTCTCTGGCACTGTGGGGGCATATGTGTCTCTGGCACTGTGGGGGCATATCTGGAAACTGTGGGGGCATATGTGTATTTGGCACTGTGACGGAATATCTGGCACTGTGGGGGCAAATCTGGCACTGTGGACATCACATTGTGCGGTGTAATGGGCATCATGGTATGGGGCGTAATGGGCATTACGGTGTGGGGAGCATTGGGTAATTGCCATCACAGTATGGGCATCAAGGTGTGCGGCATAATGTGTAATTAGCATCACAATGTGCAATCTGCAGGTACACAATACAATCAAGGTACAGGCCACGCCCCCTTATGATAGGCCACACGCCTAATTTTTCTGCGCGCCACCGGCGAGCACAAGCATGCAGCTTTCCAGAATAATGGGGGGTATGGGCCAGTGCTCTGGACTTGCCCCCTAGGCTAAAAGTTGCCAGCCAGCCCCTGGCCCTGCTGGCTGATGATGGTGAGATGGGCTACTTTACATAATATGTTTTTTATTTACATTTTTATTTACATGTGTTTGTCCTATACAAATGTAATGTTTGCTGCGATGTGGCATGCTGCGCCAGGCTGTGACTATTCACAGGCGGTAATGGGTGATCGTTCCTTTATAAATTAATGGAGCGATCACTAGTTACAAATAGTCACAGGCCGGGGCAGTATGCCGCATCGCAGTAAGCATTAACATGGCTACATTGTCCTGCAGAGCATACAGCGGCTTGGGGGAGCCATCACACGCGGGGTCTGCCTGCGGGAAGCGTCTCTGCTAGGATGATGCTGTGCCGGCTGCAGACACATGGGGCTCACTGTGCCGTGAGAGTCTGACACCCCCCTATTTGTTTTTAAGTTCCGGCCCTGGTGTTCTGACAACATATTTTTAGATATATTAAAGAATAATCTATGGCAGGCATTCCCAAACTCGGCCCTCAAGGGACACCGTGTAGTATTGTGTGCTGAGTGATCTGAGCGATCTAGCATTGCTCAGTATGCTCATCTCTCCATGTGTAGGCCCCTTCACAGTCCAGGTTTTAGGGACATCCAGGCTTGAGCAAAGGTGACTTAATCAGTACATCAGTTATTTTTGATTTAACCTTCTGTGCTGAAGCCTGGATATCAGCCAAACCTGCACTGTCTGTCTTGAGGACCGAGGTCTGGAATGCCTGCTCTATAAAGAAGAATTTGTTTTCCCCACATCACACAGATAGTGGCCTGCTTGGAATTGGTCTACTGTACCATAGATAGTGCATTGTTTAAAGGAAAACTGGCCAAGTGATAGCTTATTGCTTACATTATACTAATGTTATATCAGTATACAACATTTACCTGTGGATCTCCCAGAAGGGCAATTCCAAGACTTAACTTTCTCTTCTGACCACCGCTTAGTTTACTTGCTTCAAGATTCTCAACATCTGTCAGTTGCAGATCAGAAATTACCTTCTGGACCTGAAAAGAAAGTCCAATGCTGCATATTTCACTTGTGCACTGTGAACACTGAAAGTGGATTTCACTGCAAGTGGTGAAGGTTCTGCAGAAATATATTTGTCTGGCAGCCAATGTGACACTTGAAATACAAAGGATATATAGTGCAGTGTAGGGAGTGCAGTGTAGGAAGCTTGTGCACATTAAATTTACCAGAAAAGGAGTTTATGCTCTCCCAGTGTTCAGCATATACCACTGTGGCTAACACTGATAATTATTCTGATATGCAATTGAATACTAATGTTCCTGATATCTGTTATGAACAATTGTTCAAAAGTGGTGAGTCAATGGTCCAAACAAGGGCCCTTATTCTGAATCGTGCGGCCGGAGCCGCACACGGTGCTCCGGCCGCACAAACCAATCCCCGCCCACACTACGGATCGCCACGGCCGTCCGTACACGGACGGCTGGCGATCCGCATGAAAATGGTGGGGCGTACGCCTCCACCATGGTGGGAGCTGCCCCCTGCATTCGATGGTCGTCGACCATCGAAGGCAGGGCCGCACGCCCCAGCAGCTCCCGCAAGCTGAGACCACACGGACAATCGTCCGTGTGATAGCTTGTATGGGGCCGGAGAACTGACATCCGGCGACGTCAGCTTTCCGCCCCCATCACTGGCGTCATACCCTCATTACCATGCATACGCCCCGCGTTTGCATGGGAACGCCCATGAAACGCGGGGCGTATGCATAGGGAAATGAGGGTATGAAGCCCCTCACGCCCCTATACGCCCCCTTTGCGGCGGACGAAATACGTCTGCGGCGAATTCGGCTGCACATGCGCAGATTGACCTCTGCGCATGTGCAGACTGAAAACATCGGCGGTACGGCCGCACGCGGCCCGTACCGCACGATTCAGAATAAGGGCCAAGGTGTGTATATATCTATCAGTGGCGGGTTTTACCTATGGGCTACAGGACTGCAGCCCTCCCCAGGTAAAATCCGCCACTGTCTCTGCTTAAAGTGAAGCCAGATGCAGTCTATGAGACTGCTCTGGCGTCACTGTGACTGGCATTGACTTCCTATTGGAAGTCCAACCTGCCATTCACTCAAGGCATTCCAATAGGGAGATGTTCCCTCCCTCTGGGATGCCTCTCTGTGCGCGGCAGCCCCCAAAACAGGTTCTGCGTCTGCACAGTGCCACGGACCATATTGCGCATGCACCAGACCTGGGAACCTGATTAAGCCTCCAGGGGCTGCTGCAAAGCCAATCAGAATTAGTTACAAAAAATTATTTTATTTTATACATAAACATGACACATAACAAAAAAAAAATATTTATTTAAAAATTAGAAAACTATTTATAAATAACAACCTCATAAGTACCGGCAGATTAATTTAAAAAAAAAATGGTACTTGTGTAGAATCACGGCTCCCAAGATGGGCATCGTATACGGAAAAATCGCATTGCATCGCATGCGATCGCATGAGATTGCATGCGATCTGATGTGATGCGATGTCATTTTTCACTGAAATTATGGACATGAGTTGAAATCATGTAAAATGCACCCCAAATGTCATTTTTCACACTGTACCACCCCTACTATCAACGCCAACCCGAAGCGTGGCGAGCGTAGCGAGCCCGCGAGGGGCGGCGGTACGCGTCTTACGACCTTTTCATACCCCCACTATCCACGTCGGCATGGAGTTGAGAATAGAAAGTGGCGGTACGCGTCTTACGACCTTTTCATACCCCCACTATCCACGTCGGCATGGAGTTGAGAATAGAAAGTGTGGCGAGCGCAGTGAGCCACCGAGCCCCGCGAGGGGACACTGATACCTGTGAAGCCCGCGAGGGGACAAGGATACCTGTGAAGGTATCCGCGTCCACTCGCCTCGCTGCGCTCGCCACACTTTCTATTCTCAACTCCACGCCGCCGTGGATAATGGGGGTATGAAAAGGCCGTAGGACGCGTACCGCCGCCCCTCGCGGGCTCGCTACGCTCCGGGTTGGCATTGATAGTGGGGGTGGTACAGTGTGAAAAATGACATTTGGGGTGCATTTTACATGATTTCAACTCATGTCCATAATTTCTGTGAAAAATGACATCGCATCGCATGAGCTCGCATGCGATGCGATCGCATGTGATGCGATCGCATGCGATTTTTAACAAAAATGCATAAAACCCCGGTAAAATCGCATCGCATGCCACTACATATGGCATGCGATGGCATGCGATGGGAGCCGTGATAGTACACAAGTACCAAAATATATATATATATATATATATATATATATATATATACCCTGGATATTAATCGGTCAGGGCCAGTGTTCTCACCAGAGAACACATCGTTTCAGTATCAGTCTGTTTAATTTGCAGTCTACCTCAGTGCTAATCTGAACAATTCTAGTGTTTAATTACAGCACTGCAGTCTTACGTCTGTCTGATCGGTGTCCCTAGTGTGGCCCAAGTTTTTTTTATCACATGTGAATTGCCTAAATTATTCCTGCACTTGTCCTTTCAAATAGCTGGAGTTTGAGTTCCTTAGTAGGGACACAGAGATTGCCTTCCTGTCATCTACAGTATCTTCTCAGGTAGGAGGGTTCCAGGGCTGTGTGCTCATCAGTCTCATACTCATATATCATGGAGACAGGACAGTGCTTAGAACCAAACCCCTCTTTCAGCTGTATGTGGTATCTAGGTTCTATTAGAATCATTATCTTTTGACTCCTGGCTGTAGACTGAGTTGGGTACATAGACAAAGAGGGTAATCTTCATGCTACATTTTTCAAGGGTATTATGAATCCATGGGACTTGCTCAGGATAAATGACATCTTAGTTCTTTATTATGTCCATAAGACAAGATGGCCATCTTTCATTAAGTCTATTGCTAGGGAGTCAGGGAGATGGCTTTTGCAAAAGACTAGGCTTACTTTGAGACAGGAATTCTAATTGCTGAAACTAGTAACACAAATAATCTAAATATTTTCTAGAACAAACAGTATCATTTATCAAAACAAAAGAAAGAATAAAAAATTGGATATTTCCCTTCAATAGCAATGTGTTTTGTGGGACACAGTCTTTATATTTTTAAACTAATATTTTGGTGTTTTTTTTTTTTTATTCTTGTCACTAATTATTAAATCATTAAAATATTATAGTTTTCTGCACTATATCTGAGATTTAGCTTCTAAGATTTAGGATGTATGTTATAAAGAAAATGGAAAAAAAATGTTATTTAACATACAATAAGCAGATAGACATTTTTCTGGATCATTGGACTGAGTAAAATATGTTCTTCAGTAAGATTTTTAACAAGAAGTTCAGAATCAAAATGAGTTTCTATCTATCTATCTATCTATCTATCTATATGTACGTACGCATGCTGAGATAGGCACTCACCAAGGTTTAGTATGCAAATATTTTAATCCTCAAAGAAGTCGTAAACAGAAAATAGTAGCAGCGACGTTTCAGTCAAACAAGACCATTATATTGTAACTTGGTGGGACTGCTATGCTATATTACTGGTGCCTGTCCTTGTGTTTCCCTCCTATATCCCTATAGATTGTAAGCTTGCAGCAGGGCTCTCCTTCCTCCAAGTCTGTCTGTTGTTACCCAGTTTGTTTTATCACTGTCTACTATTGTAAAGCGCAACGGAATGTGCTGCGCTATATAAGGAACTGTAAATAAATAAATAATTATCAAGCTCAACATCATACCAATAAGGGTCCAACAGCAGTTTGATAGCCACACACACACACACACACACACACACACACACACACACACACATATATATATATACCAAGAGGGTCCAGCAATAAGGGTCCAACAGCAGTTTGATAGCCACACACACACACACACACACACACACATATATATATATATATATACCAAGAGGGTCCAGCACTCCACAGCTAATGTTCCTATGGCGGGTGCCCGCACTTAACAAACGTGTTATACAGACGAACCAATAAATGTAGCACTCCAGCACGATTGAATCAAAGTACTTTTAGTGAAACAGTGGTAAAACCAATAGCAACGTTTCAACAGCAATGTGTCGTCATCAGGCATCGAGCCTGATGATGACACATTGCTGTTGAGATGTTGCTATTGGTTTTACCACTGTTTCAATAAAAGAACTTTAATTCAATCGTGCTGGAGTGCTGCATTTATTGGTTGGTCTATATATATAATATATATATATATATTTATATATATAATATATATATAAAAATACAATATGGCCTTCGTCTTGCGCTAAAGGATTTTTTATAAGCTGCTGCTCTGATAAGACTCTCCTGTTAGTGAGAGTCTGACAACAAAGATACAAAAAAAGGATTTATCGGAGAGCGCTGGACTTAGTACCACCTAGTCAATCATACATAAGAGTATCACCTCTCAAATAATCACCGCAGTGTAGTAAAGTCCCAAGCTCCTTCACTGGCTGATAGTGAAGGAGCTTGGGATTTTACTACACTGCGGTGATTATTTGAGAGGGGATACTCTTATCTGGATTTATTTTTCATTTGATCTATAAGGTGCATCAGTATGAATACGGCCCTGTGAGTCCAATATTTAAGGACCTCATCCTTACAGAAATATCTAGCATACTAAGCCGGAGTGGCTTCGCCCAAATCTATCATCTCATTGATTTTACCTTGTCCTGAATTAAACATTAGTTGCCACACAGGCCTAATATTAAATTCTTTCTTCACACCCCTAATGAAGTCGTTCTGATGAAACGCGCTGGGTTTCAATAAAGAACTTTTATCCCAAACGAATCTCACATGTCATTCTGGAAGGGGATAAAGAATTGTCATATGAAATGTGATTGATGTATCATTCAGTAACTATTGTATGATTGACTAGGTGGTACTAAGTCCAGCGCTCTCTGATACATCCTTTTTTTGTATCCTGATGTCAGATTGTTCTTTCTAATAGAAGGCGAGGAACATGAGCTTTTTGTTGGTAAAGTCAAAGTGCCCAGACTCCCTTCACCACACTCTATTCATACTGTGTTTCCCGTGTCACCAGTGTACTGTAAGAAACGGAATTAACACAATTTTTAAAAAATCCAGTTTTCTGAAATGTTTCTTGATACCTCTCGATTCACGTTGCTGCGAGGAATTCCTTTGATTTTAGCAAACACTTTTAAATTTTCTTTCACTGTCAAAGGATCGAACTTCACATCAAACTGTGGACAAAACCCAACTCTCTTACGAATCTCCTCCAAGTGATTCATATTGAAGAGGTCATAGTTGTAGATATTGGCTGACCCTAGATATTGGAAGATCAAAATTGGTAGAATGGAAATGACATGAATCTTGTTTTCTATTCTCAAATGTGTTATTATGATATGGAGACACTACCTTTATCAACCAAACGAACTATTCATCATTGTTTCCGGAATACTCATTGGTATGAAGAACGGACATTACTCAATGACCCCCGCTACTCCTGGAATAACTCCTTCCTTTTTACACGAAGAATACTATATTGTGTGTTTTTACTTAAAACTTATTGATAATATGTAACACCACTGTGTTATTGACTCTCTACTCGATTATTAGATCTTAATATACAGTAATGTATTTTATACTGATTTGAAGCTTTGACTAAATAAAAAAGTTGTTTAAAAAAAATGTCTACTCACTCTTTAATTCATATACAATTCAAGTGAGGGTCATTGACATCTCAGTGTTATTCATGTGTTTCTAACTTATAGCTAAAAATAGCTTTTCAGTTTTCTACAATCGTGTTTGAAGTACCACTTTTAAGGGTCTCAGCTTCACTTGCTAAAATCTTAGCAATGGAAATGGGCACCCAGAAAAGAAGAGAGGCATCCAGAGGAGCCATCACAAACTCATTTGCAACTGTGTACATATACACAGACTGTACATAAGAACAAGAAACCTCAACTGCTAGGGTAGCCCTAGGTCTGGGGTAGCCAACCCTAGTCCTCGAGAGCTACCAACAGTGCATGTTTTGCAGGTCTCCTCACAGAATCACAAGTGAGCTAATTAGCTCCATCTGTGTATCTTTTAAAATGTGTCAGTGATTAATGAGTGCAACTGTGCAGCAGCTAGGTTGTCTGGAAAATGTGAACTGTTGGTAGCTCTCGAGGGCTAGGGTTGGCTACCACTGCCCTAGGTCATGCAGACTGGCCTTGGCTGTAGCGATGCTGGTGCCAGGTTTCTCTACGTATATAATCGCAGCTTATGGCAGATGCTCACCCCAAAAATTACCATGACACACCTGAGTTTTTGCTGCTACTCCTCATCACCTCCCCCAATGTGTTCCTTCCTGTCTATGATAAAAATGTCAGTGCAATCACAGTGGCACCTTGGCGTGTACAAAGCACAATTGCAGGTCACACACAGTCTGAGGATAATCATTCAATTGCGTGAATATCGGCAGTTGTGTACAAACATAAATTAGGCCAAATATAAAGAGCAGAATCAAGCACACAATGGTTTTAATACACTTGTATCTTTTGTGTACTTTATTTAATTGTATTTTGCGTGTTTTATATATTCAAGAATACTTTAAATAAACTAATAAAAGTATTTTTTTTTCTAATCTCAAGTAGTGCACTGTACATAAACCCAACATTCTCTATTTACGGGTTGGGATCATTTGGTCTATTGCATTATGGTAGAAAGTCATTAGGTCGAATCCATTAGGTCGACATGCTAAAAGGTCGACATGATTCTAGGTCGACATGGGAAAAGGTCGACATGATTCTAGGTCGAAAGGTCATTAGTTCGACAGGTCATTAGTTCGACAAGGTCATTAGTTCGACATTGTCTATGTCGACATTCACAAGGTCGACATGGGGTTTTTCACTGTTTTTTTACCTGAATGTCAACACAGTCGACATGGACACAGTTTAAAGTGCACTGCATCCCCTCGCATCGCTCTCTGCGCTCGCTATGCGTCGGGCACGGTGCCTCGCTACGCTCGGCACACTATTTTATTCTCCCACCACGCCCTAGTGGATGGTAGGGCATGAAATACCGCCTGTCGGCACATGTTGGCTCAAAAAACAGTGAAAAACTCCATGTCGACCTTGTGAATGTCGACATAGACAATGTCGAACTAATGACCTTGTCGAACTAATGACCTGTCGAACTAATGACCTTTCGAACTAGAATCATGTCGACCTTTTCCCATGTCGACCGAGAGTCATGTCGACCTTTTAGCATGTCGACCTAATGGATTCGACCTAATGACTTTCTACCATAATGCAGTAGACCAAATGACCGCATCCCCTATTTACAATGTGTGACTACAGCTAACTTAAAACTGTGGCATCTCCATTTTAATTGTCTAGGAGGAATTCCTTAAACGATTGTATTCATAGCAAGTATTGTGAACAAATAGCAACAGCTGTGCAGTAAATTTTCTATAGCGCAAATGCCCTCCCAAAATGTAAGAATTGTTGTTGATTGTTCATTGAATTCTAAATAATTTGAAATCTTTCTAAATTATGTCATTACAGGGGGGGCGTGGCTTGGCCGGCATTGTGAGAGGACGCGGGGACCGGGAGCTCCGACACTATCCTTTAAATATATCCTGTCCCGGGACCCGTGGTTGCCCTGCACTTACCTCCTCTGGCTACTGAATTGTTCCTGAGTTCCCTGCACCACTTGCGGACCTCCTGGACGGCTCGTGGAGACGTGGTTGACTGTCGAGGCCTGCTGAAATCCGTCGGTCCTCCGTCTTGGGTGCGGGCGCCATTTTGGATTTCCCGGCGGCTCTTACTGGGCTCCGGTGCTTTGCTGGTGCCTACTGTCAGGGGACTCGGCGGGTGGGTGCGCTTGGAGACTCTCCGGAGGAATGGCGGAAGTGAGCGGGAGTCGTCTCTAACGAGGCGCGCTGCTTGGCCGCACGGGGGGACCGGCGCCATCTTGCCTGCCTGCCTCCTGGATGGGGACACCTGCATAGAGACACTCCTGTGCCCCTGGCCTGCGCCCGCTGGCTGTCTTCTGATGCAGTGATCGGCTGGCGATGTCCTCCTGCTCCGCTGTTCTGTGCTCTGGGGCTTCTTCGCGGACGGCCTGCGGAGACCTGCAGTGACTTGGTCCCGTTCGTTCATTGAGCAGATTCTCCTCATGCGCTGAGATCCACGGTCAGCTAGGTCTACATCGTTACTGTTGAGGTGACGGGCTCTGGCGGCGTGCTAGCCGCTGTCATCTTGTTGCCTCATTGTCTTTGGATAGTGATCTCGGCTCCATCTATCCCTCTAGTGAGATATCTGTTCTGAGCCATGGAAAACCCATTGCAACTGATTCTCTGTGCCATATCAGCCTCAACCCAGAGGATTCTCGACATATTTGATAATGTACCAGGGGTTACTGCTTCCCCCTGCTATTCATATGGTCAGAGTTATGGTGAGGTCGTGCAGGATCCGTGTCCATTGCCTGACATAACTCCTACTACATCTATAAATGAATGGGTTGTAGATCCTGGACTCTCTTTGCCTGTGCCCATGGATGTATCATTCTGCTGCCCTGTTGCTGAGGGATTGGTCCTGTTTCTCCATGCCTCTACTGCCAGGCTTCTGGACAAGCTGGATGATGTTACATATGTTGCCCCAATTCCTGCATGTACCCCGGCTAACATTGTGGAGGATGTGGTGATAGCGGAGATCGACAGACATATCCTCATTTCACCTGGGAACTTTATTCCTCCTGTACCGACCCCAGCTCTGCGCTCCTTTATGGCTGTGTCAGATGAGAAAATTACTATGGGAGCTATAACTCTCTGGGTCCATATGTTTGTCCTATCTGATTGCTGCCCAGTTCATCTTCGAGCTCCTGAGGACAAATTTATTTCTATTGTGCCCATTCTTTTTCAGGGACAGAAAGACTGGCCGGATTAATGATTTTTTTTTTTTTGTATTGTCTCTATTTGTTCCTTTTGTTAACTCCCTACAATGATGGCCTAGATTGGTTAGTGTCAAGATATCTTTCATGATGCTCTCACTATCCTGTACAGTGATCTACTTATTGATGACACTTGATTACTGTCTCATTCTGTACATATGTTGAGTCTCCTCTTTTTGGGGGATAGAGGGCTCAATCTGTGTTGCCTACATCCTTTCTTTTTGTATTTTTATTCACCTACTCCAAGTCTAATTTGTTTAATGTGGAGCTACGCATAGGGAGAAGGTTTGACCTATCCTCGTAGCCCCCGACACATCCTGCTCCTAATCTCCTATGTTTTCTTGGGGAGGGGGGGGGGGGGTGGGTAGAGGTTGTTTAGAGTAGCATAGTAGGTATAGGGTTGCAATGGGGATCCAGGTACGCCTTAGTTGGGGTTGGGTTGTACAGGGTGGGGGGTTTAGGGGTGGTTTGATTTGGGCTTTATGGGGGTGTTATTTATTTGAGTTAGTGGGTTAGGTTTATGTTGTAGGGCTCCAGGTACACCTAAGTTGGGGATGGGTAGTACAGGGTGGGGGATATGTGGAGGGTTGATTTGGGTCCTTTGGGAGGTTTTTTCTTTTTTGGGGGGTTTATTTTTCTTTATTGGCATTGGTAGTCCATTCAAGTTTGACGGTGGTGTTACTGTTAGATTATTATTTCACAATGTAGATTAAGGGTGCTCAGTGAATTGTCATACGTCATATCTATTATCCTTGTACCATCCAGTTATTTTCCTGCTTCTGGGAACCCGGATGGCGCCTCCGGGTACTCGACTTGATATATGCTCACCTATGTTCTATGAGGATGGTCTTAATTTTGCATATGTCCTACATGATGTGAATGAATATGGTTGATATTCCATGCTTATCCTTATACAATGTATTGAAGGATACATATCTCCTGTATGCACCTTTTGAGCTACCACTACACTGTTGTCTGCAAGGTTATTTGTTTGTTATTGCAAAACCAATAAAAATTACTAAATCTAAATTATGTCATTACAATTAATTATCCAAACCCGACAGTAATCTCTAGAATATAGGTCTTACCGGATGTAGACATGCACAAGCCACTTAATATATTCAGTAGTGTTGTTTTTCCTGCTCCACTGTGGCCCAGTAAAGCTGTAATTTGGCCCTTGTAGATGTCAAAATCAAGTCCTATTGTAAAATAAACAATATTTGCTTTTTATCACAGCACATAAAAGCATATGGTTTAATGACACAAAGACAGCCCAATTATTGTTTTCAGTTATATTATTCTGCAACACTAAAGGCCCAAAACACACACAACGAGAAAGTAAAGGATATTGCTCAGAAGGGCCCTACTATTGGATATCTTTTACTTTCTCATCATGGGCCAGATGTATCAACCTTTAAATATTGATAAAATTGAGAGTGATAAACAACCAGCCAATCAGCTCCTACTTGTCATTTTTCAAACACAGCCTGTAACATGGCAGTTAGGAGCTGATTTTATCACTTTTTTGAAGCTTGATACATCTGGCCCCTAGTATGTACACTTAACATCGTTAACAATGAACACTACAGTGCATCATTAATGAGGTCCTCCCTCATCTGTACTAAAATATAAGGGAGGACCTCTTTAACGAGGGCACATGGCAACTGTTCCCTGTTGCTCCTCCCCCTGTCGCTCTCCCCCACCAGCATCGGCATGCAATAATGAATAATGTAGAGTCGTTCAAAAACTGTAAAAAGATGCGTTAAGAAAAGGCTCTAAAAATTGTAATTTAAATTAATTACAAATACTAAGTTTTTATGATATTGTCTCTAGTTCAGGGGCAAAGGCAGGATTTTCAGAAGGGGGTTTCCAGAGGGGCGGAGCAAAGCATGGAGATGGACACTTAGGTGACCCAGTATATGCAGAGTCAGTTAAAGTATTATAGATAGACCAAATGTATATAAATAATAATAAAATAAATATATATATATATATATATATACACACACATACAGGGGTAGCAACAGCAGTGTAGACCCCTGGGCATATCAATGTATTGGGGCCCCTACAGATCCTCCAGCGGTAGGGGTGGGGGAAGCTTTGATGTCCCACGGGTGGTAGGGGGTATTATATCAATCGCTCAGCATGTAGGGCCTGGATCAGTAATTTCCACTAATTACCCCTTTACTGCACAGATGGTGGGAGAAGGGGGCATTGGGCTGATCGAATGGGCCCTGATACATAACTTCCAGGGTGGTAGAGGATGTTTAATATGCAGAGGAGGGGTGTATAGTGGAGTGGGCTTATTATTCAGAATTTTCTGGTGGGAGGACAGCTTGCTTGACTGCAGATATCTCCAGTTCCCGGAAATAGATTTCTTAGATTTTAATGGAATTAAAAACTAGATAATTTCACCTACCAAATGGTATTATGGACTAGGGGATCAGAGTTCAGTAGGCAGAGCAATCTGCCAACGAGTATATAAAACTACATACCAGGTGTGTGTAGCTGGAGTAGTAACCAGCTGCTGGAAGACTGATATCTCTGGTTCTGGGAATAGTAGAGAGAAGGTACTAGTGTCCATTAAAGGGAGAGAGTCCCAGCTTTTGGAATAAACCCTCAAAAAAACTTTAGGTCAGACAGAACCTGAAATATCTGACTGGGAAGAGCAATTAACAGGCTTGGATGGGGACCATTGCTTTGAAGTCAGATATCTCCGGTTTCTAAGGGACGATTTTTCAAATTCTTGTACGCTTGGAAAGAGGGGACCCTCAGCTTTCAGCTTAGGGTCCTCAGACTCCTGGGGGGGTTTCTGGGTACTCAGAAACCCCCCTGCATGTGCTACTGTAGTTATCTAAATATAACTCACCTCTTAAAGCTTCAACCTTTCTGTCTTGGCCACTGTAAGTTTTCCTAATTTTATGAATTCTGGAAAATAATAAAAGGTAAAGGTAATCTGTTAAAATAATAGGAATATGATCAACCTAATAAAACATAATCTAATTTTCTTCATTTGGTCAATCATCATGTTGGTACTGGTGTCTTAAAGACCTAGTAGCTGATACTGAGTGAGCATTAGCTACTAGAAGACTTGTGGATATATCCCAGTAGCACAGGGGCACACGCCCCGACTATATAGCCCCAGATAAGTCTTTCAAGGGGAACCGTATATAACAGTGGCAGTAATCTGCCCATCAGTGCAACTCCCTGCAAATTACAGAGGACACTGTGCATCGTCTAGCACTAGTATACAAGTGTGATATTTATCTGTGAATATATGTATGTGTGTCAATGTCTAATAAACATTTGTCTAGTTAATATTTTAAATTAATTTAATAAAAGTTAATTTTTAAAATCCTCCATATACTCAGGGAACACACCTTCCCACAAACTCTGTCTACTAGTATCTAATTACTAGCCCGAATTTTACCTTGGAGCTGTTCCTACTGACAAGCTCAAATTAAAGAGCCACCTCAACAGAGAAACTCAAACTAAGTCTGTCTGAAAGTACCTCACCTTAGACCCTTACTACACCTATACTTCACCAAACTATGACCAATTGATTACTACATGTAATCTAAGTAAAAGAGTGCCCCAAGAAAGAGAGAGTCTTTCTTCCTTCTTTTTTTAAACATCCCATCTTCAACAGAACTCCCATCTTCGTAAAGTTACCCCTATGTGCTTGGAAATAAATGCAGATCTTCACCTGTATTCAGAGTTGCACATATCTTTGCATTTGCACAGAACCTATAAATCTTATAAATCTGCTGGTAGAAGTAAAGATGAGGCTGGGTGTAATGCGGTGCAAGTCCGGTGGCTGTGCGAGATGCTGTCCAAACTCAGATTTTTTTTTTTAAAAAGGGGCAGTCATTTACAAGGCATGGTTTTGCCTTGTAACTAGGACCACACCACGTGCCCTCTTTGATTAATGTAAGGAACTACACCCAGAATGAACACTATATAACCTGCGAAATGTACACAAAAGTCTTTCTGCCCATAATTATTATATATTGAACTAAATACACACTCTCTAATGCCCCTTTCCCACTGCAGGTTTAAAACGGTAAATTGCCGATTTTTCAGCGCAATTTACCATTTAAGGCTGCAGTGGGAAAGCGCCAGAGTTGAAATACTGGTTAAAGATAACCGGTATTTCAACCCGTTTAAAAAGCAGAGTCCTACACGGTTAAATACCGTTTTTAAGGCAGTGGGAATGCCTTTTAAACGGTATTTAAACTCCAGGCAGTCCCTGTGCCTGATGAGAACTAGTAGTTCCCACTTTGCGCATGTGTCATGAGCGCAGTGCATAATAATAAGCTGCTCATTACATATGCGCATATGTAATGAACGGCTCATTATTATGCGCTGTGCTCATGACACATGCGCAAAGTGGGAACTACTAGTTCTCATCAGGCACAGGCACTGCCTGGACCCCGTATGGACCCCCGCTGCCTCCCCACTGCCTTACATCCCCGTGCAGGTAAGTACAAGGGGAGGGGAGATGGGGGCACAGGGGGTTAGGCACTCTTTACACTGGGGGGGGGGGGGGTTGGCACTCTTTACATTTTAAACGGTTCACTGCAATGGGAATGGTACTTAAGCAGTATTTAAAACGGTAATCTGCTGCAGTGGGAATGCTAATATTGTTTTAAATACCGTTTAAAAATACCAGTACTTAAAACGGGTCTGCAGTGGGAAAGCAGCATAAGTCCTCCCTGTTTAAGTATTTTACTAGAACTTATCTTAATATAGTAGAGCGGATGTTGTCATTATTAATGAAGGTAAACTGTGAAATAATACTTTACATGAGTTGTGACCTCTTACTGACAATGAAATGGCAGTATAAACATCTTTATTTTTCTCTGGAAAAAACATAATATTTCCTTCCCCTCCAATTATCACATCTGTCAGCAATGTTTTCTTACTTTTTTGGAATGAATTTCTGAATCCTACAGTCTCTAGAAGAAAATGTTCTTGGCAGGAAATATAGCTTATACAATGTGTAATAAATGCAAGTGTTTTCAATCTGTAATACAATATATGATTTCTTGCATATTATAATTTCCAAAACGATGGGCAGCGACATCTTGCACAATCTGCTGATTGCCCTGCCACTGTTGCTGGTTATATTGTCTCATGTCAGTCTTTGATTCAGTATGGCTTTTCTATGGGCGAGATGTACTAAACCTCGAAAATTGATAAGGTGGGGAGTGATAAACCACCAACCAATCATCACCATTTTATCACTTTTTAAGCTTAGTACATATGGCCTTATGACTCATGTCAAAATAGAAACAGACAGACAGACAGACAGACAGAAAGACAGACAGACAGACAGATAGATAGAGAACATGCCACCATTACAGACATAAATAGCACAATTAAAATTAAGGGCTTCGATTTTGACAGGTTTTCAATTCGATTTTGCTTATAGAAGCAAAATTAAATCGAAATCAAATTGTTTTTAAGATGCTTTAGATCTGCATTCGATTCGATGCACGCTCCCATTTTCTCTATATTGAAAAGAAAAATAGACTAGGCATGGAAATATCGAATTCGATCCAGTAAATCGAATGTGTACACTGTACCTTGAATGTAAATTGAATCCGATATCAAAATCGATATCTAATGCAAAATTACAGATCTAATGCCAAATTGAATGCAAAGATCTAATGCCAAATCTAATGGGAAATCGAATCGGACATCGAATCTAAAGCAAATTGAAGCACCTTTACTGTGGACAAATATAATCCAAATAGAAATTGCACAATTTAAAAAAACAAACAAACAATAAAAACAATAAAAACCTGAGAAAAAGCTACAGCCAATTGAGAAAGAAGACCATTGTGGGAATAGAAAGAATTTAAATATAACTTTTATTCATATACAATTAAAACACAGTATCATACTTTGTCATAAGCAAGAACAAAAATAAAAAAGATCTGTACAAATATCTAGAACAATAGTGTGCCTTGGAAAAACATATACGTCAGCGATCTGGGAGCTGATCTGCTTAGCTTACTTAAGGGCCAATTCAGACCTGTTCGTAGAGGTCCAATTCTGCCCTGTCTCCAATGGTGGGGGGATGTTCATGCACATAGTCACTCATGCGCATGTGCAAACCCCCAGCGCAATCTAATAGCGAGTTGAATAAAATACCTTATTGCTTCTTTTCCATGTAATGTACTCGGAACTTTTTCATTGTAATCATCATAGTCAGACTCTGCTCTTCTCTCTGTCTGTGGCCTTGGTGAGATCATCTTATCTCTTGACCAATAGGAGGCTCTCATGAAGAAGAGAGGCTCATACTTCATTCCATTTTTATCTGATGAGGAGAGGAGTCTTACTAATATATAGGTAAGTATAAGGTAAGAAAACATATCAGCAAATAAGAAGGAAAGAGGGTCCTGAGACATAGGGCCTGATTCTGGTTCACTCACAAAAGCAAATCTCTCTCTAATGGACAAAACCATGCGCACTGCAGACGGGGCAGATGTAACATGTGCATAGAGAGTTAGATTTGGCTGTTAATTTGTTTCTGTGCAGAGTGAATCTTTATTTTTACACTGCAATATAGATATCAGTGTGAAGTACAAACCCCACCCAAATCCAACTCACTCTGCACATGTTACATCTGCCCCACCTGCAGTGCACATGGTTTTGTTCTTTAGAGAATTTGCCTTTGCGAGTGAACCATAATCAGGCCCACAGAGCCTAATTCAGACCTGATCGCAGGACAAATTTGTCACAAAATGGGCAAAACCATGTGCACTGCAGGTGGGGCAAATGTAACAGAGAGTTAGATTTGCGTGAGTTATTTTGCTTCTGTGCAGTGTAAATACAGGCTGCATTATTTTAACACTGAAGCTTATATTTCAGTTTAAACACACCTCACACAAATCTAAATCTCTCTGCACATGTTACATTCGCCCCACCTGCAGTGCACATGGTTTTGTCCATTATGAGAACAAATCTGTCCTGCGATCATCAATTTGTCCTGTGATAAAATAAATGAAACAAAATTGGACACCATTTTATAGGTTTATAACATCTTTTTAACATCAGTGCTACTGTAGCTAAACATCACTAGAACTGCTTATGGGGGACCCTGATCTTTCCATCATCTAACTCCCAGTATATGTTGTTCTGCTCTTCTCTATTATCCTCCTATGACACAACCCCTATGATGACATGCATTACTGTGTTCACTAATACAATTACATAAGTGGAAAAGTCACTCCCTCCTGCAGTCAACATGAAGCATCGCCACTACAGTATGTGAACATTAACATCAAAAGTTAATTTATAAAATGCCAAAGGGAAGCAATGAAATTAAATAAAACATAAGATACAGTACATGAACCGCAAATCATGTGAAACCAGTTGTGTTAAGATAGGATGTATGTGAATCCTTCTTTCTGGGTGCTGGAAAGCTGGGCGTATGAAAGAACTCTAATGGTGCTTATTGGTAGAGGATTGTTCCAACGCTGGAAGAAACCAGTGACAAGAAATCATTGAAGGTTTGCACCATTGACAAGTGGCATGCTGTGTGGATCTCTGCCATCGATGGCAAAAAGAAAAGTGGTATTAAACCACTAATGTCAACAGCCATACCCAAAGTGGAAAAATAATCCCAAAGGAGCCCTATGCTAAAGAAAGGGGGTGCAAGAATGAGAAAAGTGAGCTGTTACACTGCGAACCAGTCACTGGGCAGATTAGGAAATGTGCATTATTTTAATAATTCTCCTATTCTCCAATGGTTTTGGGTCTGTGTGTGAAGGAGCAGCACTGCACATCCTGTGTTATCTGATGCTGTGTGGCTGCAGACAGGTGAGTGACAGTCTGCAGACATTTTGGAATGCATGAGTACAACACAATGACCTTCCAAAAGACCATGTCCCCTCAGCAAGGCCTTGCCCCTTGTTCATGTGCCCAACAACTGAATTTGTGAGCAAAAGTTTTAATAAAAAGGGTCCGCAGGCAAAATCTTGCCTTGGGTAACAAATGAGTAAGGGCAAGCTCTGGAGCCAGTTATAAGAGGAGAGTGAGTGAATACAGTCAGTGCATTTCCCACCGTCTGGTGTATCGTTGCTAAAGTTTAAGCCTCTTTTAGCATTTTGTTTATGAGAGCATAATCCATTTGGCTGTAGTCACCACTGATCATTATTTCTTCCATTACCGATTTCTACCCACACTTCTTTGCTCATTAATAAATATGCCATGGTGGCTTTTACAAAAAATGTGTGTGTGTGTGTGTGTGCTGCCCACTAGATAGGGTGTACCTTATATAGGGCAATTCAGAATTTATTCAACTTTGATATGGGACACGCCCTATGTTTTTTTCCTTTTGGTATAATAAAAATGTCTGTAAAGGTTGAACTCCATCAGACTACCCCAAGTTGTGCATCAAAGGACTTGAACATAAGACATTTTAGTTGAATTGCTAACAATTATTTATTTGGTTCACAATAATAAAATGATCACATTTATCCAGGTGAAGTAACGTTCTGACGCTCAGCTTTTATTAGTCAAACAAATCAAGTGACAAATGCTCCTTTGTGCACAATTTTAATGCCCTTCTTGTGTGCTGTGAAACCAACAACAGATTCTGAAAATTGTCCTCACTCTTAACTTGACCAAGGTACTCTTGGATCAAAGCGAATCAGCTCGATCATTCATAACAGAAAGACAGGCCTGTTTAAAATCTGCACATTCAATGCACTCTTCAGCTAAAAATAAAAATGGTGCACAATGCTTGAACTTTTTCTGATAGACCCCATTCAGTGAGAAGATTTGCAACAGCATGGGCCTGCACCTGACTCATTGCATGGTCTAGTTTTGGTGCACTCAGTAGCTGGTCTTCCAAATTGTGATAGGTGATAAAGACAGGTAATTGTTCCTGGCCAGAGGCTGTATTTGCAACTGCCTTTATTCACTTCGCGTCCCAGTGTACTGTCACTGTTGGCGAGTTAAGTTTACTCCTAATCTGATCTTTCACTTTCTGGGCATTTTCTTCTTGAAAGCACCCTAAAGCAGAATCTGATAATCCGGGAGATTTGAAGTACAGTGCCAGGCAGCAGGAGATTAATGACTGAAATGGGATTCTCTGCAGGTTACGGGAGAGTAGGCAACTATGCCTAAACCTTTCCTTTCCTTTTTTTAACCTTACATTATTTAACCATAAAAGGTGTTGAAACGTGTCTTGAGTCTACCACAAGTAACTACGCTAGAGATTGTATAAAGGAATAGACAGCGTGAGAATAGAGTAGATTTCTTTCTTATGACAACCACCAAGGAATATAAAAACAAAAAATTGAGAAGGCCCTGCTTATCATATCTTAAAGGGTAATAAAAAGTAATAGACAAGGGTAGATGGTGGAACAGGGGCAGATTGGAGGGGTGTTAGAAAATGTATCAGGTAGCGGTGAGGTAGGCACTGATGAAGAGGAGGGACCTCTTGAAGAAGTAAAGGTTTTGGAGAGCCTGGTTAAGCATGATAGGGAATGCCACACATTCTGAGCTGAATACGGGAAGTATTGCATGCAGAGGTTTGAGTTGGTCAACAGCAGATTAGAGATATGGATGCATAAATTATTGTTTTTCCAAAAATATATCAGTATCTCTGAAGAGGTTAAAAGTTTGTGTTGGTGAATCCTGTAAATGTTCTCTTTACACACATACTTTATGACTGTGACACTAGCAGAGTAAGTAGGTCCTTTGGTCAACACTATTTGTGTAGGCGCAGTATTTTATACATTAGGTTGTATAATGTTTACTGTTTTTTTATTTTGTGTTCTTTTTGAATATTACTGAATACTTTCATTTGTTTTTCCTCAGCTGTTGTGCCACGACGATCTGCTCCAACTTAAAGAGACACCTAGGTGGCTGGTAATTGGCTTAAAAAAAGGAAACCTCCATCACAACATTACACATATTTACATGGCTCGTGAGGCCTTTGTAACCTAAATGTAATGTCACATTTATTTTGTTAGCATTGTGACCTGTTACACACTTAAAAAACACACTGATTTTAAAAAGCCCCCTTATTATTAACTTTACTAAACCATCTTACTTTGTGGTGTTTTCCTTAATTCAATGGCGTCCCTACTGAATGGACCTGTCATTAAGCATGGATATATTGTACACATGTATTGTTATGGGCCCTTAATCAGTAGGGCCAGAATTGCGGCTGTGGTGCAGTCAGAGCATTCTTTGGAAGCTAAAGATAAGTGCTGCACTTACTGATGTTGGTGACATAATTATGCTATGCTCTTGATGGGGGAGTAGTGGGTTCGGTTTCTGATGGTTGTCATGCCGTTATGCAACATGCATTGAGGCCAAGGCCAAAAATAAACCACACTTTCGATTGAATATAAATCAGGGCCGGTAAAAGGCTTCTTGGCACCCTAGGCAAAACTTCAACCTACTGTCCCCTCCCCAACCTCCCACTGCCACCAATACCCACTTTCTAGTTCCCAAAGTTAAAGTTCAGGGGTGGGGTTTTAGAAGTTCCACAGATGCCACCTGAATTAAGTACAATAAGGATGTCTTCCACATCAACATGCTCAATTTAGTGATAGGCAGACATGGTGGTGCCCTCTCAGATCCTGGTGCTCTAGACAGCTGCCTAAAGCTGTCTAATGGTAGAGCTGGCCCTGATGTCCCATCAATGTTTAGGCCATGCAACAAATAGAGTGATCAGAAACCCCTGATTTATTAGGCAATGGTTTCAAAAACTGTCTTGGAGGTCCACATAATGCTTGTCAACAATCCATATGTACCTATTCATCACAAACCCACCTCACGACATGCCCCTGTCTTAATAATGGAAGATCACAGCATTGGGAGGAAGAGCTGCTCAGCGAGTTGTTGTTTCTAACTCAACGGTGATCAATGGTGGCTAATTTTAGACATCAAAACCAACTTTTTAGTAATGAGAGCAATGTAACATAAAATCCACCATCAGTAGGCTGTGGTTTCTGGTGGGTTCTGAAGGACACCAAACCAACAGCTTCAAAATAAAAAAGAGTCACCACTAGAGTTTCAATTGCAAAAGTATTATGACCCAAGTCCTAAAAGAAGTCAGCAGTAAACTGTTATCAGAGTGCATTGCAATTGCAATGTGGTCATATAATGTGTTGTTGAATCATGTATATACTGTATATATTTGATCTTCCGTTATAATGAAATTTAGGGACTTACGTCTTCACCTCCTTACCTGGTAGAACTTTGTCAAAGTACAATGTGAGGAGCATATAAAAGATGGAGTCCAAACTCAGACAGATGCAGCTGGAAAGCACATGAGAGGAATCACCTGCTAAGTCTGAGAAAAATACCCCTTGCATGTCACTTTCTAGGTGAATGCTCTGTAACCAAAGAGAAGCCATATTAAACCAGACATTTTAATAGAACTGTGTGCAGAGGGGTATGGTTAATAGGGTCGACACAGCTTAGTAAGCTTACATTGTAGGAAAGTCAAGGAAAGGATGCAAACACGCACAAAACATGACTTTAACAGTGTGCACAATAAAATATATGTTTTATGCTTTATTAATCATATCATCTAAATGCCATCATACATCTGTGGGGACTCAGGAATATTCAACAAGTATAAAAATCTTGAATCCCTGCAAATCTCAGGTTTTTAATCTGAAAAGTTTCCACGATTCCCCAAAAAATTGGCGCTCATTAATGACCACCATTCCTTAACACTGAAAGTGTTTTTTTGTGTCTGAGCTTTCTTAATATGTTTCAAAATAAACTTAATCTCAAATTTAAACAAAAGTCCTGTTCAGGTGTCATCCCCTACAAAATTACTTGCATGAAACTCAGCAAATAGGTTAGTTCTGCATTCTAGAATAAATATTGATCTTACCACTTCTGTTTGTTTCTATGCTATGTTTTATTGATTTATTAACAACTACTAGCCTCAGGAATATTTCCCACCATTATCTCTTACAATTCACAATATATACAACCAAATGTAAAACAGACATTGGACAGACATTTATTACCTCTGCCAGACCCACTGAGAAGGCAAATGGGGGAAATACGCTTAATAACACTTCCACAATCTTTGGGAGGTTTTTCATAAGCAATAGGAGGCCTGATGTACACATGAAAAGTGTGATGAAAAATCCTGCGATGGCGGTAACTCTGGGATTCCTGAAGAGGGCGCTCAACATAAATGTAAAACATATCTGGTAGAAAAATTAAATGTTATTGTAAGTTCTTTAAGTGGGATTGAAAATCACATGTTTTTTTAAATTGTGAATGCAGCAGGTGATTATTTAGTAATTAGACAGGAGACAGAGAAAACCAGGGTTTCACCCAACGCAGCTGCCTCAGCAAAACTATCAATGTACCATGACGTTATGAACAGTTTTTGACTTTGCATTGTATAATTTTTTTTTAAATCACACTACAGTCCAACTTCCTACCTTTTGCAGTGCTATGTCCATTAAATAAAGTTTTAAATTGTGTCTCCTAAATTATTATTATAGACGTATTTATGGCATACTTGCCTACTCTCCTAGAATGGCTAGGGAGCTCCTGAAAACCGTGGGAAAGCCCTGCCCCTCACTTCACAATGCCGGTACATGCCCCCAGACCACCTCCATGTTCCCTCCTGTACGACCTGGCTGCTTCTTCATGTAAGGAGCAGCCACTAGGTAGGCAAGTATGATTTATGGCTTACAAAATTTGTGGGAGTGAAGAGAAATCACATATGCAATGCCAATAAACTGACATGGTCATCAGATGTGATCACTCCAGACTGGGCTTTCTCTGACAAGGTCGCATCAGATGTGACCATGTAAGAGGAGCCTAGATGCATCTGTTAGAAGTTGATCTTTCAGCCTCTGCAAAGCTCAGCCCCTGCCTGCTGGCTCACAGTTACTGCTCCAGAAGGGGGTAGACAGTGGAGTCCAAGCTAAAGAGGCTTTGATCAAATGTGGATAAGTGGAAAAAAAAACTTTTTTACAGTGTTTTTCTGGAAAATATATCAATAAATCTTTGCACAGAATAAAGCAGTTTAAATATTAAAATGGTACGCACTTTAACTCCATTTGAAACTTCGGGCCTTATTCAGCTTCAGTTGCAGTTTTTCAAAACTTTACAAAACTGATACTGTCAGCGCTAGGCTGGGGCTGCTCAGAACAGAGCAAGTCCGCCACACTCTCTGGGTCCCTTTTGCAGGGACATTGCTAAAGTGCAAGCACTTTGCTACACAGCGATACACTTGCACATTACCGGGTCCCCCCATGTTTTGGGTTTCAGTGGCTGTATGTGATGCCACATGGCTGTGTTGTCTGGACATGCCTGATTTGTCCAGATTGCTCCCACAGAATGCTCTGTGGCCGCCTCTCCCCTAACAGTTGGTCGTCAGGCCATTGCCACCCCACAGCTCGTCATTGCTGCTACTTAAACTGCAGTTGTGACACCGAATAGTGGTTTCAGAAATCTGTGGGGCACACTGAATCCCTTAATTGGGACATAATGCTTCAACTGAAATAATGAGGAGACTGGGTAAATCGGTGTTTATAAAGCTGTTAGGGGCAGTACCTACCGATGATATCCCATATAGGAAGAACAAGAGCAGAATGACACCATATGAACTCTCAACGAAAACAAAACGTCTTGCAATAAGGGTCATCAGATTTGCTATAATTATAACATAGACAAAATAGAGTAATCCCCAGGATAACCTGCAATACAGGAGGAACAACAGAAAAGAAAAAGAAAAACATTCTGTAAATAAACTTTTGAATCTTCTTTCATTTGAAATTGTGCACGTTACACACAAACATTTGTTATTCAATAAGCCTATGAAATGCCATTTGTTACTGGGCAGTAATGGTTACATTGTTATTTGTTATCAATACTTTTGAGATACCTTCCAAATACGGATGCTAGAACAGCAACTTGTGGCCAGAAGACCAGCACAGAATATGGACATTATAAGCAGGTGATGGATATATTTTCTAACATACTGGGCAGCATAAGCCTAGCATCAGCATAAATATTCCTGGCCAATAAAACCAAAGTACTGTAACAGTGTTTCCAGTGTATTTATTTTCTCCTAAATGACTGCTGCCAGGTATGTAGACAGCTTTCAAAACTAAATAAACATTTACCTCAGTAATAAAAGGTGACCATACACTAGGGCAATTCACATCTGATTTGGTCACTTTTCATGTGATCGCAGTGATAAATCTCATGGAAAACATCCAAATTACATGACTTGACATCAGGTCAAATGCGATGCGCAATCACTAGTCCACCAACCCGAAGCATCCCTGCAAGACTCTCACGGCACCCCAGGGTGTCTAGGCACAAAGTTTGGGAACCGCCACTGTAAGCTGTGAACAAACTACTTTTCCTTTAACAAAACACCATTTATAGTACTAAGCTTTCCCTGGTCCTGTCATTCCTATCTGGGCCATTATTCCAATGTTGACTTGCTGATATTTAGAAGCTTGTTTATCACACAAATCAACAGCGGTCAACTAAGCTTCACCAATGAAATACAGGGCCAGTAATTACACCAAACATTTGGCGGCCATTTAGGCCTTGTGGTGGTTCTCTTAAAAGCTAAGAGATATGCCTCCACATCATTTGATGAGGTAATTTTCTGCAAAACAGGAGAAGCATAAAGGCCAATGTCCCTGCCTTGACTGGACCAGGAACCCCCCCCCCCCCTCTCTCACTCCCTGTCTCACCATCACACCCTCTCACCCTGTCTCTCCCTCACACCCTCTCTCTCTCTCTCTCTCTCTCTCACTGTCTCTCACTCACGCCCTCTCTCACTCACTGTCTCTCCCTCACTCTTTGTCCTTCCAGCGACAATTTTGTTTGTGTGTGTGGGGGGCCTTTGGAATATTCTGCTATGGGGCCCACATAGTGCTGGTTATGCCCCTGGCCACACCTAATGCCGCTCCAAACATCACTGTCCTGGACTCACTGGCTGTTGATGTGACCCCCCCCCCCTCTTTGAATTTTAAACTGTGCTGGAGTCCAATCTCTGTAACTGCCACTGGCAGGGAAGTCCAGGAACAGAGCATTTTTGTACCTAATGGCATTGGTCATGTTGGAGGGTATGGGTCTCTGTAAAGAAGTAAAAAACAGGAGTGGGTAAGGGGGGGGGGGGGGTGTGTGGAACATCCAGAAAAGTCCGTTGCCTCATAACAGCCATGCTGCACTCACTTTTTCTGAGCCCATTTGACCTGCCACAATCAGTGAGGGGGGCACTGTCAATGTAAATCCTAAAACATGCATTTCAGTTCCACTTAGACAGCAGCATGCCTCTGTCCCAGCATCCCCTATTCCTCTCTCCCCACCAGAGGCGGATTGGCCCACCGGGACACCGGGCTATTTCCCGGTGGGCCGGACCAAACCCTGCTCTGTCGGGCCGTTTTCCGTGCTTTCCAGGCCTCTACTGGCCTGAAGAGCAGTGGCCACGCCCCCTACACCCAAGCACACTAACTGTGACGGCACTTAGAAGGGTGAAAGACTAGCTCCGTACACAGGAGGACAGCGTGCACATCGGGAACCCTGCTGTGGCTCATCTGTAATCTCTCCTCCTGGCTCCTGCCAGCCCCTTCCTCCAACAGTGGCTCCCGGGCCGTACAGCAACAGCAACAGTGAGGACTTCTGTACTCAGCGTACAGCAGGGACATGGCACCCCCCACAGGGGGGGTGCCTGCTAATTTCGGGAGGGGGGGTCGCGGGTGGGGGGAGGGGTGCACGCAAATTTCGGGAGGGGGTGGGGTGGGGGGGTGCCCGCGAATTGGGGGATGTGTGTGTCGCGGGTGGGGGGAGGGGTGCCCGCAAATTGCGGGGGGGGGGGGTGTCTGGGTGGGGTGCCCACAAAGGGATTCTCTCTCCCTGCGATACATCTTTTTTTTTCCTTTTCTCTGCAACCCGCCCCCCTCTCTCTCTCTCTGGTCCCCCCCCCTCTCTCTCTCTCTCTGCGATCCCTCTCTCTCTCTCTCTGCGATCTCTCTCTCTGCGATCTCTCTCTCTCTCTCTGCGATCCCTCTCTCTCTCTCTGCGATCCCTCTCTCTCTCTGCAATCCCTCTCTCTCTGCGATCCCTCTCTCTCTGCGATCCCTCTCTCTCTGCGATCCCTCTCTCTCTGCGATCCCTCTCTCTCTCTCTCTGCGATCCCTCTCTCTCTCTGCGATCCCTCTCTCTCTCTGCGATCCCTCTCTCTCTCTCTCTCTCTGCCATCCCTCTCTCTCTCTGCGATCCCTCTTAACCTCTCTCTATCCACATCCCTGCCATCTATGTCCCCACCACCTCTGTCCCCACATCCCCTCTGCCTATGCCCTACCATCTCAGTCCCCGCATCACCTCCACCTCTGTCCTTGCATCCCTGCCTCTGTCCCTTCTGCCTCTGTCCCCATATTCACTCTGCCTCTGTCCCCACATCCCCTCAGTCTCATTGTCCCCAGATCCTATGTCTGAGTCCCCACATTACCTGAATTTTGGCTCAATCCGTGTTCCATGACACCCATAGAGGGAGAATAAATTAGTGTGCCCAGTGTAGTGAGGCATCGTGCACGCTGCGTGGCGAGTGCAGCGAGCCCACAAGGGGGGGGGGGGGGCTATCCACGTCCCCCCTTGTCGGGATTTCGGCGGTCGGGATTTTGACCGCCAGGATTCCAACCGCCAGGATTTCGTACCAATCCCGTATAATGGGATCTCCTTTTGTGTTGCATAATGTGTATAACGGGTATATGATGTGGGGCATGGACACATAGTCATTGTTTTTCATGCACATACTGTTAGAGGAACTCACCAGAATGCTAGATCCTTCAGTCTCATCATCTTCATGATCTCTCTCATCTCCTTCCGCTCTCTGGTGACATACAGTGACAGCAGGTACGTCATTGACACATAGCACATGGACATTCCAACAAGGAAGATTGCCCTTTGTAGTAACGGTCTTCCATATTTTTGTGACTTCATCCTTATTGCCTTAATGGAGGTAATTTTACCCTCTACAGAGTTTTTAGTGGCCATCTTGGGAAAAATATGACATAATAAGTGTAGTAGAATTGATGGACAACATGTCTTATACAGTGAATGTAACAGTAATGCTATTCCAAATTGTAATAATAGGGTTAATGTACAACATCAAAAAATTAGACCTCAACAACCGTTTGAACCTTTGTAACCGTAATTGTTTTTACACAGTAATCATACTATATAACATGCACATTGCGGCCTTATTTATTTATTACAATTTTCTTATATAGCGCATACATATTTTGCAGTGCTTTGCAGAGAATAGTGGAACATTCACATCAGTCCCTGCCCCAGTGGAGCTTCCAATCTATGTTCTATACCACAGTTATACCCCCTTCACACCGCAAAAAAACCCGTGCACGACTCAGGTTGTTGCCGGGTCGACCCAGGGCTATGTGCGGTGTGAAAGTGCCAAAAGGAAAAATCTGCCTCCTTGCCCCCCCCCCCCATGATATGCTGAAGCTCCGTCCCCTCTCAATTGCAGTAAAACTGAAGGCTGTCAATTTTGGCTCATTCAGTGTGGCATAATGTGAATTGTGTGTGGTTCCGTGTGGCATAATGTGTATTTTGCATTATTCCATATGGCATAATGTGAATTTTGCGTAATTCAAAATGGCATAATGTGAATTTTGCGTGATTCAATATGGCATAATCTGAATTTTGCCTTCATTCCATGTGACATAATGTGATGTGAATTATGTGTCATTCTGTGCGGCATAATGTGAATTTTGCATAGTTCTGTGTGGCCTAATGTAAATTTTGCCTCATTATATGTGGTATAATGTGAATCTTGCCGCATTCCGTGTGGTATAATACGAATTTTGTCTCATTCCTTGTGGCATAATGTGTAAGGGGTGTATTGCACTGTGAGGGGAATATTTTGCACAGGAAGAGACACCGGTATACTTGCACTAAGTAGGTGTACAAAAAGTAGATCCCGGGTTACAAAAGTCTGGCCTCCCCTGAACTAGTTGTTCTATGAAGGATTGTGATGCATTCCACCAGACATGACTGTACTATAACAGAAATACATAAACAAAAATATAAAACATTATGAAATTAAGCACAAACACAGTCACACCAAACACAGAACAGATGCAGACCCACAGACTACCGGTATATAGACAAGAAACATGCATTTTCCAAAACGGACCACAAACAGCAATCACTTTATATCTTGCTCTTACTATTTTCCTATTACTTTCTCCTTCTGCAGTTACTTTTTATAAACCAAAAGAGCAAGATGTATTAAGTAGGGATGAGCGCCTTTGGATCCTAGAGATCTGAACACCCCCAAACTTACCTCATCTGGGGCGCATCTGAGCTGTTCGCATCCGTCCTGCTATTTTTCTGAGCCAAAAAACGAGGCCGAACATCATCTTCCTGCTTTCGGAGTCTCATGAGTAGAGACAGGATTATATGCATTTGCATATTTGCATATGCATTTGCATATTTTGACCATTCTCACTGGTTATTGCATATTTTACCTAAAATCTAGTGATGGTGCATACTTTAGTCCCCGCCCTCTTCCCACCCGCGAGCTTTGCCCTGCAGCTGCTACCCAGGTAGTGGTAGAGTGTGCAGGCTGGGGCAATATGTGCGCAGTGTCGGGAACCTTGGATGTACGCTATGTCTGACACTGCTCTAGGCTGCCAATCCATGTTGATAAAAGTCATTCGGGGCGGATCCCATTACGAAGGTCCTGAACCTTTGCCTGCCCCTGGCCTGGGACTTTACACCAAGAGACAGACTTCTGCAGCAGAGGAGGCGGGCGGAAGGGTTGTGACATCATATGGCGCATAGGAAATGCCGTGTCATAGTGAGTATGCAGTGCAGGGAGGAAGCCTTCCACTGCGCCACCTTCACACGCTATGCTGACATTTGATCCATCGGCGCTGGTGATGAGGGTCTGTGTAGTTGATGCAAGAAGAGTCTAGGACGTTGCAGTCTGCTGTAGCAGCCAGGAAGGAAAAAATATGTTGTGGGCCTATTTTTGAGGTTTATTTGCAACTAATTGTATGCTGATTTTTAAATAAATAAGTAAAAATTACTTTTTTTTATTATTTAATGTAGCATATTTTAACACTTTTTATGCAAGTATTTTTCATGCATATTTGCATGCATATTTCAAGCTTTTTATGTTGCATATAATCCTGTCTCTACTCATGAGACTTGGATTCTATGTAAGTCCCGGCTTCCGCTGCCATCTACAGTTCGCATGTGAAATTTAGACAGCATGGGTGGGGGTTGCAGGGGGGGTCAAACTAGTGGGGGACCTTACAGGGGAACTAACAGGCTGACCAACGTAATGGGGGCTGCTTTAGAGGGACAACTACTAACGGGGAAAACGAAAGGGTACATTTACTGAGCAGGAAACTATCAACGGCCAGGGTACAACTTCTAAGGGGGAACTACTGTGGGGGGAACTATACTAAGGGGGAACTACTGAAGGTACAACTACTAAGGGGGCATAACTAAGAGTACTATTATGGGGGCACTACTAAGGTCAGCTGCTATATGCGACTGATGTGGGAGACAACTAAGGGGCTCTCTGACAAAAAAAAGGTTTTATTTTTACTGCAGGGCTGCCCAGTGTCCCATATCAGTCTAGCTGTGGTGCCCAGTGTTCTGTATCAGTCCAGCTGTTGCCCAATGTGCCGTATCAGTCCAGGGAAGCTGCCCGCCCTCCCCCCTTTTTTTTTTATTAAAAGAAAAAAGGTGTGCCGTATAATTCCTGGGGTGAGCCAAGTCTGCCATATAATTCATGGGGTGCTGCCAAGTGTGCTGTATTAGTCCAGGGGTAATGCTAAGTGTGCCGTATTAGTCCAGGGGTGAGCCAAGTCTGCCAAATAATTCCTGGGGTGAGTCAAGTCTGCCAAATAATTCATGGGGTGCTGCCAAGTGTGCTTTTATAGTCCAAGGGTGATGCTAAGTCTGCCATATCAGTCCTGGGGTGAGCTAAGTGTGCTGTATAATTAATGGGGTGCTGCCAAGTCTGCTATATCAATCCAGGTGCTTCCATTTTTTCAATTAAAAGAATTTTAAAAAAAATCTTCAATTTTAGCAATTTTTATGTGTTTTTTTTTTTTTTAATACAAATCCAAAACATGACGAAACATAAAACACTGAAGGGTGGTGTTTTGGAACAGATCCAGATCCAAAACACTGCCAGGGATACAGATCCAAAACACGTTTCATGAAACACTAAGTGGCCAGTGCACATCCCTAGTATTAAGCCTTCACTGTAAATCCCACCACCTACTGTCAGCTCCGGAGAGCGGGGTTCGGCGGCGGGGGTCCAGTGCACGAAGGGTGCACGCGGCGCTTCCACCCTGCGCCGCCGGTCCCTCACTGGTGGCGTCCACCCGGCAGGGGGACGCAGGTCCTGTTAGCTCCCAGGAGCGGGGGTCGCAGCGACAGAAGGCCGGTGCACGGAGGATGCACACGGCACTTCCGCCCTGCAATGCCAAGCCCCCATTGACGACTTCTGCCCGGCAGGGTGACGCAGGCTTTGGGTCCCGGCGTTCCCCTGCAGCCGCAGGGAGGTTGCTAGGCAACAGGGGACGCCGCGGACGTCACACTCGGCCACCAGGTTCCACGCCGGAGCTGGGGGCGGGATTGAACAGTGGCGCCTGCTGATTGGCAGGTCTATCCCTCTTAAGGGATTCACACCAGCAAGATGGCGCCGGTTATAGCTCTGCATGCTATTTCTGGTCCTGAGCCTGGTTCCTGTCGTCAGCCTGTTTTGCTGTCTGCGTCACCACTCGGTTCATCTGTCATTGCCTTCCTCGGTCCCTCCTTAGGGTCACATAAGTGCTCCACCTGGAGCCCGTCCTTTACCTTCCTTTATTATTGTTGTTACCCCAGCAGTTCGCTGTTATATTCTTTTAGTCTTTTGGGCAGCATTGCCTAATGTTTCAGTTGCCTGGCGGTCCGCCATTTAATTTGATTCATCCTGGTTCATTACCTTAGTTCTTTTAGGCAGGTAGGTGCCCGTTTTCGTTTTAGGTCCGTTTTTGGGGTTCGCTGGTTGGTTCCCCAGTTTGGCGGTTGTTGGAGACCCCCAGTAGCTCTGTCGGATTGTGTCTGCGACTGGGTCGCATTCCCGTCGTGGCCTGGTGCCGGCAGTTAGGGTGTCTTTTCAGTTAGGCCCTTTTAGTTCAGACTATCCTCTTGGTTTTCCTCTGACGATCGCAAGCTCTTTGTCAACTCCCATGACCTGGTTGCATCGGGGCTGGAGCGGGCTTAACTCGCTCCTTCGGACGCGGCGACTACAGGTGAACACTAGCTTCCGCAGGAGTTTGCCATCTGTCAGAGGTTGCCAACAGAGTCAGCGTAGGGTTTCGCTGTCGCCGTCCTAAACAGCAGTCACAGCTGCGGGCTCACGCCTGATTTGCTCTACCGTACCATTCCGCATAACATTATAACCGGCCATAACTAGTTTTATAAGAGTCCCTCTTATACACTCTTTTTTCTGTGGTTTTTGTTGCCTTTCTTGTGGTGCATTGCCCCTTTTGGTATAGTCCGTTTGTTTCTCTTCTGGTATTATGAATCCAACTCCTCAAACGTTCTCTGACCAACTCCAGGGGCTAACCCAAATGGTTAGAGAGTTATCCTTGAAAGTAGCCTCTCAGGAACAAAGGGTCCGTCCTCCTGATCCAGGGGTTCCCGAGCCTAAGGCGAATCTACCAGACAGCTTCTCGGGAAACAGGAGGGATTTTTATAACTTCCGAGAGAGTTGTAAACTATATTTTCGTCTCAGGCCTTGGTCTTCGGGCTCCGAGACCCAGCGGCTAGGGTTGGTGATATCTCTCTTACAGGGGGATCCTCAAACCTGGGCCTTTGGTTTGCCTTCCGACAGCCCGGCTTTATCTTCTGTAGATAACTTTTTTAGTTCATTAGGCCTTCTTTATGATGACCCTGACAGGGAGGCTTCGGCTGAGACCCACCTACGGGCCCTCAAGTAAGGTAAGGACCCAGCAGAGGTCTACTGTACTGAATTCCGTCGTTGGTCCAACGATTGTGGTTGGAATGACCCAGCCTTACGGAGTCAGTTTCGATGTGGTCTGTCGGATGCCATCAAAGACAGCCTCATTCAATACCCGGTTCCCACATCTCTAGATAAACTCATGGAGTTAACCATTAAGATCGACCGACTACTCCGTGAACGGAGATCTGAACGAGGTGCTCAGGCACGTCCCATTCCATTTGTTCCTATGGCCCCTGAGGATTCTGAAGAGCCCATGCAGTTGGGAGCAGTTAGGATTTCTCCAGAAGAAAGAGCCCGTCGGTTAAGTTCCAGTCTTTGTTTATACTGTGGAGGGAAAGGACATCTTCTCCATAACTGTCCTAACAGGCCAGTAAAAGCCCAGGCCAAGTGATCGAGGAGAGGGTTCACTTAGGCCTGCAGCTTTTTTCCTCTCGTGATTCGTTAATAGTTCCCTGTAGTTTTTCTTTTAACAATATCCATTTTTCTTGTTCCGCATTTATTGATAGTGGGGCAGGGGGGAACTTTTTAGACAGTTCCTTAGCACAGAAGCTTGGGATCCCCTTCGTTAAGCTCGAACAGTGTATCTCCTTACGGGGTTTGGATGGAAATGTTCTATCCAATGGGGTAATTTCTTTCCAAACCCCTTCGTTATCGTTAACGGTGGGTCTATTCCACTCTGAGGAGATTTCGTTTTTGTTAACCACATGCCCGGCTGTTCCCTTAGTATTGGGTCACCCCTGGCTGGAAAAACATAATCCTTCTATTGATTGGAATACTGGAATACTCTAAACATTTTCTCAAGACTTCATTGCTTCAGGCATCTGTATCTTTCTCCGAAACTCCGGTTCCCTATCAGGAATTTGCCGATGTATTTTCTAAAGCGAAAGCTGATGGTCTTCCTCCACATCGTCCCTACGATTGTGCCATAAAGCTGCTACCCAACGCTTCTTTTCCCAAAGGGAGACTGTACGCCCTGTCCATTCCCGAGACCAAGGCCATGGATGAATATGTGCAAGAAAGTCTGAAGAAAGGGTTCATCCGGCCTTCCAAGTCACCACTTAGTGCCGGTTTCTTTTTTGTGGCCAAAAAAGACGGCTCCCTTAGGCCGTGCATTGATTTCCGAGCGCTCAATAAAATCACTATAAAAAATACCTATCCCCTTCCCTTGATCTCTGTACTCTTCGATCAATTACGGTCAGCCACCATCTTCACCAAGATTGATCTCAGAGGAGCTTACAATCTCATCAGAATCAAGGAAGGCGACGAGTGGAAGACGGCCTTCAGTACTCAGACTGGGCACTATGAGTACTTGGTGATGCCTTTTGGTCTTTCTAATGCGCCCGCTGTGTTCCAAGATTTCATCAATGACGTCCTGCGGGATTTTTTAGGCGCATTTGTGGTCGTTTATTTAGACGACATCTTGATTTTTTCACGAGATATCGATTCTCATAGAACTCAAGTCAGGCAGGTACTACAAAAATTACGAGAGAACCAATTGTTTGCCAAAGCTGAGAAGTGTGAGTTCGAAGTGGCTCAGGTGGCCTTCTTGGGGTATATCATTTCTTCCAAAGGATTTCAAATGGATCCCAAGAAAGTCCAAGCCATACTGGATTGGGCCCGACCCACTAATTTAAAGGCGGTCCAACGGTTCTTAGGTTTCACAAACTATTACAGGCGTTTTATTCATTCCTTTTCTACCATTGTAGCGCCTTTGGTTGCATTGACTAGGAAAGGAGCTGATCCGTCCAGGTGGTCGCCCCAAGCGGAGCAAGCTTTTGAGACACTCAAACAAGCGTTTATCACGGCTCCCATCCTCAAACATCCTGATCCCAACCTCCCTTTCATTGTGGAGGTGGATGCCTCTGAGGTGGGGGCTGGAGCTTTTCTGTCTCAGGGAGAGCTTGATGCCGTTGACCTGTATCCTTGTGCGTACATGTCGAAAAAAATTTCTTCAGCTGAGGCCAACTATGACGTTGGGAACAGAGAGCTACTAGCCATCAAGTGGGCCTTTGAAGAATGGCGCCATTGGTTGGAAGGAGCTGTTCATCAGGTCTTAGTACTTACTGATCATAAGAACTTACAGTATATTGAGACAGCTAAGAGACTCAATGCTCGGCAGGCGCGTTGGGCCCTGTTTTTCATGTGCGTCAACTTTGTTATCACTTACAGGCCAGGGTCGAAAAATGTACGAGCAGATGCTCTTTCTCGGTGCTTTCTTCCCCAACACGAAAGTACCATAAGCAAAGCCCCAATTCTTCCTTCATCTTGTATTTTGGTAGGACTCAATCAGACCTTGGAAGGTCTGGTCCGTCAAGCGCAGAGTCAGGCTCCTACCCAAACTCCACCTGCTCGGCTGTTTGTTCCTGAGTCCTTGCGACGGAGGGTTTTGGCGGAGGTCCATGACTCTAGGATTTCTGGACATCCAGGAGTGTTCAAGACCTTAGACCTGTTGTCTCGTGTGGTTTGGTGGCCTAGTATGTCTCGCGACACCAAAGAATTTGTGCTGTCTTGCCCAACTTGTGCCCGGCATAAGGTACCTCGCTCTCGGCCTTTTGGGGAACTTCTTCCTTTAGCCATTCCCTCTAGGCCCTGGTCTCATATAGCCATGGACTTCGTAGTAAGTCTTCCTGTTTCTTCCAACTGTCAGGTTATATGGGTGGTCATTGACAGATTTCAAAAATGGCACATTTTGTACCTCTGAAGCAGTTGCCATCTGCAAAACAACTGGTCGATTTGTTTTTACAACACATCTTTAGGCTTCACGGACTGCCTACGGATATTGTCTCTGACCGAGGTCCACAGTTCGTGGCGCAGTTTTGGAGACTCTTCTGTTCTTCTCTTAAGATCAAGACCAGTTTGACCTCTGCATTTCATCCCCAGTCTAATGGGCAGACTGAGCGTTTACTAAAAAATGAAGAAATGTTTTCTATTGCGCAAATAGAATAGCAGCCTGCCCACCTACAGGGGTTATCTTCCTGTCAATACAATATCAATACACAAATACAATGTGGTGGGTTAGCGCTATACTGAGGGTTTCAGTTTGGTTATGGATAGATCTTTTTTCTTTCTTCCAGATGTTTCCCGTGGATATGTAAACAAAAAGATGGAAAGTACATATAGTGAAGTATGTCCAGATGATGTAATTCAATGGGGATGGGAAACTTTAACGTTCTTTCTTATAGCCCATGTGGGGATATGTTCTTTATGGGGTCACCACATGTGCTGTTTTCAAATGGTGCTTACAATAAAGCTTACATAAAGGAGTTAAGACCCCCACGCATAAAGGTTTCTTTGTACTTTATGGGATCACCACATGTGCTGTTTTTAAATAGTGCTTACAATAAAGCTTACATAAAGGAGTTAAGACCCCCACGCATAAAGGTTTCTTTATACTTTATGAAGAACTGTTATCAAGTCGATGGTATAGATAAACGATGCTCACTTGTATGCTTACGTTTATAATTGTCGATCCACTCGCATCAAGGTTTCTTTTGTAAAAAAAGGTTTCTCGATAATGTTGAATAAAATCCAAAAAGTATTTATTTACATTTAATATGAAAAAACACACACCATGGGATAACCGGTGCCAGATGTAACAAAAACAACACCCACCGAGGATGAGATGTAATACCCAGGAAATTTTACCTCAGGAGGGTGATTGTAAAAGGCTGCCAGTACCTCCAATGGTTGAATAAAACAAAACGGACACCGCACCAACGCGTTTCGACCTTCACAAGGCCTTTATCAAGGTGGTGTCATTCCTAGTCATGCTGGGGTTTAAATACCCACTCATCAAAGGGGCATATCCTGTGGGCGTATCCTAATCATCTCTAATCAACAATAGTATGACCCAAAATCATTTTATGTACAAACATAATGAAAAGCATAATACATATGAATATTCCACAATGATAACAGTATAAAAACGAAGCTGTAAAACCTGATTTTCGTATAAAAACATACGGGACCGGAAGTCCTAATATGGGCATGTGGTCGGAACCATGTCCGTTCGTGCACCTCTTAAAAAAGTCCCTCTAGGTACCAATACTAATGTAGAGGTGTTCCCCCTATCTGGCAGGTGTAGTCACATGCCCTGGTGATACAGATCATGGTTCCACTTAGGGGAACGAGGTGCCGTCTATTGCGGCGCTATTGGAGCACCGCCATTTTAAAATGACATCACGTGATGCGTCCGTGGAACGCACGGCCATCTATGCGCACCGGCCTGTGTGTCTCTGGAATGCACCGTCATAGAAGCGCCGCGTCTATGGAACGCACGGCCATATTTCATTAACCTGATTTATAAGCGTGCAGGCTTTTTACTGGGTGGAACACATATTTACAATAGGTGGCACGCAAGTATAACAGGGGTTTATAACGCTATCCTGGTTATAGATGGTGATGGTGCTGAAAATTTATAAATACCATAACGTTATATATAACATTTGAAGAGTAAAGTAGCTTCAATAGTCTTATAGAGAGGTCAAATGTCAAGAGTACATAGATGGCAGAACAAACCTAAGAGTTATATAACAGAGTTACATTGAATTTCAATATCTGACACATCTTCCATATAAGTGTACTGATATACCTAGCTGGTATTTCTGGTGGGTGGAAATAAATACTTTTATAATAGAATGCCCCTAACTAAAATGGAACATGCTGGTAAAGAAACGGATGAAATGGCTAACAGGGGATATCTTTGGACAAAAGGGAATTTTCAGGCTCTATTGAATTTGCTGTATAGTTATAAGAACCATTTTAATTCAAAATCCCCGTTAAGTCCTCTTGGGGCAAGGGTGCTCATGTTGTATATATACTTCATTTCAGTTTGGGCGAGCATCGTTTCACAGCCCTTTTGTTGCCAGTTACCCCAAACTTTTTTGATTCCTATAACTTCGTAGTAAGTCTTCCTGTTTCTTCCAACTGTCAGGTTATATGGGTGGTCATTGACAGATTTTCGAAAATGGCACATTTTGTACCTCTGAAGCAGTATCCTTGTGCGTACATGTCGAAAAAATTTTCTTCAGCTGAGGCCAACTATGACGTTGGGAACAGAGAGCTACTAGCCATCAAGTGGGCCTTTGAAGAATGGCGCCATTGGTTGGAAGGAGCTGTTCATCAGGTCTTAGTACTTACTGATCATAAGAACTTACAGTATATTGAGACAGCTAAGAGACTCAATGCTCGGCAGGCGCGTTGGGCCCTGTTTTTCATGCGCGTCAACTTTGTTATCACTTACAGGCCAGGGTCGAAAAATGTACGAGCAGATGCTCTTTCTCGGTGCTTTCTTCCCCAACACGAAAGTACCATAAGCAAATCCCCAATTCTTCCTTCATCTTGTATTTTGGTAGTACTCAATCAGACCTGGTCCGTCAAGCGCAGAGTCAGGCTCCTGCCCAAACTCCACCTGCTCGGCTGTTTGTTCCTGAGTCCTTGCGACGGAGGGTTTTGGCGGAGGTCCATGACTCTAGGATTTCTGGACATCCAGGAGTGTTCAAGACCTTAGACCTGTTGTCTCATGTGGTTTGGTGGCCTAGTATGTCTCGCGACACCAAAGAATTTGTGCTGTCTTGCCCAACTTGTGCCCGGCATAAGGTACCTCGCTCTCGGCCTTTTGGGGAACTTCTTCCTTTAGCCATTCCCTCTAGGCCCTGGTCTCATATAGCCATGGACTTCGTAGTAAGTCTTCCTGTTTCTTCCAACTGTCAGGTTATATGGGTGGTCATTGACAGATTTCGAAAATGGCACATTTTGTACCTCTGAAGCAGTTGCCATCTGCAAAACAACTGGTCGATTTGTTTTTACAACACATCTTTAGGCTTCACGGACTGCCTACGGATATTGTCTCTGACCGAGGTCCACAGTTCGTGGCGCAGTTTTGGAGACTCTTCTGTTCTTCTCTTAAGATCAAGACCAGTTTGACCTCTGCATTTCATCCCCAGTCTAATGGGCAGACTGAGCGTTTACTAAAAAATGAAGAAATGTTTTCTATTGCGCAAATAGAATAGCAGCCTGCCCACCTACAGGGGTTATCTTCCTGTCAATACAATATCAATACACAAATACAATGTGGTGGGTTAGCGCTATACTGAGGGTTTCAGTTTGGTTATGGATAGATCTCACATAAGCTGATCTCCTGGTTCAAAAGTTCCCAAATGTAGCTTTTTTCTTTCTTCCAGATGTTTCCCGTGGATATGTAAACAAAAAGATGGAAAGTACATATAGTGAAGTATGTCCAGATGATGTAATTCAATGGGGATGGGAAACTTTAACGTTCTTTCTTATAGCCCATGTGGGGATATGTTCTTTATGGGGTCACCACATGTGCTGTTTTCAAATGGTGCTTACAATAAAGCTTACATAAAGGAGTTAAGACCCCCACGCATAAAGGTTTCTTTGTACTTTATGGGATCACCACATGTGCTGTTTTTAAATAGTGCTTACAATAAAGCTTACATAAAGGAGTTAAGACCCCCACGCATAAAGGTTTCTTTATACTTTATGAAGAACTGTTATCAAGTCGATGGTATAGATAAACGATGCTCACTTGTATGCTTACGTTTATAATTGTCGATCCACTCGCATCAAGGTTTCTTTTGTAAAAAAAGGTTTCTCGATAATGTTGAATAAAATCCAAAAAGTATTTATTTACATTTAATATGAAAAAACACACACCATGGGATAACCGGTGCCAGATGTAACAAAAACAACACCCACCGAGGATGAGATGTAATACCCAGGAAATTTTACCTCAGGAGGGTGATTGTAAAAGGCTGCCAGTACCTCCAATGGTTGAATAAAACAAAACGGACACCGCACCAACGCGTTTCGACCTTCACAAGGCCTTTATCAAGGTGGTGTCATTCCTAGTCATGCTGGGGTTTAAATACCCACTCATCAAAGGGGCATATCCTGTGGGCGTATCCTAATCATCTCTAATCAACAATAGTATGACCCAAAATCATTTTATGTACAAACATAATGAAAAGCATAATACATATGAATATTCCACAATGATAACAGTATAAAAACGAAGCTGTAAAACCTGATTTTCGTATAAAAACATACGGGACCGGAAGTCCTAATATGGGCATGTGGTCGGAACCATGTCCGTTCGTGCACCTCTTAAAAAAGTCCCTCTAGGTACCAATACTAATGTAGAGGTGTTCCCCCTATCTGGCAGGTGTAGTCACATGCCCTGGTGATACAGATCATGGTTCCACTTAGGGGAACGAGGTGCCGTCTATTGCGGCGCTATTGGAGCACCGCCATTTTAAAATGACATCACGTGATGCGTCCGTGGAACGCACGGCCATCTATGCGCACCGGCCTGTGTGTCTCTGGAATGCACCGTCATAGAAGCGCCGCGTCTATGGAACGTACGGCCATATTTCATTAACCTGATTTATAAGCGTGCAGGCTTTTTACTGGGTGGAACGCATATTTACAATAGGTGGCACGCAAGTATAACAGGGGTTTATAACGCTATCCTGGTTATAGATGGTGATGGTGCTGAAAATTTATAAATACCATAACGTTATATATAACATTTGAAGAGTAAAGTAGCTTCAATAGTCTTATAGAGAGGTCAAATGTCAAGAGTACATAGATGGCAGAACAAACCTAAGAGTTATATAACAGAGTTACATTGAATTTCAATATCTGACACATCTTCCATATAAGTGTACTGATATACCTAGCTGGTATTTCTGGTGGGTGGAAATAAATACTTTTATAATAGAATGCCCCTAACTAAAATGGAACATGCTGGTAAAGAAACGGATGAAATGGCTAACAGGGGATATCTTTGGACAAAAGGGAATTTTCAGGCTCTATTGAATTTGCTGTATAGTTATAAGAACCATTTTAATTCAAAATCCCCGTTAAGTCCTCTTGGGGCAAGGGTGCTCATGTTGTATATATACTTCATTTCAGTTTGGGCGAGCATCGTTTCACAGCCCTTTTGTTGCCAGTTACCCCAAACTTTTTTGATTCCTATAACTTCGTAGTAAGTCTTCCTGTTTCTTCCAACTGTCAGGTTATATGGGTGGTCATTGACAGATTTTCGAAAATGGCACATTTTGTACCTCTGAAGCAGTTGCCATCTGCAAAACAACTGGTCGATTTGTTTTTACAACACATCTTTAGGCTTCACGGACTGCCTACGGATATTGTCTCTGACCGAGGTCCACAGTTCGTGGCGCAGTTTTGGAGACTCTTCTGTTCTTCTCTTAAGATCAAGACCAGTTTGACCTCTGCATTTCATCCCCAGTCTAATGGGCAGACTGAGCGTTTAAATCAGTCACTCAAGCAATACCTGCGGTGTTTTGTTTCGAAATTACAAGATGACTGGGTCAACGTTCTACCATTGGCGGAATTTGCGTATAATAACGCATACCATTCTGCCTCTAGAACGTCACCCTTCTTTGCAGTGTTTGGGTTCCATCCTCGAGCCAACTCTCTAGGACTAGAAGCTGTAAGGTCTCCCTCCTCTGCTGCTTCTCGCCTCAGGATCTTATGGAGGAAAATTCATGTTGTTCTCAAGGAGACGGCTTTTAAAGAGAAGGTTTTTGCCGATAAATCCAGAAGGCCTTGTCCATTTAAGGTTGGTGATTGGGTGTGGTTATCCACCCGAAATATCAAACTTCATCAACCTTCGGCTAGGCTGGGGCCCAGGTTTATTGGTCCATTTAGAATTATCAAGAGGGTTAATCCGGTGGCATTTTGTCTCTTGCTACCTAAATCCCTTAGGATATCCAACACATTTCATGCATCCCTTCTTAAGCCGGTATTTTTCTCCCAGAGATTTCCTCGCAAGATCAACGCTGGTCCTTCTCCAGTGGTGGTACAGGGTCAACAAGAATTTCTCGTAGAGAAAATTCTGGATTCTAAAATTGTTATAGGCTCTCTCCGATTTTTGATTCATTGGAGGGTTTACGGTCCAGAGGAGAGATCCGGGGTTCCCGATAGGGATTTGCATGCTCCTGATCTCAAAAGAAAATTCTTCCAAGAGTTTCCTCATAAACCCGGTGGTAGGGGTTTTTTAACCCCTCCTCAAGGGGGGGGGGGTACTGTCAGCTCCGGAGAGCAGGGGTTGCGGCAGCGGGGGTCCGGTGCACGGAGGGTGCACACGGCGCTTCCACCCTGCGCCGCCGGTCCCCCACTGGTGGCGTCCACCCGGCAGGGGGACGCAGGTCCTGTTAGCTCCCAGGAGCGGGGGTCGCAGCGACGGAAGGCCGGTGCACGGAGGATGCACACGGCACTTCCGCCCTGCAATGCCAAGCCCCCACTGACGACTTCCGCCCGGCAGGGTGACGCAGGCTTTGGGTCCCGGCGTTCCCCTGCAGCCGCAGGGAGGTTGCTAGGCAACAGGGGACGCTGCGGACGTCACACTCGGCCACCAGGTTCCACGCCGGAGCTGGGGGCGGGATTGAATAGCGGCGCCTGCTGATTGGCAGGTCTATCCCTCTTAAGGGATTCACACCAGCAAGATGGCGCCGGTTATAGCTCTGCATGCTATTTCTGGTCCTGAGCCTGGTTCCTGTCATCAGCCTGTTTTGCTGTCTGCGTCACCACTCGGTTCATCTGTCATTGCCTTCCTCGGTCCCTCCTTAGGGTCACGTAAGTGCTCCACCTGGAGCCCGTCCTTTACCTTCCTTTATTATTGTTGTTACCCCAGTAGTTCGCTGTTATCTTCTTTGGTCTTTTGGGCAGCATTGCCTAATGTTTCAGGTGCCTGGCAGTCCGCCATTTAATTTGATTCATCCTGGTTCATTACCTTAGTTCTTTTAGGCAGGTAGGTGCCCGTTTTCGTTTTAGGTCTGTTTTTGGGGTTCGCTGGTTGGTTCCCCAGTTTGGCGGTTGTTGGAGACCCCCAATAGCTCTGTCGGATTGTGTCTGCGACTGGGTCGCATTCCCGTCGTGGCCTGGTGCCGGCAGTTAGGGTGTCTTTTCAGTTAGGCCCTTTTAGTTCAGACTATCCTCTTGGTTTTCCTCTGACGATCGCAAGCTCTTTGTCACCTCCCAAGACCTGGTTGCATCGGGGCTGGAGCGGGCTTAACTCGCTCCTTCGGATGCGGCGACTACAGGTGAACACTAGCTTCCGCAGGAGTTTGCCATCTGTCAAAGGTTGCCAACAGAGTCAGCGTAGGGTTTCGCTGTGGCCGTCCTAAACAGCGGTCACAGCTGCGGGCTCACGCCTGATTTGCTCTACCGTACCATTCCGCATAACACCTACCACATTGATACTAATCACATATGCGCTAACATAGGCACTTAGTATTGCAAAGAACAGCTTTCCCGATAAGGACGGTCTTTTGGGGTGGCCACACTTCTGGTTTTCAGCCCCGGGAATTTCTTTAACCATGTGCTAAGGGATGCAGCAGTCATGGGGGGTACTGGGAAATCCCTCTGCAGCACAGATGTGGGACGAAGCACATAGGCTTCCATAGAGCCGGTATTATCCTCCATACGAGGGGATGTGTCTTTGTTACACATCCCCTCACATGTGAACAAGGGGAATTGGAGGTGGGCATTCAGATGGGCGCTCATTAAGAAATGATCTTGGCAGCTTACCAAGCCAACCTGAATCGGCCCCTTAGTACATTTTGGATATGTAACCAAAGAAATCAGTCTTTTTGACTGCATTTTCCCTTTAGTGCAGTACACTGCCCCCTGGCATTTCTGACACTTTTTTTTTTCACTTTAGCTGCCGGAATTGGAAAGAATTTACAGCCGTGCAGAGATCGCTGAGTACCCAGCTGTAGTCAGTGTCAGAGAGCACTGTAGCAGCCCTCGATCCCGATTTTTTTAAAAATCTTGTGCTGCTGCCAATTGTCGGGTCTGCGAGCCAATCGGAGCTCGGCAGCCAATCAGGAATGGTTCGGTGACCCGACGACAGGCAGACGGCCGTGGCAGCGCGAAATTTAAAATAGCTGGGAGTCGGAATCAAGTGCCGCTGCAGTGGTCTCTGACACTGAATACAGCAGCTGCTTGCAGAGCCAACGCCGGTGGGGACTGCAGGGAGCGCAGGGAACTTCTGCACTAAGGCGCTGGGAAAATACAAAGAGCCGGTGGGAGGCTGGGAGCTGAAGTGCGCACCGTGGAGCGGGAGGAAGCTGCCGCCTGATTAACAGGAACAGGGGCATAGCGTGCGCGCACTGCGCATCCTTCCCTCCCGACTTCTGCACGTTACGCCAGACTCCAGAGGTGAGCTGCTATCACTAATACCCACGGGCCCCCCTCTCTGAAAGCCTGTCCTGCCACAGGTTTGGTGGGGCACAGCGCAGGCTGCAATGGATGAGACTGGGAGTCTATCACACAGCCGCGGCTGTTAGAGCGGCACTTTTAGAGATGGCTAGTGAATCGCTGTCTCGACCCAGTGACTCGAATCATTAAACTGAATACATGACTCGAGCCACTCACTGTTGGATGAGTCGAGACAGCAGCAGCAGCAGCAGCATTAGTGCAGACAGAGACAGCAGTCCCGAGTCCCAACTCCCTTTGCCTCAGAGGGGGGCCTGGAAGAGTGGAGATAATTTTATTGGTGATGAAACATGTCAGTCAATGACACGGGGCGGGCTGAGCAGTGAGCTCAGCTATTATTGGCCAGCAAACCTGGGTAACTTTTAGTGGGGAGGGAGGCAGGGACATGAGCTCTAAGCTTAGCTCACACGACTCATGAGTCGTGCAGGGCTGCTGTGCCCTGGACGAATCCCTGAGCCTGCAGTGAGAGTTGAGACAGTTCTCACTGTGTGCAGGCTCAGTTATTCAGTAGTGATCATGATGACTCGCTGATGGATCAGAATCAGCAGCAGCCTCCGCAGTGCACTGTGCTTAGCTCAGCCAGTGTGACTGTGGCACACCCCCTGCAGGCTAATAGGGTATGATATATATATATAGATATATATAGATATATATATCTATAGATTATATATCTATAGATATATATCTATAGATATTCATCTATATCTATCTATATATAATATATATATATATATATATATATATATATATATATATATATATATATATATATATATATATATATATATATATATATAGATATATATTTGTAAATCCAAGATCACCAGAATATTAAAATACAAATTGTAAATTACATAGTAATTACATAACACTGAATCTATGTTGGTATATTATTAACATTCATTGCATAAGCAGCTGCCTGCCTCTGCCAGATGAACTGCACAATCACTATTAACCCCTTCCCGACATTTGACGTACATTTACGTCATGGCCGGGATGTACTTCCCGTCACATGGCATAAATGTACGTCATGACTTTAAACTGTCACTGCGTCTCGAGACGCAGTGACAGAGGGACGATGTCTGCTGTCCCTGACAGCAGACATGTCCCTGCATGCCCAGGGGGGGCTGCGATGCCGCCTCCCCGTCGGCGATCGCTGTGATTGGCTGTTCAGTGTGAACAGCCATTCACAGCGTTTTCCTGTGTTACCAGCGAATCAGACGCTCGGTAACACAGGTGTCAATCACCGCCGGGCGTCAGGGGGCATGAGGGGGTCATCGGTGACGATGACACCTCACCCCACCTGCCCCCAAGGCTGTGATTGGTCCGTCGGACCGACAGCCAATCACAGCCAAGGCGCGACATTTAAACTAACGGTGACTGCGCTGCAGACGCCATTCCGGTCTGGAATAGCGTGCAGAACGGTCACCGTGCCTGTCTGCCGTGATACCGACCTGATCCTTGCTAATACTTACCTGATCACTGCTTGTAGCGTGCTGGATGCTTCCTGGATCTGACTTCTTGTGACTTCCTGCTGCTGCTGCAGTGTGATAGAGAGATAGAGAGATAGAGAGAGAGATAGAGAGAGATAGAGAGAGATAGAGAGATAGTGACAGAGAGAGCTATATTTTGTGTCTGCTACCCCCCCTTTTTGGGGGTGCAGGTTTTTTTTTTTATATATATAACTGTCAGTGCTGCTGCTGCAGTGTCATAGAGTGATAGATAGTGATAGATAGTGAGAGATAGAGAGATAGAGAGAGATAGTGACAGAGAGTGATAGAGAGTGTATATTTTGTGTCTGCTACCCCCCCTTTTTGGGGGTGCAGGTTTTTTTTATACATATAACTGTCAGTGCTGCTGCTGCAGTGTCCTAGAGTGATAGATAGTGAGAGATAGTGAGAGATAGAGAGATAGAGAGAGATAGTGACAGAGAGTGATAGAGAGTGTATATTTTGTGTCTGCTACCCCCCTTTTGTGCTGATCAGTATATCTGTGCTGATCAGCAACTTTTTGGGGGCGCAGGGTTTTTTTTTTTATATATACCTGTCAGTTGCTGCCAGTTGCACTGTCAGTTGCACCAAAGGTTGTGCACCTGCTGCCCCTCACTGGTAATCAGTGTCGCATCACTGATCACCTTTTTTTTTTTTTGAGGGTGCTGTGGGGTCTTTTTTTATTTTTTTTTTACACACACTGTGATTTTGTGGGTGTCCTGTGGCCACTGTGCGCTGATCAGTGACGTACATCACTGATCAGCTTTTTCGGCACAGGGTTGATCTTTTTTTTTTTTTTTTTGATCAAATTCCTGTTGCCTTTGAGTGCTGTTCAGTGACGGACGTTACTGACCAACATCTGTGCTCAATTTTTGGTGCAGGACCTTTTTTTTTTTTTAACCCCTTTAATTTTTTTTTTTTTAACCCCTTCAATTTTTTTTTTTAACCCCTTCAATTTTTTTTTTTTTTTATTGGGATCAAATTCCTGTATAAAGTATTTTTTTTTTTCTGCACTACATACACACTACATGCCCCCCGGGTTGAAATAAAGTTTGTACCCCCCCCTACACTATACACGTGTTGAAACATTTCACTACCAGTAACACAAAAATAAAAATGGCATCCCAAATGTCATCCCAAATGTCATCCCAGTCATCCAGAAGAATGTATTAAGCGGAGGAGGCATATGCCATGCTTGCCTCTGACTCTGACACAGCCAGTGAGGCAAGCGGGGAATTTGAAGGATTCGTCTTAAGCTCCTCTTCCTCCTCTAGTGATGAGGGACCCCCTCAAAGACGCCCCCGTAGAGCAGCTGAGACCCCCCCCCAATAATTGATCTCGTATGGACCCCACCACCAGACAATTTTGAGCCCCAGGTTCCTGAGTTTTTGGCCATGCCAGGAATCCAATTTGATTCCACAGGTCTCAGAGAAATTGACTTTTTCAAATTATTTTTCTCTGATGATTTTATAAATTTAATGGTGGACCAAAGTAATTTATATGCCCAGCAGTTTATTGCTCAAAACCCCACGTCATCATTTGCTAGGTGGACCCCTGTAGATGCAGTAGAGATGATGACGTTTTGGGGTCTGGTGTTTCATATGGGCATAGTAAAAAAGCCAGAAATTAGGCAATATTGGAGTACAGATGTTCTGTACAGTACCCCATTTTACCGTATGGCCATGCCCTGGGCTCGATTTGAGACAATTCTTAAATTTATACATTACACCGATAATGCACAGTGCCCACCCAGAGATGATCCCACCTTTGACCGGCTATTCAAAGTCAGGCCGGTCATTGATCATTTCAGTGCCAAATTTGAAGAGATGTACATCCCAGATAAATTCATTTGCATAGACGAGTCCCTTATACATTTTAAAGGAAGGGTTAAATTCCGCCAGTACCTTCCCAGTAAGAGGGCAAGGTATGGCATAAAAATGTATAAGCTGTGTGAAAGCACCTCAGGGTACACTCACAGGTTTAGGGTATATGAAGGGAAGGATTCAAGAATTGAACCGCCAGAATGCCCCCCCTCCCTCGTAGGTGTTAGTGGAAAAATTGTCTGGGATTTAGTGCACCCCTTCCTGGATAAAGGTTATCACCTCTATGTGGATAACTTTTACACTAGCATCCCCCTGTTTAAGGCCCTTGGTTCAAGAGGTACAGCAGCTTGCGGTACTGTGCGCAAGAACCAAAGAGGCCTCCCAAAAACGCACATTGCCCAAGTAATGAGAAGGGGTGAAAGTAGGGGAATATGTTGTTGGTCAAATATAAGGACAAGAGGGATGTCCTTATACTGACAACAATTCACGGAGACAGTACCACCTCCGTCCCTGTACGAGGTACCAGTACCCACACCTCCAAACCTAATTGTATCCTGGATTACAATAGGTACATGGGCGGAGTGGATCTTTCAGATCAGGTACTGAAGCCGTACAGTGCCCTGCGGAAAACAAAAATCTGGTACAAGAAGCTGGCCGTGTATATCATCCAGATGGCACTGTATAACGCTTACGTGCTATTCCGTTCTACCGGCCAGAGGGGGACATTTATGCACTTTCAAGAGGAAGTCATAAAGGGCCTAATATTTGGGAACCAGCAGGCAGAGGGCCCCAGTACTTCTAGTACTGGCCCCCGTATTGTACCAGGGCAGCATTTTCCTGATGAAATCCCCTCCACTGGAAAAAAGGGCAGGACACAAAAAAGGTGCAAAGTTTGCTATAAAAAGGGAATAAGAAAGCAAACTATTTTCCAGTGTGACACTTGCCCCGACAAACCCGGCCTATGTATAAAGGAGTGTTTTAAAATATACCACACATCTATGGAATATTAGGTTCATAATTTCACCGTGCTTCGGGGGTCTTGCTAATGCCACATAGCACCCAACATTCATTCCACCAGAATCTGAGCCGCAAAATCCAAAAATCACTCCTTCCCTTCTGAGTCCTGCCATGCACCCAACTGGTATTTTTTGGTCACATGTGAGGCATTGCCGTACTCTGGAGAAATTGGGGCACAGATTTTGGGGTGCTTTTTCTCCTTCATTCCTTGTGAAAATGAAAAATTTTGAGCCAGAACTGCATTTTTGTGTAAAAAAATTTAATTTTTCATTTTCACTGCCCAGTTGTATCAAAATTGGTGAAACCCCTGGGGGTTTGAAATGTACACTATACCCCTAGATGTATTCCCTGAGGGGTGTAGTTTGCAAAATGGGGTCACTTGTGGGGGGGTTCCACTGTATTGGTGCTTTGGGGGTCGTGCTAATGCGACATAGCACCCACCAACATTCCACCAGAATTTGTGCTGCAAAATCCAAATATCACTCCTTCCCTTCTGAGTCCTGCCACTTTTTGGTCACACATGAGGCATTGCCGTACTCGGGAGAAATTGGGGCACAGATTTTGGGGTGCTTTTTCTCCTTCATACCTTCTGAAAATGAAAAATTTTGAGCCAGAACTGCATTTTTGTGTAAAAAAATGTAATTTTTCATTTTCACTGCCCAGTTGTATCGAAATTGGTGAAACCCCTGGGGGTTTGAAATGTACACTATACCCCTAGATGAATTCCCTGAGGGGTGTAGTTTGCAAAATGGGGTCACTTGTGGGGGGGTTCCACTGTATTGGTGCTTTGGGGGTCTTGCTAATGCGACATAGCACCCACCAACATTCCACCAGAATTTGTGCTGCAAAATCCAAATATCACTCCTTCCCTTCTGAGTCCTGCCACTTTTTGGTCACACATGAGGCATTGCCGTACTCGGGAGAAATTGGGGCACAGATTTTGGGGTGCTTTTTCTCCTTCATACCTTCTGAAAATGAAAAATTTTGAGCCAGAACTGCATTTTTGTGTAAAAAAATGTAATTTTTCATTTTCACTGCCCAGTTGTATCAAAATTGGTGAAACCCCTGGGGGTTTGAAATGTACACTATACCCCTAGATGAATTCCCTGAGGGGTGTAGTTTGCAAAATGGGGTCACTTGTGGGGGGGTTCCACTGTATTGGTGCTTGGGGGGTCTTGCTAATGCGACATAGCACCCACCAAAATTCCACCAGAATCTGAGCTGCAAAATCCAAAAATCACTCCTTCCTTTCTGAGTCCTGCCATGCACCCAAATGGTATTTTTTGGTCACATGTGAGGCATTGCCGTACTCGGGAGAAATTGGGGCACAGATTTTGGGGTGCTTTTTCTCCTTCATACCTTCTGAAAATGAAAAATTTTGAGCCAGAACTGCATTTTTGTGTAAAAAATGTAATTTTTCATTTTCACTGCCCAGTTGTATCAAAATTGGTGAAACCCCTGGGGGTTTGAAATGTACACTATACCCCTAGATGAATTCCCTGAGGGGTGTAGTTTGCAAAATGGGGTCACTTGTGGGGGGGTTCCACTGTATTGGTGCTTGGGGGGTCTTGCTAATGCGACATAGCACCCACCAAAATTCCACCAGAATCTGAGCTGCAAAATCCAAAAATCACTCCTTCCCTTCTGAGTCCTGCCATGCACCCAAATGGTATTTTTTGGTCACATGTGAGGCATTGCCGTACTCGGGAGAAATTGGGGCACAGATTTTGGGGTGCTTTTTCTCCTTCATACCTTCTGAAAATGAAAAATTTTGAGCCAGAACTGCATTTTTGTGTAAAAAATGTAATTTTTCATTTTCACTGCCCAGTTGTATCAAAATTGGTGAAACCCCTGGGGGTTTGAAATGTACACTATACCCCTAGATGAATTCCCTGAGGGGTGTAGTTTGCAAAATGGGGTCACTTGTGGGGGGGTTCCACTGTATTGGTGCTTGGGGGGTCTTGCTAATGCGACATAGCACCCACCAAAATTCCACCAGAATCTGAGCTGCAAAATCCAAAAATCACTCCTTCCCTTCTGAGTCCTGCCATGCACCCAAATGGTATTTTTTGGTCACATGTGAGGCATTGCCGTACTCGGGAGAAATTGGGGCACAGATTTTGGGGTGCTTTTTCTCCTTCATACCTTCTGAAAATGAAAAATTTTGAGCCAGAACTGCATTTTTGTGTAAAAAAATGTAATTTTTCATTTTCACTGCCCAGTTGTATCAAAATTGGTGAAACCCCTGGGGGTTTGAAATGTACACTATACCCCTAGATGAATTCCCTGAGGGGTGTAGTTTGCAAAATGGGGTCACTTGTGGGGGGGTTCCACTGTATTGGTGCTTGGGGGGTCTTGGTAATGCGACATAGCACCCACCAAAATTCCACCAGAATCTGAGCTGCAAAATCCAAAAATCACTCCTTCCCTTCTGAGTCCTGCCATGCACCCAAATGGTATTTTTTGGTCACATGTGAGGCATTGCCGTACTCGGGAGAAATTGGGGCACAGATTTTGTGGTGCTTTTTCTCCTTCATACCTTCTGAAAATGAAAAATTTTGAGCCAGAACTGCATTTTTGTGTAAAAAATGTAATTTTGCATTTGCACAGCCCAGTTGTATCAAAATTGGTGAAACCCCTGGGGGTTTGAAATGTACACTATACCCCTAGATGAATTCCCTGAGGGGTGTAGGTTGCAAAATGGGGTCACTTGTGGGGGGGTTCCACTGTATTGGTGCTTGGGGGGTCTTGCTAATGCGACATAGCACCCACCAAAATTCCACCAGAATCTGAGCTGCAAAATCCAAAAATCACTCCTTCCCTTCTGAGTCCTGCCATGCACCCAAATGGTATTTTTTGGTCACATGTGAGGCATTGCCGTACTCGGGAGAAATTGGGGCACAGATTTTGGGGTGCTTTTTCTCCTTCATACCTTCTGAAAATGAAAAATTTTGAGCCAGAACTGCATTTTTGTGTAAAAAAATGTAATTTTTCATTTTCACTGCCCAGTTGTACCACAATTGGTGAAACCCCTGGGGGTTTGAAATGTACACTATACCCCTAGATGAATTCCCTGAGGGGTGTAGTTTGCAAAATGGGGTCACTTGTGGGGGGGTTCCTAAATTTTAGCATCTTATGGTGCCTAGAAACCTACATGGTGCCTAAAAAATAATCTCATAAAAAGGAGGCTCCAAAATCAAGTAGGTGCTCCTTCTATTATGAAGCCTGTGGTTTGGTCAACGTGCACACTAGGGCCACATATAGGATATTTATGAAAACAAAAGAATTGGGGGAATCAATTTTTAGTCACATTTCTCTAGTAAAATGTACTGTGTTCCTTAGAAAAATGTATTAAAATTGCAAATCTGCAAAAAAAATGAAATTTTGAAATTTCACCTACACTTTGTTTTAATTCCTGTGAAACACCTAAAGGGTTAACAAACTTCCAAAATGCTGTTTTGAATACTGTGAGGGGTGCAGTTTTTGAAATGGTATCATTTATGGGGGTGTCTCACATACAAGTCCCTCAAAGTCACATCAGAACTGAACTGGTCCCTAAAAAAATCAGTGTTTGAAATTTTCTTGAAAATTTGAGAATTTGCTATTCATATTGTAAGCCTCCTAGTGTCCAAAAAAATTAAAAGGAAGTTGAAATAATGATGGAAACATAAAGTAGACATATGGTCTATGTTAGTTATTAACTATTTTGAGTGGTATGATTATTTGTCTCACAAGCAGAAAATTTAACATTTTGCAAATTGCTAAATTTTCCATTTTTTTACGACATTTTGGTATTTTTCACAAAAAAACACAGACTGTATCGACCCAAATTTACCACTAATTTGAAGTACAATGTGTCACGAAAAAACAATCTCAAAATCACTGGGATAAGTAAAAGCAAAAAAAAGTTATCCCCACTTAAGTGATACATGTCAGATTTGAAAAAAAGGGCTCTGTCAGGAACGCAAAAACTGGCTCTGTCAGGAAGGGGTTAAAGCTGGATACTAACCAGCAGCAAGGGACTGAGCCTCTGCAACTCCCTAAATGTGTTGTGAGCCGTGCACTGTCTTTCTCTGGGCCTGTAATAATAAATGAGTTGTGAGCCCAGCCACTCTTACTTCCTGTGTCCAGAGCACACTGAGTGGCTGAGCCTCTGCAACTCCGAGTGTTCTGTGAGCCCTGCACGGTCTCCCTGTGCCTGCAATCCATATGAGTCGTGACTCAAGTGTCGAGTCACTGACTCAACACACTCCACTGAGCTGAGCCGTGTGTCTCAACTCATTTGAATGAATCGTCTTTCCCAACACTAGGCACTTTACCTCCTCTGCCCGCCCATCTGCTATCTGCCGCAAGCGGCACTCCCCATCCTCCGCCTGCTGTCTACATTAACTTAGGTAAATAGAATTTCTGCTTAGTAATTTTAATGTTTTGTATGTACAGTACATTTTGAGTACCATAAAGAAATGCAGGGAGGACAGAGGGACAGAGAGAGGCAGGGGAATAGAGGTGAAGGGGGGATGGAGGAGTAAAGGGGGACAGAGAGGTGCAGGGGGGACAGGAGGATGGAGAGGTAAAAGGGGGACAGAGAGGTGCAGAGGGGACAAGAGGATGGAGAGGAGCAGAGGAAGACAGATGTACCAAGAGGTTCAGGGGTTGGAAAGGTGCAGCAGAGAACAGAGGGACATAGAGGTGCAGGGGTATGGAGAGGTGCAGGTAGGACAGGGGATGGAGAGGTGCATGGGGAACCGAGAGAGATGCAGTGGGGATCAGGGTCAGTGTGTTCGTACAGATAGATTATATCACCTTATTCCCCCCCCCACACAGTCTGACCCTTACCCTCCCCACTAATGCCTAAACCTAACCCTCCCATTGCCCAGCATTACCCTACCCTGTGCAGAATGTGTAAGAGAGGCATTAAGATGTGAGATCTATTGTCTAATGGGCATTAAGGCATGTGGCATAATGTGTAATGGACATTGTAGTGTTTAGCATAATGTGTAATGGACATTATAGTGTTTAGCATAATGTGTAATGAACATTATGGTTTGGGGCATAATGTGTAATAGGCATTATAGTGTTTGGCATAATACGTAATGAACATTATGGTCCGTGACTTAACGTGTAATGGGAATTATGGTACAAATTTTCGGCACGCCTACGATGCGCAATGTCCTTCTTTGTTGACCATTTTGTGAATTTTTATGTAATCTGTGTGGCATGTGAATTTTGGCTCAATCCATGTGGCATTATGTCAATTTTGTATACAATAATGTGTAGAAGTGGTATATGGTGTGGTACACTACACTCAAGGACACTCCCCCTTTTCACGAGGCCACGCACCCTTTTTTCAAACCGCGCGCGCACAACTGCATCTTTCGTGTTTGATGCCAAGGTGGGCCTGTGTATTTAAAGGCCAGGGCCTATTTATAATCCCATTCCCACCCTCTTTCTGCTCTCTCTCTCCCCCTCTCCCTCTCTGAGCGGGCACACTGGCACCACTATCACGCCGCCCCCCCCCCCCCCCCTATCATGGTGCCCCCCCTGTCATTTTCTCCTGGATCCGCCCCTGGTGCAGTACATCCTGCCTGAAATGTGAGAGACAAAGTAGCCACCTCTCCTCTTTTCCTAGTGTGTCATTTACATTGTGGTTCTATAACAAATACAGTAGCACCATTACATTAATAAGAATAGAATAGTTTCTTATCCACAGTTGTCTGTTTCTATGATGAATGGAATCTTTGTATGGTGGTTCTATAAAAGCACCAATAAATGAATACAAATATAACATCTTGTAATCCACCATGGTTTCAATAGAATCTAATGCCATGTTGAATAAGCCACAGTAGGTTGTTGGGGATTGACAGCAGATTATGGACATCAAAACCAACCTTTTGTAAATTGACATGAAACCACTGTCATACAGTGGGTTCTACAGTATTCCAAATAAAGGGCCCCTTACACTTGTGAGATTTTGTTAGATTTGACCCAATTCAGATGGATTGGGCCAATTTATCTGACAAAATCTGATGTGCCTGTGTAGGACCGAATGCACAATCCCGTGCGCATTGGGTCTAACCAAGAGATTGATCCTCTTGCACATAGGATAAATCTCAAGTCAATCAGGTCCAACATGTTGGACAACAAGTTGGACAAGTGTAAGGGGGCCTTAAGCTGCTTAGTACATTTAACCCAAAGTATGAACATATAGGGAGGCAGGTGTTAATACTCGCTGTAGCTTAAAAATTATTTTACAAAATATCCGATTAATGCCACAATTTGAAGGTTGCTCTAGATCAGTGGTTCCAAAACTGTGGTTCAAGTACCCCTGGGGGTACACTGCAGACCGGTCGGTGGTACTTGAAATTAATATTGGTAATGGCGAAAATAGAGAAAAATGTCTCCCGGTATCAGAATAAATTTTTCATTGCCGTGGAGATGAATCACGTTGCATCACTTCCGGTTCTGTCTGCAGCTTCATCAGTGTTTCGTCGTGCTTTTGCCCAACTAACAATCCACTGGGAGCTACCCGTGCTGCCGTCAGACATCAGCGTTCATCAGATGAAAGCAGCATTATTAATCTTACAGGCATTAATGGGAACCCTGCAGACAGTACACAGCCAGAGGCCAGACACTGAGGGACCCGATTCCTGACCGCACACTACTTCTCCGCTACTCCTTAATATAAGGACACACATAAGGATATGCATTCCACTCAATTCCACTCCACTCGTAAGTACTGTGGATATTTCAAATTGAGAGGAGTGGGTACTCATAAATGAAAAGCCTAATCAAGGAGTACGATAGAGAAAAAGGGTTGGGAACCGCTGTTCTAGACAAACTAGAAATAAAATTAACTTACTTCAATTATAGCAGAATCAATGTTTGCTTGTATGTAGAGGAACCCCGACTTCAAGTATTCTGAAACGGTGCCGGGATCTGACTCATTTGAATAATAAGGCCCTACAGAATGAAATAGTGTAAAATATTAATAATGCCCATAGAGATACTTTGTACATAACCTGTTGATGTACTGATACTACTGTATATAACTTTCCGTGTATCTTAAATATGTATTTTATGTGGGAAACTCATCGGGGGAAATTTACTAAGCTGGGAATTAGACTTCACATGTGCTGTTGCTATGGGCAACCAATCAGAATCTACTTCTTATTTATTTAGCATGCTCTAGAAGATAGTAGTCAGGATCTGATTGGTTGCCCATAGCAACATCATATGTGAAGTCAAATTCCCATCTTAGTAAATTTCCACCATCATGCTTTATAGCAATTTCTGTACAGTATGACTTTTTAGCTCGCTATTTGGTTAACCCAGACTAAAAAAGACATTCTAAGTTTTACTCCTATGATTTGTGGTCATGTCAGTCTGCTCTCCTCTCACCAGTCTGGTAAATATGTGTAACACTTATTACAGTATGGTAAATGTTCCACAACCTTGTAGGAGTGATGTGGTACACCAGTGGCGTAAGTCCGTCCCGGTTGCCCAGAGGCAAGATAAATATTGGTGCCCCCCCCAACACACACACACAGCATCTTATATAAATATATGTATGCATGTATGTATGTTATGGATATTATGTTTATAATAAAGAGTGTGTGACATCTATGGTCCTGCTAGGAGGAGGAGACAGCCACAGAAGCGGTATCAACGGCTTTCAATTAACTGATTCAAACTCACAGTGAAGTAGAGGTGCCCCCTTGGGAGCAGGAGCCTGGCGGCAGATGACTCCATTGCCTCCCAGAATTCTGCATCTGTGGTACACTGTATACACACACACACACACACACAGAAGTGTAGGAAAATTGGCCATTCTGTAGTAATTCTGGGTGATGTCTGCAGCCTTCTGTATTGAATCAGCCCCATAATATACAGTATATTTAAAATATGAGGTTATACTTACAGACAGATGATACCTTATTTCATGAAAACACAGCTGCATTAATTGTATGTGTTTGTTTATTGACAGCATAAAAATGACACACAAGCGTAAACAGATCACAGTCAGTTTTATCTTAATTTAAAATTGTTACGGTTTGGTATTTCTCATTTTGATCAAATACATGTACTTGTTTTGACTTTGCATTCCAGCGTGTATTACAGTTCCAACTTTTCTCTGGATGCTAGAACTGCTAGCATTGTTCTGGGACTCTTATTATTGAAAATCTGCACAGCTGGTCATCAGACTATGAAGGTTATTCTGATCGGTGCGGCCAAACGTGCGTACGTTCCATATTAACGTACGCTATCCGTACGCGGCCGTTGGGGTTAAGTCCACCCACAACTCAGCCGCATACGTACGGCCAGAAACAACGTCTAAGGGGAGTGGCGTACAATTGAGCGTACGCCAACGTACATGGACGGGCCAGCCCTTACACTCCGACAACTGGCGTACAACAGAGCGTACGCCACCGTTTACGGACGTCTCTCGTCCGTCTTCCCACCGACTTCTTGCGGAGATCTGAGCGTACGCCAGCTTGCACGGACGGGTCACTATTGTTTTCAATGGAAAACTCAGCTTATGTCACCGCTCGTGAGAGTGAGCGTACGTCCGTGTACGCTGGCATACCCTTCACATATATGGACCTGCAAATCTTGCCTTTCAACTAGAATTCTGACAATTAATTAATTATTCTATTTGTTATTCAATTATTGTTTTCTATTAACTCAATTGTCTACCTTAATAAAGACCCTAATAAAACAACATTTTAACCATCATTACATGTATATTTGTTATGTTCTAATGTGGCATTTTAATCACTATCTATGTGTCCCCATATTGCTGTTACTTTTAAATCAAGTTATGTTGGTGTTTCTGTATATGTACTAAATTATGTCCATAATTAGTTTGTCCAAAATGTGTAACATGTATACCTACCCTGATGTTATGTGTGATGTTTTAATCGAACAACATTAAACATTCATGCATTTTCACTATGTGTTATTTTACTCAAAAACACACACTTTCACACATCAATCATTACCCCTCACCTCAAATTACAAATATAACTTACATTACACATCTGTATGTACCTGCCCTTACAAACCCTCTCACATATTTATGATTAAAAACACAGGCAACTTCTAACTGTAAAAACACTTTTATTTATAACAAAACTGAAAGGGGGGGGGGGGGGGAATTAAAGCAGGGCCTCCAATCGGGTAAACAGAATTTGCAGATATAGCAGGGTCAAGAAAATTTCTAGCATTATCTGGCCCACATCATCCTGGTGCTGTTCAGTGTCTGTAGTGAAGGGATAAAAAAAAAAATTAATATATAACATACACAAATGTTTGTTGTATTTGTACATAATAAAAAGTTGTGAGTTATGTGTGAAGGCCACATACATTTTTAAACTACATTTTTAAACTACATTGAAGATGGGTCTGCTGTAAACACAGTACTAGGGGTGGGGGTTGGGGAGGGGGTGGGAGTGGGGGTTGGGGAGGGGGTGGGGGTTGGGGAGGGGGTGGGGGAAGGGGATGGCGAAATTTGGTGGGCCCCAGCTTGACCCATTGTCTCCTCCTCTTCCTCCTCCTCTTCTTCCTCCTCCTCTTCCTCCTCCTCTTCCTCCTCCTCTTCCTCCTCCTCTTTCTCCTCCTCTTTCTCCTCCTCTTTCTCCTCCTCTTTCTCCTCCTCTTTCTCCTCCTCTTTCTCCTCCTCTTCCTCCTCCTCTTCCTCCTCCTCTTCCGGCTGCTCCTGGGCTGCCTGGTCCCGGGCTGCCTGCTCCCGGGCTTCTATGCGGGCTCTTGCCCGTGCTGAAATGTTCATGTTGATGGCATAGAAATCGAAGAATGGGTGTCATAAAAAAGGGGGAAAGAAAAATTCACATTAGTCATGCTCATAACCTTCCAAATTATCATTGCTGTTATATTTCAGACATTTATCATGCAAACTAATTGATATGCTACACCCAAAAACTGAGCAACTACTTAAACCCCCCCCCTATACACCCATATACACCCCCTATACACCCCCTATACACCTCCTATACACCCCATATACACCCCCTATACACCCATATACACCCCCTATACACCCCCTATACACCCCCTATACACCCCCTATACACCCATATACACCCCCTATACACCCCCTATACACCCCCTATACACCCATATACACCCCATATACACCCCCTATACACCCATATACACCCCATATACACCCATATACACCCCCTATACACCCCCTATACACCCCCTATACACCCATATACACCCCATATACACCCCCTATACACCCATATACACCCCCTATACACCCCCTATACACCCCATATACACCCACATACTCAGGAACATATTTATAAAAAGTACAGAAAACATTTGCAAAAAAACGCAGACATACTAGTAATAAAAACTTACATCGGGCAATATGGCGGCGAAGTGTACAAAGCAACACTGGCTGCCGCCGGCGCAGGTCAGACCAGCGCCGCTCAACTTGCCCCAGGCTTCTGCGGACGCCGGTCCTGGAGTATATTAGGCGGCGGGCAGCAGTATACGCCCGCCGCTTGTCCATATTCGACACATTTGGGCCCCTGGGCCCCAGGTGACGGTCCATGACCTCAACCAAGGCCAACAGCTCCTGGGTCGAAAACGGCCTAGCCCTGGTTGAAGTCATAGTGGCAATGGCGCAGTTAATAATTGCAGGTACATATATCACTTTTGGTGCTTGCTGATTGGTCTAAAAAATTGTTTGTTTGGTATTAACTTTATTAATCCTTCTTACATTAACAAACTGGATGCGAATAGAAACTTACGCGGACCGTTCCGATATACACAGACCAAAACCAACAGCATGCATTCAATGTATAGAGAGGAACTGTATATACAGTGTGCGGAGAATAATACACGCAACCGCCTACTAATAAATACGCTGCTTAAAGGGCACAATACACCGATTTTCATGGAGAGACGTACTGTATATACAGTGTGCGGAAAATAATACACGCAACCGTCTACTAATAAAAACGCTGCTAAAAGGGGCACAATGCAACATGTTGGTGTATGACAATTTCATACTCATTACATATGTAACTAAAGCATTATAACGTGATGTTTTGAAATGTGACTCACAAAGCATACACGAACTCCAACAGATACCAGCTGACAACACTCATCATTGGAATGACAGGTGCACACATTTCACGATGTAGCACACAATGCTCCACAACCTGTGTATGTGCATATACAGGTGATTGATCAGGTGCGTTGAGACCTGCGTAATTTAAGCGGGAATTATCGGCGGGAAATATCGGCGTAAATGAGCAACTACATTGCGGAGAAAAATATACGCCCCCTTGTTCATGGCGGGAGATTAACATATAAATATTCAGTCAGATGCAGGCCACAATTGCTGCAAACATGTCTAGTTCAGACGATTCCGCAGCTGAGGACGCTCTCCAGAGAGCAAGAGCAGAATCCTTGCTTGAAAGGTTGAGGCAGAGGGAGCAGGAGAGGACAAGGAGGACCCAAGACCAAGCGGGCCCCTCACTAACAGGCCCTGTTCAACCTCCACCAGCTCCACAAGGGCCAAGCAACCAGCCAGAACAAGAGGTTGCATCTCTCCAAACAGGTGTGACCCAGCAGGTGCATGGTGAGAGAACTGGGGCCACCAGAAAACAAGCTGCAACATCGAGGGTGAGGACTGAGCAGGATACCACCACCAGAAAGAGAAACCCTGCATTTGTAGAGGCAGAATTAAGAATCTTAGTGCCCAGGGCACGCGAATGGATAGAATTGCCAACCAGGAAGCCGGGTGCCAGTGCAAGGAGAAACCTTTGGGACAAGATCACAGAGGAAGTGAACCAGGTGTCACCAGTGGTCAGAGATTGGCTTGCGGTGAAGAAAAGGCAAGTGTGTTTGTCCCCCTGATAATGTCATATGTGTGTATATATGTTACATGTATGTTTAGCGAATAATAGAAAGGTGTGTTTGTAGATAGTGCTACACTTCAATGTCACATGTGAACACAACCATGTCTAATAACCCACATTGATATCTGAAACATGCACCATTGGTGTGATGTGAGGTTATGGGCACAGTTCTGCTCATGTGAAGTATGTGATGGGACAAGAGAAAGTGTGTTTTTGAAAGAGTTGTTGTAACATGTTCCATATGATGCTACTGAAACAAGAATGACCAAACTGTGCACATGTAGCTGGTGAGAAACTACACATCCCAGTATGCCATCCCATAGTTAAATTACTCCATAATAACCACACTGTCAAGCTATGGTGGAATGTGTAGTTTCACAACAGGTGGAGGTGCATAATTTGGCCATGGATGATGTCATTTCTGCATAGTGATCTATGTATGTGTATTTACTGGCCTAATGAATGAGATGAGACACTGAAATGCCTCCTAATGGAGACATGAATGTGTGTGTGGGACACATATGGCTAAAAAACATAAGATCACCCACACTAGGAAATGTCACGTAGCACAGTGGTGCACATATCTCATGGTGATATTTGTATTTTTAAACTTGTAGGTGGACTGACTTCAAAACGGCAATGAAGAGGAAGATGACTGACCGGTACAACCACAGCATGTCCACCGGGAGAGGGCCTATGCCCGATCATTTGGAGTATACCCCCCTGGAGCAGGACGCCTTGGACGTCATTGATGTGGGCGAGGTCAGGGGGATCTCCAATATGGACAGTGAGCTCCCGGCGGAGGTCTTTGCTGCTGCTTTTGATGGTTAGTCACAGTAATGCATTGTATTTGGAAAGATATTTTTTAGTGCGTATGTGATGGTGACATTGTTTTCAATTATTATCCTAGCAGAAGCAGAAACCCAGGATGCACCGGCAGCATCTTCCTCTGCAGAGCCACAGGTGGAGCAAGTGGTCCAGCCTCCACCAAGACGTCACCCCCAGCCCCAGCCACAGGAGACATGGGATGAGAGCGTGTTGGTGATGCTGGAGAGGATCGAGCAGCAAGGGGTGGATGCTGCGATCCGTCAGCAGCAGGTGGGGGAATTTCTGGCGGAGTGGAAGGCCACAAACAGGCTGCAGTGTGAGGCCTTGAACCGCATTAATGACACTCTGGCGGCTGGCATGCAAAGCATTGGCCAACACCTCAGCCGCCAGAATGAACTTCTTGCGGAGCAGCTGACCACCGCCAGGTCCCTAAGGGACAATCCCCCATCTGCTGGCCCACCCCAAGCTGCTCCCCAACCTTCCACCTCTGCTGACCCTCCTGTGTCCACTAGGGGAAGACGCCGCAAGCCAGCTGAGCCAAAGGCCCCTGTCCCCAAGGCCCCATCTAAAAGGGGGAAAAAAGGGCCCAAATAATGAGACCTGGTTCACTTCCTCTGTGGTTGGGCCCCAAATGTTTAAATTGCACTGGACATCTACTTCCTGAGTTGGCCATCTATCCATTTTCGTGCCATGGGCATTAATGTTCTTATTTTGACCTCTACAAATGCAGGATAAATTTTTGGTGGTGTGTATCTTGCTTAGTATTCACCCTGGTTGTTGCAGTACGTATTCTGGTGTCCCCATTTCTTTCACCATTGCATTTGCAGGGTAACACATGTTTGGAGATATGCAACCTCTTGTTCTGGCTGTTTTTTTTATTTTTGTGTCTATTTTATTTGTTTATTTGATTTCTGACATTAAAGTGTCAAATAAGCTGTGATGCTGAACAGCAAATAAATTTATTTTACCAATTAAATCAAAATTGTGGTATGTGTAATTTCTTGTGTGAAACAAATACTACATTTATGTGTACTTACTGACCAGGGTATTTTTGAGCATTTGTTGAAGTGTGGTAGAAGTTTCCCATGTGTAACCCTCTCCATGGCCATTCCCATGTTCCTATCCAACTTTTCCCTGCTAATTAGTTTGTGTCAGCACATGTGCAGAGCAACTTAATAGGTGAGAAAGCAGTTTGTGTGCAGGTGAGGTAGCTCCTACAGTAGTAGGTAAAAGCAGGTCCAGAACAATGCTTTCCTCATGGAGTGGGTGAGGCAGACAAACAAGGGTGAAAAGGTAAATTTGTGTAGGAATGCATATGTGTCCTCCCTAAAAAAAGATGTGTGAATCGGCCAAACATGATAAAATTGCTTGTGAACAAACATGTATAACTTTTTAAATATATATGATTTTACAGTGTCATAAGCAGATGTAGGAATCCTTTGTTAGAGAGATGTGAGTGCAATAATGTGATTGGTGGCATCTTACATCCAGAGTGTAGTCAAATCCAATTCATAGCAGATGAGATAGTGGTACAGTTCTGTATTTTGGGTACTATACAAAGATTGTGTGCAAAATAGTGGGCATGGGCTTAAAACATTGCTGAAACATCCTTTGTAGGTGTTAGATGTGGTTTATGTTATTGTATCCTAAATACAAAACCTATGTTTGTATTAGAGTGAACACGTTGACACATGTCGACTTGTGTAGATTGAGTGTGCTACTGTGTAAAGTCTATGAAAGCACGTAGTGAATGTGTCTAACTGTTTAGCAAATACCTACCTTAGCATATATAAGCAGGTCTTAAAAAGATTCTTACCTTAAATTAAACAAACCTTTAAATGTCGAGAAGTATAGAAAGATAAGCTTCCAATGTGTTTGCGTGCTGTGTGTGGCTTGCAGGTAGTGAAATCATGGTTTGGACTTACTGTAATAGACTGCAGCATTGCTTATTACATTCAGGTGTATGTGTTTGAGTAGTAATCAGCGTTAATTAGCAAACTCAGGCGCACGCTGGCATGCGGTATCTGTAGGGGTGGTCTGAGCTGGCGGTTAGCGGCCGCCTGTTTGGTGTCCGAAATGAACGGTGCTTTAGGCGATCGTGCGGTAGTAGCACCGCTCATTTTTGGTGCACACCCCCGTGTACGCCCATATTTACGCCCATTTTCCATCATTATTTCGGCCGCTCCCCTCAACACGCCCCTATGCCGCCCCCAATACCCGTACTCTCGCGTACAGGTTTTTTCGCACGTAGAGACCCGTCCGTAAGCGTTGTTGAGTGTTCGCGCCTGCGCATTAGCGAATTTACGCATGCGCAGATCATGAAAAACACCGGGACGTACGCGTACGGCCCGGCCGCTCCAACCAGAATAAGGCCCTATGTTTTCTGCCATTTGGGGCTGTACCTTAGGAGGACCTTAAAAGCTGAGGGACTTCCAATATAGTGATTGAATAGTAGACATTCTGATAATAAAAGTTAATGATTAAATCCAGGAAAGGCAGAATGTGGTAGAAACTCCAGAGCAATGGCCAGCAACATGGTATTCCAGTCAATGTGGGTGTCAGGATTAGGAGAACCAGCCATTTGTGGTAGTGGCTGTCAGAGTAAATAGAATGTTTTGATCCTTCAGGGTATTTCCGGAGTACTCAGGGATGCCCACACCACACACTGTGGGAATCAAACCCATGACCTCAGTGCTGTGAGGCAGTAATGCTAACCATTAAACCCGTACTGCACCATAGTTCAATCAATGTCAGCAACAGCAGTGCTGCCCAAATGACTGATATAAATTGCCACTCCTCCATTTCCTGAAAACCTGCACATGCGCAGAAGACTCTGTAACAGTACCAGAGTCTTCTTGCTTGTGTCACTGACTAGAGAGGAGGGGGCCCATAACTTAACTGCACACAGGCCCCATATGCACTTATTTCATCCCTGGTGTGTAGGATTCAACTAACCACACACATCTGAGGATTACACTTCTTCAAGACAAGAGTCCATATGAATTACTTATTGGCAGGCCATATAGATTGTATAGGAGGCAGAGGCGTGAAGTGGGGGTCAATCCACATGATAGATAACTGGTTTATTAACCAGATAGAACACATGTATAGGGTTAACGCAGCAGGTATGTATAATACTGGTACACAGTGCACTTATATTACCAGATCCACCCGGGAAGCACACACTTGTGTTTGTATATACAGTGATGGCAATGGAGTATGCACAGATTGGCTCACATACAAGTATTGGTAGCAAGGTGGTGGTGCAGAGGAAATAGCAGGGTCACTGTAACACCACCATGCCCCTGTTAAGACTCTAAGAAGAACGCCCCTTCAGTACGGTGCTGATGCTTGGTAGAGAAACAGGTACTTGTTTCCTAGCACAGCACCCACATTTTCTACGTACGGCCCCGTAGGGAAATCGCATCGCATGGGCCATTATAGCGGCATGCAATGCGGTGCGATGCGATTTTTTCATGTATTTTTTTTCTCATTGTACACCATGATATTGCATTGCATCGCATGTTCCGCAAAATCGCATGCGATCGAATGTGATTTTATAGGGTGTGCGATGCCATGACATTAGGTATACAATAATATGATTGTATGTCCCAAAAATAGATGTAATGCACCCCCCCCCCCCCCCCCCACTATCCACGCCACCCGAAGCAACACATCCTCCGACTTTTTCATTACCCCACTATCCACATTGGCGGGGAGTTGATTTTATATAGTGTGGCGAGCTCAGCGAGCCACCGAGCCCGAAGCGTGTCGAGCGTTGCGGATTACTTTACATGTGTTCCGCGTCCCCTCGCGGGGCTCGGTGGATCGCTGCGCTCGCCACACTATATAAAATCAACTCCACGCCAAAGTGGATAGTGGGGAAATGAAAAAGTCGTAGGACGCGTTCCGCCACCCCTCGCGGGGCTCGCTGCGCTCGCCACGCTTCGGGGTGGCATGGATAGTGGGGGTGCGTTATTTTTGGGACATACAATTTATTGTATACCTAATGTCATGGCATTGCACACCCTATAAAATCACATGCGTTTTTCATGGGTTTTTTTGGTGTCAGTTTGTAGATATCATCACATGGAATCCAAATTAGTCTACCGTGTCCCCCGCTACAGCCTCTCCAGTACAGCTGTTCTCAGAACACTTTACTGTTCCCAACTGGAGTCCATGTGGATGGAAAAGTATTAAAAGCGCTTGCCACGCTTCGGGGTGGCGTGGATAGTAGGGGGGGGGGCGGCGTTAAACCTATTTTTGGGACATACAATCATATTATTGTATACCTAATGACATGGCATCACACACCCTATGAAATCACATGCGATCGCATGCGATTTTGCGACAGATGCGATGCGATGGCCCGGGGCAGAATATATTATATATTACATAGGAAAATCGCATCGCACATCGCATGGCCCTAAAATGGCCAATGCAATGCAATGCGATTTCACTAAGCAGAATACCCCACTAAGCAAATAGCTTAGTGGGCGCCGTGCTAGGAAACAAGTACCGAGAAACACGATGGCACACAAGGTCAAAAGGTCTTGCCAGATAGAGACAGCACATGGCATTCTCTCGAAACATTACAGAGCATCAGGAATACCTCCACCATGATGAAAATGGGGGATGGCTTGCAGTTGCAGCAATTATCACAGGGCCATCCCCCTCCTTACCAGTGGTTCGGGAGTCCCACCTGGCTCAGCACTAAAGTTGGGAGGTATAGCATGGTGTCTGAGCAACAGCGTACCTTGGCTATTGTATGATTGCATAATTTGTTGCTTTGATCTGTTTATGAATAATAATGGGAAAACAAGCACTGTGAGATTAATATATTGTATGAGGATTTAAATAAGGGATTGTTCTGGGAAAACTGATACACATGATCTGAACATAGAATATATCACATGGTGTTTATTTTGTTACTTCTAGAATTATTTATGGCATGGTATTTACCAGGGTTTGCAAGGTAGTCATTTGGACTTGCTATATCCTGGATGTGGTATTGGATATGATACTTGAAATGATCATAAAATACCACAGCAACTGCTGTGTGATTTTGCACATCTCTCAGTAAATCATCTTCACGTTGGTATTCTTGAATCGTCATTCCTGCAAGTAAAAGAAAGTTTTTATACAGTAGATCTCTTAGCTAGACATAAGGCTTTAAAGGTTTCACTGGTGCAAATGGTCCTCCAATTGCCCTCATTATTAACCCCATACAAGTGGCAAAGTTTCTTTTTACAATATTTTATTGCAAATTACAATACATCTATACAGACAGTCAGTGGAATGGCTCAATGAAAGAGATAATTATTTCTCATAATACAGGAACATTATAGGGAAGCCATTACAGCAAATAAAAACAAGTTGAAAAAAGTAACATAGATTAAGCATATGAAGTCAATGAGTATTGCACAGGTTGGACATATTAAAAGGGGTATTGATGGATGCTGCCATATCTGGGGGGGGGGGTGTTTAGACTAGAGTATAAATGTATGGGAGACATATAGAAAAATATTTTTCTGCTCCCTCTACTTATTAATAGACATTTCCAGCCAGTCCATGTGGGACAAATAAAACTTACTCTGTTTTAGAAAAGTCATCAAAGTTAGCGCATCAGAGGAAATCCATTGGCAGCACTGCAGCTGCAGTTTTCACCAATGATTGGCTTGTACGGTACCTGTACCTACTCATAGAACCACATCTAATTTATCCTCTGTCTGTTTACAATTTAAACAATTGGTGTCTGAGGAAGCACCAATAACAAATCCCAATGCAGGGGTAAAATAAGTACAGGTTGAGTATCCCTTATCCAAAATGCTTGGGACCAGAAGAATTTTGGATAAGCATTATTCCGTATTTCAGAATATTTTTATACTTCAATGATGTATCTTGAGGTATCTTGCATTTATGTTGTACAAACACATCAAACACATGAAATACACACAAATATATTTTATTTGTGCACGAAACAAGGTTTTAAAAAAATTAAACAAAGTTTGTGTACAATCTCAGAAACTGAATTTGAATGCCAAGCTATCAAAGTAAAAGTACATTTTGGAGACTGGTGTTCGAAATAATTTGGATAACGGATGTTTGGATAAGGGATACTCAACCTGTATGACACAAGAATTTATCATTCATCTTCGTTTATGATGCTGAAATGTATTTTTATTTTTATTTAATTTAACAAAAGACTTGAGAATAGTCATCATGGGCAGTGTGGGAAACGTAGGCAATCCCAGTCTTTCTTGTGTATAAACAAAGTACACATCGTATATAGGCATAGATAACAGAAAAACACCATGGTAAAGCTACAAAACAGCGCATCAGTCTAAAACAACAACCACCAATTTAAAACCCTCAGTCAAAGTAGGAATTTATGATAACAGAGCGGTGACATAAATGCGTATTTGAAAAGAAACAAATAAAGGGATCTGAAGTTGGGGATACTTCTCTTGTAAAGTGTTGTGGGAATAAATAGTCATATAAGGCAGGGCTAATAATTGTTAAATGTATAGAAGCCCAAGAAGACTCCATGTTTTAAAATCATGCGTTAGAAAGCCAGATGTAATTTGTGGCCTATAGGAAGAAATTGTGGCCTATAGGAAGAAATAAGGTGATGACTGATAATGCCTTCATTTTCGATCAGGCATAACGCCAAGCTAAGCATGTAGTATGTATCAAAAGATTATGTATTAAATTAGTTGGAAAAAAGGAGGGGCATATGTGTAAAAGCCCATCCACAAGGGCAAAGATTAATGTTTTTATTTGAGGTTTTTCTTGCATTTCATGATTAGAATTGCTCACTGTCCTAAGTCATCCTTAGTGACTTGGTACAGTATATGCCATTTCAGAGCTTTAGATTTGTGTTCCAACAGCCAGATTCGACAACAAATCTTTAGGTGTATAGCCAGGTTAACACAGACCAATGGTCCCAAACTGCCAAACTGGTCATTTAGATTTACATTTAGAACAAGTAAACCATGTCACAGAGGATGTCCCAATGGAAAATGCTTTGGTACTGCTCCTTTTGTCACACATATTGAACCAATTGTAAAGCACAACAGAATATGCTACGCTATATAAGAAACTGTAAATTAATTAATTAATAATGGGAAACAAAATGAAATTCTTAATACAGAACCTGCAACAAAAGTAAAGAAACTACAATATATCTGTCAAATAGACTGTATAGGCCAGAAGTAATAAAAAAGTTTATTTATTTATTACCAGTTATTTATATAGCGCACATATTCTGCAGCGCTTTACAGAGAGGGTATTTGAACATTCACATTAGTCCCTGCCCCAATGGAGCTTACAATCTGTATTCCCAACCATATGTACACGCACCACATGGTGTGACAATTCTGCTTTTTGTATTATAAGTTGAATGGTTAACCACAAACCATTGTATCCAATAGGGGACCTCAAATTAACTTGAAATTCTGGAAATATTTCTGAAAGTTACTAAATGACTAAATGTTAGATTGGATCTTTCATCTGATTTTCAATCCAAAATAATTGCCAAATGGAGTGCCTGTGGGTGACATTCTATGGAATGCGAGAAAAGCGCATATATTTATCGCACTCCACATCGCCGCAATTCGCACTTTCTGAATTCGCATTTTTTAGTCATAATTTGCATATTTAATGGGATGCGCATTAGAGGCTAAAAAGTGCGATTGAGTGCGATAATGGGCGAATTTTCGGCATGAAAATGTGCGATTTTTAGCCATGAAAATGTGCGCATTTGAGCGTATATGCGATTTTGGGTTTGTATTTTAAAAAAAAAAAATGGTAAAAAAATGGTACTTGTGTAGTTTCACAGTGCCACCGTGCGCACAGTGAAACTTTGAAACTTGGCAGTCTGCCAGAGGCTCTGCTTAACTGTGCGCGTGCCGCTCTAGCTGTTCTCAGCGCAGCGCGTGGCTGCTTTCCTTATGTAAGCTACGTTATCAGTATAGCGCTGGGCAGCAGCAGTGCACCCAGCGCTGACAGGTCACTGTGGTACTTGTAGTTCCACAGTGAAATAGGCAGTCCTGCGCACCGCTGACAACCCGGCAATTTAGACTCCTCCGGCAATTTAGAAGTCTAGATTTAGACGTCTAAATCCAGACTCCCTGCAAACCACTAAGATGGGGGCATCTAAATTTAGACGGTAAAGCGTCTAAATTTAGTAGGGTCTAGGGGTACACTATTAAACCTGTTCACAATGACACTAGTCGACGTAACAGCTGTCGACCTTGTTAATTCCACTATCCACGCCAACCCGAAGTACGCATGATTTATCGCAAAACATATGCGATTTAGGGACATTTTCGCATCATATTAAATATGCGAATTCAAGGAAAAATGCGAATTAGCCGTTTTTTTGAGAAAAATTTGCAAACAAAAACAAAATCGCATTCCATAGAATGTCACCCTGAATCACAATTTGAAAGAGTATCTTTAAATCTACTAAAACTTTCTGCAATATGGCAACAAGGAACTCATTCTTCAACTGAAGAAAGTCTTCTCAAGTTGTGGGTACCATCTGCAACCTACAGTATCCCTGATATTTGTTCATCAGAAAATGACATCTCTTAAATTAAAGAGTTACTGTACATCCAAAGTTACATCAAGTCAAGCAAAAAAGCAAAACTTAACTCTTAATCTACAAGATCTCAGTCAAGATACAAATTGTAATCAGATAAACTACCATAGGTCCGTTCTAAATTTCATGGACAATTGCCCAGCAATCTGGGCTTGATTATTTCAAGTCTACCTTGCATATATATATATATAGCACTAGACTTCTGTACATGCATACAATTATCTAAGAGTTATTCATATGATCCCATATTTCTATGACTGTAAATACAGTTCTGTTGGGGGTGCTGTCTAATGACTCCACTTTTGAATATTGACTATCTGACTACTCCCAGCCCCATCCTAATTGTTATCATTGTCTGTATGAGATGGGCTGTTATTGAGTATATTCACATGAATGTTTATATAACACATGAGCGGCTATATAATTATTACATTTTTTCTTTAAATGACTGTGCTAACAAATAGGGCTAGAACACTTAGCCCGTCGTCTCTCAGCCTCTTTGAATATTTGCAATGTTCTACGTTTTTACTTCAATTATTTCAGCAAAACAATATAAACCTAATTGTCATCTAAATTACCTTTTAGTCTTTGCATGATGTCCTTAGTAGTGGAAGTTATGGGAGTGTATCCAATTGTAATGTCTTTATGATTAAATGCATCCAATTGCCCAAGGTGCTTTCCAGGTATGATTATGTTGTCGTGGGGAATTTGTCCTATAGCGCTAACAGTGAACATCAGGAACACAAACGCCAAATTTTGCAGCCACTCCTGAGCAAAACAACACAGACACTGACATATCACAACATGTGATAATAAATGTTAAAAAGAGTACAGTACTATAGAAATTTTCTTCAATTTTAAACTTTATTATATTGACCATTATATGGCAGTATGACAATTTATGATAGAGAGAAAGAGAAAGAAAGAGAGCGAGAACAAAAACCAACTGTAGCAAAGGTTTCCATTTTAATTATAGAATATCCTTGAAACTGATATGTCCATATCCCATACATTGTAATTACAGTGCTCTCTCAATTATTCAGGATTGAATCTCCAATGGACCCCTACTGCAGGTGACTCAGAGAGAGAACCTGGGCCAAGATACAATGTTACATATGTTTTCCAAGTCGGAACAAATAATTTCTGTGGTGGAACTCCAAAAGGACATTGGCCTATGGCATTAGCAGTTAAAGAGGCACATGTTTTAGTAGTAAGGCCAGCTCAAGGACCATTCATATAATTTGCTGTCCATACCTTTATACCTCCCAAATTTTAAACATCGAGGATCTGAATGACTGGGTACCAGAGCCCCGCAGGGGCCTGAAAGGGGAGCATGGCCTATTCCAGAGGGGATGTGGCCGCAAGACACGCCCACATTTTTCATCACTATGGGGGCTTGGCCAGCACTGTGTAAGCTGCTGGCCATGCCCCCAGCTCCTCTGCTTCATTGAATAGAAGACAAAAAAACAGGATTGTCCTGCAAAATCAGGACAGTTGGGAGCTATGTACCCAGGCCAATCAAGCCTGGCGGTTCTGGTGGGTTTTTTTGTGCTCCTGTCCATTTTTCTTCCCTGGGATTAATGTTGTTGTTTTTTTTTTTGTGGGGTCCTTAATGTGTTTTTTTTTCATGGGGGATAATGTGTTTTATTATCGTGGGGATAATGTGTTATTTTTTTTTACTATTTGGGAGAGAGTTTTTTTCTGTGGTGGGTAATGTTCATTTTGTGGGCGCAAATGTGGATTCTTATGAACGGGTGCATTTGTACCAATTCGATCTTAGTAAATTCCTATTCAACTAATATTAAAGTTTATTTATTCCTTTAAGTGTATAACTAACAGCTCAAACCTAGATTTGCTTGTCAACTATTCATGTGCAAGGTAGCAAGCCTGTTATACACGCAAACAAGTACAAATAGTTGGTGAACTAGCGTGTTAACATAACTGCTTTCGGCCAGTGTCAAAGGGAATCTAAGAATTGGTCACCTGCCACTTTATGATATTGGGCCAGATTCAGACCTGCTCACAGGGCTGCGTGTTTTCAGAGCCCAGCGAGCAGGTTAATGCTGCCAAGCTGAATGCATACACCTCTGCCTTACAAACCCATGTGTATGGCTGCTAATAGATGTGTACGGGTACACATCCATTCGCTAGCACCCACACAGAGGAGAAATCCTTCAATGGTTACTTACCATCAAAGGATTTCTCCTCTGGCCAGCGCTCGCAGTCACCACATGACCCAGGAGTCACTCGGCAGCTGCTTGCATGGTCGCAAAATAGGGTTGGATGCTGACATCATGCGCCCTCCCTGAGCAGGCAGGGGAACACCTGCGTTCACTAGGAGCCGCCCATCGTTTTTGTGGGCACGCCCACAAAATGCCGAGGGTCCACCCTAGGACGCCCCCTGCCTGTCAGTCAGACTGGGAGCACCTCGGCTTTGGAAAAATTTGACAAAGTCGCTCGAAGCCGGGGCCTGCATATGCACATTGGAGAAAATGCGCATGCGCGGACCCCCAGTATCGACGGAGGGGCCGAATTCAGACCTGTGCTAGCAGGAATAAATGTGCCCCATTGTTTTGTGAATGTTACGTATTTTTCTCCCATGATTACTATAACTAATAAAAAAGAAACTCATATCACCACAAAGAGGCACTAAATACCCTCTATGGAATAATCATATGTAACATACTGTTTCAGTAGTGTCATTTGCTGACTTTTCCCAGTGGATTTTGAAACCAGGGCACGGTCACAAACATATGATATTGCGACACAGAATCTGGCGCTTTGTGGTTGGTACATTTGGATACTTGCCAGGGCACTGTGCCATTTCCTTCTCCACTTGTGTATGAGATTTTTCCACAGCAGAGCGAGGGTCTGCTGGAAGAGACTGGTCTCGCTTACCGTACCCTCTGTCATCTGAAACATAAGAGAGACCAAGATCAGAAGATGATCATTTAGAACAAACATTCTGTCAGTGCTGGTGAGCGAGGCACTGTTATTTCTGGTAGAGATTTGTGCAGCCTTTCACCGGCTACTTGCGGGATCCAAAACCTCTATTCTTCTTCTGTCTCCATTTATTTTTGCATCTTATATTTATAAAAAACCTTAATTTGCTCTCTAATCTAAACTTTGGTCTGCTGAATAAAAATGTTGAAACAACTTTTTTTCCCCCTCCATGGGTTATTTTGTGTTTCTGAATACAGTATTATGTGCTAGATTCAACGTTTGGGCTGATAACATACACACTCGGAGTAAATTTACTGAAGCTCCTTAAACTGAAAAGGGGTTATGTTGTCCATATAAACCAATCAGGTTCATTTTTTAGGATGCAGTAGAGATATTTCAGTAAATTTGCCCCTCATTGTAGGTTTTTGATCGTGTGTGCAAATGACTCCTCTGACACCACAGATCTTCAACATGTGAGGCACAGGTTGGTACGTTATTATTATTATTACAATTTTATTTATAAGGCGCCACAAGTGTTTTGCGGCGCCGTACAAAGGAACAATACAGGGAGACAGAACTTGGCATAACATTGAATAAATAACAAAAATAGAGTACAAATAAAGAGCGCCACAGTTCAATACACATTCAGGGCCATCTTAACATTAGGAAGGGCCCCTGGGCAACCTAGTTCACTGGACCCCCCCCCCCCAAATTAGTTTGCCCAGGAGCCCACAGTCACCACCCCAACCCTCACCTCTCTGGCTCCGTGCGGCAGCCAGTCAGCTTCCGGCGGCCGGGGATCCGATCATCTTCGCTGGGGGATCCGGGCTGCGGGATCAGGGCAGCGGCGGTAGCTAGGAGCCTGCCCTGAATGGCAAAGCGCTATTAACTGGCGGGGCGGGAAGCGCTGTTGCATTTGAAAAGACTGGCCAGACGCTGATTGGCTGAATTCAGCCAATCAGCGTTCGGCCAGTCTTTTCAAATGCAGCAGCGCTTCCCGCCCCACCGGCAAATAGCGCTAATGGGAAAGATGGTGGCCGGGTGGCGGGGATCCGACCATCCTCGCTGGGGAAGGGGATCAGGGCGGCGGTGGCGGTAGCTAGGAGCCCGAAGCGGCGAAGCACTATTTGTCGGCGGGGGCGGGAAACGCTGTTGAATTTGAAAAGACTGGCCGGATGCTGATTGGCTGAATTCAGCCAATCAGCATTCAGCCAGTCATTTAAAATGCAGCAGCGCTTCTCGCCCCCCCCTGCCGGCAAATAGCGCTTCGCCGCTTCGGGCTCCTAGCTACCGCCACCGATGCCCTGATCCCCCTGCCAGATCACCCAGTGAGGGTGATCAGAACCCCGGCACACGGACCCCCGAAATTAAATTTACTGCTAGCTAGGAGGTGAAGCGCTATTTGGCGGCGGGGTGGGAAGCGCTGTTGCCTTTTCAAAGACTGGCCGGATGCTGATTTTCTGAATTCAGCCAATCAGGGTCCGGCCAGTCTATTCAAATGCAACAGCGCTTCCCGCCCCGCCGGCAAATAGAGCTTCGCCGAATCAGGCTTCTAGCTACCGCCACTGCCCTGATCCCCCTGCCCGGATCCCCCAGCGAGGGTGAGCGGATTCCCGGACCCCGGCCACCATCTTTCCCATTGGGCTGGGCCGGGGGCCCCTAGGGCCCCCGGGCAACTGCCCATCGTGCCCAATGGGAAAGACGGCCCTGTACACATTACAGCTTAAATATAAGTAGTGAGGACTCAATCAACATACAACTAGAGGCTTGAGGCCAATGATGGAGAGGAGTATGCAGACGAAGATGATCACTGAGTGTTTGAGTATAAGAGAGCTGTGAGTGAAATGTGAAGAGAAGCGGCTTTGACAACAGGTGGGAAGAAGGCCCTGCTCGGAGGATCTTACAATCTAGTAGGAAGGGGAGACAGACAGATTACAAGAGGTGCAAGCAAGTGGGTGGTAGCTAGATAGCCAGATGTAAACAGGCAAGGGGTCGGAGAATGCTTTGATGAATAGGTGAGTTTTCAGTGCCCGTTTGAAGCTTTGCAAGGTCGGGGAGAGTCTAATGGAGCGAGGGAGTGTGTTCCACTGAAGCATGGGAAGCAGTGATCAGGGTGGAGGAGAGACGACAGTCGTCAGCCGACCGTAGAGGGCGGGAGGGTGTATGAATGGAGATGAGGTTAGAGATATATGGAGCAATGGAATTAGAGATGGCCATGTATGTGAGTGTGAGGTGTTTGAAGAGGATGCTGTAGGGGAATGGGAGCCAGTGCAGATATCGTTGAAGGGGAGTGGCAGAATTAGAGCGGTGGGAGAAGATAAGCCTGGCTGCAGCGCTGAGGACAGATTGGAGAGGAGCCAGTTGGGATCAAGCGAGGCCGGTGAGGAGAGCTTTACAGTAGTCAAGACGTGAGGTGACCAGTGAGTGGATGATCAGCTTAGTTGCACTCTGTGAGAGAAAGGGCCTGATGCGAGCAATGTTGCGTAACTGGAACCGGCAAGAATGGGCCAGGGCTTGGATGTGGGGTGCAAAGTAGAGGGAGGAGTCGAGAGTGACACCCAGGCAGCAGAGTTGGGGAACGGGTGATATGATGGTGTTGTTAACAGTGATAGAGATATTAGTAGGGGGCATAGCTCTTGGTGGGGGAAAGAAATTAAGTTAGGTTTTGTCCATATTCAGCTTCAGAAATTGCTCAGACATCCAGGAGGAGATGGCAGAGAGGCAGTTGGAAACCAGAGAGAAAACAGTGGGGGACAGATCAGGAGAGGAGAGGTAGATTTGGGTGACATCAGCATAGAGGTGATATTGGAAGCCAAAGGAGTTATTAAGTGCACCCAGAGAGGAGGTGTACAGGGAGAACAGAAGGGGGCCAAGGACGGAACCCTGAGGAACCCCAACAGGAAGGATGGAAGGTGGTGAGGTGGAGCCAGAGGCAGAGACTGAGAAGGAACGGTTGGAGAGGTAAGAGGAAAACCAGTTGAAGACCATGCCAGAGAGGCCAATGTTTTGGAGTGTGTGGAGGAGGAGAGGGTGATCCACAGTGTCAAAGGCAGCAGATAGATCCAAAAGGATAAGCAGGGAGAAGTGACCCTTGGATTTGGCTGACAGCAGGTCATTGGTGACTTTCATTAGGGCAGTCTCAGTGGAGTGAAGTGGGCGAAAGCCAGATTGAAGGGGATCAAGGATGGAGTGGTCAGACAGGTAGCTGATGAGACACCTGTAAACCAGACGTTCTAGTATTTTAGAGGCAAATGGGAGAAGAGAGATAGGGCGGTAGCTTGTGGGAGATAAAGGGTCCAGGTTTGTTTTTTTAAGAATAGGTGAGACCAGAGCATGTTTGAAGGGTGAGGGAAAGGTGCCAGTAGAAAGAGATAGGTTAAAGAGGTGAGCAAGTTGGGAGCAGCCAGTGGGGGAGAGGAAACTGAGGAGATGGGAGGGGAGAGGGTCCAAGGGACAGGTAGAGGGGGGAGAGGATGAGATGAGGGAGCGGACCTCCTCAGCTGTAGTAGGGCAGAAGGATGACAGAGTGGGGTAGTTGGGAGGGGAGGATGATTGGGGTGGGTGGGCAGCAGAGGGGGTATGGGAGGAGATATCATGTCAGATTATCTAAATTTTAGATAGGAAGAAGGACGCAAAGTCAGTGGCAGTGAGGGATGAAGGGGGGAGGGGTGGTGCAGGGCGAAGTAGAGTGTTGAAGGTTTCAAATAGACGGCAGGGATTGGAGGAATGAGAAGAGATGAGAGATTTGAAAAGAGATTGTTTGACAGAGGAGAGAGCAGCGCTGTAGAAGGAGAGAATAATCTTGAAATGGAGGAAGACTGCCAGAGAGTGAGATTTCCTCCAGAGGCGTAACTATGGAGGGTGCAGGGGATGCAGCTGCTATGGGGCCCGGGCCCTTGGGGGGCCCCATAGCACAGCAGGCATCCCCTGCACCCTTTTTCCTTATGCTCGCTTGGCAGTGTCGGTGGTGCCGTCTCTGCCCACTCCCCCCCGCTAGCGACGATGCGCTGCTACATAATGAAGGGAAGGTGGTGGTCCGGCTGTATCAGCCTTCCCCCCTCTCCCTGCTTTGATGCTGCCGGGGACTGACGTCACTATCTAGTGACCAGCCCCAGCGTGAAACAAGCTGTGATGCTTGCCTGCTCCCTCTGTGTGGGACACCCAGGCCCTGGAAAACAGGAGACACGGAGCTGACAGCATCAATTGTACTGGTAAGAGGGGGAGGGAGGGAGGAACAGGGCAGCCTGAACTGTGGGTCGGAGGGGAGAGGATGTGAATAGAAGAAGAAAAAAAGTGATGCAGGTGCCCCCTCCTCATTTTCTTCCCTGCTCTCTCTCTCTCTCTCTCTCTCTCTCTCTCTCCGTCTCTCTCTCTCTCTCCGTCCCTCTCTCTGTCTGTCTCTCTCTCTGTCTGTCTCACTCTGTATGTCCTCTCTCTCTCTCTCTCTGAATGTCTCTCTGTCTGTCTGTCTGTCTCTGTCTGTCTCTCTCTGTCTGTCTCTCTCTGTCTGTCTCTGTATGTCTCTTTGTCTCTCTCTCTGTATGTCTCTCTCTGTGTCTGTCTGTCTCTCTCTCTGTGTCTGTCTGTCTCTGTCTGTCTCTCTGTCTCTGTATGTCTCTCTGTCTCTCTCTCTGTCTGTCTCTCTCTTTGTCTGTCTGTCTGTCTCTCTCTCTGTATGTCTCTCTCTCTCTCTGTATGTCTCTCTCTCTCTCTCTCTGTGTCTCTCTCTCTGTCTCTCTCTGTATGTCTCTCTGTGTGTCTCTCTCTGTCTCTGTATGTCTCTCTCTCTCTCTGTCTGTCTGTCTCCCCATGTATGTCTCTCTCTGTATGTCTCTCTCTGTATGTCTCTCTCTCTCTGTATGTATGTCTCTCTCTGTATGTCTCTCTCTCTCTGTATGTCTCTCTCGCTCTGTCTCTCTCTCTCTCGCTCTGTCTCTCTCTCTCTCGCTCTGTCTCTCTCCACCTCCTCTCATTTACTCCCTCCCCACCATGTCTCTCCTTTTTTTTCTCCCTCTCTTCTGCTACAACCACCCCTTTACACCCTTCCATATAATCTCTCTCTCCCTCCCCCCCACACACCAGTCACCCTCTTCTCCTGTGGCGGGGGGCCCTTTAAAAATTTTGCTATGGGGCCCAGAAGGAAGTAGTTACGCCCCTGTGTGCCAGGGTTGGGGTTTTGAGCATTGGAGGGCTGTGGCCGAATAGGCTGTGTTTTAGCTGTGTGCATAATAGTTTTGAAGTGCATCATTTTTAAAGTGCGGCATAATTTAAATATAACTGTCGCGTTATACTGGCATTCAGCTTATCCTGAATGAACTGACTTCTCTTCTCATCTCTTTTCATCAAGGTAACCAGCATTCTACATACTTGGTCTGGCTGGGCTGCAGATGATTCTACCCTCTGTCCTAGATTGATTTGATATTGTCATAGGTAACCAGCATTCTACATACTTGGTCTGGCTGGGCTGCAGATGATTCTACTCTCTGTCCTAGATTGATTTGATATTGTCATAGGTAACCAGCATTCTACATAATTGGTCTGGCTGGGCTGCAGATGATTACACCTCAGGTGCTGAATGTATTTAAATGCTTTGGTAATTGATCATTCTGCACACTGCTTTAGATATCAGAAATGTGTTTTTGACAAACTTAATTTTGCAAGTTCAAAAGCAAATCTCTGTTGCCTATGTGAAGGGAGGAATATCTTATAACTCTTAATGACACATGCTATCTTGGAATGCATGGATGTTTATGTAAGCCCCTTTTATTACCATTCATTGTAGTAGGGGGGTTGGGATTGGGTGGGGAAAGTCCAATTAATGAGTGCAGATGCATTTAAAGATCATTACATAGGCTGTGTGCATGGTTTAGCTGTGTGCATAATAGTTTTGAAGTGCATCATTTTTAAAGTGCGGCATAATTTAAATATAACTGTCGCGTTATACTGGCGTTACACTGAAGTGAAACAGAAGGACAGAAATACCAACTGAGAAAACCAAAGACTGCTTTGAGTGAGTTCAATTTATTCTCACGACATACTACTCCTGGCTACTTAATCTGGTGATTCAACCATAACATCATCATTTTTACATCTGCAAACAACTTTTACTATCACTGTTAATAATTGTATTTGCACTGTCAGTTTTGAAAATGCCCAGCTGTACCTCTAATGACTTCACCTGTCCTGCTCTTCCATTGATTTTAGGTGTCCCCCAAAATTTTATTCTTGGCCCTCTTCTTCTCTATCTCTATACGTCCTCTCTGGGTGAGCTTATTTGCTCACTCGACTTCCACTATCACATCTATGCTGATAACACTGAAATCTACCGCTCCTTTCCTGACCGCTCTCCCTCTATCCTCACTCATATCTCCAACTGTCTCTCTGCTGTCTACTCTTGGATGACCCAGCTCTTTTTCAGACTTAAAATATCAAGGACTAAGCTGACCTCTTCCCACCCTCCTGCATAAAACCCGACCATCTCTCATCCTAACCTACTGTTTATGCTCACCTCTTTCCCTTCTGTGTCACCCCTGTCTGTCTAACCCTCCCTTTTTAGAATGTAAGCTCTCACGAGCAGGGCCCTCTCTCCTCATGTGCCTTTCTTAGAATATATAAACCTCTGCCACCCTGATGATTGCTTCAGTGTCCTGTCCCCTGATGCAACTATCCATATTAACCATGTACATGTCCTAAACTGTCTTGTACTGTAATTTGTTATGTGTTTTTGCTAATAACTATACTCTGTAAAGCGCTGCGGAATATGTATGCGCTATATAAGAAACTGTTAATAAATAAAATAAATAAATAATAGTGTGGAGGGGGGCTACAGAGGTGAGAGAAGAGTAATGGAAAGAGGCAGCCTGGTTGGGGCAGGTCATGGTTGAAAGAGGAGAGAGGAAAGTCTCCAGGAAAGACAGGACAGTAGGGTCAAGAGACCCGAGGTTACGTCTGGTGACTCTGGGTCTGGGCAATGAGGGGAGAGGGGAGGATGAGAGGGTGAAAGAGAGCAGATTGTGGTCAGAGAGTGGGAAGGAAGAATTTGAGAAATCAGAGAGATTACAATGGTGGATGAAGACTAGGTCAAGGGAGTGTCCAAGATTATGAGTGGGGGTGGAGGTCCATTGAGAAAGTTCAAAGGAGGTGGTAAGGTCAAGAAGATTAGAGGAGGCAGCATTATTGATGTCAATTGGGATGTTAAAGTCACAGAGGATGATAGAGGGGAGGTCAGAGGCAAGAAAGTGTGGAAGCCACGCAGCAAAGTTATGAAGGAAAGGGGAGCAGGGGCCAGGGGGGCGGTAGATTACAGCCACAAGGAGGTGAATGGGGTAGAAGACGCAAATAGTGTGTACCTCAAAGGTGGAGAATGTGAGGGAGGGCTCAGGTGGAATGACACGGAAGGTGCAGTTGCGGGAGAGGAGGATGCCCACTCCTCCACCCTGGCGGCCATCAGGTCTGACCGAGTGTGTGAAGGAGAGGCCTCCATAAGATAGGGCAGCAGGGGAGGTAGTGTCAGAGGCGGAGAGCCAGGTTTCAGTGATGGCGAGAAGGTTAAAAAAGTGGGAGATAAAGAGGTTGTGGATAGTCAGGAGCTTGTTGCAGATTGATCTAGCATTTCAGAGAGCACAGGAGAAAGGAGGGGAGGGGACAGGTGAGATAGGAATTAGGATGTGTGGGTTGTGGGTGCGTGTGAGAGGTGTGGAAGGTGAGACGGGGTGAGACATGACAGTGAGGACTGGTATGGGACCGGATCGAGGAGCCATATTTCTGTGTAAAGTTGTTCAAAGTAGTTATATAGAATGAGGTTGGAGTGGCCTAGAAATGAGCGGTAAGAAGGTGATGTACTGGAAGCGTGGAGAGCCTACAGGAAATATAGTTCGTGGACAGGAGCATTGCAGATCATGTTCTTGTCAGTGCTATAATCCCAGCAGCACAATTTCAAGACTGATACAGTAAAGTAGTATGCTTATAGTTAAGGGTTGTACACACAGTGAGATTTTGGCAGGAGATTTTGACTAGATAGTGAAAATCTCCTCGAAACAAGAAAAGAATGTGCCAGTGCTGGCTGAAAATATTACAAGACGGTTCAAAAAAATTATATTTTTAATATATAAAAGAAACATTAACATATAAAACACAATAAAATTATTGCTGATTGAATATAATGTATAATTCACATCAGGCTAAAGGTGCCCATACATGCACCGATCCCGGTGGTGCGATCTGTGCTTTGAGGTGCGCGCTCCATACTTTTTGTACTGGCTTTTCATTGCATTGCATGCACAACGCATGCACAAGGCATGCGATGCGATGCGTGCTATTTAAACTCAAAACACACGACCGCATCGGGATGTGTATGGGCACCTTAAAACTTGAGCTGTAATCGCTGTAAAATTATGTTCAAATTGAAGTCATATTTTCCAACTGTATATACTTCAGAGTTATATTATCATTCCTTATCAGTATATAGGATTATACCGATAAGGAATGATAATATAAATGTATGCATTATGCACTGCCTCCTAATTTCTGCATACTGTATGTACACACATGTCCACTAAATTCACTTCTAGGTGGATTCCAAGTTTCACCTTTGGAACTGCTCCCATAAAATCAAACTACTCCTAGACTTCAGGCTTGTGCATATTCCTTAAGAGTAAGTGGAAAACGAGAAAACATCACAGCAAAGTCCAACCTAGGAACAATTTAGGACCATAACCTTAATCATTTTCAACTTCTTCATAATATTGATCAGTTTAGCATTAGTTATGACTGAATGTTAAATGGGAATAAGGGATATACAGAAGGGTATTAGCCAAGGGATATGAAGTTTGGCATTAAGACTGTGGGCACGAATATCCACCCATCCACATCGCCAGCATTTGCTGAGTATCGAAGTATAGAAGGCTGACTGAAGTCTTGGCTGACTATAGAAAGCTGATTGTAGAATATTGATCAGAATTCAAAGTAGGAAGATTCTAAGTAGGAAGTTAACAATCGCATAACTTCAGACTGGACATGGACTTAAACTGGATGGACACTGGCAACTAACAGACGTGAAACTCCTTCTAACTACATCCATATCTGGAATTTCTTCGATGTATGTTAATTTTCTATCATGCCACATTCCTCACTCTCTCTGTGACCATGTCACATCCTATTTGTGATTAACTTAAAACAAACCATGTGTAATGCCATTATTTCCTGTCACTGTAAATGCTTGGGTGTGTAATGTCATCAGTGAAGCTTACTAATTGTAGGTACACCATACTTGCCTACCTGGCCCTCTCCATGCAGGAGAAAATGCTCTGTTCCTGGGCTTCCCTGGTAATGTAGGATTGCCATCACCTGTGGGGAGCTAGGTAATTGATAAGAAAGGTGTTTCACCACAGGTGATGGCAATCCTACATTACCAGGGAAGTCCAGGAACAGAGCATTTTCTCCCTCATGGAGAGGGTCAGGTAGGCAACCATGAGGTACACTGAGTTGTTTCAGGGTTGCCGACCCTCCCGGAATTCCCGTGAGTCTCCCGAAAATCGGGACCCCCTCCCGGCCCCCCGGAAGGGTGGGCAACCCTCCCGGAATCTGGTGGACCCCCCTGAATCCCCCGAATCGCGGCATGTAAATGCCGCAATCCGCGGGTCTCAGAGGAGGGGGCGGAGCTAAAATGGCACAATCGCGTCATTTTAGCCCCGCCCCCTCCATGGACAGCAGTAATTTCTTCTATTTCCCGTAGTGGGGGCGGGGCTTAATGACGTCACCGTCAAGCCCCGCCCCCGATCGGGTAAGGAAAGTCTCCTCTCCGGGCTTCTCCCGGAGAGGAGCATTAAAAAGTCGGCAACCCTGAGTTGTTTACATTACCAAACACACTGCAACTTAGTAACCTCTAAACCAGGCATGTCCAAACTATGGCCCTCCAGCTGTTGTGAAATTACAATTCCCATTATGCCTTGCCACATTTTGGCTATTAGGGAATGCTAAAACTATTGCAAGGTATGCTGGGATGTGTAGTTTCACAACAGCTGGAGAGCCATAGTTTGGACATGCCTGATCTAAATTATACTTCTGCCTCACTAGTAACCTGTGTATATTATCCATACATTACATGTTTCCATATCCAGTGTGAAACCTGGTAATACTCTCTCCTACATTTCAGCAATTATACTGCTCTGTCTCTCATTCAGTCACCAGTTCTTTTTCCATTTTTAATTTTTTTTTCTCACCCTGTTCACTTCATCTACACTATGCCAAGGCTATCAACACCCCCCAACACTCCTCGTCTACCTAATCCCTTATTCTGCCCCATGTTACCACCTCTGTCCTTTACTCCTAACACAAGGACAGCTCTTCCGATAAGAGTTGTCCTTTGCGAAATGACTCCAGACTGGACTTCTCAGTCTGAGACCCTGCTTTCCCTCTGCGCATGAGGAGTGACCACACCGGCCGCAGGGCATGTTGAGAGGGATCCATGACAGATCCCCCAAACAGCAAAGAGAAGCCTTTATGCTTCTATAGGGAATCAACTGCTTTTGCCCCGTTGGAAGGGTTTAAGTGCATTCGAAAATGTGGTAAAAACACAACTGGGTTTTTACTGCATTTTCATTTTAGTGCATTTCGCCCAATGTGAGATGATGTAGAGTTTACCATGAATGCCATGAGTCCAGGAAATAAATCTGTTAAGAAGAGTATCTTTTGCCTGTTATGAGGAGTTGCAGGTATGTGGTTAACACATACCTCCAAACTTTTAATGTACAGGTATCAGCATCTGCACTCCCAAAAGGGATGGAGCTGCGATTGAAGGGGCAGCGCTATATGTGAAGGGGCAGGCTGGGCAATGAGTCATCTGTTTTCATAATTTTCCGGGGGGCGTGCCCAGCACTCTCCAACCAATAAACATGTGTATTCCAGCAGAAGTTACAATTGGAAGGCACTAAATACATTCACCCCAAAAAAATTAAGATAATGCACAATACCAGTAACTTATTTCCCCCATATATAAAATAAAACAAATTGTCATTTGGCGCACAAGCAAAGTAGGACACAGTGCAAACATAGGTAATGCCACTGTCACAACCCGGCGCGGCACCAGACCTGGCACCGGCTACTCACCCCTCCGCGTTCACCGGTCCTGGCGCCGTGATGGTGCGGGGCTGGCTGGATGCAGGCGGCGGATAGTCCGGAGGCTCCCCAGTCTATTGGCGGGTCCGGCAGCAGCACAGACGCCGGCTCCCGGGACTGGGCGCCGCCATGTTGGGCAGGTCACGTGATCGGCACTCAGTGCTTCTATTTGATACCTCCTCTCTCCACTAGGGGGCCGGACCTTGCTGGGCTGAGGTATAAATTCCAGGAGGCTCTTAGCCTCATTGCTGGAACAACTCGTCAGCTGTCAGCATCTCTCTGCAGCTCCTGGTTGTGTATGGTTCTGCTGATCCTGCTCTCCTGCCGAATCCAGCTCTCCTGTCCCAGCTCTGATCCTGTTCCTGCTCCTGTGTGTTAACCCGTTCCTTCCTGTGATCCTGATATTCCAGTTCCGTCAACATCTCCTGTAGCCGTGTCGGCAGTCTTCAGTTTCAAGCCTCATCTTTTTGACAAGTTGTCAGTTTACGTTTAAACCAAGTTTGGTCCTTTTCAGTTCTCATTTATTCTAAAGCCAAGTGTGCCGTTTTCAGTTACAGTAGCCATCCGGTCAAGTCGTCAGTTCCTCCGTCAGCATTCTCCGGTTTACGTCATTCACATCTCAGTTTTGCCTCAAACATCCCGGTACTCCCTACGATCCTCCTACTCCTGTCCTGATCCCTACCCTGAGCGGCTCATCCTGTCCGCTCCATCTAGGGCACCCGTGGGTGCTCCAAGTGAGGGGCCGCGACCTGCTGTCCAGACGCAGCGAAAACCAAACTTCCTTGCGGGGGTCCCTGGAGAAGACCGCTGGGCAGTTAGACTCCGCGCCCTCGCTTTGGAGTATTCGTCAAAACCCACTGCCCAAAATATATGCAGAGGTCGTATATCCAACCTGCCAAGTTCCAAGGGCGTTCCGCCCCAGTCTCGCCTGAATCTGAACCTGAGGTGGGTCCTCAAGATCCTCCGGCCGTGATAGTTTGTTCCAGCCACATGGATTCCGCCTCAGGACCTGGTATTGGGGCCGATCTACTTCAACAGATTGCGGCCCGTTTGGAGGGGCTGGAGAATACACAGAGGCAGTTGGCTCAGGGCCTTCAAGACATCGCGCACCGACAAGATCTTCTACAGACATCCTTACCTAAGGCACCATCTCGGCCTCCAGCGGATTCTGCCCGTTCTCCGACTGGCGCATCCTCCGCCTCCAATCAGCTCCATTTGCCTTCTCCAAGCAAGTTTGATGGAACACCCAAGCAGTGCCGCGGTTTTTTAAACCAATGCGATGTTCATTTTACTTTGCAGCCTGGTCTCTTCCCGTCAGACAAGACGCGTGTAGCATACATAGTTTCTTTGTTATCCGGAACTGCTCTGGACTGGGTCTCTCCACTGTGGGAGAGGGATGATCCTCTTCTATCAAACTATCGTGACTTCATTGCTCAATTTCGTCGTATCTTTGACGAGCCTGGGCGCAATACTTCCTCGGCTATGGAGATCCTGCGCATACGGCAGGGGAATCGCTCAGTAGCTCAATACGTGGTACAGTTCCAAACTTTAGCATCAGAGGTTAGTTGGAACGAAGAGGCTCTATTCTCAGCCTTCTGGAGCGGTTTATCAGAGCGAATCAAAGACGACCTGGCGACACGAGATCTTCCTGAGACTCTAGACGAGTTGATCTCCCTCTGTAACAAGGTTGATCTACGATACCGTGAGAGACAGACGGAGAAGAACAAAGGAGAGCGTCCCCGTACCTATCCTGTACCTCGTCCTCCTCCCGTGCCTACTCCACCTCCTGAAGAACCAATGCAGGTGAACCGGGCTCATCTATCAGTCGAGGAGAGGCAGCGGCGTCGACGAGAGAATCTTTGCCTATACTGTGGCGAGGCCGGCCATCTAATCGCCCAATGTGTAAAGCGTCCGGGAAACTCTCGGTCCTAATAGGGTCCGGAGAGGTCCGATTAGGACAAGTCCAATCCTCTCCGACTTGTCTAGATCCATTACTTGCGGTTCAGCTCTCCCTCAAGGAGAACGTCAACGTCTCAGCATTATTAGATTCTGGAGCTGCTGCTAATTTCCTGTCTCAAGAGTTTGTTCAGCAACATAAGATCCCGTTATTAGAATTAGAGACCCCGATCCGTTTAACCGCAGTCGATGGTAGCCCCATTCCACAAGGCCTGATATCCTGCTGTACTACCCCTTTGACCCTTCGGGTAGGCGTACTCCACCAGGAACTAATCAAATTCCTGGTCATTCCCCGAGCCTCCTTTCCCATGGTCCTAGGCCTTCCCTGGCTAAGAAGACACAACCCGCAAATCGACTGGTCTTCCATGCAGATCCTTTCCTGGAGCTCTTCATGCGCTAAATCTTGTTTGGATAGAGTAGTTCCTCTGTGTAATACCGAGACCAAACCACTATTTGAGGTTCCCGTTCCCTATAGATCTTTCCTGGACGTATTCAACAAGAGGGCGGCTGACGTCTTACCACCTCATCGGAGGTGGGATTGCCCTATTGATCTGATACCTGGATCCAGTCCTCCCCGTGGACGCATTTACCCCCTATCCCTGACTGAGACTCAGGCCATGTCAGATTATATCACCGAGAATTTACAGAAGGGGTTCATTCGCCCCTCATCTTCCCCCGCGGGAGCCGGATTTTTTTTTGTAAAAAAAAAAGACGGCTCTCTCCGTCCCTGCATCGATTATCGAGGACTTAACGAGATTACTATTAAGAATCGATATCCTCTGCCCCTCATTCCCGAGCTCTTCGACCGAATTAAAGGTGCTAAAGTTTTCTCCAAGTTGGATCTCCGTGGGGCTTATAATTTAATTCGCATCAGAGAGGGGGATGAATGGAAGACGGCCTTCAACACAAGGGATGGGCATTACGAATATCTCGTAATGCCCTTCGGACTTTGTAATGCCCCGGCCGTCTTCCAGGACTTCGTGAACGAGATCTTCCGGGACCTTCTTTACACGTCAGTTGTGGTTTACCTCGACGACATTTTGGTGTTCTCTCGGGATCTGGACACCCATCGGGACCAGGTCAAGGAGGTCTTAAGTCGTCTCCGTCGGAACAAATTGTACTGTAAACTGGAGAAATGTATCTTTGAACAGTCTGCCGTACCTTTCCTAGGGTACATTGTGTCCGGGCAGGGTTTACAAATGGACCCCGAGAAAGTAGCAGCTATTCTAGATTGGACGAAACCCACAACTCTACGTGCGGTTCAACGCTTCTTGGGGTTCGCAAACTACTACCGCAAATTTATCCAAGGGTTCTCTTCCATAGTCGCCCCCATTACGGCCCTCACAAGGAAAGGAGCTAACCCTGCCAACTGGTCCCAAACAGCCGTAGATGCTTTTGAAAAATTAAAGCAAGCTTTCATTACAGCACCTGTCCTCAGACAACCTGACATGAAACACCCCTTCGTTCTTGAGGTCGATGCCTCATCCGAGGCGGTAGGAGCTGTCCTCTCCCAGTATGGAGAGGATGGGAAACTTCATCCCTGCAGTTTCTTTTCCCGCAGATTCGCTCCAGCTGAGCGCAACTACCCCATAGGAGAACAAGAGCTACTCGCGATCAAACTAGCCCTGGAGGAATGGCGATACCTTCTAGAGGGAGCGCAACATCCGTTTACAGTCTACACCGACCATAAGAATTTGCTGTACCTTCAGTCAGCTCAGTGCCTCAATCCTCGCCTGGCCCGGTGGGCACTCTTCTTCACCCGGTTCCAGTTCAAATTGTCCTTCCGTCCTGGCTCCAAAAATACCAAGGCAGATGCCCTATCCCGGTCCTTCTCACCCTCTGAGGAGGAGAGATTAACACCACCAGTGCTGGACTCCATGGTCTTTGCGGTTACTCAGGTGCCTACCCCTCCGACCGGCAAAACTTTCGTGCCCACTGAATTGAGACCGAAGCTGCTGAAATGGGCTCATCAGTCTAAATTCACAGGTCATCCCGGTGTTCATAAAACATTGGACTTTCTGCGACGTTCTTATTGGTGGCCCTCTCTTCGTAAGGACGTTCACTCCTATGTCTCCGCATGTCCAGTGTGCGCTCAACATAAGTCACCTCGCCAGGCTCCTGCCGGGAAACTTCGCCCACTGTCCATTCCAGCCCGTCCCTGGTCTCACCTCGCGATGGACTTCATTACGGACTTACCCTCCGCTGAGGGTTTCAATACCATTTGGGTTATCATCGACCGTTTCTCGAAGATGGCCCATTTTGTGCCCCTCAAGGGCTTACCAAGCGCCCCATCACTTGCCCAGTTGTTCATTTCTCACGTCTTTCGTCTTCATGGCCTCCCAGAAGAGATCATTTCGGACCGCGGAGTGCAGTTTGTGGCGAGGTTCTGGCGTGCCCTCTGCTCAGCTCTTAATATTCAGTTAAAATTCTCTACCGCTTACCACCCCCAAACAAATGGGCAAACCGAGAGGGTAAACCAGGATCTCGAGACCTTTCTTCGGTTATACCTCTCCTCGTTTCAGGATAATTGGGTGGAGTTACTGCCTTGGGCCGAATTCTCGCACAACAACATGTACCATAGTTCTTCTCAAACTACTCCCTTTTTTGTGGTTTACGGTAGACACCCCCGAGTACCTGAGTTCCCTCAATTGCCTGCCACGGAAGTACCCGCTGCTAACACCTCCTTACGTTTCTTCTCGGACATCTGGAAAAATGTCCATTCTGCCCTACGGAAAGCTTCCGTTAAATACAAAAGATTCGCAGACATGCGACGATCTGCTGCTCCCGCATATCGCGTGGGCGATCGAGTTTGGTTATCTACCAGGAATTTGCGACTCAAGGTGCCCACTATGAAACTGGCCCCGAGATTTATAGGCCCATATACCATCACGCAAATAATTAACCCAGTGGCCGTCCGACTCAAGCTTCCATCTTCGTTGAAGATCTCCTCCACCTTTCATGTGTCCCTGCTAAAACCCCTGATTCTGAATCGTTTTCGGAAGACTCCTCCCAGATCCCTCGCTTTGAAGACTCAGAAAGGAGTGGAGTTTGAGATCAAAAAGATTCTAGATGCCCGTCAACTCCGGGGTAGACTGCAGTTCTTGGTAGACTGGAAAGGGTATGGTCCGGAGGAGAGATCGTGGGTACCAGCAGAAGATGTTCATGCGCCAAACCTGGTAAAGAGTTTCTTCCTCAGGAATCCAGCATTGTGTCCAATGGCCACTCCTAAAAGGGGGGGTACTGTCACAACCCGGCGCGGCACCAGACCTGGCACCGGCTACTCACCCCTCCGCGTTCACCGGTCCTGGCGCCGTGATGGTGCGGGGCTGGCTGGATGCAGGCGGCGGATAGTCCGGAGGCTCCCCAGTCTATTGGCGGGTCCGGCAGCAGCACAGACGCCGGCTCCCGGGACTGGGCGCCGCCATGTTGGGCAGGTCACGTGATCGGCACTCAGTGCTTCTATTTGATACCTCCTCTCTCCACTAGGGGGCCGGACCTTGCTGGGCTGAGGTATAAATTCCAGGAGGCTCTTAGCCTCATTGCTGGAACAACTCGTCAGCTGTCAGCATCTCTCTGCAGCTCCTGGTTGTGTATGGTTCTGCTGATCCTGCTCTCCTGCCGAATCCAGCTCTCCTGTCCCAGCTCTGATCCTGTTCCTGCTCCTGTGTGTTAACCCGTTCCTTCCTGTGATCCTGATATTCCAGTTCCGTCAACATCTCCTGTAGCCGTGTCGGCAGTCTTCAGTTTCAAGCCTCATCTTTTTGACAAGTTGTCAGTTTACGTTTAAACCAAGTTTGGTCCTTTTCAGTTCTCATTTATTCTAAAGCCAAGTGTGCCGTTTTCAGTTACAGTAGCCATCCGGTCAAGTCGTCAGTTCCTCCGTCAGCATTCTCCGGTTTACGTCATTCACATCTCAGTTTTGCCTCAAACATCCCGGTACTCCCTACGATCCTCCTACTCCTGTCCTGATCCCTACCCTGAGCGGCTCATCCTGTCCGCTCCATCTAGGGCACCCGTGGGTGCTCCAAGTGAGGGGCCGCGACCTGCTGTCCAGACGCAGCGAAAACCAAACTTCCTTGCGGGGGTCCCTGGAGAAGACCGCTGGGCAGTTAGACTCCGCGCCCTCGCTTTGGAGTATTCGTCAAAACCCACTGCCCAAAATATATGCAGAGGTCGTATATCCAACCTGCCAAGTTCCAAGGGCGTTCCGCCCCAGTCTCGCCTGAATCTGAACCTGAGGTGGGTCCTCAAGATCCTCCGGCCGTGATAGCCACACAAGACCACCTGACACGCAAATCAATGTTCTTGCTCATTCAAAAGTCTACAGGTATGATGTCACAAACTGGTACTTGTAATGTACCACTGAAAATGACCCCCAGTGTTATCTAGTTATTTCCTGCACTGTGTCGGAACAGTGGCTTATCTATAATGAGTATGCAATGCGCAATGGCTTATCTGTAATGGGTATGCAATGCGCAATGGCTTATCTGTAATGGGTATGCGATGCGCAGTGGCTTATCTGTAATGGTACAGGGTGTGCAGTGGCTTATCTATAATGGGTACAGGGTATGCAGTGGCTTATGTATAATGGACCCTTGGGTCCAGGGGAGCCAACATCGCTCACGCTGCTCCAGTGACCCTTGATGTAGCAAAGTGATGTTGCAAAATGGCTGCTCACTTTACAGTGTTAGAGGTCACAGCAGCAGGAAGCGGCAAAGGCTGGCAGCACTGCTGGAGTAATAACATCTGTGGGGGTCATGGTCACAAGGAGGTGCCGGCAGCGGTGGTAGTGGCACAATGTTGGTTGTGGTGGTGCATACGCAGCTCATGGTTGGGGTATTTTTTTGTGAAAAGTATGGCTGTATTTTTTTCTGAAAAGTATGGCTGCAGAGAGCCATCGCAGGGACAGATCGTTATCACAAGCTTTGTCCCTGCATGCGATAATTAATACATCAATGATCACACTGCAAAATTGTGCCAATATTATCACAGCACATCCACATATGAGGACGCGGATGGTGATAAATTGGACCCTAAGCCTTTGGGAGAGATAAAGTGTACAGAGATAAAGAACAATCCAATCCGTTCCTTATTGCCATGTGTTTTAGAACATAGATCCTCATGTCTACAATGTTCCTGTCGACAGTCTGACCACATACTGAAACGCTCACTTACAATTCCATAGAGGAACACACACTGCAACTCTGTGGAGACCCACATCTCTGTACAAATCTGTATCAAGCTTCAAAAGTGATCAAATGGAGAGTGATAAATAACCAGCCAATCAGCTCCTACCTGCCATGTCACAGGCTGGGTTTGAAAAATAACAGATAGTAGCTGATTGGCTGGTTGGTTATCACTCTCCACTTTATCACTACTTGAAGCTTGATACATCTGGCCCAGAGTCTTACTACAAGATTAGATAAGTTTAGGAAAATTCCAAGTTCTTCAATTCTAGAACCCTTGTGTAGGATGCTGCTGAGGGTTATGGGCTCTTTTACCTTCTTTATCTACGAAAGGAACAAAAGAGTGCCAATTTTGGGGAATCTAATCTCCTAAAAATATAAACAACAGGAAAGATGTGTAAGCATTCTAGAAGTGTTGCTGTAACTACCCAAAAACCTAAGGAATTAGCTGAACAGGAAATGTTTTGTATTTTTTTTGTAGAATTTGGTCAGTATAATAAAGGTCATTCAAAACATGGTAATATTCTGTAAATCAATGGTCCTCAAACTCTGTCCTCGTTATCCCACATATTATGATGCACTTTTCACAATTTTATAGATAGGGTGACCAACTCATCCCTTTAATCCGGGACACATATTAATTACACAGGTTCTGTGGCTGGCTTTCACCTGGTTTTAAACTGCCACACCTCAAGACTCCATTTCACCTGCTTTTAAACTGCCACAGAACCTGTGTAATTAATAGGTGTCCCGGATTAAAGGGATGAGTTGGTCACCCTATTTATAGATAATTTGATAAGGAAGGTTTAGATATATGAAACATTAATCTATGAAAACAGGGAACTGAGCAGTGAAGATGTTATTGGAGCAAGTCAGTAAAAGAAGAATGGTAGGGGTCTACAGTGCCAGTAGCTGTGTTCATTTTTATTTTTTAGAGCTAAAGGCAGGCCCGATACCTGTATCCAAGGGGGTAGCTACCGTAGGGGCAGGAAGTGCGGTTGCTATGGGGCCTGTAGCACCTCCGAGGCCTGCCTAACCCCAGCACAAGGCTCACCACCGGAAACATGACCGTGAGAGAAGGAAGTGGATGTTATGCTGGATGGACCATGTAGCAATTTGCCAATCACAGAGAGCTGCACCCTCCCACCTCTTGGTTATGTAACTACCTGGGTGGGTTACTGCTGGGGACAAAATTTAGTGTGGGACAGTGAGCAGTGTTGTTATGTGCCATGGCTGCCTACCTGGGGTGCCCCTGAGCGCTCCTACTACTGTCCCCTCAGGAGGCTCAGGGACAAGCTCAGGTGGCGGCCATCGGCGGTCGGGTCCGGCAGCAGGGAAGTCCCGGGGGCGTTGCCTAGTGACGCTCCGAGCTTCCTGCTGTCGATTGATGGCGGGCGTCGTCCCATTGCTAAGCAATGCCCCCGAACTTCCGCCCACTACCCGGCATAAGCAGCACGGCTTACACGCCTGTAGGCGGAGTTTATTATTTAAACCCATTTTCCCTGCTTCATGGCGCCGGTTATAGTATCCTGTGTGCCTCTCAGAAGCCTCAGTCAGCGTGTTCCTGGTTTCCGGGCTGCAGTCCTGTTTGCTAGTCCATCAGCCTGTCAGTCTGCCTGTCGGCTACAGAACTCCTGGTCTTATCACTTGTCACCATTTCAGATAAGTCAGGTTATACTTGTCTTTGTAGTTATCTTTCCGGAGTCACCTTGTGCATTGTTGCATTTATTGTTGTTGTTATTATATCATCCTGTGTATTGTTACACATCTGGTTGTCACTACCTGCTGTGTGTAGTAGTTTTGGGGGGCTCTTGCTCCCGTGTTCTCCCAGGATCCTGATTTAACAGGGGTCTTGCACTGTACCTTCAGCCTGTAGTTAGTCCTCCTCTTGCCATCTCCCCGCATTGTTTTACCAAAAGACCTGGTGGCATCGGGGTTGGAGCCAGCCTAACCAGCTCCTTCCAACAAGGCTGTTATAGGCGAAGGCCAGCACTGCAGGCGTGTGCCAACTACAGTTAGTGGCAACAGAGTCAGGGTCCCGGTTCGGTGGAATCCCTGCAGAGTCCTAACAAGTGTGTTATATAAGAAGCAGAAAGAGTGATGGATTCCTCAAGTGAACTGCTTTTAAGAGGCAGGTGTATGAAGCAGTGGTAAGGGAGGAGAAGTGAGCCAGTGGAGAAGTTGCCCATGGCAACCAATCAGCACTGAATTAACATCTATAAATTGCATACTATCTATGGTAAATTCCGGCGGGGGGCGCACATTGCATAGTTACGCCACTGTCACCAAGCATGCCTATGACCCCATGAGTGTCTCTCCCCACTTGCACCTGTAATTTTCCTGCCCCACATTTACCTCTGCTTCCTGCTTTTCTAGCATGCCTCTGCTGTTCCTCCCCACGAGTGCCTCTGAACCCAATCCTTGTAAATTCCATTGCCTCCTTCCTCCACATATGTATCTATCATCTCCCATTACATATAGTTGTGCTCATAAGTTTACATACCCTATCAGAATTTGTGATTTTCTGGCCATTTGTCAGAGAATATGAATGATAACTCAAAAAACTTTTCTTTCACTCATGGTTAGTGGTAGGGTGAAGCCATTTATTGTCAAACAACTGTGTTTACTCTGTTTAAATCATAATGACAACAGAAACTACCCAAATGACCCTGATTAAAAGTTTACATTCCCTGGAGATTTTGGCCTGATAACATGCACACAAGTTGACACAAACGGGTTTGAATGACTACTAAAGGTAACCATCCTCACCTGTGATCTGTTTGCTTGTAATCAGTGTGTGTGTGTATAAAAGGTCAGTGAGTTTCTGGTCTCCTGAAAGACGCTTGCATCTTTCATCCACTAAGATGACGTGTCTGCATTCTGAGTCATGGGGAAAGCCGCTCCTTCCACAACCATAAACATTACATTTGGAGCGGAGTCAACAAGGCCTATGATGAAAGGTACACCATTCCTACTGTGAAACACGGAGGTGGATCGCTGATGTTTTGGGGATGTGTAAGCTACAAAGGCACTGGAAACTTGGTCAAATTGATGGCAAGTTGAATGCAGTATATTATCAGAAAATACCAGAGGAAAATTTGCACTCATCAGCCCGGAAGCTGCGCATGTGACTTACTTAGACGTTCCAACATGACAATGATCCAAAACACAAGGCCAATTCAACCTGTCATTGGCTACAGCAGAATAAAGTGAAGGTTCTGGAGTGGCCATCTCAGTCTCCAGACCTCAATAACAGTGGCCCTTATTCTGATCAGTGCGCCTGGATCCGAATATGCGGCCAGGACCGTGCGTGCGAAACACCGCCTTCCATACGGATCGCCAACTCCGTCCGTACGCGGTAAGAAGCTGGCCGAACGGACCGCACGTGTATTTTTCACGGAATACGCCTCCTCCATCTCAGGGAACCTCCCCCATCATTCGATGGTCGCAGACCATCGAATGCAGGACCGAGTGTTCCACCAGCTCCCGCAACCTCAGACCACACGGACACTTCTCCGTGCAAAAGCAGGGATCTGTTCAGGCAGCTGACATCCGGCGATGTCATATGTCCGCCCCCTACACGTGCGTCACGACTGCATTACCATACGTACGCCCAGCGTTTGTATGGGAACGCCCATGAAACGCGGGGCACATGCATATGGTAATGAGCCCAAATAGCCCTTCACGCCCCTCTCCACCCCCTGTTCGGAGTGTTCACATTTCATGTGGGATTTGGCCGTATGCCCCGCTCGCACATGCGCAGAGACGCCTCTGCACATGCGCAGACACAAAACATTGGCGGCACGAACGCACGCGGATATTACCGCACCAACCACAATAAGGGCCAGTGAGCCACTCTGGGGAGATCTCAAACGTGCAGTTCATGCAAGACAGGCCAAGAATTTACAGGAACTGGAGGCTTTTTGCCAAGAAGAATTGGCAGCTTTACCATCTGAGAAAATAAAGAGCCTCATCCACAACTACCACAAAAGACTTCAAGCTGTCATTGATGTTAAAGGGGGCAATACACAGTATTAAGAACTGGGGCATGTAAACTTTTGATCAGGGTCATTTGGATAGTTCCTGTTGTCATTATGATTTAAAAAGAGTAAACACAGTTGTTTGACAATAAATGGCTTCACCCAACCACTAACCATGAGTTAAAGTTTGTGAGTTATCATTCATATTCTCTGGCAAATGGCCAGAAAATCACCAATTCTGCTAGGGTATGAAAACTATGTACCTCTTCCTTCCTTCTCATGAGTACCCCAGACCACTGCCTCCCTAATTGTGCCTCTGACCCTCCTCCCCATTAATTCCTCTGCCTCCTACTTCCCCATGTGTGCCTATGATCTGCTCCCCCCATATGTGCCTCTGACCTCTCCCCAAGTGTACATTTGGCCTTTTCTCCCCATGTGTTCCCTGACTGCTCCCTCCATATGCAAATCTGACCCCATTCCCCATGGTGTGCGGTGGGGTGAGGCAGGTGAGGCACAGCCTTTCCTGACATACTAGTGCATATGCCGGCATTTGGAATTGATAAAGTATGTCAAACATACAAATAATTTATAAAAAAATATATTTTTATTATTCTAATCATTTTTATAGTCAAAACGCTGGAGTAAGAAGTCTATGGCAGGTGAGGCAGTGCCTCACCTGGCTACCTTTTTCTGCACATCTCTTATCAAAACTCAGTGAATCCATACCTCCCAACTTTTGGCTTTAAGAAATAGGGACACTCGCGCGGCTAGCGCCCGAAAAGGGGGCGGGGCGTATGCTAATGAGGGCGCGGCTTATGCTAATTAGCCGCGACCTCATTTTCATACGAGAATAGACGCTGTGCGCATGCGCACAGCGTCTATTCTACTAGATTGGGGGGTCTCCCAACTGCCACCCCCCGCAGCGGGACAATGCCTGCCGCGGGTGGGACAGAGGGACAGGACCCGAAAATCGGGACTGTCCCTCTAAAATCGTGACAGTTGGGAGGTATGGTGAATCTCCAGCAGTACACACTGCTGCACATGTGTATAATGCTGGTATGTACCACAGGGCTCATATATTGTGTGCATATCTGACTCTGGTACTTGCCTGGGACTCTTGAGCCATTTACCTCACCGCACACGTCCATGCCCTCTTCCTATCTGTAGCTCTGCCATGGACAGCATCCCTATTGTCCCTTTACCCCTCCTAAAGGCTGGTGGCTCCTAGTCAGAAGTAGCATGGCTCAAAGTAGACCATGTTCAGAGAAACATCACTGAACCTACAGAGTGCAGGTAAGAACAAATGTCATTTTAATGCTGATTAAGGGAATCATATAGTAGTTACTGGGTTTAAGGAGATGTGCATTTTAAGCAAATCCCTTGATAAATATAAAGCATTGGAGGCCCCTTCAAATTCTCCTAAGGGGCTCACAAAGTTGTAGCTACACCCCTGCCTGTATCCCAATATTTAGTATACACTGAAGTCCATGGTAGGTGTCGAACTGTTTGTTTGGGCTAATCTTAACCTCTGGATGGATTTTGATCTAGTTTTCATAATTCTATAGTGCATTTGTTAAGGAAGATTTAGGTCTATAAAACATTAATCTATGAACAAAACAGAGCCAAGCAGTGGCAATTTTAGTGAAGCAAGTCAGCTCCCATGCAAAGCCGGTGGGAGCCCTAGTGATTTCTATAGAATCTATGTATTGCAGTTATTCCATATTCTGTACATATATGCAAGCATTTTATTTTCAGATAACTCACCGTTCTATATAAATAACTAAATAATCCTATAAGAAAGCCCTGAAAAATCAATGCATTGTATTATGAAAAGAAAAAGACAAAAGAGATGTAAAATTGTAGGCTTGTTTACATTTTTAAGGCATTTCCTGATATTCCCAATAGAATACCCTCTGTGTGCTATAGACAGTGACAGCAATGTGTCACGAGATGGGTGTGTGGAATCAGTCGTGACTGGAGTGGTCAGATGGTGGATTTGATGGTGTTGGGCGGATCTCAGGAAGAGAGGCGTGACCAGCAGGAGATGGGTTAACACGAGCAGGTTTATTGAATGAACTCATACAACGGATAAAATAACCAGGTTCAATAATTCTTTGAGTGGACAAAATAATAAATAGATGCAAGTCTCTGATAAATAGCAAAAAGATGGCAGTCCTTTGCAAAATAAACAAGATGGCAGTCCTTTGCAAAATAAACAAGAATACATGCAGGAAATTTGGAGAGGACAAGGTAATGTTCAGGATTTGAGTTTAAAGAAAAAGAAGGATACCTGAAGATTGGATGATTGGATGATTGAGAATTGGATGGTTGGATGACTGAAGATTGGATGGTTGGATGACTGAAGATTGGATGATTGGATGACTGAAGATTGGATGGTTGGATGGTTGGATGACTGAAGATTGGATGGTTGGATGACTAAAGATTGGCTGACAGCTGCTGGGATCAAGATATAGCTGGACCAGAGTTGGTGAACTGTAAGAACTGTAGAGCTGACTTGAGAATAACCAGAGACTGGCCCGGAGTTGGAGGATTGCAGTGTAGCAACTGATGAGGGTCTGGATACAGCTGAATGGCAGGATTACTGGAAGCTTCACAGCAGAGATGTAGCACACAATAGCTGGGTGCAGGTCAGGAAACTGTGGAGTACCTGGTATCAGGACGTGGTAGCGACTTTGCTGAGAGCAACCTCTTAGTCCAGGAGCTGAATATTTAAACCCCTTGCCTTGCACCGATTGGATGAATAGCGAGGCAGCAACTGCAATAGCAGAAATGGATTCTGAATGGGACAATCAGTGCACAAGAGGAGAGCTAGCATGGGCTTCACCAAACAGGGAACCAAGGAGTTAATGGCTGATCAGGAGACTCTGGGCTAGCTAGAGTTCTCACAGGTGTGCAATTATCAGCACACAGACATTCATTGAGTGTATGGCAGCAGAAGTGGAGGCTGTAATATCCTGAGAAAGCAGCAACTGGAGAGAACATGCTGAACAAACATGCAGAAATAACTAGGTATGTGACAGTACCCCCTCCTTCATGGGTGGACTCCGGACACCCTTACTGGCACTTCAGGAGTTTTGAAACGATATCTCAGATGGATTAACTGGAACCACTATTAAAGAAAATCTTGAGATCTGAATTTCTTCTGAAGTGGAATCAGGATCTGCGACGATTCTTTTTCTTCTTATGAGAACGTCTTGATCTTCCAGAGGGAGGTGGAATCTTAAGTTTAGAGAAACATTTATCAGGTAACACAGGGCCTCCAAGGAAAGGAGAAACATCATAATCGGAGTCAAATTCTGAGTCTGAGTCTAGATCGGGAGTTAAACTTTGGCCCTTTTTCATAGATTGGTAACTTTCTGGTGAATTGCTGAGGTAACATGCAGCAGAAGAACCGATACATATTGTGGGAATTGAAGAGTTGGGATATTGATCAGAGGAAGAAAGCAGTGAACTTGAAGGTCTAAGCAGATCAACACCATGGGATAAGGAGGTGCAGCCGATTCTCAAGTCCATAGATGATGATTCTGGAGGATCATGGTTCTTAAAGGTTTTGAAGGCTTTAGTTTCTTGATCCTTGGATTCTTGAGATTGTGAAGATGGCAAAGGATGAGAGGTCTGGGCAACTGGCGAGCCTTTAACTGGATAATTAGAGTGCTTTGTGGAACTCACATGGGATGCCTTTGGACCAAACCTTTTACAAACGGCTGCAGTGAAGGTCTTTAAGCTATATAGCACAGGATCATTGGATTCCAAGAGTGGATTTGCCCACTCCAGCGCTTCACCTCTGAAGGCCAGAAATAAGTATCTAACTATATTGGTTGGAGTAATACCGCAGGTTGGGTTTGACTCCATCATGGACAGATATCGGTGAACTAGGATACTGTATTGCTGGAGATCACCATCGAAGTTTACAGGAGAGGAGTCTTCGGGGGGTAACGCAGTGTCACTTGATGAAACCACTGAAGAACTTGTGTCTGCTTTCGGTTCTCCCGGTTGGGAAAGAGCACTTACACGTTCCGTGGCTGTACATACTGATGGCTGGGTTAACATCCCAGACTGCTTCGACAGGACCAGACCTGTGGATAGTTTCAACTGAGCAAGAGACTCGGAACACTTTGACAGGGCTATGGTCTCGGATGGTTTTGGCAGGACAGGCACCTCAGATTCCTCAGAGAAGGCAGGAACCACAGGAATGGCTGGAACAACCTCAGGCCCAAAGGCCAGGGTAGAAGTAACCTCAGACCCAGAGGTCAGGGCATTTGGGACCTCAGGCCCAGAGGCCAGGGCAGAAGTGTCCTCAGGCCCGGAGGCCAGGGCAGAAGTGTCCTCAGGCCCGGAGGCCAGGGCAGAAGTGTCCTCAGGCCCGGAGGCCAGGGCAGAAGTGTCCTCAGGCCCGGAGGCCAGGGCAGAAGTGTCCTCAGGCCCGGAGGCCAGGGCAGTAGTGTCCTCAGGCCCGGAGGCCAGGGCAGAAGTGTCCAAAGGCCCAAAGGCTAGGGCCGACATATCAGACTCTCCTCCTGGGTCCTGGATACACAAGACCCCCTCCTGGGGCTGGACACTCGGATTCACCCCCTCCTGGGGCTGGACACTCGGATTCACCCCATTCTGGGACTGGAGACTGAGAGCCCCCTCCTGGGGCTGGAGACTGAGAGCCCCCTCCTGGGGCTGGAGACTGAGAGCCCCCTCCTGGGGCTGGAGACTGAGAGCCCCCTCCTGGGGCTGGAGACTGAGAGCCCCCTCCTGGGGCTGGAGACTGAGAGCCCCCTCCTGGGGCTGGAGACTGAGAGCCCCCTCCTGGGGCTGGAGACTGAGAGCCCCCTCCTGGGGCTGGGGACCACGAACCTCTTCTTGAGGCTGGAGAGGCTGAACTCTCTTCTGGGGCTGAAGATTATGGACCCCCTTCTGGGGCTGGATACAGCAGACCCCTTCTTGAGACTGGAGATGCTGAACTCCCCTCTGGGGCTGAAAAGGCTGAACCCCCTCTTGGGGCTGGAGACGGGATAATCGTTCTGAATCTTTAGCACAAGATACCCCTGCTGGGGCTGCGGTATTGGACAACCCTCCTGAGGTTGATAAGACGGACACATGCTTTTGGGCAGAAAATCCTGAGACACCACTTCCAGTAATGGATACAGGAACCTTCCCAGGAGCTCTGTGGACAGCATTAAAACCGTGTTTGGCCAAGATGATCTTTGTTCTAGGGCCCCAAGTATTAACTCGGGTTTCTCTCTGAGCTGTAACGGGAGGAATCTCCCCATTTCTGGGCAGACGGAGGGAACAATCTCCTATGAAATGGTCTGAACCACCACAATAGAAGCACAGGTCTAGCTGCCTGCGCCGTTGACGTTCCTCCTCAGACAGCTGGGCTCGTGGTCTGCTTTGTGGTATGTCCTTACAAGGCTTATGACAGAACTTCTCAGGAGTACTTGGAAGTGTAGTGGAAGTTCCTTTGAGCACAGTTCCACTGGAAAGGGGTACCAAAGAACTGTCCAATATGGCGGAGACTACAGAAAAAATTTTAGATGGTAATTCCTGTAGTTGATTCAGTAACTGGTGTAAAACCTTTAATGTCTCTGATTCTGGCTCTTTAAAGGTCCAAGCCGAACCAGATTCCAGATGGCAAAGTAACGGACTTATGACAGACCCACTGTCCGCAGAAGCCTCATCGTCCTCCTTTGGAGTAGACAGGTAGTCAGGGGGTAGAGGTGAAGAGGCCAAATGACATGCGGCTGCAGATGTGACACGTGAGGATTCATTAGAAGGCAAGGATTGCTGCAGCTTGCAAGAACAACCAGATAAGTCTTGCCAGAACTTTGTGAGTAAGAACTGAAGATCAATATGTCTCTCCATGCTGGCACCAGGATCTAGACAACCCACACTTCTCACACTCTGGTCACTGACCAAGTCCATGTGCTCTCAGCAAACTGTCACGAGATGGGTGTGTGGAATCAGTCGTGACTGGAGTGGTCAGATGGTGGATTTGATGGTGTTGGGCGGATCTCAGGAAGAGAGGCGTGACCAGCAGGAGATGGGTTAACACGAGCAGGTTTATTGAATGAACTCATACAACGGATAAAATAACCAGGTTCAATAATTCTTTGAGTGGACAAAATAATAAATAGATGCAAGTCTCTGATAAATAGCAAAAAGATGGCAGTCCTTTGCAAAATAAACAAGATGGCAGTCCTTTGCAAAATAAACAAGAATACATGCAGGAAATTTGGAGAGGACAAGGTAATGTTCAGGATTTGAGTTTAAAGAAAAAGAAGGATACCTGAAGATTGGATGATTGGATGATTGAGAATTGGATGGTTGGATGACTGAAGATTGGATGGTTGGATGACTGAAGATTGGATGATTGGATGACTGAAGATTGGATGGTTGGATGGTTGGATGACTGAAGATTGGATGGTTGGATGACTAAAGATTGGCTGACAGCTGCTGGGATCAAGATATAGCTGGACCAGAGTTGGTGAACTGTAAGAACTGTAGAGCTGACTTGAGAATAACCAGAGACTGGCCCGGAGTTGGAGGATTGCAGTGTAGCAACTGATGAGGGTCTGGATACAGCTGAATGGCAGGATTACTGGAAGCTTCACAGCAGAGATGTAGCACACAATAGCTGGGTGCAGGTCAGGAAACTGTGGAGTACCTGGTATCAGGACGTGGTAGCGACTTTGCTGAGAGCAACCTCTTAGTCCAGGAGCTGAATATTTAAACCCCTTGCCTTGCACCGATTGGATGAATAGCGAGGCAGCAACTGCAATAGCAGAAATGGATTCTGAATGGGACAATCAGTGCACAAGAGGAGAGCTAGCATGGGCTTCACCAAACAGGGAACCAAGGAGTTAATGGCTGATCAGGAGACTCTGGGCTAGCTAGAGTTCTCACAGGTGTGCAATTATCAGCACACAGACATTCATTGAGTGTATGGCAGCAGAAGTGGAGGCTGTAATATCCTGAGAAAGCAGCAACTGGAGAGAACATGCTGAACAAACATGCAGAAATAACTAGGTATGTGACACAATGTCTGCATGAGGAGTGATCCACATAGTTAGCTGCAAGTATCAATCAAATATATTTATATTTATAAAGCTACTTTACGGTGCTTAACATGTTCTGTAAATGTGTAACTGAATGCATAAATTCTGAAAGGTCTGACAGTGTAGCGAGAACGTTACATTTTCTACAGCAAACTCCCCCTGCCCGAGTTGACATTGGTTCCAAAAAATTGATTTGGAGCGGATACTGTGAGGAATTACTCCAAATCAAAAAGTGTAGCATATGCAGACTCCACTGAACAGTTTTATTAGTATTGGATTTTTACCACCAGTCTGAGAAAGGCATAGAAACAGTCAAACTGTAATTTACTTACCCTGGAATTAGTGTGGATACCATAGGATTGGGGCGATGCAATGCAGGACTTTCAGGGGGCACTCAGACTGGAGTTACTGTTCTCCACTTCCAGATTCTGTACTGATCTGGGATGGTCACGTGTTACTCAGGCAGATGTTAATGTTTTTGTAGCCTTGGGCATGCTTCCAATCTCGCTGCTCAAACTGTGATCCTCTGACAAAAGTCTGTTCTTCTACTCCAGAAAGAACCAGCAGCACATAATAGCCACCAGTCTGTAACTTCAGATCAAATATTCTTTAGTGTCACCCATCTGTAGTCACAGATCTACATCTACAGCCAGATGTACTAAGGCTAAGCTTTGAAAAGTAATAAAACGGAGAGTGATAAATTACAACAAATCAGCTCTTAGCTTTCATTTTTCAAACCCAGACTGTAACATGACAATGAAAAGCTGATTGGCTCGTACTTTATCACTCTCCACTGTGTCACTTTGCAAGGCTTAAGGCCCATACACACTTGCCGATTTTCAGCTGAAAATCGCTCAAAACAGCCGTTTTGAGCGATTTTCAACTGAAAATAGCCTAGTGTGTATGCCCCCCAGATTGCCGACTAGCGATGATGCGCGCTCCCGCATCATCGCTAGCAATGTGGTTCATCTGCTGGTTTTACCAGCAGATGCAGCGATGATGGCTGGTTTACCATCCATCATCGCTGTGTGTGTACGCTGCGCCGGGCTGAAAGATTAACCACTTTCAGCCCGGCTCCCTCCCCCGGCTCCCGAGTCCCTCCCCCCTCCCCCTGCTCGTCGCACGGAGACGGAGCAGGGGGAAGAAGACACACTGCCAGCCACACCTCCACCTGTCAGTGGAGCTGCAGCCACCTGCTCCGGAGTCCGTCCGTCCGCCCCCTCCCTCACCCGTACGCAGCAGCAGCAGTAGTCACCTGTCAGTGGAGTCCGTCCCCCCCCCCCCCTCACCTGCACGCAGCAGCAGTTGTTTCCAGTCCCCCTGCCACCTCCTCAGCTGCATATAAGACAATAGTAGTCAATTCTCTAAAGTGAGGCCACTGCCACCAATGTATGGCTGCCTAATCCGATATATATATATATATATATATATATATATATATATATATATATATACACACACACAGTATATATATATATATAGTGTATATATATAGTGTATATATAGTGTGTGTATATTATATATATATATACATACACACTGTATATAGATATATATAGTGTGTGTATAATATATATATATATATATATATATATATATATATACAGAAACAAACACAGGCGTCACTCCGGGGCTTGTAGTGAAAAAGCTTTACTGTGTGGCGGTCAACGCCGTTTCGGGTTTCCCCGTCGTCAGGACCAAAATTCTCTGACGACGGGGAAACCCGAAACGGCGTTGACCGCCACACAGTAAAGCTTTTTCACTACAAGCCCCGGAGTGACGCCTGTGTTTGTTTCTGTACATGTGGTAGTATCCCTCTACCTAGGAAGGCACCCGGGCATATACCTATTGAGTGCGACGAGTGCCGGACACCCCCCCTGACGATATATATATATATATAGAACAGTTCTCCCAGTTGGGAATGTGCACTCGCCAGTGTAACAAAGACTTGCTCAGATAAAATTCAACATTGGTCTTTATTTTCAGAAAAGGGTATCCAAATTTTTTTGCCACAATATAGCCCCGACATTTCGGTCCCACATCTGGACCTTTATCAAGGAGCCTGCAATATCATAACATATAGTGTATCACTATTAGGTCAATATAATAACAATGTCCCAACATTGGAACAAAACATAAAAAACAAAAAGGGTAAACCCCATGTACTTACATAGGCAGAAAGAATCAAATAGCATATAAGAGTATCATGGACGCAGATCAGCATGGTTCAGGAACGCCAACCATGTCTGAAGGCTGCCCAGGCCCGGACTTATATACCAGAAAACAGGAAGTCACATGTGTGCAGAATTCCCGCCAAAATGCGGGTAATGCCGCGAAAACGGAAGTTTATCAGCGGAAATGCGTCACCGGATGTCCGGTATATGGAACGCAAGCGACCGCATATTGGCTTGGTAACTGAGCTATATACAAAAAGGTGGACCGCATCGCTATGCGTATCAATAGACCGGAAGTCCGGTCTAACTACCGCTGAGGTGAAAGCTCAGCTAGCGCAATACCTGCGCATGCGCTTGGACTTAGAAAAATTTCTTAGAGAAAAATTCACTTTAGGAAAAAATGACTTAATCATTTCTGGTAACGCCGGGGACCTGCTGTCAACCACCTCTGTATTATCGATAGTGGTGTTAATTAAGGTCATTAAGGACACAAAATTCAAAGCGATCAATATCTGAAACATACATAGAATGGAGTATATCGATAATATATGTCAGAGGAAGTTTTTGCAGGACAATTTGTGTGGAACAAGTGAATACATATATACAAGAATATAAACAGAACAATAAATAAAAGTAACGCGCATTAACCTGCGTGTTAGAGTGAAGATTCACAAAAAAATGAGAAAATGCATAAATAAAAATGAAAAAATTCACAAAACAGTTTCATCATATAAAGTTAATTTGGTAAACATGACCCATTGTGGTTCTAGCTGGACTAGGATAATAGTAAAGCCAACAAGCCTAGATCACGTTAGAGATCATAGCAGAGTATGGCTTAAGGATTCATTGCACATTTTAGGTCTAGAATATGAAAGGATAGTAAATGGTCAGTTCTCAACGCAAAAAGATGTTCAACGGATTGTTCTCGTTCAAACCCCTTGGGGCTAGTGTTCCTAATCGATGAATCCATTTGCTCTCTTTTTTTCTTAGTTGGAGAGCTCTGTCACCTCCCCTCTGTGGAGGGGGGACCCAATCTATGAGCCGACATCGTAGGCTAGCGATCTGGTGTCCAGCCGCAAGAAAATGCCTAGGGATAGGTAACTCAGATTTCTTCGTTTCAATGGCCGTTCTAATGGAGTTGCGATGATTCGCCATTCGCTCACGAAATTTCCTAGTTGTCATCCCAGTATAAGCTAGGCCGCATGGACATGTCAACAAATAGATGACATGGTCCATGAGGCAGTGTAGACGGTACATAATTTTAATCTGCTCTCCGGAATGTGGATGCGGAAACGTGGGGCCTGACAACATGCTGTTGCATGTGGTGCACCCCGCACAACGGAAACAACCAGGCTTCTTTTTGTACAGCCAGGTGTGAGAGGTTTGAGGGCTCGGGCTCATTGTGGGTCTCATCAAGATTTGTTTGAGCTTGGGGCCTCTCCTGTACGCCATCATTGGGGGACCATGATGTTGTAGATTTAAGTTTTTATCTGATGACACAAGGGGCCAATGTTTCGTGAGACTTTTATGTATATTTGCTGATGCGTGGTTATATGTGTTAACATATAGCATTCGTGGAGCTTTATTTGCAGAAGGTCTCAAACTCTGTTCACGGCTCGTTACATTATGTATAGCCTTCTTTAAGCATCTCTTTAAGTTGGCGGGTTGATATCCTCTTTCCAGAAAGCGACAGGTCATCTCTTCAATTTGGATCTCCATCGACTCAGGTCGGGTGTTATTACGGATCACACGCATGTATTGGGAGACCGGTAGGTTCTCCTTAAGAGCAGGTGGATGCTGGCTAGTAGTAGACAGAAACATATTTCTATCGGTATCCTTTCTAAACAAGCAGGTATCTATCTTTTCCGCTGAAAGTGTGACTTTGATGTCAAGGAAATGAATGGACTCAGATTGAATGTCATGTGTAAAGCGAATAGGACTGTTCAATGCATTGAGATACGTGATCATTGCTTCCAAGTTCTCAGAAGTGTCAGTCCAAAGGACAAACACATCGTCAATATAACGTTTGTACAGTTTCATCTTTTCACCAAAACGTGGCAGAATATGTAGATTTTCATAGTCATGCATGTACAGGCATGCGTAGGCTGGGGCTAGATTCGAGCCCATGGCAGTGCCTGCTAGTTGAATGTAATATTTGTTACTGTATAGGAAATGATTACAGGTTAATACCAGAGACGCCAGGTCCAGTAAAAACTGTACCTTTTCCCATCTGCCCCATCATGTATACTTTACCCAAAATTCATAAATCCCTTACTAATCCACCCGGTAGGCCCATCATTTCTGCCCGCTCCTCCCTCCTTCAACCCTTAGCCATATTCATTGATCATCACCTTCAACCCTTGGTCACATCTGGCAACACCTTTATTCAGGACACGAATGATTTCATCAGCAAATTGAAAAATATTGACACTTCCGACATACGGTATTTAATAACCATGGACGTGTGTTCTTTATACACGGTTATACCGCATCTAGATGGACTGAGAGTACTACGTAGTGCTCTGGAACAAAGAGAAACTTTGGAACCTCCTACAGACTTTTTACTGGACCTGGCGTCTCTGGTATTAACCTGTAATCATTTCCTATACAGTAACAAATATTACATTCAACTAGCAGGCACTGCCATGGGCTCGAATCTAGCCCCAGCCTACGCATGCCTGTACATGCATGACTATGAAAATCTACATATTCTGCCACGTTTTGGTGAAAAGATGAAACTGTACAAACGTTATATTGACGATGTGTTTGTCCTTTGGACTGACACTTCTGAGAACTTGGAAGCAATGATCACGTATCTCAATGCATTGAACAGTCCTATTCGCTTTACACATGACATTCAATCTGAGTCCATTCATTTCCTTGACATCAAAGTCACACTTTCAGCGGAAAAGATAGATACCTGCTTGTTTAGAAAGGATACCGATAGAAATATGTTTCTGTCTACTACTAGCCAGCATCCACCTGCTCTTAAGGAGAACCTACCGGTCTCCCAATACATGCGTGTGATCCGTAATAACACCCGACCTGAGTCGATGGAGATCCAAATTGAAGAGATGACCTGTCGCTTTCTGGAAAGAGGATATCAACCCGCCAACTTAAAGAGATGCTTAAAGAAGGCTAGACATAATGTAACGAGCCGTGAACAGAGTTTGAGACCTTCTGCAAATAAAGCTCCACGAATGCTATATGTTAACACATATAACCACGCATCAGCAAATATACATAAAAGTCTCACGAAACATTGGCCCCTTGTGTCATCAGATAAAAACTTAAATCTACAACATCATGGTCCCCCAATGATGGCGTACAGGAGAGGCCCCAACCTCAAACAAATCTTGATGAGACCCACAATGAGCCCGAGCCCTCAAACCTCTCACACCTGGCTGTACAAAAAGAAGCCTGGTTGTTTCCGTTGTGCGGGGTGCACCACATGCAACAGCATGTTGTCAGGCCCCACGTTTCCGCATCCACATTCCGGAGAGCAGATTAAAATTATGTACCGTCTACACTGCCTCATGGACCATGTCATCTATTTGTTGACATGTCCATGCGGCCTAGCTTATACTGGGATGACAACTAGGAAATTTCGTGAGCGAATGGCGAATCATCGCAACTCCATTAGAACGGCCATTGAAACGAAGAAATCTGAGTTACCTATCCCTAGGCATTTTCTTGCGGCTGGACACCAGATCGCTAGCCTACGATGTCGGCTCATAGATTGGGTCCCCCCTCCACAGAGGGGAGGTGACAGAGCTCTCCAACTAAGAAAAAAAGAGAGCAAATGGATTCATCGATTAGGAACACTAGCCCCAAGGGGTTTGAACGAGAACAATCCGTTGAACATCTTTTTGCGTTGAGAACTGACCATTTACTATCCTTTCATATTCTAGACCTAAAATGTGCAATGAATCCTTAAGCCATACTCTGCTATGATCTCTAACGTGATCTAGGCTTGTTGGCTTTACTATTATCCTAGTCCAGCTAGAACCACAATGGGTCATGTTTACCAAATTAACTTTATATGATGAAACTGTTTTGTGAATTTTTTCATTTTTATTTATGCATTTTCTCATTTTTTTGTGAATCTTCACTCTAACACGCAGGTTAATGCGCGTTACTTCTATTTATTGTTCTGTTTATATTCTTGTATATATGTATTCACTTGTTCCACACAAATTGTCCTGCAAAAACTTCCTCTGACATATATTATCGATATACTCCATTCTATGTATGTTTCAGATATTGATCGCTTTGAATTTTGTGTCCTTAATGACCTTAATTAACACCACTATCGATAATACAGAGGTGGTTGACAGCAGGTCCCCGGCGTTACCAGAAATGATTAAGTCATTTTTTCCTAAAGTGAATTTTTCTCTAAGAAATTTTTCTAAGTCCAAGCGCATGCGCAGGTATTGCGCTAGCTGAGCTTTCACCTCAGCGGTAGTTAGACCGGACTTCCGGTCTATTGATACGCATAGCGATGCGGTCCACCTTTTTGTATATAGCTCAGTTACCAAGCCAATATGCGGTAGCTTGCGTTCCATATACCGGACATCCGGTGACGCATTTCCGCTGATAAACTTCCGTTTTCGCGGCATTACCCGCATTTTGGCGGGAATTCTGCACACATGTGACTTCCTGTTTTCTGGTATATAAGTCCGGGCCTGGGCAGCCTTCAGACATGGTTGGCGTTCCTGAACCATGCTGATCTGCGTCCATGATACTCTTATATGCTATTTGATTCTTTCTGCCTATGTAAGTACATGGGGTTTACCCTTTTTGTTTTTTATGTTTTGTTCCAATGTTGGGACATTGTTATTATATTGACCTAATAGTGATACACTATATGTTATGATATTGCAGGCTCCTTGATAAAGGTCCAGATGTGGGACCGAAACGTCGGGGCTATATTGTGGCAAAAAAATTTGGATACCCTTTTCTGAAAATAAAGACCAATGTTGAATTTTATCTGAGCAAGTCTTTGTTACACTGGCGAGTGCACATTCCCAACTGGGAGAACTGTTCTACATTTAAAGGCACGGACTTTTGTTTTGTTCCTTTTATGCGCACCCCGGAGATACTCAAAATTACCTGAGTGAGAGTGCGGTCATTTTCACGAACTATATATATATATATATATATATATATATATATATATATATATATATATATATATATATACATACACACACACTGTGTATATATATATATATATATATATATATATATATATATATATGTATATACACACATACAGATGGAGTCGGCTCCATCATTGCAGGAGCTGGCGGTGGATTCGCCACATGCTAGCCCCCGCCAGACTTTGCAAGGGGACACGTGCGCGTATCCTTACAGCGGAGCTCCCCTCGCCGCCAGTCCCCGCCACGTTCCCTGCCACGTTCCCCTACCTCCCCGTCTCCCTGAAGCGGAGACGGACAGGGCTCCCGTCCCCCACCGACGGTAAACTGGGACGCGTGTGCGTGTGGGACAGTCATGTGTCCCAGTCAGATGTAGTGTCTGCTCGCCAGCGGGGGCTGGTCTGGCGTGCGCTGGCGCTGGAGGAGCGGCGCTACATCTGTGTGTATATGTGTGTATATATATGGCAGGAATGGCCGGGGCGGCATTTACCTGATCGCTGGGCTCCGAATATACTCAGCCCAGCGATCATTTATGAATCAGGCCGCAAGAACAGAAATGCACTGGAATTAAAGGGCCTCTTCTCCCACCCTTGCAATACAAACCCCGCCCTTTATGTAAATATCCTTTTCTAATGAAAGATTTTCATCAAAGTCTTTGGCCGCCTGAAAATCTCTCGCTCTTTGGGGAAAGTAGCTCAGTGTGTACGCACTACTTTGGTGAAAGATATATCTATCAGAGATTTTGGCAAAGTCTTTTGAAATGAAAATCTTCAAGTGTGTATGGGCCTTTAGTAAATCTAAACCCTAAGCTCTTGACATTAAAAACGGAGAGAGAAAAAAACAGGGTCTTGTCTTGATTCTAGTGTCTTACATTGGCTCTTAAACTACATTCTGCAGTTGTGGGTAGAGGTCCTCCAGGAGAAAGTTAGACACTAAGGAGCATTTCTTATAGGGCAAAAGCCTCATTGTCAGAAATTGGAGTTTATCAGCATTAGGCCTTTGTCTAGCTTCACCCAATACAACAAAAGGCTAACAGTAATAATACTGCTATCGATGGCAGATACATTCACATTTCAGAGCCATTGGTATGGGAGTATTAGGAATTTAAAAGGCCCTCGAAAAATGTCCAAAATGTGGCCCCCTTACATGCCCACATCACCAGCCTGCCACCCTCTACTCTCTCATGGCAACAGGCAGCTCCACAGGCACCTTGGCCAACCAGTAATCTTCCCTGTGACTTCTGTTGCCAATCCACCACTGGCCATTGGCTGCCCCATGCCTTTCCATTTACTTTATTGCTACTGAAGGGTGTTTAGTTAACTTGCAAGCATTCTCTTGTGGTATAAATTATAAACATGTACAAGTAACAATAGCACATAGGACATGAATGAGTATTAAAAAAAACACAAAATCACACTTTATACACACTTTATACTAAAGGTATACTAAAGGTATTTTTGCTACCTATATTAAAGACATGGACTGGCGGAGTTTAGTGCACCACATGCTTGGTTTTGTTGTGTTCCTGCAAATTAGGGTTTTTGGCTAACAGTTCTGTGAGAATCAGTATAAGAGGAGGAGCAAGAGGCCAACTACAGTAAAGCACTTTAAGAAAAGAATGCCTAGGGACTTTGATTCCCAATGGACAGACGGAATATCATGAGCATTAAGTAGGGTCTTTGTGTCATGGGGGGTTATTCATATTCATTTGGTCCTCCGTGCATTTGCACAGAGGACCGATGGTGTATGTGTGCACATGCGCAGGTGCGTTTCTGCGCATGTGCAGACAAAGGGTGCGTGCACCCTACACGGCGAGCGGAGAATGGTGGGAGGAGCCAGGCAGCTCCAGTACCATATGGAACGCCCATCACTATCCGTCCCAGCATACACGCATATGAAAGTGATTGAAAGTCACTTTTATATGCGTGTACCTTCCACATCTGTCGATGGTCGGCGACCATCGAAAAATGTGGGAGGTTACCCGCAGCATGCGAATGGATGTTTATGCTAAAAGTCCATTTGCAGGCTGTGCGGGCTAACCCATGCTGCGAGGGGGAGGGGCGGACATTCGCAGGGTGGGGTTTGGTGGAATCGGTTATGCAAATCAATCAGAATTACCCCCATAGTTTGCATGACAAAAGTGAGATGATCCCTAGACAAGCCTCAATGCCCATTAAACAATCCCAAGCAGCTGTGATTTTACTTCGGCTAACATTTTGGTGGTGAGCATATAGAATACATTATTTATAAAGAAGAACTTTACACTACAGATATTTCAGTATTATGTCGCTATTAAACAATTTACATTTCCAGTTGTTACATTTATTTGCACAACATGTTGTGCAGGGAAGTGTCACATATTACACACACCAATCCTCCCAGTCACTCTGGAGAACTCCACACTGTACAGGGTCATCCAGCTGTTTGTTTTGTGTTATTTAATATTTTTATGATTAATAAAACTGATGTTCCAAGAAAAACTCCTTGCTGTTGTGCAGAGATTGGCTGATATCACAATTAAAGGAATAAACTTTAGCAGGAAATAGCAGTAACATCCAAAGGTTCTTATATGGTGTAATGGTTAGCAATACTGCCTCACATCGCTGAGGTCATGGCCACCATGGCCCTAACTGTGCAGAGTTTGTATATTCTTCCCGTGTATGCGTGGGTTTCCTCCCACAATCCACAAACATACTGGTTAGTTAATTGGCTCCCAACTAAAAAATTAACCCTAGAATGTCTCTGTGTGCATGTAGAAGTGGCAGGGAATATAGATTGTAAGCTCCACTGGGACAAGGACTGATGTGAGTGATCAAATATTCTCTGTAAAGCGCTGCGGAATATGTGTGCGCTATATAAATAACTGTTAAAAATATTGTGTTAAATACAATAAGAAAAACACAGGTCACACTCACAGAGGCAGGCATTTTGTGGGTGCAATTGTTGTGTGGGTCCGAGGCCATACAGCTTGCCAGCGGCTGCCTGGTACGCTGTATGAGTGCCCCTTTAATATAAAGGTTTACAGAGCAGTAACAAGGGCCATATGTATCCCTTGTCTCTGGATCCTAAGTTACCCTGAATGGTTTATGGAACATCAAAATGGTATGGGAGAATGATTTGAGCACTATTTTTCTAGTTAACTTAGCAATTAGATTTCTCACATGAGTCCAGATGTAATGAAGTCTGGGTTTGGCAGCCATGCTGGGTGCTAGCCAAAATCAGGATTTTTTTTTAAAGTGGCAATCATTTACAAGGCATGGTTTTGGGCCTTTGGCTATTAGCTCCAAACTGCCATGTTACAGGTTATAAAAAAAAAGGCAGTTAGGAACTGGTTAGTTGGTAGTTTATCATTCTTCACTTCAGTCTCCAAAACTTAGTACATCTGGCCCAGTGTCTGTTACTATTAAGAGGCAAGGCTCTCCACTATGATGAGGTGGAGGGTTTCATTCTGCGTGAGGTAAAGTGGATGATGGAGACAGAGAAGGGAAGAATAGATGCTATCAGATTGCTCTGATTATGGCGCCATATGAAGTCCCCTTAAGTGGGCAGTTTATTTTGCATGAAATTTTCTGTTAGATGGAATGGTTTCATACAACTAAAAGCTTTAATTATTTATTCTTTGCTTACTGTTTGTTGAGTGTAAGCACCCTAATGGGTGCTTACAATGTTAAATGCACCCCCACGCCACCCCCCCACTATAAACGTGAACCCGAAGCGTGGCGAGCGCAGCGAGCCCGCGAGGGGCGCCGGTACGCGTCCTACAGCCTTTTCATACCCCCACTATCCACGTCGGCGTGGAGATGAGAATAGAATAGTGTGGCGAGCGCAGCGAGCCACCGAGCCCGAAGCGTGGCGAGCGCATCGAGCACCGTGAGGGGACGCGGATACCTGTGAAGCCCGCGAAGGGACGCGTTTACCTGTGAAGGTATCCGCGTCTGCTCGCCACGCTTCGGGCTCGCTGCGCTCGCCACACTATTCTATTCTCAACTCCACGCTGCGCTCGCCACGCTTCGGGTTCACGTTTATAGTGGAGGGGTGGCGTGGGGGTGCATTTAACATTGTAAGCACCCATTAGGGTGCTCAAAAACACCCTTTAGGGTGCTTATACGATTTTTTATCGTATAGGGGGTCAAAATCGCGTCGCATCGCATGCCATCGGGTACATGGCATGCGATGCGATACGTTCATCGTACGATGGACATCGGGGGCGCCGCCAAAATACACAAGTACCTACAATTTTAAATCGTATACCATTGTATATGGCATACAATGGCATACAATGCGATGGTATACAATTTAAAATTGTATAACATCGGCTGCCATCGCGTAACATCGCATTGCATCGCATACCATCGTATGCCTTATGGTATGCGATGCGATGGGCGCCGTGCTAGGAAACAAGTACCATATATATACATATATATATATATACATAGGCAATCACGGTGGCACTCACGGACGAAATAATACAAACGACAACACTGTGTAGTGTCCAACGTTTCAGTGCTGTGCGCACTTTTATCAAGAACAGTGTTACACTGTTCTTGATAAAAGTGCGCACAGCACTGAAACGTTGGACACTACACAGTGTTGTCATTTGTATTATTTCGTCCGTGAGTGCCGCCATGATTGCCTATGTACATTGTACCCGCTGCTCTGACGGGGATCTTTCGGATGGCACCGGGCAAGCTGTGACTGAGGCCCAGGGAGTGCCGGCCAAACGAAGTGTGTGTATATATATATATATATATATATATATATATATATATATATATATATATATATATATATGTATGCTCTATGTGTCCGTTTGTATGCTGTGTATGTATTGTATGTATGCATGCCGTGCGTTTGTGTGTATATATATAAGTATGCTGTGTGTGTGTGCATATATGTGTATATGTATGTATGTAGTGTGTATTGGGTGGAATGTATTCTATGTGTGTGTGGTTGTTTAGTCTTTAGGGACCCCCTCTGTCTTAAGAACCCCAGCCCCCCCTCCCCCCCCCCCCCCGGAGCCTTGTGGGGGAGTGGTTATTCTGGTTGATATGCAAGGCTGCCAAATGCCAGTCCCCCCCACCCCCCTCGCACGCTGTGTATGTTTGCATGGGCAGCAAATGTATGTTTAACATAAACATCCATTTACCGGCTGTGGGTTGCCAACCATCGAATGATGTGGAAGGTCCATGTATATCTAAGTTTACTCTCAGGTAACCTTAGATATGCGTGGACATTTGACAGGAAGTGGGCGGGCAGCTGACATCCGGTGATGTCAGTTGCAAGCCCCCCGCACCCACGTCACAGCCAATTACCATTGGAACGCCCAGTGTTTTCATGGAAACTCCCATGAAATGCTGGACTTTCCCATAGGTGCGATTACCCACCGCCACCACACGCCCGCAGGGTTGGGTGCGTGTGCCTGGTGAACACCCTGTTCGCCGTAGGTGCACGCACACAGCGTATGCACATGTGCAGAAATGGACTGCACATGCGCATACACCCGACATCGGTCTCCCGTGTCAGTGACGTGCAGTGAGGTTAGTGGCTGGTGAGGCACCCAGCCAACACCACACACTGTAATGCCCATTACACATGACGACACACACTGTAAATTCCATTAATCCGCACACTGTAATGCCAATTACACATGACGCCACACACCGTAATGCCCATTACATTTGACGCCACACACCGTAATTTGCCCATTACATATGACGCCACACAACATAATGCCCATTACACATTGTGCCACACCCAGTTATGCCGCTGACACCACTTTATGTCCAAAACACCAAAAATGCCCCTTACAAGTTACACCCCACAATAAGACTCAATAGCCCCCAATAGCACCGCTCCTCCACATCCAGGCTCATTTCACCCCCTCCAATTCCCCCTACGAAATGACAGTCACTCCTTTCTTTGACCCCCAAGACACTGCTAATCTGGGCTCCTTCACTCCCAGTCCTCAGTAGCCTCCGCAGTGATCTTCCTCCCCGCACGTTGAGAGAATGAAGGAAGAGAGGTGAGAAAGAGAGGGTGATTGAGAAAGCCAGGAGGCGAGAGGGGTAGCAATGGGGGTGGTTGAGGGGAAAGGGTAAAGAGCAAGGGGTTTGAGAGGCATCAATTTGTCCTTTATTATCCAGCAGAACAAACTGCGCTGTATATATCTGATAGTGGACACTCGCCAGCAGCCAGTGCCGTGTCTCCACTCCACTCCCGTGCAGCTCCAGGTGCTGGATGGGTATCTTGTGTGCACTGTGTCTCATGTGCGCCGGGTCTCCTGGGGGGTTAGCAGGCTTTGATGCGATGCTGGACGGGTATCTAGTGTGCGCAGCCTGGCTGTCTCATGTGCGCCGGCTGGGTCACTGCTGCTGCTGGGCTCTGCTGAGCCCATAGTGCTGGGCTCCATGTGCAGGGTTTCACTACTGTCCGCCACTGCTGTTCTCCTGCACTGTGACTCGCGTGCAGGAGCCGTTGTGTTTGCCTGCTGCACCCGGCGCGGGCGGCTTTTTTCTTGCACGGGCCATGGCTGGGACTTCTTGCACGGGGCAGCGTAAATTCGGTAAGAAAAAAACAAAAAACTAAATGACAGCAGGAATGGGATAGGGACGGGGATAAGTGTGCTGCTGTCAGTGATCGTGGAGGGTCTGAGAGGAGCTGGGGTTCTGTCACTGGACAGCCGGATGTACTGTCAGTCCTGCCTGTGCCCAATCGCATTGGTTTCAGTGACAGGGACGTGCTGTTATAGTGGCTGAAAGCACGTCCCTGTCACCGCGGCACCTGTAACGGTGCCGCTGCCAATAGGTTTTTTAATGGGCTTTTACAGCCATCTTCTTGTCCTCGCCCCCCTGCCCACCCTCTGCTCCCAGCATTTTGTAATAGACAGCTGGAGGCATCGATTCCGGTGCCTCCGAAATCACTTTAAACATTATTTGGCATTGATAATGTTTAGATTAATATAAAGAAGATACTTATGACACAGAATATGTGTCATAAGAATCTTCTTTGTATCATTTTAATCATTAATGACAGGGGAGGCTCTGCCTCCCCTGCCTCCCCTGACTGCACGTCCCTGCCCCGTGTGATGCAAAGCAATTAGAATAACAGGTTAGTGATGGATAAATGTCACACTATGCCTGTTAAAGGACAATCAGGATTCGTGTTGCCTAACTCCAACAGCACTTGCTGCACCAGTTGGCAAGGGGCTATCTTATAAAATAGATATTTCACTCTTGGGTGTGTGATCGCGCTCTCGTATACAGTACATACGCTTTTGATGGTTGAACACACACAATGCACACCAATGTGTGAGTGTGTGTGTGTGTGTGTAAATCAAAGTGTATCCACACCTAAGAATTTTATATCTAATATTTACAAATATATCATATAAATATAAAATATGTAGATATATTAAGTATAAAAGAACAGTTGTGACGTTTTCGCTTCAGGTCAAGTCACTTCGCCCACACTCATTCTCCATCAGGCCTTTGTATGGGATGTGTTTGTGATTTACAAATGTTCCAGTACAGTGTCCCAGAGGCCCCTCTTTTCCAGGAGAATGACCCTTGATATTTGGAGATTTAGCCAGTTCAAACACAGGCTCTATTGTAGGCGATTTCTAATGAATGTATTTAATTCCTTGGTGACTGCTCTGAACCATGTTCCCAAACCCTTTTCCTGTGCACTAATGATGCCACTGTACGTTGCAGAAATCTGAGATCCTCTCGTATAGCGCATTAGCTACGAAGCTCGCACCTTACCGAGTCCCAGAGGGCCTGCCTCGCTGCCCCGCAGAATCGCCGCCCCCGTATCCCCTCGCAACCATGCGAGGGGATGTGTCACAATGACACATCCCCTCGCACGTCCCACTGGCGGTAAAATCATTTGATGGTCGCCGACCACCGAATAATTTCTTCAGCCCACTCAAATAGAAGTCAGTGGAGATTGACTTATATTTGCCAGCCATTCCGCCCCCAGTACAACTACTCCCACCCGAATTTCCATGGGAACGTCCAGCATTTTCATGGGACACCCATGAAACGCTGGGCTTTCACATGGGCAACACCTGGGCCCGCCACCCCACGCTCCCCGCTTGCACTGCCCCGTTAATGGGAACTATATATATTTGTGGAAATATTTCCCACCCGCAGGCACTCAAGTGCCACAAAGCACAGGAACCTCCAGGATTTATATATCAAGGGTTAATTTTTAGAAGTAGCCATTTTAAAAGCAGCCACGTTTCCAGTGGTTTCAGCTGCTCCATTTAAAAGGGTAATACTATTATAAACACATCTAGTTTTCTATTTAATAGTATTCCCCCTTTAAATCCAGGGAGACAAACTGAGGAAGATTTGGCGGCTTTGTATTTTAATTAAGTAGAGAAAACACAAACAAGAATTGAAAGCGTCATGACACAATCAAAACAATAATGCAGAGCATATGCCTTTACATGTTACATTACAGATGCAGGAGGTTTCCAGTAAATGTATTCAAATGAGATGAAGTGGTTGGGGAGGGGGAACAGCAACATCTTGTGGTGGTTAGACAACAATATAAGAAAATATGGGAGGCAAGATATTAAAGCAAATATGTATTTAGGAAGAGTTAAAATGGCAAAGCGCAAGGTGAATTGCTCAAAGTGAATTGAGTCTTTAAAGTCCAGCCACCTGTACCAGTTCGTACAATACTCCACAAATCTTTTTTGACCTGAGACTGGTCACTGTTCTGTCTGGCTGCAGCATCCTAATCTGCTTGTGCATGCTGCAAATCCATGTGTCTGCATCCTGCCCTCTGTTTTCACAGTCACAGCCATCATAGTCAAGAATTATTTCCATGTCATGTTGGGTGCAAGAGATTCATCTGCAACTGGTGTCCCAACTCTATCGGTTTCCTATGATCGAGAACGGAAGTAAACACACACCCGTAACACTATGATGCTTCTATGAGATGAATAGTTCCATACGCCACCCAACTGCCATCCAGAAATACCTATTTCATGGAAAGTGTGGCCCATTGGCTCACAGATCCATCCAAATGCACAAGCAATAACATTCCTTGTGTGTATGGCACATGTATAGTTGCAGTTTTCTTTTGGCGCATGCACAGGAATCTGGGATATCCAAATGCATTTCCACCTGTGTCAGGGCTACGATGAGGTTATTCATATTCTGTTAAAACATGTAGACTAGCACATCCCTCAGACATAGGGGTCAATCTAATTCCACACAATGAACTTGCGCCCTCTAGAAAAGGTTAACCCCTTCATGACAGAGCCAGTTTGTGCCTTCATGACAGAGCCCTTTTTTTCAAATCTGACATGTCTCACTTAAGTGGGGATAACTTTTTTTTGCTTTTACTTATCCCAGTGATTTTGAGATTGTTTTCTCGTGACACATTGTACTTCAAGTTAGTGGTAAATTTGGGTCGATACAGTCTGTGTTTTTTTGTGAAAAATACCAAAATATCGTGAAAAAATGGAAAATTTAGCAATATGCAAAATGTCACATTTTCTGCTTGTGAGACAAATAATCATACCACTCAAAATAGTTAATAACTAACAAAGACCATATGTCTACTTTATGTTGCAATCATTATTTCAACCTCCTTTTCATTTTTTTGGACACTAGGAGGCTTCAAATATGACTAGCAAATTCTCAAATTTTCAAGAAAATTTCAAACACTGATTTTTTTAGGGACCAGTTCAGTTCTGATGTGACTTTGAGGGACTTGTATGTGAGACACCCCCATAAATGATGCCATTTCAAAAACTGCACCCCTCACAGTATTCAAAACAGCATTTTGGAAGTTTGTTAACCCTTTAGGTGTTTCACAGGAATTAAAACAAAGTGTAGGTGAAATTTCAAAATTTCTTTTTTTTTGCAGAGTTTCAATTTTAATACATTTTTCTAAGGAACACAGTAGATTTTACTAGAGAAATGTGACTAAAAATTGATTCCCCCAATTCTTTTGTTTTCAAAAATATCCTATATGTGGCCCTAGTGTGCATGTTGACCAAACCACAGGCTTCATAATAGAAGGAGCACCTACTTGATTTTGGAGCCTCCTTTTTATGAGTTTTTTTTTTAGGCACCATGTAGGTTTCTAGGCACCATAAGTGCTAAAAGTTAGGAACCTCCCCCACAAGTCACCCCATTTTGCAATCTACACCCCTCAGGGAATTCATCTAGGGGTATAGTGTACATTTCAAACCCCCAGGGGTTTCACCAATTTTGGTACAACTGGGATGTGAAAATGGAAAATTAAAATTTTTTACACAAACATGCAGTTCTGGCTCAAAATTTTTCATTTTCACAAGGAATGAAGGAGACAAAGCACCCCAAAATCTGTGCCCCAATTTCTCCCGAGTACGGCAATGCCTCACATGTGACCCAAAAATTCCAGTTGGGTGCATGGCAGGACTCAGAAGGGAAGGAGTGATTTTTGGATTTTGCAGCTCAGATTCTGGTGGAATGAATGGTGGGTGCTATGTTGCATTAGCAAGACTCCCAAAGCACCAATACAGTGGAACCCCCCCACAAGTCACCCCATTTTGCAAAGTACACCCCTCAGGGAATTCATCTAGGGGTATAGTGTACATTTCAAACCCCCAGGGGTTTCACCAATTTTGATACAACTGGGCTGTGAAAATGAAAAAATTTAATTTTTCATTTTCACAGCTCAGTTGTATCAAAATTGGTGAAACCCCTGGGGGTTTGAAATGTACACTATACCCCCTGATGAATTCCCTGAAGGGTGTAGTTTGCAAAATGGGGTCACTTGTGGGGGGGTTCCACTGTATGGGTGCATCAGGGGTCATTCAACCAGAATCTGTGCTGCAAAATCCAAAAATCACTCCTTCCCTTCTGAGTCCTGCCATGCACCCAACTGGTATTTTTTGGTCACATGTGAGGCATTGCCATACTCGGGAGAAATTGGGGCACAGATTTTGGGGTGCTTTGTCTCCTTCATTCCTTGTGAAAATGAAAAATTTTGAGCCAGATCTGCATTTTTGTGTAAAAAAATGTAATTTTTTACAAAAAAATGCAGTTCTGCCTCAAAATTTTTCATTTTCGCAAGGAATGAAGGAGACAAAGCACCCCAAAATCTGTGCCCCAATTTCTCCCGAGTACGGCAATGCCTCATATGTGACCCAAAAATACCATTTGGGTGCATGGCAGGACTCAGAAGGGAAGGAGTGATTTTTGGAGGTGGAATGAAAGGTGCGTGCTATGTCGCATTAGCAAGACCCCCGAAGCACCAATACAGTGGAACCCCCCCACATGTGACCCCATTTTGCTCACCAGCATTGGGAGGGAGGCTGGTGCTGCGCCTGGTGGGGGGGTGGGAGGGGTGCTGGCGCTGCGGCAGCCGGGTGGGTGGGAGGGGGGGCTGCCGGGTGGGAGGGGGGGGGGGGGGCTGGCGATCGGTGGTGATCGGTGCTGTACTTAACAGCACCGATCACCACCGATCACTGTGTTACCGAGCGGCTTAGCCGCCGGTAACACAGAAAACGCTGTGATTGGCTGTTCACATTTGAACAGCCAATAACAGCGATCGCTGATTGGGAATCAGGGACAGCAGACATCTCCAAACTGTCACCGCGTCTATAGACGCGGTGACAGTTAAAACCATGACGTATATATACGTCTCCGGTCGGGAAGTACCTCCCGACCATGACGTATATATACGTCATATGTCGGGAATATCTTTCTATCTATCTGTCTATATATATATATATATATATATATATATATATATATATATATATATATATATAGATATATATATATATAGATATAGATATATATATATATATAGATATAGATAGATAGATATATATATGTGTGTATATATATATATAGATATATATATGTGTGTATATATATATATATATATAGACATATATATGTGTGTATATATATATATATATATATATATATATATATATATATATATATATATATATATATATATATATATATATATATATATATATATATATACATATACACATACACACACACACACACACACACACACACACATATATATATATATATATATATATATATACACACACATATACACACACATATATATATATATATATATATATATATATATATATATATATATAATTCAGTGTGTCTTTTTTTTTTTTTTTACTTTTACAGCAGCTCATGCTGCTGCTGCTGAGCCTGGCGGGGGGGGGGGGGCGGGAGGGCGGAGCGCTGCGTGCGCTCAGCGCTTCCCCTACAGAGGACCTGCCGGGCTGCCGGGTGAGTGGGTGGGGGGGCTCCTGCTCATCGGTGGTGATCGGTGCTGTATTTAACAGCACCGATCACCACCGTTTTCTGTGTTACCGAGCGGCTTAGCCGCCGGTAACACAGGAAACGCTGTGAATGGCTGTTCAGATTTGAACAGCCAATCACAGCGATCGCCGACCGGGGGGGGCACCCCTGCCCCCCCTGGGCGGCGAGGGGGGATGTCTGCTGTCAGGGACAGCAGACATCTCCTAACTGTCACCACGTCTATAGACGCAGTGACAGTTAGAAGCCATGACGTATATATACGTCATGTGTCGGGAAGTACTTCCCGGCCATGACGTATATATACGTCAAATGTCGTGAAGGGGTTAAACAACCAGAAGCTGGTACAGTTGGGTAGGTCTTCCTGTAAAGTAAGCTTGGAAATCAAGGTTCATGTGTGCTACAAAGCTTGGACACTGGTACCATAAAGAGGGTTTCAATTACTAACAAACAAACAGAGCAAGCTAAGGTTGCGAATAAGATTTAAGCACTGCTTAGTAAATGTACTGCTTAGTAAATTTGTTTTAATGAATACAGAAAATACATAATGGTAAAAGTATAATTTGATAGCTTCATGGATTTCATGCTTATCTGTGGCTTACTGCAGCCACAGTGGCGTAAGTTCATACCAGGTGCCCGGAGGCGACAAAGAATGTAGTGCCCCCCCCCCCCCGCCCCACACACCCAACTACACATACACAGCATAATTGACCCCTCGATCTATAGACAGTACCTGCGACCCATAGATAGCATTGGTTACCCCCCCCCCATACACTACAGATAATATCGATGGCTCACAAATCCTACCGACAGCACCTGTGATACCACAGATAGCATTAGTGACCCCCCTGCCCCCCATACACTGCCATACCTCCCAACATTAGTAGCGTGCATGGTGCATGCGCCTGAAATTTGGGGTCTGGGTCTAGTGATCAGAGGCGTGACCTACAAATTTCCTCACTCCTGTGAAGCCACACCCCATTTTTGACACTGAGGGGGCAAGGCCAGCACTCTGTGAGTTGCTGGCCATGTCCCCAGCCCCTCTGTCTCTGGGAATAGACGCTGTGCTCATATGCACAGCATTTATTCACTGCTGAAATGAGGACAGTTAGGAAATATGCACTAGGCAGTAGCCGAAACTAAGATTTCTGTCCCCCACCACCACACACCATCCCCCAGTCCCCGTCAGCCTGTCTGCATGTCTGTAACTGTGCACAATATACATGAATAAAATCACATATGTAGTGGGGTTACCACCTTTTTAATGAGAGATTCCCGGACAGTGGCCCACCCCTTGACCCACCCACGGCCCACCCATTTACCTGCCCCCAGCCACACCCTTAACCCATTTTTTTTAACCTTTGCTCCAGTTCTATTATTGATTTTGCACACTGTAATGCCACTTAGACGTACACACACAGTAATGCCTATTACACGTTATGCAACACACCGCAATGCCCATTACATGTTTTGCCACACACTGCGATACCCATTACACGTTTTGACATACACCGCGCCAAAAATTTAGCCCTCAATGCCTATTACATGTCACACACCCATTACATATTATACCCATGCCGTAATGTCCATTTCACGTTATGCCACACACTGTAATTCCCATTACACATGCCACAATACCTATTACATATTACACCACACGCCATAATACCCGTTACACGTTATTCCAAACACCATAATGCCCTTTACACATTATGCCACACACTGTAATGCCCATTATATATAATACCAAATGCCGTAATGCCTATTACATATAACTGCTGCTTACCTACATGCTCGTTGCCAAGGGTTTCATTGTTGATGCCAAGGATTTCAATGTTTCATGCTCTCTGCCAAGGGAATACATGCCTCTCTGCCCAGGGGGTACACGCTCTCTGCCCAGGGGGTACACGCTCTTTGCCAGGGGGCACATGCTCTCTGCCAGGGGCCTGTGCGCCACTGCCCCCCCCCTTTCAGTTTTGTGTGCACCTTAAGTCAGCTGAGCTGCTGCTGGCCTAGTTGTCTTGCTCATTGTCCACAGCTGGGGCCTAGTCACCGCCCAGGGCACACGGTACATCGGATGGGCTAGGTGCAGTGCGGCAGCGAGTGTCACAGTCACACTGCTACATGCGACTGTTAGTCACACCACAGGCCGCTGCACTGGAGCAGGAGGACACATGACACAAACTGTCCCTCCTCCCAGGGTGTCCCCGCGGGTAAAATGCCTGAAATACCAGCATTGCACGGTGGAGGGCGGGGTTAAAATGAAGCAACGCTGTAGGCATGCCCCTCAACAGGACAGCATGTATGTGGCCCCGCCCCCAAACAACCTCTTTTTCACTCCCGGAGATTGGCCCTGCCCCCTGCCTAACAGAGCTGGGTGCCCTCTCCCGGAGAGGGCAGCTCAAAAGTCGGTAAGTATTACCTATGCATAAATTCACTCACATATATACATAGTCAAACACATGTATACATACATATACAGTCACACACTTATTCAGAGTCACACCCATGCACAAATGTATACAGTATAATAGTTACACACACCCACACACAGATAAATACATACAGTTACACTCACCATGCTGCTGAAGGGCCTGCCATTTAGCCCTGCCCCCTTTTTGGACTGCTCATCTTGAGGGCCGGCTGCTACTGGCTGTTTCATGAAACTCTTGGGAGGCTGGGGAAGGGGTTGAGCTGAAATTAGGGAAGGCCATCGTTGCCATCGATGCCAATTCTGCAACTGGCCATCGATAGTGCTTAGCTATGCAATGGATGACCATCGATATTTTTACATATGGATGGTCATCCATTGTGTTTGATTGATTGGCCTTTGGGCCAATCAAAACACGGGGGGCGGGATGTCACTGTTGTATCGGGGGGGGGGGGGGGGCGGAGCTATGCTCCGTGTCCCGGAACTTTGAAGAAAAAAAATAAAAACATAGTTTTGCTGTTCCATCGATGGAGGGAAACCATCTGGTTCTCCCCCATCGATGGCTAAAGTATTCGACATCGGCCATGAACAATCGATTATTTCGAATCATCGATGGTCGATGGCCATCACTAGCTGAAATTACCAGCTCCCTCTTAATCTGGCTGCTGGAGGAACTCAACTGACTGCACTGCATTGCAATGCATAAACTAAAAAGTAAGCTGAGCTTCCGGCAGCAAGGGCTGCTAGGACCTGTACTAGTTTACTTTCAGTTTCATCTGCAGTGTCAGTGTGTACCATGACCCGGCTGCTGCAGCTTTGTTAGTGGTGATTACTTGTCCCAATAATTGTGGGTGGTGATGGCTCCTTCTCTCCTGTGACAAACTGCAGCAGCGGGTATGTTACCACTCACTGCAGAAGTCACAGGTAGGGATGGCCATCGACTATCGATGTTCCCAAAACATCGATGGTTGGGACCTAGTGCTCGATGTTTTGGGCATCGATAGTGGATGGTCAAATAGTTATATGCCATCGATGGATGGCTTCTGATGGTAAAAGTTGGGGGCGCATACGTACTGCGTTCGTAGCGTCATTGCGTCCAGCGGCGTTGCTGCGGGCGGCCCACACCGCCGGGAGGTGCGCGCATGCGCAAAAGAAACAAACTGGATTGATGGCTAAAGTTTCTTCTGCGCATGCGCACGGATACCGGCCGTGCAGGCTGCCCGCAGCGACCCGTCCCGTTGCTCTGCACATGCACGGCTAAGCGATGGCAGGAACCATCGATGGTGTGAGGTAGAATGGTTTATAGCCATCGATGGTTCCTGCTCTAGAAGCCATCGATGGCAACCATCGATGGGGGATGTGCCGATGGCCATCCCTAGTCACAGGCTCCTGGTGTCGGCTCCTCTGTGCCCCCCCTAGTGGCTAACGACCGGTGGCCAATGTCTCCATTGCCTCTGGGAGTTACGCCACTGTGCAGCCGAACAACCATGGGGCCTTAACATAGGAAATTGCTTAAATGGTTTGAACACCTTCAAATATGCACAACTGTGGAGTGAGGGGATACGGTCATTTGGTTTACAACATGATGGTTGACAAGCATGCAGCCCCATCTGCCTGGACTTAGGGGGTTATTCTGGTTGACTTGCAAGCCTTGCGATTCTACCAAACCCCGCCTTGCGAACTTACTATTACATTCAGCAAGTTTCCGCTTAAATTTTGATTAGAATCCCACAATTGTTTACAATTACCTAAAGTGTTTGGGAGGCAAATTATCTCAAGGAATAAATAAAACTTGAGCATCATTACATCCAGGCCAGAGTCCTGCTGGAGAAAAGCACTGTATAATACTGCTTTCACATTGCAGAAACGGGTATTGACCCTGTATTCTTAAATGGGACTTTAAAACGGGTCTGAGCCTTGAGACCTTTCACATTGCAGGTGAAAACCGTTTTAAAAAGCATTTAATACCATTCACACATTCAACCCGTTTAACCCCCAAGGGACACGTTTCAAGCCATAGAAATAGAGCCATTCACACTGCCTAAAAAACGGCTTTGAAACGTGTAGGACTCTGCTTTTTAAACGTGTTGAAATACCAGTTAGCTTTAACCGGTAAATTAACTCTGGCACTTTCACACTGCAGCCTTAAACGTTTTAAAATGGAAAAAAAACGGCAATATACCGTTTTAAAAGTGCAGTGTGAAAGGGGTATAAATAAAATGATTATTATTATTATTAATGGCTTTTCAGATTCTGACAAAATGTAGTAAAAACAGATGCAATAATCACTGACCGCCACATGGGGGCATCAACTCCTCACAGAGCACCCTGTTTGAACAATAAGCTGGAGCTTAAAAATGTACAGCAGAAAAAGTTTAACAACTGTTGAAAAGAGCTGAGACGAGGGCTGATAGCTGAAGCTGGTCCCTGTGGGCAGACTTCAGAGCTGCGAAGGAGAGATGGAGATTCCATATGCAGTGGTGAGTCTTGTAGCACTTTCCTTTTTTTGGCGAGAGGGATGGGGGACTTAAACTGCTGTCTCATCAATTTTGAGGACATTGGGGGGAGATTCTCTAAAACTCTCCGCCCCCCTTCGCCGCCCATCGCAATTATAATTATCACATATGTTCTAACATATGCGATAATTATAGCAAAGGACAGCTCTTGCGTTAAGAGCTGTCCTTTGCGGTGAGAGTCGCTGGGTCCCAGCAGGTCCCGGCGGCTCCCCCTCCCTCCCACACCCGGTGCTGCTGCTGCAGCGCCGGGCTCTCCTCCTCCCTGCACCCGGAAGAGTATCAGTGCAGGGAGGAGGTCACAGGTCCGGGCAGCACAGCTCTGTGCTGCCCGGACACAGGTGAGAGGGCGATGCGGGGCGGCGGGGGTCCGTGCGGCGAGGCGGTGGGTTTGCATTAGAAGCCCATTGGCTTCTATGGGGCATCGCCAGATTTTTCTGGCGATGCCCCCCGCCGCGGTAACCTGGCGGGGGATGCTTAGAGCATCCAGAAATGCGGTAAAAACCCAGATAACAGGGTTTTTACCGCATTTTTACCTTAGAGAATCTCCCCATTTTCTCCATACATTTGGGTATATTCAATGCCAAATGGCAAGCTATGATGGCGAGCAGTGCCAATTGCTTGCGGGTCAGCATTCAACCGACCCCCCCTTCACTCGCCATCATGATCAGGGCTGCCATCAGAAATTCTGGGGCCCGGGACTGAGAAAATAGACAGGGCCCACAACGGGTATGGATCATACCCATTGGGTCAACCAATGGGGTTATGTCGACACCTCAGACATGGTTTTAGGTCGACAAAAGCATTAGGTTGACATGGGCAAGGTCTTCAGTCAAAAGGTCAATATGGGTTTTCAGTTTTTTTGTCCCGAATATCAACACAGTCGACATAGACACCGCATTGGTGCCCGGCGTCCCCTCGAATGGCTCTCTGCGTTCACCGTGCTTCAGGCACACTATTTTATTTTCCCTCCACGGCCTAGTGCAGTGGTGGGCAACAGGCGGCCCGCTCATGACTGGCCCGCCACTCAAACCCCCCCCCCCCCCCCCCGTGACACACGCTGCGCTGCGACCTCGGGCAGGGCAGAGCCAAAGAGCTAGTCTCTAGTCCGCTGACTCCATAAGATACATACTGTTCGGCTTGCGGGGTGGCGCTGTGCGGCTTTCATTGACTTCATGTGCTGGCTCCACCCCCCACACCGCGCAGCGCACAGGGAAGGGGAACAACCACCATTCCAGGACGCCTGCCCCTGGCTAACCTGCTCAGCGGTGGAGCACCTAGGAGAACAGGTCAAGAAGTGCACATACTACTGTACAGTTTTATGCAGGCAATTAATTGCCTATTGTGCAGTGGGGGTCAGGGTCCGCTGTGTTAAGGTAGAATTGCTGCTGGGTCCTGGGGGAGAGGGAATGTGAAATCAAGGTAGTTTCTTCCCCCATTTAACATCCCATCTCCCCAGGACCCCAGCAATTCTACCTTAACACAGCTACACCCGACCCCCACTGCACAAGAGGCAATTTGCCGCATGTTACCCCCCCTGTCTAGGACCTAGAAATGCTATAACTCAGTAGTGTGCCACATACAGTAGCTGTGCATTGTGTACAGTAGGCACATCACCAGGCACTGACCCAGGGTCGGCGCCACCACTAAGCAGCTCTAGGCATTTGCCTAGGGCGCCGACCACTGGAGGGCGGTTGTTGGGAGCCAGGACCCCGCTGGATGGAGGTGAGTAGCTGCCTGTCTCTCCTCTCCCCCCCCTCTCCCCCCCCCGCTCCCAGCAACACAGTGGCCGCCGCTGCATCACTCCCGCCTGTCCGCTCGTCATCCCAAGACTCCCCCCGTGGCTTCTTACAGCCGGTGAGCCCGTCATCCCTACACTCTGCTTGTCTCCCCCCGCCTTGGGCGCTCCGGTGCACCGGCCCTGCACTGACCCTGCACATGCTGAGGGGGTGATAATGTATTGCACATCAATTTGACCAGTTAATAACCTCTGTCACACGTCTGCGTTCTCAGAATTCTCTATACTTTCCTGTTATTACTACTAAACCTTTCCCCATGTCACTCCATACCTCCTACTCTGCTTAATGTCACCAACAGTAGGGTCCTCAATCTGGGAGGCATAACATGAATTTTGGCTTAATCCCTGTTGCATACCATGCATTTTGGATAATTCTGTGTGAATTTTGGAATATTCTGTGTGGTGTAATGTGATTTTGGCTTATTCCGTGTGTCATATTGTGAATAATGTGAATTTTGACTCCTTCAGTGTGATTTTTAGTTCATTTTGTGCGGCATAATGTGTAAGGGAAAAGGGGCGAGTTTAAAAGGGTCTACTATTGTGTTGCATAATGTGTATAAGGGGTATATGGTGTGGTACACTACACTCAAGGACACCCCCCATTGGAGAGACCACATCCCCTTTTGCATGGTCACACCCCCTTTTTCTGAGTGCGGCCCTCGACCATTTACTGGAAGTGTTAAGCGGTCCCCCAACTGAAATTATTGCCCACCCCTGGCCTAGTGGATGCTAACCATTTCTACTCCAGGTGTGGCTTGAACTCACAACCTCAGCATTTCTCAGTAGATACTGACTTATATGTATCGTGCGCTGACCGATTGTGCCACTGGAGTGGATGGTAGAACATGAAATACCACCTGTCGGCACATGTCGGCTCAAAGAAAATTGAAAAACCCATCTCAACCTTTTGACTGTCGACCTAGCCCATGTCGACCTAATGCTTGTGTCGATCTAATGACCATGTCGACCAATGTTCCTCAGTTTGTCCCCTTTAAGTCAATAGGGGAACTGCAGATCGGTTGATTGGTTACAATGCAGGATGGGGTCAATATATATCTATATATAATATAGATATATATATATATATAATGTCCTGCGAGGCCAGCACTCACACTCTTCTCTTGGTGTAAATTACTGGTGCCTGGACCATAGGTGGTTCAGGAGGAATCCCACATGCACAATTCACGAAGGGGAGCGGCACTCGGAAAGTGAATACACAGTACACAGAAATACTGCATTCACTTTCCGAGTTAAGTATTGTATTGTATTACTTGTTTTTCCCACTGCATGGACTTTAAAATATTTTTGTAAACAAAGATTTAAGATATGACCTGAACTGGCGCACTGCTGCCTGGAGGTCTGTACTTTTCCCTGGTTATCACCCAATAACCCACCAATTTACCAAACACACAAGCAATGGGAATTTCCAAGTCTCTGGCGCAATACTTGAATAAAGATGAATTCTACAATTCTTCAGATGTCTTCACACTTTTCAAGGTTTTTTTTTCTCAAAGAAAATAAATAGAAAGGGAGAAATCAGTGATATTCTCCTGACTATAATGTCAATGATAGAGCATATAAGGGAATTGCATAGATGGGCGTACCCCCACTCACGGTAAGTAGAACGATGTACAAACACGTAGCGGTTTCTTTATCCTGGTCGTTTTTCTTTCTTCTCCTTTTTCTCCTTTTCTTTGAACGATTTTCTTCTTCTTTACTTTTTCTCCACTCAGTGAAATGATGTATGAAAAAGATGGGGAATCCGGGTTAATACATAGGCCGGTGAGATTATATAACACCCCGTGTGATTTGAAGAGTGCACGTGGTCGTACCTTACTCACCCAAAAGTGAAGCAAGATACTCTTATAAAGGTATCTTTTGTTGATGTGGCTAATTTATCTCGGACAAGAAGTAAATGGTGCGTACCGCACTTACGTGAAGGAGTAGTTGGTATATGCCCATAGCGTGTTCTTGTCTTGGTTCCGATCTAACCGTCGGGACCAGTGTTTTCTCACAGTGGTGGTATAATTAGAGTGAAAAAGATATATAAAATGGTATTAGTGCCTGGATAATAATAAGTTCCAGCTATACCCCTATGGAGAGCAGGTAAGTATGAAGTGCCTTTAGAATAGATAGAGGTACTAGTGGCGTACCGTGACTCACACTGTGATGTGTGGAGAAATCCCCAAAAAGGTGTCTTTTAGGAAGGAGAAGGAATTTCACCGCCTGTAGTGTTAATATATATAAATATATACCAATGGATAGAAGATGTGCGTACCAAAACTTACACAAGTGTAAGTATTAAACCACCTATAATGGTTTCTTTTGTCCAGGGTGGTGGTCCATGTATGGCGATAATTTCAGAAATAGGAATGAATGGTGCGTACCGCACTTATGTGAAGAAATAGTTGGTATATGCCCGTAGCGTGTTCTTGTCTCGGTTCCGATATAACCGTCGGGACCGTTGTTTTCTCACAGTGGTGGTATAATTCGAGTGAAAAAAATATATATAAAATTGGTATTAGTGCCAAAATAATAATAAGTTCCAACTATACCCCTATGGAGAGCAGGTAAGTATGAAGTGCCTTTAGAATAGATAGAGGTACTAGTAGCGTACCGTGACTCACACTGTAATGTGTGGAGAAATCCCCAAAAAAGGTATCTTTTAGGAAGGAGAAGGAATTACACCACCTGTTAGTGTTAACCGCTCTGCATGTAGGGCCTGGATCAGTAATTTCCACTAATTACCCCTTTACTGCACAGATGGTGGGAGATGGAGTGGGAGAAGGGGGCATTGGGCTGAATGAAGGGGCTCTGATATATAACTTCCAGGGTGGTAGAGGATGTTTAATATGCAGAGGAGGGGTGTATAGTGGAGTGGGGTCATTATTCATAATTTTCTGGTGGGAGGACAGCTTGCTTGACTGCAGATATCTCCAGTTCCCAGAAATAGGTTTCTTAGATTGGAATGGAAAAACTAGAGAATCCAACCTACCAAATGGTCTTGGGGACTAGGGGATCAGAGTTCAGGAGGCAGAGCAATCTGCCAACGAGTATATAAAACTACATACCAGGTGTGTGGAGCTGGAGCAGTAACCAGCTGCTTGACGGCTAATATCTCTCTTTCTGGGAACAGTAGAGAGAAGCTGCTAGTGTCCGTCAAAGGGGGAGAGTCCCAGCTTTTGGAATATACCCTCAGAAAAACGCTGTCAGACAGAACCTGAAATATCTGACTGGGAATAACAATTAACAGGCTTGGATGGGGACCACTGCTTTGAAGTCAGATATCTCCGGTTCCCAAGGACCGATTTTTAAAATTCTTATATCCATGGAAAGAGGGGACCCTCAGCTTTCAGCTGAGGGTCCTAAGACTCCTGGGGGGGTTCTGGGTACTCAGAAACCCCCCCTGCGTGCGCTACTGATATATGTGTTCAATGGATGAAGATGCGGCGACTAATTGCTCTGAAACACAGTATATACTGATTGTGCTGGCCTGCACTTTTAAAAAAACAATAAATAGTCACTTGGAGATGTGGGCCTGAAACACGATGTGTATAATATTTCACTATGGATATGATACAAAATTATTATCAACATACAAGTGTAAAAGGTAAATACATTTATTTGGACAAAGTTGAAAAAAAGGGGTTGAAAAAAGTTTTTTTTTTAAAAACAGACAAAATATTTAAAAAATTCCTATTCTAAAACCAATTATTCTAAAAACAAACTTAAGGTGCAAAGAAATAGAGTAGCTTATCTTTGTAGATGAGGCAGGAGGGCTATAGTGTCCCAACGCGTTTCGTCCTTCTGACTTTATCAAGGGATATATATATACCTCCGAACATGTCCCTCTCCAGGAGAGACACAATGCTCTGTTACTGGACTTCCTTCTTAATTTATGAATGACATCACGTTTTAAACATGTTAATGGACAAGAAAGAAAGGTGTTTAATATATAATATAATATACACAAAGCTAATAGGGAGACATTGGGAGGGAGAGATAGAGAAATGGAATGAGACAGAGGAGAGAACATAGGGCTTTATTCTGGTTCACTCTTTGGCCCTTATTTTAGTTGATTCGGACGGATGCGTATTTCGGACAGGAACCGAGTGTTGCATATGTGCAAATACCAAACATCGGCCGTCCGACTCAATCAGAATAAGGGCCTTAGAGGCAAATTCCTTCTCAGATGGACAAAACCATGTGCACTGCAGGTGGGGCAGATGTAACATGTGCAGAGATAATTAGATTTGGGTGAGTTATTTTGTTTCTGTGCAGGGAAAATACTGACTGCTTTATTTCTACAATCTCACTTTGAAGAAAAACCCCACCCAAATCTAATTCTATCTGCACATGTTATATCTGCCCCAACTGCAATGCACATGGTTTTGTCCATCTGAGAAGGAATTTGCCTCTAAGAGTGAACCAGATTAAGGCCCATAGTGAGAGAGAGGTAGAGCATCAGCAGCAGTGTTGCCCAGGGAGACCACTGCAGTTACCTGGAGGTATCCGGGAGCCAGCTGTGTGGAGGGGTAAATGGGATAAGAGAGAGGCAGTGAAGAGGTGGCCAATGCAGGGCTGTGTAAAAGCTAGAAGAGGAGCGAACGCATTTTTTGAGGGCAGTTCTTGAGAGGAGCTGTGGCATGCTACAGCTCCCCCTGGGTTCAGCTAGATGGGTTGGGCTGATGCTTTATACACAGCGACCTGCGGGCTGGCGCTGATTAGAGAACAGAGCTCACAGGGCTGGCGAGAGGTGTGCGGCCGCAGTGGGAGGGACTGACGGGCCCACCATCACACAGTGGTGCAGGCAGTAAGAGTGTCAGTGGCCTGCAGTTTGTGACAGTGCCACTCGGGCACTCTGCTCTCTGTCAGAGCAGGTGGGCCTGGACAGTTGTACTCCTAGTACCCCCCTGATGGTGGACCTGGTCACGATGTTTGGGCAGAAGTGGGGTGAATGGAGGGTATGCACCTATGGAATGTAGAATTTATATAAAAAGTGACTGATCAAGAGGTAGTAGACACCTTAAGAACTCTTTGCTGCAGATTTTCAACAATTGACAATACTAACCCAGAACAGTTTACTAGTCATTTTGCTGCACTATTTGCAAAAATCATAGGCAGTAAAGAAAAAAAAACTTGGTGGAGGGGATTAGGTCAGGGTCTGATTTATTTTGCGTTGCGAGCAGGGTGAGTATTATTTTCCGGAGGGGAGATTATGTTGTGGGTCTATATTTTGTTTTGGGTAGCGAGCAGGTTGGAGACCTATATAGTGTACCCAATGGAGGCAGACCTGGAATAAAGCTCTGGGCGGCCCAGGGTACTAAAAGCAAGAGGGGCCTGTTGGGAGGGGGGTGTTAGATTCAGTCTGTGGTTAATTTTAGGCACTTAGAAGGGGGGTAGGATTAGACTGCGGTGCAGAGGGTTAGGTTTAGGTCGTGGGGTGCGGTGGTTAGGCACTAGTGGGAAGGATTAGGATGTGGAGGATTGGTTGGGGGGCAGGTAAGTATAACCCTTCTTCAGGATGCTAGGATCAGTATTCTGACTGCTGGCATCCTGACTGCTGGTGGTCCTTATGCATATACACACACAGACACAAGCATACATAAATAAGGGGGGGTTACTGCAAGCCGCCCAATCCGCAGGGCATAGTACAAGGTGCATACTCAATAAAGTGAACATGGCCTTGCCAGAAAGGGGCTTGGTCACAGCACACACTTATGCCTCTTATTCACATTACATTACATAGTAATGTCACTTGGATTTATGTTACAGCACAGTAGTACCTCTTATATACAGTATGTGACACCGTAGTACACCTTATACACAATACCCTACACAGTAGTACACCTCATACATGTTATGCCACAGTCTTAAGCTGGCCGCATACTATTGCAATGTATCGTAGCAGTGTATGGCCATCTTGAGCCTCCCAGGATGTATAGCATGCAGTCCTTTCACATGCGATGTATCGCAGGCAAACCAATTCCGCGCCCCTGGGAGGAGGGTCTGAGTCGGAGGACCTCCCCATCCCATCAGATGGGCATGGGACTGAATAAGATGTCTAACACATCTGATTTTTGACGATTGCTTGGCCCTTTCTGTCGAATCGGGTCAAATTGGCCCACATCGGACTAGTGTATGTATGGGGGCCTTTACCCTTATACACAGTAAACAACAGAAGTACACCTTATACACAGCATGCCACACTCTGGTGGTTTTTATTTGTGTATAGTGTGTAATTTAGGAGGGAGAAGGTGTCACAACATTCAGTTATTGTTTGTTTCTTACCTGGTTTGTGGCTTCTCCTGTCTGTTCAGCCTGCTCCATGCTGCAAGGAAGTTCTGTGTGGCCTGAGCTTTGCTAATTACAGCACCTGGAGGAGTCCTTGCTGCTGACAGCTCTGTATAGTTGAACTGTGCTGTGAGATCTGAGCTCAGCTAATTAGTAACACCTGGTAACTCTCTCCTGCAGGAGAGTTCAGTGTAAACTGAGCATGCTCAGCCCATTGATTAGTCCACCTGTGAGTTCCCTGTGCTTCCTATAAAGGGCAGCCTCTGGGAGACAGAAGCTGCCAGAGTATAGGTTCACACCAGCTCCAGCGTCCTTGTGCTTAGTATATTACCAGTTTCCTGATTACCATATTTGACCCCGGCTTGTTTCCTGACTATTCTCCTGCCTGATCCTTTGGTACCGTGTCCGGTGACTCTGTGTATGACCCAGCTTGCCGTTTGACTATTCTTCAGCCTTATCCCAGTGTACCGCGAACTGTGCTTCCAGTGTATGACCCGGCCTGTCCTTGGATACTCCTTTGCCTTTCCCTTGTGTTCCTACTTGCCCGCACTGATACCAACTCGGCTAGACGACCACGCTTCCATATTTCACAAGCTACCGCCACTCATACGGGGAACCTGACCAGGGGGCCGCGACCGACGTGTCGGGTGCTGCAGAAGCCCATATCCCGCTTGGAGGGGTCACTGGCAGAAAACCCCCGGCACGGTTAGACTCCGCGCCCCTGTGTCAGGTCTAGCCAATCCCCGAGTGGTAGTGCACCCCAAGTTTATGACAGAATACTCTGGCCTAACTGGAATATGGAGTCCGCTAGTGGTTTGTCTCAGAAAGAACTCCTGGAACTCCTGCTGGTCCGGGTTAACAAGCAAGAACAGGACCAAGCTCTGATTATGCAAAGCTTGCAGACTCTGCAGCAGCAAATGGACTTCGCTCCACCCTCTCCAATACCTGCTATATCAGATCCAGGCACTATTGGAGTGCTTTGCCAGCTAATACAGCAGTTACAGGGGCTGCTGGCCAACATCCTCACCCTTGTCTCTAAATTGCTTGGCGATTCCGCTATGGGTTTGGTACCTGCTAGACCCTTAGATTCCAGTCCAGGAACCCCATCGGCAGATGCATTTGTGTCTTGTAAGGACAGGTTCCTGAGTCGGCCTCGTCCTCAGCTGACAGATGAGGAACGCCGGCAGGTCCTTGAACTTATGTTTCTATTGTGGAACCCAGAACCATTTGATTGGGGATTGTTCCCTCCGTGAGGCCAGGATTAAGAGTACTGCTTCTATGCTTACTCCGGAAAAGTTCCGTGGTTATTACTGGGGCCCCAGAACTAAGATCGTTTTACATAAAGACAGTAAAATTTTGGGCAAGCCACAAGAGGAGAGTCTAGTCGTCCAACCCCAAGAGGAGATCCTGTCGGTCCCAGACCCAAGTGGGGGTCTGTACACATCCAGAGGCCCAAAGTCTCCAACCCCAATGGGGGTATTCCCAAGCATTTTGCCCCAGGAAGGGTTTCCAAGTGTTGTGCTCCAGAAGGGGCATCAAAGTGCTACACCCCAAGTGGATCCTCACAGCGTCGAGTTCCTAGAGGAATCTCAGAATAGTGAGCCCCAAGAAGGGATACAGAGTACTTCACCTCAGAAGAGGTCTCGGAGAGTAATTTCCCAGGAGGGTTCTCAAAGCTTCAAGCCACAGAAAGGGGTTCAGAGTGTCGTGCACCAGGAGGGGTCTCCAAGCAGGGTCTCAGAGTACCACACCCCAAACAGGGTCTCTGAGCATTGCGCTCCAGGTGGGTTTCCTGAGCACTGCACCCCAAGAGGTGTCTCTGAAGGTGGTACCCCGAAAAGGGCTTCTGAATTCATTACCCAAAGAGGAATCTCAGAGTGTTGCACCCCAAAAGGACCCTCTGGTCGTCACACCCAAGGAGGAGTCTCTGAGTGTGGCTTCCCAAGTGGGGCCACCGAGCACTTTGCCTCAAGAAGGGGCTCTGTATGTCACCCCAAGTGGGGGTTCCGAGTCCGTCACCCCAAGTGGGGGTTCCGAGTCCGTCACCCCAGGTGGGGGTTCCGAGTCCGTCACCCCAGGTGGGGGTTCCGAGTCCGTCACCCCAGGTGGGGGTTCCGAGTCCGTCACCCCAGGTGGGGGTTCCGAGTCCGTCACCCCAGGTGGGGGTTCCGAGTCCGTCACCCCAGGTGGGGGTTCCGAGTCCGTCACCCAAGGTGGGGGTTCCGAGTCCGTCACCCCAGGTGGGGGTTCTGAGTCCGTTACCCCAGGGGGGGGTTCCGAGTTAAGCACCCAAGAAGGGTGTCCCCAGTTAATCACCCCAGATGGGGGTTCAGAGTTAATCACCCCAGATGGGGGTTCCGAGTTAATCACCTCAGAAGGGGATTCCGAGCCAATCACCCCAGATGGGGGTTCCGAGTCCGTCACTCCAGACGGGAGTTCCGAGTGTGTCACTCCCAGCAGAGATCCATCTGCCCTTGCCTTTGGGCATGAGGACCCATCTGCCCTTGCCTTTGGGCATGAGGACCCATCTGCCCTTGCCTTTGGGCATGAGGACCCATCTGCCCTTGCCTTCGGGCATGAGGACCCATCTGCCCTTGCCTCCAGGCATGAGGACCTATGTGCCACGGCCTCCGGGCCAGTCTCCGCGGCCTCCGGGCCAGTCTCCGCGGCCTCCGGGCCAGTCTCCGCGGCCTCCGGGCCAGTCTCCGCGGCCTCCGGGCCAGTCTCCGCGGCCTCTGGGCCAGTTTCCACAGCCTCCGGGCCAGTCTCCATGGCCTACGGGCCTGCCTCCAAGGTCTCTGGGTCTTCCTCCGCAGCCTCCGGACCTGTCTCCAGTACCATCAGGGTCTCTAAGGTTCCAATGCCTGCCATTCAGGAAGATTTACCTGCCGTGCTGGAAGTCCCTACCCTACCCAAACTGTCCTCCCAGTCCATTCTTCAGGGGAATCCAGTTCAATTAGATCCATCTAAAGAGCCTCGGTTCGTCCAATTTGATGGAGATCTCACCCATTTCCAAGCCCTAGCAGACTATTATTTAGATGCTATGAACTCTGATCTATCCTCTGGGGTTAATTTGGCAAACATTGTCAAATACTTAGTGTTGTCATTCAAGGGAGAAGCCATGGAGTGGGTTAGTCCACTCATTGAGACTCATGATCCCAGGCTAAAAGACCTAATTTCTTTTTCCAGGGCTGTGGTTGAAAGATTTGGACCAAAGACTCCTGGTGAGCGATCTATCCTTTCCGCACCTGAGGTCAGTCAGAGTGGTGAGTCAGCTAGACTACATTCTAAAATTCCCAGAGCATCTCCCAAAAAAATTTTGAGACCCGATTCCTTGGATTTAAGAGGTGGAGTTATATGTGTAGGTTCTTCCAAGTTGGTGGTGGATCCTCAAGAACTCCCTACACTGATCATGGACAAGGATTCAAGTTCAGAGTGTGGCTCAGATCATGATGTCACTGCTTTGTTGGGACGTCCAATATTCTCTACTGCCCGTTTTGTAGAGCCAAAGGCCACATCTCAATCAACCAAATCCAAACGATCTTCCAAAAAGATGAAGCACCGCAGATGACCTTGAAAGTATCCATGTGGGGTGTTGGAGCCCACCCCTAGAGGGGAGGGTAATGTCACAACATTCAGTTATTGTTTGTTTCTTACCTGGTTTGTGGCTTCTCCTGTCTGTTCAGCCTGCTCCATGCTGCAAGGAAGTTCTGTGTGGCCTGAGCTTTGCTAATTACAGCACCTGGAGGAGTCCTTGCTGCTGACAGCTCTGTATAGTTGAACTGTGCTGTGAGATCTGAGCTCAGCTAATTAGTAACACCTGGTAACTCTCTCCTGCAGGAGAGTTCAGTGTAAACTGAGCATGCTCAGCCCATTGATTAGTCCACCTGTGAGTTCCCTGTGCTTCCTATAAAGGGCAGCCTCTGGGAGACAGAAGCTGCCAGAGTATAGGTTCACACCAGCTCCAGCGTCCTTGTGCTTAGTATATTACCAGTTTCCTGATTACCATATTTGACCCCGGCTTGTTTCCTGACTATTCTCCTGCCTGATCCTTTGGTACCGTGTCCGGTGACTCTGTGTATGACCCAGCTTGCCGTTTGACTATTCTTCAGCCTTATCCCAGTGTACCGCGAACTGTGCTTCCAGTGTATGACCCGGCCTGTCCTTGGTTACTCCTTTGCCTTTCCCTTGTGTTCCTACTTGCCCGCACTGATACCAACTCGGCTAGACGACCACGCTTCCATATTTCACAAGCTACCGCCACTCATACAGGGAACCTGACCAGGGGGCCGCGACCGACGTGTCGGGTGCTGCAGAAGCCCATATCCCGCTTGGAGGGGTCACTGGCAGAAAACCCCCGGCACGGTTAGACTCCGCGCCCCTGTGTCAGGTCTAGCCAATCCCCGAGTGGTAGTGCACCCCAAGTTTATGACAGTAGGTATAGGGAGTAGTGAGAGTTATGGTGTGTACACACGGTCGAGATGCTGTGGTATGCGAGTCCCGATGCGATCAGATAGCATCGGGACTCGCATCACACGGCATGCAGTCAGTGGCACAATTTAGACCAGCGGTTCAAACTGTGGGTCCTGACCCCAAAGTGGGTCCCGGCCTTCTCAGCATGGGGTCGCGACTCCATGTTGCTGACCATCAGGCTGATGATTTTTCTCATTTCAGTCAGTGATTCAAGGAGTCTGAAAAATCTGTTGAATTGTCTGTTATGTTAGACTCCTCCCATCATGTTGTGCCTCCACAACGCTGCCATGCCTTTGCGGTCTGCTGACTACACATATGATGTGATGACCTTCTTCAGTAACTTACTGGGGTCCTGTCATTATTTTTATTGTCTGATGGGGTCCCAGAACAAAATAGTTTGAGGACCCCTGATTTAGACTATATAGTGCAGATCTGCACTATATAGTCTTGCCTGCCCTCTCTATCTGACTGCCGATGTTCACTCCCACGGGAGCGCGCATCGGCAGCACATTGGGCTCGAAAGCCCTAAAAAAAAGCATGCGATCTGCATGCGATATGGCTTCCGATGTTCACTATATCGGCAACATCGGAAGCCAATAAGCCATAGCTCACTGTGTGTACAGGGCAGTCAAGAGAAATCATGGGCCCCGGTACAACAACTTTCCAGGGCCCTCATGGAGGGCGCTCCCCGCAGACTCCGCCGGCGCTGGCTCTCCCCAATCCGTTGTTACGCCACTGCTTCCAAGGTTGGTGCTTACTGAGTGGCAGTTATTGCATTGATGGAGATCTCTCTCTCTCTCTCTCTCTCTCTCTCTCTCTCTCTCTCTCTCTCTCTCTCTCTCTCTCTCTCTCTCTCTCTCTCTCTCTCTATATATCTATATATATCTATATATCTATATATATATATATATATATATATATATATATATATATATATATATATATATATATATATATATATATATATACACACACACACATACACTATACTAAAGGTGCTGCACGCAAGGAACTTTTCAAATATTCAGTTTGAGCATCATCCGGTCATAGCAGGCGCTGGCTGGCAACTTTTAGCCTGGGGGCAGTCCAGAGCACTGGCCCATAATTAACATTGCATCCTTATATGGAGGTTTTTCATCTTCCATGGGGTGAGATTTCACTGGGCAGCATATGATTGATTGCAGGGCTCTGCAAATTAGTAGCCCAGCAATCAGGTCTGAATAACCCCAAAAGTTCAGTATAGTGAAAGTGTAAAGCTATGTACACAGCTCAGTATAGTGTTAAGGCCCCCATACACTACGCGATTTGGCCCCAATTTCACCCGATTCTGGAGGATTGGGCCGAGAAATCAAGTGAAATTGGCCAAATTGCATATGGTATGACATCTGATCCGATGCGCATCGGATCAGATCCGGATGTCGGACGGTCTGCACATAAAATAAATCATGTGTAGCCGTCTGGGGGAGTGGCAGGAGCAGGCTGGGAGTGGGGACCGGTCCAGGGGAGCAGCGCGAGATGTAGCTGCAGGCAGGGAGTGGGGACCGCGGTGCAGTGCAGAGCAGAGAGACCGGGGGCGCGGTGGGAGAATAGAAAGAAATCCTATTCAAAAGACTGGGCGGCTGCTGATTGGCTGGGAACTCAGCCAATCAGCGGCCGCCCAGTCTTTTGAATAGGATGGTTTCTATTCTCCCGCTGCTCTGCGGTCCCCACGGCGAGCGGGAGAATAGAAACCATCCTATTCAAAAGACTGGGCGGCTGCTGATTGGCTGAGTTCCCAGCCAATCAGCGGCGCCCAGTCTTTTGAATAGGATTTCTTTCTATTCTCCCGCCGGGCCCCCGGTCTCTCTGCTCTGCACTGCGCCGCGGTCCCCGCTCCCTGCCTGTCACTACATCTTGTGCCGCTCCCCTGGACCGGTCCCCACTCCCAGCCTGCTCCTGCCGGTCCCCACTCCCAGCCTGTTTCTGCCGCTCCCGCCCCCCCTCGGACCGCTCCCAGCTCCCACGGACCGCTAGCTCCCCTGCAGCTCCCCGGATTTTAACATGTGATAAATCGCATCCGATTTATCACATGTAAAAAATGGCACATCAAGTGTCAAATCTGTAATTCTACAGGCATACTGTATGTACGAGTGGTCTGGACAACCCTTACATATGCTAGCGCTTTCAGCTTTAATTAATATGTGTCCCGGATTAAAGGGATGAGTTGGTAACCCTACCGCTAACCCTGTACCCGCTCCCCACACATACTATACAGTCACTAACCCTTCACCAACTCCCAACGCACACTGTACTATCACCGCTAACCCTGCACCCACTCCCCATGCACACTATACTATCACCGTTAACCCTGCACCCGCTCCCCATGCACACTATACTATCACTGCTAACCCTGCACCTGCTCCCCACGCACACTACACTGTCACCGCTAACCCTGCACCCGCTCCCCATACACACTATACTATCACTGCTAACCCTGCACCTGCTCCCCACGCACACTACACTGTCACCGCTAACCTTGCACCCGCTCCCCATGCACACTATACTATCACCGCTAACCTTGCACCCGCTCCCCATGCACACTATACTATCACTGCTAACCCTGCACCTGCTCCCCACACACACACACTATACTATCACCGCTAACCCTGCACCCGCTCCCCATGCACACTATACTATCACCGCTAACCCTGCACCTGCTCCCCATGCACACTATACTATCACTGCTAACCCTGCACCTGCTCCCCACGCACACTACACTGTCACCGCTAACCCTGCACCCGCTCCCCATACACACTATACTATCACTGCTAACCCTGCACCTGCTCCCCACGCACACTACACTGTCACCGCTAACCTTGCACCCGCTCCCCATGCACACTATACTATCACCGCTAACCTTGCACCCGCTCCCCATGCACACTATACTATCACTGCTAACCCTGCACCTGCTCCCCACACACACACACTATACTATCACCGCTAACCCTGCACCCGCTCCCCATGCACACTATACTATCACCGCTAACCCTGCACCTGCTCCCCATGCACACTATACTATCACTGCTAACCCTGCACCTGCTCCCCACGCACACTACACTGTCACCGCTAACCTTGCACCCGCTCCCCATGCACACTATACTATCACCGCTAACCTTGCACCCGCTCCCCATGCACACTATACTATCACCGCTAACCTTGCACCCGCTCCCCATGCACACTATACTATCACTGCTAACCCTGCACCTGCTCCCCACACACACACACACTATACTATCACCGCTAACCCTGCACCCGCTCCCCATGCACACTATACTATCACCGCTAACCCTGCACCTGCTCCCCACGCACACTACACTGTCACCGCTAACCTTGCACCCGCTCCCCATGCACACTATACTATCACCGCTAACCTTGCACTGCTCCCCATGCACACTATACTGTCACCGCTAACCCTGCACCCGCTCCCCACACACACACACTATACTGTCACCGCTAACCCTGCACCCGCTCCCCATGCACACTATACTATCACCGCTAACCCTGCACCTGCTCCCCATGCACACTATACTATCACTGCTAACCCTGCACCTGCTCCCCACGCACACTACACTGTCACCGCTAACCCTGCACCCGCTCCCCATACACACTATACTATCACTGCTAACCCTGCACCTGCTCCCCACACACACACACTATACTATCACCGCTAACCCTGCACCCGCTCCCCATGCACACTATACTATCACCGCTAACCCTGCACCTGCTCCCCATGCACACTATACTATCACTGCTAACCCTGCACCTGCTCCCCACGCACACTACACTGTCACCGCTAACCCTGCACCCGCTCCCCATACACACTATACTATCACTGCTAACCCTGCACCTGCTCCCCACGCACACTACACTGTCACCGCTAACCTTGCACCCGCTCCCCATGCACACTATACTATCACCGCTAACCTTGCACCCGCTCCCCATGCACACTATACTATCACTGCTAACCCTGCACCTGCTCCCCACACACACACACTATACTATCACCGCTAACCCTGCACCCGCTCCCCATGCACACTATACTATCACCGCTAACCCTGCACCTGCTCCCCATGCACACTATACTATCACTGCTAACCCTGCACCTGCTCCCCACGCACACTACACTGTCACCGCTAACCTTGCACCCGCTCCCCATGCACACTATACTATCACCGCTAACCTTGCACCCGCTCCCCATGCACACTATACTATCACCGCTAACCTTGCACCCGCTCCCCATGCACACTATACTATCACTGCTAACCCTGCACCTGCTCCCCACACACACACACTATACTATCACCGCTAACCCTGCACCCGCTCCCCATGCACACTATACTATCACCGCTAACCCTGCACCTGCTCCCCACGCACACTACACTGTCACCGCTAACCCTGCACCCGCTCCCCATACACACTATACTATCACTGCTAACCCTGCACCTGCTCCCCACACACACACACTATACTATCACCGCTAACCCTGCACCCGCTCCCCATGCACACTATACTATCACCGCTAACCCTGCACCTGCTCCCCATGCACACTATACTATCACTGCTAACCCTGCACCTGCTCCCCACGCACACTACACTGTCACCGCTAACCCTGCACCCGCTCCCCATACACACTATACTATCACTGCTAACCCTGCACCTGCTCCCCACGCACACTACACTGTCACCGCTAACCTTGCACCCGCTCCCCATGCACACTATACTATCACCGCTAACCTTGCACCCGCTCCCCATGCACACTATACTATCACTGCTAACCCTGCACCTGCTCCCCACACACACACACTATACTATCACTGCTAACCCTGCACCCGCTCCCCATGCACACTATACTATCACCGCTAACCCTGCACCTGCTCCCCATGCACACTATACTATCACTGCTAACCCTGCACCTGCTCCCCACGCACACTACACTGTCACCGCTAACCTTGCACCCGCTCCCCATGCACACTATACTATCACCGCTAACCTTGCACCCGCTCCCCATGCACACTATACTATCACCGCTAACCTTGCACCCGCTCCCCATGCACACTATACTATCACTGCTAACCCTGCACCTGCTCCCCACACACACACACTATACTATCACCGCTAACCCTGCACCCGCTCCCCATGCACACTATACTATCACCGCTAACCCTGCACCTGCTCCCCACGCACACTACACTGTCACCGCTAACCTTGCACCCGCTCCCCATGCACACTATACTATCACCGCTAACCTTGCACTGCTCCCCATGCACACTATACTGTCACCGCTAACCCTGCACCCGCTCCCCACACACACACACTATACTGTCACCGCTAACCCTGCACCCGCTCCCCATGCACACTATACTATCACCGCTAACCCTGCACCTGCTCCCCATGCACACTATACTATCACTGCTAACCCTGCACCTGCTCCCCACGCACACTACACTGTCACCGCTAACCCTGCACCCGCTCCCCATACACACTATACTATCACTGCTAACCCTGCACCTGCTCCCCACGCACACTACACTGTCACCGCTAACCTTGCACCCGCTCCCCATGCACACTATACTATCACCGCTAACCTTGCACTGCTCCCCATGCACACTATACTGTCACCGCTAACCCTGCACCCGCTCCCCACACACACACACTATACTATCACCGCTAACCCTGCACCCGCTCCCCATGCACACTATACTATCACCGCTAACCCTGCACCTGCTCCCCATGCACACTATACTATCACTGCTAACCCTGCACCTGCTCCCCACGCACACTATACTGTCACCGCTAACCCTGCACCCGCTCCCCATGCACACACACTATACTGTCACCGCTAACCCTGCACCCGCTCCCCATGCACACACACTATACTGTCACTGCTAAACCTGCATCTGCTCCCCACACACACACTATACTATCACTGCTAACCCTGCACCCGCTCCCCGCACACTATACTGTCACCGCTAACCCTGCACCCGCTCCCCATGCACACACACTATACTGTTACTGCTAACCCTGCATCTGCTCCCCACACACACACTATACTATCACTGCTAACCCTGCAACCACTCCCCACACACTATACTGTCACCACTAACCCTGCACCCGCTCCCCATGCACACTATACTACAGCTATCCCTGCACCTGCTCCCCACACACCAGTGGCGTAACTATAGCTCCGCAGACCCCACGACGGCGGGGAGGCGCAGACTAAGTGTGCGCAGACTAAGTGTGGGCGCCAGGGGTCACCCCCCCCGGCATGAAGCACCAGCGCCGCAGTGTCATGGAACTGAAGCCCTGAGAGCGGACACTGTGGACGGAGGCAGTGTCAGCCGAGGCCGCTGAGAGAGAGCGCACACTCAGCCAATCAGCGGCCTATCTTTTGAATTGTGAAACTCTGCCGCCTCTCTCCATCTGCAGTGTCCGCTCTCAGCGCTTCAGTTCCCAGGCACTGCAGACGCCGCACCAGGTCCCCCGGCACCCTTCTGTCCCCTTAGCCGCACCCACAGGTATGGGGTACCACCTCGCCTCCCCCTGCCACCCTGGTATATCTGTACCAGTCATGATGGTGGTGGTGGGGGCAGGGGTGCCATAATTTTCCCGGCAAGGGGGGGGGGGCGCAGTATTTCTTGTTAGGCCACTGCCACACACACTATACTATCACCTCTAACCTGGACACACTCCCCTCATACACTACGCTATCCCCCTGCACTCACACACAGCATCGACAATAATCCACAGGCTAATTTAAAAAAAAAATCCTAATGTAGGATTTTGCTTGCCAAAAATCTGGCAGCAATTTTTTTCCACATAATTTGTATACACAACAATCAATATATACAAAATCTTTTTTGTGTATGCAAGAGGAGAGGAGCAGGCACTCCCTCTACCTTTCTGGCTCTCTCCTCTAATCCATGGGTCAGTCAGTCTCTCTTCATGATCACAGGAGGATACAGGCAGCTTCTCTTCTTCCTTCAGATGCAGCAGCCCCGATAAGCCCCGCCCCCTTTTTCACTCTTGTGATTGAAAGGAAACCTGGCTCCCTATTGGTCAACGGCAGCCATCTTTTTGTAGCCCGGCATGTGGGCAGTAATTTTCTGTTAGCTCCTGCCTGCCAGATCCTCCTATCGCTTAGCTGAGCTGCGCAGAGGAGTCAGGACAGCAGGAGCAGCATTCTCCTGCCTGCGCTGAAGCTCTGTAGCGGTGGCTGACTGCTGCCGCTGCCCGCTGCCACTGCACAACTGTGAGTGACAGTAGGGTTACCACCTAGTCCCTTTAATTCCGGACACATGTTAATTACACAGGTTCTGTGGCAGTTTAAAATCAGGTGAAGTGGAGTCTTGAAGTCAGCCAGCCACAGAACCTGTGTAATTAATATGTGTCCGGAATTTAAGGGACTAGGTGGTAATCCTAGAGTGACAGCTGACCTCTCTCTCCTACTCCTCCATTATACATTATACTACCCCTCTCCCACCCGTGCTCCGGCCCCCGCTCCCACCACTACACATGGGCAACCGCTGTCTAAATGTGTGTCCCCGGACCAGGGCCCCCCTCACAGGCCCGGGCCCAGGTAAAATGTACCCGCTCCCCTCCCCTCTCGGCGGCCCTGTGTGTGTACACACTAAAAGTGTAAGGAGCAGTGAGGGTGGGTGGAGGGAGCAGTGACGGCAGATGTAGGGAGCAGTGGGGGCCGATATAGGGAGAGTAATGCTGCCCATACATATGTGAGATATCACATGCAATCATTCGATTTCGGCCACATCTGGCTGATAAATAGAATGATTGCATGCATTTTGAAGCTGACATTGGACGCAATGCGCAAGCACGCCGATGGATGTCGCATCGATAAATATTATGAGCTGTACATAATATTTATCGAATTGAGCAATTTATCGCATGAGCAATCGCATGTGGTTTTTAACCACATGCGATTGCTCGAATGCAATCAGCGGCGGGTTCGGGGAGTGGGGACGGGATGGGGGCCAGAGCGCTGGCGGGTAGCCGGTACCTGGCTGGGAAGGCATGGCTGTGTAGCGGGGACAGGAGCGGTGGAGCTTTCAGGTGGCGATTCTAGGCAGCGGCAGCAGATGACTGAAACACTGGACGGCCCTCTGATTGGCTGAGGCCGCCCCTCTGATTGGCTGGGGCCGCTGAGAGCTCTCTCAGCCAATCAGAGGGCCGTCCAGTGTTTCAAAGTCACTGCTGCTGCTAAGTCCAGCTGCTGACAAGCTCTGGTCCCCCAACACAGCCCCACACCACCACTCTTCCAGCACCCGATGTCCATCACAGGATGGCATGAGACATCGGGTGCTGCACTGGGCACCACTTGATGCGATCAGATGCGATGGGACATCGCATCTGATCGCATAAGTGTATTATAGGTGGCCATACACACGCAGATTTATCTTCTGATCTGGCCGGTTGGAACAAAAACATGGTTATGGATGACAGCAAATGACAGTTGACCATTTGCTTGGAAATGCCGGAAAACTGACAAACTGTCACTCATCCATAAACATGTTTTTTATCCAACCAGTTAGATCTGAAGATAAATCTTACTAGTGTATGGGCACCTTATGGGCAGCATAAAAGTAATGGTAGGGGTCGGGGACAGTGTGAATGAGTGAGAGAGTGTGCTGCTGCTGCTGCTGCTGCTGCTGTTGCTGAGACGAGTGTGTGACAAACTAACTGACTAACTGTGTGGGTCAGGTCACATGCGGAAGTCAGTGAATGAGAAAGCGCTCTGCATCTTAGCCAATCAAAGCCGGGTACGATGGGAGCGAGGCGCGGCCCGCAAGCTCAGTCTCCTACAGGCTGAGTAATCAGGTACCGAGAAGACGGATCGGCCGATCGGAGAGGGATTGGTTGAGACTGCTGCTAACTAGGCGGCCCTAGGCAGAGACCGGAGACACCGGTGGCGCTGGCGGCGGGGACATGAGAAACGGAGGCGGTAAGCATAATTACGGGCAGAAACCTCATTAGCACGTTCTAGATGTGTCACCCTATGCTGTACTATGTCTTCCCCTGTGTCCTAGGTGTGCACACAGGATTTGTCCTTTCAGCTCTGGCATCACATGTTCTGTTGTCATGTTACACGTATCATAATATGTAATTAAATGCTTCTGAGTGACTGAGACTGTGGATGTGTTAGGGAATTAAACATGTCATGTTTCCATGTGACACCTACTCTGCTTTTATCATGGTCAGTATTATCATGTTTCCTGTCAGGGTCATAGGGGTCTACTGTATTTACCAAACCTTGGAGAGATAAAGTACCAACAACCAGTTCCAACTTGTAATCTTCCAAGCTCGGTCTGTAGTTTGGCAGCTAGGATCAGATTGGCTCCTTCTTTATCGCTCTCCTCCTAATAACTCTCTATCAGTACAGAGGTTCCCAATGTGGTCCACAAGGCATCCCAACAGTCCAGGTTTTAAATATATGCATACTTGTCCACAGGTGACTTAATTAGTACTACAGTAGATTTGGCTATCTATGCTGAGTTATGAACTGTTGGGGTGCCTTGAAGACTGCACATGGGAATCTCTGACTTAGTAAATAGACCCCATTTCTTTTGTAGGCCATTATTACATGTCTGTGTGATGGAGAAGCTGTCACCCTCTGCTGGAAGCCTGCCTACATCCAACATGTGACATGGAAAAGTGTCCCATTTTACAATGTGTGTGTGTGTGTGTGTATACCAGGTAACATGCCAGGAATAACTACCCATTGATATTTGTTCATTTAGTTTTTTTGAAGTGTCAGTATCTCAGCCCTGATGGGATGTAATATTTCAGCCAATGTGTGTAATTGTGTGAATAGATTCTACCAAATAGAGATCTCTCTCCCAGAGTCCTGGCAGCATTTGAGACCGTCGAGGCTGAAAGTCTATCATAAGAAGCAAAGCAGTGTTTTGTGTCTCCTTATAGGGCCTTTCAGAGCAGCAGCCCCTGTCTCAAACCTAGTGCATGAGCAACGTACAACATTGTTGTTGTTGTGTTTTTTTTTTCATATCAATATTAACATGATTTTCTTGTGTGGAAATTCCTATATTCTGTTCACCTATACATTTAAAATATTGATAAGGGACCTTCATTTGGCTATTCCCAGAATAACTCTTGCTAATCTGCTGACACTTCTCTGAGCTCAGTCTACATCTCTGTCATCAGTGGTGTCCAGAATGGGTAATTAAGCTGCATCCATAGACAATCAGGAGGGTTCAAGTTCAGAACATGGGTACCAGAGTAATTACTGGTGATTTCTTTTTTCTTTTTCCCCCCCTAAAAACAATGATTTTAGGAAAAAATCAGACTAGCTTCTGTCCTAATGAATTCCCTAAGTGGTAAATTAGTTTACTTCATATTCTGAATCAGTTTAGTTATAATAACCTCACAGGGCCACATTTTCTGAACTTGAACCCAACAGGAGTTGAGCTGTGTACACACAGCGCGATGTGTTATTCAATTTTGACTATATAGTCAAAATTGCCTAGCAAGATTAGCCAGAATTGCACTGTGTGTACACTGCTGGATATAGCAATGTGCGGTGTCCTTATCGCCAAGCCAAATAGACTGTGCGGTAAAGGCAATTTTGGCTAAGCTGCACATACAGTGTTTTTGTCCTATGACCAAATTGGCTTAGTCACAATCGCCTATGGCAGGGGTTCCCAATTTTTTTAGAATCACGGCACCCTATAGTAGCAGAATTTTTCCACGGCACCCCTAGGCCCCCCAAAAAATATATAAAATGAAGTAGATTGTGTTTATATGTGTTTCTTAGGTTCAGTTATGTGGTAAAGGGCAGGATTTGCTTCTGATTGTACATATTTTATGATTGGCAGCCACCATCACTGGTTTTGTCCACAAATAATTGATCATATATAATTTGAATTGGTCCTGGACCACCAACCCGTGGCACCCCTGTAAGTGTCCCGAGGCACCCCAGGGAGCCACGGCACACAGTTTGGGAACCACTGGCCTATGGGCTTAGCCAAAATTGGTTTAAGGTCTATACACACTGGGTGGATTTGCCCAGCATGTATGGACAACGATGATGGGGAAAAATCGCTGGGCTGGAAATCCACGCGGCGGGGCCATCAATGATGTTCATCAACGCTCACCACTCATCGCGGCCCCATACACACTGGGCAGCTTTTGAGCTGAAAGCTTGCACTCTCCATGGTTCAGGTACACTATTTTAATCTAACTCTATGCCCGCTCAGATTGTGAAGTAAGAGCAAGTTTGTTTTAAAGAAGATCATAGAAAACTCATGTCGACTTTGACATGTGGACTTTTTAAATGTTGGTATTTTGGCTATGTTAGTATTTTGACCAATGTCTGAATGCATTCCCCTGCCATACATATAAAAGGGTCACTCCCTATAATAGTTATGCATGGACATTTTAATTTTACCCACATCCGTACATGATGAATCACCATAAGTAGCACTTATTACTGTACTTTCATTTTGAAACAACACGTGATCAGGAGAATTGCTACTTAGCTTTCAATGTTTCATGTGATTACGACTGGCATTCTCCAAATGCACCTCAATCATTTGGCTTTTAAAGTCCATTTAACCTGCGATGTTGTTCTACAAGTAGCCGACTTCCTGTTTGTAATCCCATTGAAGGACACTACAGCAAGCCCGTCCCCATCCCAATATGCCTAGTAAGACAGCAGTAGTTTGCACAAAGCTACACATCAATATTATTCATCTTTCTTAAAATTTATTATGGAATAAATAAAGAAATGACATTTATTTTTAAATATGTTATGTTTTTGTCACAGTATGTAAACTTTTCCATGTATGTCTGAGCATGAAATTTCCTGCCTGATTTGTTGTTGTTGTTGTTGTTGTTGTTGTTGTTTATTTACATGGCGTTACAAGGGTTCTGCTGTGAGTAAAGAATACATAAATGAGCAAATAACAAATAAGGAATTACAGTATAAGGAAATGTAGGATAAGTATATGGCAAATAAATACCATTGCAGCAGGGGACAGGACACTGAAGCAATTTCTAGGGTGGCAGGGATACTGTATAATCTTTCCCACTGCAGCTCTTAAACAGTAATTTGCCGGTTTTTTTTAGCCCTTTTAAATGGGTAGAGCTGCAGTGGGAAAGCTCCAGTACCTGTTTAACAAATACTGGTATTTGATAACGGGTAAAAAGCAGTGTTTTACCCATTTAAGAGCCATTTTTTTTGTCAGTCGGAAAGGGTCTTAAACGGTATTTAGTAATAATAATAAAGGTTAAGAATATGATTGGCTGATGACTGTACACACCACATCCTGTGGGGCAAGAAATATGACAGCCCATGTTTACTATGGGTTTAAACGGGTTTCTTTGTGGTTTAAACGGGTACAATGTGATGTGACAAAAAACGGTATATAAATGGCAATTTACCGTTTTAAGAGCTGCAGTGGGAAAGGGTCTTTATGGCTCTTACCCGTTTAAAGACCCGTTTACAAATACCAGGTCATTACAGTGGGAAAGCAGCATAAAATCACATGAGGAGAGCGGGTCCTTCACACAAAGAGCTTACAGGTTTTTTGTCCTTTATCTTATATATTGAAACTGAAAAAAAAACATATTATAATAGCTTATTATTTACTGATAATGTCACTTTTTGTAAATATTTAAAATGATTCGCAGCAGAATGCTGTCACGGCAACTGGAGATCTGTACTTTGCACCCTCATTTGTTTTGTATTTTACAATACACCGATAGCTCATTATGGGAATGTTGCTTTTAAATCCCGTTTTGTTTTTGCTGGACTGACCATTAATCGTGTAAACTTGTGATCTAATCTTCTCAATTGTTTAAAATCCTGGTGAGGAGAAGCTTTTGTAACTAGACTACGGAAAACGGTTGAAAGGTCTTCTACAGTATCTAGGTAGACAGTCAAAAGGTGGACATGCAATAGTCCAACATTGACATAGGGTCGATACATTAAATGGTCGACATGAGTTCTTTTTTTGTTTTTTTTTCCCACAATGTTTTTCACTTTTTGGAATTTTTCATACTTTACCCTTTACATGGACTACAATTGAAAACGGTGAAGTGTGCTGAAGCATGACGAGCGAAGTGCTACACTAGTTGGGGGTCTTTGTTAACATTGACACAAAACGTGAAACTCATGTTGACCTTTTCATGTGTACTCCGACCAGTGGCGAGAGCAAAGAAGCTCTGTGAAGGCTTGGTGGCTCGGGGCATTTGCCGCAGGTTCTATTCTCCCTCTATGAGGGTTGTGGTCCTCCACAAGGGAGAATAGCCCCTGTTAGTCTGGCTCCCGACTGTCAGGCATTTGAGCAATCGGGCGCCAATGCCGGTATACTGTCATCCGGCACCCCTCCCACAGCCATTGTCTGACTAATACACGGCTGCGGCTGTTAGTGGGATGAATGGTCTTGATTAAAATATTTTGTACTTTGAAGGTCTTTGTGTTAATCACAAAGTACATGTGTTTAATCTCGAGATAAGGCAGCTTGTTTTCTATGGTGTGAAACACAAACTCCACAGTTGGCTGTAAATTCTAATAATTCACACAAATCGCAGACTCTACATTATATACTCTGCAATTAGTATGTAAAGCCTATCGGTGGCTTGGAAAATGTTTGCAAGCCTTTCCTTCCCTCAGTTGTGGCCCTTCTTTAATAAAAAAAGAAACAGTTGAATTATGACTATATAGTATGCACTGGTCAGTCATTAGTCGCCATAGTATTTTATGTAAGAGCCAAAGTCCACTGCAGGTTAAATCATACTGGAAATTAACCATGTGTGGTACTGTAGAGATTTACCCATAATGCATTATGCTGCAAGAGATTAGACTTCACCCCGGTGATAACACAAATATATGAGCGCCACATGATCTTGCTGCTGGTTAAACAACACACATTATAATCATACATCTTATCCGGGAGTATAGGCATGTGCTCGCAGGCATATTACAACAGTTGCCGAAGGTATGTATCTGGGTGTACTCCTCATCATAGGCTATTATTTTGTACTTTACACTTCTACATACAATAGGATGCTATATATGTTGACAATGTGTTGTTACTGAGCAATAACTGTCTTGGAATTATGTAATTCTGGGTCTATGGGGGTCATGCATAATTTGCTGACACGTATGTTTCTTTAAACAGGGCAGGGTAAATCTCAGAAGCGGTGTTCCGCAATTACAGTACTTCTGTCTGATAGTAAGGGATATAAAGTCTCCACTCCTGCTGGCTTCATTTATTGTCCAACTGGTTCCTAATCCTGTTTGCTTTACCTGTATTATAATAATCTATTGTTACAGGTCAGGATTAACAACATTGTAGCGTCAGAGCGATGTTACATTCTGCATTTAATGTCATTTTATTCAAATAAACAAAACCTTTTACATTGCTGTTCGTATTCCCTTTTCAGACTGGGAATATCCGGATTACAATATGATAGTGAAGTGTAATGGCAGAGTGTAATCTGTCCTGACAATTTATATAAATGATGGAGAGCAATTCAGCAGACATTCTAGTAGTAGAAACGAAAGATGGCCTCTTACACGGTATGTAAAAAAGAGGGAGGAGACCAATTCTGCAGATATTCTAGTAGTTTCATTTAGAGAATAGATATGTTTTCTCTGAAAGGAATTCAGAAGTTGCTTATTACACAATGTCCAAATTCTGGGAAAGTTCATCCCACATATTTATTTACTGAATGTCACAGTTTTTTTTTTTTTTTAGGAACTTTGCGCTACAGCACAGTATAAAACATAACTGTATACCCAGAATTATATTGTGACATACTGCACTCAGCGTACACAAGCATTTGCACAGCTTATCATTGTGACTGTCACGTTGCCCTGGCACAGGGTGGAGGCATCATTCCTCTCAGCCTTCATTAAGCACAATATATGTTGCCAATTGTTGACCCACAATCCTCACTCTGGCACATTTTATTGTTTGTCTCAGATTTAATGCCAGCAAAAGCTGTGTTTCTAACCAGAATTGTGATGACTAATTCTGGGTCGTGTGATTATTCATAACATAAAAAGCACTCTAGACTGCTTCTTCTGAAGGAGGATTATTAGTAGATGTGAAATAACTCTTTGTATCATTTGAATTGCACTGCAACCAATTTCCCTGTGTACTTCTTGACTCTGGAAGTGTCCTGATCTTGTCAGCTCTCTTCTACACCATGTCTGGGTAACAGAGGATTTATATTTCCCCGTATTGATTAGAAACTAAGCAGGCAGACAGAGTTGCTGATGGCTTTAGCACTAGGATATCATTTTCTAAAGATGGCAAAGAAACATTCATTCTTCTGTTTACAGATCGGTATATGCGATGTATCAAACATGTAGTTGCTGTGTGTAATCTGGATGTGCAGATTAATATAATATACAATTTCAATGAAAAGTCCAATAGTTATGGCTGTATAGAGTACAGAACATTTTGTAATTTTATTCTTTGTTAAACCATACCTCCCACCCATCCCGACATTAGCGGGACAGTCACGGTTTTCAGGGCCTGTCCCGGTGGTCCACCCGTGGACCGCAGTGTCCTGCGGGAGGTATAAGTCAATGCCTGATGTGTAGCGGACCGCATAGCTGCTGCCTGCCGCTCAGCACTGCGATCAGTGGAGTGCATGTAGCATGCATGCGCGCACTATAAACACTGGAGTAGTCAGCTCGCCCTATAGCAGCTATGTTTAGATGCTACTAGAGGGTGAAGTGACCTGGGATCCTAGTTGCCAAGCGCACTTTGCTTTGGCCATGACCCCTTCCCAATTGGCCATGCCTCAAAATGTTGGCGCTCGCACTTTCCCTCTTTTATAGGGTGAAAAGTTGGGAGGTATGGTTAAACTCTCCTTAATGCAGGTGACAGTCTTTCAAAATGAGGGGAAGAACATGGATTCCACTGGTGGTAAATGAGAAACGGGAAACCGATCCACCAGATATACTAGTACTGGTGTAAAAATAATTGATTTGGAGGAGGCAGGTTTAGCAAACGTACTTATTTTAAATGTATTGACTTATGAATAGAATGTAAATGAAGGATTTTAGTAGTGGAAGATGACTCCCTGTTTAAATTCAAGGGAGGAGACTTTTTTTTTTTTCTTCAGACATTTTTGTGGTAATGTAAAAATAAAAATGACCTACCCCTGATTATATGTGGAAATAAGATGAAGGAGATAGTAAGGAAATCTTTTCATCATGTTAAAAAGAAAGATTGATGCTCTGACATTGTAGCTTTGGAGTGAGAGAAATTTATTACAGGTACTTACATATGGTTCATATGTTCTCTATAGGCCATAATTTGTTATTCAGGTTTAGTTATGTAGAGATTGAGTATCCCTTATCCAAAATGTTCGGGACCAGAATCATTTTGGATAACGGATTATTCCGTACTTCGGAATATTTTTATATTTGAATGAGGTATCTTGAGCTATCTTGCATTTATGTTGTATAAGCACATCACACACATGAAATGCACACAAATATATTTTATTTGTGCATGAAACAAGGTTTGTGTACAATCTCAGGCACTGAATTTGAATGCCAAGCAATCATGACCTTGCACTTATTTAGTGCCAGTTACATATCATGCCCTCCAGTAGTGCCAGTTACATATCATGCCCCCCCAGTAGTGCCAGTTACAGATGTAGCCAGTAGGTTTTAGCAAAAAAACAAGAAAAAAAAAAAGTACATTCTGGAGACTATGGTTTTTGGAATAATTTGGATAAGGGATAATCAACCTGTATTACAATGTTGTAGCATACTTCAGGGGGCGGTGGGCTGAATGGCTCATCTTTAGACCTTGTTCCCAGCATAGGGCAACACCTGCCATTTGTGGGTCTGGGGAAAGGGGGTGAAGCTAAATGACAATCCAATCATTTACCCCTGCCCCCTTCCCGTGGCTCTCCCAATTGTTGCAAAGTAACATTCAATCCTGCCCGCTTCACTAGGAAGCAGTGAGGATGCAGAATAGCTGCCTACTCTTCCAGGGCTCTGCAGGAATACCCCAAAAATAGCTTCTGGGCATGTAGGCAAGTATGTGTTGTAGACATCATAACAAATAATATATGGGGTATAGGTAGTCAGAATTAATGCTTAGATAAACTAAACTAGACCCTAAACTTCTCATTGACACACAAACAAAAAATTGAATATTTACCATATGAAAAACTGAATGTAAATCATGTTTCATTTCTATCCTCGGTCAAAGGGTTCTGGAACAAACTACTCACACCCGTAGAACCCACATGAATGGATCAGTGTAGGCCTGTTTATCTTCCTGATAAAACAATGAGGATGTATATATCCTCTGGTAATGATGGCCATTTGCAGTTGCTGCTAGCTTGCTCCATTGTACTCACTAATGATGTGGGTCTCTTCCCCCTAGGCTGCGAATGGATGTTTATGCAAAACAACCATTCGTAGCCATGCGGGCGAATGTGCCCTGTGAGGAGTGGCGGGTGGCAAAGCGAGCGGCAGGTGGGCTTTAAAAGACACACAGCGCTACAAGTCAACCAGAATAAGGTCCTAAGTATTCACATCTCTGATGTCCTTCGTCTTGCCTGGGAAACTCTTTCCATCATGTTCAACATAGACCCAGTCACCAACGTTAACTACATCATCTTAAGTCACTACAATCTTTTAGGAGCATAAATCTATTAAAACACTTGCAGTTATGTTAATTTAATATTTATGCATTGTGACCTATATTTCATGAAGTTATATATAACATACACACACTCTCAATGAACAAAGGCAGGACTCTACAGACTTGGTATAGGTAAAAATTATTTTAATCCTACGTCACGTTTCAGGGTTGTTACCCTATCGTCAGGGACAGCACTCAATGTGCTAACACACAAAGACATACATTTATACCCCTCCCATGTGCATCAGTAACCCTAAAATTGCCAATCAGAGAAGTAGAGGAGCCGTGATGTCATCTGGTGGTGTCCACTACAGGGGGATCTGTACACTGGGGCTGACTCAGACTTGATTGCAGGAGAGAGGAGGGCTGCCCCTGTGCACGGCTGTGAATGGCTTTGCAGCTGTGCAAAGAGGGGGAAATCCACTAACCATCAAATGGATCCCCCCTTTCCCCATTTACATCGATGTGTAAGTCAATATTTACTCGGAGCTGCGTTGGTTATGGGGAGATTGGGGCCGAGAGGCCTTCCTTCCCAACGGCTGGGCCCATCTGCGCTTTTGTTCATCACTCCCAGAAACGCTGGGATGCCACCCATGAATGCAGGCTGGCTGTTGGCCAATGTACAGCCTGCTAACACAGGTTGTCGCTGGCTGTGACAACACAGAGGATTCTCACTGCTGTCAGGGCGGAATAGGGCCCACTATGTTGCTGATTGTCACACAGCCAGCAGTCTGGTCATCATGAATGATTGGAGAAATCATTGTCCCCACGCCTCATTCACACCACCTGCACCGTTGCCTAGAAGCTGCATACTGTACAGATCCCCCTGTAGTGGCGCCACCGGATGATGTCACAGATCCCACGAGTAGTTTTCAGACTTCTCTGTTTGTCGCCACACAGGTGAGGGCAATTTTATACCCCTGGGGAGGGGTATAAAATGTATGTCTTTGTGTTTCAGCACCTTGAGTGATGAGGGGGTTAAAACCTAAAACATGATGTCAAATTTAAGGACTTTTTATCTATACCAAGTCTGTGTAGTGCTGCCTTATTTTATTGGTTGTTCCAGTATCATTCAAGATACAAGGAGTGCACCCCAGCATATACAGTAACCTCATTAGGTCGACATGGGGGTTTTCATTTTTTTTTTTTGTGCCGACAGTTAGTATTTCATGCCCTACCATCCATTAGGGTGTGGTGGGAGAATTAAATAGTGTGCTGAGCGTAGCATGGCGAGGGGACGCGGTGCTACGATTCAGTGTCCATGTCGTCTGTGTCGAAATTCGGGACAAAAAAGTGAAAAACCCCATGTCGACATTTTGAATGTCGACCTAATGCTTGTGTTGATCTAATGACCCTGTTAACCTTCCTGTCGAACTTAAATCATGTCAACCTACATGCTGTAAATCTAGTGACCATATCCCATCTGAACATCCAGTCAAATCTGACTATTGCCTGCAACTACATATTCGACAAGTGTCTGAGTGATGTCGCAACATCTAGTACAATAAACAGGGAGTCCTCAACTTCGGATAAAGAAATGCGCAAATCACATAAAAAAGAATAGCAGCTGACCAGAGGTCTGGCCTCCTAGTGGCCGACTTTCCCTAGTCGGTAAGTTTAATGTTAAGAGTCAATATCCAAGGATATTATCAGGGGTCAATCCTCAACAGGCAGCGCTTAAATATCTACCATACATCCCTTAGGGATAATAGGCGTCTCCTCTTCTCCGTAATCGACAGACACACAGGGAGGGGTACCCGGATATCAGGAAACTCTTCACCAATTTAAACATGTCTTTAACAATATGGTTCTGTGTTTTAGTGCTAGATCATCTGGCGGCATGTATAATTATTCTAGTGTTCATTCTAGCTCCCGTCAGCTTTGGAAACCCATGCAGTTCCTGTTCCCTGCCTGGGGTGTCACTGTCTGCTGTGGTATTTCTAGCACAGGTCTGGTTTGCATATCAGTACTGATATACAGACCACACTGTGCTAGAAGCACTACAGCAGACTGTGACACCACAGGCAGGAAAGAGGAACTGCATGGGTTTCCAAAGCTGGCGGGTGCTAGAATGAACACTATAATGTGTTCCTAGATTTAAAGCTTCATTCACCTTTTGTGACTATTCTGTATTGCTGTGTAATTGCTTTATACAAACCTAAATTGTGTTGTGTTAGGATATTAGTATTGGATTTCTCCTGAAACAAGTGGTGTTTAGATGTAACATTATTATTATTAGCGGTAATATTACCAGTTTAGATATTGGGCAGACACGGGCAACACGGACTGTGTATTGGTTAGCATTACTGCCTCACAGTATTCAAGACGTGGGTTTAATTCCCACCATAGAACGTACTATGTGGAGTTTGTATATTCTCACTGAGCTTGATTGGGTTTCCTCCTGGGTACTCTTGTTTACTGCCACAATCAAAAAATAAACTGGTAGGCTAATTGTGGTAGGGAATGTAAGCTCCACTGGGGCAGGGGCTGATGTGAATGGCAGAATGTGTGTGTTATATAAATAACTGATAATAATAATAAATAACATCTATTCCGCACGGTGATTTGTTGTATCACAGTCCAAAAATTGCCAACCAGTCCACTTCCTGTAACAGTTGAATTGACTTTAGTCCCATCATTTGCTGGTTGGAAGGGGCCATGATAAAATGTAGTTCTTTTTTTGGCCAGGCATTATATGTTAGCTGTATTTATTGATCTATCTGTACGTCTGGGAATTCTTGATAATGGAGGAAAGAGGAATGCATTGACAAACACGATACTGTGCACAGGGAAATGGAATACCAATAAAATGTAACTTTGCTAGTACGCGATTGACCTCACCCAGCACATGTCTGTCTCCTGCACTGCTGGGAATAGGGGAGAGCAGCGTTATTTTCTTCCAAATTAACTCCTTCCTGGAATGATGCAGTATTCCTCTGTCTGCTGCATCAATTATTCATACTGCTGAGAGTGAATGCAAGCTGGGACAGAAATCTGAGCACTTCTAATGTGTTTCATGCATCTGATGTGGATCTCCGATCCAGGGAGATGCTTCCATCTCCTCCAAATGTAAATGTGTATGTCAGTGCTTCTTCCTTGGTGGACATTCTATTCCTATAGTCTGAGTAGGAGAGAGAGGGGCTCTATTTATATGTTTTGCTTCCATATGCTAAAATTGCAGTAGTAAATTTGGGAATAAGCCATCTACAGTACTTGTATCCCTTTCCTACTATAGCAATAACTGGGATAGGGTTATTGGGTTGACCCTATAAGGTGGACATGCATTATTTTATTTGCAGCTGTGCAGGTAGGTAGAAATCCATTCACCATCAGACGATTTTCCACCTAATTGCACAGGCAAGAAATGTATACGTTACTGGCAACCCATGCATAGGAATAAGCCAGTAAGGTATATACCTTGCTGGACCGTGCCAGCAATGTATATACATCACCTGTTTTTATATAAACCTTGGTGGGCAGTACACCAGCAATGTATACGTTACTGCCATCACAAAATATACATTTGTGGGCAGTGGTGGTGGTAACGCCAGCCATGTACACGTTATCGCCTATTATAAAACATTGGTGGGCAGTTGTGTTTAAATAAATATACATTGGTGGCAGTTGTGTAAATATAAACATTGCTGGCCTGCGCCAGCACTGTATATATTGTGGCCTGTCCATTACATTGACGGCAGTGGCTACTCACTACTTGACTGCCTGCGGGTGGGCGGGCAAGAAGGCGGGGCGGATGGCGTGTGCAGCCTCTTCTGCTCCATGCAGTGTCACAAAACGGAGCAGGGGGTGGTCAGGACCGCCTGCAGGTGGATGGGCCAGCGGGCGGGATGGACAGTGTGTGCAGCCTGGCTGCTCCCTCCCCCTGCTCCATTTTGTGACACTGAACCTAGCAGGGGGAGGGAGTACCCGGGCTGTCTCTTGCCGGGCATAGTTTACACTGCGGGTTGCTAGGGCGGGGGAACAGTGGGGCGGGGCGGTCAGCCGGGCTAGAAGTGTATAATTTTCAGACCGGCAGGCATGCGTACACACAGCGATGATGGCTGAAAAACCAGCCATCATCGCTAGACATGCTGGTGAAACCAGCCGAAGGGGGCCCTAGTTGGCGATGATGCGGGAGCTGCCATCGGTGCCCATACCCACTAGGCGATTTTCAGCTGAATATTGCTCAAAACAGCCCAAATTAGTGATTTACAGCTGAAAATCACCTAGTGTGTATGGGCCTTAAGTCTGCAACCGAGACAGTGTGGAAGCGGTCATCGACTATGTCAAAGACCCTCCTCAAAAACACTGGGGCACACTTTTTCCACTCAGAAATCGGAAGGTTTCCACCCAGAAACACTGCCAGAAAATTCCTGACTGCTATGTACTCGCAGTTTGGTCACAGTCGCAGTTAGATTGACAAGAAGTCAATCTAACTGCGACTGTGACCAAACTGCGAGTACATAGCAGTCAGGAATTTTGTTGCTATTTGCAGCCTTGCATGCTCGCACAATCATGCAGTAATTGGCCAAATTGCAAAGTCGCTGATCCATGATGAACTCTGAATCAGGCCCATTTTGCATAACATTAATAAGCACTAACCTGTGAACAAACATTCCCTCAGAAATAGAAGTGCCAGTGTTTGTTGTAAATGTGCCTTCATCTTTAACAAATCAATGATTGCTACCTCAATCAATAGAAATGTGCTTAAATCAAAGTAACATTGAGCCCCTGATTATAAAGAAGGTATATGTAGTTTCAAGAGGAGCACAAATGAAGGAATCCTCTGTGAACATGACGGCTGGACATTATCCTTCCTGTTTTCCCATACTACTTTGAGTTATTTTTTTTCAAAGCACTTCCCTCCCCCAGCTTATGCCACGTGTGCTTAGTCTGCCTTGCTCATGCCTAGTGCGCTGCAGGTGTTCAGTAAACATCATCTTAGCTGTTCACTGTGACTTGGGATTTAACCAGTCTAACCTGTTCTGGCAGAAAGGAAATATAGGAGGGATCTCTTAGGAGGGATCTCTTATATTTCACACCATCCACACATCCAAACCACCCGTAATGAATTATATTTGTTTTCTCACTGTTACGTTACTGCCCACCTATACTTCCCTCCTCGGTCGGCCCCAAAGCCATCTTTGATTTACTAAATATGAGAAGGCATTTTCACTTCTATCATTCTGTGTTATTGTAGTGAGATAGGGAGGACAGGATTATTTCTGTTGTGCCCTGCGTACATAAATGGCTCAGCCTGTGTACACAAATGATTAAAAAAAAAAAAAAAACTGGATGGTTTATCCACATTAGTGTTGATTCTAGCACACTCCATCTTCAAAAACCTGTGCAGTTCCTCTTCCATACCTGGGGTGTTACTCTCTGCTGTGGTGCTTCTAGCACATGTCTAGTCTGCAGATCAGTGCTCTGTAATATAGAGCACACTGTGCTAGAAGCACCACAGCAGAGAGACACCCCAGACAGGTAAGAAGAACTGCACAGTTCTTTAAAGATGCAGGAAGCTAGAATGAACACTACATATACTGTACCAGTTTTGTTACAGAGAATCATTAAACTCCGATAAAGAAGAGAAAATTGTTTATGAAAGGGTGTCCTCTGTATCATTAGTAAAGGTATAAACAAGTTTTGTCATATCAAAAAACTTGGCTTTATTCTTGGTTATTGGACACGGCTTCACGCAGCTTGAAACCTTGTTCACACCACAAGCTGGGCTTGGGTTATTAATGGGTCTTTCCTCTACTGGTCCTTAGAGATGACGACATCTCCAAGCATCACAGAGCATACTCTAAAAGGTCCATACACACTGGGCGACTATGCCCAGTGTGTATGGACAGCGATGATCGCGTTCATCGCTGCGGGGAAAGCCGCTCAGTGCATACACACTGAGCGGCTTTCCCCCTGCCCGGCGCCGATGGAGGTGGGGAGGACGGTGTTGCATAGTGGAGTTCTATGCAAAGCCGTCCTGAAAGCCACTTAAAGGCTTTCCCGGTGATGTTGCCGGAGCGCACAGCAGCGCTCATCGTCGGGCCATACACACTAGGCGGCTTTGAGCTGAAAGCCGCTCAAACCTGCTGTTTTGAGCGACTTTCAGCTCAAAGTCGCCCAGTGTGTATGGGCCTTATGTATGCTTTTAGCGTGACCCAGGTAACACTATTCACAACCATAACACAACCTGAGTAGATGCTTTCACACCAAAGCTTGTCCTTACAATAGCATGGGGTACTAAAGAACTTCTAATATTCAGAACATGTGTAAAGCATCTATATACCATGACAGGGTACTTGTTTCCTAGCAGGGCGCCCAGATTTCCTACGTATGCTCATTAGTTAATTTAGTTAATTTATTCACTGCACTGTGAGTGAAATCGCATCGCATGGCCCTCTTTTGTGGCATGAGATGAGATGAGATCTCAGTAGTTCATATGGTAAAACGCCTAAAACAGCACCACTCTCCACGTCACCCCGAAGCGTGGCGAGGGGCAGCGGAAGTATCCTCCGACCTTTTCATACACCCACTATCCACGTCAGCGTGGAGTTGATTTTATATAGTGTGGCGAGCGCAGCGAGGGGACTCGGAATGCATGTAAAGTAATCCGCGGGGCTCGCCACGCTTCAGGCTCGCTGTGCTCGCCACACTATATAAAAACAACTCCACTTGGATAGTGGGGGTATAACAAGGTCGGAGGATGCTTTCCGCTGCGCTCGCCACGCTTCGGGGTGCTGTGGAGAGTGGTGCTGTTTTAGGTGTTTTACCATATGAACTACTGAGATCTCATCTGATCTCATCTGATCTTATCTCATGTGCGATGCGATTTCAATCAGGGTGCAGTGAATATATTAACTAATGAGATCGCATCGCACACATCGCAAGGCACAAAAAGCCATGCGATTTCACTACAAAAAATAGCCCACTAAGCAAATAGCTTAGTGGGCGCCCTGCTAGGAAACAAGTACCCATGACAGAACTAGGGATGTTAGCTATTGTGGGTACAACCCAATGTTCCCTTTTTTCATGAGCTGGACCCTCTTCAATTGTTTTCTCTATATAGATATGCAAACTGTGTACTGTAATTGTGTATATTTGGGAACAAGTCTGTATTAGTTTGGACATATGTTTACACAGTATTTGCTTGACTGAGGCCCAAGTGGGACTAGTTTATGAGGGCCTCAAGTGTGTACCTGCTTTACAGATTACTCAAATGGGCAGATGTATTAAGCCTTAACAAGAGATAAATGCAAGTGTGATAAGGAGAGATAAACGTCCAGCCAATCAGCTCCTTACTGACTTTTTTCAAACACAGCCCAGCGGCGTAGCTACGTTTTTTCAAACACCCCCCCCCCCCCCAATCCCCCGCAGCCTTACCTTTCGCGCTTGTCCTGGCGGCTCCGTTCTTCTGCTGAGGACCACCACAAAATGGCCGCCTCCATACAGCAGACCGTTTCAAAGAACAGTGTGCTATATGGGGGCGGCCATTTTGTGGTGGTCCTCAGCAGAAGAACGGAGCCGCCAGGACCAGGGAAATAGGTAAGCCTGTGGGGGATTGGGGGGAGGTGTAACTATAGCATCGCAGCCCCCGGTGCCCCCATATGCACAGCACACCCCCCCCCCCCCCCCCCCGCGGTGGCGGGGGCTGCGGTGCTATAGTTACGCCAGTGACACAGCCTGTAACATAGCAGTTAGCAGGTGATTGGCTGGATGTTTATCTCTCTTTATCACACTTGCATTTATCTCTTGTTAAGGCTTAATACATCTGCCCCAATGTTTCATATAGCCCCATTAAGAACTTGCTCACTTTGCAGTCATTGGCCTTTAGCTTCATATACCAAGCTCCTACCAAGCTCTGATATATTAAAAACCATTGTTTGACTTGGGATGTAAGTAGGTCCTTTAAATGTTATGTCTTTCACAAAATGTGTTTGACTTCAGTGTTAGATGTGTATATTCGTCGTGTATATTCGTCCTGTATATTCGTCCTATCAGGCATTTTAAATGTCTGTAAATATGATATATATATACTTTAACAGATCATGGAAATATTACGTTGTATCTATATGAATATTGAGGTTGGAGGGGTCTATTGGCATCCTTTATATTGTATTATAGCTATAAACTTGTAACATTCTGAATAGTATTAGGCTGCAACTCTGCACCTGAATTTGTTAGCATTTCGTGATGGATAAATCCCAACAGACCGCTACTTCTTATGCCAGGGACATGGCCTCAGCTGAGGAATGCTGCGTTCTCCACCGTCTTCCAGCTGACCTGAATTCAATTGGTCACACAAACAGATTACTGTGTTACCCAAACATTAATCCCCCTAGCCTCTGAAACAATCTTTCATCAGATTAAACTGATTCCTTTCTTTAGCGAGCAAAGAGGAGGGGATAACACGTGGAGCGACCTGTGCTATGGGGCTAGGACGTCACGGCATCCTCTCCAGCACAGGTTTATGAAAAATCACTAATGGGAGCTCAAGGTCTGTTAGATCGTATGTCCCATGATCTGCAGGGTTCAGTCATGCTGAGACCATTTCTATATTCTAACCTTCGGCAATTACTGGACCCCATTTAATGACAGAGAGTAATGTTTAAACTGGGAATAATTTACTACTGCATGGTACAGATGTGTCCTTGTACATCATTGCTGCAGTTTCGCTCAACAGCCATTCTTGTGAGACTTTGCTAGCCATCTTTTTTTACGAAACTGTGTCTTAGCCACAATGCAATGGGGCAGATGCATTAAGCCTGGAGAAGAGCTAAAGTGGAGATAAAGCACCAGCCAATCAACTCCAATGTGTCTAAAATGCACAAGAATCTCATGCTACATCTCATATTGGCAACAGTAATTGGTTTGTCAGTGTCTAGGTTGACCCCAAAAGATTGACATGCACAAGGTCGACACGTAAAATGTCAACATGAGGTTTTCACCTTTTGTGTGTCAACTCACCAGTGTACCATTTTGCTAGCCATTCTCGGAGCCAGGTGCCACACTGTATGGAAAATTTCAAGAAAAGAAAAATTGGGAAAACTCATTGTCAACCTTTTCATGTGCCAACCATTGCTATATCGACCTTTTGTCTATGTCAGTCTTGTGCATGTCAACCATATAGTATTGACCTATCATCCAGATCTCCAGAGTGCAGCAATGCTCATTACTTGGAACCTTCCCCCAGTAATGTTCACATGTACCAGACACTGGGCAATAAGTGGAACTATGTGCACTGCTGACACCCCTGACATATACCCATGGGAGACCAACTATAGTAGTGGAATGATGTAAGAACAAGGGGTATATTTTACTGTTCACGCTAGGCTGTTTTAGCAACAAGCCACGCCCTGCCAGATTTTTAAAGTGTAAAATGTGCCCTTCCTCTTTAGCGGTACCTTGATAAAATAGCCTACCCTTTCTGTTGTTATGTGAATAGATGCTGTGCACTTTAAAGGGAAAGCCCAGCACCTACATGCCCCTATCAGTGATGCTGATGGCTGGAGAACGCCCCGGCAGTGACGTAGAGGGTACTGGACCACCCCCCATAGTGATGCTGACATGGCTACTTTCCCTCTCTGACAGGCCACACCCTTTTTATGCACAAAGTACACTGCCCATGCAGGCTGCCTGCGGCACATCCTAGCGTATACACTATATTTGCTAACTTGCGGGTGATTTAGAAATGAAGATGTTGCACATAGCAACCAATAAGATTCTAACTATTATGTTGCACAAGGTAGTATCTGGTTGCTAAGGGAAAAATCTCTACTTCTATAATCCTGAAGTGTTGAGTGGTGGTATGAGGTGTCTGGAAGTGTGACACAATTGAAGTATTGCAGCCCAGGACCCCCAGCTTAGGTAAATACGTATTGCATACTTTGGAATGTGGTGTAATGATCACAGTGTTCTTTGCTTAGAAGACGCAGTACAGAATCTAGTCTTCACTGTGTTCAGTGCATCTGAACATTCTTTTGTGTGTATATGTGACCTGAAGTGCATAGTCTCTAAGTTACACGGAGATGTTATTATTGGATGTACCTGAGGTATTTGCTTAAAGGTTGTTGCTGTCTTTTGTTTAAGAGGTTGTGTACACAGACTGGTCGCACAAGTGGATAGATTATCCATTGCATCTTCAAGGACCTGGTCATTTACACCAACTTTTATTTTTCTCTAAATCCTTTACCTACCGTTGTTCTCCTGACTGTACAGAACTTCAGTCCAAAACATATTTTCTCCACTCCTAACATACGCCACCTTCTGCTAATCTGCCTTACCAACATGCATTGGTACAGCTGACATTATCCTAGCCGCCTGGGGGGCCCTTAAGGAATCACAATGTTTAGTTAGACATTTAATTAAATAAATGGTATGTTTACTTTTACCTGCATCATGCAGTAAGTGAAGATAACCTGTACTACTAGTCTTCTTTTCTTACACAGACAATATACCTTTTTATTTAATGCATGCACCATATTAATGGGAGACCGCCATTATAATGCATTTGTTAACCATTTCGGTACTTTTTTCCTAGCACGGCGCCCATCTCGTTGATTGTATGCCTTAAGTTTAAGGCACTTAAGGCATACAATCAACGCGATGGACCCGATTTTGTGTCAATCACCAGCTAATTTGCCGGTGAAACACTAAATCGGGTTGATCGCGTCCATCGCGGCCCCTAATAAGGGGCCGTGATGCGATCAACCCGATTTTCCCATAGGAAACAATGTTAAAAAAAATTTAAAGTGAAAATCGGGTTGATCGCAGCCCATTATAAACGCGATCAACCCGATTTTACATAGGTGACAATATGAAATGGGCCAATATGGCCCATTTCACATTGGATATGGTTCAAAATGATGTTTAATGCCCCCCCCCCCCCCCCCCCCCCCCCCCCCCCCATTGTACGCGTCCTCCAACCTTTTCATACCCCTACTCTCCACGTCGGCGTGGAGTTGAATTTATATAGTGTGGCGAGCGCAGCGGATACCTGTAAAGTAAGTAAGTAAGTAAGTAAGTTTTATTTATATAGCGCACTTTCTCCAACAGGACTCAAGGCGCTTTACAGACAATAAAAATAACAATGCACATACTGCAATACAAAGGGTTATCAGTACAAGGAACAGGCAACAATGGCAGTACAAATGTACATCACACATACAGATATGCACAAGACGCATTCTAATAAGGGACACGGACATGGGGAACATATTTACCGAGCTGTGCAGTACCCAGGCAGCCATTCAGCGGCGCCACATGGTGATTGCACAGCCAGTAACAGTACTGATATATATAAACTAGATGTACTCTAATGAGGAGCACAGACATGGGGACCATATAATTACTGAGCTGTGCAGCACCCAGTCAGCCAATCAGCGGCGCCACATGGTGATTGCACCAGCCAGTACTGTACATATAGAACACAAAAGAACAGTACAGGGTACACAAAACTAGTCATAACACAATTAAAGCACAATTCTTAGTACACAATACAGCTGAGATATAAGGAAGTGAATGAGAATAGATGCAGGTATAGATTGTAGATGAGTAAGAGAGCTGTAGTTGAAATACAAGAAGAGTGCAGTGAGAACAGGAGGGAGGAGGGCCCTGCTCTAAGGAGCTTACAATCTAGAGGGAGGGGGAGACAGACAGGTGACATGAGGTGCAGGTAAGGAAACCTGAGGCAAGAAGTGAGCATAGCAGGACACGAGGCAGCAGGTAAAGAGAATGGACAAAGTAGTCCTCTCTCTCCTCCTATCCTCCTCTTCCCCCTCCACCTGCACCCTTGACCCCTAATAGCTTTGCACCGTGGGCCATGCCACAGCACACCCTGCTAGGGGCAGAAAGCATGCAGAGTGAATAGGGAATGCACAGGATTGAGGAACCATGGCTCTGGTACATAGAATGGTTCAGTACGAAGTTCATTGTCCTGGCTGTGCAGACTGTAGGTGATGCTAGGGGACGCGGATACCCGTGGAGGTATCCGCGGGGCTCGCTGCGCTCGCCATGCTTCGGGCTCGGTGGCTTGCTGCGCTCGCCACACTATATAAAATCAACTCCACGCCGACGTGGATAGTAGGGGTATGAAAAGGTCGGAGGACTCGTACCGCCACCCCTCGCGGGCTCGCTGCGCTCGCCACACTTCGGGTTGGCGTCAATAGTGGGGTGGCGTTAACAATGGGGGGGGGGGGCATTTGAAACATGAGGGGGGGTTTTGGGGCTTTTTACATTGAAATCAATGTAAAATCGGGTCTCAGGGACCATTTTACATTGATTCCAATTTAAAAATCGGGTCGATCGCATCGCATGCGATTTGGTTGGCATGCGATGCGATCGACCCGATTTTTCCGACCCGATGGATACAATCAAAATCTGTGGCGCCATGCTAGGAAACAAGTACCACCATTTCTTATACAGCACAGAAAGTTCCATTGCCCTTTACAATTGGAGATGGGGATAAAACAAACTGGGAAGTTACAGACAGTCAAATGGTAGGAGGGCCCTGCTCGCAAGCTTACAATCTATACAGAGTGCACTGCATAGTTACACCGTGTTAGTGTCACTAATATTGCTGGTGGCTGTCTCATGTTGTATTGAATGGTGAGGAAAGTCTTGTATAGTCTTAAATAACTAATTATTCCTCATAATTTTCCTGGAAATTAAAACCTATGGTTCCCTCTCTAACTTTTAAATTAACTGGATTTTACCTCCCAAAGCTGCCAACTCCTCTCCTATTTCACTAGAAAGAGATCTACAGATGTAGGGGGCAGACAGACACATGAAATATCTAGGGACCTTTCTGGCTTCCTCCTAGTTTTCCTAAACCCATTGTGCGCATCAAGAATGATATGTGCTCCTGAGACATAACGTTGGTTGGCAGGTAAGATGTACCTTTTACATGGGTTTCCCTTCTATTTCAAACCCTTCTGGTTAGTATGCCTTCCCACATTCTGAGAGATTTACAGCATTTGATCTGGGAGGAAGTCCTAGGTCCATCTTCACATAGTATGTCCATAACAGCGCTTGTGGGCCTTGACTTCCCAAATCTGCACAAATATTGTATGGCTTACTACCTGGCCCCTGCAATCCTCGCAGTCACGCACCTTGGTACACAAGTCAGACCTTGATGCCGACATGATCGGTTTTCTTTCTCCTTACACATCATTATTGCTCAGCCCCACAGACATTCCCTCAAGTTCCAGAGGAATAGAAAAAGGTCTGTGAACCTACAGTAGTGTCCTCTAGCCTCAATACTCAATGCAGTGCAAGATGCCTTGTGTGAGTAAGGTACCATTCAACTCTGGAAAAAAAGCTGCGTCCGCTACATTGTAGCACATTGTGAACAGATTCAATCACAAACTGATATACAGTTTGAGAACCGCTGGTCTAAAGCATTCGTTACACCAACAGCGAAGGCAATGGAGTAGTAATCACGTCACGCCTATTCACCTGTGTTTTGAGTACCACATAATATTTTCTTTTGTTTGTAATACATATTTATCAACATTCTCTTTATTATTCTATCCCTTCAAGTGAGCAACAGATGCAGCTTCGTAAATAGATGTCTAGGTATTTGATCTTTGATTTGGGAATTGAAAACGGGCTACTTTTCTGAACACAATGTTGTAGCTGTCTGACACAACTTTATCAGAAACTGAATCAACTTTATTGGCCATGTATACTTGTGTATAGTAGGAATTTTGGGGGGATTACAGAGCAGAATCAGCAAGGGTACAGGGGGGAGATTATATACATTGCATGCATTCCATTTCACGGCACGCCTCTTGGCCCTGGCTAAGTATAGATCTTTAACAGGGGTGAGGCCAGTCCCGATGATTTTCTCTGCTGTCCTCACCACCTTTAGTAGTCTTTGTCATTCTCGCTTGCACTACCATACCAAATTGTGATGGAGGGACATAGGACGGCCTCCACAATTCACAATTGCAGTGTAAAAAACACACAGTTACTGCAGAATGTTGAATTTCTTGAGTTGTCTTAGGAAGAAGAGCCGCTGTTGGGTCTTTTGACATTTGTGGTTATGTTTATTCACCATTTCAAGTCATTGGAAATGGTTGTCTTTTAGAATTTGAAGGATTCCACCCACACCACTGCTAGCGGGACCAAGGCATTTGGTTTCTTTCTGAAGTCCACCACCATCTCGACTTTTGGTGGGATTTAGGTTGAGGTTGTTGCTGCTGCACCACTGTCAGCTTGTCCACTTCAAGTCTGTATACGGTCTCGTTGGCATCTTTGATTAGGCCGATGATAGTGGTGTCACCAGCGAATTTTATGATTTTCACTGACTGCACAGCTGAGGTGCAATCATTGGTGTAGAGGGAGAAAAGTAGTAGGGAGAGGACGCATCCCTGTGGGGCACCAGTGCTGGATGTGAAGGCACCGCTTCACCACCTGATTCCTTGCTGTTAGAAAGTCTACAATCCAGGAGCATGTAGATTCTGGAACTCCTAATGAGAGAAGTTTGGGCTGCAGGATGTGGGGAGCGAGATTGTTAAAAGCCGAGCTGAAGTCCATGATTAGGACTCTCTCTGACATAGGTTCCCGGGAGTTTGAGGTGTTGATGATTATAGTGCAGACCCAGGTTGACCGCATCCTCTACACTTCTACTCGCTTGGTATACATTCTTTATCAACCTAGATAAGTCATACTTGCCTACCTGACCCTCTCCATGCGGGAGAAAATGCTCTGTTTCTGGACTTCCCTGGTAATGTATGATTGCCATCACCTGTGGGAAGCTCGGTAAAGGTGTTCCACCACAGGTGATGGCAACCATACATTACCAGGGAAGTCCAGGAGCAGAGCATTTTCTCCCGCATGGAGAGGGTAAGGCAGGCAAGTATGAGATAAATACAACATGTATCGGACAAATCATTACTGGCGAATACAGTTGCCCAGTAGCTCACTTCCTGTTCTTAATTGTAGAACACGGGGCTGTAATCGTACAAAAGTATGTAGTCCCATAAATAAATGACTGCAATGCTGAATAACAATATTTATCAGCGGTGTTGATAATCAATAGCATCTGTACATTGTGTATTTCAGGGTGTGACACTCTTGCAGTGTACAAATGCAGGTGTCAGTTACAGAGTCATTTGTTCAGTGTTTAGCCCTCGGATTTATTTTCACCTGTTAGACATTACTTTTACATGAAGTACAACAGTAATTAACTGACTACAAGTCTACAATGGCTCCTGCACAGTCAGTGTCACATTACAGCACAGAGAGGACTGTATTAATAATGAACAGCCGGTGGCAGGTTACACCAATTAGGGGTCATCAGCATTGTGCCCTAGTGTGACAATGGTGTACACTACCACAGTCCTCTAGTGTAATGCACTTTCTGTGCACATTTATGGCACCATTACATCATGCAATTTAAATGTTATGAGATAAAAATTTGATAAATGAAATTAAGACATTCCTGGTGTTCTCTTGAGTAGTCATGATTTAAGCTGTGTACACACGGGGGCGATAGGGGCTGAAATCGATGGAAATATGGTCGCAGGCGACCATATTGCCAGTGATGGGAGTGTGCCCCGGCGATAAATCGCCGGGTGCGCGCTCCCGTTTTCAGCCCCATTCTAATCGCTGGTCACAGGAGCTTGCTCCTGCGACCAGCTGATTACCTCTGCGGCACCGCCGGCAGAGGTTCCCTTTCATCAGCGACCATCTCTGGTCGCTGATGAAAAGGAGACACTGGGAAATATATTGCTCAGCAATGTATTGCTAGCAATATATTGCTGAGCAATACAGTATATCTCCCCCCATGTGTACGGGGCTTTAGAGTAGCTATGACAAGTGGTATTTTTACAAACAATTCTAAAGTAGAACTTTTGGTTCATCTGTGTAGGAGAGAAACCGGTTAATAGGCACATTGACACAAAGCTAAATCACTGCATGTCCACCTATGTGGTACTTAGTAGAATACTTCACTGATACCCCTTTTCCACTTGCAGTCCTGGGTCATACCCGGGAATGTGTTCCCGGATGCTTCTACCCGGGAATGTACCCTTTCACATTGCACTCAGACCTGGGACAGCCCCATTCACACTGATCCCGGGAAATCCCTGCAAATACACATCACCATGAGCAATAGTATTCAAATCCGGTTGGCAAAAGAGCACTATAGAAATAAAAATATTATTATTATGTATAAAAGACTTCCAGAAACACTGCACTCATGACTGATCATTTGATCATCACATAAGACACAGGGAGCTGCTGCCATAGATCTGGGATCAGGAGTGCCCCACTGCTGCATCCAGCGGACGTAGGGATCAGGGTGTCTGTACCTTGTAGGAGCTGGTCTACTCTGCTGTTACATGCCGCTGCACAGCCTGTGTCATGCAGAGTCAGACCCGCCGGGAGAACGGTGTCTGTACCTTGTAGGAGCCGGTCTCCTCTGCTGTTACATGCCGCCGCTGCACAGCCTGTGTCACGCAGACCTGCCGGGAGAACTGGCTGCTGGATTCTGGGGTAGCGTAAAGTCCCGTGTACCCGATCGGGTCCATTCACACTGGCCGCATCCTGTGTTGATTCCGGGTCCTACCCAGGTCAGGACCTGGGTAGAGATCCCGGAATGCTGAACACGGGATATTCCTCAAAGACCCTTTCACACTGCACTAAATCCCAGGTTGATCGTTCATGTACAAAAACCCGGGATATTTTTGCAAGTGGAAAAGGGGTATTATAATAACCCTAACATGCACAATATACTTTTCCTATCTGTTACATCTATTTGTAATTATCTATATTTCCCTTTCTTTATAGTGAAACTGATTTCTCAGGCCTTAAGAGTCACATAAATTGTTGTACTATAAATTTAACATTGTTTTGTGGGTAAGGAGGTCAGCCTCACAGAATCCTTCGTGCTCCATGCTTACATAATTCCCTTTAATACACCCATCAGTCAGAATCCATTTCTGAAATATTCTCTAGGTCAGGACAGATAGAGGGATATCAGAAATCAGTGTGCATTATGTGGTCACACAGGGCCTTATTCTAGTTCACTCTTTCTGACAAAATCCTTCTTAGATGGACAAAACCATGTGCACTGCAGGGGGCAGATATAACATGTGCAGAGAGAATTAGATTTGTGTGGGGTTTTACTTCAAAGTGAGATCTATATTGCAGTGTAAAAATAAAGCAGCCAGTATTTACCCTGCACAGAAACAAAGTAACCCACCTAAATCCAATTCTCTCTGCACATTTAACATCCCCCCCCCTGCAGTGCACATGTTTTTTTCCATCTAAGAAGGATTTTGTCAGAGTGAACTAGAATAAGGCCCACAGTAACTAAAACACTGAGGCAGGCATTTGGATTTTATGGGATACTGGGATTGATTCAGTTGGATACCTATCGGAGAACATTGTAGAGAGGAGCCCATAGCTCTCTAATAGGCAACACATCTATAGATGGCATTGCCTACCCGGGCCCAAACTCTGGGTAGTTTTGCTTTCTGGAGCTTGGCTCATATCTAAAATGAAGTAAAAAATTTGACATTGCCGTATCTCGCCCTCTATCTTAAGTAAGTTTGTTTGCAAAATCTGTAGACAGATAATGTGTGTTTGTGAAAGAATGAAAAACGAAATCTTCATGCGCTTCTAGCAGCCTAAGGTACACCTCACAAACAATTGGAGAACCACTCTAAAGAAATACAAGACCACACAGAAAAAGAGAAAAAATACGGAGGCCCCCTGGGCACTTTGTTGGTTAGACTTTTTCCTTTCCACAGAAATATATTTTCAGGATGTTTTTACCCAAAACATAAAAGAAAAAACATACATTAGTGTAATAAAGTAGGTCTTATTAAAAAAATATACAATATCAGATAAGACTCATACCGGATAAAATTGTCTACACCTATAGTAGACAATAGCGTTAATTGAGAGACATTTCCAGTCACATAGGCATCACCATTTCCATTTCTCTGAATACCCTCAAAATAGGAGATAAGGCAATATCATGGTGAAGTATTTTAATAAAACAGGTGAAAAGATAAAAACTTTTGTAATAGAGGACTCTCACCATAACAGAATGTCCACAGAGAATACAGACCTAAAGAGCAGTAGGTGTAAATATCGATAGGCGTCCCTGGAATGCTGCTGGATGGATAGAGTCCCCAAATTTTCTTGTACCAGCCAACCGGTTTCGATACTAGGTATCTTTTGTCAAGGCTAAGTAAATTCCACAGGAGGCTGGATATTTATACCCCTCCTCTTCATATACTTAGTATGGCCTAATACCAGACATGGATCATCTATCCACAATTAATTACATAAGAATAATACATGTAAGCTTATTTAATAAAAGTGCTCCACAGGTGGTGTTTGCCAGGTGTCTTCGTTATTATTTCCGGGTATCGTACTAGCGGAAGTGATGTTTGCGTGTCACTGCCACTGCATTCCAGCTTGCGTCTGACAGGCAGTGTTCCCTCTAAGCTGTGCGCGCGCACACAACTCGATGAGCATGCGCACAGACATTACAACAGAGCGCACAAAGCAGCAGTGGTCCCTTTTTGCAGTTTTGGACTCAATGTGTGTTTCACCCATTAACTACATTGTGTGCTGTGTTTTGAATGTTTAAATGTTTAGTATAATTTTGAAGTAAAGTTAACACAAATGCTGAACGTCATTTTCCAGTTATGTATATGTGACGCACAAAATTTTTAATTTCCTTCCAAAGTTGCACAGCCAAAATCTTTAGCCGCACACAGCCTTCGTAAAATTAGAGGGAACATTGCTGACAGGATCTTCTCTTTGGGCCTTATTTTGGTTCATTCTTTCTGACAAAATCCTTCTTAGATGGACAAAACCATGTGCACTGCAGGGGGGGGCAGATGTAACATGTGCAGAGAGAATTAGATTTGGGTGAGTAATTTTGTTTCTGTGCAGGGAAAATACTGACTGCTTTATTTTTACACTGCAATATAGATCTCACTTTGAAGTAAAATCCCACCCAAATCTAATTCTCTCTGCACATGTTACATCTGCCCCACCTGCAGTGCACATGGTTTTGCCCATCTAAGAAGGATTTTGTCAGAAAGAATGAACCCAAATAAGGCCCTTTGTGAAGATGGAATTCCTCCTGACCTCCCTTTATATGGATCGTTGCAGCCTTTTTATTCACAAATCAGGGAATATTTTCATATTGGGCCTTATTCACTGGCTGGATTGAGGAGTTCTGCTACTAGATCCCACTCTAGATATTGGAATCCATTTAGATATTTTGGCTATATCATTAAAATACATGAGATTTTTTCCTACTAAAACAACATGAGAACATCATTGGTACATTGAGTACATCCTTTCCTATTTCAAGGGACATATGGACAGTATGAACTCATTGCCTGTATTAATTCTGCTTAACCCCTGATGAAGTCTGTTAGACGAAACGCGTAGGGTTTGGATGTTGATTGTGTTGTCTACCACTATCATAAGCTGAATTAGCCGATATGGAATATGAATTTAAGAATTTTTAATAAATAATTTCTTGTACACCGATATCTATTGTTATATTGTACGCTGTATTAATTGGTGTAAGTGTATTTGGTGGTGGACTGATTAGCGCTCTCTATTCCACACAATCTGTACCCACTTCTGTCTCCCACTAACAGGGGGGATTTTTAGAGCAGCTGCTTAACCATAGGAGGCGCACTTGGGGTCATCTTTGTACTTACCCATTCAGGAGAAGTACTCCTAAATAAGTCGTCATAGATTACATCTACAAACAACCCAAAAAAAAAGTACCTCTTCGTGTACTACAGGCGCTGAGAGGGAGCTCTAATTACGAGCATCTGTGAAAAATTGGGGAGTCAGCCCCACAAGTTACTAATAAGAAAAAAGGAAAAGCACAGTGCTTGATCTTTGAGGAAGAGTCAATAATTTTGCTCAAGGGAGGAAAGTATAACACAATTATTAAAAACACAATAAAATTTCATTATACTAACATCAATATCAGTTTATAAATTGTATGTATTTTATTGTATATGCAAGACTCCTTCAAAAAAATGGAGTCCTCCACTCGGACTAGAACCACTGATATACACAGTTATATAAGATTCTTGCTTTGGGATACGGTCATTGGGTCTACAGCAAGACGGTTGACATGGGTTTAGGTCCACACAAGCATTAGGTCGACAGGGTCTAGGTAGACATGGAGTTTTCCACTGTTTTTGAGCCGACATGTGGCGACAGGCGGTATTTCATGCCCTACCATCCACTAGCACAGGGCTGGGCAACACCGGCCCTCCAGATGTTGATGAACTACACATCCCAGCATACCTTGCATCAGTTTCAGCATGGCCACATAGCAAAACTAATGCAAAGCATCCTGGGATGTGTAGTTCACTAACATCTGGAGGGCCGGTGTTGCCCAGCCCTGCACTAGCGTGTGGTGGGAGAATAAAATAGTGTGCTGAGTGCAGCGAGGCACCGTGCCCGAAGCACGTGGATGCGGTGACTGGAAACTGTGTCCATTTTGACTGTGTCGACATTTGGGTAAAAAAAACAGTGAAAAACCCCATGTCGACCTTTTGACTGTCGACCTAGACCCTGTCAACCTATTGCTTATGTCAACCTAAACCTGTGTCGACCTAACGCTTGTTGACCAACTTGCTGTAGACCAAACAATCCCAACCCCTTGCTTCATTGTCTGCTACATAAAACCTGATCTTCATCCTTCTGGGATATAAGAGTCTCCTTATGCTTTATATAGATTTTCTGTTGGGAGCATAGACATATCAACTGCTCGATCTGCTCAATATCCCTCATGTTATATCTATCAAGATTTGTATGCAGTTTAAAAGCTGCCACACAGCACATGTGATTTGTAGAACCAAACCAATAGATCTACAAATTTGCAGATTGGAGACTGAAAATTCTGCACATACCTTTATGTGGCGTGGTTTCCGAAGTCACACTGAATGATAGGGGCACCATTTGTAGTGCTCAAGTGAGCACTATAAACTGCTTCAGTGGCGTAAGTTTGTCCCAGTTGCCCGGAGGCAGGATGTGTATTGCTGCCCCCTCCCCCCCCCCACCCCCCTTCATACACACACAAACCTTACCGGTATATAAAGTATAAACTGTATATACTGTATGTCTGTTATGAAATATAACAGATATATATATATATATATATATATATATATATATATATATATATATATATATATATATATATATATATATATATATATATATATATATATGAGAGAGAGAGAAAGAACACATATTTCAGAACTCAGAAGTCTTATCAATGGTTTATCAATTAATGAATTTAAAATTGCAGGGGAGGAGAGAGGCCCCCTTGGGAGCGGGAGCCCGGCGGCAGATGACTCCATTGCCTCCCAGAGTTCTGCCACTGAACTGCTTACTCTTGTACCACAAATGTGTTTTATAAAAGCTGCCCCCATTATAAATAAAATGCTGTAATATTATCCCTGTAATAAAATAGTTAATTTGTATTGCTTCTTTAATAAAATAATACATTAATACTGCCTAATATTCTGATTTGATGGGCTAGATAGCTCAAAACTAATGCTGTATGAGCTATCTTGACTGTTAGAACCACAAATCAAAAGCCTGCCTTGTAATGGTGATGTGCAGTTTTCCAGGTATCCAGGTGATCGATCAACAATGTATTGGTTGGCACCATATTGTCTGCATACTGTACTGTGCATTCATTTGACAAGTAAGTTCCACATGACAATGGTCAATACAGAATTGTTCAACACATGTTTTCTCAGCATTAATTTAGGTACTTGTGTAGTATCACGGTGCCACTAAATCGCATGAGATATCACATGCGATTTAGTATCTGTTCATACCCCCACTATCCACTACGGCATGGAGTTGATTTTATATAGTGTGGCGAGTGGACACGGATTACTTGACATGTATTCCATGGCCCCTCGCAGGGCACGCTTCGGCCTCAGTGAATACATGTCAAGTAATCCGTGTCCCCTGGCTGGGCTCGCCACGCTTTGGGCTCGGTGGCTCGCTGCGCTCGCCACACTATATAAAATCAACTCCATGCCGTAGTGGATAGTGGGGGTATGAACAGGTACTAAATCGCATGCAATATCGGGTGGCGCCGTGAAACTACAAAAGTACCTTAATTTACTATACATGTGGACAATGCCCCTTATTCAGATCTGATCGCAGTACAAATTTGTTCTCAAAATGGGCAAAAAAATGTGCACTGCAGGTGGGGCAGATGTAACATGTGCAGAGAGAGTTACATTTGTGTGGGGTGTGTTGAAAACTGAAATCTGAATTGCCGTGTAAAAATAATGCAGCCAGTATTTACCCTGCACAGAAACAAAATAACTCACCCAAGTCTAATTCTCTCTATATATGTTACATCTGCCCCACCTGCAGTGCACATGGTTTTGCCCATTTTGAGAAAAAATTTGAACTGCGATCAGATCTAAATAAGGGCCATTGATTACTAATAGTAACCTGTGGTGAATGGCTCGTCATATAACATGAAATCTACAAGTAGACCTAATGACTGTTAACCATAAAATTGTCTATCCTTTGATTCACACCCATTTTTTGATACCACGGTTTGATATACATGCTTTGAAACCATGTGGTTTTATCTTTAGTAAAGCTAATAGAAAAAACTTTATGTTTGTCTAAACTACACTTTAGTAAATCTTATCTCCTGAAATCCTCGGTCCCACTCTGCGGCTCCTCTAATCCTATATACTGTATGCTTTATTGGAGCTTGGCATAAGGAAATCTTTCCTTCAAATGAATTATGACCTTCATGTTTCTTTTTTCCTCATTGACCTAATGCAGTTTCTGATTTAATATAGAAACGAATAATTTCCTCCTCTCTGGTAAACATGTCTGACATTTCAGGATGTTTGTGGATGGGAGCAGGTTATGTGACGAGAGGAGCTTGGATCAGTATTGCGCTTTTGACCTTACAGCTGACTCGAGGACATTATTTTAATGTTAACAGTTTGCGTTTAAACTCCTTTAAACTTTTTTGTGTCGACCATTCAATGCTTGTACCCGTATAGCAGATGGGGATAAAATAATGTAGAGGTTAGAAGTCGGCTTGAGCTTGAATGAAGCCAGGAAAAGTGTTATGATTAGTGAGTCCTACTAGGAGAAAAGTCCTATATAAATAAAAATGTTATTAGTAGTAGACGTGACCCTGCTGTTAGTTGTCAGTCCTTTCTGGGAGGGTTGGGTAAGAAATACCATCATCCGCCATCCCAACAGTCAGAAGATTGACAGTCGGATCCCAAAACATGTCGGTAACTGTTTTTACCCTAACCCACCGCTCCAGCAGCCTAACCCTCCCCCTATTGACTAACCCCAACTCAGGTACTTACCTCTGGGATGTGTCAGTGTTTTGACTGTTGGGATCCCGACCACATCCCTTTTTTTGGGTGCTGCAGCTGCCTTCCTTCTCTCTCTCTCTCATCACCATCCTATACTGGATTTAACCAGTCTTTTGTAGGTTTCCAGCGATTCGCAGCAATTTTCTTCATAACCACACTCAAATATGTAGCTTACATTTTATGAACATGACAGGGCCTAAGCATTGAATGTATCACTGCTAAAATTGCAATTTTGGCAATTCTGCGCATGCGCAATGTCTCAAACTTCGAACATTTTCCAGAAAGTGACCGCTGTCTCAGTGCAGGGGTTGAGCAGCAATGCAGCCTTAGGTAGGCATGGTTCAGACAACTGAGGTGTGAACAGAAAGTTTTTGTCAGGTTTGTGGTGGCTGCTTGTCACATGCAGCCGCTGTGAGCCGGAAAGTGGTGGCCCCTATATGTATGATGATTTAGCTTAGACATGCCACTGTACTTTTTTGCAATGCAAATGCCTTAATATCACACATATTCCCAAATGTAATGGACTCCTATTTACTGTTCCCGCTGCATTAGAGGCAATATAGTTGCTAACTTTAAAGCAGCAGTTAGTTTTAAGGAAAAATCTTAGCAGCAATATCACCGGAATCAAGCCAGGACTAGCAAATTGGAGACCATTTACATCTAGGCCATAGACTCTTTTACTGTGTATAATGTCAAGTAATGCTCCATCTCTCATTCATTTGTGCACTTATATCGCAAACTAAACCAGACCGTATTTGAATTTGTTTCTGGTTTTCATCTCATTGGATTATTTTAGAAGTGTTTTCATTTGTGTTTTTTGTTTTCTCGTTGAAGGTCCTGAAACACTTGTGAGACTGCAATGACAAGTCTGGACAGCAACAATGCAGAGAAAACACGGCAAACCACTTCCAAAGCAACAGCTCCAAAAGTGGAGGTCCAGCGTTCCATTTCCAGAGAGACCATCACCATTCGCTTCTCAGCTATTGGGAAGGAAGAGGAAGAAGAGGAAGAAAAACTTACTGAAGACCTTGATGACCAAAGCATTGTAACAGCAGTAGAAGCCAAGGAAGATCTCTGCTTCGAAACTGGTACACACTTGATAACTAGTCCAGCTACCTCTCCCAGCATGGCCATATTAGAGTCTTCACCATTAACACCACTATCAGCCACTATGCCAACCGGAAACACTGTCAAAACATCTGAAGCTCTTCCCCTATCGAAAGCATTCAGTCCTGTGCCATTACCTTTGTCAACATCGGCATCTCAGCAAAGTCTCGAAGCAGTAGCTTCCAATGTGTCAACTCCTACTGAACAGAAGCCACTGCTTGTCTCTTCTCCATCCAAAACTATTGCTTTGTCCACGGCATCATCATTGCCTGCCATATCTGGCCCAAAGCCTTTTCTGAGCTTAGTGAAGTCCCTTTCTACTGAGGTGGAGCCAAAAGAGACCACACCACCTATCCGGCACAGACATTTAATGAAAACACTGGTAAAGTCATTGTCAACAGATACTTCTAAGCAGGACCTGGAGACTGCTGTACACAAGCCACCTGACTCAAAGTTAAACTTACATTTGTTTAAGCAGTTTACACAGCCTCGTGTTACAGGCGGAGACTCTAAAACTGCCCCTTCTTCTCCGATCACCTCCCCTTCGGATGGTCGCTCCTTTTTCAAAGTTACTGAAGTGGAAGCTAAAATTGAAGACACAAAGAGGCGCTTCTCAGAAGTCATCTATGAACCTTTTCAGCTTCTCAGTAAAATGATGGGAGATGAGTCTTCAAGCTACAGGCCTAAAGCTTTATCTTCAAGTGCTTCAGAGCTCTCCAACCTTTCCAGTCTCAATGGTCACCTGGAGAGCAATAACAACTACAGCATCAAGGAAGAAGATGGGGATTCTGAGGCTGATTATCTTACAAGTGAGCCCAATATGTTGACTGCAAAGAAATCTAAAAGTCCCGGAGAACATAAAAAGGACCTCTCAACCACACAGTCTACAAAAGATGCAGCTTTTAAATCCTCTCCCTTGGCCCTTGAGAAGTGTTCCCTTTCTGCATTGGCAAGTAAAGAGGAAGATGAGTTCACCGAGTTATACTCTGAAGAGTTTGAATTTGAAGATGTGAATGAGGATTATCTTGATGATGTTTCAGAAGACCAGGCCAGGGCTGGCTCTCTTTATGAAGATGAAGTTGATTTATATGTGGAACATTATGATATACCTGTAATAACTTTATATTTCCTTGTATTAGTCATATATGGATATTTTATACTCCCCCTCCCTAGTTATATAGCTGGACTTTGTTTGGGAATTGGTTTTGGATTCATGGCTGCTATTGCTATCATTTGGCTTTTTGCATCTCCTCGTTCTCACCAACGCAAGCTTAATCTACTGTACCAAGACTCCTTTGTGGAACCTCTCAAAATTAGTGAACCCGACATACAGAAGGTAAATGATGTTTTCTGCACGTTTAATTAACTGTATAGTTCTAGAAATCTGAAGCCATCTTGTCTTTACTGACAAGTGTAAAATGTGATCATTCTGTTTGGAATAAATCAAATGGTTAACTGATCTAATTTCCCAATAAGATCATCTTGTTTTATAATCTAGATTCATGTCTCTGTATTTGTATAGGTACAGGTATATGTGTGTGTAAAATAAATAAATATATACAGTTGCAAGAAAAAGTATGTGAACCCTTTGAAATTACCTGGATTTCTGCATAAATTGGTCATAAAATGTGTTCTTCATCTAAGTCACAACAATAGACAAAGACAGTGTGCTTAAACTAATACCACATAAAAATTTTATGTTCATGTTTTTATTGAACACGCCATGTAAAATTTCAGAGTGCAGGGTGGACAAAATATGTGAACCCTTGGATTTAATAACTTTTTGACCCTCCTTTGGCAGCAAAAACCTCAACCAAACATTTCCTATAGTAGCATATCAGACCTGCACAACAGTCAGAAGGAATTTTGGCCCATTCCTGTTTACAAAACTGTTTTAGTTCAGCAATATTCTTAGGATGTCTGGTGACAATCGCTCTCTTGAGGTCATGCCACAACATCTCAATTGGGTTGATTTGAGACTCTGACTGGGCCACTCCAGAAAGCATATTTTCTTCTGTTGAAGCAATTCTGTTTTTGATCTGCCTCTGTGCTTTGGGTCATTGTCCTGTTACCCATCTTTGGTTGAGCTTCAATTGGTGGACAGATGGCTTTACATTTTCCTGCAAAATGTCTTGATAAACTTGGGAATTAATTTTTCCGTCAAAAATAGCAATCTGTCCAGGCCGTGAGGCAGCAAAGCAGCTCAAAACCATGATGTCTCCTCCATTATACTTCACAGTTGGGATGAGGTTTTGATGTTGGTGTGCTGTGCCTTTTTTTTTCTCCAGACATAGTGTTGTGTGTTCCATTCAAACAACTCAATTTTGGTTTCATCTGTCCACAGAATATTTTGTCTGTAGTGCTGTGGAACATCCAGGGGCTCTTTTGCAAACTTCACATGTTCACCAATGTTTTTTGTGGACAGCAGTGGCTTCCTCCGTGGTGTCCTCCCATGAAATCCATTCTTGTTTGATTCATCAACAGAGATTTCTGTAAGTCTTTAGCTGACACTTTAGTATATTTCGTCACTTCATTGAGAATTTTGTGCTATGCTCTTGCAGTTATCTTTACAGGGCGGCCACTCCTAGGGAGAGTAGGAACAGTGCTGATCTTTCTCCACTTATAGACCATTTGTCCTACTGTGATGAACATCAAGGCTTTTAAAGATATACTTTTGTAACCCTCAGCAAGTCAACAATTCTTAATTGTAGGTCTTCTGAGAGCTCTTTTGTGCAAGGCATAGTTCACATCAGGCAATGCTTCTTAAAAATAGCAAACCTCAAAACTGGTGTGTGCTTGCTTTTTTTTTTTTTTTTTATAGGGCAGGGCAGCTTTAACCAACACCTCCAATCTCGTCTCATTAAATGGACTCCAGGTTGGCTGACTCCAGTTAGCTCTTGGAGAAGTCCTTAGCCTAGGAGTTCACATACTTTGTCCACCCTGCACTGTGAATGTTTACATGATGTCTTCAATAAAACCATGAGAACAGAAATGTTTGTGTGGTATTGGTTTAAGCAGACTGTTTATCTATTGTTGTGGCTTAGATGAAGATCAGAACACATTTTATGACAAATTTAAGCAGAAATCCAGGTAATACCAAAGGGATCACATACTTTTTCTTGCAACTGTGTGTGTGTGTATCATATATATATATATATATATATATATATATATATATATATATCACCACCCATAGTGTCCACAGCGCCCTTAATTAGTAATGTCCGTCTTACAATTCAATATAAGCATATTAAAATAAATACACTTGTGGTTGTTCTTTTGAAAGAAGCTTTTTCTTTTCAACACATGTGACCAGTATCCAACGCGTTTCGTCTCTTAGACTTCATCAGGGGCTCATGATCTAAAAAGACGTAACATACATTTTGGTAAAAAAACATGATTTTTTTGGACATTACACATTCACATAAAAAATTCACATTTATTCATGTTCACAAAATTTACATAAAAAACATAAAACGAGGGACAAAGATAGAGGACACAAAAGAGGACTGTTTTTTTTATATTTATTTAAGGTAGTTTTCTTAAACCTGTTTGAAGGTACATACCTTTAAGTTATACTGTAACCCTTCTGGGTCCAGAGATGGAAAAATCACAATTAAATAAATGGAACCGTGTTTAGGGTCCAAACACTGTTCCAATTATTGAATTGTGATTTTTCCATCTCTGGACCCAGAAGGGTTACTGTATAACTTAAAGGTATGTACCTTCAAACAGGTTTAAGAAAACTACCTTAAATAAATATAAAAAAAGAAGTCCTCTTTTGTGTCCTCCTCCATCTTTGTCCCTCATTTTATGTTTTTTTTTAATGTATTTTCATGTAAATTTTGTGAATATTATATACATTTTTTATGTGACTGTGTAATGTCCAAAAAAAGCATGTCTTTTTAGATCATGAACCCCTGATGAAGTCTCTAAGGGCCTTATTTTGGTTCATTCTTTCTGACAAAATCCTTCTTAGATGGACAAAACCATGTGCACTGCAGGGGGGGCAGATGTAACATGTGCAGAGAGAATTAGATTTGGGTGAGTAATTTTGTTTCTGTGCAGGGAAAATACTGACTGCTTTATTTTTACACTGCAATATAGATCTCACTTTGAAGTAAAACCCCACCCAAATTTAATTCTCTCTGCACAAGTAACACCTGCCCCACCTGCAGTGCACATGGTTTTGCCCATCTAAGAAGGATTTTGTCAGAAAGAATGAACCAAAATAAGGCCCTAAGAGACTAAATGCGTTGGGTACTGGTCACATGTGTTGAAAAGAAAAAGCTTCTTTCAAAAAGAACAACGACAAGTGTATTTATTTTTATATACTTTTATTGAATTGTAAGACAGACATTACTAATTAAGGGCGCTGTGGACACTATTGGTGGTGTGAATTGGTGTTTTCAGTCCCAACTAGTAGTATATTGAGTGTCAACAGCGACCATATAAATAAAGTGGGTCCCGGGACCCTTCACTTCTAAAAATTGGGGTCCTACCTGACCTTTTCTGGGTCCCAACGGAATAAAGCCTCCTCTCCCCTTCTCCCCAGCATGGCACATGTGGGTCAGGGGGAAGTATCAATTGGCCCACTCGCATAAAGATACATATATACTAGAAACTATATAAACCTGAAAACAGGTACAGTGCGCTCCGAAGGCGTGCCAAAAATTTAGGACGTCTTTTTGGGGGAAGTGGTGTGGTAACATAGTAGTACCAATTCACATTCCAGCACACACCGTAATGCCCAGTACACATTACACCACACGCCGTAATGCCCAGTACACATTACAGCACACACCGTAATGCCCAGTACACCTTATACACACACCGTAATGCCCAGTACACATTACAGCACACACCGTAATGCCCAGTACACATTACAGCACACACCGTAATGCCCAGTACACATTACAGCACACACCATAATGCCCAGTACACATTACAGCACACACCGTAATGCCCAGTAAACATTACAGCACACACCGTAATGCCCAGTACACATTACAGCACACACCGCTATGCCCAGTACACATTACAGCACACACCGCTATGCCCAGTACACATTATGGCACACACCATTATGCCCAGTACACATTATGGCACACACTGTAATGCCCAGTACACATTATGGCACACACTGTAATGCCCAGTACACATTATGACACACACTGTAATGCCCAGTACACATTATGGCACACACCGTATTGCCCAGTACACATTATAGAACACACAGTTATGCCCAGTACACATTATAGAACACACCGTTATGCCCAGTACACATTACAGCACACACCGTTATGCCCAGTACACATTACAGCACACACCGTTATGCCCAGTACACATTACAGCACACACCGTTATGCCCAGTACACATTACAGAACACACCGTTATGCCCAGTATGTATTATAGCACACACCGTAATGCCCTGTACACATTACAGCACACACCGTAATGCCCAGTACACATTATAGCACACACCGTTATGCCCAGTATGTATTATAGCACACAGTTATGCCCAGTACACATTATAGCACACACCGTTATGCCCAGTACACATTATAGCACACACTGTTATGCCCAGTACATATAATAGCACACACTGTAATGCCCAGTATATATAATAGCAAATAAGTGCTGCTTACCTACATGCTTGTTGCCAGGGATTAAATGCTCCTTGCAGGGGTTACATGCTGGTTGGCGCAGGGGGGTGTTTATTCTGGTTGCCACGGTGGTGGGGGTTATTCTGGTTGCCACAGGGGTGGGGGGGAAGGGGGGGGGGCACATTTTATGCATGCTGCCCGGGAAGGGGGTTGGTAAAGCTGATACACCGCTCACCAGAGTAGGTGAGCGGGCTGTCAGCGCAGTGGGGGACTGGATGAGGCTGGAAGAGCTGAAACGCTGCTCTGAGTTGAGCAGCGTGTCAGCTCTTCCAGCCACATCCAGTCCCCCACTGCGCTGACAGCCCGCTCACCTCTTATGCCGAGAGTGGCTGTCAGTTTTTACTGCCACCATCCCCCGCTCTCAGCAGCAGAATGGACTTACACGGTGGGGGGCGGCAGAAGGATGCAGAGCCACAGACACTGTGTGACAGTGAACCTGCTCTCATAACAAATGGCAGGGCGTGCGGCTTTAGTAACTGGCAGAGCGCGCACTTGCAGTGATTGGCTGCCGGGCCGCCACTGTGCAATGATTGGGTCCCAGCGGCCGCTGCTGTGATTGGCTAACGGCGGCTCACAGGCGCAGCTCAGCGCGTCCTCGGGGACCCCTTCAGTTTGAAAAACTGAGTCCCCGGTGGCCGTTTTAGGGTAAAATACGCGCTATAGCGCGTATTTGTGAACCCTGTAATATATATATATATATATATATATATATATATATATATATATATATATATATATATATATATATATATATATATATATATATATATATATATATATATATATATATATATATATACACAGACCCCACTCGTACTAACACAGCACAGAGTAAGACAAAAAAAGTGGCACTCACCAGACTTAGGTAGAAAAGTGATAGTTAGTGCATATTGATACAAAGTTACTTCTTCATGACGTTTCAAGACCGAAGTCTTTTCATCAGGTCAAGTTAAAACATAACAAATTTTTATGTTTTAACTTGACCTGATGAAAAGACTTCGGTCATGAAGAAGTAACTGTATCAATATGCACCAAATATAATTTTTCTACCAAAGTCCGGTGAGTGCCACCTGTCTGCCTCACTCTGGGGGTTATTCTAGTTCATTCTTTCTGACAAAATCCTTCTTAGATGGACAAAACCATGTGCACTGCGGGTGGGGCAGATGTAACATGTGCAGAGAGAATTAGATTTGGGTGGGGTTTTTCTTCAAAATGAGATCTATATTGCAGTGTAAAATCATGCAGTCAGTATTTTCCCTGCACAGAAACAAAAAAAACTCACCCAAATCTAATTCTCTCTGCACATGTAACATCTGCCCCCCTGCAGTGCACATGGTTTTGTCCATCTAAGAAGGATTTTGTCAGAAAGAATGAACTAGAATAAACCCCTCTGTGCTGTTAGTACGAGTTGGGGTCTGCATGTATTATCTCCATTTGGAAGGCACCTCTGCATCCATATCATTATCTGGAGTGCCGAACAACGAGAGACCTCCTATAAGTATAATTACTTTCAAAGGATGGGGAGTGTTTTTTGTGTGGGGGTGACCGTGTTAACATGTTGTCACAGAGCCTCACTTCTCCAGCAAGATGTCTGCATGTTCTGTTGTTATTAAATGATCCTTATTGTGTGACTCTTCATCCCCACCAATATCACATTCCCCTTTGTTACTAATACCCCTTTTACACCGCCGAAAAATCCGGGTCAGCGGCGGGTCAGACCCGGATCCGCGGCGGTGTAAATGGGGGGTATCCGTTTCCATTTACACGGGTCCTCTACCCAGGTCCTGACCTGGGTAGAACACGGATAGGACCCGTGTAAATGTCGGTGTAAATGGTCCCGCTGCGGGTCCACAGCGTGCAGCGCTGGGGAAGATGTTCCCAGCTGCTGCGGGAGGAGGGGGGTCCCTGCGGCTGCTGAGGAGAGGGGGGTACCTGTCAGCCTGCTGTGCTGGGGGTACGGGGGTGCTGGGGGTACCTGTCCTGCCTGCGGTCGGATCTCAGCGGAGAAGATGATGTGCGCCGCTGCTGTATCACCCCCCCCCCCCCCCGCATCCGGCAGCCGGTCCCTGCGGCGTATGGAGTGTCAGTATCGGCGGTCCCTCCAGCGCATAGGAACTAGTACTAGTTCCCATGCGCCAGAGGGACCCCCGCCACTGACACTCCATACGCCGCACGCCGCAGGGACCGTCTGCCGGGGAGGGGGGGGGGGGTGGTACAGCAACGGCGCACATCATCTTCTCCGCTGAGATCCGACCGCAGACAGGACAGGTACCTTCAGCACCCCTTGCACCCCCCAGCACCCCGGTACCCCCAGGTACACCAAGCACAGCAGGCAGGACAGGTACCCTCCGGCACCCCCAGCACCTTAAAAAAAAAAAAAAAAAAAACACTTAACCTGGGTCAGCCCTGATATATATATATATATATATATATATATATATATATATATATATATATATATATTATATTTCTATATATTATATATTTCTATATATATATATATATATTTCTATATATATATATATATATATATATATATATATATTTTTCTATAAATATATATATAAAATATTATTTAAGGCAGGGCTGACCCAGGTTCAGTGTAAATGGTGCAGACCCAGGTCCGACCCAGGTCAAAGTGCTGTGTAAATGGGGTATAAAGCAGGGTCAGACCCTGGATACTCCAGCATTCAAAGACCAGGGTCCGACCAGGGTTTTTGGTGTAAAAGGGGTATAAACCATTATGGATAACTAATCTTAGATTCATCTATCTTGTTGACAAAATCCAAAGCTTACACAAAACCACTGGAAGACCTTGCAACAGCGTACAGGAAATGGCACTGGTATTCTGTGGGAGGGGGAAGCAGAAGCAACTGATAAGCACCTATTTCCACACATGGTGCAGTACCACACCTAATTTATGGCTGCTCTCCTTTACTGGGAGACCTCTAATGGATTATTATCATACAAACAGTGTTATCAGTTAATAATGAGAATTGTATTTACAAAGGTCAATGTGCAGGAGATTATGTAGTTCCATAGAATCACTTATACATTTTCCTTATTACCGCATGATGTCATCCCCCACTTCCATGTTCTGTATTATCAGTAAAAGCTTTTGTAATATCTCATAATAATCCAATATCCTCTTTTATGTTGATTTTGTGAAATGCAGAGAATATTGGTAGTGTTTTGTCCCTTTACTGTCAATCTTGCAAGGCTGCATGCGATACCACAACCAAGTGTATGGCCACCTTAAGACCAAAAAAAAAGTTATATATTTGGTATTGTTAACTGGAGATCTGTAATATTCTTGTGTTGAGAATATTCATGTAATCACAACTTGTCAGTCTATTTGGACTGACCAGCTTTTGGTAGTCGCCCTACGTGTAGTACATAACTGGTTTTTATATCCAGCACAGTTTGACATAACATTAACCCTTCCAAAGTATGAAGTGGTCATGCTGCAGTCCTAATACATATTCTATTAAACATTTAATGCAAATACTTTATACAATAAATAGCATGTTATCATTTCAGAATATTTAATTTCTAATACTCTGTACTTCCATCTGCTGAAAATTCAGGGTGTGATGCAAATCAAAACAAGGCGCAAACCAGCTGCATTTTCCTGGACCAAACCATGTTGCAGCACAAGGACTGCAGACGTGTTTATTTTATGCATAAAGGGAAAAAACTGGTTGCTTTTGTGTGTAGCAAACATTTTTAGATTATGCCTAAATAACACACGCCCGTAAGAATGGAAAATAGCAAGTGATGCGCCAAAGAAAATATGGCCAAGGTTGTCCAAGAGCTTCAACCATTGCACTTCCATATGGTGATGCAAGCTGCCCTAAACCAATCCCAGTGGCATGCATTATTAGAGATTCCCTGCTGTCCACCTTACCTACTGGCGCGAATGACAAATGGGGCCTACACACGTACCAATAAAGGGCTATTTCTCCTTCATACTTCATGGCAGCCATTACATTGGGTTCATCCCTCTCTCCTCTCCAATTAGACAGGTAGTTTTTTTCCCCAGGATCCAGCCCCTCCTCTATATAATCTGGCACCTCCCCATAGACCATAGTCTTTTTCCTGTCTCCTTCTGTCTGTGACAGTTAGTTAGTATTATCTTTGTTGTTTTTAGAGCGAAACCCGGGAGGCTGGTTATGCTACCGGGGACCTGGGCGGTGAGGCTGGCGGTGCCTTAAGCCTATGTATGTCCAGGGCCGGTGGCAAGGACGTGACCTGGTAGCCCATGGCGTTCCTTCCCCGTCCCCTCCCCGCTATGATGGTCGGCGCGCGTTAGGAGTAGTCACCTGGAAGTCAGGTGTCTGGCCGTCTTCTGCTGCGGGCTCCCGGTGGTCCGGTTGGTGCATACACCGGCATATACATAGCGGGTCACGCTGGGCAGACTCCCTCGGCAGTTCCGACTTCGGGCTGCGCATAGGGGCGCGCGTCACTTCCGGCGGATGCACGCGGCGTGCGGGTCACGGCCGCGTGCGTTCCAGCTACCCGGAAGTACGCGTTAGTCTGGCTACTTCCGGCAGGGAGGGGGAGACGCCGGCTGCGCGTGCAGCATTCATTTAAAAGCGCCTGGTCGGTGTTACAGGCACGGGGCTGTGTTTTTGACCAGGAGTTTAGCCATGGAGGATGCCTCTCAAAAAAACGTTACACCGCCGCCCAGGTAAGTCCTCTCATAGAGGGCACGTTATTCATATCGTTTTGTTTAGTCAGATAGTTAGTATCTTTTCTTGTTTTGTAGTGTGCCTTCAGTGCCCAAGAAGAAAGTGGCTAAGACTAAGAATACTAAAGTCTGTCCAGGATGTGATAGAGCTTTTGTCGGAGAGACTGTGCTGTGTTTAGAATGTCTAACAAAAAAGGATGTTGGAATGAATATATCAGCACAATTAGCTGAGATGAGAGACTGGATGAAGAAAAATTTTATTTCTAAAGAGGAATATACGGGGAATAAGAGGTCCCGGTCGCAGACTAGCCTTGATAAAGATGACGGGGATGTGTCTGTGCATGATGATGTGGACAAGGAGGAGTCTGGTGGCTCGTCAGCAGAGTCAGGCGAAGTGTTGGAGGACGAGCGTCTGTTTAATGTGGAGTTGGTAGAAGCAGTGCTAAAGAATCTTTATAGGACACTTAACTATAAACAGCCTGTAAAGTCTGAGTTTGATGCATTGTTTGAGGATCGATCCAAAAAGGGGAGATCGTTTCCAGTACATAAAGTAGTGAAGGACATCCTAGCTAAAGAGTGGCAGGGTGTCGACAAGAGAGTTGGGTCGACTAAAAGAATTCAAAAAATGTTTCCTATTGAGGATGAAGAATTCATTAAATGGTGTAATATACCTAAAGTCGACGCAGTAGTGTCAGAAGTGACGACCCGTACTACTATTCCCCTTGAGGATGGGGCGTCACTGAAGGACGCAATGGATAAAAAAATGGAAAGTGCTCTAAAGAGATTACATATTTCCTCCTCAGTCTCGCTAAAATCTGGAGTGGCCATGACCTCGCTCTCTCGGGCACTCAGGATTTGGTGTTCGGCCTTACAGGAAGACATACAGGAAAAGGTTTCCCGTGATCAAATCTGTAAAAGTCTTACCCAGATTCAGCTGGCGGTGGACTATATGTGTGAGGCCTCTCTGGATGGTCTAGATTTTGCAGCGAAATCCCTGTCTTCAGGGGTGGTGGCCCGTAGGGCCTTGTGGCTTAAGTCATGGGCGGCAGATTCCCATTCAAAGAACAAACTAGCGACATTGCCTTATGAGGGTGCTTTCCTTTTCGGCAGTCGTTTGGATCAAATGATTCAAAGAATGTCAGGTGGTAAATCAGTGAGATTGCCACAGGATAGAAGAGGGAGGTTTTCCTCTTTTTCTTCTAGACAGGCGTATAGACAGGCCAAGTCCTACAGGCCAGGCAGGTCTGTCCGGGACAGATACGCTCAAGGGACATCCAGAGCCTTTTTTCGTCAATACGTCAAGAAAAAAGGTGAAAGTTCTGGAACCACACAGAAGCAGTGACGGTGGTCCCATGGTGGAGCAGGCCCAGGTAGCTGGAAGGCTGTTGGGTTTCGCTCGCATCTGGGAACAAACCGTCCGAGACAGATGGGTTCTGGAGGTAGTCAAGACTGGCTATCGGCTGGAATTCAATTCATGTCAAGGCCAAGAATGGCAAAATTTTGTGTTTCAGAGCTCCCAGTTTCGAAGATAGAAAGGGAACCTCTAAATTTGAGTTTAGAAGGACTCATCACATCAGGAGCAGTAGTGAAAGTCCCGGAAGAAGAGAAAGGGGCCGGTTTTTATTCCCGTCTCTTCATAGTCAGCAAAAGTTCTGGAGGTTACAGAACTATATTAGATTTAAGAAGATTAAATCTGCGCATAAAGAAGAGAAAGTTCCACATGGAGACCACAAAGTCTATTCTGATGGGATTAAGAAAGAACGATTATATGGTCTCCATCGACCTAAAAGACGCCTACTTCCATATTCCCATTTCCCCAGACGACAGAAAATATCTGAGATTCTGCATAGGTCACGATCATTACCAGTTCACCTGTCTGCCCTTCGGCCTCACCTCTTCACCAAGAGTTTTTACCAAGGTTCTAGTGGTATTGATAGAAGAACTGAGAAAAAAGAAAGTCATGATATGGGCATATCTAGACGATCTATTGATTGTGGCACCATCAGAAGAAGAGGTGATCACAGCAAGAGACTACACCATTCAGTTTCTTCAGGAACACGGGTGGCTGGTGAATTGGGAGAAGAGCTGTCTGAGGCCAACACAGAGTCTTCAGTTTCTGGGGGTTCTGGTGGATACTGTACGGTTCCAAATGTCCTTATCCACAAAGAGATGCGAGAAAATCCAACAATTAATCTCTACGATATACGAGGAGAATCGCATACCACTCAGGTCAGCAATGAGCCTGTTGGGTATGATGGCATCTACGGTGGACATAGTCCCATGGGCCAGATGGAGGATGAGGCCTCTGCAGTGGTCCCTTCTGGGTTACACAAAAAGGCTGGTACCGCTGGAAAGAAAAATAAAAATCTCAGAGCCAGTGAAAGAATCTCTAGTTTGGTGGGAAGCCGATCAGCTAATACCAAGGAAGTCCTCACTAGCAAGCCCCCTTTACAGTGTGATCACCACAGACGCCAGCGCCATGGGTTGGGGGGCTCATGGTCTGGGCAAAACGTGCCAAGGGCTATGGTCCCCTCGCGAGTCAGAGTTTTCCTCCAATCACAAGGAACTAAGAGCCGTGTGGAAAGCAATAGAGTTCTTCAGCGAAGATATCAGGGGTGCGCACCTGCGCATTTTCTCGGACAACGCTACTACCGTCTCCTATGTCAACAGACAAGGAGGTACACGGAGTCACGTGCTCTTAGAAGAGGTTCGAAACATCATGTGTTGGGCCGAGGAGAATCTGCTGTCAATATCAGCGCTCCATGTGCTGGGGGAGGACAATCAGCTCGCAGACTATTTGAGCCGCACAAGCGTGGTTCCGGGCGAATGGGAACTGAAGGATTCAGTTTTTCAGAGAATAGTGGAGCAGTTCGGTCAACCAGAGGTGGATCTCATGGCTTCAGCAGTCAACAAGAAGCTTCCACAATTCTACTCCCGATACCCAACTTGTTGGTCAAGCGGAGTGGACGCCCTTGGGGGTCAAGCGGAGTGGACGCCCTATCTCAGAGATGGGAGTTTCACCTGGGGTATGTGTTTCCTCCAATTTCTCTCATTCACAGGACATTGTGGAAGGTCAGAACGGAAGGGGTCCAAGTCATAGCCATTCTGCCCTATTGGCCCAGGAGGGCTTGGTTCCAGTATTTCTTCCAGTGACTCAAGATTTGCTCAGGCAGGGCCCAGTCAATTGTCAAGAGCCTCACAAATTGAATTTAGCGGCCTGGAAATTGAAAGGCGACAGTTGAGAGACAAAAAAATTTGTATCCAGAGGTCATTGAGGTGCTTCTCCAAGCAAGGAAGAAGATATCATCAGAAATCTACTACAGAATATGGCGGGTGTTCGCAACATGGTCCAAGGACAGGTTCAGTTTTCCTAAAGCAAACATCCCCCAAGTGTTACAGTTCCTTTGTGATGGGCTTAACAAGGGGCTTTCGGTTTCTACGCTCAAGGTCCAGATATCGGCGCTAAATGTACTGCTAGACAAGAAACTAGCAGAGCATAGTTTAATTAAGAGATTTTGTCAAGCTATCAAGAAAATCCGGCCTAGGGTTAGGTCAATAATCCCCCAGTGGGATCTTAATTTAGTCTTGAATGGACTTATGGAGGCTCCGTTTGAGCCGTTGGACAGAGCGAAGTTAAAGTTTCTAACATGGAAGATGTTATTTTTAGTTGCAATAACTTCAGCAAAAAGAGTGGGAGAGATTCATGCTCTATGCATTAAAGAACAATATTTAAAGATTTTCCCGGATCGGGTGGTGCTGAGGACCAGACCGTCCTTTCTACCCAAGGTGGTTTCCTCGTTTAATTTAAGTCAAGAAATTGTTTTGCCTTGTTTTTTTCAAAATCCTCTGACGAAGAAAGAGGAAAAATTGCATACATTAGATGTCTTGAGAGCCATCAAGATATATCTACACAGGACAACGGGGTTCAGGAAGTCAGAAGCATTATTCGTGATTCCCCAGGGGGCAAAGAAAGGGTTGACTCCGTCAAAACAATCAATGTCAAGGTGGCTAAAAGAAGTAATTGCATTCACTTACAGAAAAGTTGGTCGTGAAGTTCCTGAGGGTATTAAGGCTCACTCAACAAGGGCAATGGCGGTTTCTTGGGCTAGAGAGGCCAAAGTTTCTGCTAAGGAGATTTGTCAAGCAGCCACCTGGTCTTCCTTGCATACCTTCTCTAAGCATTATGCATTGGATGTCGCAAGCCCTAATTTCGGAAGTGAAATTCTTAAGCAAGTCTTGGCTTGAGGTATAGTATAACCCACCCTACTGCTTTGGTACATCCCAATGTAATGGCTGCCATGAAGTATGAAGGAGAAAGCAAGGATTATACTCACGATAATACCTTTTCTTCGGAATACTTCATGGCAGCCCAAAAATTTGTTGGCCCTCCCTATTTGTGTTTTTTCCCTAGGATCAGGACGGAGACAGTCAAAGACTATGGTCTATGGGGAGGTGCCAGATTATATAGAGGAGGGGCTGGATCCTGGGGAAAAAACTACCTGTCTAATTGGAGAGGAGAGAGGGATGAACCCAATGTAATGGCTGCCATGAAGTATTCCGAAGAAAAGATATTATCGTGAGTATAATCCTTGCTTTTCTAAGCGATCTGACTTACTTTCTAAGCGATGTATTCAAATTAACACACATTGCTGTGTGTGTAGGGCCCATAGCAATGCGCGGCCATGCATGTCCCTATCTCCAGGAGCTGTATAACCAGCCTTCCGAATAAATCTTACTTAACTTAAATTTCCCATGCTTAATTTACTAGTTTAATTGAATACATCGTTGTCACTTTCTTATCAATCTAGTTTAGGGGAAGATCAAGGGGACTATCTTATGTGGAATCTGCCATACTAAATCTCTTGCACAAATCTCTAAATTTTGTAGGCCCCATAAATAAGAATAATTTAGATTAAGAGTTTTTTAACATCTAGAACTAATCTGGGACACACCCTCCGCAATTATACATTTTTCTGAATGTCTTAAATGTGGAAGATTGACTATGTTGCTGATAACAAGGGGCCTTATTCAGATGTGGTTGGAGTGTGCATTGCTGCTGCTTACTTGGAAAATTCCCAATGTGCTTGTACATCCCATGCAATGTCCCGGATTTCAGATTATTTCCACATAAAATCAGCACGTTACATTAAATGAAGAGATTGGACAAGATACATTGTTGAAACTCTGCTGGCAGCTGACCTTTATCAATGATCTTGTTGGATCCTCTGCACTGTGGGCCTTATCCTGGTTCACTCTCAGAGGAAAATTCTTTCTCAAACGGACAAAACCATGTGCACTGCAGGTTGGGCAGATGTAATTTGTGCAGTGAGAATTAGATTTGGGTGGGGTTTTCAAAGTGAGATCTATATTGCAGTGTAAAAATAAAGTAGTCAGTATTTTCCCTGCACAGAAACAAAATACCTCACCCAAATCCAATTCTCTCTGCACATGTTACATCTGCCCCAACTGCAGTGCACATGGTTTTGTCCATTTTGGAGTGAAACAGAATAAGGCCATGTGATCCAGATTCTCCAGACACTGGCCTTTGGTACAATAAGTTAAATAATTTCCAACCCAGCACACTGGCTTTTGCCTTTATTGTAAAATCCAGATTGTGAAATGTGAATATTTTCACTTGTGAAATATGAATATATTCTGGATATTGCAAATACATTTTGCTCCTTATCTATTCCTCGGATACTTACCCATTATTTTGTGTCCGTGCTGGGACCATGGGTTAGATTCTGACCAGAGAACTTTCTATGTAAAGAGTTTTATGTTCTTCATGTGTTCTGCTAGCATAACAGGCAGGGGTGAATGATGACATATATTTTCTGTAAAGCATTGCAATGATAATATATATATAAATAGTCCTCACAGAGTGATAAAAAAAACCTGTGTAAAGTATGTACAGTCCCCTGGGCGCAATTAAGCACAGCAGCATTTGAGGTTACAAATGTTTTAAGCTACTGGATTGTTCACGGCAAGTTATGTTTACTTGGTTATGTTTTTCTCCTCCAGGGATGGATGAATGAAATCCAGAACTACGATCCAGAGACGTATCATGCCACCCTCACACACTCAGTCTTTGTTCGTCTGGAAGGTTCCACTCTACGACTTTCAAAGCCCAACAAAAATGTCTCCCGGAGAGCCATTTACAATGAGGCCAAGCCTGAGGTGGTCTATGTGAGCCAGAAGATCTATGATCTGGTAGACAGCAAAGTGAGTATCAGTTCAGAAGGAACATTTTCTGAATTGTGATAGTTTTTGGACAAATAGCAGAAATGGGAAGTCATAGCTTGCCAGACAGCTTATGCCAATACTTTTCTGTTGCCTTATAAACTAGACCTTCCCGTTTCAAAAAAAAAATGTAAGTGCCCCAATGTGATCAACCCTATATACCAGGTAAAATCTCTTTTCTTGTGCGTTTTCTACCTAGTGGCCAAGTCTGTACCCAGTAGATCTGTAAAATATGGGAACCACTGTATGGTCTCTAGCAGTGGGCGAAGTAGGAATTTTGAGTGGCAGTATGGAAAATTTAAATGGATATTGGACCTTTTATTCTGGTCCACACGGCATCCCGGACGCTGCCCCCCATGCCTCGCACCCACGATCCCTCGCACAGTCTGGAATGAATGATTTGCATAATCATCCATTCGCAGCCTTGGGTGCTGGGGATAAATCATTCGATGGTCAGTGACCATCAAATGATTTATCCAGCGCACGCAGAGATGTCTCTGATCTGCAAGCTCCCTGTGCGGGAAGCAGGCAGGCAGCTGACAACCGCTGATGACATCGACCAGCAACTTCCACTGCCTCTTCTCCCGGCAGTGTGACATTTCCATCTGCGACCATCTCTGGTTCCAGATGAAAACGGGACACTGAGCAATATATTGCTTGCAATATATTGCCAGCGATCATATTGCCCCATGTGTACGCACCTTTAGAGGGAGGATGCAGGGTGGGTGGAGAACATTTTGGGGATGGGGACCTAAGAAGAGGGGGGATGCTGGGTTGGAGAAGGACATTTTAAGACACTGAATGAGAGAGGGTTGCAGGGTGGGAGAGGGGCACCAGGTGAAAGAGGAGATGCAGGTTGGGAGGAGGACCGGTTAGGGAGAGGGACAGAGGAGGGGCTGGGGGGTGCTGGATGGGAGAGAACACAGGGTGTGGTAGAGGGACATATTGGGGACTGTGTTATAATCTTAAAGCCTACCAGACCTTCTTGGTGTGTGTTTTGCGTGGCTGCAGATACGGGAACCGGGCACACCCCATGTGGGCGCCTGGTGGAAGGGTCAGAGTTCACAAATCATTCGATGGTTAGTGAGTTGCAAACTGATTTGCAGCTCAGCCATCCATTAGCAAGTCATTCATACACTTGAACGGGCCTTGATTTCACTTTGTCTGAACGGCGCCTATCTGATCGCAGACCTTACACAGCAGTGATCAGGTCTGAATCAGGAACCTTGCGCACCGGGCTCGCAGCCCGTCTTGCCAAGGTGAATGGGGGTGCACGGGGTAGTCCCCTGGCTCAAAGTCAAATGTCCAAAAGTTCAAATGTCCCAAACTTGTTATATGGAAACAATTGTAGGCAGTCTCTATCTGAGTGCGGCGTCCCGCTGCTCAGATCAAATACGTGGAAGTTCGGGTACCCCTTTAAGTTGCCGCGGTGTGGGTGCGGGTTTTCGGGAAAGTGACTGAGGGTGCAGATTAGAGTGTGCCAGTGTGCGTTCAGCCTGTGCACCGTTCGAGCGCCGCACGCGTGTGGTATCCACAGCGTGTAGTGGTCCCAGTGTGGAGAGCCGTCTGCACTGGAGCAGGGGACGGAGGCACTTCGCCGTAACCGATGGTGTCGGTGTGTGCGCAGTGTCCCGCCGCCTGACTGGGAGTCCTCCTGCCTTGCGTGCAGTCCCTACTTCCTACTTAACCTTCTTCTCACAGCCGGTGTACTGCGTCCTCCGATTGGCGCCTGCAGCACGATCTTCCTGGATTACACAGCGGTGTAGCCGGGCGGTGTCCGTGAGGGGTCCTGAATGGGAATAATGTCAGTGATTTCCTCAACGCGTTTTAACTTCTGTGAGCCTTCTTCATGGAGGTTGATAAGTCTGGTGTGGAGCTGGTTTGGTACTCTTTACCTAGAAGGGCCCCCGCGATTGGAATCGCGGGCGTCGGGGGTAAAACATCGCGGGCATCGCGGGTAAATTAAAAACGGGTGCCCGCGATGACCGCGATTTTCCCATAGGGATCAATGTTAAAAACGGTGATTGACCGCGATTTTAATGTTAAATGCCTCAATGCCCGCGATTTGGCCATAGGAATCAATGTTAAATGGGCCACAGAGCCCTAATAGTCACCGTGAACTCTGAAATGGCCCCCACAATTGTTAACGCCACCCCACGATCAACGTGAACCCGAAGCGTGGCGAGCGCAGCGAGCCCGCGAGGGGCGGCGTTACGCGTCCTCCGACCTTTTCATGCCCTACTATCCACGTCGGCGTGGAGTTGAGAATAGAATAGTGTGGCGAACGCAGCGAGCCACCGAGGCCCGAAGCGTGGCGAGCGGACGCGGATACCTTCACAGGTAAACGCGTCCCCTCGCGGGCTTCACAGGTGTCCGCTTTTCGCCACGGACACCTGTGAAGCCCGCGAGGGGACGCGTATAACTGTGAAGGTATCCGCGTGCGCTCGCCACGCTTCGGGCCTCGGTGGCTCGCTGCGCTCGCCACACTATTCTATTCTCAACTCCACGCCGACGTGGATAGTAGGGCATGAAAAGGTCGGAGGACGCGTACCGCCGCCCCTCGCGGGCTCGCTGCGCTCGCCACGCTTCGGGTTCACGTTGATCGTGGGGTGGCGTTAACAATTGTGGGGGCCATTTCAGAGTTCACGGTGACTATTAGGGCTCTGTGGCCCATTTAACATTGTTTCCTATGTAAAAATCGCGGGCATTGAGGCATTGAACACTAAAATCGGGTCCAATCTCATTTTTAACATTGGTCCCTATGGGAAATCGCGGGCATCGCGTCGCACCCGATTTTTAGTGCATTCGATGGTCGCGATGGGCGCCCTTCTAGGTAAAGCGTACCGCTGGTTTAAATCCCCCCCTCAGTCCTGTGATTGGTCAAAGTTGCTGATCATTCATTGATTGATGCTTGTGTCAATCAGAGCCTATTGTGTGCAGGTTTGCCTGATTAAATGCCCTTTCATGCTTTATTGATTCAGTCTGACAGCTGACAGTCATGAGGTGTTAGGTTTCTCTTTGTGCTTACTGATCAGTGTCGACTTGTGTCGATCTAGTCAATTTGGTATTTATCGTTGTTTCCATATAACAAGTTTGGGACATTTGAACTTTTGGACATTTGACTTTGAGCCAGGGGACTACCCCGTGCACCTCCATTCACCTTGGCAAGACGGGCTGCGAGCCCATTGCGCAAGGTTTCTGGGAACTACCATTTCAATCAACCAATTAGACTACTATTGTAGACTTGAACCACTGTATCTACCACCTGCAGTTTTATATTCACTATTGTTTTTTCAGTGTCACACATATATTTTATTCCACATTAACTATACACTAGGACGGAGCTCAGCACAAACCTTCCTTTTCTTTATGATTATCAATACCAGTATAGTTCAGTCCAGTCAGACTATACTAAGTGCTTTGCAGCTAGCCCGACCACAATCACTCAGTGCGCAGGTACACCCCTAGCATCTAGGTCTGAATCAGGCCCTATATGCACTCTCTTCTACTGTCCGCTTTCTTTGTAAAGATTGTAATTGGATTGGTACATTTACAGTATGGTGAGTATTTTACTTTATTACTTAAACTGAACACCATGTTTAATGAGCACCATTTTTTTTCTGGCACAGGTGTATCTGGTTCCCAAGAGCCTGGCACGAAAGCGTTTGTGGAACAAGAAGTACCCAATCTGCCTGGAACTAGCACAGCAAGACGACTTTATGTCAAAAGCTCAGCTGGATAAAGACAGCAGTGAGGAAAAATCTGAGAAAGGGGACAGCCTGACTGAAGAAAGCAAAAATATCACCACCCTGCAAGATGGCAGCAAGTCCACTGGAAACCGTGATCAAGTCCTTTACCTGTTTGGCAGGACAGGAAGGGAAAAGGAAGAATGGTTTCGCAAGTTCCTTCTCGCCTCCAAAATGAAGACTGAGCTGAAAAAAACCGCCACATCTGCAATTAAATCCGGTACTGCTGGTTCATTTTAGTTATACAAGATTTCATAAGACCTTTCCCTTTAGAAATCATGATTAAAATAGCCCTAATCCATATGTTGTGTCTTTCGTCTCTGAAATATGACATTTAAAAACATGGGCTGGCATTCAATAACACCCGATCATTGATCGGTGGTAATTGTCTTGCCGTGGGCTATTCTATTCGCTCCGATAAACTGGCGCGTGTGCACGTCTTAACTGGGATTATATTTTCCCCTGCCTCTAGCTTTTTTAATTGAAAACACACAGGTTTCACTGAAACTGTGTTTTTGGCCAAAGATGTTTTTTTTTTTTTGTTTTTTTTTCTTCAGCCATCCAAATTAGTTAGCCTGAAAAAAAATTAAAAAATCAGCGTAATATTTATTCACAAATACACATACACACCACCAGACATTACACACACATAAATGTTCGATATAGAATTAAAACACCACATACAAATACTATTATCACTTCCTATAGCCAGCATCTCTCCACAGATAGCTGACCTCAATTTACAATAAAGTTCCTCATTAATTATTATTGTGTATCCTTCAAGCAGGCTAATTGTTACTTGTATCCTTCAGAGCAGCTGACACACTCACTCTCCTTACCTGCTTTTAATGACTATATATGGCCATTCAGTAAAATGCTATGTCACAGTGTTTTACTGGAAAACACTGTAAGGTAACATTTCTTATGCCGATACAGATGCAGTCACACACAAAATATAATCATGCAGTGTATCCCTTTCAATATGCAAAGTCTGCTTGTGTGTCTTTTCACATAGTGGGGGAACAGGATGCTCAGCGTATGGCAAGATGCTTGCCCTGTAAAGGATTGTTACTTGCAAAATTCTGGCATTCTTGCATAAAGTCCTGCACCTCCGGGTCCTCGCAGACTATTATATTTAGCCCTTTATCTTCATTTGATGGATCCAATAAAGAGGACACCCAAAAATGTAACTGAAAGCCTGATGTACGATATTGCATGGAGCAGCTGTGCAAGTATATACTAATGCTCCAGGAGGTGTCTGGAATATGCTCATGATGGCCGGAATTTTCACACTGCTAAGGCTGTAGAAGCTACATCCGAGGCCAGAAAGCATGGGTGTCATGCCCCAAATTTCTGAAATACTGGCTCCTTTCCCACCCCCCAAGCGGCCACATCAAGTCAATCATACTGTGGCTTAGTTGGCACTCCAATCGTTATCACAGAAACGAATCTACACATGCACAGTACAGATCATGAGATAAATGTAAACTACCGGGTTTACGCACATCTCGGAATTAGGCCCCAAGAAAATATTTGCTTGGGATAGAAGATACCGGGGTAGATGTATGAAGCAGTGATAAGGGAGGAGAACGGATAATGTCTGGTACTTAATCACCAGCCAGTCAGCTCCTGACTGTTAAGTTACAGGCTGGGGTTTAAAAGGGACAGTTAGAAGCTGCATTATACATCTACCACACTGTATTTGGTCTTCTATAACAAACCCAGGTGTCTGTGTCATTTGCATATTTTTGCATATCCACTGTGTACATGATCCCAGCTAAGTGCTTTAGCGTACAACTTTGAATCACCCCCTGCAACACCTGTCCTGGCACCCATGTTTGTAACAAGTTGTAAGTGCAACTTGCCTGGAAACAAGACACATGCATGCACAAATACAAATACACACACACACACACACACACACACACACACACAAAAAAAGCGCCACAACTTGCAGTGGACCAGTTGGTAGAACTGTGAATGTGCATCATGTGGAAATGAGTCCAAGACTTCCTTCTTTGTTGCATCCAGATGTGATAGATAATCATACTATATGTAAAGACTAATGAATGGACCATTTCCAGCTACATGCGCTTGTGAGGTCGCCGATGTGTTGTGCAGGAGAAAAAGACATTCCAGAACCAGTTTTAGTCCTTCTCTGTCTATAGTATTGTGATATTGCAACCTATTTGTAAATACATAGCGTATAATAAGATGGGTAAAGTGTACTGCTTGTTTGCTTCCCACAGGGCTCCTGGCGCACAGCAGACAGAACAGTCAGTCTGGTATCCTGACACACAGCCGGAACAGCAGCAAGGGTAGCATGGATGAAGTCATGTCCCAGCCCCGCAGCAAGGAGGCACCAGGAACAGTCAAGCAGAAAATGATGCTGGAATATGATGTTTACATGGCAAGGTGTATCCCACAAGAGGAGAAGAGTCCAGAGGAGAGCCCGGTACACAGTGCTAACAGCAGTCCCACTGCAGCTAAAAAGGTAAGTAGGGTCTGATCATGGCTCCTGCTCTATAGTCTGTTCTATGGGTACCAAGCATTATAGTCAGTGCTTCATTTCAAATAAAATAAGAACACTTGCAACTGTTTTAGTCTATTGGGAGTAATGTAGTTATAAAATATACTGTGCAAATTAATGATTGAGTGTGTGATATGTGTGTGGTGTGTGGCGGTGGGAAGCAGGGACAGAGACGACGGGGTGACACAGGGACAGAGACGGCGTGGTGACGCAGGGACAGAGACGGCAGGGTGACGCAGGGACATGCACCTCCATGTCACCGAGCCTTAGTGCACTACATGTCACATTCGTCCCATGTGCTACTGGTCATGCTGTAGGATGAGGTCAGCAATTATAAGGCAGATGTGTAGAACATGTATGCACAAACAGTATATATTATAATGAGCACATGTGAGAGGGTACCATTTTGTGTGTGTGTGTGTGTGTGTGTGTGTGTGTGTGTGTGTGTGTGTGTGTGTGTGTGTGTGTGTGTGTGAGAGATTACACTCACTAACGGTGAGAAATGTTGTGTAAGGTTTTGCATTCGAATTTCTGGAAATAATACAATGGCCTCCTTGAGGTGCTTCCTCCCTTTTTCTTCTGCAACTGGTATGTGACAGACATTTCTCTTGGCACAGATTGGCACAGTGCAAGCACTGGAGGAACAGCAAGCCTGGGTTAACGCTTTACTTGGAAGAATGTTTTGGGACTTCCTGGGAGAAAAGTACTGGTCCGATCTGGTGTCCAAGAAGATTCAGATGAAACTTAGTAAAATAAAGGTTAGTGTTTTCTTCCTGGCATTGTGTAAAACGAGTGTACTGTAAATAACTAGTGTTTAGTTGCATTTATAGTAACGACCTTTAACACCTCTGACACAGATTGTATTTAGCCGTCAATAATTATAACTATTGATGATGAGCAATTAATGGTTTGACTGAGCATATGTGCTTAGTGGGGTTGGCACTGAGCAGCCACTCATATTTACAATTGGCCAACCAACTATGGTGAAACAAATCACCATCACCATCAGATCATCAATGGTTCCTACTTGTCAGTGGTTGATTGCCAATGAACAGTCACATGTAAGTATTGCCAATGTTTGGAGCTTTCAGATTATTGCCAAATAAAAGATTGATATGGGTGGCCACGATCATCTGCCATCTGGACAACTTTGGGATGCAGAGGGAACTGTACACAAGGTTGTGTTGCGTACTTTGATTTCTATTCAGATGTTTACATATCTTGAAATAACCATTCCCTATATGTGTGAAAATATCTTTTAAATAATTTTTACCAATTTTGCTACCTGCACTGCATTAGCCATAAGGTGCTCTGCATTTTGAGATTAACTTTCAATTCACAAGTTAAAAACAAGTCCACTCCTGTCCAGTGTAAGCCTAATGCACGGTGTTCTTACAGCTGCCGTACTTTATGAATGAACTGACGCTGACAGAACTTGATATGGGTGTGTCTGTGCCGAAAATTCTCCAAGCCTTCAATCCGACCATCGACCACAGAGGTAACTATCTGAGCCATCTCTTTTTTTATGTGTAGGACATGCCTGGTCAACATGTGGCTCCAGCTGTTATGAAACTACAAGTCCCAGCATGCCTTTCCAGAGTTTTACTATAAGGGAATGCTAAAACTGTGGCAAGACATGCTGGAATGTGTAGTTTCACAACAGCTGGAGGGCCGCAGGTTTGCCAGGCCTGGTGTAGGAACTGCTTTCAGGTCAGTGACTGTGAAAAAAAATGATAAGCAACAAGATGGCTAATAGGACATATATGCCTTCACATTGATAGAACAAGGACATGACCTTGCATAGATACTTGATGGCACTGTATCTGGACAGAATTAAAATTACCTTACACAATTAACAATAGGTTTTCTTTAAGAAGGATTCATTGTGCAGCTCCTAAACGTACACCTGTGGAAACTTTTCACTCCATGTGGTGTCAATAAGTCTCATCCATAGTAAAGGAGTTGGAGAATGGTGTCTGCCTGCAACACAAGTGCACAGATTGTCTGTCTTGAAATAAGTGAAGATAGACAGCCAATACACTGATAGAAGTCAGTATCCAAATTTTGTTATAGCTTGTGAAGATACTCTTATGCTTTTTTTTTTTTTTTTTTTGCTTTGTAGGTCTCTGGACAGATCTGGAAATTTCCTACAAAGGCTCTTTCCTTATGACTTTAGAGACCAAGATGAATCTGACCAGATTGGGTAAGGAACCACTTGGAGAAGCCTTGAAAGTTGGAGATCTCGGTAAAGAGGGGTGAGTGAAGATTTGTAATGTTCCACCTCCAGGGTTTTTTCAGGTTAAAAAATGGATATAATGCTACAATAGAATGGAAAAATCAGCAGGGAGTACAGCATTATGGCAGAATAGGTGGCACCGTATTTTGGTGGGTAGAGTAGAATATTCGGAGAAACATGCTGGGTAGAGTAAAGTTTCAGGAGAAAGCCGGGATGTTGAAGGGAGGCAGGATTGGCAGGCGGTGTTCATGGTTCTTTGAGGGACTAGAATCAATGTATATATTGGTATCTCTAAATGGGTAAGAAGCAGATAAATGCGGACTATGGAAGTAGGCTTATATGCTGCAGACAATACTGGGGCGAAGTTCTTTTAAATGGTATGAAGGGGTAAAGCTTGAGGGTACTTAGAAGGTAAGTGGGTCAGTGTGTAAAATGCAAACTGAGCCAATGATATTCAAGACCTGGTTCAGAATCACATGGAAAGTGGCCACACCACTTGCCTGAATATAAGTGTGGAATGGTTCTAAGGCAGGGGTAGCCAACTGGGAGTCCTCGAAAGCTACCAACAGTTAATGTTTTCCAGATCTCCTCACAGAATCACAAGTGAAATAATTAGCTCCACCTGTGGATCTTTTAAAATGTGTCCGTCAGTAATGAGTGCACCTGTGCAGCAGCTAGGTTGTCTGGAAAATGTGAACTTTGAAAAAAAAAAAGGGTGGGGTTTTTAAAAGATGGGGCTGAATGGTTGAAAGTATGGATGTATAATTATCTTTTCATGGGATATTTAAAGTCGATGATGATCCAACAAGCATGGATCATCATCAACTTTAAATATCCCATGAAAAGATAAGTATACATCCATACTTTCAACCATTCAGCGCCATCTTTTAAAAACCCCACCCCCTTTTTTTCAAACATAATATAGGATCAATAGGGATTGATCCAAGGGCATTGAAATAAAGGCAACAGAATCACAGGAGCGCCACACTTTTTTCAAAATTCCCCACAAACTTTGGAAAATGTGAACTGTTGGTAGCTCTCGAGGACTGGAGTTGGCTACCACTGTTCTAAGGGATATTGGGAGCAACGGATGCATGAGGTGTGGATATTCGCAGAGTACATAAGGAAGAAAATGCTTGCTTGAAAGGCTGAGGGCACAGACGTTGCATTGTTGTTAAAATTGAGGATGTTTGGAAAGTAGATTAGACGGGATGGAGGTGAAGATTGTTTGTGGAGCGGCTAGGTGCTTTTATCTGTTAGAGCCTGCTTTGTTAAATATAAAATGAGGAAACCTTACAGACGATCTTGTTCTCTTCTAAGTTAATATTAGTACATCTGGGTATTCATTTATCTTTCTATTTTTCCTCTTTGCTTTCACCAATGGATTTGTAAATGGTGAGTGCAATGTGTACTCTGGTGCTATTTTTATACAGGATAGAAAGAATTGTGTTACATGTTAAATCATTAATGATCTGACACCTAATACTGTGAATTTAGCAAAACAAATGTTTAGATGGAGCTTAGTACTCGGCTCACTGAGCAAGAACCAGGAAAGTGCTAATATCAGTTGATTCATCTATAAATAGCTGTTACCTATCCCAGATATGAGTGACTTGTAGAGAACATTAATGCATGGTGATTAATTATATATCACCCATGTTCTGGACGTGTACATTAGTGTTCCCCCACATCCGCACACACGTGTACCATATATCAGCTTCTGTAACTGCAACCGTAGACTTATACTGTACATCCCGATCACCTATTCACTGACCCTTTTCAGCTATTTCTATTTCCCTTCCTCTCCAAGTGACCCAGAGACCCATAGCATAGGATGCTGTATTCCTCCAGGAGCTTTGCTAAATGTCAAGTCCACTTTCATTATTCTCATGGTCATTAATATGTTTACTGTGGCTGGACCTTGATGTTATACACTAGTTATAAATCATTATTCTATCTCTGTTATTACATAGACACAATATTGTTGGTCAGGAAATATCACTTGGAGAGGAGATGGGACTAAGCATTGCTAGGCTGTTATTATATGTTTTTTATTTCTCACAGTGCTTCACATGAACACTTCAGTAAATATGGGTCTTCATATAAAAATATTGCCCATTAAAAAGAAAAAAAAAAACCACCTTGTCCTTACTTGCCTTTCTATCGTCTTATCAGTGCCAGACCAAGGGCGTATTACCTAGCGGACAGCGATGAGGAGTCATCCAGTGCTGGTTCCTCTGATGAAGATGATGCTCCAGAACTAACAGGGGATAGACAGATGACACCTGAGGGGTAAGAAATACCCCACATCTACAACTAAGAGGGGGTTTCTCTATATTCAGTGACCAGTTCAATTGTGGTGTGCGCTCTTCTGCCGGCCATCTAAACATATGGGTGTTTATTGAAGCTGTTCAATTGTTGTTCCAAACAGACAGCCATTAGCCTTTAGTGTGACTGACCGCTTTGAGCATCCAAACCCATCTAAAGTTCTTGTTTGAGAATCTTACAGTACAGATTTGGGCTCCCAAACTACAGACTTTTTCACACATTTTTGAAAATACAACAGCACTGAATTGTTTAGACCGCTCACAGGGGCACATGCCACAATTGAATTAGCCCACTAGTCTCTCTCAATTCTCAGATTTGTTTCTGTTCAACTGAGCTCTACCTCGATCGTCCAGAGCTAAGCTTAAAGGACCCCATACACTAGTCCAATTTGGCCACTTTTCACCTGATTCCGACAGATCGGACTGAGAAATGGTTCAAAAGTGTCCAAATCGATGAGTTTGACAACCGATCCAATGCCTGGTCCCCTTCGCATCACTGTCTGAGATCGTCCCTGCTGCACGTCCGACCTCAGACTTGGACCCCTTCCAGGCAGTGGGGAATGGGGTCCCATGCAAAATATTACATGTCAAAGCACCACATGCTATGTATCACATGCAAGCTTGCTACCCAGGACCTTCAAGGGGGATCGAATGGGCTCTACACTGCTGCAAGAAGTCGCAGCAATCTATGTCCACCTTAAGTGTGTGGATAGGTTGAAAAGTCTGAAGAGGTGCAATGTATAAGAATCTTACATCCTACCCCTTTATTATCACTCTCCAGTTTTATCCTGATTTTGCTTGATTTAGCTTAATTTAGTGCTTGAGTTAAATTATTAAAATGGTGGAACATCAGGAAGGGATTTATTCTGCGGAACCCATGTTGCACCATATAAATAAAGTAGGAGGATGATGATGGTGGTGCCCATAACTTGCCTAGAAATATACTTCTCTGCTGAGAGGTGCAAAATGCATCCTATTGAAAGTATAAAATGAGATCCAATCACTGCCGGGTCTGAGCTGGTGGAGTGCAGTGCAAAATTTACTTTAGTTGCATTTACATCATTGCAATACTCAAAACTAGAATATCTATTATGTATTTATAAAGAACCATCCTTGCACCCCAATCTTCCCATTGGTCAAGAACTTCTGCATCATTATAGATAACACTATCATGCCATTCCGTGTTCTTTCTAATTAATGATTTCATAAGGCTGAAATATTTATACAACTATATATACTAACAGGTATGCAGGACCACATCGGACGAGCAAGATAATGAGATTTGTGGACAAAATCACAAAATCCAAATATTTCCAAAAAGCCACAGAGACAGAATTTATAAAGAAGAAAATTGAGGAGGTATCAAATACACCACTCCTGTTGACCGTGGAGGTACAAGAGTGTAAAGGAACACTAACAATAAACATTCCACCGCCACCTACTGACCGGATATGGTAAGAGCAACACTGAAAGAACAAACTGTAAAACAGACAGACATAGAGGTTGGAGCGGAGGGCCCTATACCCTGCTCATACAAACATAATTAATATTTAATCCAACTTAAATGACACTTCAAAATCGACAGTACCTAGAATTCTACATTTTAGGCAACCAATGAATAAAATGAAAACTATAATTAATGGGCCGTTATACCCCTTACTGGAATGTATACAACTGGCCATAGTTCTAGTTGCAATATGCAGTTTATAGTTCTAGTTGTAATATGCAGTTGTATGATGATACGTATTGCCTTATATGTGAGTGGTCATCGTTCAACTGCATGCAAAGGCTCTAAGGTGAGCTGGTCCAATTTTTGTATTCTATTCACATTTATATAGCGCAGCAATGGAATTTGCTGTTCTATATGGAAAAGTGTTAATAATCATAATAATCTCAGTCCGAGAGAGAAGTATATCATAGTTGTTTTTTTTTTTAACAGATTACTTAGCGGCAGCATAATCTATTGTGTGTGTGTGTGTGTGTGTGTGTATATGTATGTATGTATGTGTGTGTGTGTGTGTGTGTGTGTTTGTGTATATATATATGTATATATATATATATATATATATATATATATATATATATCTCCACATGATCCGGCACTGCCCACCAGTGTAATCAATATAGCTTGCCCGGGTGCTCGTCCAATAGTCAGGGGAACCCTGACCACACACAGCGATCCCAAAAAGACACGTCACTCCGGGTCTGGTAAAATGAAAACGTAGTTTTACTGGTGTCACCAGTAAAACTACGTTTTGAGTTTACCAGACCCGGAGTGACGTGTCTTTTTGGGATATATATATATATATATATATATATATATATATATATATATATATATATATATATATATATATATATATATATATATATATATATATATATATATATATATATATATATATATATATATGCAATAAGTGTCACTCCAGGGGACTTTAGTAAAGCAATTTTATGTTGCAAAGGAGAACAAGTTACATGTTCAAATAGGTCGACGTTTCGATACCATTAGGTATCGTCTTCAAGACAGCATGTAACGAAGTATAACATCAAGGTACATCTGTACCTTGATGTTATACTTCGTTACATGCTGTCTTGAAGACGATACCTAATGGTATCGAAACGTCGACCTATTTGAACATGTAACTTGTTCTCCTTTGCTACATTTTGCAACATAAAATTGCTTTACTAAAGTCCCCTGGAGTGACACTTATTGCATTCTTCTACCAATACCAGTAGTTGGCACCCGGGGCAGTTGCAGTTTTGGATACCTGAGTGCCGGTTCTCTTTGCTCTTTATATATATATATATATATATATATATATCTATCACGGGTGGCACTCCAGAAATAACGACAATCAGACCAGTGTCAAATTACCAACTTTTCAAATGTTATATTAACATTTTTAATCACCCTGATGAAAAATGTTAATATAACATTTGAAACGTTGGTAATTTGACACTTGTCTGATTGTCGTTATTTCTGGAGTGCCACCCGTGCTGCATCTGTATATCGGAGTGAGATTGTCTCTCTCTCTCCCCCTGGGAGGGCACCCGGCCCTATTGCTCAGCTGTTTGGAGTGCCGGCCATCCATTGTAAATTTGTTTTATATATATATATATATATATATATATATATATATATATATATATATATATATATATATATAATTACAGTAATCTTAGTCACAGAAACAGAGGCCCTTTGCTAAATCCAGTGTGTGTTCATTGCAAGTAGTTGTTGCTTATTTCTCAGGCAAATGAATTGCTAACACGTAACTTCTTAGCATCACGTAAGCAGGGGTGTGTATACATGAGCACCATATTGCAATAGCAGACGCCACAGTTACATATTACATAATCTCAATTAAGGCTTGGTCTGTCCCTATAGCTGTTTTGAATGAAGCTGTTGATTTAATATCTTTTTATGTTGAGAAATATCAGTAAATTAATAATAATGAGAAACTGCTGCCTTAGTAGGTAGAAAACCTGTATATTGAGGGCTTTCAGTATGTTGCACATATAATCAAAAAATAACTCTCTCCTGATTTCTGTGGTTTATTTGATTGAAAGCTAAGGAAAGTCCCATATGTACCCTTATTTAGTGTTTGTCCAGTCAGCTACCAAACAGATGATAAAACAGGAGTGACCTAACAGTGTAAAAATGAATGGACCTCATTTATAAAGCGCAGACAGATGGATATATTAACAGGTGTGCCAAGAGACCTAAAGATTTCCACTTTTCAACTGGCACAAACTTTAAATCCATCTATGAGGTGGACATAGAAATGCAGCTAGAAATGAATTCCCATCCTCTATCCCAGTGCTTCCCAACCCTGGTCCTCAAGTACCCCCAACAGTGCATGTTTTGCAGGTCTCCACACAGAATCAGTGAAATAATTAGCTCCACCTGTGGATCTTTTAAAATGTGCCTGAATAATCTGTGCACCTGCCGGGTGACCTGGAAAACGTGTACTGTTGGGGGTACTTGAGGACCAGGGTTGGGAACCACTGCTCTATCCCCTTTCAATAATCTCACTGCGCCATCTTCGTAGATTGTTAGGAACACCCTCGCTTCATTGAAATACTCTCTTCAGCCCGTGCAAATGACTGTTCTGATTTACAAGCCAAGTCCCTGGGCAGATATCAAGGTCTACATACACAAGAAAAGATGCAGTGAGATCATAGATCATTTTACACTACATAAATGACAACCTCTAGTAAAGTAAAGTATATAGACCACATGTATTCCACATGTGGCTCTCCAGATGCTATAAAACTAAGCTTCAAAAGTGATAAAATGGAGAGTGAGAACAACCAGCCAACCAGCTCCTACCTGTCATGTCACAGACTGTGTTTGAAAAATGTCAGACAGGAGCTGATTGGTTGGTTGTTGATCACTCCGCATTTTATCATTTTTGAAGCTTAGTACATCTGGCCCCTAATCATGTACAAGCAATGTCTTTACATATACTGAGCTCACGTGTTTTGTCCTCCCCATAAGGTACGGGTTCCGGACGCCACCACACCTGGAGCTGAAAGCTCGACCAAAGCTCGGAGAGAGGGAGGTTACTCTTGCTCATGTCACTGAGTGGATTGAAAAGAAGCTGGAGCAGGAATTCCAGGTAAAGATGCATCCTCCCTACACTGATATATTGAGCTATCCACATCATACATATAAATAATAACATATGACATTTTTTTTTTTGGGCGTGGCCAAATGTATTGGCTTCCAAATTCAGCGGGCGGGATGCCAGGTGAACTTGCAGTTTTATTTTAAAGGGGCAATCAATTACAAGGCATGATTTTGGCCAGCATCCCGCATGGCCACTGAACTCAGGGGCTATTACATTTGGCCAATGGTATCCATGGTAATAATATTGATATTCTCCCATAAAATGCTATAATGGGAGATCCACAATGAAACAACATGATGCTACAAGATATAAAACCCAATTTTCAAGAGCTAGATGACAAAAGGTGCTATGTTTATGCACATGCAACATTGGCCAACATGTGAAACAACACATCCTGCAGAACCACTTCAGGCACCGCAGGGTTAAATATTTGAACATGCTATATCATATGTAATTGAGTGTTTTTTTCTTTCTCTCTCTGAATTGCAGAAAATATTTGTCATGCCAAACATGGATGATGTTTATGTGACCATTATGCACTCTGCCATGGATCCCCGTTCCTACAAAGAGGCTGAGTCAGAGGCAGAGGACGCCCCTTGAAATGTGAAGTCCCTGCTGTTTACAGTATTAGACTTTTATTTGCTATTCTGTTGTAAGCTGTGCTGTGTATCTCACATCACCCCACTGGATCAGTGAAGCAGTGTCACTGAACAGCTGAAACAGTGCAGGATCTGAGGGAAGCAGGGGACTGTGTTTATGATTTGTTCTTGGAAGAAAACTCCTGCAAACAGCACTGAGAAATTATTTGCCTTGATCACTCTGTTGGTCATAAGTAGCGATCATGCCCCCACTAACAGAACAGAGATGTGCCTGCATCTCGTCCCTCTTTCTCAATATTTATTCCTACAGGAACTGCCTTCTTGAGAAATCAGTGCGGCTTGTGAAACTGCTGAATTTACTTATAAGAGAATTCTATTTTAAAAATACGTTTATAAACTACCAGCAATCTATCAGAGCAGGAAATGACGGCAAAGTGGTTTTCTGTTTGTCACTTTGAACGTAAATTTGTAGGACTAGGAAAGTCCCCCAAATATATCCAGTAAAAGCATGTGTGTGTGTGTGTTATGAGCACACTTGTTTTAACTCTCCGCTGGGAGTAACCTGTTTAGAGACCGTATGCGCCAAATATCTTCACAATTGTTGAGAAACCAGAAAATGATTTTCATTGTGGAGAAAGATGTCCACCCTCTTAGATCTTACTGACCACTGGAGGAAAAGTTCAAATTAATTTTTTTCTAGTTTACAAAACAAATCAGAGCGCAGGGAAGTAGCAGCTGAATGTTCTATTACAAAATGCTCATTTCTGGAGGGGTTCTAAGACTTCAGGTGGATAATTTGGGTACATAGGCTAATCGGGTTCTTTCTGCCTGCGGTACGTTCTAGGTCTATGAACTGTTGATGTCTTCAGTCTCTATCACTGCCCAGTAACATACGTCATCAGTCTGATCAGCACATTCTGCCGCTGGCACTGAGGAAGCACAGATTGCAGAACTGCGCAAATGATCCTGTTGTTTTGGTGAATGTTGCGGCACTAGTACAAAAACTTAAATCTCTGTATACGTAGCATAGATGCTAACCACACTGCTTTGACCAATAAGACAGGCACTACTTTGAAGAATTAGAAACGATAAGCACTTTTTACAGGTTTTTGGCAGCAAAGCGTGGCAAGTTTCCCCTTTAATGAAAACAAGGAAACTGTAACGGATGCATAGGCAGAAATAAAAACCACATTAATAATTGCATCACCATCTTGCAGGTGTCCTAGTGAATGTTAAATGTCTGCTTCACTTTTCTACAATGACCAAATCTTTTCCTAGGAAAAAATACCTCACTGCCTGCTTCAATTACAACTTATATAAAGGAATAAGCTGCAACAATAGATAATATTTTGGTGATCTGTACCCGATGAAGCATTAATTTACACTTCTAAAATGAAGATTTAACTTTGTTTAGAGAATTACTCCTGTAATTATTTTTATTTATTGTATAATGCTATTTTTGTGTGATATGTATAGAAAGAGCAAAAGATGCTTTATATAGTGACGTACAATCGCAAAGTCTCGTGCTGAATTAATGGTCTTCTGAAGAGTTTGTGAACGCTATCTAGCCCAGCAAGTACGAGTAATCTTCTGTTTGTGGAGCTTCTAATGGGGGAAAGGGGGCCCAAAAGAGCTTTTTTTTTTTTTTGTTCCCTGATTTCTCGGATGCTCAATCAATATTTTGCAGTGACATGTGCAACTGCATTGAATGTGTGAGGCAAGATGACCTCCCACTAGCCAGTCCTTTCGCCTGGTGCCATGGCACCCCCACCCAGAAATATATATTATTTTCTTACAACTTTGCACATTTGAGTTCTGGTAAAATTGCCAAGTTTATTTTGCGCCTGTCGGCTGACATTTTGTTTACAGCGATGTCAGATTTGAGAATAATTTTATCTGGATTTATTTTATATATATATCTCTATATTTTTAAATGTTTTCTAATTTTGTGTTAAACATTCATTTTGTGCGTTCTAATTTAGAGCTTGTGAATTTATAAGATATTTTCTTGTTCTCTACATGTAATTAATATATTAATCTTTAAACTGGTTATGTTTTGGCCATCCATTGAGTAGATCGTCAGTTTGTATTTTTGACGTATTTCTTGTTGGATAGCTCTGTTCTGTCCAGCATTTAGTGGGTTAGTCGCGGCCTTTCCAGTACCCTAGAATTTGCAGTAAACTGAAGATTTCCTTGCACAGGTGTAACACTTTTCATACTACAATCAGTTTAGATTATTTCAACCTGTGAACAGTAATATGAAGAAGGAATATAGTAATGGCACTCCAGTTGCTATAAATGCTTGAAAGATTTGTAAAAATATTTTGTACATACAAGTCTGCATAAAATAGAGTTCCAAATTCTTGATCTTTGAGGGTAAGTGGTCTTCAACATAGGAGGCAATTTAATTGAAAGCTAATGGATTTGCGGCAGCGGAATCTCGCTCGTGTTTTCTACCTCATAGGGCTGAGGTAGCCAACTCCAGTCCTCGAGCGCTACCAACAGTTAATGTCTCCTCACAGAATCACAAGTGAAGTATTTAGCTCCACCTGTGAATCTTTTAAAATGTGTCAGTGAGTAATGAGTGCACCTGTGTACCTGCGAGGTGAGCTGGAAAACGTGAACTGTTGGTAGCTCTCGGGGACTGGAGTTGGCTACCACTGTCATGAGGAAGAAGCAGTTTTGACTGAATTAGGCTGATACTTCCAACATTTCATTCCCTTCACCCTCAATTGAATTTACCCCTAACTTTAAAAGCTGGTGACAGCAGTGTGACATGTGTTTTGTCAAAATGGAACTCAATCTTGAGGATTTTTACAGCCCCCCCAAAAAAGTTTTTTCTTCTTTTATGAAATGTTCCTTTTTATAGTTAGTTTACACAGTATATTTTATGGCAGTGATAACTCCAAATTCTAAACTGTTTTTGTTGAGTGTGTCATTTTATAACATGTGCACTGAGTGATAGTGAGGGATGGAAGTGGAAAAGAAGCCATTCTTACCCAAGTATGTACAATGCTATACTAGGACATTAAGGGGGAGATTCAATCGCCGTCGAGCATCTCCCGTGGGGGAGATGCTCGACGGGCCCTATTCAATGCTGTCTTCCCCGACAGCATTGCGCAGGGTTTCCTGTCAGAACGAGCCCGACATCTCTAGCTGTCGGGCTCGTTCTGCCGAGAACAGCCGGGAAGTGACGAGCTGCCGGCTGCAGCTCGTCACTTCCCGGCCGCAACTCGCGGCCACGCCCCCTTCTCGCCCCGCTGCAGGCGGGACATTGAATCCCGCCTGCATGTTCTCGGTCGAGCTGACCGAGAACGGGACTGGGTCACGGCAGGCGAGCAAGCTCGTCTGCTGTGACCCGAACATTGAATACCCCCCTAAGTCTGATTCAGCAGTGGACAGATTTGCAAATGCATCCACTAAAAATGCAAATGTATGAGTAGGTGTCAGATGCCTCCTTGCTGCATTTGCAGTCTGGGATTAACATGGGGACTGATGGTCTTGATATTTCCTGCAGGCTCCTTGGAAGTATCCAGAGATGGATATCCTAGCCTTGCCCCATCCAGAAACATCAGCTGCCCCCCACACCCTGTCTGTCAATCAAACTAAGGCAGATGGGGGATTGCATGCTGAATCAGGCCCATAGTTGGGTGCTGAAGGTCCCATGCTCTGGCAGACATTACAAAGGAGGTTTTAATTTGGTCAAATGTGTTAAGTTTGTATTGTCTAAACATATGTCAAACAAGTTAACCAGGAGAAAAATGTTTCCATTACAAAAGAATGAAATGTATATTTGTAGTGCTTTCACCTCCTTAAGAGCATTCAGTTTACAGCAAACCTATCAATGCACTATAAAGAATTATGAAGAGGATGGGCTGTATGGACCCTGCAAGGAAATGATTCCACCAGGACACAGTCCAGTTTTTTGACACCTGGGAAAATCTTAAAATATGAAAGTTTCCATGTTTGTTTGTTAGTTAATAATCAGCCGCTCCACAGGTTTTTGTCAATGTTGATGTCTCATCTGTCTGTTTCATTGTGCACACAAAGCCCTTTAACGGTCTTCAGACTTTATGCACTAACATGGCCAGCTGTTCTGATTCTGTGTTCACGCTGCACTTGGTCAAAATTGGTTGATAACCAAAATCTGCTTGCTGTTTTATTAAATAAAGCAAAGAAAATCCTCATTCTGAAGTTTTTCTTTCTATAGTTAATGTGGACTAAAAAAAATAAATAGATGTGTGATATGAAACATTAATTTTCACCTGCTAAAGTTTAAACTGTGTTTTATTAAATATTTAGAATCTCCATTGTACAATGTTTTGGTGGATATGTAAAAATATAGGAAAGGTAAACTACTATAACCAGCTTCTGTTATTTTACATGTTGGAGGGGAGGAAGAGTCAGGACTGAATTGGTTTATACTTTACTGCTCTCCAATATTTGATTAATATTCCTATTTGATACAGAGCCATCTTCAGTACGCCAGTTCAGTCTAACCATCAAATATTGCTATGCTAAGAGCTAGTAGTGTTAATATAAAAACTGCATGAGAAAGATATTTTCATTGCTAGCAGGCAGGAGCAGGTTTTCATTCCCATCAAAAACCCCTATGCCAGCAAGCTATCCAGCATCACCAAGCCCCCGTGGGGGCTATTGTTACACCACTGCTAAAAACTAACCTGTTAAACATACGTGTTCTCATTATAGAGAACAATATTAGAAGAGACTCAATATATTGCTGTATAATCAAGATATCTTTCTGGTTGGAGCACATAACGGGATTTTTGTCTTACCTGTAAGACAAACCTGCGAAAACCATAGTGGTCACTGGCACAATGGGTATGGGTGGAGCTCCGGTGACACAGGGCACCAAGGTGTTAAGACTTCTTCAGTGCAGCCCAGGGGCTCCTCCTCCTCCCCAATGGTGATAAAGCCCGCCACACCTGGAAATAAACACGGGTTAGCGGACCGCGATCATGGTGAGAACCCCACTCTGGGAGAAACCCTTTGCCCTCAAGATCAAGGTCTAAAGAGCCAGGCCGTCAAAGCCAGTTTCTTCAGATCCGGGTGGCAACAGGGACCCTGTGTGACATGGTTCGGGCGCAGGGGTAGGGGCCATGGGGGTGCTATGGACAGACCCTGTAGATCCAAGAACCACTACGTCCTCGGCCAATTGGGAGTAATGACAATGGCCACCAGAGACTCCTGCCTGAGGCGCCAGGGGAACCGAGGCAGCAGAGGCACCGGAGGAAAAACATAGACAGGGCGTCTACTAGAAAAGCGTCTGGATCCCTGGTGTAGGAACCGAAGCAGTGGATGTGACTATTCAGAGGTGAGGCCATCAAGTCGATCTGGGGAGGGCCCCAGCGGTCGACCAGCGAACTGAAGACCTCCGGGTGAAGCATCCAATCTCCCGCCTGAATGTCCTGGTGGCTGAGAAAATCAGCCTCCCAATTGCCTATGCCCGGTATGGAGACCGCAGAGAGAGCCAGAAGGTGACTTTCCGCCCAAGTTAAGATTCGGGCGACTTCCTTCATGAACCCTCTGCTCTGAGTGCCTCCTTGGTGGTTGATGTAAGCCACTGCTATGACCTTGTTCGTCTGTACTTTGAACGCCTGTCCCTGTATGAGATGGTGTGCTTGCCAAAGGGTCCAAAAAATCGCCCTGTGTTCTAGAACCTTGATGGGAAGGCTCGATTCCTCTTTTGACCAACCTCCCTGAAATTAATGACCATCCAGGACAGCTCCCCAGCCTCTCAGACTGGCGTCCTTTGTGAGGAGAAGCCAGTGTAGAATTACAAATGGGCGTCCTCTTGTTAGAGTCCGAGGGCAGTATTCAATGTGATTTTTCACCATGTGCAGCGAATCCTGTTTAGGATTCGCTGCACATTCGCAGGGTTCCGGAAGGCTGCAGCATTCGCTACCAGCCCTCCCTGTCGCCCTATTCAACGCCGCAGGGGCTCACTGCCCCTGATGGCGAATTTTAACCCCTGCGGCAGGCAGGGAGATGTAAGCCTTCCTGCCTGCCCCAGAATTTGTGGGGGAGAAGGAGGGCTCCCGAGGACAAAGGTGGTAGAAGCTGCCCCCCCTTCCCCCTGGGGGGAGCTGACGGGACAGGGGTAGGGAGCCGCTTCACTGGCCCCGCTCTTAATAAGCCGGGACCAGTGTGAAGTGAATATATGAATATTTAATGGGCGGCTCCCGGCCCCCTGCTGGCGAATGTGTAAAAAAAAAAATAATAATAATTTATAAAATGTAAAAAATTAATTATATATTAATGTGCACATGAATAAAAATAGCATCTTAACAGAAAAAAAAAATCAGATTTTTTTTTTTTTTACACTAAAAAATAAAAACCTTTGTTTTAAAAGATCACTTTCCAGTTCACCTTTAAAAATATGTCGAATGCAGAACGGTGAATCATGGCAAAAATCAGGGAGAAAGCAGTTCTCCATCCTAGCATTGAATACACTAGCGAATTGCAGCGAGCATAAAACGGAGAACTGGCCGGCATTCACTGGTCGCTTTCGGCTAACAGTGAGCATTGAATAGGGTGAATCAGATTTTCAGCGTGAGGACGTATAAAACAAATAAAAAAACTGAATAGAAACCGATCCGACACAATCACTGAACACACGCCTTGAAACAGGTGACGGAACAGCTCAAAACTCCACGTTGAATGGATAATCCTTGTGCAAGGAGTGAAAACAGCCCGGTTCGCCAAAACAAACTATGAATCGGGAGCATTGAATACTGGCCAGAGAGTGGAGCCATCAAGTCAACGATGCGCGTACCCGTTGGGAAAAACAAGTCTTTGACCTTAGGGTTTGTCAGTCGATCGATCCCATCTGCAGAGGATTTCCATCTGTAGAGGGAGCAAATGGAATTGGGCCACCATCTCGAAGCAAGACACTATCTTGCCCAGTACTCGCATGCAGAGGTGAAGAGAGACCCCGTGATACTGAAGGAAATCCTGTAAGAGCATTCTCAATGCTGACACTGTCTCCTGTGTCAGGTAGACCCTCTGAGTCCAGACGTGCACCCAAGTGAATCATGGACTGGTCCAGAACCAGGGAAGATTTTTTCCAATTGATGATCCACCCATGGGACTTAAGGCTTTAAATCGTCAACTGCAGATGGCAAGATAGTGTCTGGAGACTGCGCCAAGAGAAGCAGATCATCCAGGTATGGCACAATACACACCCCCTGGAGCTGGAGGGTGGCTGCCATCACCTTGGTGAAGACTCAGGGCGCAGTGGAGAGTCCAAAAGGAGGGGCTCTAAACTTGTAATGCTTGTCCCGGACTGCAAACCAAATATATTTCTGATGGTCCTTGCTGACAGGGATATGAAGATCAGCGGTGACAGCGAGCAGGAAGCTCAAAATGTGAAGATGTATCTAACTTCAAGAATGGCATTTTCACCTAGTTAACCTAAAAATATAAATGTTGCTGGTTGTTTTGACCTGATTTCAACTGTGTTCTATCCAGTGATGTTGATAGGATGCACAAGAACATTTATATAATGAGTCATGGCTATTCCTGGAAAACATTAACATGGTGTCTTGTATACAGGTACATCCTTAGCCATAAACACACAGAATATGAAAGGCCCCATTGCTGAGGGGGGTAGGGCAGGATCTGGGAAGTGACATCTGCCCCCCTCCTGGAAACATCCAGGGACTGATAATGGCCCCCAATCAGCCCACATCCCTGGTGGTCTAGTGGGGAGCTGCGACAGCAGGGCACCACTGCCAGGACCACCGGATGATAGCCCCTCGCCCGTGGCTGTAACGCCTCTCCGGGAGTAATCCCCGCCGTTACCGCACCGGACAGGTCCAATCAGTCGCAGTCCGTGGTGAACGGGGACCCGCTTACCCTGTAATGGAGGTGGTGGGCTGGCGGGTCTGTGCGTCGAGTCCAGTACGGCAGCCGCACGGGAGTCGGAGCTTGCATCGGCGGCGGCTGCTGAAAGTGAAAGTAAAATAAATAAAATAATAAAGGAAAGCCTTAATGCTTTAAAAAGGGCTGAGAGCCCACCTCGGTGACCAGTTCTCCCAGGCACCAAGAAAAAACTGAGGCCTGGGGGGCAGGGTATGGGGAGGAGGAGCCCCTGGACTGCACTGAAGAAGTCTTAACCCCTTGGTGCCCTGTGTCGCCGGAACTCCACCTATACCCATTGTACCAGTGACCACCATTGGAACGTGAGCAAAAACTAACCATCTACTCCTAGATACCAGAAAATGGACCACAGATAAATGTGTTGAATCAAAATGATTTAATGAATTAATTTATTTCTGTGTTTAAGGAGTAAATGGCTAATTACCTCTCTCATCTACAGTACCTCATAAATGCAGAAGTGTTCATCTGACCCCATGTGAGTTACTCAGCCCTTCTAGTCAGGCCATGCCTTGCCTTTATAGCCCCAGATGCTCTTTGTGCAACTTTTTTCCATTAAAATAGTTAGTTGTATAGTGATGCAAATAGAATGTACAAGCAATGTATGCCAATTCCAATATGCTGCATATTCTGTGTGTTTATGACTAAGGATGTACCTGTATACAAGTCACCATGCTAATGTTTTCCAGGAATAGCCATGACTCATTATATAAATGTTCTTGTGCATCCCATCAACATCACTGGATCGAACACAGTTGAAATCAGGTCAAAACAACCAGCGACATTTATATTTTTAGGTTAAGTAGGTGAAAATGCCATTCTTGAAGTTGGATACATTCACATTTTGGGCTTCCTGCTCGCTGTCACCACTTACCCTGTCAGTATTCAACTCACCCCCCTCATACGCCAATTCCCCCTCACTCCGCTTTTTGAGCAAGGGGGAATCGGCTTATGCGACTGCAGAAGCAGCGAGACTCGCGGCTAAATACAGCAGGTTCGCTGCATTAGCCACAGGTCTCTCTGTTTGGGGAAATGGACGGCAAGGATTCCCCCGGAACGTTGAATAGGGCGAGGGGGTAAAACCGTGAGGATCACTGGTTTTATGTGATCCTCGTTGTTTAACCCCCTCACCGGCCACAGTGAGTGGCATTAAATGCTATACTTTGCCTGTTCCCAGACCACTAGCTGTATTGCCAGAAAGGTTTGTGCACAAGATTCCTACTGTGTGTGTGTATATATATGCCACTACTTACTGTAGCTCTGTGTAATATTGACAACTCAGAGGCTGGTTGTGAAAGAATAGTCGTGAGATGATGCTTCCATTCCAGCTTTGTATTACAATTATTTAACAGTATTGTCCTATAATAAGCAGTCCATCAACACAAATGTAAATGTTACATCCACATTAGCTTGAGTTAAGTATATTAGGTTATTAGCGTTTTATTGCTCCACTAACATGACTGCATCAAGATTGCGTTACTTCAGCTGGGTACACACCACTGATATCAATAGCCATAATCATCAGTTGGCCTACTACAACGATTTATAGTTTAAATCACTCGAATCCACGTTCATACCTATATCATTACACAAAGGCGATGGGGAAGGCAAGAATACCCTTTAAACCAGGGGTTTAAAATTTATTGCAGAGGGACAGATATGGTGATGTGAAGATGTGCGGGGGCCAACTATTCAGCCTGACATTCTTTGAACCATTAATCACATCAGAATGGTCCCCCACTGCCCCCATTCACTGTATATTCCCTGCCTGACCCCCCCTTCTCTGTATTTTCCCCAGCCTGCCCCCATTCACTTTGTCCCCCACTCTGCCCCATTCACAGTATGCCCCTCCTTCACTGTATATGGCCTGACTCCCTTTCTCTGTATTTCACCATTCACTGTATGTCCCCCAGCATGCCCCTATTCACTATATGTGCCCCTCTCACTGTATATTCCCATAAACTGCCTCTCTTTCGCTGTATGTACCCCCCCCCCCCTTCTTCTTTGAATGTACCACATACTGCCTCCCTTCACTGTATATTCCCCTGCAGGAGACAGACGCTTGGGCTCCCGCCACCCTTCTCCACTCCGCATATTACGGGAGCAAGCTTCCCCTTTGCTGCTCCTCGCACACTGCTGTCACTGATCACGGTGGAGGGTGAAATATAATTGTAGGAGTGTGACACATACTCATCTAAAAGATGACAAACATCTCACAGTGGCAACCAGCATCCCCTCACTAATGCAGACAGCAAGGTAAAGGCGTCCTCGCCAGGATCCCACCTCTAGAGTCCCGTGCGTCCCATGTCAGCCGCCCGCTTCTGACTGGAGGCTGCGTGAAGTGACATCACGGGCTGCAATTGGCCCCTGGGCCTGACTTTAGACATACCTGCTTTAAACTGATTACTAGAATTAAATTAGCAGACTAACTCCAATGATGTACATTCCATAATTTTAGAACATTACAGATCATTTTTATATGAAAGGACTCATAGGTGAAAGTCCAGCACAATGGGTCTCAAACATTGTCCAACATTCCTTAACAGTAGTATTCAATCTAGCGCCTTGTAAAATCATTGCAGTGTCTCCTCCCTGGAGACCCTGCAATTATTTTACAGAGTGCTAGAATGAAAATTACCTTAACAATACAGGTTTTGGCCATAGACTTCACAAACTGGGCAATCCACAGGTGCTGAGATTATGATTTGGGATTATTTTATTTATACATTTTTTTTAAAGTAAAACAGAACAGAAGTCAAATACAGGGCATGTCAAAAAATAGACCCAATTTCAAAGCTGTATATTGTTACAATTCACAATCCAAACTTATTGAGTTGAAGATATAGCAGTGTCATTTCAAAACTCGACACCATCTTTTATTTGGAAATTATCTAGATGACACAATGAACCATTTTCAATCCAGAAATACTAATGGCCAGAGATGGCTGTCCTGTTTCCATTACAATACATTTAATGATTATAACCCTCAATACTCTTCCACCAAAATTGTCTAACATTTCTTAACCTTTCGCAAACAATTTTAATTTTTTTATTTTTTGCAATTTAAACAGTGGTTTCAGTTGTAATTTATATTATTAAAAATGGTCTACATTGAATGTTGACCAATCTTAATGTTTCTGATTGGATCCGCTAATAGAGGGTAAACACTGAGATATGCACTATTTTGCTTCTAGAAGCAAAATTGAATGGTTTTTCTACATTCGATGCAGATTAAATCCCAACACACACTGCAGTGTACTGTAAATCTAATAAAAGAATAGTCTTGCCCGGCAAGATTATAGTATAGATCTGTACTATAGTCACATTTAATGCATTTTGCATACCATTCAATCCCGATCAAATAGCAAGCAAAAATCGCACCGTGTACACCCACTATTAGGCTGTTGAGCCAGACTAGATGTTGCACTTCAAAGGGTTAAACATATCAACTAAGTTTGCCATTACAATCTTCCCTACCAATGTATTATTTTAACTGCCCTTAATGTTAAGAAATCCTTCCATTGCAAAACTTCACCTCTCACTTTGAACGCATGTCCTTTGTACAGTCATTAGGGTAAGATTTTCCGATTGATGTTTTCAATATGATCTTTAATGTATTTGTGTATAGTAATCCGTTCTCCTTTGGACACCTCTTTTCTAAACTGGCTAGCCTTTCTAGATAGATACAAGGGAATTTTGCCACTATGCCCCTTTTTATACATCCAATTACTTTATTTGCCCTTGCAGCTACTTGGGATTGAGTACTATTGCCAGCTTTCATTTCTCCACCCAATCCACCAGTTTATTCAAAGTCCCTCTGTAGAGAAACTACATCCTGCTCTGATTTTATTTGCATACATAAATCAGGTACCATCTTTTTAAAAAGACTCTGTATATACAGCATGTAACTGGTCTTTCAAGATCTTCACATGTCAGATCATGCATATTATGGAGTAACAATGACTGGAACATTTTTTTCACCCTAGAACACAAATAAAAAAATATATAAAAAAAAAATAGTTTAAAAGATGCATTATTGATGCCTGCGTAACCAGTCAACGCAGCATCAGCTATAAGGAGTAACTTCATCAGCATCAGAAGTCTAACGCACTTATTCATCATCATTATGCTGCTTCACAGTTGCTGAAGTTACTGACATTTTAACTCACCGGCGAGTTTCAGCAAAGGTTGCAAGATGTGTTTGAAGTCCCATACACCATGTTGAAGCATCAAGCCCATTCTCTTTTCCCGTTCCAGAGGCCCATGGCATAAACAGTCACCCTAGGAAACAAAATAAATAGATTAAATGTTTCTATAAATGGCAGAATTAGAGTCTTACCACTCAAAGCAGCATCAGATACATAGGGTGACTTCATCAGCATCAGAAGTCTAACGCACTTATTCATCATCATTATGCTGCTTCACAATTTTTACAGTCAATTACATTTTAACATGCCCCTAACTGGCTATGAGATGTGGCCAATACGCCCCAATGGTGAGACTGGACACTGCTAAACAAAGCATCAGCTCTACATATTGTCTCTGCTGTGCCCGATCTGCTGGCAAACTTTATAAGTTGGATATGGCACATGAAACCGCTGATAAGAAAGGTCCCACTGTGCATAGCACATTCTATTTCTACCAGAACCGGCGCCACTACTACGCTACTTATGTGTGTACACCACATTTACCTCAAAGCTGCCGTAATATCCTGATTCCAGCGGTCCGATGATGCATCATGTACCTCTACCTACAAAATGACAGCGTCATGCTTAGGTTAGAAGTGGTGGTGCTGTACCCCACTTGATTACTATAGATTTCCACACAGATAAATACTGTAAATACTCTTCTTCCACAACCCATGACTAAACACTGATCTCTTCTATGTAGGCCCTGTGCCTCTCAAGCACGTAGGCTATTTAACATTAACGAGTTCTATTGCAGGATAAGGGTGTAGTCAATGTGTGCCAATATTTCCAACAGTGTAAATACCGGCACACTCATTGGGATATGGTCTACACAGGGTTTTTCACTTTTTTTATGAGCCTACAGGTGGTATTTCATGCCCTACCATCCACTAGGGGCATGGTGGGAGACCTAAAATAGTGTGCCAAGCATAGCAAGGCCCCGTAGCAAACCATACGAGGGGACACTGTGCTATGTTTGTTTCAGTCTCCATGTCGACTGCCGAAATTCAGTTAAGAAAAAAAAGTGAAAGACCCGTCGACCTTTCATCCTGTCAGTCTAGTTGCCGTTTGTCCAATAATCCATATATTAAATATATAAAATATGTTTGTTTCTACACAAGGCAACATGATACAGTCTAACCACTCAGAGCAGCATCAGATACATAAGGTGACCTCATCAGCATCAGAAGTCTAACGCACTTATTCATCATCATTAGGCTGCTTCACAATTGTTGAAGTTATTGACTTAAAACTTACATAAATCAGGTACCATCTTTTTAAAAAGACTCTGTATATACAGCATGTAACTGGTCTTTCAAGATCTTCACATGTCAGATCATGCATATTATGGAGTAACAATGACTGGAACATTTTTTTCACCCTAGAACACAAATAAAAAAATATATAAAAAAAAAATAGTTTCAAAGATGCATTATTGGAGCCTGTGTAACCAGTCAACGCAGCATCAGCTATAAGGAGTAACTTCATCAGCATCAGAAGTCTAACGCACTTATTCATCATCATTATGCCGCTTCACAGTTACTGACATTTTAACTCACCGGCGAGTTTCAGCAAAGGTTGCAAGATGTGTTTGAAGTCCCATACACCATGTTGAAGCATCAAGCCCATTCTCTTTTCCCGTTCCAGAGGCCCATGGCATAAACAGTCACCCTAGGAAACAAAATAAATAGATTAAATAAATGTTTCTATAAATGGCAGAATTAGAGTCTTACCACTCAAAGCAGCATCAGATACATAGGGTGACTTCATCAGCATCAGAAGTCTAACGCACTTATTCATCATCATTATGCTGCTTCACAGTTGTTGAAGTTACTGACATTTTAACTCACCAATGTCAAGTGTCAGCAAAGGTTGCAAGATATGTTTGAAGTACTGAACACCATGGTGAAGCACGAAGCCCATTCTTTTCCCCATTCCAGAAGACCATAGCATAAATGGTCACCCTAGAACAAAATAAATGCAAATAAAAAACAAAAAAAATGTTTCTATACAAGCCAGCAATAGCAACATTCTAACCACTCAGAGCAGCATCAGATACATAGGGTGACTTCATCAGCATCAGAAGTCTAACGCACTTATTCATCATCATTATTATGCTGCTTCACAATTTTTAGTCATTGACATTTTAACATGCCCCTAACTGTCTGAGTTGTTGCCAATAAGCCCCAATGGTGAGACTGGACTCTACTTAACAATGCATCAGCTGTAGATCTGGTCCCCACTGTGCTCGATCTGCTGGCAATCTTTGTTGAAGTTCATTCTTTACAAGTTGGATATGGCACATGAAATTGTTGATAAAAGGTCCCACTGTGCATAGCACATTCTGGGACAGATTTATTAAGCTCGGTGAAGTGAACGTGTGGCTGGTGCTATATCACCGGCCAAGTATTGCACCATGTGTACACCGCTTTACAGGCTTGATTTTAAAAATGACAGGTGGGATATGATTGGCCTGTGATAAAGACCAAACCCTTTATTCCGAGCTTAATAAATCTACCCCAGGGCTCGACAAATGCCGTGCCCTGCCTCTGGAGTTTTGTCCCCCTTTCGCCCAGCTGCGAAAGGGAGACCAGAGGACCGGCACTCCACAGTACTAATGAAGACTTCAGCCGGGGTGCGTGCATAATATATATATTTATATATTTTTTTGCACACAAGCCAATCATGAATTTTTGTCATCCGAAGTCCTTTTAATGCGATGGTCAGTGACCACCGCAACAAAAAAAGAGTCGATGTGAAAAGTCCAACCATCATTTGATAGAAAGCTTCCGATGTCCATCCCTACACCTGGCATGTACCAAGCACTACTCTGTATTACACAGTATCTTCTACATTGTAAGACACACACATTGGTGAGTGTTCGATCACCCACAATCATTGCTCAGGGGTAGTAGCTGTGTCACCGACGGGCTATTAATGTAAACCCCGGTTCCGAGAAAGAAAAAGAAAGAAAGAGAGAGAAAGAAAAAGAAAGAGAGAAAGAAAGAAAAAGAAAGAGAGAAACAAGACGTGCTCACAGCACGGCACTCACACTGACCCGCTCACCCGCCGGCCGCTCCACGAGGCTCCTGCCCCTGGGCTCGCTCTGCACGTGGTCACTCCCTCCTTCCTCCTGCGCCTTATCGCCTCCCACACCATTCCCCTCCCTTTCCGGTGCAGTGACGCTACCCTGTAGATAGGTGGTTGGTCGTCCGTCGACCAATCCATTAGAAACTAGGAGACAGTTCCCTCCCCCTCTCACCCTTTTCGGGTCGTCCTGCGCCGCCCTCTACCCCTATCAGCCATTGCGGCAAGGGAAGGCAGCTTTGCTAATCCAGTCATCAATGTGCGAGTCACCGTGATAGCTTGTGGTGTGTGAACTGTGAACTGTGTGCTGTGCTGCGGGTGCACACAGGTCACACACCTATGTCAGCAGCAGAGTCTGGGCCCCCGGCCCAGCGCCCGCTTCCTGCTGTTACAGACACAGAGTAAAAGGATGGACATAGGAAGCCCACCATCAAATGATGGCTGGGCTTTCGCCATCGAATATTTCTATGCGATGGTGTCCATCGTATCAAAAGAATTCTATACAGAAAAAAAATATATTGTTTTTCACATGTGCAAAATAAAACCGGGTTACACACGTGCGAAACTATACAAGGGATGGCAATCATTGTGATCACCATCGATGGTTATTATCGATGTTGATGACACAAATGGTCCGACTCCTCAATTGCAGCATACTGGGGGTAAGGACTGATGTGAATGTTCAAATATTCTATGTAAAGTGCAGCAGAATATGTATGCGCTATATAAGAAACTGTTTATAAATAAATACTATGTTGTGGATGACCATTGATGCTTTGCCTTTTACCTTTACCACCAACTTTCTGTGACCTGTGGGCCGATCAGAACCTGGTGTCAGATTTCACATGTGTAAGGGGCGGAGCTATGCTCCATGCCCTGACACCTTGGGGTGGGGGATACTATTTGGTTATGCTGTGGAAACAATGGAGTGAAACCATCTGGTTCACCCCCATCGATGACAAAACTATTCTACAGCACAATGATTATGGAACAACTATGGACGATGGCCGTTCCTAATTGTTATCCCAGAGTAGTAGCCAGCTCCTTCTGCCTGACACCTAGTCACCCATAAACTTCCATGTTTTAGGGTCTCTTACCTTTAACCAATAGCTGGGGGATATTGCTGGGGCTAGTCCCTGGCCATTGTCCTAATAGAAGTTAGGGATGGGTAATCATATGTTTCATCGGTAACATCGGATTTATGCTTTAAATGTTCAATGTTTAACCCTGCAATGTTAAGGATCCAATGTTTCTTCAACATCGCTACATTACTCCCCCGATGTTTTTCTCAATTTTCCAATGTTTTTTTTTTTGTGTGTCACTGTGTGGTGCTGTCACTGCTTTCGGCAGCCAGCTCACTCCTTGTTTTATATTCATAGACAACTTAAAAAAACATACAAAACAGTAACACACACTGGGCCAGATGCACTAAAATTCAAAAGTGATAAAATGGAGAGTGATAAACCTCCAGCCAATCAGCTCCTACCTGCCATGTCACAGACTGTGTTTAAAAAATGTGAGGCAGGAGCTGATTGGATGGTGGTTTATCACTCTCCATTTTATCACTTTTGAAGCTTAGTGCATCTGTGCGGTGATGATACAGACTTCATTTGAGAGAGAAGAGAGAGAAAAAAATTAAGTTATTAGCCTGTTGCTACTGTTAAAAATCAAGTTAAAAATGGTACTTCCTCATCTTTGCGGCCATCGCTTATGTTACGTAACTTACATAGCATATAGCAAGCCGCGAGGGTTATTTTCGGGGTCCACGCCACCATCTATTACCTTTAGTAATGTTATGGCAAGCGAAGCACAGTGAGCCACCTAGCCCGAAACATGGTGAAGCAATGGTGAGGGGACAATCGCGATTCACGTAGCAGCTAACGTAACTGGCGTAAGCAGTGGCCGTAAAGATGAGGAAGTACCTTAAGAATATTTAAAATTAGCAGATTGTGAGCTGCTGTGAGTTGCTGCAATAAAGTTTTGCTAGTTAATGTTTCATTTTTTTCCCCTCCGTAACAAATTTTAGTTACCACATAACATGAATAATTTATCCAATGTGTGTGTAAACTCTAAGCCACCAATAAGATCAACTTAATAGAAGGATTATTTAGGTACTCTTTACCTAGAACGGCGCCCGCGATTGGAATCGCGGGCGTCGGGGGTAAAAAATCGGGGGCATCGCTGGTACATAAAAAATGGGTGCGACGCGATGCCCGCGATTTTCCCATAGGGATCAATGTTAAAACGGTGATTGACCGCGATTTTACTGTTAAATGCCTCAATGCCCGCGATTTGGCCATAGGAAACAATGTTAAATGGGCCACAGAGCCCTAATAGTGCCCTTTAACTCTGAAATGGCCCCCACAATTGTTAACGCCACCCCACGATCAACGTCAACCCGAAGCTCGGCGAGCGCAGCGAGCCCGCGAGGGGCGGCGGTATGCGTCCTCCGACCTTTTCATGCCCCACTATCCACGTCGGCGTGGAGTTGAGAATAGAATAGTGTGGCGAGCACAGCGAGCCACCGAGGCCCGAAGCGTGGCGAGCGCAGCTAGCCCCGCGAGGGGACGCGGATACCTTCACAGGTAAACGCGTCCCTTCGCGGGCTTCACAGGTGTCCGCGTCGCCACGGACACCTGTGAAGCCCGCGAGGGGACGCGTATAACTGTGAAGGTATCCGCGTCCCCTCACAGGGCTCGCTGCGCTCGCCACGCTTCGGGCCTCGGTGGCTCGCTGCGCTCGCCACACTATTCTATTCTCAACTCCACGCCGACGTGGATAGTGGGGCATGAAAAGGTCGGAGGACGCGTACCGCCGCCCCTCGCGGGGTCGCTGCGCTCGCCACGCTTCGGGTTGACGTTGATCGTGGGGTGGCGTTAACAATTGTGGGGGTCATTTCAGAGTTCACAGTGACTATTTGGGCTCTGTGGCCCATTTAACATTGTTTCCTATGTAAAAATCGCGGGCATTGAGGCATTGAACACTAAAATCGGGTCCAATCTCATTTTTAACATTGGTCCCTATGGGAAATCGCGGCCATCGCGGGCATCGCATCGCACCCGATTTTTAGTGCATTCGATGGTCGCGATGGTCGTGATGGGCGCCGTTCTAGGTAAAGAGTACCATTATTTATCATTTCAGAAGTTTATTAGTCGTGTGTTATATGCTTAAGTAGGCAGGTTATTAATAAAATATGGAAACATCGGCTTCAGAGTACCAATGTTTAGGTATATATGATGTTTTGTAACCAATGTTGAAACACATCATTCAACTGATGTTTTCTTTCGATGTCCCATCCCTAATAGAAATAACACTGGGGGTTATTCTAGTCCATTCTTTCTGACAAAATCCTTCTTAGATGGACAAAACCATGTGCACTGCGGGTGGGGCAGATGTAACTTGTGCAGAGAGAATTAGATTTGGGTGGGGTTTTTCTTCAAAGTGAGATCTATATTGCAGTGTAAAATCATGCAGTCAGTATTTTCCCTGCACAGAAACAAAATAACTCACCCAAATCTAATTCTCTCTGCACATGTTACATCTGCCCCCCTGCAGTGCACATGGTTTTGTCCATCTAAGAAGGATTTTGTCAGAAAGAATGAACTAGAATAAACCCCACTATGAGGACCATTGAATGCCACTAAATTAAATACCATTGAAGTGTAGAGGCCGCGATTTGGCCCCGATTTCACCCGATCCAGATGGATCGGGCAGTGAAATCGGACCAAATTACAGGTTTTGACACCCGGTCCGACCCGATGCGCGGTCCCGTGCGCATCGGGTCAGAGTCGGGACGTCGGACCGGCTGCACATAAGATAAATGTTATGTGCAGCCGTGGGGACTCTGAGGACGCCGGCGAGGGAGGGGGGCGGGAGACGCCGCCGAGGGAGGGGGGCGGCAGGGAGAGCCGGAGCAGGGAGCTGTCATGCTCCATCCGGGTAGGGGGGGGGGGGGACATGCCGCTAGTAGTGCGGACGCTGCGGGGGACACAGGCGGCAGTGACATAGAGCCGGGAGCTGTCAGCACTGAAAAAAAAAAAAGCCCATACAATGAATGGGCAGCCTGTGATTGAAAGAGCGCTCAGCCAATCACAGGCTGCCCATTCATTGTATGGGCTTTTTTTTTTTTCAGTACTGACAGCACCCAGCTCCCCCCGCCCCGGCTCTATGGGGCAGATGTATCAACCAGCGTTAACTGCAAAAATGCACTTAACGCCGGTTAACTGGGGGGGGGGGGGGAATTACGTTTATCCTAATGTATTACTAGCGCACCTAACGTGCGCTAGTGACAGCCCGACGAGTTACGCTCGGCGGGGCTGTCCCTGCAAGGGATTAATGGCCGGGGCGATGTATTAACAGTCTTCAAGGCGTTAATTCGCCCCGGCCGCTTCGCCAACTCAGGGCTGCGTCTGGCTTGGGCTGCGCTGGAGATCTCGCGGTTTTAGCGAGATCTCGCGCATGCCCAGAAAGCCGGCCGGGGGGGGGGGGCGAGTGCGCATGTGCGGGGCGGCGAGGGAGACGATAAGGAGAGCCGTTCACGCTGGGGATAACGGCTCTCCTTATCAGCTGGGATGGGGTTAATACATCTGCCTATAACGTTTGCCCGCTTCTCCACGTTATGCTGGCGAAGCGGGAATCGTTATTCGCCAAACGTTATAGGCAGATTAATACATCTGCCCCTATGTTACTGCCGCCTGTGTCCGCACTACTAGCAGCGTGCGTCCGTCCCCCCAGCCGCCTTGCAGTATCCCCCGCCCGCACCTCGATGTCCCCGGCCCCCCTGCTCGCTCCACATTGCAGCTCCCCAGGAGTTGCAAATGATGCATCGCATGCGATGTATCATTTGCAAAACTTGGCACATCAACTGCCAAATCGTGTGTCCCCCTCCCGGGGAGCTGCAGGGGGAAATCAGGTCCGACTTGTCCTGGGGGCCTTAAGCTCTTTTAGAGGTCTGATGGGAAATCATGACTTCAAGCCGGAGGACAGCGCCTGAACGTTAAGCTCAGGGCTGCCTCAGGGTGGCGTTAAAAGCCCCATTCATACATTTACACAAAACGTTAAAAAGTCAATTTACTAGCGCTAAGTGCTACTTAAGCACTTAAGGCTGGTTTCACACACTCCGGCTCCTGCCGGACGGTGAAATCCCGCACGGCCAGGGAGCCGTGCCGCACACACTAGTTTATCATGGAAGGGATGGCCACAGCACGGCAGCCGTCCCTTCCAGTGGCGGGATCCGGCTGCAACCGTGCGGCCGGGTCGTGGCCGTCCCGTGTGAATGGACACAATAGTGTCCATTCACAACTAATGTGTGCGGCACGGCTCCCTGGCCGTGCGGGATTTCACCGTACGGCAGGAGCCGGAGTGTGTGAAACCAGCCTAAGGCTGGTTTCACACACTCCGGCTGCTGCCAGACGGTGAAATCCCGCACGGCCAGGGAGCCGTCGCACTCAGCAGATTACAATGGTGGGGATGGCCACAGCCCGGCAGCCGTCCCTTCCAGTGGTGGGATCCTGCTGCAGCCGTGCGGCCGGGCCGTGGCCGTCCCGTGTGAATGGACACAATAGTATCCATTCACAACCATAGGCGTGCGCAGCCCATTTTCTTAGGGGGTGCACCATTGGAGGGGCGTGTCCATCACCGCCGACTGGGCATGTTCATCATTGCCTATTATTAAACATAATGCCACACACTGTAATGCCCATTAGACATAATGCCACACACAATAATGCCCATCACACATGCCCCCTATGCACACACAGGTATATACATACAGAGCCCCCACACACATAGTATACATATACACAGCCCCCTACAGTATGCTCACACATACACCCCCTCTATGCATGCACATGCACACACACACACACACACACACACACACACACACACACATTATACATACAGGCACAGCATGCACACACATACACACACACACACACACACAGATGTATTGTAGTATACACAGAGTCCCCTCCCACACAGCATACATACAGTATACACAGCCCCTCTATGCAGACACACATGCAGTATACATACAAAATGCTGATACATACACACACAACTTTTTGACATAATAAAAAGCAGGCAGCATGATTAAAGACAAATATAAAAATAACTTTTTATACACCCCCCCCCCCCCCATAAAACAAAGCCATAGACTGCCCAGATAATATACAAATCCCCCTGTTACAGCACCTCCCGAGTCCCGATAAGTTGAGCACACCTGCAGCAAATTTCAATCAGCAGGCAGGAAGTCCTCACTCCTCCGTCCCTCCTCACCCAGGCAGCAAAGCTGTGCACGCTCAGCTCCCCCTAGAGGCAGCCAGGGGCGTCACTAGATACAGATAGTACTGTAGTATCCTGCTGCAGCAGCCTCGGCCACGTCTGTCACACACTGCAGCCGGCCCGAGCTTGCTCCCCGATGTCGGCTCTGGCTGCAATTGTGAGGGGGGTGCCCATCATTAGGAGGTGCCTGTGCACCCCTGGCACCCCCTGTGCGCACGCCTATGTTCACAACTAATGTGTGCGGCACGGCTCCCTGGCCGTGCGTGATTTCACCGTCCGGCAGCAGCCGGAGTGTGTGAAACCAGCCTCACGCTGGTTAGTACATCTGCCCCAAAGTACCTGGGTACAGTGGTTAAATCAGTTGCTGCGGTACAATGTCAGACTGTAGCTGATTGGCTGGTACTTTATTTCTAACAATTCTGTCAGCTCTCAGCGTGACCTCCCTCTGACAGGACTTGCTGTCCAGCATGGTACATACATAATACAGCTGTATGTGGCTGCGTACAATACGATATCAATAATCAGCAGCAGTGTGTCAGTGTATATGGAATTAGTGCAGGCACTGGCAGGCGCGGCTTAGGCCGGGGTGGTAGGGGAGGGGAGGGGGTGATCGATCGCTGATGTCACGTGTGGGCCGGCTCCTTGGGATCCTCCTACAGGAAGAAGCCGGACTTGCAGCGCAGCAGCAGCAGCAGCCTGACACATTGCAGCAGTAATGGAGGAAGGGAGAGATTGCATCTGCTCGTTGCTTTTATAGTCACATAGCACCCGGCCCGGGGGGCACCTAACCCCCACCAAGGGCCACACTTTTTTCGGGGATACCCTGGGAGCAGGGATGGGGTGGACACTGCTGAGGGGGCTCCTCTGCCTGGGACTTCTACTATGCCAGATGGTGAGTGATACCATCTGCGTGCCCCAATGCTAGCACTTACCTGTACTGTATACAGTCTCCTGCCTGTCTCCCTGTCTGTCTGTCTGTCTGTATTTACTGCTTACATATCTACGTATCCTGGGTATACAGACAGTGTGTAAAGTCTGTGTATCCACTTTGGTCACTTACCTGCATAGTTATTTGGGCGGTATTGTGCAGATCCTCAATAATGTGTTCTATACTTTCCACCTGGGTCACTTCCAAGTCTGTTCTCCCTCAATATCACTCTGTAATTGTCACTGTGCATTGTGTTTGGAATAAGCATTACCTGCACTTACATCTAATAATGTGCCAAATGTGAGTATGCTAAAACCCAGTAAGTAATATCTATACTGAAATAAGCATGTGCTTATATGGTACTTGCCTATGTCTCCCCATTCCGATCTACCTGTATCTATCTTCTTATAGCAGATTCCTGTAGCTACACACCTGTATGTTATGCATTTCAGTAATAATCTTAAAATAAGTATAGGAAACATCAACACAAATGTTCTTTCTTTCTTTCTCTAATTAATGATGCCTGATACTGATAGTAACCTAAATCCTGTTATCTGTGAGTAATTGCTAGCCTTTTTTAATTACTTGGATAATTGTGTTTTGAGAACAAAATTGACTGCCCCACCAACTAATCCCTAACCATCTCCTTCTAAACTCCCTGCTGTCATTTACAAATCAAAGCAAGCATAGGTGACTTTAATACTTTCATCGGTGGTCATCATTCCCTATGATATGTACAGTAAGTGACACAAAGCTGTTTGAACTACAGGAGTTTATGTATGTATGTATGTATGTATGTATGTATGTATGTATGTGTGTAGCTATAAATGAATTGCTGTAATACACTGTAGCAATTAGACATTCATTAAAATGTTTTACTTATGGTCCCAGCTTGATATTTTAAGTAATGTTTGTATACTTTTTAGTAGTTTAGATGGCAAGCATCCCACTTAGCAGATGGTATTGTTACTTAAGGGGCATACACACATATAGATGTGTGCTAAGCTATTTAGGGTAGGCGATTTCCCTGCGTCCAGATCGCCCATGGAGAGCACATACACATGCAGTGATTTGTGCTAAGCGATTTTGCTAAAGAAAAAAAAAGGCAGGAGGTGGTTCAGAATGAGAGATCTCAATCACTATCGCTCATTCTGTACTCACAGAGATTAACAGTCACTTGCTAAGCAATTTGGCTGTGTACACACAGGGGCGATTTTGTCTAATATCGCGGGCAATATGGTCGCTGAGCGACCAAGTGTTCACTAAAGACATAGGGTCACCAATGGTCACTCCAGCACAGCCTCTTAACCACTTTAGGCCCAGGTGGGTATTTTTCTAACTGACACTTAAATTTTTTTTTCATTGTATCAGAAAAATAATTCCACCAGATTTTATTCATTTGGGCAAAGTAATGATCTGTTAAGAAATGTCAGACTAAATTCAACCACTTCTGGTGTTTAAGGAAAATCTATCTGTAGCAGTTATTATACTCCAACATCAGTATTCACCAACTGAGCTACACTATACCAGGGTTGCCGACCCTCCCGGAATTTCCGGGAGTCTCTCGAAAATCGGGTACCCCCTCCCGGCCCCCGGAAGGGTGGGCAACCCTCCCGGATTCAGGGGGGACCCCCGCTGACCCCCGGATCGCGGCATTAAAATGCCGCAATCCTTGGGTCTCAGAGGAGGGGGCGGAGCTAAAACGGCACAATCGCGTCATTTTAGCCCCGCCCCCTCCATGGAGATCCCTGAATTAGATGCTTTTAACAGTAAGGGGGCGGGGCTTAGTGATGTCACTCGTAAGCCCCGCCCCCTGAGCGGCTGCGGAAACTCTCCTCTCCGGGCTTCTCCCGGAGAGGAGAATGTTAAAGTCGGCAACCCTGCACTATACCCATCATCCTCTGTAGTCCATGTTATTCTTGTTTACTTCTCATGCATGGATTTGATCTGATTTACAGACCCTTTTGTCCATCCGCTAGCTTTTCTCTCTCAAAGAAGTTGTGTTTTCACATTTACTTATTGTGCTTGAGTTTTGTACAAGTGGTTAACACTTGGTTTTTGTTTGTTAAACATCTTACTTTGTTTGGTGTTCTTGACTAAGTACTCTTATCACTGGGTATGACCTTACTCTACTTACTAGTTTGTTCAGAAGTTGTATTTTTTCTGTCCTCCAAACCATTGTCTAGTTAGACCATTGCATTATCCCTAGTATCTTCAGCAGATAGGGCACTATTTTTGGTCACCTTGTGTGATTTTGGGTGTAGGAACCTGTATCGTTTTGAACTTTTACCAACAAGAATTCCTTCTACGAGTTTTTGTAACTTTCCGTCTTCCTACAGGAACTTGAACAAATGCTTCCTCACCGATGTGTCCTTATGCTACATTTCTCATCATGCCAAATACATATGGCCTTTTCCCCACTGTACAGGAGATTAGTATGTTTTGCAAGTAGCAGTCATTGCTTCTTTACCACTTATCTCTCCCCCCCCAAATGACCCCCCCCCATTGTGTGCTTACTGATGTGCATCATTTCATAGGGAAGCACATGTCTCTGATAATGAGCTAAAGTAATCCTAATGATCTCACTGATTTCAGGAACTGTTGTTCTTCTGACTTAACTTTTAATATGCAACAGTTGTACATAATAATAATCACTGGACAAAGCTGATAGTATGAGATCCTTTTTTTAGGTCATGGTATGGCAGTCTGTGAATTATTTTCAGGTGTATGTGCCCAAAGCTGCTTTGCTGCATATGAATACAATTATCATGCACTTGTTCATTTGCCATTTTCAGATGATACAGGTGTTCATCTGCTTTGGTTCTGGTTATCCTCTTCCTTGCATTGACTTGCAGACAGATGCTGACACCCTTCGGTTGATGTTGGGGGTAGAGCTGCTTCCACTGATGATGGAGGAAGGCAGACCTGTTGCCAGTAATTATGCCAGGGTTTGCGGGGCACAGATACTGGTAATGGAGGGGGCAGAGCACTCATGCTGGCGATTGGTAATGACAGGAAATTGGAGAGTGGAAGATCACTGATGCCAATGATAACATAGACGGGGGAAGTGCAGTCATGTATGTGATTACAGAGAGCTGGGGGATGCTGCAAATGAGTGGGTTCTGGCAGTGGGAGAGGATGCTGGTGATTGGGTGCACGAGGGGGTTGCGGCTGATGAGCGAGTGTAAAGGGATGCTGGCGGGGGGGATTCCATGGACGAGGGGGGGAATGCCAGTGGTGTGGGGAGGCCACTGATGATTGGGGGCGTGGGGGATGCTGGCGAGGAGAGCCGCAGATGATCGCTTGTTTGGGGGAGCCACTGATGAATGTATGCAGGGGTGGGAATTGTGTGTGCGTGTGAGGGGGGGGGGGTGCTAGTCTGGTGAAAGCTGTAGTTTGCAGGACTGTTGATCAAGTGCAGGGTGTAATGCTGGCAGTAGGCTATATGCCATTGGTGATCAGGTCATTGTTTTGCGGTCAGTGGTTGCCATCAAGTTGCGTGCATAGCGAAGAAGGTGCCATTGGTGCTCTTCCCATTCAGCTGCTGCTGACATTCTGGATGGTGAAGGTGAACTGGCCAGTATCCACCTACTTATCGTTTGGTTGGAGGTCCGTTTCCCCATTATGTTTGATTTTCCCTCTAGTTATCTAGATCAGAGGTTCTCAACCTCGGTCGTCAAGGACCCCCAACAGTGTACGTTTTGCAGGTCTCCTCACAGAATCACAGGTGATATAATTAGCTCCACCTGTGATCTTTTAAAATATACCAGTGAGTAATTGGTGCACCTGTGTGTTTGTGAGGTGACCTGGAAAACATGCACTGTTGGGGGTTGCTGAGGACCTAGGTTGATAACCACTGCTCTAGAGGACTGGAGTTGGCTACCCCTGTTCTAGAAGATAATAGAATCTGATTTGTTGCCCATGGTGACATCCCATCTTCAAATTAACTTATAACTATCTTAGTAAATAAATGCTAGTGTCTTGAGTGGTCACTAGTTAAACCTCTTTGATGGGGTGTAAACTCTCTCATAGACTCTTGTTGTTAATCCTCTGTTATATGATAACAATTTTACATGTACTGGTCAAAGTAAAATGCATGATGCAATCTTTCCCATTTTTTGATACTTTCTGGCTGCTAAAAAAGTCCAGAATGATTGCTTGGCATTTCGATTCAGTATCTGAGATAGTGCAAAAACCTTGTTTCATGGTTTTTTTTAAACCTTGTTTTATGCACAAATAAAATATATTTGTGTGTATTTCATGTGTTTGTGCAACTTAAATGCAAGATACATCATTGAAATATAAAATATTCAGAAATACGGAATAATCCATTATCCAAAATTGTTCTGGTCCCAAGCATTTTGGATAAAGGATACTTGATCTGTAGTTATTAGTTTCGCCCTATTGCTGTGATAGAGCGCATGCTGCGTTCCACTTCCAGTCATTTGATTATCAAGCGCACGGACTGTTCTTCCGTTCCCTCCACTATCAGTTTGACACGCTGATACATAACTTCCTGTTGGTGGAACGCATGATGCGTTTCCTCGCTGCAACTGATTCGGGTCCCATACAAGTCATCCTTTTTAACTGAGAATTAACGGTATTTATATTCTAAAAAGGTATGGCGCTTTGTTCACATCCACATTTTATAGATGTTAACTCTTCTTATGGGTTGATATATTTGGAATATATATTATTCTTCGGTTTATATTGCTTGCTATATGCAAAGGAACAGATCTCACTTCCTGCACTGGGGTGTTCCCCTAGCTAATTGAACATGGTATTTAAACTGACCTGGAGAGGCCATACAGTCATCACTCTCTTATGGGATTGGTGACTATCTCTATACTATTCATGCTGCTGTTGTCTGGAAGACCGTCCCTGTGGAGATTTTTTGCCATGTAAGCCAGTGAGTAAAAAAATCACTGCTTTGGTGAGTGCCCATCTCTGTTACTATAGATGTGTATATAAATATCTGGGGTGAGATGTACTAAGCTTTGAAAGGTGATTAAATGTTATAAACCACCAACCAATCGGCTCCTACCCAGTGGCGGAACTACCGTGGGTGCAGGGGGTGCAGCTGCTATGGGGCCCGACGGCTGGGGGGGCCCGGGCCCCATGGACAGCAAGCAAGGACCCCCTGCACCGTGACCGCTAATAATATTAACAGATCAAAGCCGACGCGTCCGCCATTAAAAGGGGCTTGGGCTAGTGTGCTGGGCTGGCCGGGGGAGAAGCCTGGCGGGGAGGACGCCGCCGACCTGTACTTTGACCCGCGAGATGTAGCGGCATCATCTCACGGGTCTGCAGCAGAAGCAGCTGCTGGTGGTATTGGCGCCCGGGCCCGGCCGCTTGTCCGGCTTGTGAGGGAGAGACACTTTGTGCTGCTGCAGTGCTGCTTGCTCTGCTGGCCCCGCCCCCGGCCGCTGATGTTTCCGGCGCTGATGTGCTGTGGAGCCGGTGCGGTGGACGGTGCGGACTGCGGAGACCTGCGGAGACTGTGGAGAGGACACACACCATGCTGCCAGAGGTAGCATCATCTGTCCTGGGGATGGGGGGGTTAGCGGCACCCTTACTGGGTATGGGGGGGGGGGGGGGGGGGAGGGGGTTAGCGGCACCTTTACTGGGTATGGGGGGGGGGGGGGAGGGGGGTAATTAAAAGGCACACAGTGGTTCCTATAAGTAATGGGGGTAAAGAGAAGCAGTAACATAATGCCATCTATAGGGGGAGTGCCTGTCCTGCCCTGCCTATCCTGCTCTCTCTCCTGTACTCTCTCTCCCCTCTTTCTTCCCTGCTCTCTTTCCTCCCACACATCTTTCTCTAAGCCCAAACACACACTCTCTATACCCCTCTCACCCTCTCTCCCTCTCCACCTGGCACTGTTTCTCTCCCGACACCCTCTCTCACTCTTTCTTCTGGCGCCCCTCCCCCATGGGCATTGTAGTGACAATGTGTGTGTGTGTGTGTGTGTGTGTGTGTGTGTGTGGGGGGGGGGGGGGCCTGTCAAAGATTTTGCTATGGGGCCCACATCATTCTAGTTACGCCTCTGCTCCTACCTGTCATTTTTAAAACACAGCCTGTGACATGGCAGGTAGGAGCTGATTGGCTGGTGGTTTATCACTCTCCATTTTATATATAATAAATAATAATAATAATTTTATTTATAAGGTGCCGCAAGTGTTTCGCATTGCCATACAAAGGAACAGTACAGGGAGACAAAATTTGGCATAACATTGAATAAATAACAAAAATAGAATACAAATAAAGAGTGCCACAGTTCAATACACATTACAGCTTATGATATAATTATATGATAATAAGGTGTCATTTATCGTGGATGTGATTAGGCCATTTTGTAGCTGAATTCTGTACACAAGGTGACTTTGCATTTGTTCTGTTAGCCAGGTGGCAGATAGCATTACCAAATTATTTAATTTCTACCTGTTAACAACCTTGTGTATGATTACAGATATACTACCTGTTTGTGTTGTTGTTAAACAATAGCCGTTGAGTCACTTATACCATATAAATCTGTGAATTGCATATCACTTTTCCCTGTTCTGCTCTCTGCCTAAGTACAATAGCATGAGGGGACATCGGGCGGATCAGGTTAACTGAAGTGTGACGACAAATTTTTCGTTTTTCTGTCATCCCAGCATTTAAGAGCTCAATTGTGCAAATGATCAAGCAATAATTATAAGCTTAGTGCTTGGATTGTGAATTCTAGTTATGGCCAATAAAGCCTAGCCAATTACATGTGTGTACGCAACTATCATGCCAATGGCTAGGGTGGTCAGATTGAAGTGGAATTTTAGGTTTATATATTCTAAGAAAGGCACATGAGGAGAGAGGACCCTGCTCGTGAGAGCTTACATTCTAAAGGGGAGTGTTAGACAGACAGGGGTGACACAGAAGGGTTAGAAGTGGGCATAAACAGGTTAAGGCCCATACACACTAGAAGATTTTCATTTCAAAAGACTTTGCCAGAACCTCTGATAGATATATCTTTCATCAAAGTAGTGTGTACACACTGAGCTATTTTCCCCAAAGAGCAAGTGATGTTCAGGAAGTGAAAGACTTTTCTGGAAATCTTTCATATAAAGGAGTATTTACATAATAGGTGGGGTTTAAATTCCAAGGCTCAGAGCCTTTTGTATTCAGTGCATTTTCTGTTCTTGGGGCCTGATTCAGAACTTATCGCTGGGCTGCATATATTCGGAGCCCAGCAATCAAGTAAACCCTGCCCGCCAGGGCAAAATCCAACCAATGTGTATGGCTACAATTTTATTTGCAGCCGTGCATGTAGGAGAAATCAATTCACCTGCGCCAGCCATGTATATGTTACCTCCATAAAAAATATACATTGGTGGGCAGTGGTGACCGTAATGTATATAAGGCTGGCCTGCGCCAGTCATGTATACGTTGCCACCATAAAAAATATACATTGGTGGGCAGTGGTGTCAGTAATATATACATTGCTGGCATATGCCAGCAATGTATATATTACTGGATTATACTTTAACAAAACATTGGTGGGCAGTGGTACCAGTAATGTATACATTGCTGGCCTATGCCAGTATACCCTCCAACATGGCCCATACTAGGGGGCAGATTTATTAAACTCGGTGAAGTGATAAACTGTCTGGTTTTTATCACCGGCCAATCGGCTCCTAACTGAAGTTACAGGCTTGGTTTGAAAAATAACAGGTAGGAGCTGATTGGCCGGTGATAAAAACTAGACTTTTTATCACTTCACCAAGCTTAATAAATCTACCCCTAAAATGCTCTGTTTCTAGACTTCCTTACCAGTGGCAGTTGCAGATGTTGTAAGGCTGCAGCACAGTCCAATATTCAAAAAGGGGAGCCACACCTAATGCCACTCCAAACATCACTGTCCCGGACTCACTGAGTTGATGTGACCCCACCTCTTTGAATTTTGGTCTGTGCTGGAGTCCAACCTCTGTAACTGCCACTGGCAGGGACGTCCAGGAACAGAGCATTTTGTACCTAATGGAATGGGTCATGTAGGAGGGTTTGTGTCAGCAATGTATATATTACTGCCTATTAGTCATTGGTGGGCAGTGGGTGGTGCCAGTAATGTATACATGGCTGGCCTGTGCCAGCAATGTGTATATATATTACTGGCTAATAATCATCATTGGTGGGCAGTGGGTGGTGCCAGTAATATATATATTGCTGGCTTGTGCCAGCAATGTATATATATTACTGGCTTATTCTTTAAAAAAACATTGGTGGGCAGTGGTGCCAGTTATATATACATTACTGGCCTATGCCAGCAATGTATATATATATATTACTGGCTAATAATCATTGGTGGGCAGTGTAGGAGACCTTGTTGCTGGTCTCCGTGCAGGGGGAGGGAGCGGGGTGGGGCGTTCTCAGTCAGTGCCGCCCTGCTGACGCTGTGAGTGATGTGTGGCCTGAAAAACCAGCCATCATCGGTAGACGTACTGGTAAAACCAGCAGACGGCCAAATTTGCTAGCGATGATGCGGGAGCGCGCATCATCGCTAGCAGTTCATCACTGAGGCATACACACTGGTTGATTTTCAGCGCAAAATCACTCAAAACACCCGTTTTGGATGAGAGATGGTCAGGTTTATGCAGGAGGGTGGGAAGAGGTCCGCTTATTCTTTGATATTTTAAGTCTAAAAAAGCGCTGGGTCATCCAAGAGCAGAAAGCAGAGAGACAGTTGGAGATATGAGTGAGGATGGAGGGAGAGAGATCAGGTCAGCAGAGGTAGATTTTAGTATTACCAGCGTAGAGGAGATAGTGGAAGTTGAGTGAGCAAATAAGCTCACCTGGGGGTTTATTCTAGTTCATTCTTTCTGACAAAATCCTTCTTAGATGGACAAAACCATGTGCACTGCGGGGGGGCAGATGTAACATGTGCAGAGAGAATTAGATTTGGGTGAGTTATTTTGTTTCTGTGCAGGGAAAATACTGACTGCATTATTTTACACTGCAATATAGATCTCACTTTGAAGAAAAACCACACCCAAATCTAATTCTCTCTGCACAAGTTACATCTGCCCCACCCGCAGTGCACATGGTTTTGTCCATCTAAGAAGGATTTTGTCAGAAAGAATGAACTAGAATAACCCCCCTAGAGAGGAGTGTAGAGATAGAGAAGAAGGGCAAGAATAAAATGTTGGGGACACCTACTATCAATGGAAGAGCAGGAGAGGTAAAGTCATTAGAGGTATGTCTTTGAATTACTGTTTAAGTCCTGTTTAAATTAACAAAGTCAACAAACATCTTTTAAAACTTGACGTAATGGGTAATAATACACCCATGTATGCATCATATTAAAGAAATATTGTGAAATTTTATGAAAGAGTGAAAAGAGTGGAGACGTTGCCCATGGCAACCAATCAGCTGCATGCACTTTATAAAAGTTACCTCAACGGTGATAGGTTGCCGTGGGCAACTCCTCCACTCTTTTCACTGCTTCATACATCTCTATCTCTGTGTGTTAGGGTCTATATAATTGTCCCCCCTCTGCAGATCTAGTCACCAGATTTCTATCCGCAGTCACTGAAGTTGGCAGCCATTTTCCTCCTTGTAGGCCTCTGCCAGTATCTGTTATTACACAACTGAAGGATGCTACCATTTTCTTGCTTGTATACACCTCAATGGATAAATCTGTGCTGCTTTCTGAAGAGCTAAAGGGGTAGACTTGTGCTGTTCCGCAGCTATTGGTGATACTTGATCAGTGTGATTTTCATAAATTATAACATAGGAGCTTCTATCCATACAAGGACTTTACAGAATCCTTTCTCTATTGTAAATGGTCAGATCTTCTTTCTGCAGGTAGTTAAATCCTGTGTCTAATCCCCTGTGTGCTGATAGTATGAGGGAAGAGAGCCAGGTTATCCTTGGGCCACTGAGTGATGAGATTACAGGACAAATGCTCTTTATTCTGTGTAAATCTTTGGTAGGAAGCACCAAGGGGGTCATTCTGGTTGGCTGGCAAAGCTGCAAATTTCTCAGCTTTGCGAGCTAACTAAACGCTGCCCGCACGAATGCCCGCCCTCCCCTCTCGAAAGACTATTTTCCCTGCATGCATGCGAATGGATGTTTTGAGTGTGGGGCTGAAATCATTTGATGGTCACTGACCAACAATTGATTTCTTAAGCGTTCGCAAATCGCAAACATGTAGCAGGCCGGGCAGCTGACATCCAGTGACATCAGCTGCCGGCACCCGCATCATGGCACCATCCCATGGGCGTGACCCGTGCCCCTCACCCCACACTCCCCACCCGCACTGCTCCGTGTGAATGGGCTGGGGTCCATTCGCAAACAGAGCTAAAAATTGGAGGTAATTGCATTTGGGGACTGTGGGCTAAAAACGGTCACAGCTCAAAGTGAAAGAACATTGTAGAAGCCATGATTTTGATGGACTTTTAACTAGTGTAGAATAAAAGATTTGCAGTTGCTGAAAATACAGCAGTTTTCTTTTCACAGCTGACATTAATTTTGCTCAGTGTCTGATTTACCTGCCTTCATTCTATTCTGTGGCATGTCCAAAATCACAAACGCTTTCCTGAAAAGTAGAATGAAATAACTCCCTACTCACCAGATGGATTCAGTATTGAATCTCGGCGGTCGGGATCCCGGCGTTCAGAATCCCGACAGCCGAAATGCCGACAAGGGGGGGACGTGGATCACCCCAGGAGGGAGAATGTGTCGGCATTTCGGCGGTCGGGATTCTGAACGCCGGGATCCCGACCGCCGGGATTTTAACTGCATCCCCACCAGATAATCCTGTAGCCAGCAGAACACTACTCCTGTCTTAAGGTCCCCATACACACTGTGTGAAGCAGCATGCAATGCGTTATCGGGTGTATCGCATCACAACGCATGCGTTTTTTGTGTGCTATGCGATCCGTGGGCAGTACAAAAAGTATGTGCAGCACATACTTTCTGTACTATGGGATGCCCACAGGAGCATGTATCGCATCGCATTGCACCTTGCTTATCGCAGCGTGTATGGAGACCTTCACTCCAACAATCATCATGCCTGTTCTGAACTATTTTAATCTGGCTGGCAGAAGACCTATCAATTAGGTACTACCACCACAGCAACAAGAGCACTTCCATGTAACAGCAATCCAGCATAGAGGCGGCACATTCAACTGGATGCAGTTCAAATCCTGGCGTTCAAAATCCCGACGCCGAAATCCCGACACTTTCTCCCTCCGTGGGTGTCCACGACACCTATAGAGGGAGAATAAATTAGTGTGCCGAGCGTAGCGAGTCACCGTGCCCACTGCGTGGAGAGCCCGCAAGGTGGGGCGATCCACGTCCCCCCCCCCTTGTCGGGATTCCAGCGTCGGGATTTTGAATGCCGGGATTTCATATCAATCCCCATTTAAGGTCCCCATAAATTAGTGCAATTTGGCCTGATTTAACCCAATCGCTGAGAAATCTGATGTGTTTGACATCTGATCTGAAGCATGGTCCTGTGCGCATTGGATGGGATCGGGAGGTCTCGGACCTTCCACACAGTGGCAGTAAACAGGGTCGCATGAGATACATGGCATGTGAAAGGACCGCATGCGATGTAGCACATGCAATCTGGCCGCCCGTGAAGGGCCGGGGGCTCAAGGGTGTCAGATGGTCATACACTGCTACTATACATCGCAGTAGTGTGTGCCCATCTTCAGGCATGGCCCCCTGTATTTGAGCTATTTGCTATGACTTACATGAGACATTTAGGGCAGTGGTTGCCAAACTTTTTTGAATCGAGGCTCCCTAGAGCAGTGGTTCTCAACCTCGGTCCTCATGTACCCACAACAGTGCATGTTTTCCAGGTCTCCACACAGAATCACAGGAGAAATAATTACCTCCACCTGTGATCTTTTAAAATGTGTCAGTGTATAATGAGTGCAGCTGTGCACCTGCCGGGTGACCTGGAAAACGTGCACTGTTGGGGGTCCTTGAGGACCGAGGTTGAGAACCATTGCCCTATAGTATCAGAATTTTTCCACAGCACCCCTTGACCAAAAGTTTCTCATTGAGAAATTTAGAAAGAAGTATTACAGTAAATTGTGTTTATATGCCATTAGTCGGGTGTTATGTGGTTTGGGACATGATTCACATCTGTTTTATGAGCGAAAGCCACAAGCACTGGTTTTGCCTAAAATATTGCCAATTAATAATTTTACTTTGTTCTGGAACACCAACCCAGGTTATCCCCTTCCCCAAAGTGCTCCGAGCACATAGTTTGGGATCCACTGATTTTAGGGCCTGGTACAGAGTTGATCACCGATGTGTGAATTTGCAATTACCGGTATATCGATTGCAGAAAGACTGCACAAATGTATGGATTGTAGCGCGCATGCCCAAGCCAAAATAGTAGCAACAGTCATGGCAAAAATATCTCCTCGCAATCCACATGCAATTTGATGGTCAGAAAGTCCCTGTTTGGGGGTTGTAACCGCCCATTTTCAGGGAGTGTCAGAAAAAAAGGGAGGGTATGTGCATACTTGCCTACCTGACCCTCTCCGACAGGGTCCCAGATTGCAAAGTTTTTTTAATTTGCTGCTGCAGCAATGTTTACAAATCTTTGTCCATGTTCTGTACTGTAAAGCCCAGTACACACAGGGCGACCTGGCCTCTCTGGCTGAGTGACATGCTTAAGCAGGATAGACAGTGCAAGCGATAGCGAAGCATGGGGCCGCACATCGGCATCACCCGCAGCTATACACACTGAGTGATCCGTGCTTAATTTATAAGCAATCTAGTCAAATGGCTTAGAAAAGGAATGGAAACAGCCCCATTTGTATGCCCCTTAAGGTAGTCCATTCATTCATTCTGTTTATGTACTCTGTAAGGAGCTGCAGACCTTTGTGGCAACATACAGAATAAAGGATGATGATAACTATTTAGTACTGCAGCAAATGTCTGTCTTTAATGGATTACCTCGCTAAGGGCCGAATTCAATTAGCCACAGTTAATTACTTTTGGGGTAATTGATCTGCCAGGGCTGCAGTTAATTCAGATATCTGAGCTTCCTCAGCCCAAACAGAAATTTCCATTAACTGCCCTGATCGCAGGTGTCACGAAGCTGTTAAGCCATGGCTCTGGGAACCTATCCAGGATTCTGTGGGTTAATGTACAAAAAAGGGGGTGTCATTTAATAGCCCCAGGCTTTAACAGGTATGGGGAACCTTCGGCCCTCCAGTTGTTGTGGAACTACACATCCCAGCATGCCCTGCAACAATTGTAGCATGGCCACATAGTAAAACAAGGCATGCTGGAATCTGTAGTTCCACAACAGCTGGAGGGTTCGAAGGTTCCCCATCCCTGCCCTAGCTTATCACCCTGTTCCTAGACTGGTATGACTGCATGTAATTGAATAGGGCCCTAGTTGTCATTATGACACCCATTACAGAGGCGCCGGTATACTTTACATGGGGTTTTCCATGTGTTTGGTACTGTAAAAACACTTTGGAGTGGGATTTAAGTGTGGTTTCCCACAGCTACCAGTCTGGAAAGCAAAACTAAGCAATTCAATTGTTGCTGTATGCCTGTTAGCTGGAAGGGTAACCTTTCTATTTATAGCTTTCTGAGGTGCGAGTAGAAATGTGTGCAGAAGTGCGTGGTTTACCAGGACTTTAGATGGGTTAGTCGCCAATCACAGCTAAACCCTGTCCATTTGTGCATGATCAGTGTAGTAAAAAGAAAAACAATTGAATCGTGACTCCTGACCACCCCTTTAGTTTAGATGGGAGATTAGTCGTGCAAAAACAATTGAATTACCCCCTCTTTATTCTACGCCTGTCTGTGGTTGGATATTAGTTGCCACACTGTTAAGGTGGCCATACACTTTTTACACTATTTTAACCCATCAGGCCGATAACTCATGAGAAAAATGTCATCGTACTTGTTTTACCTATGGATCCGATGAGTTCTGAGCAACCTTAGATCTGCGTGCACGTTCCACATCATTTGATGGTCGGCGACCATTGAATGATGTGGGTGTTACCTCGTAGACTGCGAATGGATGTTTATGTAAAACAGCCATTCGCAGCCAGTGTGAACGTACACGCATTGCGAATGGTGGGCCGGCGTACCACCATTCTCAAGGCGGGATCTGGTTCACTCGCAAGGGTGTGAATTTGCATCCGAGCGAAGCACCAGAATAAGGTCCATGATGTATTGTATGCAATCCTGCTACCCGGGAGTCGACCGTTATTGGCACAGTTTTTGGTAATCTTTCAGAATTTTAATCTCCAAAGTCTACAAATAAACAGACATATGTGTAATTCTGAAGTCTCAAACAAATGTTTCGGTACTTGTGTATTATATGGGCGCCCGATTTTTTTTTCATTGCACGTTAGAAAATCGCATACAATCATATTGCATGCGACGTGATTGGACCCGATTTTTAATCGTACAGGCACCCAGATGCCTGATTCTTATGTGAAATGCGCCCCCCCCCTCCCCCTCCCGATTTTTAATTGTATACCCACCCTAATGGGTAATGACTATGTTAAATGCCCCCCCATTGTTAACGCCACCCCACTATCAGCGCAAACCCGAAGTGTGGCGAGCCTGCGAGGGGCGGCTGTACGCGTCCTCCGACCTTTTCATACCCCCACTATCCACGTCGGTGTGGAGTTGATTTTATATAGGGTGGCGAGCGCAGTGAGCCACTGAGCCTTAAGCGTATTGAGCGCACGCGTATTACTTCACATGTATTCCGCGTCCCCTCGTGGGGCTCGCCACGCTTCGGGCTCGGTGCGCTCGCCACACTATATAAAATCAACTCCACGCCGACGTGGATAGTGGGGGTATGAAAAGGTCGGAGTACGCGTACTGCCGCCCCTCGCCACGCTTCGAGTTTGCATTGATAGTGGCCTGGTTGTGGGCCTTGTGGACACATTCACAACATCCAATATCATTCATATCTGACACATTAATGACAACAGGAGTTAAGGAATAACTGTATTAATGTAAAGAACAAAATGAAGAAATATCAGCAATAAATAGATTACAAACAAACATAATGATTAAATATAACAATAATTAAAGAACAACAAGAAGAAATATAATAATCATAAATACCCATAATTACTTCATCAACAAACTTAGTGTGTGTAAAATGCGGGTAAATGGGCTGTCACCCGCCAGGCACTTTTGCCACACAAATTCCTGCATATAAGAGTCAAGGTGATTTGTTCCACCATTTTGCACATCCCCATAGTCTTTCTATATTTTGGGTATGTGCTCCAGTCTGGGGGTCAACAAAGTGTTATTTGTGATTGACCCTCAAATGATTATATCCAGCACGCTCAAATTCACTAGTATTGTAGGAATGCCAGCAATCACTCACAATTGTCGTGCCAGGCTCAATGTGCTGTGTAATCGCGGCCATCAGGGTTTGTGGCATCTCGTTGTTCAACAGGCAGCATGAAGCATTCCCCTGTTTTGCGGCACACTCCTCCAAAGACCCACTGCTGTGGGAGAACTCTGCTGACATTTGCTTGTCTCCTCACAAACAGCGAATCATCGATCTCTACGATTCTTCCTGTTCCCCCGATGCGGCTTTGTGGCTGGGACAAGAGGTCGCATTGACACGCCTCCCGCATCAAGGCGTTGTAGAACACAGCCGTCTTATTTGAAATGTTAAGGTGCTTGTCGCAGAAGTCTATCGACGTTAGTTCCTCACTCCAGCAGAAAATAAAACGGATAATCTTCATGAATGGAAGTCTGCATCCAGGGTAAAACAGTGAGGCCCGCAGACTTTGCTTTTTGGCACAGCTTTTAACATAGCAGCGCCATTTCTGCTCCTTGATGGACAGCCGTATTTGGACAGGTGGCTGTCGCTGGAAGAAGGCCTTGGTCCTGCATGAACTGAACAGCATCCTCTTCCATCTGGGGGAGGCTGAATATACTGCCCGACGAAGCCATAGTTGAAGGTATCGTTAAATACGATGAAATAGACCAATATCCAAACAAATCCGCTCGAAATCCGAAAAAAAAATTCCTCACAAAACCTCTCGTACACACTACCACAGCAAAGCACTTGTTATCTCCTCATAAAACTCCCTCAGAGTGAAATTCTGCCAGATGTGGCAGAGGGCGGGATGGGTTAAAATCGCATTGTATACCATACAATTGCATGTGATGCGATGCGATGCGATTTTGTCTTCAGTAGCACCTCCAGCTAATTTCAAGGGTAAAATGGGGTGAAATCGGGTCGCATCGCATTGCATGCCTTCGGTAGTGGCATACGATTTCAAAATCCAGATAATACACAAGTACCAATTTTCAATATAGACAGAGCAAAACCTATTAATAGACACCAAAAATGAAGTAAAAACAGACAGCTGAGAGAACGGCACGATGTGGTCTTTACTTTAAATTTAATTTGTAAATGCAGGGGGGATATGAAAGTGGCATGTACAGGGTTCCCAGATCTTAGTAAAGTTCTTTGAAAAGTCCCATACTCAGTGGCAAACGCAGGATTTTCAGAAGGGGGTTTCCAGAGGGGCGGAGCAAAGCACGGAGATGGACACTTAGGTGACCCAGTATATGCCGGGTCAGTTAAAGTATTATAGATAGACCAAATGTATATAAATAATAATAATAATAATAAAAAAAAAATATATATATATATATATATATATATATATATATATATATATATATATATATATATATATATATATATATATATATATATATATATATATATATACATACATATATATACATACAGGGGCATCAACAGCAGTGTAGGCCCCTGGGAATAGCAATGTATTGGGGCCCCTACCGATCCTCCAGTGGTAGGGGTGGGGGAAGCTTTGATGTCCCACGGGTGGTAGGGGGTATTATATCAACAGCTCAGCATGTAGGGCCTGGATCAGTAATTTCCCCTTTACTGCACATATGGTGGGAGATGGGGTGGGAGAAGGGGGCATTGGGCTGAATAAAGGGGCCCTGATACATAACTTCCAGGGTGGTAGAGGATGTTTAATATGCAGAGGAGGGGTGTATAGTGGAGTGGGCTTATTATTCATAATTTTCTGGTGGGAGGACAGCTTGCTTGACTGCAGATATGTCCAATAAAATAGATTTATTAGATTTTAATGGAATTAAAAACTAGAGAATCTCACCTACCAAATGGTATTGGGGACTAGGGGATCAGCGTTCAGGAGGCAGAGCAATCTGCCAATGAGTGTATAAAACTACATGTGTGGAGCTGGAGCAGTAACCATCTGCTAGAAGGCTGATATCTATGGTTCTGGGAACAGTAGAGACAAGCTACTAGTGTCCTTCAAATGGGGAGAGTCCTAGCTTTTGGAGTATACCCTCAGAAAAACGCTAAGTCAGACAGAACCTGAAATATCTGACTGGGAAGAGCAATTAACAGGCTTGGATGGGGACCACTGCTTTGAAGTCAGATATCTCCGGTTCCCAAGGGCCGATTTTAAAAATTCTTGTACCCATGGAAAGAGGGGACCCTCAGCTTTCAGCCTAGGGCCCTTAGACTCCTGGGGGGGTTTCTGGGTACCCAGAAACCCCCCCTGCGTGCGCTACTGATACTAGTAATATATTCCATAGAGTAGTTATTCCACATTTTGACCATGATCTCTCCGAAGGAGAGAACAATTGATGCTGTTCCCAGAATATTCTTACTCCTCCTTCTGCGCCATCTATAGGTTTCCCCTTTTCACACACCTGTATGTTTCCTGCACTTTTAGGTTATTTGAAAACTTTTGTCTGTGGTCCCCTGCCCATAAAAACTCTGTAATGACAGAACATAGCCCCCAACTGAACTGGGTGGCTAAAACAGGGCAGTGATGGCATGATATTTATTTACTGAAATAAAGGTGAGATTGCCTAGAGCACAAAATTGCTATGAAACAGATTAAAATCTTAATCTATTGCGGCTATACTGTATTTCAAATGACTATATTGTAAATCTGCAGACCCAAAGCATACATGTGGAATTTGGCCTTGCATCTTTTCATTAATGGTTTGTGCCTCTGGCATTGGAATGGTTACCTAGGGCAAACAAAGTTGAAATGTTCCAGTTCCTGGGAAAGCCTGCAGCAGGTTCCTGTAGCTGGCAGGTGGCCCATCTTTAGGAATAGGGTAGTATATTCTGCTTTGTTTGCTCTGTGGAGAGCATGAGCACAGCAGTACATATCCAGATCCCAGTAGCTTGTGTGCTACAGTATGTCTTTGGTTTCTAATGCTGCTTTCCCACTGCAGACCCATTTTAAGTACTGGTATTTTTAAACGGTATTTAAAACGGTATTAGCATTCCCACTGCAGCAGATTACCGTTTTAAATACCGTTTAAGTACCATTCCCATTGCAGTGTACGGTTTAAAATGTAAAGAGTGCCTACCCCCCCCCCCCCCCCAGTGTAAAGAGTGCCTAACCCCCTGTGCCCCCATCTCCCCTCCCCTTGTACTTACCTGCATGGGGATCCAGGCCGGGGATGCAGGGCAGTGGGGAGGCAGCGGGGGTCCATACTGGGTCCAGGCAGTCCCTGCGCCTGATGAGAACTAGTAGGTGCTGATGCTGTACACGGGATGGGCAGAGTCTCCCCAGCAGCACCGTGTGACAGTATACAGAGCCTGGTGCCCGCAGTGCAGGGGGCAGAGTATACTGCGGCACACAGCCAGGGCACAGGCCGGAGATCGGTGTGTACGGGCCGGCAGTGAGGCGGACGCTCCCGTGTTACCTCCGGAGCAGAGCGGGGTGGGGGCCCGGGTGCCGCCTCACACAAAGGGCTCGGTGTCATCTCCCGGAGCTCACACAGCTGGAACCCGAGCGGTGCAGCCAATGATGTCACATGATGTCGGGAGCCAACCATCGCTGTTCCTACCACCGGAGCAGAGGCATCATCCGCCGCCCCCCTCCCGTACACACTTACGTCTAGCTGCCATGCCCACCTACCCGGCCAGAGCATCCACATGCCAGCCCTGCCCACCTACCCAGCCAGAGCAGCATCCTCTGCCCACCTACCCGGCCAGAGCAGCATCCTCTGCCCGCCCTGCCCACTTTGTGCATATGTAATGAGCGGCTTATTATTATGCACTGCGCTCATGACACATGCGCAAAGTGGGAACTACTAGTTCTCATCAGGGACTGGCTGGAGTTTAAATACCATTTAAAAGGCATTCCCACTGCCTTAAAAACGGTATTTAACCGTGTAGGACTCTGCTTTTTAAACGGGTTGAAATACCGGTTATCTTTAACCGGTATTTCAACTCTGCGCTGAAAAATCGGCAATTTACCGTTTTAGACCTGCAGTGGGAAAGGGGCATAAATGTAATACTGTGAAATATAAAAGCCCAGTACAAGGGATTCCAAGCTATCTATTATGTTTTAAGTTCTGGCTGAAGCCAGCTCTGCTTTATAGGACATGTGAGCTCTTCAATCATTTCCCTTCTCATCCTTTAATAATTGTACAAAAAAAGACCTGACTTTATTTATTTATTAACAGTTTCTTATATAGCACAGCGTATTCCGTTGCGCTATACAAAGGGGACAGTGATACAACAAAACAGGGTATTTACAGACAGTCAAAATGTAGGAGGGCCCTGCTCGCAAGCTTACAATCTATATTTATTTTATACAATGCTTAGTTCAGGCAAGTCCAAACTGTGGCCCTCCAGCTATTGTGAAACTACACATCCCAGCATGCCTTGTCATAGTTTTAGCATTCCCTAATAGCAAAACTGTGGAAAGGCATGATGGGACTTGTAGTTTCACAACAGCTGGAGGGCCATAATTTGGACATGCCTGGCTTAGTTCCTTGTAGCTACACTCAGAGCTTGGTGTACTGTACAGCATGATGCCAGTTTATGGCATATATAATGTAAAAGATCTGCTCAATGGTTAATAAAATATTTTCATGTGTACGGCTACGCATAATGGCGCAGATGTATTAAGCCTTAACAAGAGATAAATGCAAGGGTGATAAAGAGATAAACGTCCATCCAATCACATCCTAACTGCTATGATACGGGCTGTGTTTGAAAAAAGTCAGTAAGGAGCTGATTGGTTGGACGTTTATCTCTCCTTATCACCCTTGCATTTATCTCTTGTTAAGGCTTAATACATCTGCCCCATTATGTATTACCTTGGATCGTTTTTGTATGGCTTGGTGTGCGAGCTTTCAGTCACAGTTATGTAGGACTTTGCACTAGTATATGTTGCCACTATATTGCCCCAGTCTCATTGGTGGTAAATTAATCTGGTGAAGATCTTAACCACTAAACCTGGGTACACAGCAAAAGATTTATCTGTCTTGTTGAAACAAAAATCTGGTTATGTGTAGAAGCAATTGGCAATCAACTATTTGCTCCCAAATGCTGGAAAATTAACAAAATAGATTGTTCTGATAAATGTGTTCAATCTGGATTTAACCAATTTGTCTGAATGACCATTGTCTGTTTTCCAGAGTTTGGCTCAAATGTTCTATTCTCATATGCGCCCATACAGTTCTAGATTGTTGTTCTCATCAGATAGATCTGACAGATCTTTAGGTGTGTACCCAGCTTTACAGGACCGCATCACATCTATATTAAGCCAAGTGCTGAAAAAAGAATACCTCCTACTCCGTAATAATGAATGTCAGTATAGAAGATGACATTTACCCCTCACCGATGCTTTTTGCTTCTGATTTTCTTACTGAGCATGTGTTGAAATCCTAAAAAGCCATGTGAGACGAGTAAGATGATCAGCCGGAAATACCAGGTCCTGCCTGATAACCGCGCAGACGTGCTCTGCAATTAACCTCTGCAGCTCTTGATGGCTGGGGCAATACCTGTAGTAACCTGGGGCTGGGAGAGAGTGGGGACTTCATTGACCTTACGCTATAGATTAGTACAGTATAAAAATCTATTTTTGTATGTTTAACTCTTTGAGTGTCAACATCTTTGTGAGAGATGCGCAAAATATCGGCTAAAAATGCCAGAATCTCTCACTATTGTTACATAAATTCATATAAAAAAATGTGTAAAAAAAAATTATATTTCCTATATATGGTAAACATCACAATAATGATGAATAACAATGTTCAGTTGGCACCCAAATGGTTAAAAAGATCTATTTATTTTTAGAACTAAACTGATTTAGAAATTAAATGATACAGGATTATACCATTTGTAATTTTATCTGTCACACTAGATTCGGAACATGCAACACCCCAAAAGTTTGAGACTTTTTATACCATACCTTGTCCTTGGATGGGAGGTGTTGTAAGTCCCATTACAGAGAGCTGTTAAATACTTAAAATCCCATAGACTCAAACAGATCACAACAATATTTTGTTCTTTTGTTACATATTTAGAGTGACATTTCTGTATAAATTTCAGATAACACCCAGATAATTCTACATTGACCTATATGCATCTATTTCTTTCTTTTTAGCTGTACAAGTCAATTACTTCATAATGATTAAGTGTTCTGACCATAAAGGGTTATTTCTAAACACAGCGCAGGTGTTCTATGCAGGAGTGCTGTCAGTCACCGCTGTATGGCGGTTAGATCTTTCAGTACTTGGCAAACATTGCAGGTGCAGGGAGTTTGTCTAAATTTGTATTATTTGCCCACTTGAGTAGCGCAAGATAAATCTGTTGGGTCTTATGGGAAGTAAACATGTGGTTTTTCATGGTTTCTGGGCTATTTTTGGCAAAAACAAAACCAAGATGAGAATCCAGCAAGCACTGGTAACTTGTTTTCTGTATTGTGACTAGAGAGAGGAAATGTTATCAACCAGTCTTGGATTGCATCCTCTGTAAGATAGTATCTTGGGTTTTGGAGGCATCAGCTATAAAAGCTATAACATTTTCCATTATATATTATATATATATATATATTTCTCTATTTCTCCCTCGGGCAGCAGGGGACACTGCAGTCATCACGTGTGGGGGATAGAGTTGTCGTACTGGAGGAGTCGTCAAGAAAGTTTAGATGTAGCTGGCTCCTCCCCCCTCTATCCCCACCAGACCCCAGTCTTAGAAAAAAGTGCCTGGAGGAGTCCGTCTCCTGGGCAAGATCTCCATGGGGAAACTCATTTTTCTATTTTTTACTTTTTTAATTTTTTGCAGGCAGACCAGGAGGCCTGTCTGCCACAAGGAATCCTGGAGGGGTCCGGTCGACACTGCACTCAGTGTTTCCTCCGGTACCCAAGCCACCAGGGCTTATGCTCTGGGGACCCGCCGCAGCTGCACGCGGCTCAGCGTTACGGGTCCATGGCGTCTCCCCCGCTCTCCAGGAAGCTGCCTGAGGGTAAGCGGCGCTGTGCGCCTTTCATAGGGGGGGGGCGGAGCGCGTTAGCCGCAGAGAGAGAGAGGGACTTCAGCCCGCAGCATTCGGTGCTCGCGGCGCTGATAGGCTGGTTAGCGCAGTCTCTGCTCGCTCAGAGATTTTAAGTTTTGCCGCCACTGAGACGGCGCGGGAAGATGCGCGCGTAAGTAGGGGGCGGAGCTTGTCTCTCTCCTCTCTGCCAGCGCCATTGTACGGAGCTCCAGCGTCTCTCTCTCTCTCTCAACGACCTGCAGATCTGGTTTTCCAGTCCCTGGTCAGTCTAGCCAGCGCTCTCCCCTGCGATCACAGGGACAACTGTGAGTCTTAAGGGGTTCATATTTTCAGTTTTCTGGAAATAGGTAATCGGGAGGGTAGTGGCTCCTCTCTCCCTATTGAAGCACAGACCCCATATCTTGCATAGCCTATCCTTGGGTATTGTTTGATTTTGTCTGTGTGGGTGTGTACAGTATTTTTACCTGTATTGCCTGTTCTAACGGGGTGTATTATGGCAGAAAGAGGTACCTCTTCAAAAGCAGGTCAGAAGGTATACACCTGCAAAACCTGCAGGGTGCAATACACGCAACCTATAAAGGGGGTATCCCTTTGTGAGACATGCTATGCTGCTTCACAGGGTACTGTTCTTATTCAGTCCCCTGTGCCTAAACCTCCTTCTCAGACTCCTGATGCTTGGCAGGCCATTCTAACAAACTTAACGGCCGAACTAGCAGCATCAAAAAAGGACAGGGAGGTGTTTCAGTCTCAGTTAACTCAACTTTCCTCTACAGTTGATTCTTTGCAGCAGGCTATAACAGCCGCTGCTCCAGCTAGGTCCTCTTCTCCTGGAACAGCAAAGAGGAAGGCTGCCTCTGTTTTGTTTGTATCTGACGATGAGGTTCAGGTAGACCTAGATGATGCTGACGACCCTTTTCAGGATCCCGTAGTAGATGATCAAGACGCCCTGGGCGTTGAGGGTCTTATAAGGGAGATTCGTTCTACCCTTAACATAGCCGATACATCGGTACCCTCACAAGTATCTATTTTTGGTCGGGTACAGAGACAGCCTCTAAATTTCCCAGACTCTGAAGAATTAGACAATCCTTTATTCAAGATCTGGAAAACCCCTGACAAAAAATTTCAGGTGTTTCAGAGTCAAGGGCAAAGTGGGAGACCCCTCCCACTCCGGACTAGGGTGGCCAATCCCGGGATCAGGATCGGCGGGATCCCGGGATTTGGCCCTAAAAACACCGGGATTTCAATCCCGGGATTGGACTCTCCAATCCCGGGATTTCGGTATTAGACTGCGCATGCGCAGTCTAATGCCGGGCAGCGTCTGAGACCCTGCTCAGACGCTGCCCGGCTTCTCCCGTGCCCGGCAGAGCGTCTCTGCGCAGCATGACTATGTCAGAGGTCACGCTGCGCAGGTCGCACAGCACACCACGCTGATTGTTATGTTGCCCAGCTCCCGGAGGACCAGCCCACCCTACCCGCCGCCTGCCCAGCTCAGCTCCCGGAGAAGCAGCCCACCCTACCCGCCACCTGCCGAGCTCCCGGAGAAGCAGCCCACCCTACCCGTCGCCTGCCCAGCTCCCGGAGGAGCAGCCCACCCTACCCGGCCGCACCCGCCACACATGTAAGTGGATATGCGGGGCGGCCGGGGCATTTTTTTTAATCAGGGAAGCCAATCCCGGGATCCCGGGAATCCCGGGATTGAGCATTTTTCAATCCCGATACCCGGGATTGAAAAAGTGTCCCGGGATTGGCTTCCCTACTCCGGACGTATCCTTATCACGCCTGTCGAAGAAGACCACTCTCCCCATTCCAGGGGCGGTTTCCCTTAAGGAGGCTCCAGATGGACGCCTGGATGGTTCTTTAAAAAACATCTACACCACGGTGGGTGTTATTTTACGGCCTGCTCTCGCCTCTTCTTGGGTGGTCAGAACAATGGAGAATTGGGCTGCTGACCTAATCAGAGGTCTTGAACAAAACGCTTCTAGAGATGAGCTGTTGTCTTTGGCAGAATGTATTAGAGACGCTTCTATGTATGTCGGGGAAGCGGCATCTGATGTTTCTACTTTGGCAGCGAAAGCCACGGCCTCAGCCGTTCTTGCTAGGCGCACGGTTTGGCTATGCTCTTGGCAGGGTGAGCCAGAAATTAAGAAAGCAGTAGAGGCGCTTCCTTACACGGGAGAAGTTTTGTTCAGCCCTGAACTTGATAGACTTATTTCCCAGGCCACAGGGGGGGAAGTCTACGTTTCTCCCATCCTCGGCGCCTGCTCCAAAAAGACAGTTTGTAAACCCTCTTTTTTATTCCTTTCGAGATAATGCAGGGTTCAGGGGTCGTTCAAGAGGGGGTTTCTCTTCCTTCAGGGGCCACAGAAGTCGAGGTGCCAGACCGGCGCAGCCCTCCTCCTCCACTACCTCTCATAGGGACCCTAAGTCCACTGAAAAGTCAGTGGCATGACTGTCTACCCGCTCACTTGGGGGATCCCAAAGTGGGTGCCAGACTGTTGCTTTTTGCAGAGACATGGAGGACTCACTGCACGGATGCATGGGTTCTCCAGATAGTTTTGCAAGGCTACAAGCTGGAGTTCTCCACTCCGCCTCCAAACAAATTCTTTCCTATAGGTCTTCCAACGGCCATCGAGTCAAGATTGGCTCTATGCGGCGCCATACAGACTCTTCTCGAGTCAGGAGTAATTATTCCAGTTCCGGCCCACCAAGAAGGAAAGGGATACTACTCCAGCGTTTTTGTGGTGCTCAAGCCGGACGGCTCTGTCCGGCCGATTCTGAATTTAAAACAACTGAACGAATTTGTGTGCTACCACAAATTCAAAATGGAATCTATCCGGTCGGTAGTAGCGTCATTGGAAAAGGGAGAATTTCTCCTTTCCTTAGATATAAAGGACACGCACCTACATGGTCCAATTTGGGAACCTCATCAAAGATTCTTAAGGTCCGCGGTGCAGAACCGCCATTTTCAGTTCAGGGGGCTCCCTTTCGGCCTTTCTTCTGCCCCTCGGGTGTTTACAAAAGAAATGGCATGTATGATCACAGCACTTCGTCTCCAGGAAATAACAGTCATCCCATATTTAGACGACCTCCTCCTCAAATCTTCGAGTCAGGAGAAGCTTGTAGCCGACGCTATCCAAACCTGCAGGTTTTTGGTTCAAAATGGATGGATAGTGAATTTCAAGAAATATATATATATATATATATATATATATATATATATATATATATATATATATATATATATATATATATATATATATATATATATATATTTTGGTTTTATGTGTATGAATAGCAAGATCTATCTATCTGTGTGTGTGTGTGTATAATATACAGTGGCGGATTCAGGGGGGGGGGCACCCGGGCACGTGCCCCCCCTGTCATTTATTTTGTAGATGAGGACCAGAGCTTTCCAACGAGCCCAGCCCCATGTCTCTAGCCCCCCGGGAACCGGAGATATCGCCTGGCAAAGCTGTAACATTTTTTCCCCATAGGATAATATGGGACCCGTCAATTCCGACCCCCACCCGGTTCCGACGGCTGCCAGTTCCCTCCCTGGCATCACAGGAGCTTGTGGTTGATGTCATTCAATTCCAAATCGCTCGGCCTTCAATATGGTACCAGGATGGTCCATATAGGTCAATCAGTTCCAGAGATATAGCGTGTAAATCGATTTTTTTTTTTTAAATGTAATTTCATGGCTGTTCATGTTCTTTGAGGGCAGATTACTCTGGAACCAAACTCACTGGACCAAAATCATTCAAAGCCCACTCAAAAGTTCTTCAATATGATACTTGTCTCATGTAAATGGGTCAGTTAGTTCCGAAGATATATAAATGAGATAACTGGTTAAAGGGGGGGAGGGGTGGTTTTCTCTCCCCCTCACACCAGAAAATGCAGGGACTAGGCTGGTGTAAAAGGGGCCAACCTGGGAATGCATTTTCTGGTGTGAAATGGGTATTATTTCAAATAGCTGGGACCTGCAGTGCTCGAAATTCAGCCAGGCTCTGCCACTGTCAGTGGCTATCACTTCTGCCTGGCAGCGGCTGTCCCCCATTTACCACGAGCATGTATTCCCCATTGGCAATGAGCATGTAATCCCACATGGCAACGAGCATGGAACCTCTGGCAATGAGCATGGAACCCTTGGCAATGAGCATGTAGATAAGCAGCACTTACTGTATGTAGCATAATTTTTAATAGGCATTATGGTGTTTGGCATAATACATAATGGACATCATGCCGTGTAACTTGCAATGGACATTATGGTGTCAATGTTTAATGCGCGCCTTTGGTGGACAATGTCCCTGTTTATGAAGCGTATTGTGAATTTTGTCTCAATCCGTGTGGCATTATGTGAATTTTGTCTCAATCCGTGTGGCATTATGTGAATTTTGTCTCAATCCGTGTGGCATTATGTGAATTTTGTCTCAATCCGTGTGGAATTATGTGAATTTTGTCTCAATCCGTGTGGAATTATGTGAATTTTGGCTCAATACGTGTGGCATTATGTGAATTTTGGCTCAATCCATGTGGCATTATGTGAATTTTGGCTCAATCCATATGGCATCTTATGAATTTGGCTCAATCCGTGTGGCATTATGTGAATTTTTACACAATCCATGTGGCATTATGTGAATTTTGGCTCAATCCATGTGGCATTATGTGAATTTTGGCTCAATCCATTTGGCATTTTGTGAATTTTGGCTCAATCCATTTGGCATTTTGTGAATTTTGGCTCAATTTGTGTGTTATGTAAATTTTGGCTCAATCTGTGTGGCATTGTGTGAATTTTGACACAATCCATGTGGCATTGTTTGAATTTTGGCTCATTCCATTTGGCATCATGTGTAAGGGGCAAGTATAATGGGGTCTAGTATTTTGTAGCATAATGTGTAGAAGTTGTATATGGTGTTGTACACTCCACTCAAGGACATGCCCCCTGTTGAGTGGCCACACCCCCTTTTCCAGAGCGCGCCTTCGGCGTGCGCACAACTACATCCTTCACTTTTGTTGCCATGGTGGGCCTGCGCACTTTAAATGCCAGGGCCTATTTTTAATCCCATTGCCACCCTCTCTCTGCCGCTCTCTTAGCATGTACACTGGCACCACTAACACTGGCCCTCACTCACCTAAACCCTCTTTTATCATGGTGCCCCCCCTGTCATTTTATCCTGGATCCGCCCCTGATAATATATAATCTCCAGTGTCCATTTGTGTGTCTCCCAAATACTGCCATTTCATGTCTTACACATGCACACAGACGTTATCACAAGGTAGCAGACTAGCTTTGGAAGCAGTTTCTTCGAGCGGGCCTAACCAGTATTATTATAACTGACATTTTGTCTTTCCAACCATGAGTTTAGTTTCCCTGCTCCTCCGCATCAGTGTGCCCCCTTGTGTTGTTGGGAATCTCTCCATCCTGCTTGCACTTCTGAGTGTATTATTATAGAGCATTTTTGTTTACTCTCCAGGGTGTTGGTGAAGGGAGCACTGTGTCACTGCCGGAAACTCTGCTGTTCGTCTCCACTCTGGATGGGAGTCTCCATGCAGTCAGCAAAAGGACCGGTGCCATCAAGTGGACTGTAAAAGAAGGCAAGTCACACATGTCTTCATTGAATCAGAAATCTAGCATGTGTCAGGGAGAACTTTGGGGGAGATTTATCAAATCTTTGAGAGAGAAATATGAGAAGGAGCCCATAGTAACCAATCAGCTTGCAACTCCATTATCTAGTGCTGAATGGTTGGTTTGGGCAACTCACACCACTTGACCTCTCCTAGAAAGTTGGATATTTCCTTTTTGTCCTGTAAATGTGTCCTTAGATTCTACCAGTCATGTGTTGGGGCAAGCTACAGCGCAAACTTTGGCTACAGCAAAAATGCCCAAGTGGTCATTCATTACAAATCCTGTGTATCTTCTTATTGATGCTATTTCCCATTTTGGAAATAATTTGATGTGCATGGATGACAACAATTGAAAACTGTGGCTCCTAATTGCAACCCAATGGAAGCAGCCTGGGTGGATAGTGTCAGTAAAAGTAAAAGATATAACTAGCTCATCCACACGCGTAATGCATTTTTAACCTTTAACAAATACTTGCTTCTAAAAATAGCAAAGTAATAAATTTACATCATTGTATATACCACCTAGAGCAAGAGAATTGTCCTCTGTGTGGCCATTTTAAAATGTTGGATTTTTAAACAGGTTCCTATGGTTCTCATAGGCTTGGAAACAGTCTGCACTTATGTAGTCAAGCAGCAGTTATTGCTGTAACTTTTACTTTTCAGTCACCATGTGGGATAAGAACCCACATATGTCAAGTGTCATTTACATTTATAAACGTAATGCTACAGTCTTATAAATAGCTCCAGTCCTCCTTCATGCACAAGGGACTTAGAAACTTGAGCTTCCTTATGCATACTATTTTGTAGGAATTGATTTCTATTGCATATTATTTTGTGAATAATTATATATTGTCTTTAACAGCCAGGTTATAGACAATGCTATTTTTCAGCAGGCTCCAGCAGGAACTGAGGGTCTTATTCTAGTTCACTCTTTCTGACAGAATCCTTCTTAAGCGGGAGCGCGCATCGCATAGTACAGAACGGAGCCGTACACAACGGACCGTGTATGGGCTCCTTTAGATGGACAAAACCATGTGCACTGCAGGTGGGGCAGGTGTTACTTGTGCAGAGATAATTAGATTTGGGTGGGGTTTTACTTCAAAGTGAGATCTATATTGCAGTGTAAAAATAAAGCAGCCAGTATTTACCCTGCACAGAAACAAAATGACTCACCCAAATCTAATTCTCTGCACATTTTAAATCTGCCCCCCTGCAGTGCACATGGTTTTGTCCATCTAAGAAGGAATTTGTCAGAAAGAGCGAACTCTAATAAGGGCCTCAGTTCCTTCTGGAGCCTGCTGAAAAATAGCCCTGATTATAGAGCTCCGCAGACCCACTTAGTGCTGGAACCTCTGTTTACTGTTCAGGGCTGTATTGGGGCACATGCAATAGGTTGTGACTTGGAGCCATTGGCAAAATCCCGGCAAGCCTTTCCGATATTTTAAAGTGGCAATCTTTGAAAAGACAAAACTATGCTGGCACACACTTTATGATGTCACAGGATATTCCTTTTCCCCTACGGAGAGAGTTCAGGATCAGATTATTTCAATCTAGATTGCTTATTCTGAATCCGTTTCTAATTCAAGGAAGAGCCTGTAGGCTAAAGGTGGATTCTGATCTGCTTCCAAAAGATTGTAGACCTTTTAATAAGGTTTGTTGAAGTTTTGTCTTCCTTGTTCTCTCCACAGATCCCATTCTTCAAGTTCCGACACACGTGGAAGAGTAAGTTCATGTCTTTTTTTTTTTTTGTCTGTACTAGAATTATTTGCACAGTGTAGAGTGCACCCGGTACTTAGAACAATGCAGAGCCCTAGGGTATAAACGATCATAGCCTTTATTTCTGTAGCTGAGGATGCACAGATTTCCAACCTATGTACCTAGTCACTTCATTTATGTATCACTTTTGCTGCAGATTTTCATTGAGAAATGATAAATCATGCAAAGTCATCTTAGAACAAAGGACTGCGACAAAGACCTTCAAATAATTTTATACATACATTGTTATTCTACCACTGTATAGGGTTATGTTACATAAATTGTGTCTGAATAAGGTTCTTCACACCTAATGTAAGGTCTTAACAAGTAACCAACTGTATCCTTGTAGCCTATGTAACAGGCCATTGTGTTCAGTGTAACAACGCTGCAGCAATGGGTTAGTGGCTAGCATGCTATGAATTACATACGTCTACCAACTTGTATAAATGGTCATGTATGTACAGAACATAACACTTGATTGATTTTACTATATTTCAATAGACCGGCATTCCTTCCTGATCCAAATGATGGCAGTTTGTACACTCTGAGCAGTAAACACAGTGAGGGGCTGACGGTAAGATGATTATAATTATGACCAGTTAATTAAATAGCGCACACATATTCCGCAGCACTTACAGAGAGAATATTTGAACATTCACATCATGACTGCTGTCTGTGTTACAGGGGTAGAAATGAGGACAAACAGAAGGTTAGGGTGAGAGATTGCTGGGTTTGATGAAAATGTGGGTCTTGAGAGCCCTTTTAAAGTTGTGTAGGGTGGTGGAGAGAGAGGTAAGGAGCACATAGGCCAAAATCCTGGAGGCAGGAATGGGAGGAAGTAACTAGTTGGCAGGAGAGGTGGCATGTAGCGTTTGTGGACTAAAGAGAACTGGAGGGAGTGTAAAGAGAGATCAGATGTGTAAGTGGGAGATGAACGGGCGATGGCTCTGAAAGTGAGTGTGAGAAACTTGAATTGTATTCTGATGGGAAAGGGTGATCCAGTGTAGGGCGTGTAAGAGAGGAGAGGTGGACATAGTACATTTGGTGAGGAAGATGAGCTGGGCAGCAGCATTGTGGATTGATTGTAATGGAGAGAGGCGTTTGTCAGGGAGGCCAGAAAAGAGGAGCTTGCATTAGCCCAATCTGGATATGACTAGTGGGTGGATGAGGGCCCTTGTAGCATCCTGGGTGGGAAAGGGTCTGATCTAGAAATATTTTTGAAGTGGAAATGACAGGTCGGTTAGAGGTGTGGAATGTGTGGTTAAAGGAGAGGAAGGAATCAAGAATAACGGCAAGGGTTGTACTTGGTGGCTAGAGGGGATAGCTGTTCTTTCAATAGATAGTCAAATAAGGTGCTTTGTTTGGTACAGTGTTTACAGATCTCACAATTTATCCAATAATATGTTCAGTTTTCAGCTTATGGTCTTCTTGCTTTAGCACACACCTGTGCTAGAGTCATGTATACTTTGTGCCCTGCCCCCTACACCTGTGTATATTCCTGCTGCCTCCAGTCCTGTACCAAAGTACAGAGCATCCTGTTCAGACAGTGTGTCTGTTTGTGTGTGTGTGTGTGTAGCTGTAGGTGCACGGGAATGAAGAAAGCTTACCTAAATATCAGACATGTAGTAGTGGTTTTTCCACAAAGAAATTATTTTTTTAATTGTACTTTTACTGTGTTTGTGCTCTTTCTCTTCTTCTTTTTTTTTTTTTTTTTTGATTGTCCCTGTTAAAGCCTTCCTGTCAGCCATATTGTTGACCATGCTTTCTTGACTACTTTTACAGAACCTTACAATAAATAGAACCTTTGAATTCTAGGACACTGCTAACAGATCATTTCTTTTTATAACAAGAAAATAAACCTTTTTTCCCCTTTGTTACCATTAGTCTTCATTACTTCAATATCAAATCCTCTTATTTTTAGAATAATTAATATTCTGAGCATCATTATTAGACTTTTATTTTGTTTCATTAGGTTGTACAATGTGTCTGCAGTACTGTGTAGGCTCCCATACACTGCAGAGTCTTCTCCCCTTGGACAAGTCGCCACGCAGTGCTCTATTGATATATCGCATGTGGTCCTTTTGGCCAGGGCTGTGGAGTCGGTAGATAAATGTTCTGACTCCGAGTACTTCTGACGCCGACTCCGACTCCTCTGTATTAATATGAAAATGTATTTGATACATTCCTTGAAGGAAAGAAAGGCAACATACATATTATTACTACAGAAACTAGAGGCTGGGAAGCCAACAGTCTACTGTATTGAACAGTTTAAGCCAGGCATGTCCAACATTGGCCCTCCAGATGTTTTGAAACTACACATCCCAGCATGCTTTGCAATAGTTTTAGCATTCTCTAATAGCAAAACTGTGCCAAAGCATGCTGGGATGTGTAGTTTCACAACATCTGGAGGGCCAACGTTGGACAATGAAAACAAAGTTTTATTAATTTTTTTATTAATTCATTAAATGGCTGGATAGTAGCAGTAGGCATAAACATTAGGAACAGGAACTTTACCAGTTCAAAGATAAAAACCAAATTATTTGGTTGTTTTGGGAACAAAAACAATAGGAAAGGTTCAGAAGTGTGGAGCATGAGTTCCGCATGCTTTGTGACGACAACAAAAATCAACGAGCCACAATCTCCGCTGGTTTGCTTGCTCGTCACCATTCAATTCATGGACACAAGGAACGATTTCTTTACCGAATCGTTACTGGCGACGAAAAATGGTGCCTGTACATCAATATGAACCAGCGTAAGGAATGGCTTAGCCAAGGTAAACAAACGACCCCGCGCATGAAACAAGATCTTCATCCGCGTAAAAAGATGTTGTGCGTATGGTGGGAGAGCTTGGTTGCATGAATTTTTCGAGTCTACACCAGGTGATTTCTACCAACGAGGTATTGAAAACCTTATTGAACGTTGGAAATAAGTTGTAAACTACAAGGGAGAATACATTTATAAGTATTGGTGTTCCGAATTGTGCGTTGCGTGCCATATAGTGAAGCACATGAAAAGCATGCTTTTTCACGGTCACTTAACGTGTTCGTTTTGCGGTTACGTGAGGCACTGCATGCATTGGTCTTTGTTCTTACAGTAGAGAAGTCATTAATTATCATTTTCAGAGTCGGTGCATTGTTTGCCGACTCCGACCCCGACTCCAGGTACTCGAAATTGCCTCCGACTCCACAGCCCTGCTTTTGGCACAGAAGCATTGATTCTGCAGCAGGGGTGACTCTGAGGGTCTGGTGCGATGCGTGTGGGACTGCTCATTGCAGTGAGTCATCTGCAATTTGGATTCTTTTCCTGCAATCACAGGAAAAGAGCCCAAATTGCAGAGTATATCACCTAGTGCCTTAACCACAATAATAAAATGCTCTCTTATCTCATTGCCCCTGTCACTTCTCCCCTCCAATCAGTGCATGTTCTGATCAGCCTGGTGCTTTTCATTGTGCGCGCACAATATTTAATAGGATGTTACTTTTACCAGCTGTGTTTGCTAGTAAAACTATTTGAATTTTGGGCATAAACACGTAGCGCTTGATTTTACATCCAAACACTTCAAGTCTTTCCTGATAAACATTGTTATATAGCCCATGCATCATATTAGTAGCCCATAGCTGCTCGTTTTGTATGTATTACTGTGTTTATGGGGCTATGGCCTAGCAATACTGTACTCTGTAATTAAGGTGAGGTATCAACAGTGACCTACAAGGTGGTAATATGACCTCTCTTCGATTTACTAATACTTCTTCCTATACGACTAAGGCAGAAAATTCAATTGAGCCAAATCATTTTGTTCCCCCAAAAATTCCTGTTTTCCTGATCTTTGACCAATGTTTATAGTGCAACTCAAACACAGTCCATTTATTTATTTTTTCATGAAAATCAACCCAGTATACGAGTGAATATATAATTTCCCAGATCCAAGTGTTTTATCAATCACAAAAACTGATCAGTTATTGGAGGAGGAGGGTTGAAAACAATTCCCAGATAGTGCCAGCTTTCAGAGATAGCCACCCAGGGGATCAATCAGCTACAGTAATTGTACTGTGACTTTACCTATATTGTACATAGTAGAAGAACATAGTGCTCATGGCATGGCAGTATTAATGCCATATACTGTATTTATGTAATTTGTGTTACATGCACCTAATTTTCAGGTGCATAGGGTAACTTCTATACAAGGGCTGGCTTGTGAGCCTCGCCCAGCTAGACCTTTTTATAATCTTGACTGAAAATGATATCACTAGGTAAAATGTTTAAACAAAACACAAAATATGCCCTCAATTGGTTTACCATATTGTACATGATGTGTGACACTATTAATGTGTTTGGTGCTAACAATTAGTGTGTATCCGCTGCTTGGATACATATCTGAAACGTGAACTCCAAAACTGACATTACGGGGTCTCATGAAACAGTGAAAAGAGTGGCGATATTAGCCAGGGGAGAGGTTGCCCATGGCAACCAACCGGCTGCTACGTATATTATAGCATGCACTTTACAGCCGTTGCCTAAAAGCTGTAATCTGCTTTCATATTTGTATCTTACATGCATTATTTTACATTGTCATATTACATTTAATGCCGGACAACAGACAATGGGGTTTATTCTGGGTCACTCCTTCTGGCAAATTCCTTCTTAAATGGACAAAACTATGTGCACTGCAGGGTGCAGATGTAGAATGAGCAGAGAGAATGAGATTTGGGTGAGTTATTTAGTTTCTGTGCAGGGTAAATACTGACTGCTTTTATTTTTACACTGCAATATAGATCTCACTTTGAAGTAAGACCCCATCTAGATCTAACTATCTGCACAAGTAACATCTACCCGACCTGCAGTGCACATGGTTTTGTCCATTTGAGAAGGAATTTACCAGGAGTGAACCAGAAAAACCCCCTATGTGTGTGTGCCTAGCAATATTGGAGGTGGTGGGGACTTGACTTGGCATTGGTAAGTGCATACACACTTGCCAATGCTGGTGGTACTTTACTGAATAGGCAGGATGCGGTCAGCAGGTTGACCACTATTAGTCATAGGTCAACACATGAAAATGTTAATTTTTTTTTTTTTCAAAAACAAGTGAACATAGAATGACAAGTTGCTACTGGTAAAATTCTTTCACTGGTAATACTTTTATTGTTACTAACTATCTGTAATAGTCACAATAAATGCTATCTGTGTAATTATACCAGTCCACTCCTCATTATTGTTATATGGGCACCCCCTAGTCCCCTTTCACCCACCACACGGACACATTAGTCTCTGAAACCGAATCAGCACATCGAGACTAGGGGAAGTCACGCATCATCGCTATCGGCTGATACATCGGAACCATACGGTAAGCTACTACTACCTTTTCTACATACCACCTGCATACCCTGAACCACTTACGTTATCTTCGGAGGTACATCATCTACTCCAGGATTGACGTGAAGGGATCTGGGTACCGCGACACCGCCACCATTCGGTGAGACAACAGGCATTGCCTCATCGCTGGACAGGTTACCTTAACATCTACCTCAGTCAGGGATCACCTTCCCATCACCTTCATCATCAACATCCTGCCTACAGTTATTGCTCCCTGTTTATACATCATTCCAACACCCAGCCTACAGTTATTGCTCCCAGTTTCCCATTTTTCTCTACATCAAACTATCCTCACCAAACCCCCGAGCGCCATCACTCCCCTCTCCTACTCTCTCCATTGTATTACTAGGGGGACCGAGACTTCCCCCAAGGAGTGAGGGCTGCTAGGGGTTTTCCTCTCCGAGCGCTGTGCAGTTTTCTGTTTTACTATAGAATGACAAGTGGATGCGGTACACTTCTACGGTGCCAATATAGACAAACGTGAAAAACTTGTGTCAACCTTTTCCTTGTTGAACAATAGTGGTTGACATTACAGTTGACCCATAACCGAACAGGGTATTTTATTGATGCGAGGGAGCGCACATTGTTAACAATGTTGAGTGTACACACTAGATGAATAAGTTAAATATATTGTTCAGAAGGGCCCTTCTGAGTGATATCTTTTACCTTCTAGTCTAGAACGATATATCTGATACTGAACTTGGATGCAATTTCCCTTAAACTCCCTCTGGACCTTCCCGGGAGTGATTCCAGATGACTTGGTACTTTGGTGTAATTTTTTGCATAAGATATATCTCATGCGATTGATCAAGCCGAGATAAATCACATGAGATAGATCGTATGGTACAATGGTATACCAAGATATATCTGGAATAGGGGCTAGAGGGACTGGAAACGGTCAGTCAAATATTCTGAAATTTATTACATACGATATATCGCATGCGCAAAAAGCACTCCATTTTACCTCCGATTCCGATATATCACAGGTGTGGTCCGACCAACCTAGAGGCTCGTATCTGTCTCTCAAGGGACCCCACATCACATTGGATTGGATGGTAAACACAGATGATGTTGCACTTTTCAGACCATGGGCCAGATTCTCTAAGCTTCAAGAGTGATAAAATGGAGAGTGATAAACAGCCAGCCAATCAGCTCCTGCCTGACATTTTTCAAACAGTCTGTGACATGGCAGGTAGGAGCTGATTGGCTAGCTACTTATCACTCTCCATTTTATCACTTTTGAAGCTTAGAGAATCTAGATCCATATCTGTAATCCGCCAAAATCGTGCAATATTGTTCTAATGTAAGGGGGCCTTAAGAGCAGTATTCAGTGCTTTTTGTGAGCTGTGACAGCATGCACAGTCAGTATTCAACTGACCCCCCTGCACACGCCGTTTCCACCTCACTGGGATTTTACAGCGAAATGGAAACGCTGTGTGCGACCGCCAAAACAGAGACGAAGCCCATTGCAATTAGCCGCGAACCTCGCCATTTGGGGGAATCGTGAGGATTCACCCGGAAAGTTTAATACGGTGATCGGCCGATGCGGGGGCTAAATGGCAAAGGTGACTTGTTTTCGGCAATCCTCACCATTTAACCCCCTTGCCGGCCGCATTGAATATGACCGTAAGTGTATGGGGCTTTAGTCCTCTCTCTTCTATATTGTCTAAAACAGTGGTTCTCAAACTGTGGGTCCCAACCTTATCAGCGTGGGGTCGCGACTCCATGTTGCTGACCATCACGCTGATGACTTTTCTAATCTCAGTCAGCAATTCAAGGCGTCTAAAATAACAGACAATTCTACAGAGTTTTCAGACTCATAGGCATATATTCAATGCCGTGGGCGAGCGGTGACTGCGAGCAGGACTTTTTGCTCGCAGTCACCGCTCACCCTGTCAGTATTCAACTGACACCCCTCATTCGCAAATTCCCCCTCGCTCCGTTTTTTGAGCGAGGGGGAATTTGTGAATGTGCCTCCAAAAGCTGCGAGAGCCGAGGCTAATTACAGCGAGTTTGCTGCACTAGCCGTGGCTCTCGCAGTTTAGGGGAATCCTCGCCGTTCTGTGACTGCGAGGATTCCCCCGGAATGTTGCATAGTGCGAGCGGCCGGCGCGGCGGTTAAACTGCGAGGATCACTGGTTTTCTGTGATCCTCGCAGTTTAACACCCTCGCCGGCCGCTCGCACCGGCATTGAATACTGGCTGTCACGACCCTAGTCGGCGATTCCCCAGATACGACAATCTGAGTATCCCGGCCACGTGACACTTTCACTGAGTATCCCAAGCGTGTGCGTATTTCACCACGATTCCGCTTGCCACCAATCAAAGTAAACTTTTGGACTTAGTCCGCGACAGCTTTGATTCTGCCGACACACCAAATTATGAGTTACAGGGTAGCGCTCTGGCAATTCGTCAGAGGCTTGGGCTGGAAAACAGCAGATACCAGAACTAATTATGACTTTTTAATTAAGTGAAAACACTACAAGGCTTACAGTATATTACAGAAAACATAAGTTACAAGATATATGATTAATAGGTAAGTCAAACGTAAAAACAGTTTCAGAATAAAACAAAATGGGAATAAAGAAACAAACCACTTCAAGGACACACAGCATGAAGCGGGTTTTGGAGTGGAAATCTCTCCGGATACTGGCTCATCTCAGAGACAGGTATCGGACCCGTCCCATTCCCAAGAAAATGAACAAAAATGTCTTGTGAGACACACACTTTTAAGATTGGCAAAAACACACACAATCACAGCCCCCACCTCAGGAATCTTCCTTGTCCATGGGGTTTCCTGAGGATATACCCAGGGGCTGGCTAATTGACTTCTCTTTTGAGGCTTAGCAATTTAGCCATTCAATCACCCCCTGCTAATTCTTATCTCAAATAAGGTGTCATTCTAGAGTTATAAGGGAATTGCTTTTCTGACATCTCTTCTGGTCTGGGAAGACATTTGCCAGAGACCCTGGACTTCAATACAGGTTTTATAGATGCAGGGGGGAAATAGATAACCTCTGCTTTCCTGTTGAGGTTTCAAACAGATGGGCAGGGGTTGTTGAAATAACCTTATTACCCACATAAAAATACAGGATGAGTAGATTGCACACCATATCAGAAACAGTATTGTAAACAGAGCATGGACTTCAAAGGAAAGAGATCCCATCTGCCTTCCTGCTTCACCCCCCAGTCCTCCCAACCATCCAGGGCAAAGGCAGGTCACTTTCTCCATTACATTTACAATTAGGGCAGAATGGCGTGGTACAATTACGCTCCTTCTGGCGTAAAAATGGCGGTCGCTCATGACAAGATGGCATCCAATCATGACACCTCCCCCTTTAAAGATCAGCATGGGAGCAGTGGCCAAACCAGCCACAGTATCCCATGCTGAGCCCTGACACTTGTCAGCGCCCTGCCCGACAGACTGCTGCAGTTTCCAGGTTAGGACCAGCGCTATGGGCGGGGTCTCCGAACTACCGGATTCTTGCTCCTCTTCCAGGAGACAGCAAGCTGCGGGCAAACAGGTGTCCCTGCCCAAGCCATCTGTGGGCACACTGATACAGTGGAAGCTGTGTCCCCTTGTGCCATCCTTGCTGGCAAGGACACAGCCCACCCCAGCTGTGCGTTGGACTCCTGGGCATAGATTCTCACCTGCAGCCGGCAGTTCCGTTTGCCATCCTGGGGTCAGAACCAACCTCTTCTGCCACACCCCACACGGGCATTCCCCTGAGGTATAGGCATTCCAGAGCCTCTGCTTGGCTGGGGCAGCCTTAAGAGGACTGTGGGACAATGCTATCAGGTGTTGTAAAGTACCTTTACATGACATGAGGTTAACAACAATAAATATGATACAAATCATATGGGCTAGGGCCTTTCCTGTGTTTACCTCAGCACTACATACAGTGGGACAGGTAATCCTGTCACCTTCCAAGAATCTCTTGTCCTGCTCTCTTGCCTGAGCTGATTGACCCCCCCTCCCTTTCACTGGGGGGGAGGTACACTCCCTCAAAGCCTTTGTGTGTGTGAATTGTGAAGGGGGGCAGGTTTCTGCAGGGGGGGAAACCAACAGGTCATTGTCCCCTGTGTTGGAAACATCCAATTCCAGCCTTTCAGAGGTTAATGGAGCTGAGTTTATCTGTGCTCCTTGGGCCCTCAGACCCTTCTGGTTACACACAGCACTTGCCACTGGCTCTATTACTGAAGCAACCCTCTCACTATACCCATGTGTATCTTTCACACTTCCCAGGTACGGGGCAGCCGCAGTGGGAGGCGGCTCACCTGGCATTTGCAGGCTTGCAGCCTCCATGGCTGTGGTTTGGTCACAGAATCTCTCCGTGATTGGAGGGGACCCCTTCTGGGTTCCTGTGTTCGTCAATATCTCCCTGGGGAACCATACCCGGGAGAATATGGGGACAAGGACATCGACCACTTTGTCGGCCCTAATGGATAAAAGGGCTACAGCTTCTGGGTAATGGGTGGCGTAATCTACCCCTATTGAAATGTACTCTGTTCTGGAGCTACTGGGCATTGCAAGGGGCCCTACCATATCTACAGCCACCCGCTCAAAGTGTTCTGATACCACGGGGAAAGAAATGAGGGGGGCCTTGCCCACATCCCCAGGCTTCCACACTATCTGACAGGTATGGCAGGTCCGACAGTACCAGTCCACCTTTTTCATCATACCTGGCCAGTGGAACTTAGGCAGGCGAGCCCCGGTCTTTTTAACCGTAAGGTGTCCAGAGAGGGGAATTTCATGAGCTACCTTAAGCAGACCCTCCCTATACCTTTGGGGTATGACCAGGTGACGTTCCGTAACTTGCCCTGGTGGAGTGTTGTGGACTCCATACTCTCTATGCAAACAACCATTCTTCCAGTACAGCCTGGGAGTACCCTGGGAGCCATCTGACTCCTGAGCTGCTGCTGCAGCCCTGAGACTCGCCGTTATCAATTCCACTTTGAAAGATCCACTTTCTATTGAGCCCTCAGGGTGTGCAGGGACCTCCTGCTGTGTGACTGTGTCCTGACAAGAAGAAGGGGGGTCTATGGGGGAAGCTGCAGTAAGGGACACTCTCTCCCTATCTGACAGTTCTGCAGTGCACCCAGGACCCACCAGGTCACTGATTATACCTGGTACCACATTTCCCACAGTAGCAAAAGACATCACATTATCAACAGTAACATCAATCTCATAACCTGGGGAGACATCCTGCAATACCTGCAAATTAGCCTGTGCATCTTCCACAACACATGGGACCCATCCTGCTGGCTTACAATTGGCCAGTGGTAAAACCTCTATAGCCTCAGGTCCCTGGGGAAGAATAGGGTTAGCTTCTAGCACCGCAACCTGAATGACATCACCAGCAGCACTCCTACCATTGGTGAGTGAGGGTGTCTCATTCCCAAGTAGATTAGGGCATTCGTTTAACCCCACAAACTGGCAAGGATTACCCACTATACCTGTCTCTAACTCACCCTCCCTTACCTCTACAGAAGGTACGGCACTATCACAGATCATCCCAGGAGTTTCACAAGAAATCACAACATTGCAATGTTCAGCATGGTTACATACTACCTGAGATGCATCATATGGTTCAGAAGGGTCAGCGACAGTGGGTAAAACATTGACACATATGTGTGGAGTGAATAAAAGTCCCACATCAGTAGTCCCACACACATTTGTGTGCATGCAGTCAGAAAGTCCCATTCCTCTTTCCGACATTTTCTCTTCCCTGCATACTTTCACTATGCAGGCAGCCTCTTTTTCCGGCAACAAATCTGGAGCAACGGATGGGAACATGCTGCTCACATCTTCCAGCAGTTTAAACTGGGCCTTGTGATGTGAGGTCTCCTGAGCAGGTTCCATGACGACTGTAGTAGGCAGAGTTACCTTGTCCTGGTAGGGCATTCCTGGTGAGAGCAAGCTGCTGACATCCTCAGCTTCTGCTTCTCCCAGCAGTTTAAACTGGGACTTTGCTTCCAGAGCTGGTAACAGCAACTGTTCTAGGCGATGCCACTCCGCATCTACCCGGCGGCACTGATCTCTCCAAAATGGGGTATCCAGCTTTCTCCAAGCAGCGACCTCCTGCTGCGCGAATTGGTAACATTCTCCCAGCTCTCTCAGCAGCACCTCAGGAGACGCAGATGGACCCCAGACACGAAATGCTGCACGATACTGGCTGAAGGCATTGCACTCATCGTCCCTTGCCCTGGTGAGCTGCGTGATCATCTCCCCACGAGTATGGTTGTGGCAGGAGATACCTTGCAGCTGGCATTCTTCCGTTAGTTCCTCTGTGCTCATTAGGGTAAACACATCATCATCCTCCTCTGGGTCAATATACCCACTGGACTCCTCCGGTACCATAGGGGATTGGTACTCCGCAGCCTCTGTGACTGCCATGCACCCTCCAGTCTCCCTGGTACTAGCAGAAATGCCAGTCCCCTGAGTAAAGTCCAGGTCCAGCTGGTTATCCACAACCAAGCCGGCATTTACTTTGCTCTCCCTGGGTGTTTCAAAGACAGGGAAATCATTGTGACGCGGTCCATTGAAATTTGCATCCACTGACACAGGCTGCCAGCTGAGCTTAGCTAGTTCCAGCTGAAGCTTGCGATCTGCTGCTTCCTTTGCAGCAGTGGACTCCCTTTTATTAAACTGCATTATCAGTTTCAGCACCACGGCATTATCTGGCTCTTTCACATACTTCAGAGCCTCTTGCATATACAGATCCAAGGCAGAGCAGTAATTGGAGGCATCCAATCCACGGTTTGTGGGGCCTGCAATCTTCATTGTCCGCTTCTCCTCTTCCTCTGTTCTGGAACCAGAATGATTCCCAACCTCAGACCTGGAATTCGCTTGATTCCCCCCAGCTACCTGCTGGTCCGCATCTCTGAGGACTTGGATCATCTGTTCCCTGGTCTGCCCCTTGGCAGGCTCCACTCGGTTGATACCAGAGACCACATCACGATCCAACTTCACACTATTATTTTCCGCAGAAAGTAAAAGTTCAGTACGAAGTCCACCTCCTGCTACCTCAGTAGCCCTGGCTGGTGAACTCTTACGCACAAGTCCGCCATCGTGATGCTCTGTATCTTCCTCCATAGAGTCACAGGTCAATCTCCACTTAATCTGTGCCTCCTTATAAGTAGCTGCCATTCTGCTGCAGTTACTTCTCCAAAATAATAAAACAGGGATGGGGAACAGAAAATGCTTTTACAGTGACTTACACTACTACATAAGCCTTGAGTTTTGGTATCTGGTGAAATGTATTCACTTAAGTTATCCAAATAAAAAACAAAAATTGCTTTTTGAAATATCCCCACCGCTGGCCACCAGTTTGTCACGACCCTAGTCGGCGATTCCCCAGATACGACAATCTGAGTATCCCGGCCACGTGACACTTTCACTGAGTATCCCAAGCGTGTGCGTATTTCACCACGATTCCGCTTGCCACCAATCAAAGTAAACTTTTGGACTTAGTCCGCGACAGCTTTGATTCTGCCGACACACCAAATTATGAGTTACAGGGTAGCGCTCTGGCAATTCGTCAGAGGCTTGGGCTGGAAAACAGCAGATACCAGAACTAATTATGACTTTTTAATTAAGTGAAAACACTACAAGGCTTACAGTATATTACAGAAAACATAAGTTACAAGATATATGATTAATAGGTAAGTCAAACGTAAAAACAGTTTCAGAATAAAACAAAATGGGAATAAAGAAACAAACCACTTCAAGGACACACAGCATGAAGCGGGTTTTGGAGTGGAAATCTCTCCGGATACTGGCTCATCTCAGAGACAGGTATCGGACCCGTCCCATTCCCAAGAAAATGAACAAAAATGTCTTGTGAGACACACACTTTTAAGATTGGCAAAAACACACACAATCACAGCCCCCACCTCAGGAATCTTCCTTGTCCATGGGGTTTCCTGAGGATATACCCAGGGGCTGGCTAATTGACTTCTCTTTTGAGGCTTAGCAATTTAGCCATTCAATCACCCCCTGCTAATTCTTATCTCAAATAAGGTGTCATTCTAGAACTATAAGGGAATTGCTTTTCTGACATCTCTTCTGGTCTGGGAAGACATTTGCCAGAGACCCTGGACTTCAATACAGGTTTTATAGATGCAGGGGGGAAATAGATAACCTCTGCTTTCCTGTTGAGGTTTCAAACAGATGGGCAGGGGTTGTTGAAATAACCTTATTACCCACATAAAAATACAGGATGAGTAGATTGCACACCATATCAGAAACAGTATTGTAAACAGAGCATGGACTTCAAAGGAAAGAGATCCCATCTGCCTTCCTGCTTCACCCCCCAGTCCTCCCAACCATCCAGGGCAAAGGCAGGTCACTTTCTCCATTACATTTACAATTAGGGCAGAATGGCGTGGTACAATTACGCTCCTTCTGGCGTAAAAATGGCGGTCGCTCATGACAAGATGGCATCCAATCATGACACTGGCCATAATGCTGTGCCTCCACAACGCTGCCATGTGTGTGCTGTCTGCTGACTACACATGTGATGTGATGTGATGACCTTCTGCAGTAACCTGCTGGGGTCCTGTAATAATTTTTATTGTCTGATAGGGTCCCGGAGCAAAAAAGTTTGAGGACCCCTGGTCTAGATCATCCCTCATTGTGTTACCGCTTTTGGGGTGTCGGCTTTTTTGGGAAATTTTTTAGCCTTCTGGATCTAAAAAAAAAAAATGCAAATTGCTGTCCCTTGTATTTGTTGGTGACATTACTTTTGTATTACATTTTTACAAATCCTCGTAGCATAATAAACATTTCAAATAAGATCCACTAACAATCGGGTGTGTAAATCTAAAATTCTTTTTAAATGATATAGTCCGTAAAGAAACCTCAAGATATTACCAAGTTTAGGGATCTGACCATAAAGCGTTTTAAGATGAGGTGTAAAACAAATCAATGTTTTTTGTAGCTTTAGCTACATAAGCTTATCTGGTTGCTATGGGTTACAGCTGGTTTGTGTTTTTTGCCCTTGTGAAGAATTGCCTTTTATTCTACACTGACTTTAATGACCTATACTATTGTGTATTTATTACATAGATGTTTGCCTAATCGTACATCTAGAATAAATCCATTTATTGGTCTATATATTGCAGAAACTTCCATTCACCATCCCAGAGCTGGTCCAGGCATCACCATGTCGGAGCTCAGACGGGATTTTGTACATGGGTAAGTCAGTGATTATAGAGTTAATTGCTGTAAGATGTCTGTAATAAACTGCTGAGTGTGCCAAGGTAAACCTGCTAATCAGGCTCTGTTCCCAGACCTTCAGGGTGCTGCAATAACCCCAGAGGGGGGCAGCTAAAGAACTGTAGTAGGGAAATTCTTCAGACGCCCATTTATAAAATATCAAACCATAGAACAATGGGAATGTATTTTATGAAGATAAATAGCATGTCCGTTGGTATAATCTCACTGCTATGTGCAGTACAGATATAACTAGGCAAATAGATTTATTCAATGTTGCCAGGATTAGGTAAAGCTATAGTGTTTTTTTCTGCCTGGTGCTTGAATTAAACCTGTAATAAGACAGTGTGTGTCTCCAAAGTATTTAATTTGCATATAACAGGATATCGAATTATGCAAATCATCTCCATTTATTTTTTTATAAAGCCTAGGGTTCATATTGTTATTGTCCATTATGTATACTGCAGATATATTAAGTGTATTAAGGCCTTTATTCAGATCTGATCGCAGTACAAATTTGTTTGGAAAATGGGCAAAACCACTGCAGGTGGGGCAGATGTAACATGTGCAGAGAGAGTTAGATTTGTGTGAGTTATTTTGTTTCTGTGCAGGGTAAATACTGGCTGCATTATTTTTACACTGATTTAATTTAGATTTCAGTTTCAACACACCCCACCCAAATTTCACTCTCTCTGCACATGTTACATCTGCCCCACCTGCAGTGCACATGGTTTTGCCCATTTTCTAAACAAATTTGTACTGCGATCAGATCTGAATAAAAGCCAAAATGTCAATTCATTCATGTTTGTTCTTCTCCATTGGGACTTACATTTAAATTCCAACACCACAGACACACAAACACCATAGCCATTACCCCACCTGTATATTAAAGAATACATTATTAGGCCACAAGTGATTGTCCTGCTGGAGGTAAACTAGTCTTTTCATCGTGTATGCCTTTAATGTGGACATACACTTGTGCAAGGGGAGAAGTTGCATGCAATCCCCCTAGAACAGCCCAGCAGCTTCCCGCGGAGGCAGGGGGTTGCTTACAATACTCTATGTGCAATCCCAGCCAAGCCTGCCTGGCTTGGCTGTGATGCGACAGATTCTATATGCAGCATACCAGCCAAGCCAGGCATGTGCAACCCAGTAGCTCTGATGCGGTACACATCGGATGTCAATTACATGCGATTTGGATGCTTTTAATGCGATTTATCACTGCAATCGCATAAAGTGATCAAATTACATATATCACCCTAGTGTATGGGCACCTTCAACCTAGATGGTGCTATAATGCAATACTGTGGCTGACAGGTGCTAGAATTCCATGAATGTGGCTGACAGGTGCTGTAATGCCATGCTGTGGCTGACAGGTGCTGTAATGCCATGCTGTGGCTGACAGGTGCTGTAATGCCATGCTGTGGCTGACAGGTGCTGTAATGCCATGCTGTGGCTGACAGGTGCTGTAATGCCATGCTGTGGCTGACAGGTGCTGTAATGCCATGCTGTGGCTGACAGGTGCTGTAATGCCATGCTGTGGCTGACAGGTGCTGTAATGCCATGCTGTGGTTGACAGGTGCTGTAATGCCATGTTGTGGCTGGCTGTGTAAACAGCACTGTAGTGGTTGCAGACAGAAACAACAGCAGCAGTGTAATGTATCCAAATTCATATTGACTCTCTCTCGATAAAGGTCATTTTCCCACTCAGTGCTGTTACTGGTATTAGCCGACCTCTGTCTTTTTGTGATCATATTGTGGTTGCTGGAATTGTTACGTTTTCTATGAAATCCAACATATATCTTTTCCCAAACTCTTTCCCCCCCAGCAGTATTGAAGTTCGTGTTTTCATCTGTAGGCTGTTCATATTTTACTTTTGTCATTGTGGCCCTTGTATTAGCAGCTGGCCATTGGAGCCACATTGTGCTCATTTCTTATGTTTACCCTACAGGGAAGAAGCAGGATGTCTGGTATGTCATCGACCTGGTAACAGGGGAGAAGCAGCAGACACTGACCTCATCCTTTGCAGAAAGTCTTTGCCCATCCACCTCTTTGCTTTACCTGGGAAGGACAGGTAGGTTTCACACTATGGGCTAGATGGGATGCAGTTACAATCCCGGCGGTCGGGATCCCGGCGTTCAGAATCCCGACGCCGGAATCCCGACCGCCGAAATGCCGACACATTCTCCCTCCTGGGGTGTCCACGACACCCCTGGAGGGAGAATAAATTAGTGTGCCGAGCGTAGCGAGGCACCGGGCCTGCTGCGTGGCGAGCGCAGCGAGCCCGCAAGGGGGGGCGATCCACGTCCCCCCCCCTTGTCGGCATTTCGGCTGTCGGGATTCCGGCGTCGGGATTCTGAACGCCGGGATCCCGACCGCCGGTATTCAATACTGAATCCGGGCCAGATGTATCAAGCTTCAAAAGTGATAAAATCGAGAGTGATACGCAGCCAGCCAATCAGCTCCTACCTGCCATGTCACAGACTGTGTTTGAAAAATGTCATGCAAGAGCTGATTGGCTGGCTGTTTATCACTTTCCATTTTATCACTTCTGAAGCTTGATACATCTGGCCCTAGGTCAAGATCTACAGACACTCTGTATGAACTAGAGTGTACAATTATCTCTATATGTTCAGAACACCTAATCTAACCCTTATTTCAAAGGATATCACTAAACTGTGCATATCTTGAAATGCTAATGATTTATAGTGAACAATCTGGAATTATTACATTGATTCAATGCCAAGAAAAATGAAACCTCCTATTTCCACTTGGCAATATGTGCAAAGATTCTGACCTGCGAAGTGACCACACGCCTGCTGACGTTTTGTTGTGATTGCTGCTTTGTATTATCTGTGGTGACCTCACCCAGTGCTAAAAGCGACCGCTCTCTAGTGTCATGCAGTGATCAATAAGAAGACACACCTGAGACTTCTCTCTTGTTGCTGCACACTCAGTCAGACCAATGCTGTGTTTTACAGAGTATACCATCACCATGTACGACACAAAGAATAGAGAGCTGCGATGGAATGCAACATATTATGACTATGCAGCAACTCTTCCAGATGAGGACACGGAATACAGTAAGTTGTAGATCATGCTGGAAAGCCATCTTACCCCTGAGTGTCTGGACAGAGTGTGTTGGTAAAGGGAGCAGTGGGAAGGGATTGGATTTTCATGTCCTTGGAACGGTTGCTTTGTCAGTAAATACGTATATTTGTTCCAGAAATGTCGCACTTTGTATCCAATGGAGATGGTTTAGTAGTGACGGTGGACAGTGACTCTGGAGACGTCCTGTGGATTCAGAATTATGCCTCTCCAGTTGTAGCCTTGTATATCTGGCAGAGGGAAGGTCTGAGGAAGGTTCTGCACACAAATGTTGGGGTGGAGACTCTTCGTTACCTGACATTTATGTCTGGGGAGGTCGGTCGTATAACAAAGTGGAAGTATCCATTCCCCAAGGAGACTGAGACTAAAAGCAAACTGATGTAAGTATGGCAATTTATACAGGAAGAGGGTCTAATAGAGGAATTTATAACCATCTACTATTCTCTAGATCAGGCATTCCCAACCAACGTCCTCAAGGCACACCAACAGTGCAGGTTTTAATGTTTTCCAGATGTAGAACAGGTGGTTAAATCAAAATAACTCTGGTACAAACTAATTCACCTGTGCTTAAGCCTGCAATCTGCACTGTTGGTGTGCCTTGAGGACCGACGTTGGGACTGCCTGCTCTAGATGCTGTAGCCTCTTCTCTAACTTGGTTGTGAAGTTTGAATCATGTCATTTTTTTCTCTATGACCATTAAACAATACCCTCCTCATCCCCTCTTACTCCAGCATTAATGACTTCAATGAAGAAATCTAGTATTTCTTTAATTATATACATTTTTATTTATTTTTTGTCATTAGGCCAACTCTCTATGTGGGAAAATACTCAACAAGTCTGTACGCATCCTCATCAATGGTACATGAAGGGGTCACTGTTGTGGTGAGTAGCACTTCATAGCCTTCCCTCTCATTTCACTGCTTGCCATTTGTGTGAGGTTATGTTTCTATTTACAGGTTGGTTTTTTTAGCCATTAGCTGTAACATTTTTAATTAAGTAAAGTGTACTGCGAATTCAGGGGATCATGATACAAACAGATCATTTTCCATGTTTTTTGTTTTGGTGATTAGTATTGTGTTGCCTAAACAAGGCCATTTGATATCCAACATTTTACATTTGAAATCTCTACAATACACAAGCTTTCCTCATGGCCTTTGAATTGATGAAACCAAAACTTTTTTTAATACAGAAATTAATTTTGTATGTTACAAGTATAGTTCTCATTTATATATTTCTTATCTACGACTACTAATAAAAAAAAAAAAGTCTCACTTTTGTGCAGTAGTCCTTTATTATAATTTTTTTTTTAGTACAAAATAATTTATTCTGAATGCTTGGTAAATGAGTCCTCCGAATTCGGGAATATAAAAAAAAAAATCTATGCATTTTCTGTCGGAGTTTCTTTAATGTGAAATGGTGGTAGGTTGCGCTCACTGTAAATGGTATACCTGGATGCCCTGGCTGCAAGGTTACTGGTGAGTAGACCGATCTCATCTGATTAATGCACATATAGGGAAAAGGCGGGTTGTAACCTGCGCGGAGTTTCTTTAATGACTATAAAGTTATAGCTGTGGCTTTGTCTTTAATTCTCCTGTGCCCAGAGGGTACAGCTGATGATTTCTGTTCTGCGACTAGAAGTGACTGTATAATTGCTCGGTTACCGGATAATTACCTTCTTTTGGTGACATTGTGACCAAAACAGGGTCCTGATCCTGCAGTGTCATGAATTATTGGCAGGCACTTGATTCACTTCATTCAGTGTTACTGCCAAGTCTGGGTGTAAATACTGCACTGCACCATGGGTGGTGGTGTATTTAAGAAACACTGGGGTCTTAGAAATAGCTTAATTAGTCTGTCAAAGCCTTCTTAGGCATTTGTGTCAATTAACTTTTTGTGTTCTGGACTGTAGCCCAGAGGGAGGGCGATTCCATTGCTGGATGGACCCAGGACTGACGGGGTAACGATTGAAGAGAATGGGGAATGCGAGTTCACACCCAGCACTGATCTTAAGATACCTTCTGGCCTGAAGGGAAAAAACAAGCTGAACTACTGGAAGAACCAGTGGCTATTAATAGGTACGTTATCAAATTCCTCCATCTAGTGTTAAATCTGGATATTTCTTTCATTATTGCTTAACAAAGAATGAAATATATGCTGAGCGCAGAATGTTGGGGGCATATTAATTCTTTATTTCCAACTATGTAATATGAAGTATTGAGAACCTGATCTGAATAGAATAAGTCCTGGATCAATATTTCTAGTAGAGACTGTAATCTGCTGATCTTTTCCACAGGGCACCATGAGATCCCACTGTCCGCACCGACAAAGATTCTTGACACCTTTCCCCCTACTCTACCCAGAGGTGAAGAGAAGATCATAGAGACCGGAGCAGATAAACCACGCTTTACTGAGGTGTGTGCAGGACATTCCCTCCAACACTCTCAAAATCCACACATACCTAGCTTTCATAGCTATCTGCCAGTTGATCTAGTGGCAATGTATGACCAGAAGATGTGGGCATTACTGTATTAGGCAATGTTCATCTTTAAGTAAGCTGGATCATACATTTGATGATATTTGATTCATCTAGCCTCTACACACTTGGTGTACAGGGTAGGATTTATTTGATTGTCACCGAATGGGAAAGAGTCCAGGAGGTATCTACTTGACAAACCACAACTATGATTAACCTTCAACATTATTATTTGTTTTCTTTTATTTATATAGTTTCACAAGGCTTCTGTAGCCCATAGGGCTAAAGTAATCATAAAGTAATATAGGCAAGTTCACAAATGGAGATCAGGCACTGCTGGCAGGAGGGGTATGTGGGAGTAAAGTTGGGAGAATACAGCTTGGAATTGTATGAGAGTTAATTGATCAGGAAGCAGGAGAGGTGACAACCCCTTGGGGGGGGGGGGGGTGGCATGTGTTATTGAGTCTGGAAAGATGTGCAACAGTGGCATATGGAGCCAGTGGAGAGTGTGCAGCAGTGGGATAGGAAGCTAGTAGGTCAACGAGAATAGGGGGATACAAAGCTGGAGCAATGAGAGCAGAAATTGAAGCAGGCAGTAATCTGGGTGAGAAATATAAAGGTGCAAATGAAGGTTTTTCTAACTTCTAGGATGAGAAAGTGCCAGGAAATATTGCGGAGTAGAGGTGGTAGAAATGGAAGTGTAACTGTATCTTGAGAGGATAACAAGCGGTCATAATAAAGGATGACAGATTGCCGACCTGGGGAACCGATAAGAGCCAGGTCTAGAGGAATATTTGAGGGAAAGATGACAATAGTGTTCATTCTAGCTCCCTGCATTCTCAAAACCTATATTGTTCCTCTTCGCTACCCGGGGTGTCGCTCTCTGCTGTTGTGCTTGTAGCATTGTGGTTCAGCACTGATCTGCAGAACAGACCTGTGCTAGAAGAACCACAGCAGAGAGTGATGCTCCAATCAGGGAAGATGAACTGCATGGGTTTTGATAATGTAGGGTTCTAGAGAGAACACTAGACAAGGGTAATATATTTATTTTTATAAAGAGCTCTGCATGTTCCTTAAGCCCTGTACACATGGTGCAATTCATTTTCTATTCAATCCTGATTCGATCGGGATCAAATCACACAGTGCTGTGTACACATTCTATTTAGACTATATAGTACAGAGCTGTACAGTCTATTTTTCTATTCTATTCTATTTTCTATTCAACTTCAATGCCATGCATCAGGATCGAATTGTGATTAAATGTGGCTGAAAACCATTAGAATTTGATTTTGCACACAAGTTAGACCACATTGAACCATGTGTACAGGGCTTTAGATGTGCATATACCTTTGCTGGCATTGCATCTCCACTCTACTGGGTGAAGGGATGCAACTGAGTGGGAATAAGTTGTGCTTACACACAATCTACTGTCTGGTACATATCTTGCACCAAGGATAGGACTAGATCACGTCTACGCTGATAATGATGGCTATAAAACCATACATATTGGTAGGGTTGGTGCATATGCTTATTATCCTGCATATAGTATCCACATCTAGCTCCATGCATGCAGTGCTAACGTAATTACTGCTGACTTGCTTGCAACTCTGAACCTGCCCAGGTAATTTTAGAGATTGTATTGTGGGAAGGATTGGCTTATAGGACAAAAGGGAAGAGATCAAGGGAAAAGAGCATTTTGAGTTTTATTGATTTACAGGTGATTGTGGAGGCCGGTAGCAGCTAAGCTCACAAGGGAAAAAGAGCAGATATGGAGGCCAATCACAGCATTGTGGGGCACTGACAGCAAGGGGGAGAGAAGGGGTGTACAGGAAGAGACTGAGTAGTTGGACAAGTCAGAGATGTACAAACCATGCGGTCACATTTAAAGATTTCTTTCTTAACATTCACAAGTATATGTTGGGGTATATTGGCACCATTTGTACAAACCCCCATATGTTTTACTCTATTTGTAGAGGTCACTGTTATTGAAGTGTATATGCTGATTGTAGTGCCATTTGGCTTCATACGTTTTGTGGTCTTCCCCTGCAGGAGGTTATTGGAATGGAGGAGGAGCCACCAGAAGGCCTGCACGCCTCTTATTCTCAGGATGTCTCAGACATGTCCAAACCATTCCTACCCAAGCCAGAGGCTCCTGTGGACTCTATGCTGAAAGACTTGGCTACTATCATCCTCAGCACATTCCTGTTGGCTGGATGGGTGGCTTTTGTCATCACCTACCCTAAGGTAAGAACAACCTTTTTTACTGTTTTAAGGTAGACCTGACCTTTTACAAGTAAGACATCCTAGACATAATCTTCCACAATTCCATGGAGCTCATGCTTTACCCACATTTGTTTTTCTCTCCAGACTGTTCATCAGCAGCAGCAGCTTCAACACCAGCAATTTCAGAAACAGCTGGAGGAGAAGATCCAGCTCTTACAGATGCAGCACGTCACTTTTCAGTCCCCAGTTGAGGTCCCTGCAGACGTGGATTATTTGGATATTGCTGGCGTGCGAGGAGAAAGTTCAGCTAACAGCACCCCAAACATTTCCCCAAAGGCTTCCAACCACTCTCTGCACTCTAATCTGTCCACGTCCGAGGTCGGCAGTGTGATCTCCACTGAGCAGGAGGATGGAGGTAGAAGCATGATCTTACCAGATAACACTTTTTAGGAAATTTGCATGATGACTTACTGTAATTATGGGATGTCACTGGTCATTATTAACTACCCCTACCCCACCCCTCTTGTGATGTCTTGGAGTAATTTTCAATATCTGTTTTGTTAAATGTTGCACAGATGACGACAGGAGAGTAATCGTGGGAAAGATCTCATTCGATCCCCGGGATGTTCTCGGCCATGGCGCAGAGGGAACAATAGTTTACAGGTAACCAGTGATTCCACTAGCTTAATTTATTTTCCGTTTCTGCCCTGGATATCAGTCTAGATAAAGATTTTTTTATTTTTTGAACTGCTTAAATGAAGTGTAATTAGTGGGAAACACCATGAGACACTATTAGCAACAAACCTTTGTTTGCTAGTGACATCAGAAACTCTTGGTGTTGTGAAGAATGTGGCTCCCCCAAGTAATCACTCACATCGCAAACCCGGGTCGGACCCAGCTACGACCCTTTCACATTAAACTCTGGTTGCCAATTTTATACAGAGGGTGATCCGGGTTTAACCCTTCTTATAAACAGGGTCAAATTGCCAGATTGGTCGACCTGGGTTATAAGCTGTGGTGCTTTTACACTGCACCTCGACCCAGGTCCATATGTCACTAACCTGGGTCGAGGGTAATATACAATCAAGTCAAGAAACACAAGTGCAGTAGCAGGAAAAAGTTCCTTTTCTGAGGTGCTTACAGGCCCATTTACTACTGAATATTTGCAGCTAATTCCCCAATACTCAGTGGCTCATTGTAGCCTATGGGCTACCTTAAGGAAGCGGTACATCTGTCAGAACAGACTTAGGTCTGCAGTCATTAGGTCGACCCCGGAAGGTTGACAGGGTTAAAGGTCGACATGGGTCAAGGTCGACATGGGTTTATGCCGACAGTCATTAGGTCGACATGAGTTTTTCACTTTTTCTTTTTTTTAGTCGAATGTCGACCTAGTCAACATGGATACAGTTGGAGATGCACCGCAGCCCCTCGCTTCGCTCGCAATGCTTTGGGCACTATTTTATTCTCCCGCCACGCCCTAGTGGATGGTAGGGCATGAAATACCGCCTGTCGGCTCAAAAAAAAGTGAAAACCCCATGTCGACATTGGCCCATGTCGACCTTGGGCCATGTCTACCTTTAACCCTGTCGACCTTGGGGCAAGTCGACCTTCCGGGGTCGACCTAATGACTGTAGACCTAAGTCTGACCTGACAGATGACCGCTTCCCTTATCGCATTGTTGACGGGACAGTGTGATCAGTGCGGATCAGCGCTAACCATTTATGCGCAGACCCCCAGCAGCCGGCACAGCAGATCTCAGGGACGGGTTCCTTCCAGAGCCCCTGTTCCTGCATTTTCAGGAACATACATTCCGCCGATAGGATTGCATATTGCAATGAGATCCTGTGCAGTATTTCCCGCCCTGATCACATTGTATATGTGATCCTATGGTAAATGGGCCCATTAGTGCCGAATAAGGTCACATGCTTATTTCACAGATGTGTAGGTGATCAATAGCAGTGAACGTGATTTGAGAGTGACATGAACAAAGAGTAAAGAATTTTGTGGAATTCCTGGCAATGTTTCCTCCCATACAGCACTGTTGCCCCATATATATATTTCTGTTCTCCCTGCAGGGGGCGGTTTGATAACAGAGATGTTGCAGTGAAGAGAATATTGCCGGAATGTTTCAGTTTTGCAGATAGGGAGGTTCAGATGCTGAAAGAGTCTGATGAATATCCCAACGTAATCCGCTATTTTTGTACGGAAAGAGACCGCCAGTTCCAATACATTGCCATTGAGCTATGCATGGCGACACTGCAAGAGGTAAGAGGTCAGGGTTATGAAGGGTTCTCCAGCCTCTGTTAATGACCATGTTACGTTGTACTGAAAGGCTGGTACAGATTACCAGACCTAGGCTCTTGGAATGTGTCCATGAATCATGGATGATGCAATTGAAAAGAAATCACTTGTTTGTTTGTGTTCTGTCAGTATGTCGAAGAAAAGGACTTTGATCGTCATAACCTGGAGCCCATAACCCTTCTGGAGCAGACAATGTCAGGGCTGGCTTTCCTTCATTCTCTTAATATTGGTACGTTTTATCAAATTGAAAACAACTGTAATTACCACACAAGTTAAAGAGAAATAGTTATTGTTAATCTGCTTTTATATTCTTTCAAGGAGTTTAGGGTTTTATGTTCCAATTGAAAGTAATTTCTTTATTTACATAACCCTTTTCTTATTTGCCATAACCCTGTTTTTATTTTATGGGGCTTCATATATAGCTTCTAAAGCTGGCCATACACCTGAACGTTATCCGGCCCGAATGTACAATCTCGATGGGTCATGCGACAGAGGGTGTGCACATCATGAGGAATATCGATACAATGCGCGGCCCTGGGGGTCGACAGGTGGCCCTCAGATCATACGTGCTGCACGTATGACCTGTTGGCTTTCGTTGTGGTCATAAGCACATATAATCGCACGTATGATCAGGTTGTATGCAGGTTGTTTATGTGTATGGCCAGCATACGGGGTGCATTTACTAAAGCGTCTAAAAGTGAAAAGTCAGCTTCTATCTCATTTCTCTATGGTATTCTACACAATGATAGACTTAATCTGATTGGTTGCTTTGGGCAACATCCCCTCTTTTAATTTTTAAAAGCTTTAGTAAATATACCCCTAATGCTGTGTACACACGGGAGATATATTGCTCAGCCATATATTGCTGAGCAATATATTGCTCAGTTTCTACTTTACATCAGCGACCAGAGATGGTCGCTGATGAAAAAGAAACTGCCGGGGGAGCCCGGCAGTGGTAATCAGCTGGTCGCAGGAGCATGTTCCTGCGACCAGCGATCACCACAGGGGCAAAAACGGGAGCGCGCACCCGGCGATATATCGCCGGTGTACACTCCCATTGCGGGCAATATGGTCACTCAGCGACCATATTTCCCGCGATTTTGCACAAAATCGCCCCTATGTGTATGCACCTTTAGACTGAGTATACAAGGTCAATCTTGGCAGTGTTTGGCACAAATCCATTGTCTGAGCAGTAAGATGCTTCTTTCTTGCAGTACTGGGTGTGGGAGGGTATTTGCACTTCCTGGGGTTGGTACTTTGTGCTGGCGGAACGAGATCCATTCCGAATGCCAAAAACTAACTTTGTAGAATGTTAATGAGACCCTAAAACACGATTAAAGAAGCAGAAGACCCTGCAATTAATTGTTGATTTGAATTCTTCTTTTCAGTGCACAGAGACTTGAAGCCTCACAATATTCTGATCTCCATGCCCAATGCTCACGGCAAAGTGAAAGCCATGATCTCCGACTTCGGCTTGTGTAAGAAGCTGGCTGTGGGCAGACATAGTTTTAGCAGGAGATCAGGGGTCCCTGGCACCGAAGGCTGGATTGCCCCCGAAATGTTAAGTGAAGATTTTAAAGAGAACCCAGTAAGAGTTTACATTGGATGATTTATCTTTTCTGTTGTCAGTTTTAAGCACAAGCTTGGTGTGTGTGTGTGTGTGTGTGTGTGTGTGTGTGTGTGTGTGTGTGTGTGTGTGTGTGTGTGTGTGTGTGTGTGTGCGTGCGCGTGTGCGTGTGCGCGCGCACCTACGGTGGGTATAATACCAGTAGCATAGGATGCAATACAAACAAGGACCCCCCTAATGATGGGTATGGGTCATAGGGTCAACAAGAACAAGGTCGACATGGGGTTCGATCAACCGTGACATAAGGTTGACACAAGCATTAGGTCGACATGCACAAGGTCAACATGGGTTTTTTCTTTTCTTTTTTTATCCCAAATATTGACACAGTTGACATGGACACTTAAGTGCACCGCATCCCCTCGCATGGCTTGCTGCGATCGCCATTGTTTGGGCCCCATTACATGGGGCATTATTTTCCCACCACGCCCTAGTGGATGGCAGGGCATGAAATTAAAAAGAAAAACCCCATGTTGACCTTTTGACTGTTGACCTAGTGCATGTCGACCTAATGCTTGTGTCGACTTAAGGACTCTGTCGACCTAAACCCATGTCAACCTTCGGTCATATCGACCTTCAGTGGTCGACCTAGTGACCGCATACCCTAATGATATTGGATCAGTAAATGGGCAATCAGAGTGTGGGGCGTGCTACCACTAGACAAATGTATAGGCATCAACATGGAGAGAGAAAAGAGATGTCATTTTTGTGGTGCACCTTAAACATTAAAATGTAACTTTTTATTCAGTTAACTAAAACTTTTAAATATAACCATCAAAAAGCAAATGAATTAAAATGAAGAAAGGAAAGTGTGCAGTATAAAATCACTTGTGGCGGGCTATCAATGCACTGTGTTAATGTTTGTTCATCATTACTAAGAAAACTAGAAGTACCTCCTGGTGTCTTATCCGTAATGAAATACAGCTTCACCGTATTTAATTCTAACCTGTGAGAGTTGGGATTGTATCACTGTAAATCACCAGTATTAGAAAAGCCATTTGGCAAATGTTACATTTATATAATGAAACCAGGTTGAGTGATACAAAAAGGGGTTTTATAGCAACAATGTTTCAATAGAGATGATTGATGCCAGACAGTTGGCAGCAATGGGGCCTACACACGTAGCGATTTTAAGTCCTTTTCTAAGCAATCTGACTTAAAAGGATGCAAGGGGAGATCTTTATCTTAAAGCCTTCCAGACCTTGATGGGTCAGGCATACCCCAGATGCAGCTGTGTTGCCTGGTGCCTTCCGTGAAGCACATCACCCACGCAGCAGCCAACAATATGGAGCAATAACAATGGCACTCAGAACTTTTAAATAAAGGACAGGAGAAGGCTCTTGTAGTTCAATGTTTCAGCACATACAACGCTTTTATCAAGAACAGCATAAAAAGCGCTGTATGCGCTGAAACCTTGATATATGTCGGGATGCGTCGGCACTCAGTCACAAAGAAACATAGGTAAAGCCGTTAAGATGCTAACGTTTCAATATTTAATCATATTTTCCTCAGGGCAGCAAATACAAATATAAAACTCACCATACTTATAGTGCAGACCATCACCAGATCCTCTCTCGAGGCAGATGCCAAGCTCAGTCAGAGTCGCCAGCGGAAGTCATCACCCCGTGATACCATCACCACCATCTTAGTTACTGGAAGAACAATATGTAGCTCAATGTACAAGTACTGGCAAGCAGTTAGTCATAGCATATAATGGCAGGAAAGGCTGAATGGAATGTACAAGAATGTACAAGAATAAATGATACAAAGTAGTATTTATAAAAACACTAATTCCATGGTCTCATTGAGTCCCTTGGGACTTAAAGTATCAAGTAGATAAATCCACTTGGATTCTTTTTATCTACTCAATGAGTCCCTTGTATCATTTATTCTTGTACATTCCATTCAGCCTTTCCTGCCGTTATATGCTATGACGAACTGCTTGCCAGTACTTGTACATTGAGCTACATATTGTTCTTTCAGTAACTAAGATGGTGGTGATGGTATCACAGGGTGATGACTTCCGCTGGCGACTCCGACTGCGCTCAGCGCCTGCCTCGAGGGAGGATCTGGTGATGGTCTGCACTATAAGTATGGTGAGTTTTTTATATTTGTATTTGCTGCCCTGACGAAAATATGATTAAATATTGAAACGTTGAAAATATGATTAAATATTGAAACGTTGGCATCTTAACGGCTTTACCTATGTTTCTTTGTGACTGAGTGCCGCCGAATCCCGACCTATTACAAGGAACCCTGTATACGGAAAACAAAATAAAAACTAGGCACAGCCTTTGCTTTGTTGAACAGGAGTAGCACATCCACCTCCCTCCCTGCATGCTGTGCTCTGGCCAATCACAGAGCTGCAGGATGCAATTTAACTTATCACTGCTGTCCCTCTAGCCTCTGCAGTGCTGACAGCTATGGTATTGAGCGCAGAAGAGATACTATCTGGGGGTCTGGGGTTACTGGACCCCCCCCCCCCCCAGAGTCCCCTCTTCTTCTGCTGCTGCCATCAGGAGGGAGGAGACCAGCTATCGGGTGGGAGGAGACCAGCCGTCGCATGGGAGCCGTCTAGCTGCCGGGTGGGTGGAGAGCCCCTGATTACCCGGCGAATTGCTTGAGCGGCAGGTGCGACCTAGGAGGTGAACACGCATTGCATCACACCTCCTGTCAATTTATCGCTGAAATTGCATGTAAATTGCCCAAGTGTAAGGGGCCCTTTAACATCACCCATGTTTTGCATTGTGGGCGATAGCAATCTGCTTTAACTTGCTTAACTTAAATCTCCAATGCTTAATCGCTGGTGCACATCACTGACACTTTATGAACGATTTAGATTCCAGGAAGCTCAAGGGGAATCTCTCATGCTGAATCTCGCTGGCACAAATCTCTACATGTGTAGGCCCTTTAAATCAAGTGCAACTGCAGATTACACCCAGTCCATTTGTGAGGGTATCAATGTTCTTGAGTGAGAATTAGGTATATATCACTTACTTAAACTGTGTGGCACACTAATAAATGTGTATTACGTTCAGGGCATTAAGTGGTCATGCAGAGGTGGGGAATCTCCTTTCTCTATGCCACCTAATTACCCCCTCCCTTACCCCCATTAGGCAGAGACCGGGCCAGTGGTAGGGTTTTTGGCATCCTCCTGCAAACTAGAATGCTTTTGTGTGAGAATTACTGTGCAGGGACAATGTGGAGGTTAAAATGTTCCACCTCACCATTAGAGGTGGTGGAACTCCGTTCCACCCTGTTCCCCCTCACTTTAATCCCTGATTCAGTTAATGTTTATGATTATCATAGGGGTAGGATCTCCTTCCACATATCCTCTCGCAAAAGGTGCTTTATAAGTCTCTGAATATCAGGGGCTAATTCTATCCTATTGATTTTTTTTTTTTTAACAGTTACTTATATAGCGCACACATATTCTGCAGCACTTTACAGAGAATATTTGACCATTCACATCCGTCCCTGCCCCAGTGGAGCAATCTATATTCCCTACAATATGTACATGTACTCATTACATTATATGTGGCTGGAGGTCCAGTGTCCTTTTTTTATTGTTAATTTACCATTTAGTTGATGAGGATAATCTATTTTCAGACCTACACGGTGGACATCTTCTCTGCTGGCTGCGTGTTCTACTACGTGGTCTCACAGGGAAAACATCCATTTGGCAAGTCCCTGCAGCGGCAAGCCAATATTCTCTTGGGAGCTTACAGTCTGGACTGTCTGAACCTAGAAAAACATGGTGAGTCTGGCATTTACTCTCTGACTATCTTTAGACTCTTATCGGGCAGCTATTCCATATAATTTGTATTTGTTACAGAAGATCTTGTTGGACATCATCTGATAAAGCAAATGATCGATAAGGATCCTCAGAAACGGCCATCTGCCGAAGCGGTCCTCAAACATCCTTTTTTCTGGAATCTGGAAAAAGAACTTCAGTTTTTCCAGGTTGGTTTCCTTATAAATTATAGCTCCAAGACTCCTTATAAGAAAGGGCTACTAAATCTAGATGTAAAGGTTTCCAGACCTTGGGTGGACCTCATTTTCCTACTGAACAAAAAAAAAGTTCTTCAATAAAAGCTCAATTATTTAAACCCAAAAGGAAGGCGCAAATCACGATTTCCTTCTGGCCCATTTGGCTGAAGAACATTATATGCTCATGTGCTATTGTATATCTGATAAGGAGGATGAAAATTGTGGATGGTATGTCTTTGTACTGACCAGTTGTACATCACCCCTTCCTCTTATAGGGCCTTATTCTAGTTCACTCTTTCTGACAAAATCCTTCTTAGATGGACAAAACCATGTGCACTGCAGAGGGGCAGATGTAAAATGTGCAGAGAGAATTAGATTTGGGTGAGTTATTTTGTTTCTGTGCAGGGTAAATACTGACTGCTTTATTTTTACACAGCAATATAGATCTCACTTTGAAGTAAAACCTCACCCAAATCTAATTCTCTCTGCACAAGTAACATCTGCCCCACCTGCAGTGCACATGGTTTTGTCCATCTAAGAAGGAATTTGTCAGAAAGAGTGAACCAAAATAACCCCCATAGTGATGAATGGGGAGTTGCTGACAATCCTCTCTTCATGTTCTCATCGTTAGAATAGACCATGTATATTTACTAAAGAAAGCTTAGTTTAAGGATTTTGTCAGAGTGAACTAGAATAAGGCCCCATGTGCCTAGTGTGGTTTCCACTATTATCTCCATGTTCTTCATTACATGTCTGAGCAGTTACATGAACCTATTCATTGCCTTTCCTAAAGGATGTGAGCGACCGGATCGAGAAAGAGGCTCTGGATGGTCTTATCGTCCGACAACTAGAAAAGGGAGGGAGAGAGGTGGTGAAACTAGACTGGCGAGAACACATCACTGTTCCCCTTCAAACAGGTCTGTTTATCCAGTAGTGTGGTATTACCAGCTGTATCTATACCATACACAGAACACTAAACTGTACAGCTGAAATCCATTATACCGGTTGTTCTGCTCCTATACCAGATGTATCAAAACCTACACCATGGCTTCTCCAACTCCAGTCCACCGGGCCCCTTAATAGTGCATTATTTACAGATCTTCGTACCACAAGTGTAATAATTAGTACCATGTGTGCATACTAAAATGTGATGAATACGCCTATGCACCAGCTAAGATATATGGAAGCCATGAACTGTTAAGATGGGTACACACTTGTCCAATCCTCCAGAGAACCAACTACAGATCAGTCTGTTTATACAATCCTACTGGAGTAGAAACCGCACCCAACCTATGCACACTCAGCTGTCCATCTTTGATGTAGCTCTCAAATCTGTATCTGTGGAAAAGGGCCATATCACCACACAAACTGGCTGACACTCACAGGTTGGACGAACCAGTCAAGCTGGGTACACACCTAAAGATTTATCTGTTCAATCTGTCTGGTGGGAACATAAATCTAGTAATTTATGGGAGCAAATTACAATCAACCATTTGCTCCTAAATGCTGGTAAATGGACAAAATCAATTGTTCGGATAAATTTCTTAAATCCGTTGGATTTAACCAAATTACCTGAATGCCCATTGGCTGTTTTCCAGTGTTTGGGAGCAAATGTTCAATGGTCATATGCTCCCAAACATTACTCCGCTTTAGGAGGGTAGACACTTCTAAATTGGTCTGGTGATTGGCAATCTGGTCTCCTCCTGATTTTTCAGCTGGTTTGAAAATATTTTGCTAAAACCAGGATTGAATTAAACCAGTGTGTGACCAGTTATAGTGCTGGCAAACGCTGCCCTGCACTATAATCTGCAATCATGTATCCTGGGTTTAACGCTCCACTTTGTTTGGGAGATATTACCAAATGTGATCTTCCCAGTGGCGGATCAGTCCAAAATTCAAATAGGGGAAAACATACCAGTTGCCAGTGAGTCCCTGCCAGTGATGTTTGCCAGTTGGTGCGGCTCCCCTATTTTAATTTTGGACTGCACTGCAGCCCGACCTCTGGATCCAACACTGCTTCTTACCATACACTACACTTATCCCTGCAAGCACATAGCATTCCCCTCCTTTGGGGAGCAAATTAGAATTTTGAGTCTTAAACTTTTCATTTAAATGTAAATTTTATCCTCTGAAGTTAAAGATTATTTTCTCCCCACTTAAAATATCTAATTGTAAGAATGGGACTCTGACATCTTATTAAATACTGTCATTTTGCCATCCTGTAAATTACTATATGGTCTCATTTCAGATCTGAGAAAGTTCCGCAGTTATAAGGGGAGATCAGTGAGAGATCTGCTGCGGGCCTTAAGGAATAAGGTGAGTTTCTGACCTTTAAGATGGCTTCTCTTGTATTGTGCAGTTTTATTGGTTTATATCTGACCTATTTCTTTGCCGCTGTTGTATCTAATTAGTTGGTACTCTTTACCTAGCACGGCGACCATCGAATGCACTAAAAAACGGGTGCGATGCGATGGCCGCGATTTCCCATAGGGACCAATGTTAAAAGTCAGATTGGTCGCGATTTTAGTGTTAAATGCCTCAATGCCCGCGATTTTTACATCGGAAACAATGTTAAATGGGCCACAGAGCCCTAATAGTCCCCCTGAAGTCTTAAATGGCCCCCACAATTTTTAACGCCACCCCACGATCAACGTGAACCCGAAGCGTGGCGAGCGCAGCGGTACGCGTCCTCCGACCTTTTCATACCCCCACTATCCACGTCGGCGTGGAGTTGAGAATAGAATAGTGTGGCGAGCGCAGCGAGCCCGAAGCGTGGCGAGGGGACGCGGATACCTTCACAGGTAAACGCGTCCCCTCGCGGGCTTCACAGGTGTCCGCGTCGCCACGGACACCTGTGAAGCCCGCGAGGGGACGCGTATAACTGTGAAGGTATCCGCGTCCCCTCGCGGGGCTCGCCACGCTTCGGGCTCGGTGGCTCGCTGCGCTCGCCACACTATTCTATTCTCAACTCCACGCCGACGTGGATAGTGGGGGTATGAAACGGTCGGAGGACGCGTACCGCCGCCCCTCGCGGGCTCGCTGCGCTCGCCACGCTTCGGGTTCACGTTGATCGTGGGGTGGCGTTAAAAATTGTGGGGGCTATTTAAGACTTCAGGGGGACTATTAGGGCTCTGTGGCCCATTTAACATTGTTTCCTATGTAAAAATCGCGGGCATTGAGGCATTTAACGCTAAAATCGCGACCAATCTGACTTTTAACATTGATCCCTATGGGAAAATCGCGGGCATCGCGTCGCACCCGTTTTTTATGTACCCGCGATGCCCGCGATTTTTTACACCCGACGCCCGCGATTGTAATCGCAGGCGCCGTTCTAGGTAAAGAGTACCAATTAGTTATATTATACTACTAGACTATCATTTTCCTACTACGGGTCGACTTGTCGGCAGGTATTTGGTCAACAGCACAAAGCTCTACAAACCACTAAGGGTAGACATGGACCACCGCATATGTGTACCGTGAACATTAGTGTTTTACATTAATGTTCTGTTCACACATCCAATCTGTTAATACTATGTGCAAACCCAGTATTCACTCTAATGGTTTATAATGGATAAAGTATTCTAACACAATTAAAACGATATACCTTGTATGATGAGTCTAGAAGAAGTTATTAAAATGTAGGGTTTTTTTTGGAATACATCAGGTATTCTAGTAATTAACCCTTTGAGTACCAAGGAAATTTGCCAAAAGAAGTATAAAAAATTGCAAAACAAACCTTTTTTATTCTTTATAATGACCTGTATTGTTTACCTTAATATTTGAAATATCTTTTTTTTTTTTGCACATTTTTTATTTGAATTTTATATAACAAACATGAGCGATACTTAGAGATGTTCAAAACATCTGCTAAAAATGCCAGAGAGATTTTGGCACTCAAAGGGAGTTTTTCTGGTTCACTCACAAAGGCAAATTCCCTCTCAAATGGACAAAACCATGTGCACTGCAGGTGGGGAAGATGTAACCTGTGCAGATAGAGGGTTAGATATGGGTGTTATTTTGTTTCTGTGCAGGGAACATACTGGATATTTTATTTTTACACTGCAATGTAGATCTTAATTTGGAGTAAAAACCCCACCCAAATCTAATTCTCTCTGCACATGTTACATCAGCCCCACCTGCAGTGCATATGGTTTTGTCCATTTGAGAAGGAATTTGCCTTAGCGAGTGAACCAGAATAACCCCCAAAGTGTTGTAACAATTACTTATTGTAATGTTCTGGTGTTCCTATTTACAGAAACACCACTACAGAGAACTACCAACAGAGGTACAAGAGACTCTGGGCAACGTCCCTGATGAATTTGTGTGTTATTTTACATCTCGGTTCCCTGAACTTTTGCTGCATACATACCTGGCCATGCAGCTCTGCAGCCGCGAGAGACTATTCCAGCCATACTATTTCCAGGAACCTTCTGACCAGCCTCCCAGCTCTGTGAACTTTGAGGAGCCTTGAGAGCAGTTTCCATACACAGTGCATTGTCTGGATGCCTTTTGGATCTGATCCTTTTAAGCCAAAGCCTGACATGCTAGCACAGAGTGCCTTAAATTGCCTGCTCTACGTCTGACTGTAAGCAGGCACACAGTGGCTTTATGTGATGGTACTGAGTACTGTAATACAGTCACATTTTTATACTGATCCCTGGAGGAGAAGAGACTTTGTATTAATATGTATTGCACTATCACATTTATTGAGGTTACTGTCCAGTTTGTCTGTGAGTACTTGTAGGCTCCTGGTAGCACTGCATTGAATACCTAACGTTAGTGATTATACCTGTGACAGTATTCTGTCCCAGTGCAACAGTTAGAAAACTAGCAGCCACAAAGCAGATTTGATACTTATATTTTACTTTTTTTAACATATCGAAGGGTTTTTATTTATGGATGTGTATGTTTTTTGAGTCGCATCAAGTCTGTTAAAGTTGTGTTATCACAAGTCCTGTGGATCAAGTTCAGTATTCTTGTATCAATGTTTTATTTTCTGTGTTGATACTGCCTCTGGAACTTGGATCGGTCTCTGCTTTCCCAGAATCCTTTACAGCCCCTGTGTGGCTTCCAACTCAACAAAAATACGCAAGTGGAAAACCGCTTTCACAGAATCTTCATGTCTATGCTCTGCAAACATTGCTAGCAAGCTTTTAATACGGTTACTACTAGTTTATATGAAGTATTTGCATTACTAAGTTATGAAGCAGTGTTTACTTATGAAAACTGGAACTAGTGTAAAAAGATGTATTTTTAAAATGTGAGCTTCTCAGCTGTGTAGCACCTGGCTTGTGTAACGCTTTTGGGGATCCATGTCTGTGTGTGTTTTTGTTTTTTACCTTTTTTAATATATATATAAATAAAGAAAAGTGGAAGGGGAGTGTTTTTATATATTTTTATCATTAAAGCACAACTACAGGTTATAATCCAGTCAATATGATTTGGAAATGATCTATATTTGTGAATTCAAGGTAGTTTGTGTATTGATTCCATGTTACTTGTTAGAGACACACTATAGTGACTAGTTTTGGCCTATTGTTATACAAAAGCAAACCAAGGACAGGGCCCTGCACTTATGTCTTTTGCATGTACAGCAGGACACACTACCTACCAACAGCTCTCCATACACACATGCAAAACAATAAAGAGTATCTCAAGCACACATGGCACTGATCCTCCACCAGGCAGATCCTCTGTTCTCATACATGTCCCTCCTTTGCTAAACAGTCTGCTCATGCCATGTACCCCCAATTCCACTGTTATGCTACACACGGTGAGGTTCCCTTGCTATTCGACTTGCTACACAATCTTTGCTAACTCTGTACTATTTACATACAATTCATGCTATCTACATTCGATTTGCACTATATAGTCATTGCTGCCCTGTCTATCTTTTCGATTTGTGCTGTCACGGGAGTGCGCATCAGGATCGCAAGGTAAAAACCTGTGCAATCTGCATGCGATCCCGATGCAAATTTGACTATATAATTAAAATCTCATGCTGATTGTACCCATGTGTACACACCATTAGACTGTTCCACCTATGTCTGTCCCTGTATCATGTCGTGTGCTGCAAACGGCTCACCGACAGTCGAGATTCCGACTGCTCCCTTGTGGGGGTCCACGACCCCCATAGAGGGAGAATAAAATAGTTGGCAATCGCAGCTTGCCACCGTGCCCGCAGCTTGGCGAGCGCAGCGAGCCCGCAAGGGGCTTCATTGCGCTCCCCACGCTGTGCAGTCGGGATTCCGACGTCTGAGTAATAACTGTCGGAATCCCAACTGTCTGGGAAATATACCACACCAACTGTGCCAGTGTTGATTTATCTGATTCTATTATTGATACGAAGGAAACCATAAGAGTCAGTGTGAGGATGAAAGCTAGCGGCAAAGGCTATAAGAATGGAGCAGACTTTAATGAGGGGAAATATGGGTATGGATCAGCATGTTGGTTGACATGCAGGAAGGTCGACAGGGTCATTAGGCCGAAACAAGCATTCGATCGACAGTCAAAAGGTTGACCATGGGGTTTAAAAAAAAAAAAATCTGTCCCGAATTTTGACACAGTCGACATGGACACTGAAACTTAGCACCGCGTCCCCTCGCATGGCTCCCTGTGCACACCATGCTTCGGGCACGGTGCCTCGCTATGCTTGGCACACTTTTATTCTCCCACCACACCCTAGTGGATGGTAGGGCATGAAATACCACCTGTTGGCACATATCAGCTCAAAAAAAAAAGTGAAAACCCCATGTGAACCTTCCTGCATGTCGATCTAATGACTGTCGACCCAATGCCTGTAGACCTAATGACCGTATCCCAGAAATATAGTGATGTAGCTTTCCCCTTGTGTAACAGATAAGATGGCAGAGAAAGACCAAACAAACATATGCTTTCATAGACTTTTTCATGGTGATCTGCATATTGGCAGTAACAAACTGAGTCTAACTCTGCTACCAGACCCGCACCAACTCTTAAGTGCCAACTAGTTACCATAGTGATGCCAGAATTGTTACTACTATCATCCGGTTTCTTCACCAGCAGCTGGTACAGTTTACCTGTTGGTGGTGTGTAACTTGCTGTCTTTGTATCAGGACTGCATGGTTTTAGACAGGGCACTGACTTTAGAGTGTTTGTTCCAATGCAAGGCAACTGGGCATTGGCTTAGAGCAGTGTCTCCCAACCTCGGTCCCCAAGTACCCCAACAGTTCATGTTTTCCATATCAACCGGCAGGTGTACAGGTGCATTCATTACTCACTGATTCATTTTAAAAGATCCACAGGATCACTTGTGATTCTGTGTGGAGACCTGGTAAAGGTGAACTGTTGGGGGTGCTTGAGGACTGAGGTGGGAAACTACTGGATTAGAGTGTTAGCGCTTAAGGCCCATACACACTCGGCGACTTTGAGCTGAAAGTCGTCAAAACAGCAATAGCTGACAGCGCAGGGCAGGGGGAAAGCCTCTCAATGTGTATGCACTGAGCGGCTTTCCCCCCCAGCAATGACAATGGTCATCACTGTCCATACACGCTGGGCATAATCACCCAGTGTGTATGGACCTTAAGCTGTAGCTATCACATACCTCCCAACAAGACCCTCTCCAGGAGGAGTGCTCTGCTCCTGGACTTACCTCCTTAATTTATGAATGCCATCACCTGTCTTGAAACATCTTTCTTATTAGATAACATACATTAAGAGGGAAGTCCGGGAGCAGAGCATTGTGTTCCTCCTTGGAATGGGTCATGTTGGGAGATATGGCATCTGCATCTTCCGGGAATTAGAACATACAATGTAAGAATAGATTAGTGATGACCCACATGAAGCTCTGGCCTTTATAACCCAATCTATGGAAAATACAAGATATACCATGCTGTAGTATCCACAATACTTACCTAATGACTATCATACACAGTGGTACAGGCTGGTGCCGTGTATCACTGCAAAATTAGTAGCTGATACTCCAAAGGGGTTATTCTGGTTTGTTAGCTAAACATGCAAGCACAATGTTTATTATCTTCGCATGCATGCACAGACTGCCAGAGGTCACAACAAACAGCGTGTTTGCTGGGCATACACACTCACCATTGCGGCCCCGGGGCGTGGGAAAGCAGATAGTCGCACCCATGGTAACTCCCAGTGTTTCATGGGCGTTCCCATGGAAATCACCCTGTGACGTGGGTGCAGGAGGCGGGCAGAACCTTAGAGTGTCTTAGTTTTGCGTGTACCTCCAGATCATTCGATGGTCAGTGACCATCGTATAATGTGGGTGTTTCCCCATAGGCTGCGAATGGATGTTAATGTAAAACATCCATTTGCAGCCGAATTTGGCCTATGAAGGGGGTGGCGGGCTGGTGGAAAAATGACATGCAGTGCTGCATGTCTACCAGAATAACCCCCCAAATCCCCTACCACGGTGGTACCCAAACATTATTTAATAACTGCACCCTAGTTTATAAATTTTTTTTCCTATGGCACCCTTGCCCAAATGTTTCTCATTGAAAAATATTAAGTAAATTCTTATTGTTATTCTTTGGTTGTTTATGTGGTGGTGATGGTAGAGTTATGTTTCTGTTTTCCCACATATTGTATGACATGTTATCTGCTTTATTTGCCAGAAATAAATTAAATTGATCCTGGATCACCAACCCTTGGCCCCAAGTTACCCAGTTTGGGAACCACTGCCCTACCAGCTTACCACTATTGCCGTTACCCTCACCACCAATCTGTCACAGTATTTGGTGGCTAGACAGACACTGGCTTATGATGGGCTGGAGAACTGGGCGTGCACCCAGAGTGATGACAAACTGGCTAAAGCTACTTCCTTTACTGATTTATACATCAAAATCAGCCACTGCTCTACTGTATTCTTGATGGGAAAGATTGAAATTCAGATTTCACGGGTCCTTACCACTGCACTGAACCTATGGGCGCAATGGGTAATTGCGCACACATAGTCCACAGCGTATTACATACAATATTTGGTCATTCACATCAGTCCCTGCTCTAGTGGAGCTTACAATCTATTTTTCTTACGGCCAGTGGTGGATGCTGGGGTATGGGTATTCCGGGCTGGAGGTCCGGGCACCAAGGAGTACAAACTTCTTGTGGCTAGTGCAGCCCCAGGCTCCGCCCCCCTAATACCCCTTCCTGTCCTCAGAGACCAGTTTTTTTCCTTGGTGCTCTGAGGAACAGGCACCTCGCTAAGGAGAGGGCATTTTTAGCCCTAATTTACTTCAGTTTTTTTTTTTTTTTTTTTGCTGTGTGTTTTATTTTTACACAGCCGGCAGCGCAGCGCTGCTGCGGCTGACGGCAGAGCTTCTCCCGGCGTCTGGTGGACGGACCTGTCGGCCGCTCACACCAGACACCTCAGGCACTGGAGGGAGCTGCAGCCGGGAGAAGCGCAGGTAAGCGGCTTCTCACTTGTGAGGGAGCCGGAGTCGCGGCTCACACCGCCGGCGGAGGGGCGCCGCCGGAGGCCTGGCAGCAGTACTCAGCTCATGCTGAGTAACCGCTAGACCACCATGGTTTTTTGCGTAAGCATATCTCTCTCAGGAGGCGCCGTTTAGAGAGTTACGCTGGTGGTTCCAGGAGGGGACGGAGTATAAGAAAACTCCGCCCCCCTGCTCGCGGCAATAGCCTGTCCTGGGTTCCCGCCGCGAGCGCTCCTCTCCTCCCACCTGTGTCACAGCGGGGGCCATTTTAGCTTACTTGCTACCTGCCTGCTAAACGGAGAGGAGCTAAAGAAATCGCCCCCCTTTGCCTCCACTGTTATCAGTGACAGGTTGTATTATCCTCACCTCACTTTTATGGTGTAGGTGCAGGAAACAAAGTGCCGAATCCTGTGTGTATGGGTTGTGTGAGGAGTTGTATACTGCAGTGTTTTTTCTGTCTTTGTTATTTTTCACAGTTTGTTATGTTAATGTGAGTATTCATATACCACATCTCTCTCTGTAGAAGTGCCAGAGAGTGCAGTATTAGGTCACTTATTCGTTTATATAGTGACTGACAATTCCACATACAATAGCGCTGGTGTTTAGTTAACTCAGGTTACTAATTTACTGCGATACATACACATATCATGTCAGCAAAGGGGAAATCCCGTAGGCCTGGTCCCGCTCCAGCGTTGCATGCATATACTTGCACAGTGTGCAAAGAAAATTTTGCTAGTGCAGAGCAGAACCACGCAGGCCTCTGTGACCGTTGCTCTCAGCCGGGGCCTAGTTCGCAACCCAATGCGGATGTTCCCTGCAGACCGGACTGGGCGGCAGACCTGTCCTCTGCGATGAGGGAATTAGCTTCCCAGCTGGCAGCGTCACGTAACCCCGCTGCCGTACCGGCACCCCAAGCCCAGCCCCAGCAAGAACCAGCATGGGTAGCAGGTCTATCTCAGTCAGTCCAGGGTTTGGTGCAGGTTTCATCCTCACTACAAAATGTCCTGACAGGGTCTAGTTCAAATAGACCGTCCAGACGTGAGGCAACTCAGCCTCTCCCACAGGACACAGATGATGAGGCCGATGGAACTGGGGACGACCAAGATGGGGGCGCCATTGATTTAGTGGATGATGTGGACGCTGATACTGAGGATCACATGTCTCAATCCAGAGTGGATAGTCTAATTAAATTGATACGGCTCACCTTTAACATTAAGGAGCCGGATACTCAGGCCGCTGCAGAGGGGATAGATACTGAACCAGTGTTCAAACGCAAAAAGAAGGATAGTGCCTTTTTCCCTAAATCAAAGCAGTTGGATGACCTGTTTGAAGAGGCCTGGAAACATCCTAACAGGAAATTCCTGGTGTCCAAGCGGATTTCTTCCTTTTATCCTCTCCCAGACAGCCACAAGAAATGGGACGAACCCCCTCAGGTGGACGCCCACGTTACCAGGCTAATTAAGGCAACGGCCCTGCCCATACCTGATGTAACATCCTTAAAAGATCCAGTAGATAAAAAGCTGGATCAGTTCCTCAAGTCCATATATGTTAACGCAGGGGCTGCAGTTAGGCCTAGCTATTCGGCAGCCTGGACAACCAGAGCTATAGCACACTGGGCAGATGCGCTCTTGGAGGGCCTGCAGTCAGGGACTAAAAGATCTGAGTTGATGTCTTTTGTGGACAATATTAGAGAGGCTAGTTCCTACCTAAGTGAGGGAGTGTTGGATGCAGGAATTTTTGCATCAAAAATTTCGGCAGTATCGGTGGCCGCACGCAGAGCCCTCTGGCTCAGATCTTGGAAGGCCGATAATGATTCAAAGAAGGCCTTGGAGGCCCTACCTTTTACGGGGGGCATCCTCTTTGGATCGGAATTGGACAAGATTGTCACTTCCATTGCAGCCTCAAAGTCGGCTTTTCTGCCCACAGGAACTGCAAAACCTAGGCAACAGGCTTTTCGGTTTTTTCGTCCCTCCAGGGGCAGATCACAGTATACAGGATCCTGGCCAACTAGGGCTCAACAGCCCTCACAAAAGACGCAGAAGTCCAAGCCCAAGCAGGGTTGGGCAGCTCGTCGCCAGGCCCCAAAACAGGCGGAAAAGCCAGCGGCCTGACGCCGGGCACACCAAGAAAGTGCCATGGGTGGGGGGTCGCCTTCTGGAGTTTGCGGAGACCTGGTCAGGTTCCACATCGGACTCCTGGGTGTTGGATCTAGTATTGCAAGGGTATGCTCTGACCTTTTGCTCCAGACCCCCAACACAATTCTTTACAACGGGCCTGCCACAGGACCCGCTCAAGGCAAGAGCCCTCGAGACTGCAGTCTCAACTCTGTTGGAACAGAAGGTGATTATACCGGTTCCACACTCCCAAAGGGGGACGGGTTTCTATTCAAACCTGTTCCTGGTCAGCAAACCAGACGGGTCCTTCCGCCCGATTTTGAATCTCAAGAAACTCAACACGTTCCTGAGGGTCCCAAAATTCAGGATGGAATCTTTAAGCTCCATTCTAAGCACTCTAGAACCAGGAGACCTGATGACCTCTCTGGACATACAAGATGCTTATCTGCATATTCCAATCAAGCAGGAGCATCAGAGATTCCTCAGATTCGCGATACTGGATCGCCATTTTCAATTTCGTGCGCTCCCGTTCGGACTCTCAACAGCCCCCCGGGTGTTTACGAAAGTCATGGCGGTGATGGCGGCTCGCCTGCACCTCCTAGGCATTCGAATTCTTCCGTACCTGGACGATTTACTGATAGTAGCGCAGTCACAGGAGGAGATTCAGGCCCACCTCCAGATGACGCTGGACATGCTCCAATCTCACGGGTGGATAATCAACTGGAAGAAGTCCAGCTTGACTCCCTCATCCACCATGGTTCATCTGGGGGCACTAATAGATACAGAGACCCAGAGAGTGTTTCTTCCCAAGAAGAAGATACAGGACATTCACTCACAAGTCCAGGTTTTTCTGTCGCAAAGCAGGGTGTCAGTTCATCTCTGTATGACACTAATGGGGAAACTGGTATCCACGTTTCCAATGCTGGAATTCGGCCAGTTCCACTCCCGAACACTCCAGCTGGCCTTGTTGTCTCGCTGGAACCGATCACACGCGGATTTGAAAAGACAGTTCCTCATCATATCAAACATGGTCAGACAGTCCCTACAGTGGTGGCTGCTGTCAGACAATCTGAAAAAGGGAAAGTCCTTTGCAAACCACAATTACATCATTGTGACAACGGATGCCAGTCTGGTAGGCTGGGGGGCTGTAACCCTAGATCAGTCATTCCAGGGCCTCTGGTCTCAAAAGGAAACAAAGCTACAAATAAATGTGCTGGAACTAAGGGCCATCTCCCGGACGTTCGAGCAGTCAGGAACCCTTCTTCACGGAAAACCAGTCAGAATACAATCAGACAACGCGACGGCAGTCGCATATGTGAACCATCAGGGGGGGACCCGGAGCCGAGCGGCCATGCGGGAAGTGACCCAGATCCTCATATGGGCAGAGAAATTCCTACTCACCCTGTCGGCAGTATACATTCCAGGAGTGTTGAACTGGGAGGCGGACTTCCTGAGTCGGCAGACGATCCACTCAGGGGAATGGTCCCTCCATCCAGAAGTGTTCACAATCCTGACAGGTCAGTGGGGAATGCCACAGGTCGACCTTATGGCCTCAAAACACAACAAAAAACTCCCCCGGTACGGAGCCAGGACAAGGGACCCACAGGCGTGTCTGGTAGACGCACTATCGGCCCCCTGGCCTTTTCAAAAGGTATTTGCATTTCCACCAATCCCTTTAATCTCCCGGCTACTTCGACGCCTCAAGAGAGAGAGGGTGACCATGATCCTAGTGGCCCCGAATTGGCCGAGACGATCATGGTACCCAGACCTGTTACAGATGGCCATGGCACCACCGGTTCCATTGCCCCTCCGGCCAGACCTCCTGTCACAAGGACCGTGTCTACACCCCGACTTAGCCAGGCTGGCTTTGACGGGGTGGCTATTGAAGAGTCGATCCTAAGCAGAAGAGGATTTCCCCCTACAGTGGTCAAGACCCTGCTGGCGGCAAGAAAACCATCGTCAGCTAGGGTGTACCACAGAGTCTGGCAAAGGTATTTTCTCTGGTGTGAGCCCAGGAGGTTCAACCCAAGGATATACAGGTTGGATAGGGTCTTAGGATTTCTACAAGCAGGCTTGGACATGGGATTGAGCCATTCATCCTTGAAAGTTCAAGTGTCGGCTCTCTCTGTCCTTTTCCAGAGGAAGATCGCTACGTCATCTACGATCCATACCTTTCTACAGGGAGCTCTTCACCTACAACCTCCCATACGTCCACCGGCAAACCCATGGGACCTTACCTTGGTGCTGAAGAGTTTGATGAAGGCCCCATTCGAACCCTTGGAATCGGTTTCTCTTTCATGGCTCACTCTGAAGACTGTTTTCTTACTAGCCATTGCGTCAGCGCGCAGAGTGTCGGATTTAGGGGCCCTCTCTTGTAAGGTCCCATTGCTCATCTTTCATGAAGATAGAGCAGTTCTTAGAACTAGACTGGACTACCTCCCAAAGGTTGTATCCCGATTTCATATAAATCAGGAAATAGTAGTACCAGTGTATAAAACAACCACAGAATCGCAGGATAACGATGTCTCTTTGGATGTTGTTCGAGCCCTAAAGATTTATGTGACCAGAACTGAACAGATAAGAAAATCTGATTCTCTCTTTGTCCTCTTTGATGCCCGGAAGCTGGGTTGGCCTGCTTCAAAATGCACATTGGCTAGGTGGCTAAGGTCGACCATAAGGCAAGCGTACTTGTTGGTGGGACGACCAGTACCGCATTCGATAAGGGCGCACTCCACCCGGTCTGTGGGGGCATCGTGGGCCCTGAGGGCAGGGGTCTCGGCGGAGAGCATCTGCAGGGCAGCCACGTGGTCTTCGGCTCATACGTTCATTAAATTCTATCGATTCGACACCTTTGCCTCGGCCGATGCGGCCTTTGGCAGGGGTGCCCTCAGTGCAGCTCAGGAGCGGTCCCACCCTTAGGGACACAGCTTTAGGACGTCCCATACCCCAGCATCCACCACTGGCCGTAAGAAAAAAGGGGATTTTTGGTTCTTACCTGTAAAATCCTTTTTTCAGAGGCCAAGGTGGATGCTGGGCGCCCGCCCTACCGCTCCAAATCTTGCAGTTATAGTTATAGTTCACATTTTAGTGTTCTGGTTTTTGAATGTTCAAAAGTTGAATGGTTCCCCTCTCCTATACCTGTTCCTCGGCTTGTTAAAGTTAAAAAACTGGTCTCTGAGGACAGGAAGGGGTATTAGGGGGGCGGAGCCTGGGGCTGCACTAGCCACAAGAAGTTTGTACTCCTTGGTGCCCGGACCTCCAGCCCGGAATACCCATACCCCAGCATCCACCTTGGCCTCTGAAAAAAGGATTTTACAGGTAAGAACCAAAAATCCCCTTATTCCCTACCACATGTACACGCACATATATTATTTCTAGGTTTAAGTGTTTTTGTTGGAAGCCAATTAGCCTACCAGTATATTTTGGATTGTGGGAAGAAACTTGTGCAACCATGGGGAGAATATACAAACTCCACACAGTTAGCGCCTTGGTGGGAATTGTACCCATGACCGCAGTGCTGTGAGGCAGTAATTCTAACCATTGCACGGTTTGTGTTGCCCCAATCAATTCACATAGTTTAGGTACAGTTTCTTCTGCAATGGGAGAAGGGTTGTGCTACTCCTCATTTTATTGTTATACACTTAACTTAGATATATTTTCCTTAACTATTATTGTTCATTGCAGATTGTTACCACTCCAGCAGTCTGGATTTTGGCAGGACAGGCCTGATTTGCGAATATTTGCACACTAAAAAACAACAAAAAACCTTAAAAATAGTAATAGCTAACAATGGAGATTGTTGATCTCCGATCTGGTTACTTCCACGAGGAAACAAATGATTACTAATTTCACTGTATTTCAATTAAAATGTTGCTGCTGCAAATCATGCACTGTTTGTGGCACAGAGAAGCCTGGAAATGTAGTTTAGGAATTCATGCTATGATCTGTATGTGGAGAGCTTTACTTCCTACCCAAGTGTGCCGTACTGCTGTTTGCATAACTTGTTCCATGCTTAAAGACTTTTTTTTTTTACTCCAAAATATGTAGATTGAATTAAATTTGCTGTTCGAGAGTTATTCAATCAATGGTGCATCCGTTTTTATTATCTATTTTGTCCCTACATGTAATGTGGCATAGGGATGGACATCGATGGTCGATGTTTCGGAAACATCGATGTTTTTCTTTCGATTTTAGTGTTTTTACCATTTAATGGTGACCTTCCGATGTTTGTCACCATCGAATGCTAATCATTCGATGGTGTACCGATGGTGGCTTATTTTTTGTAATTCCCAAAAGCTATGCCTCCCCTGGCTGCTGTGTCTGTGTCAGGGAAACTTCCTAGGTTCGTTGGAGGCTGTCTGACTTTCTCTCTGCTTCCCTCCCTCTCCCTCTCTATGGTTGCTGTAGCTGCTAGGCAACAGGGCCCACTGCTAGTTCTGATTGGCTCTCCCTGACTCAGAGAGCCAATCAGAGCACAAACCTCACCCTGCAGCACCAGTCAGTCACTCAAACAGCAGCAAATTTCACAGACACACTGAGCTCTGGAGGATTCAGAGAGGAGGAGAAGTCACTGAATGTTATACCAGCTCAGGCAAGCTACAATAATAATAATACTGGTACACAATACAACTAGCTACAGATATTTGTGAATGTCAGTCACATACAACACTCATTAATATACTGCATTAGTATTACCAGGCAGCAACCACTATATGATCATCAGTGAAGTGTTGGTCAGAGATTGTCTGTTTCTGTGAATATAGTGAGGAACAATATACACAGTCCTGGGGTACCAGTGGAATGAACCAAGATAAAGGTGCCCATACACTGCTGTGACGTCTCGCAGCAGTGTACGGACACAGGACAGCCTGCAGGCTGCAGGGACCTTCCCGGCGGCAGGAACGCATGCGATCCGTTGTGATAGATTGCATGCATCCCTGCTTCCCACCCGCCTCACCGCCAGGAGGAACGGGTGGCTGCCTGCCGGTCTGAGCACCTGGTCGGGTCCGATGCGCACGGGACCCAACAGCATGTCAGGGAGAGGCGATTTGGTCCGATTTAAGGGGTCGATTGGTCGCAATTGGCCACAATCGGACCAAATCGCCTCAGTGTAGGGGCACCTTAACTGTTTTTATATATAGTGAACTATTTTTTATATTACGTGACCTTGTCGCTAGCGATTGGTCGCTCAGTGACCGAATTGCTGGTTATCAGTATTTTACTGGGGACCAGTGATTCTAGCAAGTTCCTGCGACCGTCGCTGGGCTGCGGTGGGAGCGCACACGCGGCGAAGGTCGCTAGGTATCACCGGCAATATGGTCACTGAGCGACCATATAGCTGACGATGGAAGCTAGAATCGCCTAGTGTGTAGCATTATTAGTGGTGCCCCCTCAGATCCTGGCACCCTAGGCAGCTGCCTAATGGTAGAGCCAGCCCTGCTCATTGCAATATTTATCTCACCATATAAATGATGTGATGACCACTATACCGTCATCTCCCTTATTTGTGTGTGTGTGTAGTTACACTTGCCTTAATAAATAGACATTTTCCTATCTGGAAAAATAGTGAAACCTAAAACGAGTTAGTTTACAATTTATCTAATTTTATTACATTTTGATTACTTGCTCTTAAAGTGTTAATAATGTGTACAAAATTATTATACTACTTCATCATTGGGCATTGTGTGAATATTATATATGTATATTATACACACAATGTCCAATGATAAAGTAATATGTTGCTCAGAGCCTGGGCCCTGCCACCAAACTCAATTACTACCTTACAAATGGCAATACAGGCTTTTGCGCATGCACTAGTCATATAACTAGTTTTCACCATCGAATACTTTTGATTCGATGGTTAGTTACCATCGCATCGAAAGTTTCAATGGTGGAAGCACTGCCATCATTTGATGGTTGGCTTCCGATGTCCATCCCTATCCCTAATGTGGCACAGATGTATACTTGCTGATAGTTTATACCATCGATGTTTACCATCGATTGTGTGAGTCAACCCACAGATATCCATCCCTACCACTGCCCTGGTGAGTTCTTTGTCCGCCCCTTTTGTATTAACACAGGGGAAATGAAACTAAGTTTCAGCCACAGCCCCTGTGAGGAACTGGAGGGAGGGGCTGTCAGCAGACAGTATAGCAGCAGCAGCACAACTCTATCTATAGGCACTGTATACTCCTCCTGTGTACAGCTCCAGAGACTCGAGGCCTCCAGCCCATTTTCTGTGGTGAGTACAATGCACAACGTTTGCTTAATGATATTTAGCAAGTACAAAGCACTTGAGCTGTAACCCTGAGAGGGGCTGTTTGAAATCTGATATCCCCAGCTACAATATTTTGTTTATTAATCGATAAAAAACTGCTCTAGGTATTATGAAATAACACAAATGCGGGGCTCTGGTAGTAAACAGGGGTAATATCACACAAATGCGGGGCTCTGGTAGTAAACAGGGGTAATATCACACAAATGCGGGGCTCTGGTAGTAAATGGGTAATATCACACAAATGCGGGGCTCTGGTAGTAAACAGGGGTAATGTCACACAAATGCGGGGCTCTGGTAGTAAACGGGTAATGTCACACATGCAGAGCTCTGGTAGTAAACGGGGGTAATGTCACACAAATGCGGGGCTCTGGTAGTAAACAGGGGTAATGTCACACAAATGCGGGGCTCTGGTAGTAAACGGGTAATGTCACACAAATGCGGGACTCTGGTAGTAAACGGGGGTAATGTCACACAAATGCAGAGCTCTGGTAGTAAACGGGGGTAATCTCACACAAATGCGGGGCCCTGGTAGTAAACGGGGTTAATGTCACACAAATGCGGGGCCCTGGTAGTAAACGGGGTTAATGTCACACAAATGCGGGGCCCTGGTAGTAAACGGGGGTAATGTCACAAAAATGCGGGGCCCTGGTAGTAAACGGGGGTAATGTCACACAAATGCGGGGCCCTGGTAGTAAACGGGGTTAATGTCACACAAATGCGGGGCCCTGGTAGTAAACGGGGGTAATGTCACAAAAATGCGGGGCTCTGGTAGTAAACGGGGTAATGTCACACAAATGCGGGGCTCTGGTAGTAAACGGGGTAATGTCACACAAATGCGGGGCTCTGGTAGTAAACGGGGTAATGTCACACAAATGCGGGGCTCTGGTAGTAAACGGGGTAATGTCACACAAATGCGGGGCTCTGGTAGTAAACAGGGGTAATGTCACACAAATGCGCGGCTCTGGTAGTAAACGGGTAATATCACACAAATGCGGGGCTCTGGTAGTAAACGGGTAATATCACACAAATGTGGGGCTCTGGTAGTAAACAGGGGGACTTGAGGCCCCCATTCACTAGTGCGATATGGCCTATTTTCATGCGATTCAGACACATTGATGTGATGGATTGCATGAAAACTGGCACGTTGCATGTCCTTTTCCTACGAATGCGAAGACAGGCATGCTCCTGTGCGTCTCGCATCTCAATTGCAGATCTGACAGGCTGACACATTAATGCATTAATGCTGATTTCAGACCGCATAACTGGCTTTGACCCTGTATTTGAAAACGTTTCCAAAAACGGGTCTGCCAGGTAAAACCCCTTTCACACCGCATCTCTTAAACGGTATATTACCGTTTAAGTGCCGTTTTTTTGGAAACTTTCCAAATACAGGGTCAAAGCCAGTGCAGTCTTCAGAGCAATCCCCCCCCCCCCCCCTAAGGTTAACATCACCTCTCCCCCCCCCCCCCCCCCGCAGGTTAACATCACACACACACACACACACCCCTCCGTGCAGCCGGTACCTACCGTTGCAAATCCCAGCAGTACTGTGAAAACGGATGCACTTATGAAAAAAAGTATTTCGGAAAATGGCTGCCCCATAGGAAAACCTGTTTAAAAAAACTGTCGGCAGCCATTTTCCGAAAGACACTTTTCTTATAAGAACCGGTAATTTGCCTAGCAGTGAGAGCAGCGGTCCAGCGCTGCAGTCCCCGGCATTTAAATGCTGGGTAAAACCCGGGTTGTTCTCTCTGGCAGTGAGAACGTGGTATAAATGAGTAATAACACAAATGCAGATCTCTGATACTAAAAAGGGTGAATAACCCAAGTTAAGTGCTCTGGTACTAAACAGGGGTAATAACATAAATGCAGGACTCATTTACTAGACAGGGGGACTCACGGAAATGTAGGTCTCTGGTACTGAGGGCCTGATTCTGGTTGACTCAGTAAGCTGTGAATATTGCTGCTTACCGAGTCCCAGAGTGCCCGGGGAAAAAAAACGCCCTCTGCCATATCCCCTCACAACCATAAGAGGGGATGTGTTATGGTAACACTTCCCTTTGCATGTGCCTGCAGCAGGAGAAATCATTTGATGGTAGACAACCATCGACCTATATTTGTGGGCGCCAGGAAGAAGACAAGGCAGGCGGTTAGACACTCGCCCCTGGCACACTTTGTCCTGCCCACATTTGCATGGGAACGCTAATGAAACGCTGGGGGGTTTACATATCCAAGCGCTGCCGCTGCCCCCTTCCCACCATCCCCGCTGCAAACGGCCCAGCAACAATGTAAATTACAGAGGCCGCTCACAGTCGGGTTTGCACATGCGCAAACCCTGACGATTGGGACAGGCGCTGATTTAGGATTCACAGTGAGTGAATCAGAATCGTCCCCTAAATGAGATATATAACACAAGTGAAGGGCTCTGGTACTAAACGGGAAATAACACAAATGTGGTACTAAGCTGCTACTGAAATAATGTCAGTCTCAGTGATTGCATCTTAATTATTTTTCTTCCATTACAATTCCCTGGTTCTGTTACAGGGAGATAATCGGTTGTAGTCTTTGCCAGGATGAAAGTTGTTGGATTGCAGCCCTGGTCTGTAGCCAGGGCAGCCGAGAGGGGGGGGGAGCAGGTACTAATTACCTGGGCCCAGGCTTGCTGGAGGGGCCCCGCAGGGGCCCTGGTCTGACCCCCCCCTACCCCTTCCGTCCCTCCCGGGTAGCAACAGCAGCAGGCTCAGCATGAGTGTCTCACTGACAGCGTGAGAGGTCATGCTGAGCCTGCAGTCAGCACAGCACATGCTGTAGGTGTGTGCTGCTGCTGAGATTACAGTTTTTAGAGTTATCTTTCACCCTCCTCTAAACATTTTGGGGGCGTGGCCTAAGTGCGGGAGGTGCCTACACCCCCACACTTAGGCCACGCCCCCAAAATGTTACCGGGGCCCAGCATTCCTCTCGGCTGCCCTGTCTGTAGCACATGCGATTCTGTTGATTTAAGGTAGGAAAAGGTTTAATTTTGTGTCTGAATGTTGGTGTGGTGTGTTTGTTGCCTCCAGTACAGGAAATCCTGTGTATATAAGGTGGTTTCTCATTCTGTGCCAAATATTACTCATTATTTATTTATTAAAAGTTTATTTTTTTAAGACCTGATCGAGCCCTGGTCACCTGATCGCAGCCCTGGTCACCGGGCTGCAAATTCGCAGCCCTGGTGATTTTCGAATGACATTGCATCCATATGGTTCATAGTGCGCACCTATGAGCCATTCTTGTGAACAAAGATGTTTGCAAGGTGATTGACAACTGGCGGCCATTTGATGGCAGCATGCCAGCACTTTCTGGGTGTGCCACTACTTCTTAGAAAATGCCCCAACATCACTACATGTTTAGGAGACATAGTGAAAGTGATGCACGGCCTTGCGCGATGCTATCGCCTGAGGAGTTCCGCAAGGCTCAGTCTTAGCTCCTTTGCTTTTCTCCATCTATACCTCCTCGCTTGGCAAACTAATCAGCTCTTTCGGATTTCAGTTTCACTTATATGCGGATGATACTCAAATCTATCTATCAACCCCAGAGTTGTCACCAGTGGTTTTGGGCAGAGTCTCTGAATATCTCTCTGCCATCTCAACCTGGATGTTTTCTCGCCACCTCAAACTCAATATTTCCAAAACTGAATTACTTATATTCCCGCCAACTAAGAACAGTTACCATCCTGATATCTCCATCGCTGTTGACAACTCGACAATCTACCCTACCCCACAAGCTTGTTGCTTAGGGGTCATCCTCGACTCTGACCTGTCCTTTGTTCCCCACATTCAATCTGTCTCCAAATCATGTTACATGCATCTAAAAAACATATCCAAAATACGACCCTATCTCACACAAGACACTACTAAATCTCTTATCCGTGCACTCATTATATCCCGCATTGATTATTGCAATAGTCTCCTAACTGGACTTCCCAAGAACAGACTCTCGCCACTGCAATTCATTTTAAATTCTGCTGCTAGGCTGATCTTCCTTGCAAGACGCTCATTGTCTGCAGATCCGCTCTGCCAGTCCCTCCATTGGTTACCTGTATCTTACCGTATTCAATATAAAACACTTCTACTCGCATATAAAGCTATTAACCATACTGCACCAGCATAGATCTCTCTACTTATCACAAAAAAAATATCTCCCATCTCGAACACTCCGCTCTGCACAAGATTTGCGTCTCTCTTCTGCACGGATCACTAGCTCCCATTCACTATGACAAGACTTTCATCAGGCTGCTCCCATCCTATGGAATGCCCTTCCACGCACAATAAGACTCTCCACTTTCAAGTGTTCCCTGAAAACTCACCTCTTCAGGCAAGCCTATCATATTTAAGTTCTACACGCATAACCCTCTGAGGCACTTATGTATTATATAGCTTCCCTTCTGGACTTGTAACTTGGTGGGACTGCTATGCTATTACTGGTGCCTGTCCTTGTGTTTCCCTCCTATATCCCTATAGATTGTAAGCTTGCAGCAGGGCTCTCCTACCTCCAAGTCTGTCTGTTGTTACCCAGTTTGTTTTATCAATGTCTACTATTGTAAAGCGCAACGGAATCTGCTGCGCTATATAAGAAACTGTTAATAAATAATTAAGATCCAGCATGCTGGATAAATCTAGCCGGTCATGGCTAGTGTTCTCACAGGAGAACACTGGCCCTGACAGATCGCAGACACATCACTGTGTGCTGAACGATCTTGCTTAGTGATCTTGCATTGCTCAGAAACCTCTCCCCATGTGTAGGTCCCTTTATCCAGCATAATGGATCTTAATCACTGTGTGGTAGCAACGAACTGGGCTGTGCATCGTTATCGCTATGGCCCCTACACACGGAGCCAATCAGCGGCAGGCCTATTTTTTTTTTAACACGTTCTGCCGCCGCTGTTCGCTCAGCGCTTCCCGGACACTGACAAAAAAGGAATGTGTGTACCAGCGCTGGCTGTACAATAATAAAGTGAACGTTTTTTTCTAAATGTACAAATTTATTGCTATAAAATATATAACGGTAATAATAAAAACGATTAGAGCATATTACCACTGATTGTCATAGAAACATAGAATTTGACGGCTGAGCTGGTCTCTCCCAGCCTCCCAATCTGCGAAAGGGCACCACATGTATCGCCAGGACCCTGGCTGCACCACATCCCACTCAGTGGAAGCAATGTAGTGTACTTGTTTCCTAGCAGGGCGCCCACTAAGCTATTTGCTTAGTGGGCTATTCTGCGTAGTGAAATCGCATCGCACATCGCATCGCATGGCTTTTTGTGCCTTGCGATGTGTGTGATGCGAGCACTGTAGTTAATTTAGTTAATTTATTCACTGCACCCTTAGTGAAATCGCATCGCAGATGAGATCAGATCTCAGTAGTTCATATGGTAAAACACCTAAAACAGCACGACTCTCCACGTCACCCCGAACCGTGGCGAGCGCAGCGGAACGCATCCACCGACCTTTTCATTCCCCCACTATCCACGTCGGCGCGGAGTTGATTTTATATAGTGTGGCGAGCATAAGCGCATTACTTTACATGTATTCCGCGTCCCCTCGCAGAGCTCGCCACGCTTCGGGCTCGGCGGCTCGCTGCGCCGGCCACACTCAGGAGCAGGATCTGCTTCCTGCCTCCCTCTCTGCAAAAAAATCTACTAACCAGGAAGCAGAATCTGGTCTTCATCGCAACCTGGCCCCCAGGATTTGTTGAATTCTGGTGTAATGTGAATAAGGTTGCACTAATGTGCAGCGTAATTACAATTGTGGGTACTATTGCATGGCTTTGTCCATTCCCGATTTTGGCATGCAAGACCCCGATTTAAAGTATGGGGTGGGCACCAATGCACTTTCTCGCACAGGGCACCAACATGCCTAACTAAAACCGTGATAAGGGTATCGTACTATGAATAAGGGACACTAATTTGTGGTGTAATATGAATCAGAAACACTAAGTGCTGTGTAATTTATTTATTATTTATTTATTAACAGTTTCTTATATAGCGAATACATATTACGCAGCGCTTTACAGAGTATAGTTGAACAGTCACATCAGTCCCTGCCCCAGTGGAGCTTACAATCTATATTCCCTACCACATGTACACGCACACAGACATTCTAGGGTTAATTTTTAATGTGAATAAGATTACGCTGCTGTGTTATGAACTTTGAATTGGGTGTACTGTTCTGTTGCGAAACACCCTGCCTTGTTGGACCACATCCTTTTTTTGTGTGCGTACTGTCCCTTTATTAAGTATTGAAGAGAGGGAGTAAATTTATAGTTTGCAGGGAGATGGCTAACACCCTAACTTTAGCCTTATGCCTGTGGCAATTCTATACTTCTTTATCACCCAATTACCTAATATCACAGTATATGATACTCAGTAGAGATAATCTTCGGGTGTATTCTATTATGTTTTTACCACATTATATCATTTAAACATGCAGCAGATCAAGACAAAGGGGGGATCCATCAAAAATCAAATACTTAGGTGTTTGGATAAATCGAGACCTATCTCAGCTATATCCAGACAACTTTTTAACACTCATAACAAAAATCAAAAGAGAATTCCGAGATTGGCGTAAAGGTACATTTTCATGGTTGGGCAGAGCAAGCATAATCAAACTGAATGTACTCCGCAGAATACTATACTTATTTCAAACTATCCCGATTCACATACTCAGAAGCTGGTTCCTTGGAACCCAGCGACTGATACGGGAATTTGTGTGGGGCGCCAACAAACCTCGCTTTCAACATGACATACTATTCCGTTGCAAACACTTAGGCGGCATACAACTACCGCATCTCCATTTGTACTTCGAAGCAGTTGCTTTGGGGAGAGTATTGGAATGGATTAGACAAACATCTGATAAACAATGGGTGGCACTGGAAAGCCATGGGTTGTCAACCCGACTCGGGCTGGCTGCTTGGCTTAAGACCCTCCCCCTGACAACTCACCCCACAGTCCGTCCAACTCTGGCAACGTAAAGGTCGCTTCGTAGACCTTGTATCTCCTCACCGATTTCCCCATTGACTCCGCTTTTAAACAATCCTGATTTTCCTCCGGGAATATACCTCCTTGCTTATCATCAGTGGTCACAGGCGTGGGGGGGAGGGGGGCTACGCATCGGCCAGCTGGCTTCCCACTCAGGGATGATACCATTTCCAGAAATCAGCGAGACCTGGAACTTACCTCCCTCAGAAATTTGGAGATATCTACCTATTAAACACCTTCTCTCCAAACAACCTTACCGGGCAGCAGTCCATAGACCTCCCACACCATTCAAGGCTCTGTGCCAGGCTGTTTCCCCTCCCCAACACTTCCTATCAACAGGTACAAACTCCTTATAGAAGATACTTTTGCTACACTGCCACAGTTTATCTCTGATTGGGAAAGGGACCTAGGTATACGATTGGATACCAAAGACTGGAGTAAAATCTTCCAGGTCACTTTTTCATGCTCAACGAGTTACTCGGTAATAGAGACCCAATATAAAATTATATTTAGGTGGTATAGATGCCCCACAATATTAGCAAAGATGTTCCCTGGCAACATGCTGGAGGTGTAACGCAGCCCGAGGCTCCCCATTGCATATATGGTGGGAATGCAATGCTCTGTGCCCATTCTGGAACTCAGTGATTTCTCTAACTAAAGAAATGATGGGAATTGAAGTTAGTTCCGAGTCTACATTCTGGCTGCTGAACAAAATAGACTGCTCCATTCCATTGTATAAAAAGTCTCTATTGAAACATCTAAACAGCACAGCCAAAGCTGTCATCCTGGGACACTGGAAGTCTACCTCTCCTCCAACCATAGTGGAATGGTTTAAGCGACTCGAGTTCTATATGACCATGGATGACCTATCCCTACCCGGCACCTCTAACTATGAAGTGTTCCAGTCTATTTGGGCACCGTGGCTCATCTTTAAGGACTCGCTTTCCTACCTAAATCACATTAGGACATAACTATAACACAACAGCTGAACTACTAGCACGTTAACACACCCCCGGGCAACATCCCTATACCCTCCTTCCTCCGCCCTTTTTCCCCATCTCTACTTTTCCATTTCTCTCTTTGAGGGGTAGATTTATTAAGCTCAGTGATGTGATAAAGTGTCTGTTTTTTATCACCGGCCAATCAGCTCCTACCTGTTATTTTTCAAACCAATCCTGTAACTTCACAATTAGGAGCTGATTGGGCGGTGATAAAAACCAGACACTTTATCACTTCACCGAGCTTAATAAATCTGCCCCTGAGTTACTTATCCAGACCTGTCTTGCGATCTGCCCTGGAGTTTTTGATGTTGTGACTAGAGATGTGCAGGCTCTGATTTCAAAGCAGGATCTTATTGGCTATCAACTGTCAACAACTGTCATGTGTCATATGATTTGGGATAGCCAATAAGATCCTGCTTTGAAATTAGAGTAAATCAGAACCTGCACATCTCTAGTTGTGACATGAACACAAATATGACTCCTATAATTATATACCATTGTTAATATATTTAGCCTGTATTTGATAACCCTGTCAATTGAAGATCCCATGCAGAACTTCTATACACAATACCCATATGTATCTGTTGATATGTAACCTATGTTCCTATGTTTATTACTTTCAATAAAAACTTTAATGCAAAAAAATAAAAAATAAGACAAAAGGGGGGAACGTTCTATGTCAGTGATGGATAACCTTGACACTCCAGCTGTTGTTGAACTATATATCCCAGCATGCCCTGCATCCGTTTTTAGCATGTAGTAAAACTGTAGCAGGGCATGCTTGGATGTGTACTTCCCTCCATACCTTTTTGTTTTCTTGACTGCATTTGTTTTGTCTACTTTGTCTAATTTGTGTTTCTTTTTATTTTCTCCATTGTCTGGTGTATTGTAACGGTGCATACCCACAGTGTGATATGAACTACCGATATGGACTATACCAGGCATGTCCAAACTATGGCCCTTCAGCTGTTTGAAACTACAAGTCCCATCATGCTTTGCAAACAGATTTGCTATTAGGGAATGCTAAATCTATGGCAGTGCATGCTGGGATGTGTAGTTTCACAACAGCTGCAGGGCAACAGTTTGGACATGCCTGGACTATACAGTCCATATTGGTAGAAAACATAATACATATTGCACCATGTGTATACAACTTGTGATGCCGATGCATGCCCCCGTGGGTAAGGCTGTACAATTTTCTGTAGTACAATATACTCAAAATCATCCATAGCCAAGATCACACTGTGTGTATGCAGCTTAAGTACCCAAGCTACTGATGTTATGTCAGAATTGCCTCTACCACAATGAGGGTTATATATGCAGTCTTATATCACTTAATATAAAAAAAATAATAATAATTAGCACAATACCAAAAATCCTTTAGGATTCCCAGGGCTGGATTAAGGGCTTAATGGGCCTGGACCTGGAAATGGCCTATTATGAGTGGAGGAGGTGAGGCCAATGAAATGTAGAGCCCATACACTATATGCCCCAATGTTTCCCTTAATATATAACATTCCAAAAAATTGCATAAATGTGTAAAACAGAAATGCAATTTTAATACTTATGATTTATAGCCAACCATGTGGCCAGCTGGTGTCTGTCTTGTGATCGTAATGCTGTCATGGTGATAGGAACAATGAAGGGACAAAAATCTCAGGTGCTTTGAGAAACTCAGAGTATGACCAGTGCTCCAGCTGCCACCGCCAGCAGGGATGCCCACCTCCAACAGATTAGAAAATAGAAAGTAAAAGTGGGGCGCTTAGGGCACTGTGGAACAATTAATCAGTTTATAATTAAACAAATATTTATTATACAGTACATAAAACATAAAATATGGAAATCAATAAAAGGACACACTGGCATACACCATACAACATAAAGACTACATTCACTTTCCAGGGAGTGATAATAGACCCTCTGTACATGGGAGACTGTTATAAGCAGCACCTGCAGGTAATAAGTAAATTATAATCAGCCTTTGGTAATTGTTGGAGTTTTCCAATAGTCATCCTCTTTGGGGGATTAATAAGTCCAACTTTCCCAATAATGCAGAAGATGTAATAATGCACAAGCCCACATTAGCTTAATAGTACACTGAATCGAGAAAGCCGCCCTCCATGTGTTGTGTTTGGTACTTAACTGGGTTTTATTAAAATAGTGTGTTATCCAGTTTGAATGGAGTAGGGCAATGTCACCTGAGGCTGGTTCGGCTAGGTCCAATAAAAGAGGTGCGGGCAGCAACTCTTGACACGTTTCTGTGATTACTATCTTTTCACGAATGTGATATAATAAATTGGACTGATTCTACAATAAAATCAATCTTTTACTTACAATCCAAACTATTGGTTTCAACCCCAAAAAGATTGTTTTTCTTATTCAGAAAGAGACAGCACTGCTACCCCTACAATTTATTTTCTGTATATTTATCACCTGATACCCCCAGCAGCTGCTAAGTGAAACACCTCAAGTCAAGCCCTACCTCTGCCCCCCCCCCCCCCCCCCCCCCCCCCCAGGGGAACACAATTTATATATTATGTATATGTTATGTATATACCTCTGCCCCCCCCCCCCCCCTAATTATTTTCTGTCTGCAGAAGTTAATAATGTAGATTTTTTGTTCTATAGCATACAAATAATTACCAGACAAAACATGTGTAGGAACGCATAAGCCTGGCAAGCATGGTAATACTATGGACATAGAAAAACAAATGTAGGAAGTAATAATATGAAGACTTCAGCCTTGGCACCTCTGGCAAATGCTGATGGGTCACTCAATCTGCCTGAAGGACTGGACGAGCAGATTCACCTCCCAGGGCTGATTATTTGGCCAATGTGTGTGTGTGTGTGTGTGTGTGTGTGTGTGTGTGGGGGGGGGGGTTTGGATAGTAGACAAGTTTTGGGGTAGGTCGCCAAACAGGTTTCCTTTCCATGTGTTTTGAACATTATTTGTTACACGGTTCACAAATGAATATGAAGAAATTCCGGACTGTTACGGTATTTTTGAATTTGAAGAAAAGAAGGATCTTGCTTTACAGGGACTTATGTGTATGATATTAGATATGTGGTCCCCTAAGTATAGTTTTACTAACATGTTTTTCATCTACAAATTGCAGTGAGATGTCAGCCATTCCATTGTAAAGATGGGTAAGTAAGAACATTAACTTAATCAAAAGTTACATTTTAGGTTTTAGCTAAATTGATTTCCATTTACTATATTAGAAATATTTCATGGGCAAATAAAGTTGGTAGCCTCCACTAACCATATCACCTAGACTCACTGGTAACAAATAAGGTCAGGACTAAAATCAAGCTAATCCCCAAGTGCTGACACAGAGGCCAGAGATTATATTGTGTTTACAATGTTTGTTCCCTCTCCCTATTATAAACCGTCTAAGTATGAATTTAAAAGCCAGTCGTCTACACCACCTGCAGAGAAGCACCACAGGTCACCACATCACTTTAGTATGATTGTCTCTGTGACACAAACTAGCACTATGTTGGTGTGCCAAGACTTCTAGCAATATCAATGATTCTAGTGCATGTATAAAAGACTAATAAATTAACACTTTAGTTACAAAAAGTAATTTAATGCTTAGGGTGGGATGCTCTAACATCCACCTCCGCACATCGCAGGCATCGCATTCGTAATAATTGCATATGCTCTAACATATGCGATTATTAACACATCGCAAGAGCTGTCCCTTGCGATGCGGCCTGTAACCCGAGAGTCCGTCTGCGCATGTGCAGAGCACGGGTCCAGCCACGTGGCATGCTGGGAGGGATCCGTGATGGATCCCTCACACAGCGCTGCGGCATGAAGCCAATAGACCTTTGCAGGAAATCGCCAGATTTTGCTGGTGATTCAATAAAGATGGTTATAATACGTACAGGCCTGATTCAGAGGTAGATGGGGGTTATTCTGGTTCACTCGCAAAGACACAATCACTCTCTAATGGACAAAACCATATGCACTGCAGGTGGGGCTGATATAACATGTGCAGAGTGAGTTACATTTGGGTGTTTTATTGTTTCTGTGCAGGGTACATACTGGCTGCTTTATTTGGTACTTGTTTCCTAGCACGGCCACAATCTTATGGATCGTGTACCTTTAAGTTAAGGTACACGATCCATACGATGGACCCGATTTCCTTTGAAATCAGGTCCATTTTGCCGGCTAGGACACAATATCGGGGGCATCGCGTCGGTCGGGACCATTAACATTGGTCCCGACGCGACCGACGCGATGCCCCCGATATTTCCATAGGCTTCAATGTTAAAAAATATTTTAACATTGAAATCGTGTCGGGAAAGGTAAAATATCGGGGGCATCGCGTCGGTCGGGACCATTAACATTGGTCCCGACGCGATGCCCCCGATTTTTCCATAGGCTTCAATGTTAAAATATTTTTTAACTTTGAAATCGTGAAAAAATGTGAAAAATGTGAAATGGGCCAATATGACCCATTTCACATTATAGATGTCCCCGCCGTCACCCCACGATAGATGCCAACCCGAAGCGTGGCGAGCGCAGCGAGCCCGCGAGGGGCGGCGGTGCGCGTCCTCCGACCTTTTCATTCCCCTACTATCCACGTCGGCGTGGAGTTGAGAATAGAATAGTGTGGCGAGCGCAGCGAGCCACCGAGCCCGAAGCGTGGCGAGCGGACGCGTATAACTTCACAGGTATACGCGTCCCCTCGCTGCGCTCGCCACACTATTCTATTCTCAACTCCACGCCGACGTGGATATTGGGGGAATGAAAAGGTCGGAGGACGCGCACCGCCGCCCCTCGCGGGCTTGCTGCGCTCGCCACGCTTCGGGTTGGCGTCTATTGTGGGGTGGGGTGTACGCCGTTAAATTTGGGGGGGTTGGGAATATTTTACATTGAATCCATTGAATTGGTCGGTCGCGTCGATCGCATCGCATGCGACGCGATCGACCCGATTTTTCCGACACGACCACCCCGATGTAAATCGGTGTGGCCGTGCTAGGAAACAAGTACCCTTTATTTTTACACTGCACAATAGATATCAGTTTGAAGTACACCCCCCATGTAAATCTAATTCTCTCTGTTACCTCAGCCCCATCTGCAGTGCATATGGTTTTGTCCATCGGAGAGTGATTGTGCCTTTGCGAGTGAGCTAGAATGCAAATGCTGCTACAGAGACCTTCCCTTGTGTGTACATGCAGTAATATGGATTGGTGCATTCTTAGATGTTACACCCTGAAAACACCAGTCCTGCACCAATTTCTCCATCTGAAATTGGCTGACTGTCTGCGTATGTTGCTGGAACCTGTAGGCAAGGTATTGAAATGGAACATTAACCCCTTAAGTGGTGGACTCTACCAGGACATGTTTGTCCCGTCCAACCCCCCCCCCCCCCCCCCCCCCCAGCAGTGGCATAATTACTCCTCCAGTAAAATAAAGCCTCAATTCCCCCATGCCCCCTAACCATGCCATACCCCGCCGCTTGCCTCCGGGTCTGTGATGTGGCCGGGACCCGCAGATCTACTTGTCTGCAGTCCTGGTGCTCATCTCCTGGCTGGCTCCTGCTAATGAAAATTACAATCACAAAATGGCTGCCCCTAACAGCAGATTGTTTTTCAGGATGCGAGAGGAGGCCGCCACCGCCTCATTTAGAATCCTCAAGAAGTGTCAGCTGTAAGGGGGTGGACATTTTGTGTGGGCTATTTTTCATTAGCAGGAGCCAAGAGGAGCACCAGGATCGCAGACAAGTAGATCTGCGGGTCCCGGCAGCATTGGCAGCAAGCAGAGGGGTAAGGCTTGTCCTGGTAGCAGTGTAGTGCATTGATAGCCCCGCAGATCCCCGGTGCCCACACTTACTCGTGACCACGGGGTATGCGGGGCTATTGTTAAGCCACTACCCTAGAGGTGGTGCACAGCTGGCGGCACCCCTGGTGCACACCTATTAATCAGTGGCATGCCTGAAAATTTCTAGGGCGAGTGCAGTTACAATAAATGGGACCGCTACTGAGCCTGGTAACTGCTGTCACCAGTCACTTGCAGCACTCAGGCCCTTCATATTATTATTTTTTATTTTATTTAATTTTAGCAGGGTAAAACTTTACTATTTTGTATATTTTTTTAATATTTTATTCAGAAATACAATATATTTTTTAATCCATTTATTAACTAGGCATGTTTCATTTAGATTACAATACAACTCCTTTGAATGACTGGACTGAAGACCATGTTGCACAGTGGCTTCAATCAATACAGATCAATAGGAAGTATATTGACAAGCTGGTACAAGAGGAAGTTTATGGGCCAGTGCTGAAGGAAATTAATGAGACTTTTTTAAACCAGAATATTGGCATGAAACAAGGTCCAATCAAGTTACTGATACAACACAGAGATGAGTTAGTTTTAAAACATAACAAGGAAAATTCACAGGATAAATCTAAACTGAATGAATCCAAAATGCATCCAGGTAAGAAACTAGTCAAAAAGTTCTGCAGATAAATATATGTCTGATATAAACATGCTCAGCATGAAATAACATGTATATTTAGTGACTGGACTGTGACTGTTGAGGGGGGGGGGGGGGGTATTCAATTGGTGCCAATTTTTTTTTCCTAGAAAATAAATCTGCACTCTTCGCTGTTTTTAGGATGAATTTGGAATTCACCCTAATTAGTGAAACGCACAATTGAATACAATAGGGTCAAAATAGTCCAGTTCCCTAGGCCGGAATATGGACAAAAAGAGTCAGACAAATTAGGTTAAATCAAACAGATTAACGGATTTTCTGGTATTTGGTAGCTAATGACCGATTGTAATTTCCTCCCATACCTTCCCCCCATACCTTCTAAGAATAGTTGGCTGGTTGCAAAGATAATCTTTAGGTGTCTGGCCAGCTGCAGTCACTAGATGATGCAGAAAATTGGATTCAGTCATACTTCAGGTACAGTACATTCCCATATAATGTATTATGTACATTATGTAGTGTAAATGGAAAGGGTTAGAAATATGACCAGCTCATTACAATTCATTTTTAAAATATATATTTGTAAAATCATATACAATATCACAAATTGTCACTAGCTTCTGAGGCACTTCTCACAAAGTCATGGGCACCAGATGAAATGCATTCGTTTCTACACTTATGTTTGTTACAAATAACATAGATGTTGCCTATATTTGGAAGTTGGGTGACTATTCTCTTCAAATGTACATTATTTTGTGGTGTACACACGGTTAGATTTAATCTATTTTTCTATCCGATTTTGTTTACCATATATACTCGAGTATAAGCCTACTCAGAACATTTTTTATGCTGAAAAAGCCCCCTCTCGGCTTATACGGGTATATATATATAAGCAAAATCAAACAGATATCGAACGCATTCGATTTGATACCTATACGCAGCCCGCAGCATCAAAATTGAATAGAAAAATAGAATGTACAGGCAAGACTATATAGTACAGATCTTTACTATATAGTCTAAATCAAATGTGTACGCGTTGCAGTGCCATTTGATCGGGATCGAATAGAAAGTACATCGCACCATGTGTACACCCCTTATGGGCGATGTGCGATAAGTTCTGGATGTCCAGTGCACACAGAGTGGACACAATATGAATGACTGGTTGTAAACTGTTAGTGTTCTCGCTAAGCTGTTTTAGCGAGGTGCTGCACCCTGCTCGATTTTTAAAGAGCAAAATGTGCCCTACCCCTGTAGCAGTGTACATCTGTCATAAGCAGCACTGCACACCAAAAAAGTCATCATGTTCACTTCCTTAACAAACTATTTATGGAGCTCAACAGATGCCACTGGAGAGCCATGGTCATCTATGGCTACCAGAGGGGTTTGCGACAGCAAGAGAGTTTTGAGCGATTATAAGTTTGGAAGCAAGCAGTTGCCAACAAAGTTCTGACATTAGGGCAGCATGGCCGAGCAATTGGTAGCTGTTTTTGTGGCTAAAGGAGCCCATACACGCTTCGTTTTGCGGCTCTGTTATACACTTATATAGTACACATCGTATCGTATCGCATGCCTTGTGCATACACTGCGATCCGATATGATGTGTAGCTAGTGCAAAAAGTATGTGCAGCACATACTTTTTGCACTAGCTATGTGCAGCACATACTTTTTGTACCGTACTATGTGATGCGCGGGAGCGCGTATCGCATAGTACAGAACGGAGCCAGACACAATGGAGCGTTTATGGGCTCCCTAAGACTGGTCATGTAGCTACCATGCCACTGGTGCAGCATCATACAGTCAGTGGGGACTGGTACGCCAACCAATGCATACAACAAGCCTTTTCTTTTAGATGCAGTCCAAGAACTCATGCTCATGGTGCCTTTCTACATCACGACAATTCAGCTGCCCATAAGTCCAGGAAAGTAGTAAATCTTCTGGCACATCCAGGAGTTTGGTCATTTATCATACAGTCCAGACCTTGCCCCTTGTGAATTTTTTTGTGATCCTACAAATCAGGGACAAGATGTGAAGGATTCATTTTGAGCCACTGGAAAACATACCTGTGTTGGGCTGGTCTAGCTGTTTCACAAAATGGTTTGAGCGGTATCCGAACTGGTCATAGACAGACTCATCATAGACAGTCATATGGTCGACAGGGTCTAAATGTCGACAGGGTTTAAAGGTTAATATGGTCAATAGGTCGATATTGGGAAAGGTCGACATGCATATTTTTTTTACAAAATGTTCAGCTGACATGTGCCAACAGGTGATATTTCTTTTTTATAATCATTAATTTTTTATTTGGTAATAGCATTTCAACAATTACAAACATTATGGAAGTACAGATTGCAGAAGTACAATATATGTTTGGCAATACAAAGATGTATATTAACAGTGGTAATTATTAGTTGTTGCAGGATTCTGCTAGCAATATGCAACGTCTGGAGTGGACACTGCGGATCCTCTTGTATTTAGGCTTGGTGTGAGCAAAGCAACTGTGTTCCAAGAATGAGTCAGACCAAACAGTTGTTTTTTTTTGTTAACTCGTAACATGTAAACTATAATAAACATTTTTAACTCGACACAACATCATTGGTTTTCTATTTGGATTGTTCCATATCGTGTGAGGTTCACTATTCATGTAACTACACGATTTTTAACTAAGTCATGTTTATCACACGAATGCTGTCTGTGTCACAAATACTACAGAGAAAGAATTGTGGGGAGGATAGTATAAACATATATAGGAATTTTTGGGTTGTAGGGTGAAAAGAGAGGGTAGATTGTAAGAGAGATTTTCGAAGCTTGTTTTTAGAGGAGTTAAGGGAGTATGAGGTGGGTAGGAGAAGTGTAGTATAGAGAGGTGTATAAAGAAGACGGGGAGGGAGAGTGGAGAAAGAGAAAGAAAAAGAAATGGTTGCGCCAGGACTCCGGGGATCATGCAAGACTTGTGTCAAGGATTTTTTTTTTTTGTGAGATTTTCCGCTACATCAGGGTCTGAAGATGTTTTGTATGGTCTTGGATTGAGCATTTTGGTTGGTCAGGAGTGCGTGTGATTTTAGGGTAGGCATATGCGTAATTGGCGTATTGTGTCTGGGGGGAGTGATTTAATGTATTTTTCCCATACATTGAGGAACTTTTTATGGGTTTGTTGGTTGTTCGTATGTGTCCCCAACCATGTTAGCTTGAAAAACAAGAATAGTTTGTCCTCAAAGATTTAAATAGGAGGCGGGAGGGGCGACAGCCATAGTTGCAGGATTGATTTTCTGGCCACCCCTGCGATTATTGAGAGGATTCTTTTTTCTTCTGGGCTATTGTATAGGTAGGATTTTGTAACCCCCAGAATCGCCCATTCTGGGGAGGAGGTGAACTTTATTTTCATTGTATGATTGATAAAGTCAGCGATTTTTACCCAGAAGTCTTGTATTTTAGGACAATCCCAAAAGCAGTGTGTCAGATTTGCACATGGGTGGGTACATTTAGGGCAGGAGGGTGAGGAAGTGATGCCTATCTGAGCAGCTCTCGATGGAGAAATGTATCCTCGGTAACATATTTTATACGTCATTTCTTTATAGGAAGTACTTGGCATATTCTGTAATGATTGTTGTAGGGATTCTAATATGTCTGGGTAGGTTAGATGTGGAAAATTTTCAATCTATTTATGAATTCCTGTGGAGAAGTTGCTTGAGAAAATGGGCATCCGAATGGTGGAATAGAAGAGGGATATAAGTTTGGGTGTTTGGGTAGGTAATTGGAAGCATGCATCTAGTGAGTTGTGACAGTCCTTGTTCGTTAGGTCTCTGATCACTGCTTGGGTGTAGTGTTGTGCTTGGTATAGTGCTAGTGTATGTGAGGCAGTGTATGTGTATTTGCTCGTGATCTGGGAGATGGTAAGGGGTTTGAGTATCTCAGTATTTATGAGTTGTTTTATGGAGGATAATCCTAAGTTTGCCCATCTATGGAACGGGGGGCCAGATTTCCCTTCTTGGAACTCTGGATTGCGCAAAAATGGAAGGTGTATAGATTTTTTGGAATTTAAATTCCAGGACTTATGTATTTTGAACCATATTGTTCTGGTGGACATCAAAATAGGGTTATCCTGTATTAAATGGGGTAGGTTTCTTTTGTCCATATGTAAAATGGCTATTAGATGTATGTTTGGTATCAGTTGTTGTTCCAGTGTAGAGTTTGCATAACAGTTGGTGGAATTTATCCAGTCTTTTATATATCTGCATATTGCCGCTTGGTTATAAAGTGCTAGGTGTGGAAAATTTATGCCTCCCTCTTTCTTACTTTTTTGGAGGATTTTGAGGCTCAGCTTGGGTTTTTTGCCTGACCATATGAATTTGCGGAAGGCGCTATTAATTTGAGATTCCTCTTTGCTAGATAATATGATCGGGAGAATTTGGAGGGGGTAAAGTAGTTTTGGGAATGAAATCATTTTTATGAGGTGGGCTCGTCCCAGAAAGGTTAATTGCAGATCTTGCCAGTGGCGCAGTTCAGAGATAACTTTATCGATTATTGTCGTTATATTTAATTTATATAATAAGGACAAGTTTTTAGGGAGTTGAATTCCCAAGTAAGGGATACTAGTTAAGGCCCATGTTAGTTTGAGTGAATTTGCCTAGGCAGGGCAGGTCTGGTTGGAGAGGGATAAGGCCGTAGATTTTTGCACATTAATAGAAAAGCCTGAAATGGAACCGAATTGTTCTATTTTTGAAATTACAGCTTGTAAACAGATCTCGGGATTTCCAAAAAACAGCAAGAGATCATCTGCGAACGCCAGGATTTTGAGTGATTTGTTCCCAATATTTATTCCCTGGAAAGATGACATACCGTCCAGCAGACGTAGTAAGGGGTCTAGGGAGAGGTTAAACAAAAGGGGTGATAAGGGTACCCTGGCGGGTACCCCTATGTAGAGTGACCGGTTCTCCGATTAGGTCGTTGACTATTAGTTTTGTGGATGGGTTGGAGTAGAATAGCCGTATGATGTTGACGAACCTCGCACCAAAATGCCTGTGTTCGAGTACCCCATACAGGTGTTCCCAGGTTATCTTGTCAAAAGCCTTTTCAGCATCAAGGCTTAACAGAATGTTGTTTCATTGATTATTGGCTGTCGCGGATGCTATGGCCGTTATCGCAGATCGAACTCCTTGGACGGAATGTCTGCCTTGTGTGAAACCCAATTGATGATGTGTTAGCAAGGTAGGCATTAGAGTTTGCAATCGGGTCGCCATGATTTTTGCCAGGAGTTTGAAGTCCTGGTTTAGCAGGGTTATGGGGCGGTAAGAGTCTACCTTTTCTATGACTTTATTTGGTTTGGGGAGTAGAATGGTATGGGCCTCATTGAATTCTGGGTAATTTGGGTTCTCTTTCTGAAGAAGCTGGAATAACTCCAATAGGTTTGGCATTATGTCGGTTTTTAGGATTTTGTAATATTCTCCGCTGAATCCATCAGGACCCGGAGATTTGTTTAGTTTTAAAATTTTTATTGCTGAGCTTAGTTCCTCTGCTGATATGTCAGCTTCCAAGAGTTTTATTTGCTCAACCGATAGCCTTGGGAGTCCAGCCTCCTCATAAAGAGAGGACGCCGGGGATGAGGGAGGGATAGGTGGGGAGTATAGGTTTGAGAAGAATGTGTGGAACTGTTTGGCGATATCTGTATGGGAGGTGATATAACCTGTTTGATTTTTTAGGCGTGTAACGTATCTCTTTCTATGCTGTTGGCGGACCATAACAGGTGGTATTTCATGCCCTACCATCCACTAGGACGTGGAGGTAGAATAAAATAGTGTGCCAAGCGCAGCGAGTTGAGCCATGCGAGGGGGTGCGTTAAACTTAGGTCGACATGGACACTGTCTATGTCGACATAGACACCCTAAAAACAATAAAAACTCATGTCGACCTTTTACCTGTCGACCTTAAGACCCTGTCGACCATATGACTGTCTATGATGAGTCTGTCTATGACTTATACCATAACCGTTTGAGCGCATGCAACTTTGCATAGACTCCTCTAGTGAATACTTTGTTGGAAAAAAAATGGAGTGTTCATGTTTATTATTAATAATACAAATAAGAAACTTATTGCGCACATCTTGTGGCTACTGCCAGCATGATCTTTCCCAGGGTATACTTTACATCAGTTGATATCCAGGAGCAAATATGATTTACAAGGGGTGAATTATTTTTATTATTTACTAAACTAAAACAGAGCACAAGTTACAATTAGCAGCACAATTCTTAGAACACAATACAGCTGACAATGTAGGGAAGGGAGTGAGAAGAGATGCAGGTATAGATGGTAGGCGAGTAAGAGAGCAGTAATTTAAATGCAAGAAGAGTGCTGTGGAAGGATGGGGGCCCTGCTCTGAGGAGCTTACCGTATAGAGCCAGAGACAGAGAGGTGACATGGTACAGGTAAGGAGACCTGAAGTCTAGAAGTGATCATGACAGGGATGGTCAGGACATAAGGTAGCAGTTAGAGAGAGTGGACAGACAAAGTAGTCCTCTCCTTCCTCCACCTGCACCCTCGACCCCTAACAGCCCTGCACTGTGGCCCATGCCACAACCCACACCCCTAGTAGGTAGAAAGCATGTAGAGTGAATAGGTACAGCACAGGATCGAGGAACCATGGCTCTGGTACAACAGTGTAGTTCAGAAAGATAGTGTCAGTAGAGAAAATAAAAATAAATACAGTGTTAGGGTAAGTAGTGTAAGAATCAGGTGTAGAGGGAGAGAAAACTGATGTGGAATCTGGCATACTGAAATGGTTACAGAGAAAATGCAATTTATTGCATGTGAAAAAAGCACATCAAGTGCCAAATCCTTAGTGAGCGCTCCCGGGGAGCTCAAGGGTCAAACTGGTCCAGCTTGTCCTAAAGACAAGTCGGACTTAAGACCGAGCAGATAATCTTCTCACCCACCCATATAAACTTTTAAATTTGTTCTCGGGATCTTGAAAATGGTACATTGCCAATCATCTTAGAGGAAACACTGAAAGACAGATGTATACTTATTTTACCTCTTAAAACTATATATGGTAAAATATCTAATAACATTTGTTCTGTTATTCTGAAGTTTGAATATAATTATTAAAATTTAACTTATTTCTTTTAGATATCAATATAACTCCCTTGAATGACTGGACAGACCCTCATGTTGCACAGTGGCTTCAATCCATAGCTATTAAGAAGAAATATGTTGACAAGTTGTCTGAAGAAGAAGTATGTGGTCCAGAGCTAAAAGTTATTGATGAGGAGTTTTTGAAGGCTATTGGAATGAAACAAGGCCCAATTAGTTTACTGATAAGAAAAAGAGATGCGTTAGTCTTAAAACAGAATGATGCTACTGCTAGTGTGGCTGAAAAACATAATGATGCTGCTACAATAGAAGCTACAGCTGGGGGAAAAAATCAGATCAAAACGGACCCAAAAGTTCCTATAGACTCTCAATGTGTACAAGAAACAAGATGTACATCTAATTCAGAAGGACCTGAAATCACATCTCCGCCAGAAAAGACGCTTCAGAATAAAAACCACAAACTTCCCAGCTCTGTGCAAATTCCGAACTTAGAGAAGACACAAGCTGAAGAGAGTTCTGCAAATAAACCCAAGTCTAAGAAAGACCTGCTTAGCATAAAATCAGAACCAATATCTGTGACTAGTTTCCGACCATTTAATAAAGAAGTAGGAGCTTTCAGGTATGTGAAAACACAGGTTCTTCCACCAGAAACCGGAGTAGAAGACCTCATTACACCATGCCATGAATACAAGTCACTAGATATTGCAGCAAAGATGGATAGAGTGAGACTACAGACAAAATTTGCTTCTGAGGTTGTCCGATTTGCATGTGCCTGTATGAACATGCGAACAAATGGTACAATACATTTTGGGGTAATGGACAGTGTAGAAGGCAAGGGATATAAACACGGGCAGATCATTGGCATCCCGGTTTATGACCAGGACTGGTATGTTGATGGTTTGGACTACATTGAGAAATGTTTTAATAAAGGTGAACACAATGCAGCAAGAGCCTGCATTCGCCCCCCAAAATTCATTGAGGTCATTGATAAAAATCCAGGTGAACAACGCTTTATTGTTGAAGTTGACATTGTACCTAATTTACTTTCTGTTAGAGGAAAAGTGTTCCAAGTTAGTTTACCAAAGTTCAATGATAAAAGCAATAAAGTTAGCCAAGAAAAAAAAGCTTTCTACCGGAGAGTAGGAGCAAAGTCTGAGTCTGTTCCAGAAGATGATTTTGTTATGTTTATCCAGGGGCTACAAGAGGTTGATGAAAGGAGAGAGAGAGCAGAATCAGGATCTATGAGTGGAATCTCAGCTCCTGAAAATCTTACAAAAAAAGTAGATTTACTTACTGGAGGTAAAGACTATATGGATGACACATTATGGTACATCCTGGTCACCAATAAATGTGAAGATCTCCACCTGACAAATCTCCACTTCCTTATGCGCTTAAAGATTTTCTGTGTGTTTGATTTTGATGCCAACTCTGATGAGACCGGTCTGTGTTCCATATACAAAGAGCACCATGCAAGGAATGTCCATTCATTAACTCACTATGCTAATGAGAGTGGAATGAGCACAAGTGAGCTAAGGAAGTCCCTAGGACTCTTTGATCAGACCAGTTGGATATTTTGTAATGGAAACAGCAACTACCGAGGGGGAGATGAACCATGTGATGAGAACACTTGGATGAAGACTAAAAAGAAGCATCTAATGGAGGCAGTTTCTTTTATCTGTAAAAACATTCTTCCTAAAGGATCTTTTGTTGTTGTGTTTCTATTACTTTCTCCAGTGGAGAAGCCAATTGTGGATACTTTCCATTGCTTTTATGCACAGATGAGTGGTATGGAGGATATCATTTGTATTGCAGAAAATAAAGAGTATTTTGAAACATGGGCTAACCTAGCTCAAGCATCCTGTGACATGGAAATACTGAAACAGAGAAGTATTGTTGGTGTACAGTTAAACCACATCAATGCTACAGTACTAACAAAGTTCCCCGGGAATTCTGATAGGAACTTGCCAGTTTCATCCAAAGGACTGTGTGTGCTGGACACACCTGCAGAGGAAAGGATGCATGCACTGGAAATACTGTGTGTGAATGAATGCAGTGACACAGACTTGAGTAACACAAATTTAACAGAATTGGAAGGTACATTCTACCGTGGTGGTAAGATCAGCTGGAAACACTTGTGGCTTGCAGAACATAAAAAATGTGGAAATTTTATAGAGCGAGATGCATGTGAAAAAGTACAATCAATTTTAAATGGAATTCTACATGACAACACAGTTAGACTCCCAGTTGCTAGGATAAAAATATTTCACCATCCAGGGAGTGGAGGAAGTACGGTAGCTCGGCAAGTCATGTGGAAAAACAGAAATCTTTTAAGGTGTGCTATTGTCAAGTCATCCCACCTCTTTTCCACTGTAAGTGAGCATGCTGTAAAACTTAGAGAGTATGAAGAAGACAATCCCAATCTGTGCCTACCTGTTCTTCTACTTGTTGAAGACTGTGAAGAGGATTATCTTGATGATTTGAGACATGACTTATCTGAAGCCATGGTGTATAAGAAAATAGTTTGCTCAAAACCATGTTTTATTCTGATGAGTTGTAAGCGATCAAATGCCCCAGAAGATGTTTTCAAAGCATCACCTTCTGACACCGTTGCAATCACTCATAAGCTTAGCCCAAGGGAAAAAGATGAATTCTCAACAAAAGCCAATGAACTGAAAAAGGAGTTTCCAAGTTCAGAATTAATACTTACCTTTGTTCTAATGAGCTATGAATTTGATGAACAGTATGTGAAAGATTTTGTGCAGAATGTTATGCGAGGAATTGACCATTCATCAGATGTAACTCGATTAATGAGATATGTTGCATTACTCAATAGCTATGTTCAAAATTCATATATTTCGGTGTCACATTGTGAAGCTTTCCTTGGTCTTGGGGTTAGAGAAAAAGATGATCATAAGGAACTAAGACAATGCAATTTTAAAAGCTACCTTTTTAAAAGTTCACAAGCAAGACTTCTTTTCGTTGAGCTGAGGGAGAAAAATACTTGGATATCTTCCATTCATATTATTCATCCAATAGTTGCTAAAGAAGTGTTAAATCAGCTTGCAGGAATACGTTCCCAGAGCGATATTGCTAATGATCTGCTTGAGGAGAAGGTCCTTTTCCAGCACAGATTTGGACGAGAAGAGTTCATAAGATCTATTCGTGACTTGTTTCTACGACGCAACAGAAAAAGCAGGGGAGACAGTGATGATACTTTCTTTTCACCTCTGATAGAACATGTTTGTAAAAGGGAAAATGATAAAGAGAAGGCGGTTTTGCTTCTTAAAGCTGCATATGAACGATTTGACAAAAATCCCTTCCTTGCGCAACAACTTGCACGATTGTACTACACACATGAGAAATTTGAAGATGCTAAAAAATGGGCAGAGATTGCAAAATCACATATGCCTGACAATTCTTTTATATTGGATACAGAAGGTCAGGTGTACAAAAAACAGTTTAATGTGTTACTAGATAAAAAGGAGCATGATCTTACCCCAGAAGAAGTTATAAAATTGATTGACATTGCTCTAAAGTCTATGGAGTGTTTTAGAGCAGCAGAAAAAGCAGCAAAATCTGAAGTAGATAGTATGAATAACTCTGGGTACCTTGGAGAAGTTGATGTAGGATGCCGTTTATTAGAGATGCTTTCATCTCGGTCCGTTTTTTCCAAGAACAGTGGAACTGAACATACAGAACTCTTGAACTATCTTTTAACTGACTACATACCAGAGGATATAAATGTTCCTTGGTTTAAACTTCATGGACGTTTAAAAGGATTGTTCCAAAACATATATAATGCTTTAGAGTGGATTGCAGATGATGTTGGTTACTTTCAGTCTGACAAAATAGATGATGGAGAGCAACGAAACAAAGCAGAAGAACATGTCTACAGTCCAAGGACATGGCTACTAAGGAAAACTAAAGTGTTTGCAAAGTTTTTCAGTTCAGAGCTTTTCTACACTGATGTTGGACTTGAAAGTCAGTTGGTCCGAAAGATGAACATTTATAAACTTGGTGGCGGTAGCCCTGCAACAATAATTTCTATTTTGTCTGATTTCAATGAAGACCGATCTGCTAAAAAGCTGGAAACGATTATAGATCTTTATCCTGAAAATGTTGCACAAGATGGTCTGGATGATGTTAGTCTTGCAAACTTCATAATGTCACATATTGCATTAGGTTGTGTACGTTCTGGATCTGAAAAACTTTTATCATTCCAAAAACTACGTGAACTAACTAAACGATTTTTAAACACAAGGAAATTATTCCCACCAAGTGCCTACCTCTTAATATTCTTGCTTTACTGGCCAGATGACAAGGTTGATGAGAAACAAGATGCAAACAAAGATGACATATTAACAACGGCACTATACACGGCAAGGACCTTACATGGAAAAAGAATAAAAGATGTTCCAGTTAGGAAGAAAAGAACAAATGTGATTTTTTTTCTTGGGAAGGGATATGGACTTATGAAGATTTTGCGAAGGAGTAAGATTGAGAAGCATATAGCAGGTCCACTAAATGAAAAGAGGATGAAATGGGACAATGATCTCTTATCGAAAACCGATAGTGTACATCAACTTTTGAAAATTGTACCTGGATGGACAGAAAATGGAAAGCTATATGCTGGGGGACACTGTAAAAAAAACAAAATTGAAATCCTGGCTATGAATGCCTCATCAGTGCCCTATGGGAATGAAAATGTCACGTTCAATTTGGGATTTTCCTTCATTGGATTTGTAGCCTACAATATACAAGTGCAAACAGAAGGCAAATGCTGAGAATTCAATATCGTCTGTGGAATTATTTTCAGACATTATGCAACTGAAGATAAATCATATGCTGCATACACACAAATTGCACAGTTTGTATACAGGTTGCGATGCCGATGCTCTCCCCCATGGGATCGGCATCGCAAGAAAAATAGACTGTGCAGGCAAGCCAAGTTTGACTATATTGTATACAGTCTAGTGTTCTAGTATAGTCCAAAATTGTCTATAGTCAAAATATCAAGTAAATAAAGTCAAAATCTCACGTAAATATAGTCCAGATTAAATGGTTCTGGGCTCTGGGGAGTTCATAGTCAAAATCTGACCGTGTATATAAACTCTCATCTTTTGTTTTTCTGCACTTCATTTGGGTTACATTTAAGTTTACAACCAATAAAGTCTGTTAATGTGGGTGGTACCTACACCTAGGACCTATTGGCTCAGAGTTGCGTTAAGGACATGTTCTATTTGCTGTGTATCCTGGTAATGGTGAAAGTTGTTACTCAGATTGTTTCCCAAACTCTGCCATCAAGGCACCCTACCCTAGCAGTTCAGGTTCTAAAGAGTGCTATGCTTGAGCACAAATGAATATGCCAATATGACTGCGGTACTTGTGCACAAGAATGTATAACCTAAAAAACCTGGGTTGTTAGGATTCCTTGGGTTTAGGGAAAACTGCTTTATGGTTTTGCATCTATATAAAAGTGCATCTAATTGTGCCCTGAATGCTGATTATAAGTGAAGTTAGCAACCTTTCCCACTACCCCTTTTTGCACTCAATCAATCAATCAATCAACATTTGTGACTCTGCATCTGAGTGATCAATTCTTGTGATCCTGATGAAGGGTTATAGACTCTTTGACATGCTTTCTGTATTCAGACATTTCACCAGAAGAAAAATATATAAAGATAAGAACAATAAATGTAATCAAGATATAGGCATTTTTTTTGCAAATAAGAAACTTATTCTTATGCACAAGTTACTATGGCTCTACCTTGTATGCAGTATATGAATAATCACATATTTCACCGCTCTGACAGTTAAGATTTTAGGGACATTTATGAGTTTATAAAGTAATTTAAATCATTCTGCCAAATAAATGTTATGCTACAATTTATTGTTCATATATAAAATTATATATCACTATTTAAAAAAATGTTGTAAACTTTGTAAAAAAAAACTATTATTCACAATAAACTTTTAAATTGTTTTTTTTTGTGCACTACATTTATTTTTACAAAACTATTTTCATTAATTACATAATGTTGCGTTTTAAAGGGCCCTACACACATAGAGATTTGTGCCAGAGATTTGTAATGGGAGATTCAGCATGAGAGATTTCAAATCTCTCACAGAAAGTGTTTATAGGTGACTTCAGGGGAATAAAAAAAAGTCTTCAAATTTGTCTTTAATAGAAAAAATAATAAATAATGTAAAAAAAATGTTGTGGGGTTCCCCCCACAAGCATGCCCAACGCCTGACTCTCTGAGTTTCTCAAACACCAGGGGAAAAAAATAATTAAGGTCCCCTATATTCAAGAAACCAGCACCGGGCTCTTGGGCCAGTCATGGTTCCCAATATATGGGGGACAAAACGAGTAGGGGTCCCCCCGTATTTTGGAAACCAGCACCAGGCTCAAACAGCCATCAGGGTAATGCCACAGCTTGGGGACACTTATTATATAAGGTCCCACGGCCAAAGCATTACCTCTGTGGCTGGTCAGTTTAACCATTGGTGGCTAGTGTGCCCCCCCCTCCCCCCAACCATATAAACATTGGTTGTTAGTGTCCCATTCCCCCCCCCCCAAAGAAAAAAAAAAAAACAAGTTTAACTACTGGTGGCTAGTGGCAACCCCCCAAAATAAAAAAAAGTTTGCCCATTGGTGGCTAGTGTGCTATAGAGCTATAAACATTGCTGTAAGACAGAGCTGTAAGAACATTCAAGACCCTTGCGGGGTCGGTGGCTTGCTGCGCTTGCATCTATTCTATTCTCCCTCTATGGGGGTCGAGAGCACTCATGAGGGAAAATAGCCATGTAAGTCGGGATTCCAACTGTCGGGCTCCTACCAGTCGAGATTCCAATGTCTGACAAATGACCTTCGAAATCCCAACTGTCGGTGAGTCATCTGGCACTTCTTCTGATGCTCCTGGAGGTGACAGACCATAGAAGCTACTGATATCTAGAGGGTTTGCTCACTGAAATAGTGCTTGACTCCCCACAGACTACCCCTGTATGCAGTTTAATTCCTAAGGAGGTTTAGTATTGCGCTGACGGGGTCGATTGCATGCTTCTAATTCTACTATCATGATATAACTATGTTGAGATGAGGGGAACCTGTCCTATGGCACCCATCATCTGCTGTGATTAGAATAAAATTGTTTGCTTTTGGTTTGCAACTTCTCTACTAGGCTTCCTCATGGTCCAATAGCAGTCGACTACGACATTCCACACTCTGGAGCTACCACTTCTGTGTCTGCATTTTCTTGGGGGCCCACCTTGCAGATGTCTTCTGGAGGTTCTGATGGTTATTTTTCTGATGCATTCTCACTTCCTCATCTGTCCCTACCAACCTCTCTGATCTCGGCGAGATCTCATAAAAGAGGATACAAGAAACAGTCCATTAACCTCCATTCAATCAGATCATACCCATGCAGAGGAGCAGATTGTCTCTTTGGAGGAACATGTGCAGATGGTTGACACCCAGCTGGGTGATTTTCACTTGTAGACATCAGTCCCGTTAGATTGTAGTGGTGCAACAACATGTGGATGATATGGATACTAGAGGTCTCTGAAATATTTTCTGGGTTCATGGGAGGCCATTTACTAAGGCCGATCCCCATACGAACAGCATTGTCGTATACGGCCTGCAAATTCAAATGGAGAATACTACAAATGTACAAAGCTGTTGTATTTGCAGATGTCATAGCTGTTTGTTGGCATTCATACTTGGCTGCTGTATTTATAACCGCCAAATACGTACAAATAGCATTGCATGGGTCAGTCAGATCCAAGCAATGTTGTCCTGTGTAAAAAAAATAATAATAATTAAATAATTGTAAAAACCGGTGTGGGAGAGCTTGTATAAAAAGTCTCCCCCCGGCTGTGGCTGGTTGACAAAATAAGGGGGGCCCCTATTCATTTGTCACCTGTATTGTGGGAACCAGGACCGGCCCATGAGCCTGGTGCTGGTTCTAGAAACACAGGGGAGATTCCACTATATTGTCCCCCTGAATTTCTAAAACCAGGACCGGTTCAATGAGCCCTGGGCTGGTTCTAGCCAGGCGGGGGACCCCACGCAGTTAAATGATGTATCTATTTATTTATTGTTTGTTTTACACTGATACGCTTACACGGATCTTCTACATGAAGCCTACACGGATGTTCTACTAATCATTCCTATTTACTGGTAAATTCGAATTCACCAGTAGGAATTATAGTAAATTTGCAGATGACATATAAAGCTATGGCCACATATGGCCATGTTCTATCAACGTCGTATGCATTTGTAAACAGACGTATTTGGCTGACAGTAAATCATACAATGCAGGGTTTCTGGTCGTATAACAGATCGAATGGGTGCATTCGTACCCATCTAATCTTAGTCAATTCTCCCTAAGGAGTCCCCAGCTCTTACTAAAATATTCAATAAACTCCTTCAAGCTGATCCAGATGTGACGATCCAATTTGATCCTAAGGGTATGCCCTCTGAAAGGCCCAGGAACATTTTTCCGTGTATATTACTACTAGGTGATTCATAGCGCCCTCTGGGCACTCTTTACACCGCCGTAAGGGGCTACGCCCGCACACCCCCCGGAGCATCGGGTCTGGCCGCACCCCCCCCCCCTTCCCTGGAGCAGCGGGTCTGCCCACACACACACACCACCCCCCAGAGCGGCAGGTCTGCCTACAAACCCCCCCACCCTCCCCCAGAATGGCGGGTCTGCACGCACCCCCCCCTCCGCTGGATCAGCGGCGTCGGCAGACCCTCCGCTGTGGTGTATAATGGAGGATGGTCGGCGTGTGCTGTAGACCTAGCTGTGGGCAGGGGGTGGTGTTTTTCAAGGGGGTGGGGATGTGTATAACGCTGGTCTATACCTAGGGGGGGGGGGGGTTTGTGTATAACGCTGGCCGGGGGGGGGGGTGTCCTAAGGCAGAAACTATGTGTGTATAATGCTGTCAATCACTTGTAACCCCGCCCAGCATTATACACACAGGGGATGAGTGACAGATCTGGCTAAATATATAAGAGATGCTATTACTATGCTGTGGAGGAGATTCTATAGAAAGCTAAAAAAGCAAAGAAAATGTATTGCAGCTTGTCAGGTCCAGGTGTTTTTGTGTTCCCTGGTGTGACCATAGTGGGGTATGGATTATTAGGTCACCAGCATTATGGTAGACAAGCATAAGGTTGACACCATTAAGTCGACATGCATTTAGGTCAGGGGTGGGCAACATACAGCCTGCAAATGGATCCTGCCTGGCCCGCTGCCCCCACCAGGTAGCAATGACAAGTGGCCCGACTCGACTTGTCATTGCGCTACAGCATGCGGCGCCACTGACTTACTGAGGAAACCCAGAAACAAAGAATGTGAAACCGCGCTGGTCTAAGAAAATGCAACAGGTGTAAAAAGTATTAAACTATTTTATTAAAATGATTATAATAAAAGATAATCTAATAGTTCATTAACTCATTCCATAGAAAAATGCTGGTACAAAAAAATTGAAAAAGAGCAAGGATAGTCATCCAATTTGTCCTATCCTTATAGATTATCTGCTGTTCTTATTTTCGTTACTTATCTCCATTTGCCAACGGCTACTACTCTGTGTTATCATATCCTATCTATTTAGTGTTAAATTTGTGTTCTCCAAGTAAGTATTGTATTACATTTTCCATCATTACAGTACTTAGAAGTCAACCATCTTATCACGACCACCAGGTCAGCTACCCTAGCTCTCTGTGTTGTCCCAAGCCCACAGACCTCTGACAGGTTAACTCCTGCCCTGGCGCTCACCTCCACTGCTGATTCCCATGCTGGCTGGCTGGGTCCCGTCACCTTGTCACTACCAGGTGACAGTGGTGGCGTGCGGTCTCATGCCATGCAGGGTCTGGGCGGCGTGAGGCATGAGCCGCCATGATGGGTTTTCGTCAGGTCAGGCCTCTGGCTGGACACGCCGGCTGAAGCGCCTCCGCGCACAAACACCACCGGCTGGTTTCTGTCGCCGTATCCGGCGGCGGCCATCTTTTGGGATCCTTCAGCCTAGGCTGCATGGCTCATTCAGTGAGGTCATATACACGGCCAATCATCATGCAGCTCACCCTTCAAATACTGACTTGCCGGGCAAGACCGGCAGTCAGTACAATGATGTCCAACCGCACACATCATTGATCCCTCCTGGCTATCTGTAGTTCCCACTACAGTCCTTGCGCTTCTGGTGAAGTCTTCTCCAATCTCCTGCTGATCGTTTTACTGCTACCATATCATCACGGAACCCGCTGCCGCCTATACGGTTAGGACAAGGTTAACCCCCAAAGGGGTAATATCTTCTTCTTCATTCCTGACTGTTATTCTCTGTGGTCATCCCTGGTCCTGCAGCTACGATCCTACTCAGCACAGATTCATCTGGACTTCATCTTTCCAATCCTTTATCCAATCATCCAATCCTTCAACCCATCATCCTATTCTTCAACCAATCATCCAATCCTTCTTTCAATCACCCAATCTTGCAGTCATTCAATTATTCAATTTATCAATCATCTCCAAAGCTCTTCAATAAGCATTGTATATTATTGACTTTACTAATGATCAGAATCTATAGTTTATCATTGTGTCATCATTCATTTCCTGTACCGCAGTATCTTTATTAAATAAGGTTTTATTTTATCCGATTGCTTCACTCCCTTCTGTCGTTTATGCAACAGTCCTACATCAAAGCTGGTGCTTCATGAAACGTGACAGTTTGTACTGAGGAAAGAGATCTAGGAGTCACTATTTCAAGTGACTTAAAGGCAGGGAGGCAATGTAACAAAGCAATGAGGAAGGCTAGTCAGATGCTTGGTTGCATAGGGAAAGGAATCAGTAGCAGAAAAAAAGACGTAATAATGCCACTTTATAGGTCATTGGTACGACCTCATCTGGAATACTGTGTCCAGTTCTGGAGGCCATATCTTCAGAAGGATATAAATACATTGGAGAGTGTACAAAGAAGGGCAACTAAAATGGTTCATGGCCTACATCACAAAACTTACCTGGATAGACTAAAAGATCTTAACATGTATAGTTTGGAGCAGAGAAGGGAAAGGGGGGACATGATAGAAATCTTTAAATATATCAAGGGTTTTAACGTAGTACAGGTGGGAAATTTTCTTCAAAGGAAAACAAGTAATAAAACACGAGGACATGCACTGAAACTGGAGGGAGGTAGGTTCAGGGGAAATGTTAGAAAGAATTACTTCACAGAAAGGGTAGTGGATAAGTGGAATAGCCTCCCATCAGAAGTGGTAGAGGCTAAGACAGTAGAACAATTTAAACATGCTTGGGATAGGCATATGAATATCCTTACAAAGAAATAAGGATTAAAAAGGGTTGAGTTTACCTGAAGGGTAAAAAAGGGGCAGACTAGATGGGCCAAATGGTTCTTATCTGCCGTCAAATTCTATGTTTCTATGACTCCATGGATCCAGCATTAGGACAGGAGCGAGGACCTGCTCCAGTACAACAGCTGGTGGCTCACCTGGATCAACAGGAGGCCGCTCAGGAGCAAGTTATTCATGCCCTCCAAGGTCTGTCAAAAAGACTGGATACAATTCAAACAACACTGCAAAAGGGCCAAGGGTCAACAGCTACATCGGCGCCACCGCTTAGACCGATATCTCCAACGACAGGAGTCACAGCTCATCTACAACTTCCTACTCCAACCAAGTTTGATGGCAATCCAAAAAACTGTAGGGGCTTTATTAACCAATATGAAATTCTCTTCGAACTTCAATCCTCATATTTCCCTACGGATCGAACCAAAGTGGCTTACGTAATATCCCTCCTCTCCGGTTCTGCTCTCAATTGGGCATCTCCCCTGTGGGAAAAAGCAGATCCGCTCTTAGCCGACTATGCTCATTTTATTTCCACCTTCAAAATAATCTTCGATGAACCAGGTCGACTCAGTTCCTCTGCAACTGAAATTCTACATCTACGTCAAGGTTCTAGAACAGTGGGACAGTATCTAATCCAATTTAAGATATTAGCAGCTGAATTGGTCTGGAATGAGGAGGCCTTTCTTGCGGCCTTTATGAATGGGCTCTCGGATAAGATCAAAGATGAGCTTGCAGCAAGACATTTGCCTTCCAGATTAGAGGACCTGATCTCTCTCTGTACAAAAATTGATCTGAGACTCAGAGAGAGAAATCAAGACAGGAACCGAGCTACCCCTAACCCATCTTTTCATGTGTCTAAACCTTCATCACTACCAGCGGAAGAACCTATGCAGGTTAACCGCTTCAAATTGACTCCAGCTTAACATAAGTGTCGTCAGGAAGAACGTCTTTGTCTTTATTGTGCTGATCCTCAGCACGCCGTCGATTCTTGTCCAAAGAAACCAGGAAACGCCAGAACCTAACCTGTAAGAGAGAGGGCAGGTTAGGGGTTGTTATCACCTCTCCAAATAATAAAGACTGTATCCTTCAAGTATCATTGCAAGTCAAACAGCAGTTCAGACAGTTGCCAGCTCTTCTCAACTCAGGAGCAGCATAGAGCAACAGAGAGTTTCATCACCACTGATGTTGTCAAGCGTTGGCGTCTACCTACCACCCCCCTCCAGCGTCCAGTATATCTTACCGCTGTGGACGGAAGTTGTATACTAGGTGAGACTGTCACTCTAAGAACTCAACCACTAACTTTACAAGTTGGACTGCTACATATTGAAAAAATACAGTTCTTTGTCATTCCCAAATCCTCCTACCCAATCGTTTTGGGCCTCCCCTGGTTACGTACCCATAATCCCAGTATCAATTGGGTAACGTCCCAGGTCCAAGCCTGGGGTGCCACCTGTACCAAGTCATGTCTCAAATCTGTGGCACCTACACGTCAAGTCTCCCTTCAATTCCTGAAGGGTTACCTACCCCATATCAAGACTTCTCTGATGTTTTTTGCAAAAAAGCTACTGACAAATTACCTCCCCATTGTCCATGGGACTGTTCAGTCGATCGAATACCAGGAAAGAACCCTCCTAGGGGTCACACTTACCCTTTGTCTTTGCCTGAGACACAGGCTATGTCTGAGTATATAGAGGAAAATCTAGCCAAAGGGTTCATCCGCCCCTCGTCTTCTCCTGCTGGTGCTGGCTTCTTTATTGTCAAAAAAAAAAAAGATGGAGGGTTACGGCCTTGCATCGATTATTGAGGATTAAACTAAATTACCATCTAAAACTGTTATCCATTGCCACTCATTACAGAACTTTTTGACAGGATCAAAGGAGCGACCATCTTTTCAAAATTAGATCTCCAAGGAGCCTACAATCTTATTCGCATTCGTGAGGGAGACGAGAGGAAAACCGCTTTTAATACCAGAGATGGACATTATGAATACCTTGTCATGCCATTCGGCCTGAGTAATGCACTAGCGGTTTTTTCAGTCTTACATGAATGAACTTTTTCGTGATCTTCTGTACAAACATGTGGTGGTCTACCTCGACGATATCCTGATATTTGCCAAAACTCTTCAGAAACATCGAGAAGTTGTCAGAGAGGTACTCTCTCGCCTCAAAAAGAATCTACTTTTCTGCAAATTAGAAAAGTGCGTTTTTGAGGTCTCATCCATACCCTTCTTAGGGTACATTGTATCTGGCTCTGGTCTGGAAATGGATCCAACTAAAGTTGAAGCAATCCATACGTGGCCTCGTCCTCACACCCTCCGAGGGGTCCAAAGATTCCTCGGATTTGCAAACTACTACAGAAAGTTCATCAAAGGCTTTTCTACTATTGTAGCTCCAATAACCGCCCTTACTCGCAAAGGTGCCAAGCCCTCCAAATGGGATCTCGAGGCTTCTTTTTTTTTTTTAATTTAAATTTTATTACATGATTTTTCACAAGACATACAATACATACAATACAATTACATCCCGTCATCATTTCCCGCAGGGAATTTTCTTATACATATTCAAAAAAATATCTTTATGACGGCCCATCCATCCCACATACTGTACATAAAAAAAAAAAAAAAAGGACAAAAATCAGAAAAATAAACATTATTGGATTGCATAGATATGTTCTCCCTTCCTCAGAATTATCATGGTCAAAAATGTCTCCTCCATCGTTCCCCTAGCTCTACTGTCCAACTGTTCTCATGGCGCTAGATCTCAGTCACCTTAATTATACCCTATTAACCCGACCGTGGAACCCCTAACTCCCTCAATGCCCATATGTATATGGTGGAGGTAGACCATTATATTCAAGCCAAGGGCCCCATATCTTCCCAAATATTACAGATGTATCCTCCACGATGCTTGCTAGGTATTCTAGATGATATATGTCCCAAATTGATGCCAGGATCGCTTGTTTAGCTGGGATATTTATTGATTTCCAATGAAGGGCAATCTTTATTTTTACCGCTCCGCATATAAACCATATTAATCTTTGCTGGTGTTTTAGAATCCCCGGGATATTTTGTGGTAACAAAAAATAGCTAGGTTCCTCTGGTATTTGGATACCCAGCACCTTTTTGATCAAATCCCGTATAAATGCCCATATCTCCCTTATTTTAGGGCATCCCCAGAAGATATGGGACATGGAACCTCTCAGTCCACACTCCCTCCAGCATTCATCTGACATATTCGGGAACATTTGGGCCAATTTAATTGGTGTCATGTACCATCGTGTGTACATTTTATATGCATTTTCTCTATATCTAACTGAGGGCGATACCGACACTATATTTTGTTTGATTTTATCCCACCCTTTATTCCCCAGCTGTATTCCCAACTCATGTTCCCATGCCATTTCATGTGCTGCTTGTCTTGGCTTGTTATAGTTAAGTAGTAATTTATATATTGTTGAGATCAAGCCTTTCGAACAAGCCCTTTTAAGGCATAGTGTTTCCACAACTGTCTTTTTCTCCCGTTGATGTCCCCTTATTATGGAGCCAAAGAAACTCCTTAGTTGTAAAAATTGGAAGAAGCAGTTTGTGGGTAAATTATATTTCACTTGTAGCTCTCTAAAAGAAGGGAATGTCTGTGACTCTGTTATTTCATTTATGAATAGGATCTCTTTTCTTACCCAATCCTTGAAATATGACTTGTCCTTTCCCGCTGGGAAATTCGGATTATCCCTTAAAGGTACCAATTTTGGGGGATTCGAAAGTAGATCATATTTTTTTGTTATTCTGTCCCAAATATTCAAAGTAAATGTAATCGTGGGGAACTTACATATCATGGGAGGTCTTAATTTCCGTGGAATCCACAGAAGAGTCGAGATCGACTGCATTTGCAGCAATTCCGACTCCACTTGGACCCATCTTCTGGACTCTGTTTTAGAATGCCATAATATTGCCTGTGCCAAATGAGCCGCTAAATAATACATTTGAATATTTGGGACCCCTAGACCGCCCTCTTTATTAGCATTTTGTAAGATTTTCAGTCTCACCCTAGGTTTTTTTCCTGCCCACAAAAAACGAGTGAACATCTTATGTAGATTCTTTATCGTACTACTGGGAATTGCAATTGGGAGGGCCTGAATCAAATACAATAACCTTGGGAGTACATTCATCTTTAATGCATTTGCCCTCCCTGACCATGATATATACAATTCTGACCACCTATTTATATCTTTTTGTAACTCATTGATCAATCTTGGGTAGTTTGCTCGAAAGAGATTATTATAATGTTTTGTTAGAAATATTCCCAGATATTTCAGGTTGTTTTTTTTCCATACAAATTGATATAATCCAGCTATCTGATTTTTCATTTCTTGTGACAGATTTATATCCAATACTTCCGTCTTAGATCTGTTTATCTTAAAATTCGAAATCACTCTGAAATCCTGTAGGATCTGGAACAAGACGGCCAGAGAACCCATTGGGTTTGTTAGGGTGAGCAGAATGTCATCTGCGTATAATGAGATTTTATATTCTTCCTCACCTATTTCTACCCCCCTGATATCGCTCTCCTCTCGAATTTTTATAGCTAAGGGTTCAATCATAAGGG